>NC_134405.1:141047007-142447007 GCF_038048845.1 Mixophyes fleayi | reverse complement strand
AAAGTTATCCACTTCAATTGCTCATAGAATATGGAAAAGATTTGCAGAAGGGGCAACTAAGAGAGACTTTTCAAGATCCACGTGTATCAGACATCCTTAGGTTTTTGCAAGAAGGATTGGAAAAGTGTTATAAATACAGAACTCCCAAAGTCCATGACTCTGGCCATGTCCTAGTCCTGTTTGTTTCTTCAGAGGTAATCTGCAAGGTGACAGCCTGGACTTCAGTGCATACATTTATTAAACATTATCGTCTGGATCTTCGCGCAAAGTAAGGAGCATAGTTTAGACATCCAGAAATTAAGCATATTATTAGATATAGATTCATGTTTGGAATTATATTTTTTGTGGTGTTTTATCCCCCCCCCCCACACATTGCTTTGGTATTACCCATGATAATTACCAATGGGATGGGGAAAATATAAAATTGTTTCCATACTTACCATATTTTTTTTACCTGGTCAGTTCCCATGTCTGCCACCCCTCCTAAAGTAATCCTTCTGGCAGAAAACTAATGTATGTCTGATACAAGTGGATGTTGCAAAGACTCTTCTTAGTTGGCCACTCTACAAATCTCTTCCAGAAATATGAGATTTAGTCTGTGGATGCATTTCCCTCCTACCCATCCTTGAGTGAAAAGGAAGGTGGCACTAGGTAAGACGATGAGGATGGGACTCCAAGGGGAAAATTTATCAAGCTGCGGGAGTGAAAAATTGTAGATGTTGCCTATAGCAACCAATCAGATTCTAGTTATAATTTATTTAGTACATTCTACAAAATGACATTTAGGGGCATATTCAATTACGATCCGATCCGCGGTAACGCGCGTTACCGCGGAAAATGCGCAGTACGGCCGTTAATACGGTACCGCATTAACGCGGATTTTCATACGCAGCCCTATGGGCTGCGAACGAAAATCCACGTTAATGCGGTGCCGCGGATTAGATTCGCGGCCGTTCCGGCGCAATCCCGCGGATCAGGATCATAATTGAATATGCCCCTTAGAATTTAATTGGTTGCTATAGGCAACATCTCCACTTTTCAAACCTGCAGCTTGATAAATATACCTCTAGGGATGGAAGGATAGAGTATAACTATTATCAAAGGAAATAGGAGCTATGCACAAAGGTAAGGGCTGACAGGGAATGGGCAGGAATAAAAATGCTAAATAAAATCGGAAAATAGTTGTCCTTTATACCATCAAAGGCCTTTGCAGCACAAACCTATATTAGGTCTGTTTTAGGGGCAGCAGAAATTCAAATTTTATTTTATTTTTTTCTTGCTTCTCCTTTTTTAGCTGTAGAAATTGTCAGGGGTTTTAATTGCATTGTATATTTCTGTGTAAGCTAGAGCATTTCTCTATTGGCAATGGCTCGAAGGAGGGATTTGTGGCAATGATACATTCAAATGTGGATAGGAAATTGAGTGTCTTATAGGGCTGTTATGTGTACTTTAGTATTAAGTCTATTTTAATTATATAGCATTGAAGACACAACTGAGGACGTGTTTCTGTGTTGCCCTGATTTCTAGCATGACTAAAATCTAAGGGTTTTATTATTATTTGTAGTGAAATCATTTCTTTCTCTGTGTTCTCAAAATCAAATGATACAGATACAAATTGTATAGTGTATGTTATGTGTTGGGAGTGGTACTATATACAATACATGCTAAATATGTACTGAAATGTAAAAAGATAGCAACAAATTCCATACCTTGTGTTTTACGGCTCTCATCCTAAAAAAAAAATTGATACTTGTAATGAAATTGCTGCATTGTTCATAAATGTGGCATCTAGCAAGTCTGTTTGAAAAGTCTCAAATCTTATAATTTATTTTGAAGCTGTCTTTTACTCTTTGATCTTTTGACATTTGATAGAAGTGGTAATGTGTCATAAATGCATAGTCATCATTTGCAAATGCAGAATGTTTTGTGATGTTTTAGTGGACAGTCTTTGCCCCAAACTATGTAACTACCACTAGTCTGTTTTTGGGAAATAACTTTTCTGATGTTTCACAAGAGGATGAAGTCTGTGGACAGTCACCAGTAAGTGCTTTTGATTGACTAAAACATTTGTTTGGTCAGATTAAGAAATTCATCATTTGCAGGCTAGGGAGTTTTGATATTTTATGAATTGCAATAGAAGGAAATGCTTTCTTAAGAAAACATTCTGCAATTTGTATAACTCATTCTTCTCCTGACAGGAGAAATGAGTACCCCGTTTCCCCATGTATAAGATGCACCTTTTCCCCCCAAATTCTGGGTCTAAAAAAAGGGTGCATCTTATACACTGCCAGCGCTACTTACCTGAATGAAGAAGATGATCCCTGGTGTGAGGGTATGAGAGAGGAGTAAAGGACCTTCAGGCGCCTCCCACAGTTTTTGATGTCTCGGAGCTGTCAGTCACGTGACCGGCAGCTCCGCTGACCGACGATAATTGAGCCCAGCGTGTAGTATGGTATGTACAGCGCTGTGCAGTAGCGCTGCCTTTCTGTAACTGAATGTGGGACTTTATTGTAAACTCTGCTCCTCTAGACCTGATCTCTGACTAAAATCACAACCAGACAAGCCTTCTGCTTCAGTAACTTATTGTAATACATCTTTTTTAAAATTTTGGGCCCCAAAATTAAGGTGCGTCTTATACATGAGTACGTCTTATACATGGGGAAATACGGTAATTGAAAAACATCACAAAAAGAATCTATCGATATTGGACGTATTCTGGTTTATTCTATCACCTCTCAGATTTTCTTATTGTGGGGTGTATGTACAGTTTCTGAGAGGGAGTTTGGGCATCAGTGCAGCAATTTCTTGTTCCCTCCCCCCCACATCCACGTGTCTCGTACCTGTTCACTAACTAGTGCTGGCTGTAATAGATAGAAAGCTCAAGTTGGGGCCAGGACCCATGATGTTGGCGGCACAACTTAATTCCCATAGCAGGCAATGCAACAAGGACAGAAAACACCTATTAGCTGCTTTCAGTCATTGAATAAAAGCAGACAGTTCTGTCACTGTCAGCATTGCTTACTATTGCTTGTCATTCATGAATGACTTCCTGCATCTGATATCACATTTGTTGCACCCATCTGTACTGTGTATCTGCACACAACATAGCTGTGACGAAACCTGAAGTGGAATGAACCTAGATACGTAAGTAATAGGGACCCACACCTTACTGACACCGGAATGGGGGAAGTGGGAGTGCATGACGTTGAGGGGAATGAGTTTAGCAAAACTTCCCCTGCAATGTAGCTGTAAATAAATTAAACTTAATAAAAATGGGTGACTTAGACTGGAAACCGAAAAAGTGAAGCAAACTATTTTTTTAGAAGGTCAGTTTGCAGCCAAGTGACACGTCTTTAATGTGACCAATCTAAATTTGTGGATGAATAAAGAAAAGAATACTCCAAAAGGGTCAATTTATGGCTTTTAAATTACAATTTGCATTTCCATGAGCCAAAGGTCTTCCAACCACAAGGTTATGATCCAGAATTTCCAGCAGAGAATGGGTAAGAGAACATTCACCTCAGTCACATCAACAGACTTGGCAGAGAAAGAAGGATGGAATAACTGAGTAGAGTTTTGCAAACGTTAAGAGCTTGTAGTCCAAAACTGCAGTCTATATATGGACTTAACATATTAACGAGCACATACAGGTATACTTTAGATCATTATAAAATGTTACTCAATCTCTGCTAACAATGCTTATTTGGTTATAATTCACACCCATGATGGTACAGACTATAAGATTTTCATTAATACTTTTTATGGCCGAACCTTATTGATACAATGACATTCATTCATAACCCACATGGGATCTATATGCAGCAGAGATGGGCGGGCTCGGTTTTCTTGAAACCGAACCCACCCGCCTATTCGGTTTCCAAAATGAGGCAAAACGTCATTGTGACGTCGTCAGATCCTGGATCTCGTGAATTTTAGAATGAATAAATACCCGCCTCAATGGCGATCTAGCACCATTTGAGAGAGGGACAGAGAAGGGTTAGGTCACAGAATAGAGCAAGAATAGAGCAGTATAGAGCAGACATTTTTCAGAATTTGCACTACAAAGTGTTTGGGGTGTCATATCCCCCCTTCTTAAAAAGCTGTATTTGCTGAGTGCTGAAATTGTAATATAGCAGCACTGTATATTTCTGATTTTGCACTAATAAGTGTAAGGTGTAATATACACCTTTATAGAAGAGCTACTTTGGTCATTTTTATTTATCTACAAGTCTTTGCAGGCTTTTTTTTTATTAATTTGCACTAATAAGTGTAGGGTGTAATACACACCCAAAGAGAAAAGGTGCTTTGGTCATTTTTATTTATCTGTAAGTCTTTGCAGGCTTTTTTTTCGTAATTTGCACTAATAAGTTTATGGTGTAATATACACCCAAAGAGAAAAGGTGCTTTGGTCATTTTTATTTATCTACAAGTCTTTGCAGGCTTTTTTTTATTAATTTGCACTAATAAGTGTAGGGTGTAATAGACACCCAAAGAGAAAAGGTGCTTTGGTCATTTTTACCTGGTGAAAGCTATTGTTGTCAGTGGGCAATTATGAATTGTTTTAAACGAGCAATATGTGTTATATGTTCAAACTATCAATAAAAATATAAAAAAAAGTATATGTCAATTGCAATGTATTAAAAGAATAAAGAAAATGGCAACAAAGCCATCGTCCCGAATCTAAATGGGTTGAAATAGAGCAGATGGGCATACCCAACGTCAGCAGCTCCTGCTACCTTATTGTCACTTTGCTGATCTGAGAGGGTCATGTGCAGACTTGAGTGGTAAAATATTATACCTGGCAAGTTTATTTACAGAAATGTAATATTTTTAGAAGTAAAAAGAGACAATGACTGAAATGATCGGATTCAGACCCTGTAATGTTCTGTATGTATTGGCAATACATTTTTGTTGAATACCTTACAAATGCTGATGCTGGTCTGTTGGATATATATATATATATATATATATATATATATATATATATATATATATATGCGAATAGATAAACAAGTAGGGCGCCCCAATGTGTGATATTGAAAGTAAATTGGGAAGATGTAATAAACTGCGTACCGTATGGATGAAGTCAGAAGTCATATGGTAGAAATAGGAGTTCCTCTTCAGAGGTAGTACCTCCCACTCTCCAACAATGGCAACAATGCAAATCAAAAAATAGAAAAAGCACATATAGAGTAGTATGGTTATGTAATATAACACCAATATGTGATAAATCCTCCACCAGGATCAATTGATGAAGCCCAACACCAAGTGGGTTAACATTAGGAGTGCACCTCCAAATAAAAGCAAAATTAACTGCGTACCAGATAATCAGGTTAGGCAAACATTAAAAAGTGTACTCAGGACCAGCAATTCCGATTATTTAATGACGAAAGATTACTTGTAGATCAAATGCGATTGGGACACATTAAAACACAATGGATTTGTTTATCTCAAGTTATCCAATCCAGAGGAACTCAAATATCTTAATGTACCACGGACTTATTTAAGTCTCAAATGCATTGGCCTTGGCTGTGCTTCAGAAGATACTAGGCAACAGGAATTATCGCGATCAAATTCCACTTCATGATAATCTGGACTAATGATTATATATATATGTAGAAACACTTGCAATGATACACAATGGCGCGTGGCTCAATATTTGGAATACAATACAGAATTCATAGAGTCCATCTACAAGGTTTACACTTCTCCGATGTACAGGCGGCTGCCAATTTCTGCAAGGCCAGATGGTGTCTCTCTGGAAATACTCTACAAATAGAAAGAGAGGGGATAGGGCGCCCGATAGTGTAGTATTTAGGAATAAAATTGGGAGTCCTTAGGTAAAAATATATATATACTCACCAGACTTTAGCATAAATGTAGTATATCAGAACCTTAATCCAGAGTATTCTAGGACATCAGATATAAGCTCCGTGAAGTATACCCAGAGAAAGAAGAATAAAACCACAAATAGTGCATTATCTTTTAACAGGAAATATGATGCACACCACTCCCAATCTAGTGTGTAAATGCCTACCAAATAAAACAAAATCAGAAGCTTAGCTGTATGTGATCCAGTAATCCGCCTGTCTCTGGATGCTTTTTATAACCACACAATAATCCTGTACCTCATACAGACAAATCAATAAAAAGCCATATGGTGTAGTATTTCAAAAACAAAACCTTTAATTCACTATAACAATTGGTAATACACTCACAATCATTACATAAAATAGCTTATCTGAAATGCTGATCTCCACACTGTAGTAAGTTCTGGATCTGTTAATACCTGGGTAAATTCCATCAGTGACTCCTCCAAATGCAGGAATAGCATAACATGGACTTATACAGTATACTCAACGTGTTTCATCAGACTTCATCAGGAGATAAATAATATTATGCCCAGTTCGATCACTGTTTTTAATATACTGCGCGGCGCCATTTTGCGAATGCGCATCCCAAACAAGTTCTGCCATTTGTGCATGCCCGTGTACACCGATATCCAATGTAATGCACATGCGTCAGCACACAATGTTGTGCATGTGTGTTAAACATAATGGCATCATGTGACTTAAAAAAGAATATAAGCTATAGAAAACTACTAACACACATTAAACATAATCAATGAATATAAAAAATAAGGAGACAAGATAATCACATTCGACCATAACATTATTAGTACTAAACTCTATACAGATCATTATAAGCTATACTTGTGTACTTATATATAAAACAATATATAAAACACATTTAACATACATATCTACCAATAATACACAGTGTAACATAAAATTAGTTAATATATGCAGAACCAATAGATATCTAAAAGGATTATAAAAGTTATAACAATTACTATAAAAACTAATATTAAAAATTATTATAAAATTGGGGCTATTTCATATCCCTCATTTAGTGTGGTGTTAAGGTTTCCAATTCATATATCCAGAACATCTCACGTTGTGCTAACTTCTTTTGTATATCTCCACCTCTTGGGCCCAACCTTGCATGTTCTATAGCCTTAAATTTTATAAATTGAGGATCAGAATGATGAAAATCTAAAAAATGCTTAGACACAAAATGACTGGCCACTTTTTTTTTATATTTCTAATGTGTTCTTGAATTGACAATTTAAGTGGTCTTAGTTTTTCCTACGTATTTCAAGCAACTTGTACACTCCAAAAGTGTACAAGTGTTAATTAATTCCTTAATTATAGAAGTATCATGCACCATGCGCCTATATATATATATATATATATATATATATATATAAATATATATAATATATATAAGCCTAGCGGCGTGTGTTAGTCTGTGTATGGGAAAAAAAAAACAAGCTGCAGCGCCACCTGCTGGGTGAAGTTATACACTGACCTACTAAATTCTTAGCATTATCTAATATATAAAATGCTTAGTGGCGTGTGTTAGTCAGTCTGTCTGTGTGTGTGTGTGGAAAAAATAAAACCAAGCCGCAGCGCCACCTGCTGGGCGGAGTTATACACTGACCTACTAAATTCTTAGTGTGTGTGGAAAAAAAAAATCAGAAAGGGCTGAAATTTGGTATACTAAGATGTTTTTAATTTGTTAATTTAATTTGTTAATTGTTAAAAGTGTTTATAAAGATTTTAAAAAAATATATATTTCATGAAGGAGAAGTGACAGTTGGGAGTGGTTGGTGGTTGCCGGGGGTGACAGTGGGGAGTGGTTGGTGGTTGCCGGGGGTGACAGTGGGGAGTGGTTGATGGTTGAGGCCTGGGCTATGGCCCTAATGCATGACAAGAACCTTTTTAACACCTTAAGTAGCTTGATTTGACTAGAATGCATGAGTATCATGCACTGGTTAACTTGTCTAATATATAAAAGTAAAAGCCTAGCGTCGTGTGTTAGTGTGTGTGTGTGTGTGGAAAAAACTATTTTCTCAGAAAGGGCTTATCCAATTGACCTGGAATTTGGTATACTAACATTATTTGACAAAAAAATTAGAATAGTGAAGTCAGTTAACTTCCATCATCCCCCCTTCCCCCTGTGGGAGGGGTAGTAAAGGCTAAATTTACAAGTTGAGGGCTCAAACTCATTTTCGTGAGGTAATTTTACCTCATAAACACACATTAAAAAGGGCGCTTGCGTCGGGAAGTAATGCTCTTCCCCTGAGGAGGCCTGGGCTAGGCCCAAATGCATGACAAGAACCCTTTTAACACCTTAAGTAGCTTGATTTGACTAGAATGCATGAGTATCATGCACGGGTTAACTTGTATATATATATTTATATACACACACACACTCTATATACAAAAGTATTTGGCCACACCTATTAATTATATATATATATATATATTTACTTACAGGGGGAGTTGGAGGTTTTTAAATTAGTACCTTTGTCCCGGCAACATTACAGTTGGGAGTTGCTAGTCTGCAATGCAGGAAATCACGAGGGTTGAGCCATATGCGGTGAACAAGGGTTGCATGCGGCATTACAAGGGAGAAAGGGTAGGCCGAAGGTGGACTAGTACTTGTTTAGTACTACTCATGCAACTGAATGGGCTACACACCATCCGCATTTAAATATTTGGAAACCTCCCACTAGAAATTCTGCATTTGCCTCTGTCTTAATCCATTCTTCATATGATAAGTGTGTCAATTGATTTAGTGGAGCCAATTTGATTGCCCTACGGTACTGTCCTTAGCTACTTGCATCAACTAACTATCCAAATACTGCATGATCCTGTGTTGTCACAACCCTCCTTATTTACAGTTAATTATATATTTGCACACTCTCAGGGGAACTCACTAACTGGCACTCCTCAGTCTATCATCAGAAGTCTCCAACTCCTCTGCTGTTAGCTTGTATCACTGTCTGTTCACAGATGCAAAGAAACCACTTGTACTTTATATGCATAGGATATAAAAAAACACAGGCATAAGGCATGGTGGCTTAGTGGTTAGCACTTCTGTCTCACAGCACTGGGGTCATCAGTGCAATTCCTAACCATGGCCTTATCTGTGTGGAGTTTGTATGTTCTCCAAGTGTTTGCATGGGTTTCCTTTTGATACTCCGGTTTCCTCCCACACTCCAAAAAACATACTAGTAGGTTAATTGGCTGCTATCAAATCGACCCTAGTCTCTGTCTGTCTGTCTGTCTGTGTGTTAGGGAATTTAGACTGTAAGCTCCAATGGGGCAGGGACTGATGTGAGTGAGTTCTCTGTAATGCGCTGCAGAATTAGTGATAAAATATAAATAGCTGATGATGATAAGACATTGCATTCAATAGTCACTACACAACTGAAACACAATATACCGTGAAACATAAATCAGTCATACATTATAATACAATACAAGGCATATGACATGCAATATAATATCCAATACTATACATCATGTGCTAAAATTAATTAATCACATATGAAGAACAACATTTTTCAATAAAGATTCAACTGTGTGATGGGGAAGTGGGGGAGAGTAAAACAGTGGGTGGGAGTCAAAGGTCCGAAGCTTTATTGTAATATAGACACATCTAGGAGGAACAGGGCAAAGGAGAGGTGTGTTAGTTCTCTTCTTCCTCAGTAATATCTGAGATGGAAAAGTCTTTAAGCAGGCTGTGAGTCAGCCTTAGACAGTTATGGATCTACATCTTCCCCTTTCTCAATATGTGTCAATTACTGACAAGCCATAAAGCGTACTTAATACAGTTCATAAGGCTCTAGGCCTCCGTAGCTCTGTGTACCAGGAAAGGCTGTTCCTGGGCTCACTCACTGTCTCTGAGTTGATGTTTCAGGGCATCCATCAGGGCCTGTGCAGTGGGGCAGTCCCAGACAGATGCATAAATGTGAACAGTGAAATTGAAAATTTTTTCTTGTGCTGCACGGAATGTAAATTGTAGCGATCACTCTGCTACTTTGAAATGAGGACAAACAACTCCCACTAACAATAGGAATTCAAGCTATATAAAAGTACTAATAGCACATAGTTGATTAAGGATATATAATATGAAGAGGTTGACTCAGCAGTATCAATCTGTGTTAACACTACAGTATTAGTAACAAGTATGAGCAATAACAGTTAGTTCAGGGCAGGGCCAGATTTACCGCTAGGCAACCTAGGCACCTGCTTAGGGCCTAGCGGCTCTCGGGGGGCCCAGCTGGGGGGGACAGGAGCAATTTAAAAAAAATAAAAAAAATAAAAAAAATCGGCCCCTCCCCCTGACTCGCGCCCCCCCCCTGCGACTCGTGGGGGGGGGGTGCCGCGAGTCGGGTGAGGGGGTCTGGTGCTCCACGATCAAAAGCATTGGTGGTCAGTGGTTAGCTACAGGCAGCCAATCGCTAGGCTGCCTGTTGCTGTGCAGCAGACAGGAAGCAGAACGTCTTCACTTCCTGTCTGCTGATCTGAGGAGCGAGGAGAGATGCTGGCCGGCACAACTACAGGTAAGTGAAGGGGGGAACCTGCCCTGCATATCTATAGGGAGGGGGGGAACCTGCCCTGCATATCTATAGGAAGGGGAGGAACCTGCCCTGCATATCTATAGGAAGGGGGGGAACCTGCCCTGCATATCTATAGGAAGGGGGGGAAACCTGCCCTGCATATCTATAGGGGGGGGGGGGAACCTGCCCTGCATATCTATAGGGAGGGGGGGAACCTGCCCTGCATATCTATAGGGAGGGGGGAACCTGCCCTGCATATCTATAGGGAGGGGGGGAACCTACCCTGCATATCTATAGGGAGGGGGGGAACCTGCCCTGCATATCTATAGGGAGGGGGGGGAACTGCCCTGCATATCTATAGGGAGGGGGGAACCTGCCCTGCATATCTATAGGGAGGGGGGGAACCTGCCCTGCATATCTATAGGGAGGGGGGGAACCTGCCCTGCATATCTGTAGGGAGGGGGGGGAACCTGCCCTGCATATCTATAGGGAGGGGGGAACCTGCCCTGCATATCTATAGGGAGGGGGTAAACCAGCCCTGCATATCTATAGGGAGGGGGGGAACCTGCCCTGCATATCTATAGGGAGGGGGGGAACCTGCCCTGCATATCTATAGGGAGGGGGGGAACCTGCCCTGCATATCTATAGGGAGGGAGGGAACCTGCCCTGCATATCTATAGGGAGGGGGGAACCTGCCCTGCATATCTATAGGGAGGGGGGGAACCTGCCCTGCATATCTATAGGGAGGGGGGGAACCTGCCCTGCATATCTATAGGGAGGGGGGGAACCTGCCCTGCATATCTATAGGGAGGGGGGAACCTGCCCTGCATATCTATAGGGAGGGAGAGGGGGGACTGTCATACAAATCTATAGAGTGGGAGGGGGGGGCTGCCATGAAAATCTATAGGGAGGGAGAGAGGTTGATATGTGTGAAGGACAGAGGAGGGGGGCTGATATATGTGACTGGGGGAGTTTTGATGTGACGGGGGGATCAGTGGCGGATCCAGGGGGGGGGGGGCGATCGGGGCATTCGCCCCCCCTAGCAGCAAAAAGCTAGGTCCCAGCCGCCGAGCAAAACGGGAGGGGCGGGTCTAAGTGCGAGCGGGGGGCAGGGCTAAATGTGGGCCAGCCAATCAGAGTGGTCCCAGCCGGCGCTCAAAACGGGAGGGGGCGGAGCCAATCGCGGGCGAAAGGCGGGGTTTAACACGGGCCAGCCAATCAGAGTAAAGGAGGGGCGTGATTATGCAAAATCGCCCCCCCTAAACATAAAGTCTAAGTCCGCCCCTGGGGGGGATAGCTACCGAGTGGAGGTAAGGAAAATAGCTGCAGGGGGGATGGATGCAGGGTGGGAGGTAAGGAAAATGTCTGTAGGGGGGGTTAAAGAAAATGGCTGCAGCAGGGGTTAAGGAAAATGGCTGCTGGGGGGTGGGGGTGGTTAAAGAAAATGGCTGAAGGGGTTGTTTAAAAAATAGAGCAGCTTTGTAGGGCATAATCTCATGATTGTGTGGCGGTCACACGGATGCTCTCTGTGGTCTCAGCAATCCCTAGAATACTAAATATTAGTGAGATGGGGCTGGTAGAGGTTTGTATTTGATTGACCACAAATATTTAGATATTGCTTATATATGCCTGTACAATGGGGCACTTTTAGCTGGCCATAATGAAGTGTTTTGTTTTAACTGTTTTGTTTTAACTAAAGGGCCTTATCATTCAGGGTTTGTTAACATTTTGCATTATAAAATTTTTTTGCATTTTCAAAACAGGACGCCAACTTTCCAGAAGCCAGCGAGAGGATAACAAAGTTGAAAGAGAGAAGAGCAAGAACAGGTAAGAGACAATGGCACAATCTGTCTAAATTTGAATGCTGGAGAATACACCTGAACATTCATATTCAGGAGTGTTCCTATACACTTATATATTCGGGAAGGGGGGCGCTGCGGCCGTATTAGCCTAGGGCGGCCAGAACCCCTCATCAGGCCCCGTGTGTGTGTGTGTGTGTGTGTGTGGCCACTGTCTGTGTGTATTGTGTGTGTGTGTGGCCACTGTCTGTGTGTATTGTGTGTGTGTGTGTGTGTGTGTGTGTGTGGCCACTGTCTGTATGTATTATGTGTGTGTGTGAGGGGCCACTGTGTGCGTGTATTGTGTGTGTGTGTGTGTGTGAGGGGCCACTGCGTGCGTGTATTATTTGTGTGTGTGTGTGAGGGGCCACTGCGTGCGTGTATTATGTGTGTGTGTGTGTGGCCACTGTGTGCGTGTATTATGTGTGTGTGAGGGGCCACTGCGTGCGTGTATTATGTGTGTGTGTGTATTATGTGTGTGTGTGTGTGAGGGGCCACTGCATGCGTGTATTATGTGTGTGTGTGTGTGTGTGAGGGGTCACTGCGTGCGTGTATTATGTGTGTGTGTGTGAGGGGCCACTGCGTGCGTGTATTATGTGTGTGTGAGGGGCCACTGCGTGCATGTATTATGTGTGTGTGAGGGGCCACTGCGTGCATGTATTATGTGTGTGCGAGGGGCCACTGTATGTGTGAAGGGGGGGGGCCCAAACCGATATCTTGCCTAGGGCCCCATGAGGTGTAAATCCGGCTCTGGTTCAGGGATATTGAGTTACTAGGCATATATGTATTAACAATTCAATATGAATAAAAGTCACCACAGTTTATCAATCAAATCTGCAATGAGATTACAGTAGGAATGAATGGTATATCATTTGGAATTAATCTATACAAGTTAGAATAGTTGCTGAAGCACATCCTAACAATAATAATAAAAGATCTAAAATAAGACTATAGTTTGAATGAAATATTAGCAGGAAACAACTTATAGGAGCTGCAAAATAACTTTTAGCGGAAAAAATTCTGGTGTCAATAAAATAATAATATATAATAATAAGGTATTATCTGACTTAAATAAGCGCCTAACAATATTTGCTGCTATTCCTGCTGTCACATAACAGACTATTACAACATATAGCTGGAATTAATTACATGTCACTTAAAGTAAATATTATACCTATATGATAACAAAATGATTAAATAGATCCAGGCTATTTCTTTTCCCCATGGATTATGTGAACAACAACATAGGGATGTGATTTTACCTGTACTGCTGATTAGATACATTTGAATGCATGTACAATAACAGTACAAACATAGAGTACCCCCAAAATATTCTCGTTATAAGTTATAGAAACAATTGTGTAAATCCTTCAGACATACAATGCCGTGAACATATTAAGTTAATGAGAACATAGTGGACTGAAAACGTGGTGATTCTCTTATTTTCCCCCGGTTTAATTCTATTACTCAGGTTTCTTACTTTATTCACTGATTTAATTACATTTGTAAAGAAAAACAATACTACTATACTATGATAAGAATTTTAATCATTAAAATAATAAAATTGCTTTTTTTTAATTATTAATCATTAATTAAGGGATTAAATGCGAGCCCTTGTACTGGTATTAAAAGTTATTGTTCTTCCAACAGTAGAACTTTCTGTTTCTTTTTTTGTTTCTCATACATGCTATACCAGTCTCTGTTCGATGCTGTTTCTGTAAAAAAACAAAGAGTTCCCACTTCCGTAAAGGTGTTCATTCCCTATGCCTCAGTTTCTGCTGCTTAGGCTGCTGGGAGGTGTAGTCTCCCTGCACAAGGACCCCTCATACTGGTCAGTGGCATGTCTGCCCATAAATCTCAGCCTCACTAGCAATGGGATAGCAGTGTGGGTTTCATGTGTATCTGCCATGAACCAAGGTGAGAACCTCATCCCAGGCTGCAGTGTCTATATATGGCAGGTAGAGACACAAACAAAAACTATTAATCAGGACACATCTGGTAATCAGGGATTTTCAGTGCAGGACTCGTAGCCTTTGTGTATTGGGGGAGGTGAGGTATGACTATCTCCTGTCGCCCCCCCCCCCCCCCCCCATAGAGGCATAAGCAGGGGACCCCACGCTAGTGGAGTCCATGCTGTCTAGCTGTTTGGCTTTCTAGCATTGGTGGTAGTTGAGGATTTAGGGAGGGTGGCTTTTTATTTTACATAGTTCACATCAGAGCTGTTTTATTGCAGGTGGTAAGTTTTTCTGCCAAACATGTCTGGTTAAAAGAATAAACCTTATAATTAATTTTTACTTTAAGCAGCTCTGGACCTGTGAAGTTATTAGTTACGCTAAGGTCAGGGAGAGGGAGTAATTTTGTTTTTTTTACTATTTTAAAACTGAATTACTGGGGCTTAGCAGGACAAAAGTAACAGTGATTGGTATGTGGGAGGCTATCACTGTACTTCATCTTGCAGTCAATATATGAGTATGACTCCCACTATTGAAATATCAAATAAAAACTGGGATAACCATATGACTTACAATTCGCTCAGATTATAAAATATTCCCTATATACCTCTTTTCAGATGCCAAATCAGGTAAAATATTAATAGAAACCTATTCCTATCTATCTTATTAATTTGAGCGCATTAGGAGTCTGAGTTATGGGATCATTATTATTATGGTGTTAAAGATTTCTAGCAGATAAAAAGGAGGTCTGCCCGAGGAAAGCGGAGACACATGAGACTTGTATGTATAAAGAGCATGATAAAGTTAATAAAAGCTTATTATGGAGGGAGATAACAAAGAAAATCTGGGACATATAGATGTTACTACAAAGTAATGATGTATATTTTTGTAATGTATATTGTAAAATCTTTTGGGGGCTGTTGTGCTGATATAAAATAGGAGGGTACAATGCTGGAATAAAAAAGGATGGCACTGCTGGCAAAATTAATGGACGCAGTGCTGGCATAATCAATAGGGCATTTGCTAATATAATAAATTGGGCAGTGGTGATAAAATTAATGTTGATATGATTGTTATGCTCAATATGGGGGGACTGCTAGTGCAATTAGTCTGGGGGTAGTGTGTGTGGTTTTATTTTGCATTGTGTAGGTCCTTGTATATAAAAATGTGGAGGTGCTGGGGGAGAGGGAAGGGGGATTTCATTCTTTACCTAAAATAACACCTGATTATGGATGTAATAAATGAGAGACTATCTCATACTTGTCTGCTCTCCAGGACATCCATCCGGATCCCACCCACTTCCCTGTTGAAGTGATGTTGCCTAAATGACATAGCTCATTTCCCGTGGGGGGACAGCATGAGTGGGCAAGTATGGACTCTCTATTTTACTATTTATGTTCCATGAATGTTGCAGTTTTTATTTTTTGTCTCTAGGGGCATATACTAGCATAAATCTCTATAGAGGGCAGCAGATGTTTATTTTTTTTACATGTGTCAGAATTTAAAAGGATTTAAAAACATTATCATGACAAAAAGTAGTGCTTTAATGTAAATGAAAATTGATGATTTTCTAAAGCTGGGTTCACACTACAGAATTTTCCACCAACTTTTCATGCCGATCGATTTTACATGCGATCGATGGTCCGATCACTCGGTCCATGGACTGCATACACACTAGCCTTGTTTTAGATGATAAAGGGAAGAGCGACCGCCATGTTGTCGTGAGCAATAATTTTAATTTCGTACACACTGAAGCATCATTTGCAGGGCATGTAACAATATACCAAAGACATTAGCCTAAAGGGGCAGAGCTTTCACTATAGTTTACACCCAAAACCGCATAAAAAGAGAAGGCAACACTGTCTCTTCATTCTTTCCTATAAAATAGAAGTTTATTACCATACATAAAATTTAGAAAAAACATGTAACTGGTAAAGTGCAATGCAATAATTAGTTATTCCCTAATAATAAAATCCCTTCGATTCCCAACATAGACGCAAAGGGTAATAACACACGTGCTTTATACAAGTGTAATGGTCTGCAGACAGGTGCAATACTCATCTATACAAAGCACAAGTCTGTGATGTGTGGATACCGCACCATGTGGAACTGGTACAGGCATCACAAATTTACATACACACGCCCCCCAGGTCGAGGAAGTATCGGAGGATTGTCGTGGATTGGTTGGAAGTTTATACGCACTACACAACGGAATCGAGATTGGAACGAAAATATTTAACGGTACGACCAACCAAATGAGGCGACAATCGTCCATTTGGGCAGACTTTCGACCATCGTGTCACTACACACACTGACCCGACTTTCGAACGAGCGGTCGTATGTCGGCTGGTTGAGCCGATTATTGGACAAAAACCATGTAGTGTGTACCTAGCTTCAGGCTCTGGTGCTGATAATGAGAAGTGGACTAAAAGAGCAAAAGGCTACACAGTTCCTGATCTGCATTAGATACAAAGGGTTCTATTTAATGACCCATTGCATATTGCTCACGTTTATTAAAATTCCTTATCGCAGTGATAAGAAAGGAGTTAACATAGTGACTTGTTTAAATTGATTAGCCAGAGGCTCCAATAGGACCCTGTGTCAGCGAATAATCTATATTAAAGTGATCATTTTACTAACAGGTTCTTATGGCCTTGGACAATTTGCGATGCGGAGGAGCAAGAAGGCTGCCGGGGAGGGATGCAGAGATCCCTCTCCTATAATGCTCTCCCCAGAGGATAGAAGGGCTAACATCCTCTTCAAATGGCAAAATCTGCAGTCTGATTTAACCAAAAGCAAATATGTAAATTATGTCAGTGACAAGTACGCAATTTGTGCCCCCCTAAGACAAAACAGAACCATGGTTATAGCACTAGCCCTATTCCCACACTGCTGGGAGGTGGGTGTGGATTAATAAATATAATTTTTCTATGGTGCACTTGTGGTCCAGCATGCCCTGGCTACCTTTAATTGTGCTAGTATGATAAATGCTAGCATGCCCACTGGGACCTATAGTGAACCAGGGATAAATTAAACAAATGAAATAAAATAAAACAACATGCACACATTGTAGAAAAATAACTTTATTCTAAATAAAGACCCCCCTGTAAAAGGACCAGAAACTGCCACATCTGAGGAAAGGGTTACCTCCTGAGAGTCAGGAGTAAGTCCCAACCATTCCTCATAGGGGAGGTGTTTGGGCCTATATAAGGTCTCAAATTCAGTCTAGTCTTTGCTGGTGTCTGGAGAGTTTGCTGTTCAAGTGTGTTACTATGTTGTGCTGTCGATCCTCACAAAAAAAACACCTGTTTGACCCTGACTCAAGTCTTTGGCTGGTAACTTGCTGTTAACTCACTACAAGTCAGTGTCAGGAAAGGAATCAAGCCAGGTCCTGCCTTGAACACTTGGTAACCAGCATGGAATCTGCAATTTTTAAAATAAGACCACCATTGTGTGAGTGTCCACTGCTCAGGCTTAGCGCAGATACTGTTGGGCTATTTGAGTTTCCCATCTGCTAAAAGGGGAGACTCAGGTGGCCTATGTGGCTTTCTCTGTTGGTGATGCCAGTGATTATAAAACAAAGAAAGCAGTCATCTGTGACCTGTTTGCCCCTAATCCCGAGGTCTACCAACACTGGTTTCCGGAGAGCGCGCTATGATATGGTCGTTAGCCTACAGGCCTTGGTGCAGAAATTGGGTGACTTTGCAGTCAAGTGTCTTCGTCCAGCCAACTGGTAGAGACTCTGACCTTGGAGCAGTTTTCAAGTCTTCTTCCCCAAAGTCTGGGTGTGCATTCATAAGACTGAGAACTTGGCATTGGCTGTTTGGTTAGTAGAAAATGTGTTGGTAGTTGACGAAGGTGTGGAACCTTTGTCATCATTGACCAACTCAGAGAGTCCTTACTGACACTACCAGCGGAAACCAACAAAAGGAGCAGAAAGCATCAGAGTTTCATTTGCTCTAAAGGGACTGGCCCTAGGTAAGCCCTACCCAATAATTACTCATTTAGCTGCATGTCAGGGTTCCTTTTGGCCAGATTGGGAAAAATCTTGCCGCGTGGTTTCCGGAAACAAGTAATTCCTTTCCTTTCTGTTGATGCCCGGCCTCTAGTTCCAGTTTGTTCATCATGTGGAGGTAAAAGGTACAGCAAGTTCATTTGCCCACAGGTGGACTGTTCCATTTCAGAGCTGCTCACCACAACTTTCTCTTCTCTAGGTATGCTGATAATAGGTACTGGTCCAGGTTGAGAACCAACAGGTTAAAGGCATAGTGGACTCTGGTTCCAGTAACACCTTAATACAGCAGGGCTTACTCCTGGCACAACATAATAATTTCCATAGTGATTGTGTCGGGGACGTTCGGGTCTACCCAACCACTTTCATTTCTTTAACCATTACAGGGAAGACTGCTAAGTTGAGGATGTTGGTTTGTTCTTGTTTACTGGTTTCTGTTCTGCTAGGCCAGGATTGTCTAGACTTTATTACCTTTTGTGAAATTGAGACGGAAAAGGTTTTTTCATCAGCTACTGAGTCCCTAGGAGAGACATTTCCATTTGCCTCTGATTTATTTATAAGGCAAGTAAAAACCTGTAAAACCTAGACAGAGCAAAAATGAGAGAGTTGCACCAGCTACGGTTGATATTAATAATAAAGATGATGTTGGTTTGCATAATATTAATGAGGGCATGTTCCTTGTACGTCCTCTCTGACCCCTGAGGGACTCAATGGAAAGACTCAGTGCTGAAAAAGGCATTGTTGTGGCTGTTGATGAGAAAAGGCTGCACAAGGTAAAAGAGGTCAGGTACTCTTGTTTCATTTTGCAAAGTAATATATTATACTGAAAGGACTAGCATAAACAAATGGGGGAGGATGTATGAGAATTGGTTGTTCCATGCCCCTTTAGAAAATAGGTGTTGACTGTGGATAGGATCACCGCTAGTTTTTATGGACCAGGTGTCAATGCATAGGTTGCTAAATTTTGAGCAGCTTTGTCCTGATTGTCAAAGAATAGCTACAAAACATCCAGTCTTGCTCCACTGGTGATAAGGTTTTGCTGTTACGCACACAGGGGACTATACAGTTGGCTAAATGGCAAGGACCCTTTGAAGTAACCCGCAAGGTACGGGATGTTAATTATGAGCCTGACACTCGGAGAGGGAAACATATTTACCATATAAACCTGTTAAATGCCTGGAAAGAGATGGAAACTTGTACGCCTGTGTGAGGCCGACATTGATTTGTTGACATTTGATTAGTGAAAGGTGTAGCCCAATTGTCCTTGTCTCTAAATCTGACGGAACTGCTGGTCTTTGTATGGATTTCTGAAAGGTGAAATCATTTCCAAATTTGACATATATCCTGTCACGACTAGTATAGCGTACCTGCTATCGTTGGCACTACTCGGAGGAAGGCGCGGAGTCTAACGTGCCCCTGGTGTTCACCAGGGACCCCCGCAAGGAGGTATGGACTTGGCTGCAGGAAACACGCAGGTCGCGGTCCTTCCATGAGTCAGATAGCGAAGCACGAGAGGAATGTCAGACAGGCGGGTTCAGCAACGGTGCGGGCAATGCAGGTACACAAGGAGAATCCGAACGGGGTGTGAATCAAGCCGGGTCGATAACGTTCTGACAGCGAGGTACAAAAGGGAGATCCAAAGGGGGTAGTCAAGGCAATCCGGGTCACAATGGTCACAGGCAAACGGCAATAAACTGGAGGAAGGCAAGGGTCAGGAAACAGATAAACACAGGAACACTGGAACGCTGGAGGACAGGAAAGGACCTGAAACTCTGGCACAGGAGGTGAGGTCAGAGGGGCTTAAATAGTGCTGCTAGCCAATGCCCTCAGCACTAGTGGTGCTGTCATAGCTGTAGCGCCGTAGCGCTAGTCATCTTGCAGCGCCGTAGCGCTCTCTTCATGCAGCGTCCCGTTGCCTAGCAACGGGGACGCTTCTGTGTCTGAGCTGGCCGGCCGGGCGGAAGGGGAAGTGACGCGTCTGGTTGCTAGGCAACCAGACGTTCTATGTGGACGGGCGGGCGGCCGCCGAGCGGCGCCTGACAGTATGCCCTCCTCCTTCTCCCCTTGTTTGGAGGAATTTCTTAAGTAACTGAGGAGCGTGAAGGTCCGGTTTATCCACCCAAGATCTTTCTTCCGGGCCAAATCCCTTCCAGTGCACAAGGAACTGTTGTTGCCCGTAGCGAATGCGGACATTCAGAATCCGGCTGATCTCAAACTCTGTTCCAGAGGAGGTTTGAACAGGAGGAGGTCGAGATGGAGGTACAAAGAACCTGTTAAGCACCAATGGCCGGAGTAGGGACACGTGAAAAGTATTATGACATCGTAAAGAAGCCGGTAGCTTTAGTTTAACACACACTGGATTAATCACTTGTGAGATGATGTAAGGACCAATAAAACGTGGAGCCATTTTCATAGATGGTACTTTGAGTTTTAAGTCTTTAGTGGAAAGCCATACTTGATCCCCTACCTTCAATAGGGGAGTAGCTCTACGGTGGCGATCTGCAAAGATCTTATGGTGCTGTGATGCCTTTTGCAGAGCTGCTTTGGTTGTGGCCCAAATGATAGAGAATTCTCGATAAAGTGAGTCCACCGCTGGAACAGAGGAGGAAGAATTGGGAAATGGATCTGGGATAATAGGATGCATCCCGGTCACAATAAAGAATGGAGAAAACCCGGTAGATTCATGGACATGGTGATTGTGTGAGAATTCTGCCCAGGGAAGGAATTGCGACCATCTGCTTTGATTATCAGCGGTAAAGCAACGGAGAAAAGTCTCTAAATCCTGGTTGATCCGCTCGGTCTGACCATTGGTCTGGGGGTGATATCCCGATGAGAATTTTAACTCCGTACCCAGTTTTTTACAGAAAGCCCTCCAGAACCGGGAGATGAATTGCACTCCCCTGTCAGAGATAATTTCCTTAGGGCAACCATGAAGTCTGAAGATCTCTTTGATAAATGTGTCGGCTAAGTGACTGGCTGAAGGTAGACCTGAAAGAGGAATAAAATGCACCATTTTAGAAAATCGGTCAATGACAACCCAGATAGTATTGAATCCAGAACTGCAGGAAAGGTCAGTAATAAAATCCATGGCTATACTCTCCCAGGGAGCATCCGGCGTAGGTAGGGGCTGGAGCAACCCAGCAGGAACCTTCCTGGAAGTTTTGTGTTGGGCACAAATGGTACATGCTGCAATAAAGTCCCGTATATCAGCGCGTATGGTAGGCCACCAGAAACGATGGCAGAGAAGGAATGTGGTCTTCTTTATGCCAGCGTGACCCGCGATACAGGACGAATGGGCCCAACGCAACACCTTGAGTCGTAATTGTGGTTCCACAAATGATCGTCCTGTGGGCGGAGCATCCTTCACAGTATTGGTAATAGCAATGATGTTCGAAGGGTCAATAATGCAATGAGGAATCGATGGATTCAGGCGGTCTGTATCATCAAAAGAACGAGATAGAGCGTCTGCCCGCCCATTCTTAGCACCTGGACAGAAGGTAAGAATCATGTTGAAGCGAGCAAAGAATGATACCCAGCGGGCCTGCCGAGGATTCAGACAGCGAGCTTCCCGAATGAATGTCAAATTACGGTGGTCTGTAAAGATGGTAACTGGATATAGGGCTCCCTCTAATAGGTGCCGCTATTCCTCCAAGACTGCTTTAATAGCGAGAAGCTCCTTGTCTCCGATTCCGTAATTAATCTCGTTGGGAAGAAATCGTCTGGAGAAGAACCCGCATGGAGAATGGGTACCTGAAGGTGTCTTTTGGAATAACACGGCTCCAATGCCTATTGAAGAGGCGTCTACCTCCACAAAGAAAGGTCGCTGTTGATCCGGCTGAGAGAGCACAGAGGCAGAGGAAAAGGCTTTCTTCAGAATAGTGAAGGCAGAAACAGCTTCTGGAGACCATATCTTTGGATTGGCAGATCTCCTAGTTAATGCTGTAATTGGAGCAATGATGGAAGAGAAATCTTGGATGAACTGTCGATAATAATTGGCGAATCCAATGAATCTTTGGATACTTTTAAGACTCTGCGGTTGAGGCCAATTCAAGATGGATGACACCTTAGTGGGATCCATCTGTAACCCGGAGCCGGACACAATGAACCCAAGGAAGGACACTTGGAGAACTTCAAAAACACATTTTTCCAATTTGCAATAAAGATGATATTTGCGCAGTCTTCGTAAGACCTCCCTCACTTGTTCTTGATGAGAACTCAAGTCTTTAGAAAACACTAGAATGTCGTCTAGATAAACGACTACGGAGGTGTACAACAGATCTTGAAAGATGTCGTTAACGAAATTCTGGAAGATGGCGGGGGCATTGCAAAGACCGAAGGGCATTACCAGGTATTCAAAATGCCCATCCCTCGTATTGAAGGCGGTCTTCCACTCGTCACCCTTCTTTATACGAATGAGGTTGTAGGCCCCTCGTAGGTCTAATTTAGTAAACACTTGAGCCCCGCTGATTCTGTCAAATAGGTCAGAGATAAGAGGTAACGGGTACCGATTCTTGATGGTAATACGATTCAGGGGTCTATAGTCAATGCATGGGCGCAGGGACCCATCTTTTTTCTTGACAAAGAAGAATCCAGCCCCAGCAGGAGAGGTAGACTTGCGAATAAAACCACGTTCCAGATTCTCCTTGTTATATTGGGACATTGCCAGGGTCTCTGGGCAAGAAAGGGGATATGTTCGCCCCTTGGGTATAGGTTGATCGGGAAGCAAAGTGATGGAACAATCCCAGGGCCGATGGGGAGGTAATAACTCGGCCTCCGTTTTACTGAATACATCTTGGAAGTCGGTGTATGCAGCTGGAAGGCTAACTTCCGTAACCGTGGACTGAGCAACAACTTGGGAATCAGGAGGCAGAACACTAGGTAGACATCTATGATGACATTCTGTACCCCAACGAGTAACCTGAGCTCGATCCCAATCCATCTGCGGAGAGTGTCTTCGTAGCCATGGAAGCCCCAAGATAATGGGATTGATGGATTTTGGCAACACCAACAACTGAATCATCTCGCTATGGAGGGCTCCAACCATTAACCGAATAGGTGAAGTGATGTAGGAGATGGAGCCACTGCTGACACGGTTCCCATCTACTGCTGTTAACGATAATGGTTGAGGCAAGGGGAGAGTTGGAATTTGAAGCCCAGCAATGAGAGTGGCAGAAATGAAGTTCCCGGAGGAGCCGGAATCCACAAAGGCCGTGGTGGAGAAGGGACCTCTAGGGGTGCTCAGGGTGACTGCCATAAGAAGCTCAGGGGTGTTTTTTGAGTAGGGAGCAACTGTGGATACTCCTAAACCGGCCTCCCTGCTACCGTTTAGGAGGACGGGTTTCCCGGTTTCTTAGGACAGACCTTGAGAACATGTCCGGAATCGCCACAGTAAAGGCAGAGACGCTGCCTGAAGCGCCTCTCTCTTTCTTCTGGGGATAAACGGGAACGTCCTACTTGCATGGGTTCATCCATAGGCAAAACTGGGTTTTGAAATTGAGGAGCCAGACGAGGAACCACCCGCTTAGAGACAGGACGTTCCTGGGTGCGTTCTTGATAACGTAGGTCTACTTTAATGCATAGCGCAATTAGGGCATCAAGATCAGAGGGAAGATCCCGAGAAATTAATTCGTCCTTAATACGGTCGATTAGACCTTGCCAAAAAGTTGCGACCAGCGCCTCGTTGTTCCATTTCAGCTCTGACGCTAAGGTCCGGAACTGGATGGCATATTGCCCAACAGATAACTTGCCTTGACGCAGGTTCAGCAAGCTGGTGGCCGCAGAGGCTACTCTCCCAGGGTCATCGAAGACTCTCCTGAAAGCTTCAATAAAGGAGCCGGTGTTATTAAGAAGAGGGTCTCCATTTTCCCACAAAGGCGAAGCCCAAGCTAGTGCTTGACCACTCAGGAGGGAGATCATAAACGCCACCTTCGTTCGCTCTGAAGGAAATGCTCCTGCATTGCACTCAAACTGGATGGAGCACTGGTTCAAGAAACCCCTGCATTTCTTGGGATCTCCATCGTATTTTTCAGGCGTGGGGATACGCATGCCAGAAGTTGCAGTGGATACAGTAACCACACTAGCGGACGCCCCTGGGGTGGTGGTAATGGCAGGAGCAGCAGGCAGGGAGCCTTGTAAGGCATCGAAGCGTGTAGCGATACCTTGAACACATTGTAGGAGATGTGCTTGGGCTGCTTCTTGCTGTTCTACTCGCTGAGCCAAATGAATGAAAAGGTCCCGGGCTGAGGGTTCCCCCGTTCCTTCGGTAGTCATCGCCAGAGTTTACTGTCACGACTAGTATAGCGTACCTGCTATCGTTGGCACTACTCGGAGGAAGGCGCGGAGTCTAACGTGCCCCTGGTGTTCACCAGGGACCCCCGCAAGGAGGTATGGACTTGGCTGCAGGAAACACGCAGGTCGCGGTCCTTCCACGAGTCAGATAGCGAAGCACGAGAGGAATGTCAGACAGGCGGGTTCAGCAACGGTGCGGGCAATGCAGGTACACAAGGAGAATCCGAACGGGGTGTGAATCAAGCCGGGTCGATAACGTTCTGACAGCGAGGTACAAAAGGGAGATCCAAAGGGGTAGTCAAGGCAATCCGGGTCACAATGGTCACAGGCAAACGGCAATAAACTGGAGGAAGGCAAGGGTCAGGAAACAGATAAACACAGGAACACTGGAACGCTGGAGGACAGGAAAGGACCTGAAACTCTGGCACAGGAGGTGAGGTCAGAGGGGCTTAAATAGTGCTGCTAGCCAATGCCCTCAGCACTAGTAGTGCTGTCATAGCTGTAGCGCCGTAGCGCTAGTCATCTTGCAGCGCCGTAGCGCTCTCTTCATGCAGCGTCCCGTTGCCTAGCAACGGGGACGCTTCTGTGTCTGAGCTGGCCGGCCGGGCGGAAGGGGAAGTGACGCGTCTGGTTGCTAGGCAACCAGACGTTCTGTGTGGACGGGCGGGCGGCCGCCGAGCGGCGCCTGACATATCCCATGCCATGGATGAATGAACTCCTCGACCAGCTTGGGTAAGCCTTGTACATTTCTACAATTGATCTTAGAAAAGGTTATTGGCCGATTGAGCTGACCGAGGAGTCAAAGCGGAAAACAATGTATTTACCCCCAAGGTTTGCATCAATTTGTGACTATGCTTTTCAGACTTCATGCCTTTCAGATGTCATGACCTTCAGATGTCTTTTAAGTGCCTTATGGTCCAAGTGCGACAGCCTCATCTGAATTATTCTGCCGCTTTCCTTAATTATATCGTCATCTATAGGGAACACTGGAATGCAAATATTAATTGTCTTCGTAGTGTTCTTTAGTCCCTGCGGCAGGCAGATTTGATGGCTAACCTCAAACAATGTGCCTTAGTGAAAAGAGACAAAATATTTGAATAAGGTCCAGGCCCTAGGCAATGCCCCAGTCCATTGTACAAAAAATCCCAGTTCCAGACTGGAAAGCTACTATAGGAGGTTTATTCCCCAGTTTTCTACACTCCTTTTAATGGACCATCTAAAAAATTTGGCTCCAAATAGGGTAGCATGGTCTTCAGAGTGTCAGGCTACTTTTTTTTTACTATTAAAAAGAAACAATGAAAGCACTGGAAACTGTAATACACCCCTGATCAATTATAGAATCCGTGAAGCTTCATAGATATAACCAATTTTAATATAATGAATTAATAAAACAATAAAAATCATATGTAATGTACAATGTAAAATTGAATCAGTACACTGATATGAACACCATAATCTATAGAATAATAAAAGAGCATATGATTTTTTTTACTATCAAGTGGATCATTTGTAAGGGTCTTGTTTTACAGTTGTAAGGGTGATTATGATATTGTGATTTTTATATGATCATGAACCTTTAATGCTATGTATACTATAAGCCAGTGGTTCCCAAACTTTCTCAGCTCGAGGCACCCTTAGGGTCACCATAATTTTTCCAAGGCACCCCTAAGCAAAAATAATTTCCGGGTAGTCCCGTTTTTTAAGTAGTTGGGTCAAAATGACGTAAGATGTATTTAGACCCCTTCACCATCACATTGTGCCCCTTTATCATGTCACTCTGTGTCCCCCTCTTCGCCATCTCACACCCTGTGTCCCCCTCTTCGCCATCTCACTCTGACCCTCCTTCAGCGTCTCTCTCGGTCCCCCTCCTTCAGCGTCTCTCTCTATCCCCCTCCTTTAGTGTCTCTCTGCCCTCCTCCTTCAGCGTCTCTCTGTCCCCCTCCTTCAGCGTCTCTCTGTCCCCCTCCTTCAGCGTCTCTCTCTGCCCTTCTCCTTCAGTGTCTCTCTCTGTCCCCCTCCTTCACTGTCTCTCTCTGTCCCCCTCCTTCAGTGTCTCTCTGTCCCCCTCCTTCAGTGTCTCTCTGTCCCCCTCCTTCAGTGTCTCTGTCCCCCTCCTTCAGCCTGTCTCTCTGTCCCCCTCCTTCAGCCTGTCGCTCTGTGCCCCCTTCAGCCTCTGTGTCCCCCTTCAGTGTCTCTCTGTCCCCTTCAGCCTCTCTGTGTCCCCCTTCAGCGTCTCTCTCTGACCCCTTCAGCCTCTTTTTGTCCCCTTCAGTGTCTCTCTTTCCCCTTCAGTGTCTCTCTTTCCCCTTCAGTGTCTCTCTGTCCCCTTCAGTGTCTCTCTGTCCCCTTCAGCCTGTGTCCCCCTTTAGCATCTCTCTGTCCCCCTTCAGCCTCTCTGTGTCTCCCTTCAGCATCTCTCTGTCCCCCTTCAGCCTCTCTCTGTCCCCCTTCAGCGTCTCTATGTCCCCCTTCAGTGTCTCTGTCCCCTTCAGTCTGTGTCCCCCTTCAGCCTCTCTCTGTCCCCCTTCAGCCTCTCTGTGTCTCCCTTCAGCGTCTCTCTGTCCCCCTTCAGCCTCTCTCTGTCCCCTTCAGCCTCTCTCTGCCCCCTTCAGCCTCTCTCTGCCCCCTTCAGCCTCTCTCTGCCCCCTTCAGCGTCTCTCTGTCCCCTTGAGCGTCTTTCTGTCCCCTTCAGCGTCTATCTGTCCCCTTCAGCGTCTCTCTGTCCCCTTCAGGGTCTCTCTGCCCCCTTCAGCGTCTATCTGTCCCCTTCAGCGTCTCTCTGCCCCCTTCAGGGTCTCTCTGCCCCCTTCAGCGTCTCTCTTCCCCCTTCAGGGTCTCTCTGTCCCCTTCAGCGTCTATCTGTCCCCTTCAGCGTCTCTCTGCCCCCTTCAGCGTGTCTCTCAGTGCCCCCTTCAGCGTCTCTCTGCCCCCTTCAGCGTGTCTCTCAGTGCCCCCTTCAGTGTCTCTCTGTCCCCTTCAGCGTCTCTCTGCCCCCTTCAGCGTGTCTCTCAGTGCCCCCTTCAGCGTCTCTCTGTCCCCTTCAGCGTGTCTCTCAGTGCCCCCTTCAGCGTCTCTCTGCCCCCTTCAGCGTGTCTCTCAGTGCCCCCTTCAGCGTCTCTCTGCCCCCTTCAGCGTCTCTCAGTGCCCCCTTCAGCATCTCTCTGCCCCCTTCAGCGTGTCTCTCAGTGCCCCCCTTCAGCGTCTCTCTGCCCCCTTCAGCGTGTCTCTCAGTGCCCCCCTTCACTTACCTTCTTCCCTGACGTCTTCTCTGCTGCTGCTCACTGAGGCTGCCGGACATGATGAGGTCACGCCCCCGGCAGTCAGTGAGGAGGAGGATCCGGCGCTGGATGATGGGTAAGTTGTTTATTATTTTTATTTTTTTTCTATTTTATTTTTTTTTCTAGGCGATTGCGGCACCCCTGTGACAGTGCCGCGGCACCCCAGGGAGCCGCGGCGCACAGTTTGGGAACCGCCGCATAAGCTATTGTATTTGCTTGGATGATGTAACCATTCATCTGTATGTGGTGCTAAGCGAGTCATATATCTACATTGTATTATTACCTTATATGGTCACAGTCCAGGGAGGCATTGTCCAGACAATTTCTATATAAGAATGAGTTTAACAAGAACAAAGCAGCCTCACCCTGGGACCAAAGATATTAACAGTGTCCAGACCACTTCTCCCACTGAATGACAGTTGGGTTCCCTTAATGATGATCACTACCTGTACTAACAAAGTTGAATATAACAAGTTAATCACATAACTGTTGTTTGTTTTTACTGCTTATAGTCACTCATTAAAATACCTGTATTATCTGAACATATGTTCTACTGGGAACAATGTTCTCTGGACTTTACTAAACAATGTTTACTACAAATGGATGCCTCCGATGTGGGACTATGGGCAATCCTGTGTCAAAATTTTGATGGGGTAAAGCTTTTGGTTTTATATCTCTGCTGGAAGCTTGATCCTCGGGAAACCGGATAGTGAATACGTGTCATGCCAGCAAAACAAATCCCAGCAAACATTTCTGCTTAGGACATTTACATCCAATTATGTTTGGCTTATGCAATTGTGTTTAGTTATTGTACTGTGATTGACATTTTTAATATTAGTACTGTAAACACACTGCATAATCTTGACATTTACTTAATATTTGTTTCCCTTCAGAGCTTATGTGCTTTGGAAATGCAACATGTCAGGATTGCTGCCAGTAATTTTTTTTTTTATAATCATTTTGTTTTGATTATAATAGCCATGCAAAACGTATATAATGTTTCTTTGGCAAATTTATTACACTTATCAACAC
Organism: Mixophyes fleayi; assembly: GCF_038048845.1. Lineage (NCBI taxonomy): Eukaryota > Metazoa > Chordata > Amphibia > Anura > Limnodynastidae > Mixophyes > Mixophyes fleayi. The sequence goes on along the minus strand of NC_134405.1, from coordinate 142,418,193 downwards.
TCATTTTATTGCCAATCTTAACAGAGTGATTTTGGGATAAGTTTGTGGCGCTGATTCCGAATATGGCATTGGTTTTGCTAGATTGGTTCTAGTTTTTGAGAGAACTGGTACCCCATTGAAAAACACAAAAATGCAAAAAAATTAAATGCTGAGGCAGAGCCTACTTGAAATGTTCTCAAATCATACAAAAGTAAACACATGAAATACATAACGGCATTTTATTTGTTATAATAACTGATAAACATAGTAAGCTGATTCGGGTAATTACAGTTAATGCATAGTAAAACACTGTACAATTTTTTTTAAGTGGGTTATTGAGACAATTTCTTTGGAAGCTATAGGCAATAGTCAGCCATCATGTGTCTGTCCCATCTGCCATGATAGCTTTCCATCACCTTTATATCTTGACATCTTCCCTTGTTCCTCACTAAAATCACCAAGATTATCCGTAAATCTGTGTAAGTGGCTATGGAGAAAGTGTACCTTTATGCTCACACTAGTAACCACATTTTTATTTGAGCATGTTTAGCACCAGTTCTTCATAACTGTTTGGTTACTCAAGACGTTCTTGTCAACCAAGACATACCTGCACCAGACAGAAGCTTCAACCTCGTTCATAAATTTTGTGAAGTTAGAATTCTTGATACATTTACGAATTTGAGGTCAATCAAAGATTCCAGCTTTAGTTTTTCTATACTTAGTCCAGGGAACAATCTACAAATGTATTTGAAGTAAGTTACTGCTTGATATGGACTGGTAGGAGAATGATTTTTTTCCCTATCAACCAATGGCTCGTTAATGATGTTCACTGCACCTACAGTCATGCTTTCTCTTGAAGGCCATGTCACTTTATTTCCAATGATCTTGCTTCACCCCATATGCACGCATTATGGCAAAGTTTCTTATTAATTGAGGGTATCCATTATCTCAAGAACTAGAACCAATTTGAGAAAAATATTTTCATTTTGAGTTCAGCAGTCACAAAATATCCTAAATTCGGTCAAATATCCTTAGCAACTAAAATATATTTTTTAGGAGGGGCTTTGTTATATACGTTTTTATTATGGAATACCTATTTATTTTGTAAAGTTTTAACTTATATTAAGGAATCCCATTTGCTGATAAAGAATCAGTTTTACATCATTGCTCAATCTCTGAATGCCATAGGGGCAGTGGGTGGTACTCATATAGGCTAGTGCCACCAGAAAGAAATCAATACATTTTTCGGGATCAGAAACATTTTAATTCCATCAATGTCCAGGCTAAATGGGATGCAACAATATTCTGATTTGTTGATGGACCCAACACAGATTTGTCTTTTCATTTTGGTGAGATCACACATAGAATTATAATCTCTACCATTCAGAAAAATGTAAAAACATTACATAACAGTTTAAAAAGGGAAACAAGGCAGTGGGGGTGTGAGTGAATAATGGTACAGAAATATATCATCATCATCATCATCATTTATTTATATAGCGCCACTGATTCCGTAGCGCTGTACAGAGAACTCATTCACATCAGTCCCTGTCCCATTGGAGCTTACAGTCTAATTTCCCTAACATACACACGCACACAGACTAGGGTCAATTTTGATATAGTTTTGTTATAGTAGTATATATTTTAATAATGAGGAAAATAGGCGCTGTTGTGCAGGGGGAACACCATCACTATCCAGTCCACCTACTCCCTCATCTTTCTGTTTGTTTTTACAGGCCAATGCCCTCCGCTCAAGAGGCAGCAGCTTCAAAGAAGTGCTGGGATCCCAGGCATGAGGGTGGTGATCCCTGATTTTATCTTTCAGGCGCCCCCTAAATCCTGCCACCTACTAACAGATGAGCAATAGTTTATATATAAACTTATTTAATATATCATCCTGGAAAGCTGAATTTATGTTTATATGTAATACATCTATCTACCTAGTATAAAATAATACACAGAGTTTTAAAAAATACAAAAATTCAATGTTCATTTTAAAGGTTATGTATTAATATAAAAAAGATGACACAGAAAAATCTATTTTAATTAACTATGGTAACTGTTCCATAATGTATGCAGAATATTTAATACTAGCATGAGTGTGTGTCTTTGGGACAGTATGTAGATTTTCCCTCTAATACATATGAGCTAATCCTTTATGCATGTGTATGTGGATATCATTATCTACCTCCTTAGGTATGATCCAACTACTGTGTACTTGAAAATAAAGATTTTTATAGACATCTGGAAAACATTACATACTAATTGTACTAACTTTGTGTGGTCTGATTTGTGAATTATCGACCTAATAATACTGTTGACATTTGGGGGCATATTCAATTCGGATCCCGATCCGCGGGATCGCGCCGGAACGGCCGCGAACCTTATCTGCGGTACCGCAATAACGTGGATTTTTGTTCGCAGCCCACAGGGCTGCGTACGAAAATCCGCATTATTGCGGTATCGTATTACCGGCAGTACTGCGCATTTTCCACGGTAACGCGCGTTACCGCGGATCGGATCGGAATTGAATATGCCCCTTCAATTGTTGACCTAATATTGTTGACTTTCTAAATGTTGGCCAAATGAATGTCTAGCCAACGACCACATACTGTAAATGTAGTGTATACCTCTGTATAACAATGTAATGATAAAATCGTATGACTTCCAAGCATCTTTCAGTGGCTTTTATATTTTGCTTATTAGCAAACATTTATGGAAACATAAACATGGATGGTATCTATGCACTTAAGTGTGACTAGTCTGTGGTTTTATAATTTATGTTTTTTGTTTGGTATGTAGGGCATGCCTAAGATATTTAACCACAAAAGATCAATTTTGTAGATTCTTGCTAAAATATGTAGTTTTCTCACAAATCTTCACCAATATAGTATAAAATACTGGATGAAAACTTATAAATCACTTTTTATTACTTTACATTGCCTTGTTTCAAGAAATAATTCTGCTGTTGTTTCTGTGATTATTTTGCAATAAGCATTATTCTGTATAAAGGCTGTGCCAGCCGCTCTTTGCAGAACTATACATATATGGTATCTATGTACTTGGGAGAGATTAAGGTGGTTGTATTCACTGGAGGTGTCAAAGCAGCCATTATGAAGTGCATATACAATATTGGCCAAACTGTGCACCTTGATTTGCACAAATGCATCTAAATTCATGCTGGAGCACATAGGTATTTGGAGGACTAGAAGCTTGCGCAGTTTGTACATGCAGAGGGGAGAAGTTACAGAGCAAAAGGCAAGATTCAATTTTGCGGACTGAGATTATTGTAATGTAGAGAGCACCAGTGGCGGACCTAGCAAGCTGTGGGCCCCGATGCAGGGAAGCGGGGAGGAGAGAACTGGTCATCACAGCTCGCTAGTTCCCCATGCAGCGGGCCCCATTATCTTCATGGGCCCTGGTGCACCGCACCTGCTGCACCAATGGTAGTTCTGCCACTGGAAGGCACAATTTCAGGGACATTATTTGCTGTGCCTGGCCATTCTCAATCCACAAAAGAACTTGAATAGCAAAGAACTGGAGGAGATCAGGACTTGTCCATACTTAAATGAGACCAAACAAATGGAAAAAAGAACCCCCCTTTCCACACAGAAAATCCAACAGAAAAATATGACCCACGTGCTCATTACAGCAGGCAATAATACATGCTTTACAACACAGGCCAGTTGTGCTTAATTGGCACTGAAGGGGATTCCTGGGGAATTCTGGCTTTGATTTTATTTTGGTTGTTCATGGTGTGCAGGTGGCTGAGTTTCTATAGGGGTTTTTCAGTTGTCTTTTTTCCCCCATTTGTACTATGACAGATCAAGAAAGAATGTTTTTTAAATATTTAAAGGAGCGAACAAGAGATTTGGGGAGTCATTTATTTTTTATTTTTGCTCTTTTGGTATAGGGGGCTGGAGTGGCACTGTTGGTACTCCAGGGGGTAAATGTATCAAGCTGAGAGTTTTCCGGAGGGTTTGTAAAGTGGATATGTTGCCTTTAGCAACCAATCAGATTCTATCTATCATTTTGTAGAATGTACTAAATAAATGATAACTAAAATCTGATTGGTTTTTCAAACCCGCCAAAAACTCTCAGCTTGATACATTTACCCCTAGATATGCCAATCTTGTCAGTTACTCTAACTCCGACAGTCAAAGGCAAAGTTGGTCTACGGAGGTAAAATTACATTATATGCATGGTCAATTGTCATTTGCCAATGTCAAAATCCTAACAAGTAGCAAAATCACTGGCTTTAATAAAAATAAACTTTGCAACAATGTGTACTGCTCAACATTCTCAGAAACAGACAGGAGACTTTGTGACCGTGGACTGATATTGCCTGGCCCTCTCCCAAATGTACATTTGCTTCTTATTCTTCACGCCTGCAAGCCTACACACTGCTTTGCTTAATATCCTTATTTTCCATTAACTTAAAATTGGACTAAATGTTGGCTGATAAACATATTGATTTTTTTCTATGGAGTGTTTAGTAAATGTCATGTTTTGTTTCTTTCTCTGTAATTGAAAAATATAAGTGAATGAAACATCAAGAATATTTGGTTTTGCTGACACACACCTCAAAATAGCATCGTGCTAGACATGGTACACTAATTATTATGTTTTTTGTAAAATTCCACTCAAATTAATGACAGAATCTTGTGCTAAGGTTGTGGTGCCTGCAGACTTTAAAATAACACCAAACATATTTATAGAAATGTATTGACTGAACATTATAACAAACAACTGTCATACTTACAATCCTAGCAGAGTTGCGGTTGCTAATACATTCATAGCGACTCATCTGGTTGTCACTACTATGCCATGTCATTTAGTATTCTTTTGGTGCCCATTTGCACACACACATTCCACTAGTACCTGCATAATTGCTTTGAAACCACCACCTGCACATACTGTATGCTTATAATTATGATTGAGCAGTTAATTACATGTGAAGGGCAGGTGTACCTATTAAACTAGTCACTGTGTGTATGTAGTTAAAGTAGCCGCCTGGCTGGATGTGCTTCCAGGGAGCTCCAGTGTCAGGATTCACTAGGATGAGTGGGATCCTTCTGTTCTGACTGAGATTGGTGGTACTTCACCCAGAGGCGCGGAATCTAACAGAGTGGAAGGTTTTCACCAGAGGTTCCCGCAAGGGAATTTGGGCTTTGCAGCTTCCACCCTACAGGTCGCGGCCCTCTAGGGGAGTTCCCAGTGAGCAGTGATAGAGAGCCAAGTACAGAGAAGAATGTAGGCACTAGTTAGCCAATAATGAGTAGGAGTACTGAGCGATGCTCAGTGATAGTCCATAAAGAGATAGGAGAGATGGTCTGCAGGAGTTACCACTAACGAGTGGCGCAGGTAATAGGTGATTTGCAGCAGCACACTTGGAGAGATGGTAGCGATGATCTGCAGTAGTTACCACTAACGAGGGGCCCAGGTAATAGGTGATTTGCAGCAGCACACTTGGAGAGATGACAGCGATGATCTGCAGTAGTTACCACTAACGAGTGGAGCAGGTCATAGGTGATTTGCAGCAGCACACTTGGAGAGATGGTAGCGATGATCTGCAGTAGTTACCACTAACAAGTGGAGCAGGTAATAGGTGATTTGCAGCAGCACACTTGGAGAGATGGTAGCGATGATCTGCAACAGTTACCACTAGCGAGTGGAGCAGGTAATAGGTGATTTGCAGCAGCACACTTGGAGAGATGACAGCGATGATCTGCAGTAGTTACCACTAACGAGTGGAGCAGGTAATAGGTGATTTGCAGCAGCACACTTGGAGAGATGACAGCGATGATCTGCAGTAGTTACCACTAACGAGTGGTGCAGGTAATAGGTGATTTGCAGCAGCACACTTGGAGAGATGACAGCGATGATCTGCAGTAGTTACCACTAACGAGTGGAGCAGGTAATAGGTGATTTGCAGCAGCACGCTCGAAGAGATGACAGCGATGATCTGCAGTAGTTACCACTAACGAGTGGTGCAGGTAATAGGTGATTTGCAGCAGCACACTTGGAGAGATGACAGCGATGATCTGCAGTAGTTACCACTAACGAGTGGAGCAGGTAATAGGTGATTTGCAGCAGCACGCTTGGAGAGATGACAGCGATGATCTGCAGTAGTTACCACTAACGAGTGGAGCAGGTAATAGGTGATTTGCAGCAGCACGCTTGGAGAGATGACAGCGATGATCTGCAGTAGTTACCACTAACGAGTGGTGCAGGTAGTAGGTGATTTGCATCAGAGTGTATGAGTTGCTTCCAAGCCAGTAGTCTGACAAGAAGAACCAGCACTGAGAGGTGCTGGGAGGAGCCTTAAAAATGAGAGGCAACCAATGGATGAGCGGAGCAGGTGAGCACAGGTGAGATGATCACCCGTGCATGCGCAGAGCCATTTGCCGACCCAACAGCCGGGGAAGAAAGCGGGGAATGAGGAATGAATAGATGCTCAGGTTACCGGGTGGCAGCCGCGGGCGAGCGGCGTGTGACATCCACACGCCGCTATGAATGTCTTGTTTCTTTATCATGTGATGATCGCTGGAGTGGTTCTGGAAGTTAAAGATTTCAACTTATGAGCAGATGTTATTAGATGCGCTGTGTCCAAGAGCAATCTTGTAAGCAGATCACCTGAGGGGACCCCTTCACGTGGTTTATATCTATATTGGGCCATGTGGACTAGATACACTTGGAAAATCCCCATGGGACACTATATAGACTATTTTTCATATCACTGTTATTGTTACAGTACTACTCTATGCATGTTCATTGTTTTGTTATAGTAGCTTCATGGGAACACTGTTTTCTTCTGATGGACCCAGTCTATGCCTGATCCACTTAGCGCTGTGAGGTATACTATTTTATTGTGATTATGGTTAAACACTATCAAAGCTTCAATTTGTTTCAAGAGCCCTGGTAATGACAATGTGGCTGTGATGGAGGTGACTAGCGAGGAGGAACCACCAGTAGACCTATAATACATCACGTAAATCTGACATTTTGGATGCATGACACCATATGAATTTCATGAAGTATTTTAGATTTTCTCCACTAGGAAGAACAGAATGATTTATTAGTGCGGAAATACTCAACTTAATTGCTGCATTGGCTCCCAAATCAAAATCACCCATAAACTGTTTACTGAACCACTTCCAAATATATGCCATTCTGCAAGATTCATGCTTATTACAAACACAGACGTGCAGAGCACATTTCATTAGGGCATACACCCAGGGACATCTAGACAGGGATACTCTGTACCACAGCTTGCCCCTGGAGCTTGCCATCAAATGCAACATTTTGCTGGATGCTTCTCTTCGCTCTGTTTTAAGTTGGACATATCTATACGTCAGATACTGTATGTTAAGATATTTGCTCAATAGACATATGTAAGACTGAAAGTTTGTGGGCATATATTGCATCTACATTTGGGGCACATTTATTAGAGTTAACGCTAAATTAGGTCTAATAACTTTAATGTATTAACTTTAGAATATATTTGTTCTTTGTTATCATTCTTTAAAATCACCATATTTACAAATTGTAATATCTAAGCATTTTGGTAATATAGGAGGGCTGTTAAGCACAAAAAACAGACATACTGCAATTTACATCATTGTTAAAATGTGCTTAACGTATTTTTATTGATCTGTATCACACTATTTTGCAATCTTAAAGTGGTTTTAAGGCTAATTTACTAACATGGCATTTAGGTACAACATTTTCTCTGTACCACAACAAACAATTAGAAATTAGCTTTTTTTCTATATGGTGCGAGTTGTAAATGAAAAGAAAGTATATTGCAGCTATGTCTATGGTATGATTTTCACCTAAATACAAAGTGAATAAATGCCTAATGTGGGAGCCAGTTTCTTGAAAATCTCATTAATAGCTGTACATGTCATGCAAGCACTGTATATACTGCATAAATAAATATATTTATACACATTGTCATTATTTCCACTCAAATTCAGTCCACTCTATATATATCCGTTTATATTTTGCATCAGTAGCAATACAATGGTCAGAGTTGAGCTCCACTAATTCCCTAATGAGGCACATGCCAAGAACAAATTAATGACACAAACACTGACAAATGCAATGGAAGTCTTGTGGGGCTAAGCGTCATTTACTGAGGGAGGAAAATGGGACCATAAGTCGACTTCCAAGGTCTATGTATGGAACAGCTTGGCTATTGATGTGGATATGGAGAAGTAAAATATTTAATCCTCATTTTGGGAAGTCAGGCTGCATTTATTTAAAGCTCTAACGTCACCTCTGGGTACACAGACTTCAGCAACGTAGACTTCTCGGAAGGGCTTAATCTCCAAGGTGTCTGGTGTGAGAGTCACATATAACACGTCTCAAGGTCATGAAGGTCATTGCTTAGATCTATTGCCCTGGAAAAGTACCACAAGGACATAGCCATAGTATTTAATTTTTGCTCCTTGAAGGGATTAAATTGGAGGATTGATGATAACCTAATAAGTGGTGATATTATGATATTAAATCCTAAACAGTTCATAAACAGTTTTTGCAATGCATGAAGTTGACCTGTGCTGATCAAACAATCAGATTATCAATCACCTTGCAGCATTTTTATCTATTTTTTATATAACTCCCATTGTAATTATTATGTTGCTTAACTGATGTTTAACAACAGAACATGGAAAAATAATAATAGTTTATGGCAGAAATGTATTCTTACAAAGAAAATTACAAATCAGTGACAATTTTCTTAAAAATAAGTATTTAAATATTGGTAGGACATCAGTGTCGACCTAGCTGAACTACAACTCCTACCATACTCAACAGCTGCTTGTAGGATGAGTCTAACAATCTGAATGCATACAGCATTACATGTATTGGCCTCACTCCCTGGTGACAACAGGCAAGGTCACTGGGGGATGTTCAGTGCAGAGGTGAGTGCATCATAGCTTGGGATGGGCGCAGGTGAGACGTGTAGTCAATTCACTGGATGGTGGGACCCCATGCGATGACATCGGCAGACACATTATCGTGGTAGTGCGGCCAGCAGGACACAGCGCAAAATTTCCTAGCACCGACTATAGCAGTGGTCAGGGAACAGGGGTAAATTACCCCAAATGGGGTAAAAATGAAATTCCTGGGGGTAATGCTGCCGATACACATGCTGTCAGTTAGATTGTAGACTCCTTTAAATGTGAAATTGCTGTTGTACCAGAAGAGCCTCACGGGTTGGCAGAGGCACTTCTTGAGCTTTGATGCAATAATGAAGCACGTATTGCATTTGAAAACAAAGCAAATCTGTCATATTTTTTTGGATGTCAACAGCTGCAAAGGCATTCAAAATTGCACATGAGGAGGCAGTCAAAAAGTTACTGCCTTTTTCAACAACCTACCTTTGTGAACAAGGATTTTCCACTCTAACAAACATAAAAACAAAGCAGAGAAAACGATTGGACGCTGAAGACTGTATCCAAATTGCTCTGACATCAAAATGCCCCAATATTGATGCTCTCGTATCAAAAATGAAGCAATAACATTTCTCCAATACCTGAAGTTTTTGAAGTTGAAGCTTTCAAAGAATTTTTGAATAGATTCAATAAAATTTTGAATTTCAATAATTAATAATATATGATTTCCTTCCTTTCGAATCAAGGGGGTAACATCGGCGTTTCTAAATATATTTTGGGGTAAAAGGTAAAAAAGTTCCCTGACCCCTGGACTATAGGGAGGACATGTGGGGGACCAGAGTCTATAAAGACATTGGTATCCCTGCATTTCAGCATAGGCGGTCACAGGTGAGTAAGAGACCCCTAATTACCAGGAGGCACCAGAGCCTGGGTTGTCCCCAACATATCGAAAGTGGGTGCTACAGGAGGGCCAGTTTAATCAGTGAGAGGGGGAGAGCCAAAACAGTTGAAGGGCCACAGCAGATACCACCAGTGGGATCCCCACCTTCAGGGATAGCCCAGAACTAACACCACCACTGCAGACATAGATTGGCACTACAGAGAGAAAGGTAGTGAAGTCTGTAGAGCCCCTTCCTATAGGTACTCCATGGAGAAGCCCTTTTGGAAAGACCCTCATATCGTGAGGGGGGGGGGGGGGTCACTGCACAGCACATCGCTGCTAATTGGGAGTGCGACTGTTAGGTGGAGACTGCATGGCAGAAGAATCCTTGTAGAGTGGAATAGAGGTCCTGAGGATTTGTAATTATCAGCCTGTATACCTGTAAATGGGTGAGCTAAATTATAATGTGGAAAGCCTGGGTGGAACTATTTCTCCCAGCAGCAGTGGCTGGTATGTAACTGCTGTTAAAGTTATAAGTAGTATGCAGGAGTGTGATTAGAGAAGACAGCAATAACATCTGCTGAAGAAAATGGTCAGTAGGAGAAGGCGTTTAAAGGAATGTATACTGTTTGCAACTATTATGCTTTAATGTGCTGGAGGAAGGGGAGTTACATGAAGCTTAGGTTCCTATACGTGAACGGCCAATCAGAGCAGTTTTCCCACATTTCAACCAATCAGACAAAAGCCACAATGATTGTCTGTTCAAATATGTAGGCCACAGGATAATGAACATTAACATTTGAATTGTTCAACAGGGATATGGAGTCTGGTTGTGCTTAGAAATAACAGAAAGTATAAGAGTAAATGTAGCTAAATTAAAGTAGTAACATAACGGATGGTAAAAATTAGCGACAATAGCAAAAAATAATATTTGAAGACATTAGAGGACTTGTATAAAGCAATATTCTAGTGTGTAACTAAATCTGCTTGCTGAAGGGGATTAACAATACATTTAGAAAATGGGCCTGAGTCATTAAGGCACGCATACTGAGTGCAGCCTGCGTTTGTTTTAAACTGCATGTAACTCTGCTCTGCATACTCCGAAGTCAACAAGGAAAGGATCTCAAGATACGTGTGGTGATGACCACGGGTGTAGGGTTACTCAGTACTACTAGATCAGACACTGCAGGACACATACAATACCTATGTGGAGTATAAAATCTCAAAAGACCGCATAGAAAAAAAAAATATATATTCAATTAAGGTTACATCTTAATATTGTAGTCATTTATACATGGAATTTTTGTTTTACATAGTTTTTATTATTTTCCTTGAAAAACATTTAGTAGGGTGTACTTAATATCTACTCTACATAACAGACATTTTTACAGTTGCTCCTGATTGCAAACACATGTTTTAGCATACATACGTAACTGAAATAACCAGGACTCAGGACTTAGACTAGACCTCTAGCTGGTGCAAAGATATGGCAGAAAAACAGTGTACCGAGTTCAACTTGGACATGGTGGCGCGGGACCGCTCTTATTGTACATTGTCTACGTGCATCCGCCCATTCCCCACCCTATTCCCACTCTGAAATCGTAGGCTGTAGTCAGGGGCGCCAAGGCAGGGGTGGGCAGCTACAAAGTGCCCGGACCTCCCTGGGGTGCCCAGAGCCCCACTAGAGCTCAATATATATATATATATATATATATATATATATATATTTTTTTTTTAAAAAAAGGTCATTTTTATTTATTTGCGCGCGGGTGTCGGGTGGGAGGAGGCTGTGTGCAGAGCAGGACTGGACACTATCAGAGCAGCATTCACATGATACAGAGTGCGGGCGGGCTGCTGGAAATATAAAGGTGCTGGGCAGAGAGGGGACATGTGTGACTAAAGGTGCTGGGCAGAGAGGGGGCATTTGTGATTAAAGCAGGGGGGCAAAGGGTGGCAAGTATCATTAAAGCAAGTGGGCAGAGGGGGGCTAGTGTGATTAAAATAAGTGAGCAGAGGGGGGCAAGTGTGATTAAAGCTGCTGGGCAGAGGGGGCATGTGTGAGTAATGCATTTTTCTATGGAAGGGTGGCCTAGTGCTTTTCACCTGCTAGACATGCCCACAATGATGCACAGCCACGCCCCCAATGGTATGACCACACCTCCTTTGACGGCACGTAAGTTTGCATGCTAATCATCTATAGCGGGCCACATGAAGTTGCTGTACCGTGGCCTAAAATTCACTGGCTGTAGTAAGTGTTGTTTGCGCTCAAAGATGGCTGCGTTCTGTTGTGTATTGACTGTATCTAAGCATGCATAGACTGATTTTGCAGACGACATGCACAAGTTCAGCAGATACATTCCTTAATGACTCAATATCTTTTGTTGGAAAGATAATTGTTATAAAGAGAGATGTCAAAATTATACCATATGTCCTTATAGACTCATGGAGAGAATATAAAGTTTCATTACTCTTTTGCTGGTTAAAATAAATTTTTACTTTCTCACATACTTTTGATACTACAGGGGGGGGGGAAATCCTGTCATTCGGGCCTCACCGCGCGACAAAATCGTTTTATCGAAATTTTGACGCGGGTCAAAAATTAAGCGATTCCATGTGAATTGTGTAATTTTGGTACCTGACGGGAAGGATACGGGAGATGGTCACCCGGGAGTCCAGGTGACGTACCCGGATTTCGGGAGTCCAGGAGACGTACCCGGATTTCGGGAGTCTCCTGGACATTCCGGGAGAATGGGCAAGTATCGTTATGATATCACTGCCCAGCGCTACTCTCCTAGACTGGAGGGAGCAGTTGATGTCTCTTTCCTGATTGCTAAGGTAAGAGAAGCAGTGGTGGATAGGGGTCTTATCTCCAGGGGAGGAGGGGGGGGGGACAGAGATTGATGGTTTCAAAGCTTAATACAATATGATCACTAGTTAAAGGGGAAATCAGTGCATTAAATAAACAGAATAACACAAACACAGAACTCAGTGCAGTGTTTGTTTGCAGTATGATTAACTATGCAATAATTAGTATCAATTGCAATTGATGGTCATTTTGTAGTCAAATTAAATTCTACACCTTATCAATAGAAAATAATAAGGCAGTGCTGCACAATTTTTGCCTGTATGCATAAGATACTGTTTCTGTTTGCCTTTTATTGACCCCTTTATTGTATCACTTGCTATTTGCGTCAATAAATAATAAAAAAAAGAATATAGCAACTCTGTCTCTAATCCGTATTTATCTGGGTAAGAAATAATATTAATGCTTCATATTATTTCTGTCTCAAACTGAAATCGTTAAAAACTTTAACAACTGTGTGACAACCAGTTCAATACTAGCTCAGTCTCTGGAATTTTAACTCATATGATCTAATCAAACAAATAACTCAGCTCAGTCTCTTGAACCTCTGAATATGCTAAATCTGCTTCTGCTTGCAGACGCACTAATAGGTATTGTTGGTCTCTTCTTAAATATACTCGTTCAGTCTCCTGCGATGCTCGCCATGCCATACCTGAATGGTAGCTCAGCACGACTACAGAAACCCTCATTTCCCAGAAGGCTTTGGTGCTTCTGGGGCATGTAGACTTCCGAGCAGCCAATCACAAAAGAGATCAATAGGACACCTAAAACAGTCCAAGAAAATGACAATTCTTAAATCTACAATGCTGTTGTGCTTGCATAGCAGCGGGTGTTACAACTGCATGAAAGATAAGAAAAATAAAGAGTGACATTCATTTATAACCAGTCATTGCTTACAGGCATAATTCAATGTGCCTGAAGAAATATAGCTCCACTACACAAAACTCAATATGGAAGAATATGAACTTTTCTCACTTCAATTATATCACTTTTTTTAAAAAAAACAATTGTTGACCATTTAGAGTCAAACAAATTACAATATTCATGTAGCATGTATTTTCTGATGTCAAACAAATCTAATTCATAAAAGTGATAGATCAGGGTGAATAATTGAATGCAATTTATTTAGATTATTGCAAGTCACAATAAATTGATTTAGAAACTGTAAATCTCGGGATTCGACAGAAAGATATTGGTTTAAGCTCAGATAAAGGGCTGGTAACCAATGGAGAACCGCAGGGATCAGTTGTGGGTGCTGTTTTGTTTAATGTGTTCATTAGTGATATTACTTGAGATCTGAAAGGGAAGGGAGGCCTTGTTTTTTTTTTGTTTTTTTTTTAAACTTTTTATTTATAACAGCAGATGAGTATAAAGTACAACATTGCGTGACAAACATATTATCCAAGTACCGGGATTACAAAATGTAAAGGCTCAAATAAGGAAAATAAAAAATATATAAAAACATCAATAAACATATAGATATATTTTTCATATCCCAGTACATTCCACCTGGGGGATAAAGAACTACAAAATGAATATTGAGGTAGAGAGTCTTCCCAAATCCAGAGGTGCATCCTGCAGTGTTGTACGTATTTAGCGTATATGACAATCTGCCAGAATTTTTTATTTTTTGGGGGGGGAAGAAGGGGAAGGAGGGAAGGGAAAGGGACAGACCAGGTTGGGTGCATAGCCTCGTCTGAATGGGAGGCCTTGTTTTTAATACCACAGGAGGGTGAAATAAACGCAAAGTGATTTATAGAAAAAAGATAGAAGAATTCAATAAAGTGTGGAATCTTACATTTAATATGCCAAAATGTAAACACATCCAAGTAGAACAGAAAAATAAGCAATATACAGAATGAAAGATGATGTTATGTCAGAGGAAAATTACCTAGAAGTTTCAGATGATTTAAAGGTAACTAAGCAGTGTATTCAAGTATTGGGAAAATCCAGTAGAATATTTGGTAGTATTGTCATTTCAAGTCAGTGGTAAGATCTCACCTTGAGTACAGTTCTGGAGGCCTTACTTCCAAAAAGACATTTAGTCAAATCAGAGAAGGGTTACTAAAATGGTCTATGGATTGTAAACAGTATAAGGAAAATATTTCATAACTAAACATTCACAGTTTGCTATAGAGAAGGGACAGGGGTCATATGAAAAATTCAATGTATAAAAACTATTAATGCAACTCAGAAAGTAACCCCTGACCCAGGGGCTGGCCTAGACTTTATATTTAGGGTAGGCAATTTAGCATAGTCATGCCCCTCCTTCATTCTGATTGGCTGGTCCCGGTGGGTCCCACCCCGGGTCCTGATTGCTCCCGCCCCTCAACCGTTTTGATAGGCGTCTTGGTGTTGCGAACCGCCAAGACTCACTGTGCCCGCAGATGCATCTGGGACACTGTCTTGTTTTAACGCAGCGTCTCGGCATTAGGAGCAGCCAGGCGAGTGCACAATTTTTTAGAATTTAACAGCCCCTGAGGCTGATTATTACCTCTTGGGTTCCGCTGCTTCCTATTGGTCAGTCTGTGTATATAAGGCAGGGAGGGATTAGCCTCCAGGCCGGTTATCCCTGTTAGCTTGCCTGCTCCTGTCTATGTTGCTGATTGCTTTTGGATTGATTCTCTGTGTATGACCCTCTGCTTGATCTCCTGGATTCTGGATTGTTTGCTTAATGCCCTGACATCTGCTTTGCTATCTGGACTTCCTTTTGATTGCTGCCAGCCCTGATCTATTGCCTGTACCTTACCACATCACCTGCTTTGGACCCTAGGCCACGGCCTGTTCATGACCGCTTAGCTTGTCATCAGCCGCTATTCCACGTTACACTACATTCATCATCATTATCATCATCATTTATTTATATAGCGCCACTATTTCTGCAGCGCTGTACAGAGAACTCATTCACATCAGTCCCTGCCCCATTGGAGCTTACAGTCTAAATTCCCTATTATAGACACACACTCACACAGAGAAAGGAAGACAGATAGATAGACAGAGACAAGAGTCAATTTTGATAGCAGCTAATTAACCTACCAGTATGTTTTTGGAGTGTGGGAGAAAACCGGAGCACCCGGAGGAAACCCACGCAAACACAGGGAGAACATTCAAACTCCACACAGATAAGGCCATGGTCGGGAATCGAACTCATGACCCCAGTGGAGTTCATGAGCTTGTACTACACTGAGTGTAAGATCTGGGGCATCTGAGTACCTGTGAGCGCAACCCGCTCTACGGGAAAGGCGGCTCTACCTCTACATCCTGTTCTACAAGGTCATGATAGTAGTCGTCAGCCATAACACTTGGCTGCAATTTAAAGGTATGTTTGTGCTGCTAGTGGGGGGGCGATTGGATCCGTCACTGCCCTGACCCACCAAGTGCTTCCACATATCTGAAAGGGAGTTGGATAATTTAACTGTTATATAAGTCTCACCTCTTCTCAGAAACAGTGCCTCCACCAGACCAGATATCTCCTCTATTCTGTTAGCTCTTGGCAATATCGTCCAGGGCCCAACTAATGGCAAATGACTTGACTCACACATACACATATTAAGTAAATAAAGAAAATCCACTTGGAGTAGGGATCAAAGACCTTGGTCGTTCCCCAGTGACTCAGTTGAAGTAGTAGCAAATGCAGGCACCTGGAACAATCAGAACACCCTGTAGACAACTTGAATGTTTCCAGACACCCACTGGACCTTTAGACAGGATCTCCTGGGCACTGGAAGCTCTCTGGTGCACTCAGCTTGCTCTCTAACACTATCAAATCCCCCTCTGGAATTGGCAGCTGCAACACTGATACTGGCAGTTCCCTCTGTAAATTGTCAGCTCTCCCTGATAGACTGGCAGATTTCTTTGCAAGACTAGTGGCTCTTCCTATTCGACATCCTCATACAGCTTTTCTTTAATGGTGCTTAACTCTCTGGTTGAGCCTTTCTCTGCAGCTTCTCCCTCCAAAGTACTAAATCTCCCTGCGGTTATTGTACACACCGGCTAGTATCCTGGATTTAGCTGCATTGCCTCACCTTCTTCATCGGCTCCTCTAAGAAAGGCCATGGTCTTGGCAAAGGCCACATCTCATTATTCTCTCTCTGGCACCAAATTCCTCACTAGTCACGTGCTCTGACGTCACTTCCCATCCCCCTATTCTTCGGACATGCAGGTGTAGATTCCAGTGCCCAAGGGAGCATTGGACTCCTGCCAGCTCTTCTTTCATTTTCACTACACTCCAGCTACCCTGAGCAAGAGGGCGCTGGGTCAAGGAATTAAATCAAAACATGAGGGTTTCTAGAACAAGTGTACATATTTTGAAACTGGAAGGAGGAAGACTGAAAGGTAACATAAAGGGAAAAAACTTTTTTACAGAAAGTGTGATAGATCCAGAGAATAGTCTCCCATACAGTGAAAGAATTCGGGAATGCATGGCGCAAACATATTGCTATTGTTAAGACTTTGATAGAAAATATTAAGAAAAAGTTTTTTTTCTTTTGTCAAATTTCATGTTTCTATATATATTCTATGGTTATGAAAAGTGCTGTTTGTGATAGCAAACGAAAACTCTCATAGTGATTACAAATGTTGCAGTTATGCCATATTTATAGGCAAAAATCCAATATTTCTATAACTTTGTGGAAACTGAGAAAACCATCATCTTACTGTGGAATCCATTATTTGTAATCTGCGTTCTGAAACAAATTATTCTAATTGCATAAATTGAATACTAGTAAGAAGATATAATCTTACAGATAGTATCTAGATAGAATCTATTTTGCCTTTTCTCAATGTTAGAAAACTTCTAACATTGATAGATATAAATGTTCATCTATAATATTATCTATAATCATCTATAATATTAGAGCCTATTTGTTCCATTTTAATGTCACTGTTAGCATTAACAATTTCAAATTTCAAACCAAGGCATATTCATTTATCCATACAAAGTTACTTTAATTATTTTGAAACTCTGATTTTCCTATACTGTGTCTAGAGTAGACCAATGTATAATCTGAGTGTTAGGGCCCACGACCACCAAGATGAGCTTTTAGAACAGTTAGGGTAGAGATCTTCACCTTTAGCAACCGCCTTTCCCATAGAGCTTTATGTGCTCACAGGTACTCGGATGCCCCCAGGTCTTAAGCTCAGAGTAGTGAAAGCTCATCAAAGATGGCCATAGCGTCAGGGGCGGGCTGGACCGGGGGGCAGCGGGTCGCTCTGTCTAACGGCTGACAAGCGACGCGGCCGCGTGTCATGTGATGCGGCCGTCTGTGCTCCCCCCGGGCTGCAACCTGCCAGCCCGCGCCTGCATAGCGTAGTTGGAACCGGGAGTGCTAGCCCAGACTGGAGCGGGTGGTCAGTGGCAGGCCGAGGTCAGGGGTCCTAAACAAACAGGCGAATTGATATCCAAGCAGAGGTCAGAGTCATAGGCGAAACAGCGAAGTCCAAAATACAAGCCAGAGGGTCAGGGAAACAGACAAACAAGCAAAGTCCAAGGTACAGGCAAGGGTCACAACAGTAGATCAGGCAGACAGGAATCCAACAGCAGGTCAGCACAGCACAAGACTGGAAACGCTATAACCTCCCTGTCTTAAATACAGAAATCAGCCAATAAGGACCCTGTCCTACAAGTATATCCAGGAGCTGCCTAAGAAATGAATTACATTATTAATTAGCGCACAGGCTGTTAAGCAGTATGCGCATGCACCCGGCTGTCTGCGTTGCCGGGATGCACCGCTGCTTTAGAAAGCTTCCCGAAGGTTGTCATGGAGACGGTCGGGGCGCCGGAAACCGGAAGTGATGTCCCGGCTGTTGCCATGACAGCTGGGACGCGGATGGAGGAGACGAGCCGCGGAACCCTAAGGCTTAATTTTAGCTTGCTTTTGTTGCATCTTTGTCTATGAATGTGTTGTGGCTTATTGTGAGACTACACTTACTCTTCATGTCACCAGTCTTGCCCATTTGTATAAGTCACACTTTTTTGAAGACTTTTTCTAAAACGTCTTCAGGGCGAGAACACAACGTGAATGTAAGTTACGTTTTAAAAACATGCACATAACTTGTATGCACATACGCCTGTATTCAAATACAAGCGAATCTCAAGATATGTTACCATTTACATATGGGTATTAGCATACTCTGGGGGGGGGCGGAGGACACGGGGGGCCCGGGGGACACGGGGGACCCGTACTGGGCCCCATGATTTCTGAAGGCGGCCCTGTGCGGCACTACACCTGTAGCTGGTGCAAATATTATGGCTAAAAAGCACATGCTTAAGAGATGCCCTGCACTCCTGAACTTGAATCGGCTGCACCTGCATAGGCACGCCCTCGGCACGTCCTTACTGTACTGTCTGTGTCCGTCCACCCCTCCTTCTCACTCCCCTTCCACCATTCAATTCATAGGTAAGTTGTAAGCTATAGTTTCGTTCAGACATGAATTGCATACAATTGCGTTCATTGGCGTAAAGTCTGTTTCTGAGCATGCGCAGAGCAATTACGGCATGTAATGGGGCTTATGTCCAAAGATGTATCAAATCCTCAGTGTACAGAATGTATATCAGTTTTATTATTTGAATGTATTAAAATAAGCTTCCCTACTGGTGGCATTAAAAAATTTAAAATTGTATTAATTTCTTACATAATGGGTCAAAAGTGTGGCATATGTTGGATTTTTGGGAAATATCTTTCACCTGGGAAGTATGTCTGAGACATTAATGTGACGTCAATAAATCTGTTTTTCAAAGGAAAGGAACTCAGTGATGACTTCATTGCCTAAGGGCATCAAAGTAACAAGATTAAACTGCCCACAAAATAAAAATGTCTCTTGGAGAGAAATTGTGGTTGTTTGAATCAGAGTACTGTAAAATATTAAAAAATACAATTTTTAAAGGTATTATTATTTAGATGCCTTTACTTAAATATATTTTTGCAAATAAGTATTATTTTGATGACAATTATTATTTATTTATTATTATTATTATCTCTTTTTTATACATTACATTAAGCCATACTATGCAATGATAAGATGCAAGTATTTACATCCAAAAACACAGTGAAACAAGTAATGAAGCGGTAAACAGAGTAATGCTAAAGTAACCATATAGGGCTTCATTTACAGTTGGATGTAAGTCCGTTTTTGGGGTGTAAATATAAGCATTTCAATACTGTGCATGTGTACCAAACCCTTATTTAGATGTGCGCATATCCTAGACTTGTGGCCACACTCATTGTTTTATTTCAATGTTTTAATTAAATACAATGTTTAAATTTTAGATAGTATTGCTAGTACTCCCTTGATTATTTATTTGATTTGATTTATGAAGCTGCAAATGATGAATGTTGCCATTTTGTTTTAATTACATTTTATATGAAAAATGTGACTTTTGCATTTATTTAAAACACTGTCAAGACACTGTTCTCTCTTGTGTACAGGACTCTGCATTATATTGTATTTTGTATGAACCAGGTAAAGCCAATTTTGCATTTCTAACTAACACTGCCAAGCTGCTTCTCTACATTACCATTAGCCATAATTATATGCATTTGTATACATGGCGTGCACGTATGTACACATACTGCTGTGTTTCGAGCTGGACGTATCTTGCGGTGTGTGTGGGAGGTGCCCTGTGTCATCATGGGAAACAACACATAGTGACTTATATAAGACCTCTTTAGAAGTCAGTCTCCGAATTAAACTGCATAATTTCATTGACATGATCAGTTTTACTTTAGCCACATGGGATAAGTAGTGCATGCTGGTGTGGAAGGAACCATAAAATTACTCTACTGGGACAGAAAGGACCAATGTGTACATGCATAAGGGATGGTTGCTAAACTTGGTCATATACTTTCAAGTAGTAAGATAATGATTTTACTATTCACATTGTATTTTACACCTACTATAAATAATATCATTTTCGTATATGAAATCAGAATACTCTACAGTAATGTGCACTCAGATAAATTTATTCAGGCACATAAGTGCCTGCCCCAATACTACAGTAGGAAGCTACTTAATGTACCAGTATGTCTTTGAACTGGACGAAATTGGAGTACCTGGAGGAAACATGCTAACATGGGAAGAACATATAAACTTCACCCAGATAGCTCCCTGGTAAGAATAGGACAGCATATAACAAAGTAACATGAAGATTATGTTTAAATAACATACAGAAATATAAATAAACATAAACATTATAAGGGGCAACCATGGAAAGACTTTAAATATGAGGCTTAAGCAATAATTGAGTGTGGTCATAGGCACTTCATGATTCTAATAAATTTAACATTACATTTAACACAAGTTAACCCGTGCATGATACTCATGCATTCTAGTCAAATCAAGCTACTTAAGGTGTTAAAAAGGTTCTTGTCATCTTCATCGCCACACACACACAAAAGGCGCTAGGCTTTTATATAGTAGATAATGCTAAGAATTTAGTAGGTCAGTGTAGTATATAACTCCGCCCAGCAGGTGGTGCTGCAGCTTGAGCACTCTGTCACCCGGTAGTTTTTTACACACACACACACACACACATACATACACTAACACAGTATGGGTGTTCATGAGGTAAAATTACCTCACGAAAATGAGTTTGAGCCCTCAACTGGTAAATTTAGCCTTTACTACCCCTCCCACGGGGGGAAGGGGGGGGTGATGGAAGTTAACTGACTTCACTATTATAATTTTTTTGTCAAATAATGTCAGTATACCAAATTTCAGGTCAATTGGATGAGCCCTTTCTGAGAAAATAGTTTTTTCCACACACACACACACACACACACACACTAACACACGCCGCTAGGTTTTTATATATTAGATAATGCTAAGAATTTAGTAGGTCAGTGTAGTATATAACTCCGCCCAGCAGGTGGCGCTGCAGCTTGAGCACTCTGCCACCCGGTAGTTTTTTCCACACACACACACACACACACACACACACTAACACACGCCGCTAGGCTTTTATATATTAGATTACTCTTTATTTTGCAATGATTGTTAAAATTTTGCATTCCTTTACCTGTCTTTATTTTTTATTTTTCTTATTGTTATTAGCTTTTATTTATACAGTGTCACAAAATTCTGCAGTGCTTTACATGGCGATGGTACAAACAAGGTATACATAGATTACTTGCACAAACAAAAGTTCACAAAAATATACACAGCACAATTAGAACTGAAAAGTGCGAGTAACAAATATAAGTAAAAATACCAGAAGTGTAACATAACACAAGTCATATTACAAAGGGCAATTGTCGTGCAATTACAAGTATGGCAAGGGTACCTTAAGGTGACAAGGGAGAGATAGGAAGCAAATCTGGAATTGGGGAGTGAGGGAACGAGAGGAAGGAGGGTCCTACTTGTAGAAGTTTACAATCTAAAGGTGAAGAGTTGGAGTGGAAGAATGAGGAGGTAGATTTTGGTGAAGAGAATAACCGTTTGACATGCTTATCTAAATAAAAATAAGCAAAATTAAAAATTGGAACAAATGTTTGCAGAATTACATTAATTGTTCATTTATATTTCAGAACTTAGAACCTAAACATTTATTAAATGATTTATATAACACTGTAAATGTATCTGCTGAACTTGGGGCTGTTTAATAAAAAAAATTGATTGCAAGTATTTCTAAAGTTATTTTGTTGATCAATTGTTATGAGCCGACAGGCTAATCACGATAGCTCACTGCCTCCAGATTCCATGTAGTATGGCGCATATGTCCGTCCAGGACGCCCCCGACTGTATGTCAGGCAGTCGGGGCGTGTATGAATGCACAACAGTCACCTGATTGCACTCCCCATTGCACGATGGGGGTGTGCCACTACTCCTCCTCTGGTTGGTCCTCTCTAATTTAAAAGTCAAATAGGGCATAGACTCTCTGCCGGTTACAGTGCTCTTGCCCTGCAATTGCTGTGCCTGCTCTCTGTCTGAGTTCTGCTATTTGACCACATGTTGTCTGGACCATTCTCGTTTGCTGCCTGCCCTTGACCATTTGGATTTCTTACTGAGACGACTCCTCCACTCATTCACAGATTTGTGTCCCAGCCTCATGTTCCTCGGTACCCGTTCCTTGGTATAAGATTTTACTAACTGGAATATAAACCCTGAGGGCATCTGAGTACCTGTGAGAGTAAACATCTCTACAGGAAATGTGGCTGCTATAGGTATGCAGGATCCTCAGAGAGGCCTCACAGAAATAAGATATTGGCAAATATGAAAACATAAAATTGCTAAAGTTGTTACGTTATTTAAATAAAAAGGCTATGTGACCTTAAACTTTTAACTTTACTTCATTTTTTAATAGCTAATATAGATGCATGTTCAGGACTTAGTATGCTCCATAGGCTCCATATACAGAATTAGTGGTTTCTGAATAACCTATTAGTGACTAAGCATTGAAACTATGCAATATTCAACACTAGTAAATAAAAAAAAATCATTATCTTGATGAGTCGCTTTATATCCACGTGCCTCAGGCCACAGGAATGTATGAAAGTATAAATAGATTGTGAGCTCTTCAGTAATAGACACAATAGCCCTCAGATGGGGCAATACATCTAATAAAGTATTTCTATGCACTTCCAGTAACGCAATTACAAAGGTTATGTTTCTATGCAGACAATGATGAATAATAAACATTTTGTTGAACTAAATGATCTTAATCCAGGATGTTCACAAGTGATCCTAATTCCATAAAGTATTTGTCACCAGACCAACCTTGAATGTGGCACTAAGCCTACAGCTGATTCATCATGAATTGCCAACCACTAACACGAAATGAATTAGACAACTAGTGCTAGGTAATTTTGTGCTATTGATTGGCACATGTCATGTTAAGAAAGAGGTTTTTGGTACTTATAAAAGGTATTTGTATTATCAAACATAGAAGGGCTGCAGTTTGTATATAGGGCATGGCTACAAAGGAGTATATAGTAAAAGATGACATTGAGTCAGACAGAGAACGGAGATACAAATGGTCAGAAAGTAGATGATGGGAGCTTCCACCAGGAAGAAAGGTAACTGACATGTGGATGCTACCACCAATTTTTGAAACGGGGAAGATAAAGTACATGGAATGAGTAATGAGGCATATAAATAAATGGTAATAATAATAATAATAATAATAATAATAATAATAATAATAATAATAATAATACTGTTGGTGAAATGGTAAAGTCGACAATAATGATGAACTTAAGAGTGATTTAGAGTACAATAATAACTAACTGCTATTACTGGCAAAAGATGCACTTACTTAATTAAAATAACTTATTTTATTACACTCTACTCTAATGTCTTATATTTTTATAGGCAACAGATGCTTTACTTGTGCCCATGTATTTCACTGCCAGAAGGAAACAATTCAGATTCGCTGCACACAATGTATTATAGATCAGCTGTTTCATTTATGACTGGCAATAGATCAGCAAATCTTTTTTTCAAATCCCTTTACTGCCAATATTATTTGACTAAACCACGTGTTAGGCAGATGAGACGTGACGATGGGCGCTGCTGAGAAGCAGGTGCTCAGTTGTTTGGGTTTCCAGGAAAACCCTTCTAAAAACAGAGGTTCCTGTAAAGACCCATTATAATAACTGTCTGGTTGACAGCGTTATCCAGCCCCTACTACAAATCACAGACATGTGCTCAAATCACAAAGAAAATAAATGTAGAATTAGCATTTTGTTAACATTACTTCACCTACAATACGATTATTATAAACTTGAATGGAAGGTCAATAGAGCATCTATCTATGTTGTCTTTTTTTTCTTTCCCATACAATGGGCAGTAAAGACAATGATGTATTGGTGACGGAGAAGATGCAGACAATTATAAAGTGCTTGGTAGTAAGTTGTAAGTAGGGATGCAGATACTGTAGCTTCTAGAACATATTCCCCTTAGTGATCTCTGTACCACACTCAGCATTAGCATGTCCTTAATCTGATTCTCATTCACTAAAAAAATAGAATAACATTTAGGTTGTGCCTTAGCTTAAGTTTTAAGAAAATGATAGATTTGTTGGCTAATATTTAATAGCTGATAAATAAGTACTCAATGAATGTTCTTGAGCTGTACTCAATGTAACATGTTATTTTGTTTCTGGTTGGAAACGGCATTTCATAGTATTACAAACGCCCCTTTCTGTACATTTTGTTAGTGCTGATCTGTGATTTAGGTTGTCCCATAAATCAAAATATAAAAGGAACGTGTTTCCATCTTTAATATGTCTCTGGACACCATTTACCGATCTGGACACCATTTTTTTCAGCAAAGAACAGGCTAAGTTGTCGTGACCAACTGTAGAACATTACATAACATAGTAATTATGTCTTCATTGTATGAATCACAAAGGCATCATACTATAAGGCACAGGATTTATAACGCAGGGCAGAGTCAGTGGCTGAATAATAAGATATACGTAAGAAAAGAGAATCTTTAATGCTGCATCAATATTATCATTTTTTTATACATTACCACATATGTACAAGTAAGGCAAGTTGAACAAGCATTGAAGCAACACAGGAACAAACAGTGAAAGAAAAGATCAGACACTCTGCTCACAGGAATTTTTGTAAAGTAGACCAGTCAAACTTACAGATAAAGCTGATTTCATGGTACTTTGTGCTCACACTCAGTGAGGTTGGTCATCACATGGCAACTTGATATAAATTAATTTTATTTGGACAGATATCACCTTAACTAATTAATTTTTTTTGCAAAAAGTAAAAATCCTGGCACATATTTAACTTAAAAGAAAATTTTGGGGAGGAGGGTATTACATTAGCCAGAAATTCAAATCCTACAATGTAATATAAAATATGTTACAATGTAATAGACACTCCCCTGAGCTGATTATGATAAGTGAAGCAGTAAGCTGAGGGCTTTTAAAAATCCCAATTGTAAAGCGCTACGGAATTTGCTGGCGCTATGTAAATAAATGTTGATGATGATGTACATGATGTTGGGTCTCGAAATAGGCACTTACCAGTAAGGGTTAAGTTTTTCTGTGTTTACTTTGAGCCAGTCAATAAGATGTCCTTAAGAGTTTTGTTTACTCTGTATAAATACACGGAGCAAGGAATGCTGGGTCTTTCTGTTCTAGATCGTCGCTGATACCAGTCACTCAACATGCATAGTTTTAGTAAGTTGTTTTAACGTGTTTATTTATACAGAAGAGGTGCAGTGGGTAGGAGAGCTGTGCAGTCAGTGACTAGTCGAAGGTACTATCCCTATTGGCCACTCGTCACTGCTTCTTTCGAAGAACATGACTCTTTACCCTTGCTGTGCTTTGCGTGGCGCAGCAATGTCGAGTTAAAGGTGAGCAGTCACGCTGATGCCAGATTAGCGCCGGCCAATTGGTAAAGATGAGATTCTTGGTTAGTGGTTGAGTGTTTGTCCCCCACGGTTTATCGGTTTCAAGTTTAGTTGTTAACTGACAGCTATGCTCTCACCGCCACCACGAAGGTTCAATTATTGAAATAAATAAACTGCAACCTATTTATTTTTCAAAATTATCTGTGTCTGTGTCTTATTTCAGGTTTTTAAGATTACACACACTTAACTATGTTGGAATAGTGCCAAGTAAGAAAGATATCACACTATTATTTTAAACACATCCCAAACGAAAGACAATGCAGTACAAAAGATAGACCTACAAAATATTATCGGTATAAGAAGCAGAGCTGGTAGTAGTTGTGAAACATTAATCTCTATGTCTAAGAGGGATGGCTGCAAGTCAGGAGTTGGACTGTTAGTGAACTTTGGTAAATCCCATTTATGAACCACTGGGACTTTATTTCACTGATTTGAGTATATATATGTCATACTTGCCAACTTTGTGACTCTGTCACATGCTTTTTTATAAAAACATATTAAATTAATTAAATAAATGAATAAAGTCTCCCTTATATATGAACAAATGCCCAGTAACACCAGCTTGAATTGATGTCCACAACAAGCCAATTATGTAGCCACTTTCCACATTTACAGGTCTGTAGGGGTGTCTCAATAAGTGTAGAAGAATGCATGCTTCTGTACATTCCCTGGGATACAGTGCATTTAAATAAAATTTTTGAACATGGTTTATATTGTATAGATTGACTACAAAGGTTATTTGTAGTTAGTTATCATAATATTTATCTAACACGGTGCTTAGTGTTATACTATATTTATTTAATCTTTTCATGTTTAGTTTAAGGCTGTGATTTATAGGTGGTAACATAAATAACTATGCCAAGTTGATGCTGAATACTGAAAGGAGTTATTATAGATACATGCCTATTTTACTTCATGGGTTGAAAAAGTGGCCAATTGGATTGATTTGTACCTTATATACAATGTTCCTGCTCCTGGCACCGCTATCATTCTATTGAATTATTAGCCTAAAAAGTGTAATGATCACTATTGCTTATATAGTTAATTATTAATACAAGACCAATGGCCGATTGGAGAAGATAAAGAGTAATGAGGGAACAGGATCAATAAGGGAAAGTAAGAGCAGCACAGATTTAAAATCATAGACTGAAGAGAACAATTACAGGGGAAGTAATGATAACAATGGGGAAACTGATAAAAAATAAGTATGTGTCAGGAGTCAGCATAAGAGTTAGTGACAGGCACACTCAAAAGAAAACAGATACAAGAGAAAGGCAAATGACAATTAGAGACATTGGTAGTTGATGAGACAAACTATAGAGAAAACAGACATGTGCAAGTGAAACACTTTAGAGAGATCTAAAGAGGAGGAGAACAAAGGATAACAAACATCCATTAACAGAAACAGAACAAAAGATGAATCAAAAAACTGTGACAGGGAAAATGTTTATATTTATTAATTCATTTAAGGAAAGCTAGGAATCTGCAGATACCACTAAGTGCCTTTGAGGAGCCTTCCAGCTGCTGAAAACATTGTGCTTCATTTAGCGTTAGGAGCAATTCCAGCTAAAGGGTGCAAATTGTAGATGTAATTTTCTTTTTAAAGGTAGCCTACAAATACTGAGCAGCTTTATTTGTACTCTGAGATTTGAAGTTGAAATACTGCAGAAAGTAACTCAGCCTGTGTATTATTACCGTTATTATGATGAATTCAATGCTGGATTTTTGCTTGCTGCTCCTTGAGCTGTGAGCAGAAATCTGGGTTAAAATTACCGTATTAATGGTGAATTCCCCTGATTGTGCTTGTCATCCCAGTTGCAGATGTACCAGAGGCAAATGTAGGATTTATAGAGGGGATTTTCAATCCACGCCACCAGAGTGGGCATGACCATCATACAATTGGTATAGCTAACATTTTAGCCAGTGCTAGGCCACTCTCCAACAAGGCCGTTGTAGGAGATTTAATGTCTGCTCTTTGTTCATCCCATAACTCCAAGTTTTTGATGTCTGTAGAACTGGAATCTCCTAAAGGACCCTATTTGACTTCTGCCTTTGTAGAATTGAGATCCGCTGGAAACTTTATCTTGGCCACTGAACAGCTCCAATTACCTATTCAAACCTTGCCACAGCCGCTTTCCCTCAGCATCGTGGATAGCAACTGTGTCAGCAGCGGTTTCATTACCAAGGTCACCCCTCCCATCCAGTTGTCGGTAGGAGCATTACACCAGGAGCGGATCCAGTTTCTGATTGTACCTCAGTCAGTTAACGCTCTCGTTTAGGGTCTACCATGGCTCTGAATCCATTCTCCCAAGTTTGACTCTGGCCGAGCTCAAGTAATTTCTTGGGGATCCCAGTGCCACAAGCAATGCCTTACTCCAATGGTCCCTGTGGATCCTAACACCTACTGCCATATCATTTCTTCTGAACCCACTCTTGCCGCCGTTTAAGCAACTTTTGGGATGTCTTCAGTAAAACCGAAACTGAGGTCTTACCCCCTCACTGTCCCTGGGTCTGTTCTACCAATATGATTACAGGCAAGCTGATTCCCAAAGGAAGAATTTACCCAATTTCTATATCCTAGACTCAATATATCTCCGAAAATTTACAATGTGGGTTTATCAGAAAATCCTCTTCTTCAACTGGAGCAGGTAGGATTTTTTTTTTGTTAAAAAGAAGGGTGGGTCCCTCCATTTCTGCATTGACTCCTGCCAATTGAATAAAATTACCAACAAAAATTGTTATCCTTTACCTCTCATATCCAACTTGTTTGATAGGATTAGCGGTTACAAAATCTACAGCAAAGAAAAATGCTTTTAATACTTGTGATGGACACTATGAGTACCTTATAATGCCTTTCGACTTTTGTAATGCCCTGACGATTTTCCAATCATTTGTCAATGAGATCTTCCAGGACCTATTATACGTCTCAGTAGTCGTCTACCATGACAATATCTTGTTTTTTCTCAAGATCTTTCCAGTCATCACCGATTATACTGCAAACTAAAAAAATGCATTTTTGAGGTCCCTCGGGTCTCCTTTCCTGGTTTTCTGGTGTCCGGTTCAGGCCTTCAAAGGGACCCAGCGAAGTTGGCAGCCATCACTAATTGGCCCCTACCTCAATGCTTAAAGGCTATCCAAAAGATTAATAGGCTTATGTAACTACTTCCGACAGCTTATTTTGTCCCTCTACATAGTCTGCCCTCTGCCTCTCAGCTAGCCCTTATCTTTATAAAGGAAATTTTTAAGCTCCACAGATGCTTGCAGGAGATTATCACCGATCAGGTGTAGAGTTTTTGTCCCGCTTCTGGAGATCTTTTTGCAAAAATCTGGGTATGGATCTCAAAGTTTCTTTTGGGTATCACCCTTAGACCAATGGTCAAACTGAGCATGTGAATCAGGACTTCGAGATCTTCACTGTTTTTCTTCGGAGAACCAAACCAACTAATCTTCTTCCCTGGGATGAGTTCTGGCATGGCTATCACATTCTTTAATGCTTTCATTTGGTACTTTTCGTAAATTTGGACCCAGACTAAGGCCAAGCTTTTGGAGTCCTCCCAACATTACAAGAATGTTCGAATCGCCATTGCAAACTGGTGTCCATTTTTTAAGTTGGTGAAAGGGTTTGGTTGTCCACCCGGAACCTAAGATTCAAAGTGCCTTCTATGAAGCTGGCCCCATGTTTCATTGGACCTTTTCACATTACTCGCGTCATTAATTATGTCTGCTTCTTCTTTGAAGATTCACAACACCTTTTACATATCCCTCTTAAGGCCATTGGTACTCAATGAGTTTTTTCATCTTTCTCTTTGCCCGGATCACATCCAATCATCTTCTAGTGAAGAATATAAAATCAGTAAAATTCTAGACTCTCGTGTGTTTCATGGTCCTGCAGTTCCAAGTGAACTGGAAGGGTTTTGATCCTGAAGAGAGATCATGTGTGGACAAACAAAACATTCATGCTCCTCAAAGTCTGAAGAGATTCTATAATCAGCATTCGAAGATTGGTTCAAACAGAGGAAGGGGAGGGAATACTGTCAGTCGCTGTCCCTGTTCCCCCCAGGGATAGCTGCCTTTAGTTCGCTCTGATGCATCTGGTTGCCCAGCAACTAGACTTGTCTCTTCCTGTGCTAGCCGTACAGTGCAGGCACATCCCGTTGCTAGGCAGCGAGGCGCTATTGTAAACTATAACAGCGTTCTCTAACGCCATGCCGCCGGTATTCTGATTGGAGCTCCCCTCTATATCAGGCTGCATCTGGCACCCTTAGGGTGCCAAACTATTAGGTCACTATGCTCCAGCTATATTCCAGTCAATTACAGGCGCCCTACCTGACTCCTGTGTATGACCTTGGCTTTCTGTCTGACCTGGATTCTGGATTCTCCTTTGGACCTGCTGCTGACCTCCAGTGTTTGACCTTTGGCTACCTGACTACCATTTTGGATTATCCCTGTTATCCTCTTCTGCCCGCATGGTATCGACTTGGCCTTCCTGATTACCCTCTGCCTTCCATTGCTTTGCTGGTAACTCTCTTGGAGGACCGCGACCTGCATGTCTCCCGCAGCGAAGCCCAAACTCCCTTGCAGGGGAATCTGGTGAAGACCGGAGGCGCGTTAGACTCTACACCTCCTTCTTAAGCTGTACCAATACCAGCTGGTAACCGTCGGTTGCAACTTTACCATGACACACTCTGGACAGGTGAACAATCATTATCAACTTCCTCTCTTCTGAGATCAATATGAACCCGATTAATATAAAACCCTGAAGGAGAGAGAACCAGGGCAAAACTACTAAAAGAAATCTCTTATCTAAGTGCCTAAGTTAAAGGCGGTTAGAATATTTCTAGTATTACTGGGCTGTGACCTTATCTCTGTTGTAGTCTAGCCTCTCCTCCTTCCACTCAATCATTGACCTAAAGCAGGGGTTCTCAAATCCATTCTTCAGGGAGCCCTAACAGTGCATGTTTTCCATATCTCCTTGCTGGAGCTCAGGTGTAATCATTACTGACTGACATGTTATAAAAAGATTGACAAGTGGTATAATTCTTAAACTCGTAACATGGAAAACTTCACTGTTAGGGTTCCATGAAGACTTTTTTTGGGGAAACCATGCTTTAGAGGTACAATACCCACTCACAAATAAAGGACTTTATACCAGAATGTAATTAATTTCACTCAGTGGGTCTACATTGTTCTTCAGCTCAGGTGTTTTATTTGTCATTTGGAGTACTTGCATTTTATTTGTTAATATTTATCTGTATAGCACTGGCATATTCTGCAGTGTTTTTCAATTGGAATCAGTTATAAAACAACAGGGTATTAACAAACATACAAAGAGGTAATTGGACCCTTTATGGGATAACTGATTTATGGGATAACTGATTATTGGTACGGGCTTGCTGCTTCGAGCCAGCAGCTGTTGGATGGTCACACTGTCTATCAATGAATTAGATGATCTTGACAAAAAGCAAGAGTCATTTTATCTGTACATGGTGAGTGCAGAGGATCTATGTCTGTTTTTGTTTATACATTGTAAGTCCCATGACTCTTGCACCCCATTCTTTACATTAATTAATTCCAACTTGTGTCAGGTGAGTCCCAGGTCTCCCATGGCTGCTAGTGCTAGGGAAAGACTTGCCTTTTAAAAGCTGTGTGCAGGTAAGCCTTAAGCCCATATAAAATAGCATAGCATTTGATCATGTTAGGACTGACCAGAATGGGAAGACTTTGGCGTAAGTTGGTCAGCTTAACATATATTGCAATATGTGGAACTAACATTCCCTGTTTTTACTATAGAACAGTACTTGGTACAGCATTAATTATGTGTTTGGAGAGTGCAGAGTATCCCTGTTTTCATATATATATATATATATATATATATATGGAGCCCTTACCTGTTGCTAGAGCAACCTTGTATTTCTAAACCCCAACCTGGTTCCCAGCAGTCTACAGTATTTCCTATTGTTCCAGCTCAGCCAGTGCACTCTGCATTTGGGCTCCATTCCAGTTCCAGCATCCAGCTCCAGTACGGTTTCAGCATTCCGGTTCCAGTCCGGTTCCAGCATTCTGGCTCCAGTCCAGTTTCAGAAATGTGTTTCCAGTATTTCAGTTCAATTTTGGTTCCAGCATTCCGGTTCCAGTTCAGTTGCAGCAATCGAGTTCCTGTCTGCTTTCCTCTGCTAGTCTATCACCACCTGTACCAGTCCTTCCATTTACATGCAAAGGAACATAATCAGGCAACCCAGCTTTGTGTACGTAATCACCAGTTTAACTCCAGAGACACAACCCAGTACAGACAGATCCACAGGTATGACATATGTATTGTGAAAAGAAAAAGCATTAGTCTGCTATGTCTTTTTTGAATAGAAATAAATATAGGGGAAAACGTGGAGGACGCCAATATAGCAGAAAAACAAGGTGGTTGTTCATTGGTAAATAATGTTTTACAAGTGTCAGCTGCAACCAGTTACAACCAGGAATAAAATATATTTAAAGAAAATTGTCCCGCTCCCCTATCAGGTACAGTGTTAGAGTTACATATGATGTGGCTAATCAGATCCCAGGGACTTTTTTTCTGAGAACAGAACTGCACCTATTTTAGGACTAAAGCAACATGTAAAAGTATGTTAATAGCACTTGCTCTGTGTAATTCAGCATTAGAGTCTCTTACTGTCTAAGGGTGGTTGTATCAAATACACTCACTAAGGGTCCTGTATGAATCACAACAGTGAAAATCCTTGGTGCAAATGCTCTTTGTGATGTTGCATGCCTATTTTTGTGCAAGTGCAAATACTTTTGCACTAAAATGCATGCATCTGTGGGCCAAGATGGAGGAATCAAACGTTTTCATCGGTCAATGGGAGGGGTTGGGTACAGTATATAGATGCTGACTACCCCGACAACACTTTCCCAACATCTTCACAATGAACATCTCCTTCCCAGCGCACTATCAATGATGACTGTTGTCAAATGCGACTTCAACCAATCGCGATGTAGGAAGAAGCGGCAGCACTTAATGACGTCACTGAGAAACACGACGGTATTATCACTGTAATTGGATGAAGTCGCATTTGACAACAGTCGTCATTAATATTGCATTAGGAAGGAGACGTTTGTCGTGAAGATGTCGGGGTAAGTGTTGTCTGAGTAGTCAGCATCCATATGCTGACTACCACTGAATGAGAGAAGGTGGATGGATCTTAGGCATTTCTTGCTAAGTGTAGTTTAGGTGCATGAGTGCATCTACATTTGCAATTATGTGAAGAAATGAGATTCATTTTTATGGGATGCCATTATTTTCAATAAATGAGATGTCTGGAGAATGCGCATTTGCAGGGTTGGTCCCTGCTTGGCGGGAGAGGGCAGAACATTTTACTCACTTTAAAAGGCCACCACTTCTGAGGTCCGAAAGATCGGGTCTTGTCTTTCATAAGGGACTAACTGTATGTCATCCATTTGCAGTGCTATGTGTACTTCAACTAATATATTTAAAAATCTTCAGAAGCTCTCTGCTGGGACGCAGACAAAACGTCTGGACTAGTCCTATGGAGACTTATTGGCTTCTTCCACCTCCAAAGATAAGGTAGCAGCCAGCCCCTCCTAAAATTAACCCCTTGCACTACTTTGTGATGTCACAGAGTCCCCAGCTGTTCCATGCTTCCTGTAGGGGGAGGGGTAGAATGAATGCAGCTGCAGCCCCCTCACCTGTATCCTGGACACCACCTGATCTTTACCCATAACCCACCCAGCTTCACTTTAAGGACAATGAATAACAACCTCACTGGCACATCATCAATATACAATACACAACATACATATTTACAATGAGCTACATTTTCCTTATCCACATGTAATTAGACACTGCAGTTGTATTCTGTTGAGCTGGGAAACAAAAGCAAAGACTATAAAAAGTACATGCTATAATCCACATTATATGAGAAACGAGAAACAGGTTGGTTAGTGTTATCACACTCGTTTTGTCCCACTTTTATTATGACATTGTTATTGATAATTCTTAAATGTTGCCAGGTAGGTTCTGGGTAATTATCAGCAGGGTCCCATTCACATGTCCCGCAGAGGGGCTACAGTACCATGAACCGTGAGGAGACAGAAAGTCCTGATCAGTTGTCAGCCAGTTTTTGGGGAAAAGTAATAGAAGAAGTTAAATTTGGAGTCACCTACAGTTATTCTAAGTGGGGCCTCACTGTTCCGGTCTGTGTGTCAGCTAGCGGGCCCAGAGTCAGTCTAACAGGAGACCTGTGGATGTGTGGGTTTGGGTAGAATCCTCCCTGTAACAGCCCTTTATGTAAGCTGCCAATCCCAGTCAAGACCTCTATCTAAAACAGCCCTGGCCCACCACCGTGAGCATGGGAACCAAACTGCCTTTAAAAGGAGGGGGCCTGGCCTAGCTGGGGCATGCTCTGCTTGGGACTATATGCTGAAGTTTAAGCATCAGCTAGACTGAGCATCCTGTTATAGTTGTTGGAGATTACTGAAACCTTGTGAGTTCTATTACTGGTAAGCCTGTTGCAACAGGATGACCTTGGGCTTGACTCCTACCATGCTGGTAGAGGAGAGGCCAAGCGAGTTGCCGGGACCAAGGAACAAGAGGACTAAGATGATTGCAGTCCTTAAGCTAGTGGGATAAGGGGCAGTGCTTGGGAATTAACTAGTACTTTATTTTCTAGCATTTGTGTTTTTGCACAATAAAAGTAATGTGGTACTTTCTAACTGCTGTTCCCTTAATGACTTAGAAACCTTACCGGTTATCATCACATGGCACATAAGGTACTTGTGAGTGGCCAGCCATCATTAAGGGCAAAAACTAAACCCAGTATTCTCACAGCGTGCAGATTGAAATATCTTAGGTAAGCAATTAGGTGAACTTGTGCACGTAAAAATATATAGCAGGTCAGCAATGACCCATTGCGAGTACCTTCCAATATTTACTGGGGTTGGGTATAAGAAGATAACACCAAAATGTCTACAGTCATAAGGTTTACATTTTACATGTCAATCTTTTAACTGTGTAGACATTATGAACATGTAGACATTCTGAATGTCGACCTTTTAATTGTGTCAACCTTATTTTGGTGGAGACATTTTCAATATAGACATTTTCACTGTCGATTTTTCAAGTACATCCCATTTACTCACCTATTCATCACTCAAATTTTATTTCACAGTTGAATTGGCATCTATTTTGTTTTCTTCATGTTAGAATTATGCGTCATGACTCCCAGAGACCGTGCATGTGGAACAGGATCAAATGTTGAAAAGATGTGTGAAATCTATGAAATTGCACGCAAAATACTGCAAAAGTTCAGGCAATACAAGAAATTCCACATTTGCTTTGTAAATTCACATTTCATAGAATGAACAGAGCTGTGGCAATGATGGATAACTCATTCTGCAGTATGGTGTGATTAGGGTTGGATTGAGAGCACTTAATGTAAATGTCTTCACTGTGAAACATATGAAATTTCACAGCTAAATGCGGAATGAGGTCAATATTTTGCGGAACCGTTTTGAAAATGTTGCTAATTTATAACCATAATATAGACATGTGTATATATAGGGATGTGTATCAAGGGAGATTGCTATGGTGATATACTTTTACATTACATTTACCTCCACAAAAGTAAAGACAACTGGAGTAGAAGTCATGGTATATTTTATAAAATATAGAGTATATTAACCTAACCTCCATTTTACCAACAATTTAACCTTACATTTCTGCTTCCTCAAATACCCCACAATAAGGTTGTAACAAACATTAGGTACTTAATTGGATTTAAAAACAAAACACAAAATAATGGCTTTCTCAAAGAAACACACAAAGAAAACAAATAAGTAGATGTTCAGGGTCAGTTCTACTATGAGGAATGAAGAGCTCCACAACTCAGCTGGCAGAAAGATGGGGACAGAAAGTGGTGACTGTATTAATTCTTCTTTCTTTAAAAATAGACCCTAAATAAACTACTTTTTAACAAATATGCTGGCATGTAGGAGCTCATAAGCATTTGGTTGCATACAGTGGTTGTAGTGGAAATTTAGATGTGATGGTATGGAACATGTAAGTGAACGGAATTTAATAGTTTTAGAATGAAGGCAGTAGGAGAAGTGGCGGTATGGCGTACCACCGTATGCATTACCACTTCCACCACTGGCTGTATGTCTCTTTTATGTTCAATGTAAAATATGCATCAATGGGCGGACCCGCCACCTGGATTACATTATACAGGCGGCGGGTCCACCCATTGCCACTTTAAAACCAGCTATCTCACTCTGTCCATAGTAAGTGACATCATTCGCGCTGGTCACATTTTAGAAAGTTGCAATTTACATCTGTCGGGAATAAAGTATGTGAGCAATGTTGTATGCCTGTTATATGGTTAGTCTATATTTCCTCATTGTCGGCCTTGTACTAACCGTAATTTGTATGCCGCTGTAAGTTTTGTCGGCATTATTGGAGCCGAAATGGGAACTACTACCGCTTCTGGCTGCCATATTATATTTGCCATATTTATAAGTTGTGGTCGTCTACTCATATTACATTACTGATATTTCCATTTGGACTGTGGCAGGGAAAGATCTTTAATATGGATGATGACAGATGTTTGTTTTTAAATGAAATTCACTTAATGTAAATGGTATTTGTAATCTATGTGTGTGTTGTTATTTAATTATATTTTACATAGTAAAATGTGCAACTTTCACATATATTAATAACACTATCCACACTATTCTCTGTTGTGTATTTGACACTTCATTACATATATATTGTGTATTTACTTCTAACACTGTCAAATCACAGCTGTACGCTTTCTGTACACTTGCTTGTTGCTCCTGATGTAAATTTGACATATATGCTAGTGTTATAGAGCTGGATGCATAGCGAGATACATCTGAGTGGGCGTTTGCACGTAAATACACTTATTAAGGCGTGCATATTTTCCTTCTAATGCTGAGGGCCAAAATGATCCCAACTCTACATGAGGCCCACAGTGTCTAACTATGAAGGGCAGCAAAGGCCTATTAAATAGCACATTGCCGGAGGGGTATGGCCAGCCCTCAGTGGGAGGCTGGGCACATGGTCAGCAGACAGAGAGTGTGGCTAGCACTTAGCTAGTCCCTCTTCATCCACCTCACTCCCCCTCCATTATACCTGGTTATGCATAGGATAGGGAGTGGGGCCCTCAAATAGTAGGCTCCACAGGGAGGTTCTCCACTGTCCTTCATTATAAAAAGTGCTGTCACAGTAGGAGTTATGGTACTGGTACTGGGGATACAGGGAATATATGCTGGGAGCATGGATGTAACCTGATCGACCAAATGATTATTTTTAATATAAAATGTAAATAAAAAATAGGATAGGGGTTTAACGAGTCAGGGGGTGAATGATAACAGCTTAGTTCGGGAGGGGATGTAGTGCCAGGTTACGTCAGGTAGCACATAGAGAGCACCTGAATTAAGCTTCCAAACTCTTATAATTGGAGAGAGGGAGATTGGTACAAAATATACCATCCTCTGCTCTGATCGGTTAGTATGCAATATGAGGATACATTGTTTATCAAACATAAATATTAGTATTGACAGTCATTCCAGGAGATTGACATCACTATTTTACTAAAGAAGGAAGAGATTGTACAAGCCTCTCTGCTCAAGATGAGTTATATGTACTGGAATACCCCTGGGATTAATGGAATAATTTGTATACTAACCACCATCATTACAAGTCATTGTTCATTTGTCTGTCTACAAAAGGACTGCTATAAAGTAACCTATGCCTATATGACTGACTGGAAAATTCTCTTTTACTGTAAATATATTTAATAGATGATGTTTGTTCCTTTTAAATTAATGAATTAAGACAACTTCACAAGACTACAGGGTAACATAAAAAGAACTGTGGAAAGGGTTACTTAGTGAATTAGATTCTACAATTAGAAATCGCTCTTTACTAAATTCTAAAATTAGAAACTGTTCTTATAATATTAAAGCGAAATCAAGGCTCAAATATTGTGCACATTTAAACGCACACAGTTACTTTTCTTTTCCTCATCTTCAACCACAGAGTACTTTCTGTCGTTTTGTTGGCTCAGAAAACCAACATTTTAGACAATAAAAGCAAGAATGTAAGCTTTGATTAACCATAGCAGCAGATCTCACAATATAGCATCCAAGCAAAGCAGCAGCTGAGCGTATCACTTTGGTCTAAACTGCTGACATGTCTGGCTTTCACAAATGTTTGACCAGGCGGTCAGGAACTCATAAAGTATATTGAACACAGAAATATAATAACACCATTCAGTCAAACAGTTCATTCAAAATAAAAGCAAATGCCACAGAGAAAAAAAAATATTCAGTTCATAGTTTTTATTACCTTAGGAAATTACTTATAGACGTAAACACACTCATGATAAAACAAGAAAATATATCTGCATGGAGAGACTCATGAATAAAAGTTGAGCCATGGTCCTGAAAACAGAGTAAAATGCCTTAGGGACTCAGGAAAGTAAGAGTACAAAAATGTATGTTTACTAATCGTGAGACTGAAGTGACAGAGTGACAGCATGTGCTTCAGAGATGAGTAATATCATTAAGCAATGTGTGTGTGCTGCTCTGTCTATATAAAGACAGAAAAAAGATGGGCTCACTCACACTTCATTCAAACTAGGACAGACTTGAAAAGGTAAGACATGCTTTTCTATACCCAAACTTTTTGGAAATTAAGTAATGCCATGCCAATGAGCTACTAAGGTTAATATGGGTGGGACTATAGTGAAAGTAAATGTTTTGTAGCACAGAATAATATATATATTTAACATGATAGAACTTGCCCAAATTTTAGATATTTGAACTCGTATGAATGAGAAATGTTTTATGGAAATGTATTTGAATTTTTGCTGTGTTTTTAAAATAATCAATTCTAACATTTTATTAAATAAACTTAATCTGCTATCGTAGCTTTGAAAGACAGTTTATTAATTTAGTCTGATGTTGTCTACAAAACTTTTACATAGGAGTGAAAGTATCCACATTGAGAGATGTTATTTCACTAAATCCAACATTACACAAACATATCATAGTCACTGTTAACACTACCTTGTTTCACAAATAGCAAAATACATGTTGCTTTGTGGAGTATCCACAAAATATAGAAACTGTCTTTTTACATTCGACAAGGTCTGTATGGTATTTTGCAACCAGTCCTGTATACTCAATGGCAGCTGTCCTATGCGGCAATAGGTGAAAAGTTTGCTGCTTATTTCTTAGTATTTATGCTGTAGCAATCCTCATGTTTGACCTCATAAGCCCCTAACTGGTCATGTGCCCTCAGTTATGCTCATCCGCCGCTTCTTGTTATTATTGACAGTTTACATTGTAGTGGATGTCACTGTAAACTAAGAACTAATTACATTCACAGCAAAACCTCCGTGTTACATTCTTTAACCATTCCTATGATTTCACCTCTCCTCCCTTGAACTGCAGAATTGGTCCATTTAACGTAACATCCTTATAAGTTTTTTCTCATTAAAAAGCTACAACTTAAAGCCTCTGGGTTCTATGTAAAAGGCCTGGGTACAAAGTTAATAAAAACAAGGCTAAGACTTTTTTTTGTCACATTTAACAGGGCATTTACCGTGTGTTCCCACTAGCCTAAATCAGCAATGTTAACTTACATATTCCTGTTTGATAACAAAATTAGTACTTACCAACTTTATCATTTTCCCTTTTCTATTCTCCACCGTAAACTATCCCCTATCATGCTGACAGTCTGCATTTAATAACATGTCACTCTTCCAACCAACCTACTTGTACTGGCAGTGCATTTAGTGACTGATCTTACAAGTTTCTAGTAGTACTGGATGATTCATCATATCAACCAAGAACGTCTCTATCCCTCCCAGACATATTCCTATGTCATAATGTGAATGCAATTGTTCAACAAGTAGGTTCCACACTCTTTCATCCGATTCAATAAATCAAAACCCTTAACAAAGCCGACTTGACCAGGGGTGTGTCTATGATGTCTCAGGCACCTGTCTCAGACGTGGGAGGGACAAAACATATGGCATTCTTTTATAGGGTATTAATTAAATATATTTATTTTTTCACTTGATGTTATAATGATTACAGTGACAATATTTGTATTCTATAGGCACTGATGTGAGTGAGTTCGGAATTAGTGGCGCTATATAAATAAATAAATAGGGATAAAGATAGTTGAGAATGGTATTTTTTCAGTTACCACCTCAAGTGCAGTATAATTAGGCACACTTCTGGAGTAAATATTAAGAAGGTTCTATTACCATCTAGATTGATGCATATATTTTACAAACAAGGACATTATTGTTATTATAATTAGTTGCATATTTGACACATTTGTAACCGGAAGTATTTTTTGACTAGGGTCAGAGAACATATTGTATTCTTACTTCAAATATGGCTAAGCAGGAGATTTTGTGGACAGTGCTAGAACTACCTGCTGTCAATCAGAGCATTAAAATCTTAACAGCACAGCAGTATATTTCAATTCATTGGTAGAGTGTAAAGTGGGAGGGGCTAGATCAAAATGTAACCAATCCAATCCAGTCTTCTAAATATTAACAGCATTCAGAAGAGATGTGAGACTCTTGACAAACTGATGTCAGAAGACTGTGGGTTTAAACACTCCTTAATATAAAATTTGGTGTCATACATACAATCTGTCCACCTAAATTAGCAAATCAATTTTCACATGTTTGCAAAGGTAATAGTGTTTTTCTTATAATGGTGTCTGTGTTATTGTTTAGGTCAGCAGAGTGGCTAGCACTTCTGCCTCACAGCATTGGGGTCATGAGTTTGATTCCCGACCATGGCCTTATCTGTCTGGAGTTTGTATGTTCTCCCTGTGTTTGCGTGGGTGTCTTCTGGGTGCTCTGGTTTCCTCCCACACTTCAAAAACATACTGGTAGGTTAATTGGTTGCTATCAAATTGATCCTAGTCTCTCTCTGTATGTGTGTGTATGGTAGGAAGTTTAGACTGTAAGCTCCAATGGGGCAGGGACTGATGTGAGTGAGTTCTCTGTACAGCGCTGCGGAATTAGTGGCGCTATATAAATACCTGATGAGGATGTGTATTCTATATCTAGTTTAATTCATTTTAATTTAATCATGATTATACAAGGAATTAAATACACCTTTCTATAATTCTGCCTATACAATAAATAATAAGTAACAAAGAAATTATTTATTTAGTCTTCCTACATTTCTAATAACTTCAGACAGAGTCACTGTAGCAGTCAATTGTTCAACTGTTACTACAAGGAAAAGTAAAGATAGCCTGCTGCCACCCCTAAACAGATGCACTTAAAGATATTAATTGATTTTATTTTTGGTGATAAAACGAGTATTCTAGTGTTCCAAGGTATTTTGTATAATAACTATA
Organism: Mixophyes fleayi; assembly: GCF_038048845.1. Taxonomy (NCBI): domain Eukaryota; kingdom Metazoa; phylum Chordata; class Amphibia; order Anura; family Limnodynastidae; genus Mixophyes; species Mixophyes fleayi. The sequence continues at coordinate 142,376,773 of NC_134405.1, read as the reverse complement.
GCAAACAACATCTGTACTGCAAGCCTGTGAAGCAGAAGGGTTAAGAGAGCACCAGGAGGAGTTTTGGAAAGCAACCTTTAATTTTCCAAATTGTTCACATTCTCCAAGGCCTTTTTTGAATGGAAGTTACTGCCTGTCCCCAGTGCCAGAAGCATGAATTCAGTCTAAGTTTCTAAACATTAGCACACTGCAGAATTCTTAGAAGCATGAAAGCAGAGAGGCAGTCACTTCCCAGCAAAAGATTTTGTATGACTCAGTTAATTTCAGACATGTGTCTGCATAGAAAAATCAAAGAGATCAGAACTCATGAGGTCATTCTGAGCCATGTACAGCTGAATGCAGAGAAAGCAGTGTAAGGAACAAATAAAATAATCAATGTTATATAATATGTTGACACTGTACAAATGACATACTACTAGTTGTTAGTACACAGGACGATAGTGTAGGATATTTCATATCTAGACGGTTGCAGTTGAAAAGAGGCGATGGTGTACAGTACTTTAGTTATTCCCTTTTTAACTGACACATTAGGGGTAATCTATCAAGGTGCGTCTTTTTTGGCTACATTGAAATGCCGCACATTGACAGTTATTTTCACCTCCAAACCGCCGTTTGGAAGGTCCAAACTCAAATTTCACAATGGTCGGAAATGTGCGGTGATTTTCTAACCCCTGCATTGCATGCGGTTTAGCCTAAATCACATGCAGTTTAGGGGAAACCGCCATAAGTAATAAAAAAAAACTTCCTACCCTTCATTAACAGACTCTGCTGGCTTTCTCAGTCGGTACCAGGAGAAATAACCCCACAATGTCTCTTAATTCGTGAGATTGTAAGTTCGCTTCTGATTGGTTGATTGGTTGATTGGCTGCCAGTCTATAAGTAGTACCCAACATTATCTCATTTGCTCTGGGTAGCTCCTACAGAGCAGTCCGCTTTGGTTCAATGTGGGTTTTTTCCCCACCAAAATGGATTATATCAAATCATAAAAAGCAGGTAAGTATACCTTACTCTACACTACAGAAAAAGGGGGACATTACTAATTATGAAAAGAGGCCAGCATTTATATATTTTATTATTTATTTATAAAAGACACAATCTTTCATCTTTTATTTCTACATGGAGCACAAATCATTTTTAAATTTCTTTATTGTTATTTTTCCCTGGTACTCACTGGTCAGAGTTGCCAGGAGAATCCCAATGCTAGGTAACATTGGGCTGGGCATCCCTAGGTGTAGAGAACCATGACTAAGTAGCATGACCTGTTGAAGGGAAGTGTGTATTTTTGTTAATATATTCCTTTTTTTAGTATGATGACAAATATGATCGCTCAATCCTGGCCTCTCAGAACGACCTGTATTTTTCATCATGGCTAAAAAGTCAGAATGGTGATTTGTAATGCGGTCCTTTTGAAAACGGACGTTTTCCAGCAGTTTTTTATTAATTCGCCATTTCATACATCTGCGGTTTTCAAACCACCCAAATATCAGAGAAAATCAGTAATTTTAATAACGCTTCTTGATACATATCCCCCATTGTGTAATGGAATAATTCCTCTGTGCTTTAAAGTACAAATTTGTTTACTCAATAGTATCAGCAAATCGAAATATGAAATGTGTCAACTATTGGAAACTGAACTAAATGCAGTGACATATTTGTACTTCAATTAGAATTGTTTCCTATGCTTTGTTGAAAAGAAACAAAAACTTTTTGCACAAGCATGATTGCAGATTTTGTCATTTCAATTCTGAGCTACCTGTTAAACTTATAAGTGCAGGATCATCAAAGGACATCTTCCTGCTTTGGAATTGAACAAATTTAAGGGGAATTAAGGATAAGTTAGTATTTGGCAACCCATTGTTATGTACTGTGTACAGTACCTCCCTGTAAAGCTCTGCCCAAGGGGGATACACTTTATATGAGAACAATAGATATAAACTGTACAGTAAAATGTATCTACATTAATTAAAGATTTATACTCTTGGCAGGCCTGACAGACTGACACAAGTTTCATTAGACGTGCTTTTCTAAGTTTATGTATGGACACGTTGATAGTAGAAAGCAAGGTGTCTCAAGGGTCTACACCCACTTATGAATTTTCTCATATGGTAAATACAGGAAACATAAGAGTTTAAATACAGAGCACTGTCAGTCCATGGTGCTGATTGCGTTGCATGCCATAGCTGCCAGTGTTTCTGTGCATTGCAGAAAACTCTAACAATTGTATAAATACTCATAGGTAGGTACCTACCATTAATGTTCAGGTAGGAAGAGGTGCATTGTAAAAGACACGCTTAGTTGAGAACCAGATGAAAAGATACAATGAGAATTATATTTAATCAAATAACTTTCAAGGAGAAGCACACTCACATTAACCGATAAGTTTGTTTTTGGACTGAGAAGGAAATGGGAGCACCTGGAGGAAACGCACACAAGCCTCGGGGTGACCATACAAACTCCACACAGGGACAGTGCCCTGGTCAGAATGGAGCCTATGGCCCCAGTTCTGTGAGGCAATGGTTTGGTTTCTGTGTCTCTTACACTGTGTGTGGTACACTAAAGGTGGCCTTACATTCTGACACTCAACCTGATTGCCAAATAATCTATGACTAAATTACACAGACCCAACACCTCCTGATTAATTTGTTTCCCTACCATATGCTGTATAGAAACCACATTTGTATATTTGAGTGTACTTTATGGAGAAGCACAAATAATTCTTAACAAATGTATATTTGTTTAACCCAATAATGTGTGCCTTATGTAAAGATGACACAATATAATTATTATAAAACAATGGACCTTTTTTACAATGCACACTGGGGACCTGATTCATTAAGGAACGCAAATACCGATACATGCCACATTTCGCGTAAAATCGCTTTGTGCATATCCAAAAACAAACCATACACCAGAGAACACAACATCCAATTCATCTTCGAGTGCTAAGGACCCTTACTAAAGCCTACGATTACATGGGAGGAACGGGGAGGAAATGGGCATATGCATGTAGTCAATGTACAGTAAGGAAGTGCCTAGCTTGAGCGCACGCAGCAGCATCCAATTCAATCTTTTGGCTTTGCCAAGGTATGTGTTTTGCAGTCGTATCCCGTGCACCAGCTACAAGGTCTAGTCTAAGTGGCAATTACTATTGACGAAAGTCGCATGTGCAAACTAAAACATGTGTTTGCAAACAGGAACAATTGTAAAAATGTATTTTATATACAATAGACATTAATAACATCCTAATAAATTTATTTTATGGGGAAAAAAAAGATTATTAAAAAGTGACATTAATTGAAACGGTTTTCATTTACTTGAGCATTCTTTTGTGACTTGATATTCTGCATATGTATTGGACATATGCTGCAGTTTATTGTCTGTTAGATACTCCCCTCAAAAGAGGGAAAAAACAATGAGGTGCTGCCTATAGGGATTTGAATTTTTTCCCTACCATTTATAAAGTTATTTATACTACAAAAAGGGTTGCAATTGTTACAACATTTGAGATTATTTCTTACACTATTCAGTGGTGGAGCGCCAGGGAATTGCATTTATGTATTGTCTGTTAGAGTAGAGTGGACATAGACTCGTATTCATGAACAGACGTATCTTTGTTGACTATGGATAAGCATATGTCTGTTTTATGTGCGATTTTAAAAAAGTAGTACAGATAGGTGGCACACTGTGCAAAAATGTAAATATCTAATTAAACCAATGCATTAAATTCTCTATAAATACTGTCATCGTCAGCTATTTATATAGCACCACTAATTCCACAGCGGTGTACAGAGCACTCACATCAGTCCCTGCCCCATTGGAGCTTAGAGTCTAAGCTCCTTAACATATGCATGCCCACACACACAGACACCGAGAGATACTAGGGTCTATTTAATTAACCTACTAGTATGTTTTTGAAGTGTAGGAGGAAGCCCACGCAAACATTGGTAGAACATACAAACTCCACACAGATAAGACCATGGTCAGGAATTAAACTCATGACTCCGGCACTGTGAGGCAGAAGTGCTTACCACCATTCTGCCCATTCCTACTATGTTTAGCCCCATTTATTTATTACATGTGTCACTTTGTGTGTTTTAAGCTTTGTTTTTCATTTGGAAACAGTGTCTAGAAAAATGTTTTTCTATAGACATGCAACTGGAAACTGCAAAAGATGTCTCATCACAGTAATGATCTACAAAAAAATCAGAGCTGGGCAAAAAAGCAGTTACTTTTGGGATAAAAAGACTGTACACCCCTGTACACAGCAAGTGTGGCCCTAAAAATGCTCCATCTCTGCCGCTATCTCTCATTTTAATAATTGCATGCCACAAAATGAAATGTCATTTATGTACTGATCCACAAAACTAGGCCGGTTGGTACACCTTCTCTGCAAGGAAAACCCTCAAACTCCCAACAATGGTCCCTTCAAGCTTCTTTGCAAACATCAGTGATGCAAACATCACTATCTAACTTTGTAAACCTATGTAGCTTGGAAGAAATCTAGGTTCTCTTGTACAGTAATAGAGCACAGGGCTTCCTAAGAGGATTTTGCACTGTGACTCAACCAATGAGGTCCACAGTATTGTTGCTGGAGCCATGCAACCAAGTAACCTCTTGATGCTGCTCATAGTCAGACTGATTTTTTATTATAAATAACAGATCCAGTAACATAGGAAATTACCATGTTTTTATAAGAATGATTTGTATCACTGAGAAATGATTATTTAATGCATTTTCATCATGTCCGTTGTTCTTTTCTAGGGTAGTTTTCGAAGGTGAATACAATGTTCTACATAAAGTTCTCATTATGTGGACTCTTTTGGATGTGGCTACATTTGTGCCATGGACGGCCATTAAAAACCGATCGAGTCAAGGCTGATGCAAAACTGCTCTCAAGAATTCTAATAACCAGAATCCAGGAACATCCAATACAGGTGAGGCAAATGGAGACACATGAATAGCATGTTCAGTATACAAATAGAACAGGCTGGTTTTTGCCACTATAAAAGTTTTTTTTGAATCCGCACACAGAGCATAGATACGTTTGTGTTGTGCTGTGCTACTGATTTATTTACTGTACAAAAGAAAACAGATCTAACAGCAAAATATGAGCTTTCATTGTTGTGATATGACAAATTTCAGCTGGTTTGAGGATTAGAATACAATTTTTAATTTTGGAACCTAATTAGGCAACATTTTGCTGACCCTTAATGAATAAACAGTGTGCTTTATGGTAAGATATTACTCAGAAATTGACAAGTAATATCTTTGCAGCCTGCTAGCTTTAAAAAGGTTGTAAGCACAAGTACACATTTGGTCGGTAGCTTACTAAGTAAAAGCATGGATATTTGGTGTACTGAACTTGTTCATTAGATTCAGCAACAATTATGATGGTATAAAGTTTAATAAATCTAAGGCTTTATAATTTCTGTAAATTAATAACTTTGTAAACTAATATTATTAATTGGATGGATTATACAGTATGGATTTTGATTAAAAATAAATATGAATAATATTATATAAGTATTCACCATTAACAGTTTTCCACTATTTTGCCCTCATTAGATCAATCACCCCAGTAGTCTGAAAAGCAGTGGTTTGGACTTTATACCAAATGAGCAGATATTGTTGAGCCTGGAACAGATGGATGAAACTCTTGAAGTATTCCACAAGATCCTGTCCAGTATTCCAATGGAAAACGTGGAACAAATGCTGAGTGACATAGAGAGTCTTCGCAGCGTATTACAGCTCCTTAACCGTATTATGGGCTGTATGGCCAAAGAGCCCAGACAATTACACATAATGGAGGACCTGAAGGAACAGCATGAAAACGCCTCCTATACAATAGAAAAAGTGACGCTTGACCGTCTACAGCAATCTTTGCATAGCATTGTTAGGCACCTGGACTACATCACAGGCTGCTAAAACCAAGCATAACAACTGTTCTGAGCATCAGTCATAATCAGTAGGTTCTAAAGACATGCTGGAGTGTAATCCATGTTGGACAAAGCCCTCCAGCCAATATTTATGATCCCTCAGTGACCGTAGCTGCAAGCCAAACTAAGCTGTGTTTCTGTTAGGTTCATCCATCTCTTACAGAAGACTTTTTCATTATTCAGCATTCCTTCAATTTTTGAAACAGAAAACTTACAACACGTTGCCTATCCTTCAACTTTCTTTGAGTTTGGCCTATTTCTCTGGCAGAACAAAACCTTTGCACGTTCCAATGAATGAGGTGTAGAGAGACCAACTGACTTATGGAAGTGTACGACATGTGACACTGCACTATTTTTTATCATGTTGTAGACCTACACACACAGCCTAATGAATTGCACTAAGTACTGTAGCGCTATCTTCACAGGTCCATGCCATGGATCCAATATTTGTTTCATCTGTTTTTATGTGTATTAGTATTGTTTACAAGACTATGCAAGATCTATTTTGTAGGCATACAAGGCATTTCATATTTATATAAAATAATTCATATTTATTTCTTAATTTAACTGTTCGTTTTACAAGTTTAATACTAAATGTCTTACATTTAAAAGGAAAGTCCACACAATTTGTTTAAACATGTATGTCATCCAACAGATCCTAGGATGAGTTGCAATTATGTTATCATTTTGCTGCTGCCTTCTGGTTGTAGGAAAACAAAATGTTATAATATTTATAACCCACCTACTTGTGCGCTGGAAATTTCAACTGACAGAATCAATCTAGTTTGAAAATTTTTCACCCTCCTTTCTCTATTTAGCAGAATCATACTAGTAACAGGGGCGCACGCAGGATAGTCAGGGGGGCGCAGCAGCTCTGTTTCAGCAGCGCTGTCCTATACAGCAGCCGCCGGGGACGCTTCTTTGACAGCGCCGCGGCTGCTGTATAGGACAGTGCCGATATGGTGGGCACTGAGTTAGCGCAGGGGGGGGGGGGTTTCTGGAGACTCAGAAACCCCCCTGCGTGCGCCACTGAGTAAGACAAGAGGACTGTGAGTTTTTCTTTTACATTATTTTCACAATGTTGCAAACCAGTTAAACCTTAGTACAGCAGCGAAGCTGATAACTTAATATCTTATTTTCAAACACACGGCAGCAGACAATTAATTACCAGTGCTTGACGATCATTTCATTATCATTTGCAGGATATGAAGTTGTGTGGCCATATCCTTTAATATATTTTTTATTATTATTGTTGTTTAAATAAACAATTTTAAACTTCACCAGATGCAGACAGGATATGCCCATGTCTTTTATATTTTTTATGTATTTATTTATTTATCTCAAAACATTATTTTAAATTAAACTAATTTTCTAATTTACCAATGTTTCATGTGTTGCCTTCTTAATCCACTATTCTTCAGAATGGATGTAAATTTATTTTGGAAGTCAGTGTGCTAAAGTAACAGGGTTAGTTTACTGCTTTAAGAGCTGTCTGTTAGTCTTCTGAGTTTCTAAGTTGAGCTGAGTCTGCTTAATAACGGCTGCACACTTCTACAGTAAATCCAATAAACTTCATCTATCTCAGTTCTTCACTCCCTGCTAATCACCAGTTTGCTGATCTAGTATAAAAAACCTTCATAAAAGTCAATTGAATTGCTTGAAATGAAAATGTGTATTGCTACAAGTGACTGCAAACAAGTGTGTATTTACATTCAATACACCCAGCCTTGCTTAATAAAGCATTTAAGAAGCAAAATATAAACATGTACAATTTTGCTTTTTTTTGCAGCCAGGAAGCTCAGTTATTGCAGTGTGAGTAGCATATGCATTTGCCAAGTATTCTAAGCACTTATGATCAATATAATAACACTTGATTTGTGTTTGTGCTAGGGATTTTCAAAGCCTTCAATTACCCATAATATGAATCGCAGCACTATTGAAGTAGCTTTTATGAAACTTTTTATCACCAAAAATGCAAGTCACTTTACTTGCTAAATGTATTTTTATAAACTGAAGATTTATTATCACTATTCACAATTCAACAGCAGAAAAATGTCATTGGAAACGAAAAGCCTTTACATAACCTTCTTGAATATCCCTGTTAATCTGTGATGTGCTGTGTGTGAACAGCTCCTGTTGGACAACTTCTCTTTACTTTAGTTGGTCTGTTGAAGGTCTGTTCTTATACAAGAGATATATTTAGTCATTTTGAGAAGTGTTAAAACAAATTAAGAGAATTGTGTTTGCATAGGAGAATATCAGCATTAACTAAATATAAGAAAATTAGGTGAGGTGGCAATTAAACATAGTGTTGGACTAGTTTACTGACTTCATCATCATCATAATCATCAACAACATTTATTTACATAGCGCCAGCAATTGGGTACAAACACGATAATAAAACAATACGGGATTGTTCAAACAGAGAGGTAATAAGGACCCTGCTTTCAAACTTACAGTCTATGGGACAATGGGAGTTTGATACATCAGGTTTAGTGCTATATATTGGATATTGGTGCTGCCAGAATGCAAAGGTAAAAGTGCTTAGTGGGTTCTATGATCCAGTCACACAGCAATGCTGGTCAAAGAGTTGCTGTCTTGTGTGAAGAGTGTAAAGGTGGTAATAGGGTAATCTGGGGAGGTTAAGACTTCATGAAAATTGAGCCACAAAATATGCCCTATAGCTAATGCATTTTTGCGGCATAACACATTAATTATTTTTTACAGGTAAGTGAAAGGATCCTTTATTTGATTCTTTACCACCTCTTTAAGTTGCCACCTGAAATTGTGGGGCCTAGTAAAGATGAACAGTCAGAGCACCCACCCCACCTCAACCTGTTACCCACCAGTTGCACAGAGGTTGTCGAAGTCAAATAATTAGATGAAGTAATTCTAAATTAATCAATATCGATTGCAATAATTTTGTAATTAGTACGCTATGTCATGCCACGGTTAATTATGCAATCGCACAAGTAAACAAAGCAAAAAGCAAATACACTTACATTTACACCTACATTTGAAAACAGTTCACTTTTAATAATATTCCAATATTATTTTATTATTATTAAGACTTTATTTAAGAGATTATTTATGCAAAGATAAAACTACATTAAAGATATTTATAGTTCAGATCCTAAGAAATGTATGGTGTTTGGTCTAATATTAATCCACATTTCACAAGCAGGAATCAGGTATCATTGGAGAAGCGATCACACAGTGCGGTCACTAGTTGATTAGTATAAGATTAATTCTCATAAATACTCTGTTAATGGCTTAGTTTAAATCAGATTTTAGGCGGTTCCATGGGTGTTGAGTGAGTTGCCCCCACATTTGGAGAAGAATTTCTTGAACTGACCTATGACCTTATTTCTACTGGAACTTCATAAACCCTGAATCAATAAAGAAATATCTTAGTGTTATTTTTGAGTACATTGTGACATCATCACTGGTTTTTTTTAAAAAACCAAACTGCATATAACTGGCCACTGATACAGTAACAGCCTCTTTGACCACAAACTTCAGGATTGAATGACTATTACTGGATCCAGTGTGCTGCATAATGTATCGGTTATACTTTCTTGTATTTTGTTATACTTTGATATATTTTGCTATTAAATCTCTTGCATTGGAACCGCTTCGGTCAATCTTTATTGGCAAAAATAGAAACGGATATTATAAGGTGTTGCTCTGTGCCATGGTGCACTGAGCAACGTTATGCTCCCCAGAATCCACACATGCCCCATTTACACTTTGAGATGGATTGTGACTGATTGAGATTCCACCACACTGTCACAGGTGAGAATGATAGATGAGTATAGATCTGATGCTCCTTGCCTTCCTTTATGTACAGAGGTGGTGGGAAGATGAGGGTCACATCAGCTCACACCGTGCACCTGTAACTGGTGTTGGCAGGGCAACTATCGCGGGTGTAGGCAGGGCAGCTCTCCCTCGCCAGGTCTAGCTAGCTATTACCTGCAAACACAGGAGGAAAAAGAAACTGTTTATGTTGTTGCTGCCAGGATCATTGGGTCCCCTCGTCAGTCTGGGCAGCTTGCACCCTTACCCCAATTACCCTGCTGATGTTAGTCATGGTTGTCAGCTACAGTAAAAGAAAAACAGGAATTCCTTTCAATTAATCAAATTTGTCTACGGGTATAAGTTACTGTCACGGCTATGAATAATTATGGATCCCCAGCCTCTACTTATATGGTGATAGTAGAGGGTGGTGGAGACAGAACACGATGGAATTTGAAGTACTTAACTTGAGAGCATCACAGGGAACAATAACACAAACGATGATGGTAGTGTTGCAACTTGGTATATTAATAGATGGTACAACAGCAGTAGTAATAAAAGGTATGTACAACTCAGCAGAGCTGAGCACACGGCAGTTCATAAAATACAGTAATAATCACAGAAGTTACTTCAGTTGGTAACCAATGGCAACAGCATGAGAAATAAGCAATAAAACAGTTCAACACTGAGATGGTAATTAGAACACTTGGATCCTACACGAAACACACAGCAGATGAAGGCGAACCACTGATACAGCTAAAAGTCCAATGAGAGTAGTATGCGACTTGGCTGATCCAAACAGATAATATGATTCACTTTAGCAGGTGGTTATAGGTATCACAATAGTTCATATTAGCGGAACAGGAATCGTTATATGCGGTCCAAGAACTTGGATATAACTGGTAACATGCAATAAGGTGTTATAAGTAGCAGCGTGATATACGAAATCCAAACTGAGCGTGGAACTACAGGTCACAGATGATCCGGTTAACAGGTAAGCGTGAGTTCATCACCAATAGACAACAGCTGATAATGCACACAACTTGAGTTGAGGAAATGGCTCCCGGCTTGGCAATATATTCATATTAACAGTCCAGCAATAATAATCAGCAGAGTAATAATAGCCGTGCCAGACATAGAACCACAGATGACAAGAAAACTTGATTGTAGTTCAATATAGAATACTGCAACATAGACAGCCGAGTAGAGTAGTACTTGAGCCAATCAATATGAGTGCAGGTGTAGCAGACAACTCACGAATAGTTCTGTGTGCAGATGAACAACGACAAGTAACTTCAGCTTGTAGATGAACCACGAACTGGCATACAGCGGAGCCGATGGAGAGCAATAATGACAGGTAACTTCGGCAACTGATAGTATCCAGGAGATAAACAGAAAGTCAGATATGCAGCTAGAACCCACAGCAGTGTGAGTAACACGAAGATCAGGCAATAAGTCCATGATCACGGGAGATTGAAATAGTCCTCTGGGACCGATAGGCTTCGGAAGGAGGTCCCAATCAACATAACAAGGAACACCTATGGAAAGGTAGTGACTCTGAAGCAAGAGCAAGCACCAACATAGTTCTTAAAGGGCAAGGCACAACGCCAGCACCCAGCTATGGGACCGGCGTGTGACAGTTACACTGTAATAAGAATCTCTGAGTTTTGAGAATTTTGCCCAAATCTTTCCAATGAAATTGTTATTCCTTTCATTAAATGATGGTAATCTACTGAGGAAACAGGTTCCAGCTTTGCAATGGCGAATGGTGACATTTTCTGAAATTAGCAGGTCAGTGATGCAATATTTGACTATTACCAAGATGCTCATTGACACCAGCTCCCTTTAATGTTGGTAAGGTACACTTTAAAGCAGACCTGTCACCAAGTCCTGCAATGTTATTTGTATTCTGTACTACATAGTGCGCGAGTGAGCATTATGCAGTCTGAAAGCTTGATATTGAGCTGGGATGTTAGAGTGAATTCCTTGTTCGCTAACTGCATAGTGCCTATCTTTTCTGTATCTTGTAATCTCTCTGAAAACAATGCATGGGAAACATAGTCAACAGAATTCAAATATTTAAACAATGTTTCCTTGTTGAGCAACTGTTTAATTTGCTGTAGATATCTATATTTCATTTGTGGGTCATATTGTAGATGAAAGCTGTGGTTTTGTTATCACTTCAGTACATGAAAGGAAACATTCTACATATGTATAATTTGTGATTGATTAACCCTCCCCGTACCTTCTACTATAGCCTGAGTCATCTCAAGTACAAACAATCACAGCCGATTCATTCTTTTGTTCTGTGTACTTTTCAAATTAATAACTGTGGTTGTGTTAAGAATGTTTCCCTCGTTTGTGTTTCATTTGGCACACTTTCTTAAGTGTATCACACTACAGGCATTTAAATAAAATGTCCAGATTAAAAAAAATTATGCAACAAATATTCATTATTTATTTGGATTACTTGACACGTATACTTTCTAACAAGTGGATTCCATTACATTTATTTATGCCAAACATACATATTCACCAAAACAGCATGGTTCCTCTGAGCTTTAGTTTAGTAGATATAAAATTACTTGGCTGCCTGTGGAGTATTTTTATTTGGTTGCTTTAGGTAACAGACATCTGCTTTGAAGCCCAAGGATAATCCGGCCCATCCCCTCCCACGTGAAACTTCTTTATGTGTTAACTTCTCTGTAACTGTCAGTTTTGTGCAGGTAATGTTCAACTGCAGCTGATCCAGAGGCTGCTGGCACTTTAGGGATTATGACAAACAGGCATGTTCCTCTTGTAATGTGTACAATGCAGAACAGTAGATGTCATTTTTTTTTACTCAGCAATTACATACAGAAGTCCTTACAAAAGAATTCAAGGAAGTCAATACAAAAGGTATATTTGGAATACTCATGAAAACAAATAAATATATTTATTTGGTACATAATAGATTCATTATTATTACATTACAGATTGGTGGTCATTTAATAATGTACATCTCAGGTTTATGTTCTTTTCCTTACATTATGGGTTCATTTTCAATGGATACACACACCTTTTGACATTATGAAACTATAATCCAACTAAACACTGAGAATGAAGAACTGCCAAATAGTGTTTGAAAGTTAGCACCACCCTGTATAACTGAGCATGAGCTATTTTACAATAAGATAATATTTTGCTTTTAGTTTTACCATTGTTTACAATTGTAATAATCTTGGCTAATAGAAAGTAACTGGTGTTTTACATTTTAACCCATTTACTGGAATTGAAAACAAAAAAAAAAATAGAAACGTATGATTATCAGACTGTCAGTAAACTTGCAAACGTAGGTTGGTTTTAAGTAGGGATAAGCGGGCTCGGATATCTGAAATCCGAGCCCACCCGAACCTTGCCGATCCGAGCCGGATCCGAGACAGATCCGGGTATTCCCGCCAATTGCAAAACTGAAAGCGAGGCTCCGAGTCATAATCCCGTTGTCGGATCTCGCGATACTCGGATTCTATAAATTCCCCACTGGCCGCCGCCATCTTCACTCAGGCATTGATCAGGGTAGAGGGAGGTTGTGTTAGGTGGTCCTCTGCCCTGCTATATTCTGTGCTGTGCTGTGCTGTGCTCAGTCCAGTGGTGCTGTGTCCTGTGCTCTGTCCTTCTGAGTTCAGTGGTGCTGCTGGGTCCTGTGCTGTGCTGTGCTCAGTCCAGTGGTGCTATGTCCTGTGCTCTGTCCTTCTAAGGGCATTGTTATTTCCCCATTATTCCCAAGTTATAAAAAATTTAAAAAAAAGTTATAAAAAAAATAAAAAAATAATAATTATAAAAAATTGAAATTAAAAAACAATATCCAAAAACAATGCTGCAGTATAAGTCCATTGGTACTGCAATATTACAAAGTTCACTGATTCTGCAGTATAAGTCCACCAGTGGTACTGCAATATTACAAAGTTCACTGATTCTGCAGTATAAGTACAGTGGTACTGCAATATTACAAAAGTTCACTGATTCTGCAGTATAAGTCCAGTGGTACTCTCCTGTGCTGCATATAATTTTTAAAGGCTTTGCCGAGTGTGTGTGGCTTAGGGGTACGCTCTCTTGTGCTACATATAATGAAAAACAAAATTTTGGAGGATAAAGCTGCGAGGAAAAAGCTCAGTTTTCCTAAAAGACCCGCTGGCGGGGATGCTGATAACATCTGGTCCGGACTGAAGGACCTGCCAATCATTGCAGACATGTCTACTGTTGCTGCATTGGATGCTGTCACAATAGAAAAAATGGTGGAGGATTATTTTGCTGACACCATCCAAATAGACATGTCAGACAGTCCATATTGTTTCTGGCAGGAAAAAAAGGCAGTTTGGAAGCCCCTGTACAAACTGGCTCTATTTTACCTGAGTTGTCCCCCCTCCAGTGTGTACTCGGAAAGAGTTTTTAGTGCAGCGGGGAACCTGGTCAGTGAGCGGCGAAGGAGGTTGCTTCCTCAGAATGTTGAAAAAATGATGTTCATAAAAATGAATTATCAATTCCTCAATCAAGTACAGCACTGCCCTCCAGATAGTACAGAGGGACCTGTGGTTGTGGAGTCCAGCGGGGACGAATTGATAATGTGTGAGGAGGAGGAAGTACACACTGTAGGGGGAGAGGAATCAGAGGTTGAGGATGAGGACGACATCTTACCTCAGTAGAGTCTGTTTTGGACAATATTGTGAGGTGGGAGGTATTCAGAATAGACTGGGAATTAGTGGAAATGATTGTTATTGAATGTTATTGAGGTTAATAATAGCGTAGGAGTAAAAATAAACCAAAAAACTTGATTTTAACACTTTTTATGTTTTTTTCAAAATAAATCCGAATCCAAAACCTTTAAATCCGAACAAAAACCTTTCGTCAGGTGTTTTGCGAAACAAATCCAAACCCAAAACCTCAAGGAAATCCGAATCCAAAACACAAAACACGAGACACCAAAAGTGGCCGGTGCACATCCCTAGTTTTAAGTGCCTCCAATGGGAAGTTAAGGGCTAGAGCTTCTGTTTTGTCCAAATTAATCTTAAAATTTGATAACTCGCCATAGTTTATAATCTCATATCAACAGAATAACTGTTGATAGATTTTAGTCTAAAAGTTAGTTTATTGTTTTTTTTAAAAAGTGAAGATACAATTCTTTCAAAATGATTTTAATGAGATAAGGACTTCGTTCACTTTATAAAAGTATGCATGCATTTTATTAATTACATTATTGGAAGATTCAACTTGCTAAACTATTAGAGCTCTCTAGTTCTTTCTATTTTTATTCTAAAAATAGGTAATTTGCTGGTTAATTAACATACAAAAGCAGCAGCAAACTTATTTAGTGTCTTCCACTCATTATTTAAATTTAATTTGGTTGAAGTAGTACAGTATTCATGTCTTATTTATAAATACATACTTTTTCCCCATTGGCTATAATACATAGATATATAGTGTGATATGTGACTAATGTTAGGGAGTGACATGTGAGTGTCTCGCTGTCAGGACTAGACATGCTTACATGTAGTGTCTAATTAGACAGTACCGGATTGGCCTACAGTGAATCACAAGTAACTAACAATTAAAATCTGCATAGCTCAAGGCTGTTAAGAGTGAGAGGCACTAAAGGAGGTACCCTGTGAATCAATGAAATGAAATGGTATAAACTGAAAATAGCTTTGTCATGTCTGTTAGTGATATAAATGATCAGAATTTACATTTCCACCAGGGACACAGTAAATCTGTAATGTTGCAAAGTATATTCACTAGCTATTTACATAGCCCCACTAATTCCACAGCGCTGTACAGAGAGCTCACTCACATCAGTCCCTGCCCCATAGGAGCTTACAGTCTAAATTCCCTAACATACACACAAACTGGGAGTGGCTAAGGTGAAGTGTGAGGAAACTAGCGAACCCAGAGAAAGCCCGTGCAAACACGGGTAGAACATACAAATCCCACACAGATATGGCCATGGTTGGGAATCAAACTCATTACCCCAGTGCTGTGAGACAGAGGTGCTAACCACTAAGCCAACATGCTGCCCATAATGAATCATTTGTACACGGAATACATATTAAGATCTACTTATTAACGTGCATATTTGTTATTTTGTCTATTGATGCACCTGTAGTAAGTTCTTTTACTTATTCTATTTTTAAAAATCCTAAAATATCTATATTGCGCTTTACAAATATTGTGAACAAGGGCCTTTTACCTCTATAACTATAATACCCAATCTGTTTTTGTTCTCAATTTTAAAGCATTACAGAATACGCTGGTACTATAAAAATAAAATGTAAAATTTTGCCCTTACGCTAGGCAGCCTGGCCTGAGAAACCTACAGCATCGGGTTCACTCTAATTACAATGGCTATCATCTCTGGCTCAGTGCCTCTTGGTACAGGAAGGAGGGAGGGTGGGGGCAGCAGGGTGACTCTCCTCTTTACATGAAGAAACAATGCTGAAAAGCAGCTGTGCTCTTTCTGGCCCTTATGGTCTGTTGGGGCCTTGTACCTGTAGCCACCCCAAAGGTTATGAAGTGCAGTGGAGAACCTTAACAGATATTTTGTGGCTGTGAAACTCTCATGCTCCCATCATACAGGTTATTCTGTCCCAACAATTGAACAATTGAATTTAGCAAATCACATCTACTTAACATTAGAGATGAGCGGGCTCGGATTTCGGTAATCCGAGCCCACCCGAACAGTGCGGATCCGACGGGATCCGAGCACTGTTCGGGAACTTCCTGGCGCCAAATGAAGCCAAACCGAGGCTATGATATCCAAGTCTCGCATCGGATCTCGCGAGACTCGGATGTCATAAATTCACCGCTCGTGGCCGCCATCTTCATTCTGGCTGCGATCACTCGTGAGGGAGGTTGTAGTTAGGGAGCTCCTGTCCTGCTTTTCAGTTTAGTGTTGCTTTGTGCTTTGTCCAGTGCTCTGTTCTGCTGAGTCCAGTGGTGCTTTGTCCAGTGCTCTGTCCTGCTGAGTCCAGTGGTGCTTTGTCCAGTGCTCTGTCCTGCTGAGTCCAGTGGTGCTGTGTCCTGTGCTCTGTCCTGCTGAGTCCAGTGGTGCTGCCTGTGTCCTGTTCTGCTAAGGGCATTGTTATTTCCAAATTATCCAAAAGTTCTGATTTTTTTTTAAAAAAAATATAAAAAACTTATAAAAAAATAATTCAAAAAAAATCTAAAAAAATTATAAAAAAATTATCCAAAAATAATTGAAAAAAAATATAAAAAAAATTTGTTAAAAAATACTAGGTACTGCTATTTTAAAAGTCAAACTACGTTCACTGTTGCTGCTGTACCAAAAAATACTAGGTACTGCTATTTAAAAGTCAAACTACGTTCACTGTTGCTGCCAAATCCAAAAATAATTAAAATGCCCTGTCATCATCAAAAACAAGAGGTAGTGACGCGCTAGAACTACACCCTCTATATGCAGCAGAGGATGTAGGAGCAGCCATCTGTGCAGTGGAATTCAGACCAGTTAGAGGAGGTATTTTGGCCCCGGTACCAAATTGGGTACCGGGGCCACTCCATTACGCAGTCCAGTTATCTGCGTATCAGATATTAAACTACGTTCACTGTTGCTGCCAAATCCAAAAATAATGAAAATGCCCTCTCATTATCGAAAACAAGAGGTAGTGACGTGCTAGAACTCCACCCTCTATATGTTGCAGAGGATGGAGGAGCAGAAAAAGGCCATTCAAGCCTACACAGCCATTTACGATGGGCCACGTGTTTGTGCCGCCCACTTGTGTCGCTTAGCTTAGACATCCAGCTACCTCGGTGCAACGTTTTGGACTAAAAACAATATTGTGAGGTGTGAGGTGTTCTGAATAGACTGGAAATTAGTGGAAATGATTGTTATTGAATGCTATTGAGGTTAATAATAGCGTAGGAGTGAAAAAAAAACAAAAAACTGGATTTTAGCACTTTTTATGCTTTTTTAAAAATAAATCAGAACCCAAAACCCTAAATTAGAACCAAAACCTTTCGTCAGGTGTTTTGGCAAAACAAATCAGAACCCAAAACCTCAAGCTAATCAGAACCCAAAACCCAAAACACTAAAAGTGCCTGGTGCACACCCCTACTTAACATTCACCTATCTTTTCCCCACTGCATGTCCCTAGCAACCATGTGGTTTCCTTTAGTGACAAAGTAGTAAACAGTCTTTTTATATTCTGATTGTGCCAATACTAACACAGCAGAACCAGTGTCTAATTATATCTGTAAATCTTTTCCAGTTATTGTGTGGGACAGCAAAATTGCAAATGTATCTCAGTCATTGTTATAATACATTTTAAGACACTCTGATCATAGATATCACTACCAGCTTTGTTGATATCATGCACAGAACAAATTAGTTTTAATTGGCAGACTGTCTGGGTAAACCCCTTTTTACGTTTGCTGCGATTAACAGGCCTGATTCATCAAGGCACGCATACTGACTGCAACGTGTGTTTAGGGCACACGCACGCCCGAATTCAACAAGGAGCAGATCTGAAGAGACGTGCATTGATGAATTCAGTTGTAGGCCTGCTCAGTTCTCCTACACAAGGCACAGCAGGATGTGTCCTATACCTAAGTGGTACATAAATTTGCAAAAGAATGTACAGAAACAAAAAATCAATTAATGTCTTCTGTTAATAATATAGACAATAATGATAAAACAGTTTAAAAAAAGTGTTTTTTAACCCTATTTTTCTGTCCCATGAAATACATTTATTAAAATGTTCTTAATGTCTACTGAACATAAAATACATTTTTACAGTTGCTCCTGATTACAAACACATGTTATAGCATGCATACGCGACTTTCATCACTACTAATCAGGACTTAGACTAGACCTGTAGCTGGAGCAAGAGATACAGCAGAAAAACAAGTAACTTTGAGATGCCCAAAGCTAGAATTGGACGTGGCTGTGTGCAGTAAAGTTTGACATGCCATCACTTTACATTGACTAAGGACGAACGCCCCTTCCCCTCCCCGGTTTCTCCCAGATATCGTAAGCTGTAGTAAGTGTCCTTTGCGTACGCAGATGAATTAAACGTTGCTGCCTGTAGTTACGTAAGGTTCGGTGCTGGGCAGACATTTACGTTCCTTGATGAATCAGGCCCAACATGTCTAAAACGACAAATTCAAGTGTTTATGAAAACCTTTCCCATACATTTCAACAAAGTACTTTTTTGCATAGTCTGTTGGTTGTCCTGTCTTGGCCATACTTTCACATCTGCAGCTGGTTTTACCATTTGTAAATTCACCTACTGTAGTGTCTGCATTTCTTCTACTGTCGTTATCAACAGTCTCTATTGCTACACTAATACCTACTACTTTAAAACTTATATTTTCTGCAGTAACCAGGATTTCTAATATGCTTTCACAGTACAGGCCATGTACAAATCTGTCTAAGTGCATCATTCACGTATATAAAGTGACAGTGTTCTGCTAGTTTCCTTACTTTTGCTTCATGAAAGGACAAAAATCTAATTTTCCATTAGGACCCCTCTATGAAGCCTGAATCGCCCTAATACAAAAGGTATGGGTGACATGTTCTTGTACAATTTGCAATTCCCTTTAAAGAGAAAATACAATATTGTTTTTGCTTATGGGGGCTGAATCATCAAAACATTGATTCACCAAAACATTTGTGATTACAGAAAAAGTGATAACTAAATCACCAGATTTCACAGTACAAAATATTCAGAGCAATGTTAGATCTCACATTCACAATTTAATAATAGGTCAAATATAAAGTGATGTTAGACGATGATAAATTAATAATGAATTAATCAAAATATGTAGTCATGTTGGACGAAAGAAAACATAGAATTTATATGTATCACTTTTACAGGAAATGACACACAATCATTTACTAGTGCAAAAAAAATGCAAACATACATTACACATTTTATTTTTTGTGCTATAGATTTGGTAGGTGAAACACACATTTTACACATTCCTAGTTTATTAGGTTGTGTTATAGACATCTGCATTTCATATTAATGCAATCTTTCATTTGCTTGTCTTTATTTGGTTTAATATGGTTAAAGAAAAGATTTTTGTTTATTTTTCTTTGCAGTGACATTATATGTATTTTCATAAGTAATATTAGAATTAGTACATATATAAAAAGAAAAAAATATAGCATAAAACTCCCTGGGCTTGAACAGAATTTATTAATCAAGCAACATACACAAGAGTCAACGTTTCAGTCCCAATTTAGGACCTTTGTCAAGATATGGTACAATTAGTAAATATATAGTAAACATGTATTGTGAATCCATGTATGAACTGCATAAATGTAAAAGTAAAGTTCAGAATAAGAAAATACATGCATACCAAAACAAAAAAGTGTTAACATGTCATGTTATCGGAGTGTGTTCCCATGTAAGTAACACAGGAACAAACACTTATTATTATTATCATCCTTTATTTATAAGGTGCCACAAGGGGTCCGCATCGCTGTTCAGAGAATATACAGTAAGACATAACATGCAAGAACAGGGCAAAACACTACAGGCAAAATTGTAAAATGACAATATAGGCACTACAAAATGGACAGAACAAAAGTTACCAGCACTGAGAAGGTAGGTGCGGGGGTGATGGGAAGAGGGGGAAATAAAAGGGAGAAATATAAGGGAGTAAAACAGCAATATAATAGGCTCAAGAATCAGGATCAGATTACTTGAAAGAGAAGGGGAGTGAAGATATAGGCATGCTGGTGGTAACGAAAGTGGAAGAAGGAGAACATGAGGGAAGAGGGCCTACTTGTGAGAGCATGCAAGCTAAAGGGAGGGGCAAACTAACAGGATTGAAATAGAGAGGGTGAGACAAGTAGGGAGTAGGGCTGAATTAGGAGGAAAGCTGATAGGCTTTGTTGAACAGGTGGGTTATTAGAGCCCTCTTGAAGCTTTGGATGGAGGTTAAGAACCTGATTGAGAGAGGGAGTGAATTTCAAAGGTGGGGAGCAGCACGGGAGAAGTCTTGGAGACGATAGTGTGAGGAGATAATTAGTGATTAAGAAGGGCAACGGTCATTGGCAGAACGAAAAGGTAGGGATTGAGTTTGGAGGGAGATGAGGTTGGAGATGTAGGGGGATAGTTTTGGATTAGGGCTCTATAGGTGAGGATAAGAACTTTGAACTGGACTCTGTAGCGGAGATGGAGCCTGTGAAGAGCCTGCCAGAAAACAGAGGCAGATGTGGATTGACTGGAAAGAAAAATTATACAGGTAGCAGCATTGAGGGTGGATTGGAGTGTGGAGAGTCGGAAGAAGGGGAGACCATGATCATGTTTTTATCACATCAAAGCATATTGTATCGTTTGATTTGATTTTATAACGGACTAAAAATCTCTATAAATGATGGAATAATGTTGGGCAAATTCAAAAGTATGCCTGCACTCACGCCCATCAGTGTAGGGAGATCTCCGTACAGTTTACAGAGTCATGATCTTATCAGCAGATGGATATGGCAGATGAAGAGGACAGATTTGAAGGAGAATCATGTAAAATCGTGTAAGGCTGGGTACACACTACAGGGTTTTCAGCTGATCAGCAGGCCAAGCACATGATAAATGACAGTTTGGCCCGATATCACATTAGTGTTTACGCTGCAACGATTATTGTTCCAATGCGCATCGTATTATTTTATTAGATTTTTTAAACCGGACTAAAATTGTTGTTCACCGATGGAACAATGTCATTCCAATTCTGCAGTGTGTAGGCACTCGTGACCAGCAGTGTCCATAGATCTCTATGGAGTGTGCAGAGGTCACAATGTTTTCAGCTGATGGTTATGACAGATGAAGAGCACACATCTAACGGTACATTTGGTAAAACGTGTATAATGTGTACACATAAATCGGCATGCTGATCGGGACTGTCAGTCGTTGGTAAAATCGTTAAAGATATTGTACCTGGAGAAATTTTCTGTGGTGTGAACCTAGCTTTAGTTGCCACCAGGTTGAGAAGGGTCTAATCCTGCAGATGTTTAATGTGTAGAAATGGGAAGATTTGGAGAGGGTTTGAATGTGGGGAGTGAAAGAGAGGGATGAGTCAAGGATGACTCCTAGGCAGCGAACTTGGGGGGCAGAGCATGATAGGGTAATATTACTAACAGATAGATAGATAGATAGATAAGGGAAGGTGAGTGGACACAGGAGGTGGGGGGTAGGAACACAATCAATTCAGTTTTATATAAACTAAAACAATCAGCGCTGAGTGTGATTCGGCAATTCCTCACTAATAACACATGGATTAATATAAAAAATGACATTTAATAAGCATGTATAAAAAACGGATAACACATTTATCCTAAAATGACCAGCTGATACAAAAATAACAGTGCTCTAGTGAGTCAATAATCGATGATGGTCCAACACGGAGTGTTATAAAATTATATATTGGCCAATATATCACTCCTAGAAAGACTCTATATCAAAAGTGTCTCAAATAATCTGACTCGAGCTAATAATGTTCATCAATGGAGCTCTCCTGAAGTCTATGTAGCAAGTGTGCCTGGTAGACCGATAATGATTCTTTACAAACGAATCAACCAAAAATGTAGACTAGCCAGTGTAATGGTTGATCTATACAGCTGGCTAAAATAACTCACCAAAATGAAAGTTGATGATATATAATACACATAGATGTTAGTGCAATTCATCCGATGTATAAACTATTAGAATCAGTAGAGTCTCCACTGCATGAAACCCAAATAAAGGGTTCCTGGATGAGCGAATCAGTCGCTATAGATAAAATAGGTGTAACAACTTTATCCGGTATTTAGCAAAAAAGCAGTACGATACTGTGGTATAGTGGATCCCCGTAATAGTTCCTATGGGATATGTAAATGCTTCACCATAGGACCGTTGGAATTCAGATGTCTCAGTCCAAAACCTCCTTAGAAGTAAAAGATTGGTCCCGGTCTAGAGATGTTAATATTGGAACACATCCAGGATAGTGAAAAGTTGGAGACACCCCGGTCTCTCGTTGCTAACAGCACACCGCTCAATAGACACTTCTCGAGTGAGTTAGTTCAGCTGGTCATGTGACCTGACGCGTTTCATCATTCAGTTTTATGTTTAACCCCTTTCTGACATACAATGTAGAGGAAGAGGTTATTGCTGGGCAATTTGGCATGTCCAGAGTTTCCGTGGTTGCCTTTTCACACCATTTAATCTCATTGTGCTTCAACTGTATGGAAGAATACAAGACAATGTTTGAATATTTAATATTGTATTTTTCTATTACTATCTGATCTCAATTTATGTGTATAAGCCATTTCAGTATTTGTGTGGATCCCTATGATTTCTTCTGTAGACTTGCAGGCAGGAAGTCTGATGTGTATATATAAAATTATTAATCTGTTAAACACATACCTTTAATTCTTTCACATTTGTATGTGTATCTGTAAAGGTTACCAGGAGCTCTTCTGTATAAAGTTCTATATGTAGAAATGTTCAGGAAACAGTTTTAGATGACCTCAGAATAATTTTGCCTTAACATTCATTGAAAATGTTTTAAATAGCTAGTATTTAATCAATTGTGAGAATGACATTTTGTGGAGATCAAAGAATGTAAAGTTGTATTTGTAATTTTGCCAACTGCTGCATATGAATGAAATATTCAATCATCTCTTGTGAAGAAAGTGACCTCTTGTGGTGTATTTTACGACTGCATGTGTGGAGCCTTCACAGACAAGGATATATTGTGTTAGTTTATGGTGCTGTACTGAGACCCTGTGGTGAATGAAAAAGTTGCAGACAAAAGATTGCATCAATCTTCCACTATATGCAGTCGGTGCTGTTCTAAATTATTCTATGGTGTTTATTTGTCAAATGGTTATAATAATTCTCTCTTCATAATAGAAAGAAAACAATACTCAAAAGGCTATTGTCTTTTAGTGTTGGGGGACACATTCAGGTAGGGAGAAACAGTATATTAAATTAAATCAAGTTAAAGTGCAGATGTTCCCTACACACTTTGGGAAAAAGCTGTGGTGAAACCTTTTTATTGATTGAATCAAACATGGACCGTAATCAATATATGAGGTTGGTATTAGATCATCTCCTAATAAACTAATTGCCTTCTCATGAAAACAAACTTAATTTGCTGTAGGGAATAAGGACAGCCACCTACCAACAGCTAATGAGTAGGTGGCAAGCCTTCTGAATTAACAACACTGTACAGATAAGGAGAAAATTAGGGGGGAAATAATCAAATTATGCACAGAGTGCATCCGGAATGGTTGCAAAGGCGCAGCGCACTCCTACCCGATAGAAGTTCGAGGAGAAATCTGCGAAGTTGCGTTACCATAGTACCAGAAAAAATGGCATTGAATTTCTCCCTTGCTGTCCTATCTTTTCCCAAACTAGGAGCCAGGTGCATGTTTGAATAAGAGGCGGCACAGGAGAAAGACAGGATCAGTTGTCCTTATATGTCACTATGTACATGGCCAGCTCCCTCAGATTTCCTCATAAAAAAGAGTAATCAAAGGATTACAACTTTTACTTACAATTGCTGTAACATGTAATATACTAGTCATGAAACCAGATTGCAGTATGTATACTAAGCTGCCATCAATTTATAAAAAATACCCATTAATAGTGAACGTATTTAAAAATAATTTTATGAAAAATATATTGCAATATATAGTGAATAAACCTAACCATAGTCCATAAATAGTGACAGGAAATGATAGAAGTCCCACTATTAGTCCAAATTAATCTCTTCCAAATGCTTGATTTTCCAAGAAAGCAAAACAAAAGAAAAAGAAAAAAGAAAAAACGTATTAAGTAAGATTACTCCTCCAAACATTTTAGGGGTATTTTCATCCAAAAGAGTATGACATGATATCAGTAACTCAGGGGTGGACTAAACCTACCTTTAACACATCCTAGCAGAGGATTTCCATATCCTGACATAAACCCTAACCAAAAACGTCACCATGCTTTTTCTCATCTTATTCAATCTGTAATATATTATTTTGGGGTCATGGGTTCAATTTCTGATTGTGGCCTTATCTGTGTGGAGTTTGTATGTTCTCCCTGTGTTTGCGTGGGTTTCCTCCGGGTGCTCCGGTTTCCTCCCACACTCCAAAAACATACTAGTAGGTTAATTGGCTGCTATCAAAATTCACCCTAATTTCTCTGTCTCTACTGGCTGTGTGTGTGTGTTAGAGAATTTAGACTGTAAGATCCAATGGGGCAGGGACTGATGTGAATGAGTTTTCTGTACAGCGCTGCAGAATCAGTGGCGCTATATAAATAAATGGTGATGATGATGATACCTAGTCATGTAAATATATATATATTCATAGAATTAATATAGTCTGGAGATACACACATCACTACTTTTAAGGGAACATAGAAGTTCTCTCCAAATTTGATAAGGAGGTTTAACATGATTTTAGAAGCTTGTAAATCCCCATTGGACTATTAATAAATTTGGCAGCTTTAATATCCATGGAGAGCTACCATGATCAGTTGAAAATTGGGTTCTTCCAGCTAAAGGTAAATTGCCAATGTTACAGATAAATAATAGTGACAGCCTAATGTAAAGCGGCATACACATTCAGATTACAATGTATAGTACAGTCTTCATCGGATTTTTGATTTCTGGATGGCAAGGCATTCTGGGACTTGTAGTCACACAATATAGTGCCAATGCATGCAAATGTGGTTAAACTCATTGCTCCATAGCCGCTGGACAATCACGATCTGACTCTGTTCATTCATCTAACAGTCTTATGGCTTATAAATTATGTGGTTATCTATGTATTGTAGCTGGACATAGATTGTACCACTGAAAATGGAACACATAAAAGAAAATTGAGCTCTTATACAGCAGTGTTTGTGCACAACAATGTGATTACCTAATCATGGTTCTGGCTTTCACTTTCCTTAGTGCTATGTGCAGGAGGCGAGCAGTTGGAGCTAGCAGCCAGTGTTGCTCCCTCTTTACTACTCGGTAACTCACCACAGGCCAAATCCACCTATACTGATAATGTGTCTCTTGGTTACATGCAACAGCAACCAATTTTTGGAAGCTCAATTCAATTAAACAGTTTGCACCTGGCACAACTAAAATGACTCCTATATTTATGCACCTGGCACAACAAATATGGCCCCTATATTAGAGATATGATGGAAGGAACTGTCGGTATATTCCAGTGAATCTCATAATTTGAGCATGGGGGGTTTCTGGGCACAGGCAACCCCCCCCCAGCCCCTAAGTGTGCCAATGCTTAGGACAACAGACAATCCGGCTCAAATGGACTCAAAAAAATGTATCATTTAATATGACTTGTATTGCTTTAAAATCAAAGTGGTCAAGTACCCACAGAAATGTACCTTTAATACAGAATTCACACTTCCTCTTTGTAGAATAACATATACCAAAAGAAAAAAAGTTGAAATATAGTGCTTAATAAGTGGTGGGCTGTGAAGTATTTAAATATCACTCACCTATCACTTAGATGATATGTAACCAATAATAAAATACATTTACTGAGTGATCCACCAATGTTCAGAAAGTTTTTTTTAAACTGAAAAAAAAAGCTATGCAAAATACATAAAACTGTGAAAACTCACAAAAGTGACAAGTTGGAATATTCTCAGAATACACAGTGTGTCTGTATCTGTAATGATAACAGCTGCTGACTGGTAGTACTCCGATAGAGTGGTTGCTTCAATTCTTCATTCAGCATTCAGTTTAGTGTGGCAGTTGTATTCGATTCTTTATATCGGGAATGAGTTCTGAGCTCTTGGGCTTTCTTTAAAACCGCATAATTGAAAGTTCAATTACTAATAAAGTCCATGATCATGAAAAACAGATATAAATAAATCAATGGAAATAAATTAGAATCACAGTGACTGATAAATATAAATATTCAATTCCCGTAAATTAATGTTAGTAACAAGTGGAGCCACGGAGTATGGAATAGATATAGAATTATAAATGATTGTAATGAGCTATTATACAAATAAATATTTGGGGTGAATATAAGCACTTAGTGAATCAATTAATGTATTTTTATTTACTAAAATAAATACTAAGTAAAATAAAATAAAACATATTAAAATATTGTCCAATATATTTTTTGGATAAAAAGTTATGTTAAAAATAAGAAGGAAATGAAATACAAGGGAAAATATGTTTATTTTATTTGATATACCCCTAAAGTGCAGTTTAGACAGATGCAAAGAAAGTATATTGTCAATATATTTTTAATACTAAAGCAAAGTTCCTTTTTTAGAAAGAGGTTATGAGGCAAATTATCTTGAATCTTGTTGAATGTTGAGAAGCGTAGACAGATGGAACTATTGGAAAAGAAAAACAACATTAGGAGCAATCACATTTCCACTCTCCTCATTTATGATAGAGTTTGCTGATCAGTGATGGTTAGGAATGTTTTAAATAAACACTTGACTGTTCTTTTAAAGGACCCTATTTAAAACAATTCTTATGTGATAAAAGGTTATTTTTAAAAAGGCACCAAATCTGAAAAACAGTAGCCCAAAAATGCTACTTGGTTGACCATCAAAAGTAAAGTATAACCCCCACAAACACCGCCTAGGGGGGTTGGGAAGAGCCCTAGTACTTTCAACATGTGGCTGGGTATCCTGAAATGGGGGGTCTGCATATTTATTGCGAACCCCACTTTCTAGTGAATCCAGCCCGGTGCTTTGTGTCATTATGGCAGACGGACCCCCTGTTGCGGATTCACCTATATGCCACCAGCCCCAACTGGCTTGCCTAGTGCTGGCTGGAGGAAAATCGACGGGAGCTCACGCTGTTTGTCCCCCTGATTTTTCCATGATCAGCCCTAGGTTGGCAGCACTAAGGTTTCAAATTAACACTTTCGTAGCCCCTCAACCATTGCAGAGGGATTTGGGAAGAGCCCTAGTGCTTTCAGCATCGGGGCTGGGTGTCCCTAGAGGGGGGCCTGCACATTTTTTGTATGATCCCACTCTCTAGGGTATCCACCTGGGGGTGTGTGTCATTATGGCAGGAGGACCCCACTCTACGGGTTCTCATGCTACAGTGGCACCAGGCTGGAAGCACAGGGGTTAATATCATTGCATTTTTTTTAATTCTTACTTTGAATGCAGTATAGAGCCCACTGGTCCAGTGGCTGTAATGCCGGCTGAACTAGACTAGCCCCAGAGCTGGTACAAGATATATGGCAGAAAAACAAATAACTTTGACGGCTGTAGGGCTTGACACGGACGTGGCTGCGAGTTTTAAACGCCCCTTCCTCTTGTAGGACACTCCCCGAAATCGGACACTGCAGTAAGTGTCATTTGTCATGTGCTGGCGCACGTAACTGTCCTGCATCTATGGCCATATCTGCCAATTCTGGACATGTGCAGAGTGATTTTGCGAACAAC
The DNA here is from genome assembly GCF_038048845.1 of Mixophyes fleayi. Lineage (NCBI taxonomy): Eukaryota > Metazoa > Chordata > Amphibia > Anura > Limnodynastidae > Mixophyes > Mixophyes fleayi. Next base: position 142,348,638 of record NC_134405.1, on the reverse strand, counting down.
ATACTCAAAATCGGCAGATACATAACTTATGTCTATATATTGAATAATCTATAGCTATAAATTACTCCCTGATATGTGTTGATTTTGCTTCAATTTAATTGTTATATGATATTTGTAATAAATGTACTGATCTGTTTTTTATCCATACTGGTTTCTGCGATAGATTATTTTAATATACTGATTTCTATAGTTGATTTTTACTACAATCTGTAATGTAGCTCTGCCATTTTTCTACATTTACTGTTTCTTGCTAAAAGAGATTACAGAATGTGTAAGGAGCTATCTCCAAGGCAAACACCACCACTGTCCACTAAAAATGTTGATCTTCCCATAAGGATCTCTGGAACCGCCTGTGATTTGTGTGGATGGAGTCAAATTGGAAGACATCATTTAAATCTACCGTTACACAATAGCAACCTTTCCCCAACAGGAACGGTACATCTGCTAAATCTTCCATGCAGAAATATCTGGTAGTAGGATGTTTGTTTAGTGCTTTTACATTGAGAAATTGGTTGATTCATTTATTCTAACATCTGCAGAGTTCATTTATGATTTTAGTGATCAAGCTCATACCATATATTCAGAACATTATTTCAAATGCTATTTATGCATTACTTTTTATATTTATGTTATCTGGCAATTCCTAAAATATCCTTCCTGTAATGTTAAAGTGTGCTGCATAGCAGAAAACACATATCCTATGTAACACTTGCATCCCATTTGTTAGGCTACCATTTAAAAGCTCATTTTCCACAGCTATAGAAAATGGTTAGGGAAGGATTTTGCATCCTGTTTAATTAAACACCAGAGGCCCATACATAAAATCAGAATATTCTAAATTATGAAAAGAGGGGTTGGAACAGTTAGTAAAGATCTATTCTTTGATTGTGCTGACCATATAGGTATTATTGTCCTTTCTGCAATTTATCTATCTGTCCTTTGTCCTTTTTACAGCATAATTTAAATTACTATGACCTGTGTATATAGTACTGGTATTTTCAACAGAAATGTGTCCCTGCAAAAAAAAGTGAGTTTCACAGCACTAAAATCTTGCACAAATTGGTAAGTGCTCTTACCTGGCTTTTTTATTGGTGATATAGGGTACTTAACAAACTGCCAGTTGAAATTATAATATTTTGTTGGGTGAGGTCCCAAAGTACAGGGGTAATATCCTCTTATTTAGCTGTCAACAATGGATATTGTTGTAGTTTTGAAGCCATTTAGTGGAGGTCTACCTCAGGGCCACCTTAACAACATTATGGGCCCCCGGGCAAAGATACTAAGGCTTCTGCAGAAGCTTCAGAAGCCTTAGTATTTTTTGGACTTCAGAGACACAAGCCGGATCAGTCAGATGATCATTGAGGACTGATTGAAATTAAATAAGTAATTGGATATGTGTGAGACTACAGAGCTGGATTAAGGCTTTGGGGGGCCCGGGGCACTTAAGACAGGGGGGCCCCTAAGATCTAAAATTAAGGGCATAGTGACACATCCTGCATTACATCACCTACAGCCCACAGTAGGACACTTACCGCTCTCCCAGAGGGCTCGCCTAGGTTGTCTGCATAAGAAAAATCATTGCTTCCACAAACTAAAATACTGTACATTAAAACAATCATCAAGACACCACATTAAAATGGGTATTGACACCACACATTAAAACTAGCAATGATACCACACCTTAAAACTATCATTGATATCGCACATTAAAAATACCATTGATAATGTAAACTAAAACTAACAATGAAACCGCATGCTAAAACTAGCAATGATACCGCACGCTAAAACTAGCAATGATACTGCACATTAAAAATACCATTGATAATGCACATTAAAACTAGCAATGATACCGCACATTAAAACTAACATAAAAAATAGACATTGATAACATAACGCCAATTTTGAATATATATATATATATATATATATATATATACAACAATTTTATTACATTTTTATTCAAAATTGCTAATGGGTGTGTTGATGCAATTGGGGGTGTGGCTATGCATACAGACAAAACAAACCTGCATTGTTGTGTACACCATTGAACGGTCACCAAAAATTAGGATTGTCTCACTAGAATCACAACATTTCACAGACTCTGCTGCTCTCTCCTACCTGTTCTTCTCACTTTCACCACCTGTGCTGCAGGTTTCTTTAGTTGCGACTTGTCTGGATCCTGGAATGTTGGGGGCCCTATTTGGGAAAAAATATGGGTACATTTAGAAAATTACAGCCAGCCCCGGCGTTAAATCAATACTACCCACGATTAATAATTAGGCCTTCCTCCAGCCCCAACATTAAAATAATAGTATTCACATTTAATAAATAAACCTATTTCCCTCCCTACAAACAGCCCCAGCAATAAATTAATAGTATTTACACTTCAGAAATATACCTATTTCCTGAACTCGTCACTGCCATTAAATAATGCATAGGCACATTTAATAAAGGGACCTCATTCTCCCCAAACTCACCCCCACATTCAGTAGCGCCCAAACCACCCCATCTTAAATTAATAGTCCCCACTATTGTGCCTCTCTCCCCCCCTTTTTCCTGATACTATGCCTCTCTCTCCCCCCCTTTTTCCTTCATACTGTGCCTCTCTCCCCCCCTTTTTCCTTCATACTGTGCCTCTCTCCCCCCTTTTTCCTCAATCTGTGCCTCTCTCCCCCTTTTTTCCTCAATCTGTGCCTCTCTCCACCCCTTTTTTTCTCATGCTGTGCCTCTCACCCTTTTTTTCTCATGCTGTGCCTCTCACCCTTTATTCTCATACTGTGCATCTCTTCCACCCCTTTTCCCTTACTGTGCCTCTCCCCCCCTTTTCCCTTACTGTGCCTCTCTCCCCCCCTTTTCCCTTACTGTGCCTCTCTCCTCCCCTTTTCCCTTACTGTGCCTCTCTCCTCCCCTTTTCCCTTACTGTGCCTCTCTCCTTCCCATTTCCCTTACTGTGCCTCTCTCCTTCCCATTTTCCTTACTGTGCCTCTCTCCTTCCCATTTTCCGTACTGTGCCTCTCTCCTTCCCATTTTCCTTACTGTGCCTCACTCCTTCCCATTTTCCTTACTGTGCCTCTCTCCTTTACCCGTTCCCTTACTGTGCCTCTCTTCTCCCCTTTTCCCTTACTGTGCCTCTATCCTTCCCATTTTCCTTACTGTGCCTCTCTCCTTCCCATTTTCCTTACTGTGCCTCTCTCCTTCCCTTTTCCCTTACTGTGCCTCTATCCTTCCCATTTTCCTTACTGTGCCTCTCTCCTTCCCATTTTCCTTACTGTGCCTCTCTCCTTCCCATTTTCCTTACTGTGCCTCTCTCCTTCCCCTTTTCACTTACTGTGCCTCTCTCCTTCCCCTTTTCCCTTACTGTGCCTCTCTCCTTCCCCTTTTCCCTTACTGTGCCTCTCTCCTTCCCATTTTCCTTACTGTGCCTCTCTCCTTCCCATTTTTCTTACTGTGCCTCTCTCCTTCCCATTTTCCTTACTGTGCCTCTCTCCTTCCCATTTTCCTTACTGTGCCTCTCTCCTTCCCCTTACTGTGCCTCTCTCCTCTCCTTTTCCCTTAATGTGCCTCTCTCCTCCCCTTTTCCCTTACTGTGCCTCTCTCCTTCCCATTTTCCTTACTGTGCCTCTCTCCTTCCCATTTTCCTTACTGTGCCTCTCTCCTTCCCATTTTCCTTACTGTGCCTCTCTCCTTCCCATTTTCCTTACTGTGCCTCTCTCCTTCCCATTTTCCTTACTGTGCCTCTCTCCCCCCTTTTCCCTTACTGTGCCTCTCGCCTCCCCTTTTCCCTTACTGTGCCTCTCTCCTCCCCTTTTCCCTTACTGTGCCTCTCTCCTTCCCATTTTCCTTACTGTGCCTCTCTCCTTCCCATTTTCCGTACTGTGCCTCTCTCCTTCCCATTTTCCTTACTGTGCCTCACTCCTTCCCATTTTCCTTACTGTGCCTCTCTCCTTTACCTTTTCCCTTACTGTGCCTCTCTCCTTTACCTTTTCCCTTACTGTGCCTCTCTCCTCCCCTTTTCCCTTACTGTGCCTCTATCCTTCCCATTTTCCTTACTGTGCCTCTCTCCTTCCCATTTTCCTTACTGTGCCTCTCTCCTTCCCATTTTCCTTACTGTGCCTCTCTCCTTCCCCTTTTCACTTACTGTGCCTCTCTCTTTCCCCTTTTCCCTTACTGTGCCTCTCTCCTTCCCCTTTTCCCTTACTGTGCCTCTCTCCTTCCCATTTTCCTTACTGTGCCTCTCTCCTTCCCATTTTTCTTACTGTGCCTCTCTCCTTCCCATTTTCCTTACTGTGCCTCTCTCCTTCCCATTTTCCTTACTGTGCCTCTCTCCTTCCCCTTACTGTGCCTCTCTCCTCTCCTTTTCCCTTACTGTGCCTCTCTCCTCCCCTTTTCCCTTACTGTGCCTCTCTCCTTCCCATTTTCCTTACTGTGCCTCTCTCCTTCCCATTTTCCTTACTGTGCCTCTCTCCTTCCCATTTTCCTTACTGTGCCTCTCTCCTTCCCATTTTCCTTACTGTGCCTCTCTCCTTCCCATTTTCCTTACTGTGCCTCTCTCCCCCCTTTTCCCTTACTGTGCCTCTCGCCTCCCCTTTTCCCTTACTGTGCCTCTCTCCTCCCCTTTTCCCTTACTGTGCCTCTCTCCTTCCCATTTTCCTTACTGTGCCTCTCTCCTTCCCATTTTCCGTACTGTGCCTCTCTCCTTCCCATTTTCCTTACTGTGCCTCACTCCTTCCCATTTTCCTTACTGTGCCTCTCTCCTTTACCTTTTCCCTTACTGTGCCTCTCTCCTTTACCTTTTCCCTTACTGTGCCTCTCTCCTCCCCTTTTCCCTTACTGTGCCTCTATCCTTCCCATTTTCCTTACTGTGCCTCTCTCCTTCCCATTTTCCTTACTGTGCCTCTCTCCTTCCCATTTTCCTTACTGTGCCTCTCTCCTTCCCCTTTTCACTTACTGTGCCTCTCTCCTTCCCCTTTTCCCTTACTGTGCCTCTCTCCTTCCCCTTTTCCCTTACTGTGCCTCTCTCCTTCCCATTTTCCTTACTGTGCCTCTCTCCTTCCCATTTTTCTTACTATGCCTCTCTCCTTCCCATTTTCCTTACTGTGCCTCTCTCCTTCCCATTTTCCTTACTGTGCCTCTCTCCTTCCCCTTACTGTGCCCCTCTCCTCCCCTTTTCCCTTACTGTGCCTCTCTCCTCCCCTTTTACCTTACTGTGCCTCTCTCCTTCCCATTTTCCTTACTGTGCCTCTCTCCTTCCCATTTTCCTTACTGTGCCTCTCTCCTTCCCATTTTCCTTACTGTGCCTCTCTCCTTCCCATTTTCCTTACTGTGCCTCTCTCCTTCCCATTTTCCTTACTGTACCTCTCTCCTTCCCATTTTCCTTACTGTGCCTCTCCCCTTCCCCTTTTCCCTTACTGTGCCTCTCTCCTCCCCTTTTCCCTTACTGTGCCTCTCTCCTTCCCATTTTCCTTACTGTGCCTCTCTCCTTCCCATTTTCCTTACTGTGCCTCTCTTCTTTCCTTTTTCTTCATAGTGTGCCTTTCTGCTTTACTCCCTTTTTTTACTTACCTTTTTATTAGTTTCTTTCTTTTCTTCACTTCTGTCTTCTTGCTTCCTCTCTGCGCTGCTCATCACTGAATGACAGGCGTGACTTGATGACGTCACGCCTGTCATTCAGTGTTAACAGAGCAGAGAGGAAGGACGCCGACGCCGCGAATAGGTGAGTTATTCTCTATTTTTTTTTTTGCTCCCCTGCTCCCCCCACCAACGAAGAGGAGCAGCCCCGACACTGCCCGCAACCCCCCCCCTTCCCGCCGCAAAAAAATAAAAAACAAAAATCACGGGCAGTGCTGTCAGACAGCAACAGACCGATTAGATCATACGGGCGATGGGGGGGGGGTTCCGCGGAGTAAGGGGGGCCCGGAGCGGATGCTGTCAGTTGCTGAGACAGCTGGCGAGTTAATGCAGGCGGCGGGGGGCCCTCGGAGAGAGGGGGGCCTGGGGCACGTGCCCCCCCCTTAATCCGGCTATGTGAGACTATTTAAACATCTCCGGCATCTCTGCAGATTTAACTTGCTTCTGAAGAAACGGCTATTGCCGAGAAACGCGTCAAGCATTACCTAGGAAGTCTATTGAGGCTTTGAGTCACGAGTGGCCACAAGATCCCGGGGACTCTTTACAGCGCTCATTATTTTTGGTACGTACCAACTTTTTGCGGTGGCATACAGACCATAATCCCATTTACGTTGATCGTGGAGCTACACCTATGACAAGGTATACAGATTCCCTTCAGTGTCAAAGCTGGACATTTTTCAGGTTAATCCTGTAAGCGAGACTGCTTCACACTCTTTAGTCTCCCCAGCTATTACAGATTTGAAGCTAAATCCATTACTGGTTACATCGGGATGCAGTTTTTACAAATATCTGCACTAAGAAAGAAAATGGTTTGATCAATGATACTTGGAATTATTCCTCTGCTAAAATAGCATCAAAAAGTGTGACATCTGAATGCAATATTGAGAGGGACACTCGACCTACCTTTTTATTACTCCACAGGCTGGAGACAGGTGAATGACTGTGATATTTCTTTGAAGTCCCGTTCATACTCAAGGAATTTATTCTAGTGCATCAAGCCCATTTGAGGCTGTTATATCCTTGTCTACACTGTATTTGGATTTGTTTCCTCACCAGCTTTGTTCCATGGACCTTATATGTTTATAATGCGCAGCACCACAACTAAGCAACTTTTTGTAGCTGTATATTTAGAGCGATCCTGATGGCAGAGACAGCCTAATGTGCCAAGAGTGTTGTTTTTCCTTAATGTAAATGGCCATATACTGCATTATGTTTTTAGATTTGTATTTTAATAAATTACTGAAGTGTTTATACTAGCGCCTGATCTTTTTCTGTATGTTACATTCTAGGCTGGTATCTTTGGGGCAGCTGTATACACTTCTTAGGTCTACATTAGCGCCTTATTTTTTGTATTTGAATTTTGTAGAATGCACTAAATAAATGAAAGCTAGAATCTGATTGGTTGCTATAGACAACATCTCCACTTTTCCAAACCCACAGTTTAGTAAATCTAGCCCATTGTCTTTATCATCAAATTCCCAAATTATGGTTATTAATTTAACTTGGGACTTTATTGTGGGTGGGGTGGGATAATTAATCACACTCGGAAGGGAATATTCCCAGAAGAGTTTCTTATTTTCCCATATTAGGAAATAAGAAATGGAGACTTGCAGAATATCAGAAGAATTTTACAAGTGGACCAAATGGAGAAGATAGATGGGTAGGAGCAAAGAAAACTTTCAAAAGTGCTCATTTTCTTCTGTTGTCCTCCTAGGTGCAGATCTCAAGATGGTTCTCAGCTGCAGCAGACGATACCTCTAGCAGATGATAGAATGCATCCTAAGGCTGCAGGTCTTAGGCAAAGATCAGACCTGAACTAGATGCCTAAAGATGATATACCAGACCCCATCATAACTTGTGAAGAGGATGATATTACAGAGAAGCCACACCAAGAAGACACCATAATAGAGACTGGTCAAAAACTGATGTCTCTCTCTTGTTTTAGTACCCTTTATTGCATTGCAATATTTATTCCAAACTGAATGCTTAACCACCTGTTCACATACATGAAACACTATTACATTAAGATGGAAAATATATGGATTTTTGTCAGTTTAGCTCATAGTTGCCTACTCTCCTGGATTGTCTGGGAGACTCCCTAATTTTTGGGAGTTCTCCCGCACTCCCGAGAAAGCAGGCAAACCTTCCGGATCCAGCTATCTCTGCTTGTGAAGTGGGTGGGGGCGGGGCTAAATGTGTAATAGTGGCCCGCCCCCTGCTGCTATTGGCCAAAATTGTCAACAATTGGAGGGGTTGGTGCCTAATGATGGACACCCCTCCCAGACATCTTCTTTGAAAAGTCGATAAGTATGGTGGTATCTGTAGTTTCAGACACTGACAAACAGTGGGAATGCAAAAGATTATATGTAAAAAATATTTCAGCCATTATCAAAAAGGAACTGTTTTCCCTGGACAATCTCCTCCATCACTTCACTGGCAGAATTCTAAAATTTGGCTAAAGAGAGCTGCATGGCCAAATACATTTACATTTGAATAGACTTCACTTCCAATCATGTACATCAGTCACTCCCACAGAGGCTGTGTAATTTACTTTTCTTAAACAAAGGCCTTTTTTGGAGATGGCTGCTCACAGAGACAGACATAGATTTTTCCCCCTCTCGAGACACAGGAAAAGAGAAGTATTTATATGTGCTCATCTGGACTCTGGTAATATGTAATCATGAGGGAATATTTAATGGTTTAGACCCATAGTGCTTAATATGTACAATTATTTAATGGTAAAGTGCACTTATTTTCATGTTTGTGGAAGCAACTTGAGATGATGTGTGCTTTCTGACATGGCGCGTTATCCTGCTGGAAATAGCATATAGAAGATAGATAGACTATGGCCATAAAGGGATGCAAGTGGTCAGCAACTCAGGTAGGCTGTGGTAAATGATGCTCAATTGGTATTAAGGGACCTAATGTGCACCAGGAAAACATTCCCCACACCATTGCATCACCACCACCAATTGGTTGATCAGTATATTTTGTGTGTCAGTGTATTGCGTGGATCAGTGCATTATGTCTGTGTGTGTGTGTGTGTGAGGGGGCCAGTATGAATTGTGTGTGTGTTTGGGGGGGTGGGGGGGGGGTGATCTGCAGTATACATATTGTATGTGTGTGTGTGGAGGGCAGTATACATAGTGTGTGTGTATTTGGCGGGGGGGGGGGTATATATTGTATGTGTGTGTGTATGAGTTATGAGGGGGCCAGTATAAATTGTGTGTGAGGGGGCCTGTATATATTGTGTGTGTGTGTGACAGTATATATTGTGTGTGTGTGTGTGTGTGTGTGTGTGTGAGGGGGCAGTATATTGTATGTGTGTGAGGGGGCCAGTATATTGTGTGTGTGTGTGTGGGGCCCAGCATATTGGAGAAGGAACATATAAAATAAAATGCAGTAAAAAGTGAGGTTTGTTTTTTTGTTGCAGTTTTTGTTTTCAATATTGAAGATTTATCATTTATAATAATAAAGTATCGCTGGGGTAAGCAACACTAAAATAGTCTCTTTTTATATTGATAAATATATATTGTACCGATGACCACCCTTTAAGGATGGGCTGCTACTTATGGGGCATTGCTATGTGCTTGGCCCCATGGCTAAAGTCTGCCAGCCAGCCCCTGCACATACAGCACAGGAATACAGGTGGAGTACCTGGGCCTAATTGTGGTGTGGGTGGAAGACTGGTGGCAACATGTGTCCTGTGTCCAGCTATGGATCTAACTATAATAGCCAGCGTTAAGGCTATGGGGCTTCGTAAATATTTTGAATTTATTTGGTGTGATTGCTGAAGACACTGCAGAGGCAGTTTTATCCACCCTGACCAGAAAATAAACAGCAAATTGGTTCAGCAAAACCTGTGTGAGGAGCAGTTTTTGTTGCGTGCTTTTCACAATACAAATATATATTATATGTATATATATATATATATATATATATATATATATATATATATATATATATATATAATATTTCTTATAATAAAGTGTGCAAAAAAGATGAATCACGTCATGACATCCTGGCTGGAACAGACACTCTGGAACAAACACAATTGCCCTGGTCGGACACTTAAATTGAATTTTGGGCCAGCTTTTAGTACAGTATTCTGTGAATGACTGACACAGCCACAATGAGTACTAAGCAATTTGACAGCCCGCACAGGAACCGCACAGGCTATCTGCATCACATATTCATAAGGTAGTAGCTAGATCTTGGTCAGGTCATGTAACTGCAGCAGTCACATGGTACACAGTGCAGAAGTTGCTGGAAATCTTCATGTTCCTGTATAGCTGTAACTCACTGGTAGAGAGAAAGGGAAGAAGAAGGGGCAGAAAGGGGCATGTGTGAGTCAAGCTGCTGGGCAAAGAGGGGACAAGTGTGAGTCAAGCTGCGGGCAAATAGGGGCATGTGTGAGTAAAGCATGTGGGCAGAGGAGGGCATGTGTGAGTAAAGCATGTGGGCAGAAAAGGGCATGTGTGAGTAAAGCATGTGGGCAGAAAAGGGCATGTGTGAGTAAAGCATGTGGGCAGAGGAGGGCATGTGTGAGTAAAACATGTGGGCAGAGGGGGCACATGTGAGTCAAGTTGCGGGGCAAAGTGAGGACAAGTGTGAGTTAAACTGCTAGGCAATGAGGGGCATGTGTGAGTCCAGCTGCTGGGCAGAGAGGGGCATGTGTGAGTCCAGCTGCTGGGCAGAGAGGGGCATGTGTGAGTCAAGCTGCGGGCAAAGAGGGGCATGTGTGAGTAAAGCATGTGGGCAGAGGAGGGCAAGTGTGAGTCAAGCTGCTGGGCAGAGAGGGACATGTGTGAGTCAAGCTGCTGGGCAGAGAGGGACATGTGTGAGTCAAGCTGCTGGGCAGAGAGGGGCATGTGTGAGCCCAGCTGCTGGGCAGAGAGGGACATGTTTGAGTAAAGCATTTGGGCAGTGAGGGACATGTGTGAGTCTAGCTGCTGGGGAGAGAGGGAAATGTGTTATTAAAGCTGAGGCCATGTTTGAGTCAAGTTGCTGGGCAGAGAGGGGCACGTGTGAGTAAAGCATATGGGCAGAGAGGTAAATATGTGAGTAAAGCTGCTTGCAGAGGGGGCATGTGTGTCTTGACTGAATCAGACACTCTGGAACAGACGAAATTGCCTGGGTTAGTACAATATTCTGTGATTCAATGACACAGCCACATTGAGTGCTATGCGATGTGACAACCCACGCAGGGACCGCACAGGCTATCTGCATCACATCTTCATAAGGTAGTAGCTAGATCCCGGTCAGAGTGTGACATCACCAGGTCATGTGACTGCAGCAGTCACATGGTACACAGTGCAGGTGCTCAGAGCTGCCAAGAGGAATTCAGGGCCCCGGTACAACAAATTCATGGGGGCCCCCCTCATAGTTGAGTATGGTAAAAAAAATTGCGGTGCAAAATTTTTCGGAGGTGTGGTCATGCATTTGGGGGCATGGCAAATGCGCCATTGGGGCGTGGCTAACACATCAAAATCACTAGGCTCTCAATTCGCCCGAGCGTCACATATGTCCAAGCACTCCTGACTTTCAGGACAGCACCAAAGTGTAGTATAGAAAAAATGCAGTGTGTACACAGAGAGTTCAGTCTTGGCCTCCACCTTACATTGGGCACAACACTCACCAAAAATTGACATTGTCCCACTAGAATCACAACATTTCACATACTGCCCTGCTCTCTCCTACCAGTTCTTCTCACTTTCACCACCTGTTGCTGCATGTTTCTTTAGTAGCGGCTTGTCTGGATCCTGGAATGCTGGGGGCCCTATTTGGAAAAAAAATAGCTACATTTAGATAATTCCAAACAACCCTGGCGTTAAATCAATACCATCCACGATTAATAATTAGGCCTTCCTCCAGCTCCAATACCAATATTACAATAATGTGCCCCTTCATCATCGCCATGCCTTATGATCACACTGCGCCCTCCATGCTGCTTGTGCCCCCTTCATATGGCTCCCCCTTCATCACACTATACTATGCTGCTCCCCCCCTTTTTAAATCCCACTGTGCCATGCCTCCACCCCTTTTTAACCCCACTGTGCCATGCTGCCCACCATTTTTTAACCCCACTGTGCCATACTGACCCCTGTTTTTTAACCCCACTGTGCCATGCTGCCCCGTTTTTTAACCCCTCTGTGCCCCCCCTAATTTTTTAACCCCTCTGTCATGCCGCCTCCCCGTTTTTTAACCCCTCTGTGCCCCCCCTAATTTTTTAACCCCTCTGTCATGCTGCCCCCCGTTTTTTAACCCCTCTGTCATGCTGCCCCCCGTTTTTTAACCCCTCTGTCATGCTCCCCCCATTTTTTAACCCCTCTGTCATGCTCCCCCCCCTAATTTTTTAACCCCTCTGTCATGCTGCCCCCCCGTTTTTAACCCCTGTGCCCCCCTCGTTTTTTAACCCCTCTGTCATGCTTCCCCCCCCCCCGTTTTTTCACCCCTCTGTGCACCCCCTCATTTTTTAACCCCTCTGTCATGCTGCCCCCCCTTTTTTAACCCCTCTGTGCACCCCCTCATTTTTTAACCCCCTCTGTCATGCTGCCCCCCATTTTTTAACCCCTCTGTGCACCCCCTCATTTTTTAACCCCTCTGTCATGCTGCCCCCCCCCCCAGTTTTTTAACCCCTCTCTGCCCCCCCTCATTTTCCTCCCTTCACTTACCTTTTCTCCTTTCTTGGTCTTCCCTGCTGCTCTGTGCTCCTTTGCTCCAGGCTGACTAAATGCTGGGCATGACATGATGACATCACACCCGGAATTCAGACAGTCTGAATGGAGCACAGAGCAGCAGAGAGGAGGGATTCCGGCGCCGCGATCAGGTGAGTATGTTTTTTTTTTTTTTTTAAACTAGCCTGCTCCCCCCACCAACGACCGAGCCCCCCCTCCCCCGCAAAAAAAAAAAAAAGGTGGAGAAAAAGGGAAGAAGAATGGGTAAAAGAAGGGGACATGTGTGATTAAAGCTGCTTGGCAGAGAGCGGCATTTGTGATTAAAGCTGGGGGGAATTTGTGAATCAAGCTGCTGGGCATAGAGGGGCATGTGTGAGTCAAACTGCTGGGCAAAGAGGGGACAAGTGTGAGTCAAGCTGCTGGGCAAAGAGGGGACAAGTTTGAGTCAAGCTGCTGGGCAAAGAGGGGGCAAGTGTGAGTCAAGCTGCTGGGCAGAGAGGGACATATTTGAGTCAATTTGCTGGACACAGAGAGGGGCATGTTTGAGTCAAGCTGCTGGGTAGAAAGGGGCATGTGTGAGTAAAGCATGTGGGCAGAGAGGGGTATGTGTGAGTAAAGCATGAGGGCAGAAGGGGGCACATGTGAGTCAAGCTGCTGGGCAAAGTAGGGACAAGTGTGAGTCAAGCTGCTGGGCAGAGAGGGGCATGTTTGCGTCAAGCTGCTGGGCAGAGAGGGGCATGTGTGAGCAAAGCATGTGGGCAGAGGGGTGCATGTGTGAGTCAAGCTGCTGGGCAAATTGGGGACAAGTGCTAGTCAGACTGTCACATGGTGTTCACCTACGGCTGCCACTGGTAGCCTAAGTATCATTCATTCCTGATTCCCTGCTTCTTCCCCGCCTGTCGGCCGGCAATTGGCTCTGCACATGCGCAGTTGATTATCTCACCTGTGTTCACCTATTCCGCTCATCCATTGGTTACCTCTCGCTTATAAGGCTCCTCCCAGCTCCTCTTAGTCCTGGTTCTTCTTGTCAGACACCTGGCCTGGAAGCAGCTCATGCACTCTGTTGCTATAATCACCTACCACCTGCTCCACTCGTTAGTGGTAACTCCTGCAGATCATCACTGTCAGCTCTCCAAGCGTGCTTCTGGAAATGACCTATTACCTGCTCCACTCGTTAGTGGTAACTACTGCAGATCATCGCTACCATCTCTCCAAGTGTGCTGCTGCAGGTCATCTATTACCTGCTCCACTCGTTAGTGGTAACTACTGTAGATCATTGCTACCATCTCTCCAAGTGTGCTGCTGCAAATCACCTATTACCTGCTCCACTTGTTAGTGGTAACTACTGCAGATCATTGCGACCATCTCTCCAAGTGTGCTGCTGCAAATCACCTATTACCTGCTCCACTTGTTAGTGGTAACTACTGCAGATCATTGCGACCATTTTTCCAAGTGTGCTACTTCAAATCACCTATTACCTGCTCCACTCGTTAGTGGTCAATATTGCAGATCATCGCTATCATCACTCCAAGTGTGCTGCCGCTAATCACCTATTATCTCTCTGTGGACTATCACTGAGCATCACTCAGTTCTCCTACTCATTTGTAGCTATCTAGTGCCTACATTCTTCTCTGTACTCGGCTCTCTATCACTGCTCACTGTGAACTCCCCTAGAGTGCCGCAACCTGCAGGGTGGAAGCTGCCAAGCCCAAATTCTCCTCTGGTGAAAACCTTTGTTAGATTCCGCGCCTATGGGTGAAGTACCACCAATCCCAGGCAGAACAGAAGGATCCCACTCATCCTAGTGAATCATGACACAAACTGCTGGGCAGAGAGGGGCAAGTGTGAGTCAAGCTGCTAGGGAAAGTGGGGACAAGTGTGAGTCAAGCTGCTGAGCAGAGAGGGACATGTGTGAGTCAAGCTGCTGGGCAGAGAGGGACATGCGTGAGCAGGGCCGCTGAGAGGGGGGGGGAGCGGGTACATTTTACCCGTGCCCGCCATGCCAGGGGGCCAGGGCCGGGCCCTCGCTGCTAACTTAGTTGTTTGTTTTTTTTCTTTTTAATTTTTTCTTTTTCATTCTTTTCTTTATTTTTCTTTTTTTCTTTTTTTCGCGCGGGGGGGGGGGGGTGGGTTGCGGGCTTTATTGGTGGGGGGAGCTGGATGAAAAAAAAAATCCCATACTCACGTGACCCGCGGCGCCGCGTCCCTCCTCTCCTGTCTTCTCCATTCACACTGACTGCCGGGCGTGACGTCATCAAGTCACGCCCGTCAGTCAGTGAGGAGCGCCGCAGCCAGACACAGCATGAAGACAGAAGAGAAAAGAAAGAAGCTAAGAAAAGGTAAGCAAAGAAACAGAGAGGCAAGGGGGGAAACAGAAAAGGACAGTACTATAAAGAAAGGGGAGAGATAAAGTAGGGATGGCTTACACTTAATCAAGTCAATCCTTGCTCTGTGCACTCATTATTTTACAATCCAAATACCTATATACCATTTAGATATGGCCTGCTAAATAATGCTTTGCTCTTACTCTATCACTCTGACTTGTACCTTTTTATTTTGTCTATAGCTTATCTTTCTGCGCATTACATTGTGTAGTTTTTGGAAGTGCCAGACATAAAGGATGCAAATAAACTCCTTCGTTAATTTTTTTTATATACTAACACAGCATGAGTTATAAAGATGTAACATATGTTACTTGCATTATTATGTAAGCAATGCTATGTTTTCAATGTGCCATGTAAAGATGTGTATTAAACTTTTAAATACAGAGTTCTCCGATTGGCCATTTATTGACGGTTACATATGAGTGATAGATTCTGCATAGCCGCATTCCAATCAGTTCCAATCAGTTAAGATGCATGCTACATGTTTGCACAGTGAAAGCTCCATGCATGGAATACAAATCTCATATGATTACAATACATCCATGCAACCTGTATATTCGGTATATGGACTGATTCACTGATCATTATAGTAACAACAAAACAGCATAAAGAGGTGTGCTAAAAAAATGTATACAATGTTCTTATTCAAACTCAATATGTTGCCTTAAAACTTAATTTTTTATTTTTTTTAGATGTCACCAAACACAAGTAGCATTGTAGTGTATTTACACAGTAAAAAATAGTTTGTATTGTACAATATGTCTATCTGGAGAGATTTTAAGAAACTTACCTACGAAATTAGAGAAAATAACTGAATTATAAATGCACACTAACGACATGTTAGGAAAAATAAGGGAGAGAGGCACAGAGGAGGAAAAATAAGGGAGAGAGGCACAGAGGAGGAAAAATAAGGTAGAGAGGCACAGAGGAATAAATAAAAGGAAGGAGAGAGGCACAGAGGGGAAAAGATGGAGGGAAAGCAGCATGGAGGGGGCAGTGTCAGCGTAAGGGGGCACAGTGTAGTTATGATGAAGGGGCACAGTAATGTGTGTGTGACGGCACAGGGGGCTTGTTGCAATGTAGTGAGTGTGAGGTAGGTGGTGGCTAATTAATGGGGGCTATTTTGTTTGTAGGGTGATGGTGAAGCAAATTAATAGTGGGGACTATTAATTTAAGATGGGGTGGTTTGGGGGCTACTGAATGTTGGGGTGAGTTTGGGGAGAATGAGGTCTATTTATTAAATGTGAATATGAATTATTTAATGGCAGTGATGGTTGCGTGAAATAGGTATTGCTGGGGCTGTTTGCAGGAAGGGAAAAAGGTTTATTTATTAAATGTGAATACTATTATTTTAATGAAGGGGCTGGAGAAAGGCCTAATTATTAATCGTGGGTGCTATTGATTTAACGCCGGGGCTGGCTGTAATTTTCTAAATGTAGCCATTTGTTTTCCCAAATAGGTCCTCCAACATTCCAGGATCCGGACAAGCCACAACTAAAGAAACCAGCAGCCACAGGTGGTGAAAGTGAGAAGAACAGGTAGGACAGAGCAGCATGGTGTGTGAAATGTTGTGATTCTAGTAGGGACAATGCCAATGTTTGGTGAGCCCAGTGGGCGCAGGCCAAGACTGAACTCTTTCTGTACACACTGCATTCTTCCTATACTACACAAGGGTGCTAGATGTCCTGAAAGTCAGGAGTGCTTGGACAAATGTGAATACAGGACCTAGTGATTTTGATGTGCTAGCCACGCCCCAATGGCGCATTGCCCCACCCCCAATCGTGTGACCACACCCACCCAATATTTTTTTTGCTTACTCAACTATAGGGGGAGGGGGGGGGGCCGGGCCCATGAATTTGTTGTACCGGGGCCCTGAATTCCTCTTGGCAGCCCTGTGTGTGAGTAAAACATGTGGGCAGAGGGGGGCATGTGTGAGTCTAGCTGCTTGGGAGAGAGGCTAATGTGTGATTAAAGCTGGAGGTCATTTGTGAGTCAAGCTGCTGGGCAGAGTGGGGCATGGGTGAGCAAAGCATGTGTGCAGAGAGGGGTGTGTGTGAGTAAAACTGCTTGGCAGAGGGGGCATGTGTGTGTAAAGCATGAGAGCAGGGGGGCATCAGTGTTCTCCCCAGAAAATTTTGCTAGCCGGGTGGCATTGAGAAGTAGCCAGGTGGTTGGCAGTTGTATAAATTTCCAATAAGAATTAAAAATGTTGGAGTTTATTACCCACAGCTGCCAGCACTGGTAAGACTGGTCAGTGGTTTAACACACACTGTAGTGCTCACATAGTGCCTGTCCTAATAGGAGAAACAATGGTTTATTCTATTATAATAGAACCCTGTTGGACTCCAAGAGCCAGATGGCAAGTAAAAACAGCCAGGTGGAGCACCTGGGAAATGGGTGCTGGGGAGAACACTGGGCATGTCTGTGTAAAGCATGTGGGCAGAGGGGGCATGTGTGAGTAAAACATATGGGCATTGGGGAGATGGCAATAAGGGGGGCACAGTAATGAGGGGTCACAGTGCAATGAGGAGTGACTGGTCACAGTGTGATGAAAGGAGCAGCATTGTGATGATGAGCACAGTCTGATGAAAGGGGAAGCTGTGTGATGGAGGGGGCAGCAGTGTGATGAAGGGAACAGTGTGATGTAGGGAGCAGTAGTGTGATGAAGGGAGACCAGTGTGATGATGAGACATATCTATTATTTGTTGCTCTTATTGTTGTGATCTACATAGTATATATATATATATATATATATATATATATATATATATATACAAGTTAACCCGTGCATGATACTCATGCATTCTAGTCAAATCAAGCTGCTTAAGGTGTTAAAAAGGTTCTTGTCATTCTTATCAGGCCTCCTCAGGGGAAGAGCGTTACTTCCCGACGCAAGCGCCCTTTTTTAACGTGATTTTGTCCACATGTCACCACCTCATCATTTTTCTCCATCACTTCATCCTTCATCTTCATCGCCACATCCTTCATCAAGCTACTTAAGGTGTTAAAAACTCCCCACTGTCAACCCCGGAAACCACCAACCACTCCCAACTGTCACTTCTCCTTCAAGAAATATATAGGTCAGTGTATAACTATGCCCAGCAGGTGGCGCTGCAGCTTGGTTTTTTTTTTTCACATATGCCACTAGGCATTTATATAGTAGATATAAAGCGCTCTTAGTTATAATCAGTTATAATTCTGAGAACAAACCTTACTTTCTTTGCACCAAGATTGTAACACGGCCAAGAACTGCTCTATGTTTACCAAAGAAAAAGAAGCTTTTCATTATTCAAAAGATGTCTCCATCATTATATGGACATACAATCTGGAGGATTTTTTCCTGTTAAATATCATTGAATATATTTTTTTAAGTATGCTGGTTAAATATTTTTTTCATTTCAATTATTTAGCATGCTAAAATATGTATGCATTGTTTTGTGATGCTATCCATACTCTTAAGTATGTTGAATCCATAATGTACTCAGTTTGCATCTAACCCAATCAATTCAGTGCTTTAACCTTTATTGAGAAACTGTTGTAATTACAACCAGAAGAAGCAGCACTTTAATACTGTACCTGACAACTCCATTTTCACTGTAGAGAATTCTCCCTCGCAAATTCTTTTTGGGATAAGGGCTTCCTGGCTAGTGTTGATTAAGAACAGCAAGCCCAGACCGCAAAAAGCTTTGTGAGAGAGACAGAGATCAGCTGACAGGTATAAAGATGGCTCAGATATTCCACGCATCTGTAAATACAATAGTTTCACATTTGAGGATATGGAGGCAATATTGTGTAGAGCATATATGTTACAGTTTAACTTAATCCAAACACCTACATATTGAAAGTAAATATAAAAGCCATTGTGTTGGCTAAACATTCAATGTAAAAATCAGGACTGTACCTGTAATTTGTAGTGAAATCGAGAGCCAGTTTTTTGCCATTGTCCTTAAGGGTTGAGGTGAAAAAAAAATCAGAAATAGGCTCAAACTAATAAAACAATTGGAAATGATACTTTAAGAGTGTGTGATGTAGAAAAAAGTAAACCTGAGATTGAGAGAGTTTGATGAGAACATTTTCTGTGATGATTAGTTTGCAAAATTTTCTGTTCTACTAGCCCACAATTTTATTTCCCAGATATTCTATATTGAAGTAACATAAACCTAGCAAACATGAATATAGTTTACACTAAAAAAATAAAAACAATATCATTGTTTGCAAATTAATTAAACAATGTTTACTTGGTGTGTGCTGTATTGTGGCTTCACTTGTCATTTGGGATTTTTACAATCATTTACTCTTCAGTTGGGGGAAAAATCCTTTGAAACTCAAAATATGCCTTTATTCCTGGACAATATAAGTGTGTCAGACCTTGAGTAAAGTATACATATTTAGTATGTTTATAGTGATGAGAAAAGTTTGGTGTGAATATTTTGGATTGAACTTATTGAAAGAAAGTGCTTTTGGAAAGAATAATTTACAGGTTTATGTCTTATATTTTTATGTTTATGCTTTTGTCTAGCTTCATATGTAAAAAAACTTAGATTTTTAACTAGGCAAAATTCAACCAGGTTGGCACCAAAGTTCTATACAGCTGGCAATATCCCACAAACACAAAGAGTTTAAACTTACCAGTAAACAGGAAGCCATAAGCATCGATAGTGATTAGCAGATACAACTCTAGAAATAATAGACTCATGATACATCTTGCCAGCATAATCATACCATAGCAGTGTCCAGGAAAGGTAACAGGCCTGAGGATTCAAGCACAAGAGAACATTTTGCAACACCGGGAGACAATAATAAAAAAGTTCATGTTATCAGGAAAAAGCAAAATGTAAAAAAATTGCAGGACACAAAATGGTCCATCTTACAGATAGTGGTATTTTTTTCATAGTAACTAAAATGACAAGTGGGTTCCTCAACCTGATCTTGGAAATGCCAAACTATGCTTGGTGTTAAGTTATTCAGAGGGAAGTTAGCTGATTGAGGGAAGGAGCGAGTGAATAAAAAGGAATGTAATGAATAATGATGGGAAGGAAAGGACAGGTAAAATAAAACTTGTGTGTCTGAAACCCTCACTCTTCTCTCTTCCTCTACAACCCTTCTCTGCTTCTTCTCCATTAATGCCTACTCTCACCATGCTCATCTCTTTAAATGTTCTCTCTCCACTGGTGTCTTCCCCTTTACCTTCAAGCATACTTTCATATCTCCTATTCACAAGAAACTCTCCCTTGATCCATCCTCTCTCTCCAACTACCGCCCCATTTCTCTGCTCCCCTTTGCTTCTAAAATTATAGAACTAGTTGTTTTCAACTACCTGATCCACATTTTCTCTTTTCCACTCTATTATTGACCCTTGTCAGTCTGGCTTCAAATACCTTTAGTCAATTGACACCTTCTTCACTAAAGTGACTTATTCATAGCTAAGTAGCTAAGCCTAAAGGTCATTTCGCTCTTAACATACTATTTGATGCCTGCAGCTTTTGACACTTTTAACCCCTCTTGAACACCCTTCACTGCCTAGGTCTTCACAACACTCTCTGGCTGCTCCTGTAGTGTCTCTGCCTCTGACTCTTCCTCCCCCTCTTCTTTTCTTTATCAGAGTCCCTTAAGAATCTGTCCTGCTACTCCTCTCTCTACATCTACCTCTCTCAGTGAACTTATTTGATCTTTTGGTACCCACTGCCACCTCTAAGCTAACACACTAAAATCTATCATTCCTTTCCTGACCTCTCACCCTAATTCCTATCTTGTGTATCTAGCTGTCTCTCTTCTGTCACTACCTGGATGTCACAACGCTTCCTCAAACTTAACATCTACAAATCCGAGCTTATCTTATTATCATCTTTCCTCCTACCTCCTCTCAACATTTATCTCACAGTTGATAACATTATTCTCTCTCCTGTCCCCCATGCCTGTTGCCTGGGAGTCACCCTTGACTCTGCCCTCAGCTTTACTCCTCATATCCAGTCCATTATCAAGTCCTGCCACTTCCTCCTCCATAACATTACTAAAAACCTCTCTTTTCTCTGTCAAGAAGTGCCAAAATCCTGGTCCATTTGCTTAAAATTTCTCATCTTGACTACTGCAGCCGCCTTATCACTGACCTTCCCCTCTTCAAGCCATCCAGAATGCTGCAGCTAGGCTCATCTTCCTCTCTAATTACTCCTCCTCCACTGCTCCTGTCCATAAACCCCTTCACTGGCTCCATATCCAGTTAAGAAATCAGTTAAAGCCCCTTATCTTACTTATTAAGCCCTCAACAAAAAACACATCTCCCCTATATATCTATGACCTTATCTCAAGATACACCCCAATCTGGGCCACTCCACTTTGCCTCTAACCTATTCCTCTCTTCACCTCTCAGTACCTTTTCACATTCTTGCCTCCACCTTTGATACTCTTTAACCCACCCCATTGCTACATTCTGTGTGAGTCCCTACAGTTTAACTCACACTCATCTGTGCTTTTTATGTGCAACTGATTGAGGTTTTTATGATTTTTACCTACTGTACTAGTAATGTCTTATCTGTATTGTATCATTGTCCAGCACTATGGAATATGTAGCTTCTTATAAATAAATAATAATAATAATAGACCATACTCTGTATTACATAGATGCATTTTATATGTATGTTAATGTTACACAGAGGAATGTTGCCCCAAACAAAAATATGACACCAATTCCCCAAAATCGGGCCCACTCATTCCTTACTTCTACCAGATGTGAGAATTACAGACTAGCTCCAGATGACTCTTTGGAAAAGTTATTGTGGCATTAGTATATCTGAGGACTGTTACTCGTTGATGCAATTCTTATATACTGATTGTTTACTATTTTTATTTTTATAGGTGTTCTTTATGGCTTCCTATCATGAGATAGATTGAAAATGCTACCAACCAGCTGAGGTTTTAAATATTGAATATAGGAAGATACAAGTGCTGGTTGTAAATGGTGCACATACAGTCCTTATATTTTTGAGATCACTCCTGTATTCAACATGTAACCATTTTTTTTACATTAAAATGTAACTTTTATTTACAATTACAAGGATTTTTTTTTTGCTAAAACAGCAAAATATTTGTGCAATAGAGTGATTTAAAATTGTTGTGTGAGTTTCACGCTCTTTTTATTAATTCAAGTTTCCCATCAATCTGTCTCAAGATTGATGCGAGTATATTATTGAGTAATTCCCAAAGTCTACTAGTAGTATGTAGTATATACACTAGTACTTGGTAGCAACATGTCCTTTAAAATGTCCTAATGAACAAATTTACCCTTCCTGGTTTTTTTAGGGGGCCTCATAATCATGAACGGTTCAATTATATTATTTGTATGATACCCCTATGCTGTTCACATAGCATGACATAATAACTACTAAATGCTTTCCTATGTAAACAGGTTCTAGGGGCCCCATTATATTTACAGATAATATCCCAATCGGATCATTGCATACTGGATTTTCACAAGGGAGTAAAAATATTTTATTTGTATATAGATGTCAGTGATTCTGCATGATTTCAGTATCACATGCTATTGTCAAATTTACAAGCAAATGTGTTATATTAATAACTGTTAATTTACTAGGAATAAAGTATGGTTGCTCAAAATGTACAATAGTCATGATACCAGATGACAGGTGCATGGCTAATACCTATGCCAGCCTTTTGTCAAACAAATTAAGCAGATAGATGAAGGGATATTATACAAAATGTCTTCACCCAGTTTAATGAAAACAAACATAATTTCCTCTTGAATTAAATTAGCAGTGAATCAAGATTCAAAGGCTTTTTACAAAATATTCAGTAAACATTATAGAAGTCCATTTTACTATTGTTTTGTACTGTTCTTGAGAAACAATATATATATTGTGTTAGCGTGCATGACCTCTGCCCACCATAAAGAACTGGCAAAACATATTTCATACTTATATGACAAAGTATTATGTACATCCCCACGTTTCCTACAATTGGAGTCAGTTTATTTTAAACAAAAGACACTGTATGTGATTGAGCTTGACACGTGATACGGATACGTGGCATGATATCATATAGATATGATATAATGCTGTACACTTTTACCACATCACTGTGTGCCATCTAATATCATTTATGTCAAATAAACTCACTTTTTGACACAAGACAAGCAAAAGACTAAAATAGATTAATGGTTAAGTCAAACTGTAATTGCAAACCGAAATGCTTCTTTTAGGTCATTGCAGGAAAGAGATATGATTCAGTTGTGAACTAAATGGTAGACTTATTACAGTATTTCAATATGTACAGACAATAGGAACTTAGCAGGAATGCAAACAGGCTAAGTCAATATGATATAATCTGGCACAATGATGACAATGCTGTAGGTTACCAAAAACCATGGAAATTCACTGGCGCAAATAATATATGACATGTTATAGATAGGTCATTGACACAGATGTCAAATGGCGCAGTTTGACGTGAAACACTTTTCACAGGTGATAAATAATACAGTAAGCTCATATGCAAGTAAGACGATGATTATACATTTTGCTGTTTAAGGCCTGAGCCCAACCAGCAGGGTTCAGTATGCACAGTAATATACGAAATAGCGGTCACTCCTGAGAAGGCCCTCAGACCCTCAGTGTAAAGCAGGTGAGTCTACACACTGCTAGTAAACACACAGTATAGTGAAGGTAAGACTACCTGTAGCATGCTATAGAGAAGGTAGTCTATTAAGAAGCTAAACATTCAGAGCCAGAAATCTTTAATATCTAAAGCCAATAGTCAGAGCCAGAAATCACTGATATCCAAAGACAAGTTCAAAGCTGGAACTCATTTTTTCTTTTTTTTTATTGAAAGTTCAGGAACATTGCTTTCATGCCCAAAAGTGCAAAAAAAAAATGCAAGACGAAAAATGTACACATGAGGGTGTGGTACTGGGCCTTCTCTAAGAAGGAAGGGCACTAATCCACCACCTCCAAGGCCAAAAGGTCCTTTAAAGGGATAAGGGTCTTCAGACCCCCTTCGGCAAAGTTTCATGCAGGACATGACTTGCCCATCCCCCGGAAGAAAGGGCATCGATGGGTTCAGCAGGGCTGGAACCTCAAGACCACACAGCTCCCCTAGATCTTCGGGAATACGGAGCCCATAAGGGCCTTCCCGCATCCCTAACAATCCGTGAAACAAAAAAAACAAATCAGTAAAAGGGACAAACAAGAAGTGTCATAAATTAATAACTGCCGAGTGGTTACAGAACCAGCCTAATGGCTGGGTTATTATAAAAATGTTCTCGCCCAGCCAAAAAATCCAGGGCAAAAAGGAAGGTGGTATAATGTGCTAGGTGCCAATAAAATCAGGTGTTACGATGCAGCATCTGTGATTCATGGCACCCATGGGTTGCCACTCCAGGGCACATTAGTCCCAGGCTTCAACGCTGCATCCCGACCACAACTACAGCTTTGCCACAACTGCACTTGGTCTCAGCTAAAGGACTCTTAGCCAAAAGGCAGAGGAGCTAGAACTCATTTTTTGATTGCAAAGTATCTTTACTTTATATAAAGGCACAAAAAACATAAAATATATTACTTTCAAGTGTAATACTTGGCAGTGCAGCTATAAGCACAATACGCTGTGAAACATAATCAGACATTTTTTTTAGTACAATACAAGACATAAGGTACAAGATATGCCATCCTAAACAATACTAGCACTATTCAAGTGCTGCACTATCCATGCATCACTTGGGCAAAACAACAGATTCAAACAAGCAATGGATGTGAGGGGGGAGATAGGTGAATGGGGAAGGGGAGGTGGGAGGATCACAGCCCCGAAGCTTTATTGAAGGACAGACACATATAAGCGGAGAATGAATTAAGTAAGGCAAGACATATCAGTAAAACTTCAAACAGTGATGGGAGGGGGGGATGGATTCAAAGGGGGAGGGTGGGAGAGGGAGTCACAGGCCCAAAGCTTTATTAGAAAAAAGAGATCTAGTGGATAAGGGGGAGAAGGAGAAGATGGAGACAAAATCAATCATCTTCCTCTTCCTCAGGTCTGTCAATTGTGTTATAGTCTCTTAGCAGGTTGTGGATCAGCTACTGCAGCACCCTCTCTTTCCCTGGAAGATTTTCCTCCTCTAGTACCTGCTGGGGGTAAGTAAAACAAATTGAGGAGGAAGAGGAAAGAACCTGACAGCCCAACTGCCAACCAGCTGTTGAGCTCCTCAAAGACCCCCTTCCACAGGAGGAGTTGGAGGTGGATAAATTCCTGCAGCTGCCAAGCATCTAACTTTTCGACCAGCTAGAGGAGAGAGGTCTGATTTCATCTCAATATGGAGATACAGGCAGACCAGAGGACACACACCTGACAAGGATGATGACTAATGTACTATATGTGCTATCTCTTTTTTCCCAACTAATGGCTAATGTTTCCCTTTTTACCATTAACGTGAGGACTATTAAGGATACATTAAGACGTCAGTCTGTGTTTACTTTTCTTGATAATCACAAATGTGATGTTTACATGCTGTAGAGATGTTCTTTGACTTTCTCTAGTTCCTATAGACATCTGCAGTGGTCTCATGGGCCCTCATAATGGTCTGGTGGGTGGGTGGGTGTAAGTCTGGATAACACCTACCCAAAAATTGTTGGAGACCAAGTACACCCTTTCATGGCAATGGTGTTCCCTGGTTTCTTTCAGCAGGATAATGCGGCCTGCTACACTGCAAAAATTGTATTGCAGGAATGGTTTGAGAAGCATGACAAAGAGTTCAAGGTGTTGACTTGGCCTCCAAATTCTCCAGATCTCATTTTGGTCGACCATCAGTGGGATGTGCTGGAAAAACAAATATGAGCCATGGAGGCTCCACCTTGCAACTTACAGGTTTTAAAGTATCTGCTGCTGATGTCTTGGTGCCAGATAGCAGAGGACACCTTCAGAGGTCTTGTGTGGTCCATGCCTTGATAGGTCAAAGATGTTTTGATGGCACAAGATATTATGTCAAAACATATTTGACAGGTGGTCTTTATGTTTATTGGTGTCAACCACAACATTAAAACCACAACATACATAATAGAGTTACAACATATATTTATATATAATAAGGTAGATGTTACCCGAGGGTGGTGTGGGCTGCCAGGCTTCTGTTCTGGACTCTCTCTTTCTTTTCCTGTTGCATCACCGGATTCTCTCAGAGCAGGCCCCTTAACTGTCCCATAAATATCTCTACTTGCTATTGTTCTGACAATATATACAGGTGGAACATAGACCTCATCTTTGTTCTCAAATCACAGAGGTCACCAGTCTCTGAGTTGCAGGCCGTGTAGCTTGAGAGTCAGGGTGCCCCAAGGCAGTATGGCACGGTGGTTATGTTCCAGTTGCCTTCATTGGGGTTATCACTTCCAGACACTTGGTGCTCTTAACCGGCCAATTTGTCTGTGCTGTGTGAGCATCTTACTTTGAACTCTAAAATTCTGTTTGTGACTGCAAACTTGATATGTGGTGTATGGGCATAAAGATGTAAATAAGGTGGATATTACATCAGGATGTTGTGGGGCAACAAACTTTTGTCTCTTTTCCTGTTGCCTCATCGGATCAGTTGGGTCTGTAACACCAGCGCAGCAGAGATGCAAGGACCCATAAATCAGTATTAAGACAAATAAATGGCAACAAGAAAAGCAAATGGGTTTAATAAATGCAAATTTATCAGATAGATTGCCCTGGGTGTTAATATGGTGATGAAATTCGTCCCTTTCATAAACAGAAACAGTGATGTCAAAAACAGCTAGTGTACACTAGTGGACATAACATAGGCTAAAGATTATATATTACACAAGGTCATGTTATAACTGTCTTTGAGCAAGTCAGAATTAAATGTTTCCTTAATGAATCCAATATCTGGCCAATTAATTGGCAACAAAACATTTTGCTGTTAGTCCCCTTTTTATGTACTCATATTAAATAAACTTCCTTCTGACAATCTATCCCATGGGGTTAATGTAGATACAGGACTCTTCAAACTCGCCTAGTCATGACAGACTGTAGGTTTCAATGGCTTATTACCGTGCCATGTAGGGGCCAAAAAGGTGATAAGAGGTATAATCACATATCCACAAGGCAACTATGGAACATGTAGACTAATATAAAACCTTTGTCTAACATGATCATATATGAATATCTGCTAATCGTGTAAACATCCAATTTTGATTAAACACTTTTACTGCATGATATGAACAAGCCATAAATGGCTATGACACATACAATGCATACTAGAGATCTGTTATGCAATCATTCAAACAATATAGTATAGCAATATATAGCAACTGTTACACTATACATACTAAACTAACCTGAGTAATACTTAATAACACTGAAAAAAACCTGAGATGACAGTTCAGATTTTAAAGCACTTGTTCATTTGCAGTCCAATAGCTTCTATTTCCTATATCCTAGAGGATAGGCTTGATAATATGTGAAGCTACCTGATTAATATGTGGTGCACTTTAAATGACTCCATTGATAACAAGTGTTTAAACTTCAGTGAGAATTGGAAAATATTGCAATAAACATGTAATTGTTATAATTTGGGTTGTTTTCCTGTCTGGATTGAGAAATTGCTACTGAGAGTTAACAGAGTTGGAAAGTAGGAGATTATATTCACCCACAAATTTCCACTACTAGCTGAATTATAGTAAATTAGGTCTAAGATATTCCACCTATCTCTAGGTTTATATAAATGTTCCTTTATTTTGGGTATCTCCTAGTGCCAATTTTGATATATCTCATGTAAGTAAAATCAGCTCTCTGGGATAAAATAATTGACACATGTAGGCTTTCTGTTATCATAATAGCTACTTTGTAGTGTAACTGCAGCCGCGGCGCTGTCAAAGAAGCGTCCGTGGCGGTGCTGTATTGTATACAGCACCGCCGCGGACACTTCTCTGGCAGCGCTGCTGCTGCTGTATGGGACAGCGCTGCCGAAACGGAGCTGCTGTGCATGCACGGGCGCATGCGCAGCAGCTCTCTCTCATGGTTGTTTGTTTTTTGTTTTTTTTTGGGTCAGGGGGGAGAGAAACCCCCCCCTGACAATCCTGCATGCGCCCCTGAACTGATACTGTCAATTTAAAAAAACAAAACTTCAATGCGGTGTATTTTCTCCCTTTTATTTTAAGGAACTGATTTGCATAATATTTAGGGGTGTGCACCGGCCACTTTTAGGGTTTTGGGTTTTGGGTTCTGATTAGCTTGAGGTTTTGGGTTCTGATTTGTTTTGCCAAAACACCCGACGAAAGATTTTGGTTCTGATTTAGGGTTTTGGGTTCTGATTTATTTTTAAAAAAGCATAAAAAGTGCTAAAATCCAGTTTTGTTTTTTTTTTCACTCCTACGCTATTATTAACCTCAATAACAACCATTTCCACTAATTTCCAGTCTATTCTGAACACCTCACACCTCACAATATTGTTTTTAGGCCAAAAGGTTGCACCGAGGTAGCTGGATGTCTAAGCTAAGCGACACAAGTGGGCGGCACAAACACGTGGCCCATCGTAGGTGGCTGTGTAGGCTTGAATGGCTTTTTTCTGCTCCTCCATCCTCTGCAGCATATAGAGGGTGGAGTTGAAGCGCGTCACTACCTCTTGTTTTTATTGATGGCAGGGCATGTTCATTATTTTTTGATGTACCAGGAACAGTGAACGTAATTTAATATCTGATACTAATATTTCTGCACTGCAGGAACAGTGAACGTAGTTTAATATTTGATACTAAGATTTCTGGACTGCGTAGTGGAGTGGCCCCGGTACCCAATTTGGTACCGGGGCCACAATACCTCCTTCAACTTGTCTAAATTCCACTGCACAGATGGCTGCTCCTCCATCCTCTGCAGCATATAGAGGGTGGAGTTCAAGCGCGTCACTACCTCTTGTTTTTGTTGATGGCAGGGCATGTTCATCCTTTTTTGATGTAGCAGGAACAGTGAACGTAGTTTAATATCTGATACTAAGATTTCTGGACTGCGTAGTGGAGTGGCCCCGGTACTCAATTTGGTACCGGGGCCACAATACCTCCTTCAACTTGTCTAAATTTCACTGCACAGATGGCGGACACCGGATGCACGTCTAACACCAACATAGCTGTTAAGGCCGCAGTTATCCGCTTTGCCATAGGATGACTACTGTCGTACTTCGTGCTCATGGCAAACGACTGTTGGACGGTCACATAATGCAAAAAAGAGTTGCAAGAAGGAATTGTCCTTGGGCCCTCCCACCCACCCTGATGTTGTTGAAATAGGACATGCGCACTTTAACAAACCAATCATTTCAGCGAAAGGGCCTACCAAACTGTGGCTGAAATGATTGGTTTGTTTGGACCCCCTCAAAACGAGCTGGCAAAGAAAAAAAAAAGGTGCAAGATGGAATTTGGTACCGGGGACACAATACCTCCATCAACCGTCTAAATCCCACTCCACTGATGGCGGACACCGGACGCACGTCTACCAACTGTTGGACGGTCAACTGTTTGGTGAAAGACGTAGCGTTCTTACAACTTCCCCTCTGGGAAGATGACCGACTACCAGCAGCAACAGCAGCAGTGGCAGTAGTAGGCGTACCGCTGCAGGATTCCTTGGATGAATCCCGGATTGAAGAGGATTCAGTCTGGCTGGTGACATGGCCTGCAGGACTAAATCTGATGGAGATCGTGGAGGAAGTGGACGAGGAGGGTGTTGGTGGTGTGTATCCAACAGGACCAAGGGATTTAGGTGTCCCTGGACTGATGACGGTCCTAGCCCCAGTTCCTGAACTAATCACTGAACTATGAAGGTTATTCAGGTGATGTATAAGGGAGGATGTCCCTAGGTGGCCAAGATCCTTACCCCTGCTTATTTGAGCTTTACATAAGCTACATATGGCCATACATTTGTGGTCCGGATTGGGATAAAAATAACTCCAGACCGAAGAGGTGCATTTCTTGGTCTTCTGTCCAGGCATGACGATGGGCTTTTTCATCCCATGGACAACAACTGTTTCCCCCCCTGGTGCCTCATTTATGATAACCACATCAGCATCCTCCTCGTCAAGTTCCTCCTCAGCGCCAGCTACATCAATATCCTCCTCCCGGTGTACAACATTGTCACCTTCATTAGCCAAATCTGTAACTGGACTGTGGGTGATCCTTCCAGCATATGCAGAGGGCGTGCTGCAAATGGTGGAAGGAGCCACCTCTTCCCGTACAGTGATGGGAAGGTCAGGCTTCGCAACCACCAACACCCTTGGACTCGCCTTGGGGATTTGTGATGCCATCTCTTTAGAAGGCAGAGTTGTTTGCTGTGTTGTTGATGACAGCTTAAGTCTCTTAAATTTTTTAGAGGGGGGGGAGGAGGAGGGCTTAGATCCTTGGGTGAAGCTGAACCACTAGTCATGAACACGGGCCAGGGCCTAAGCCGTTCCTTGCCACTCCGTGTCGTAAATGGCATATTGGCAAGTTTACGTTTCTCCTCAGATGATTTCAATTTTCTTTTTTTTGCTAATTTTAGGGAACTTTGGCTTTTTGGATTTTACATGCCCTTTACTAGGAGATTGGGCATCGCCCTTGGCAGACGACGTTGATGGCATTTCATTGTCTATGTTATGACTAGTGGCAGCAGGTTCAGCATTAGAAGGAAGTGGGTCTTGATCTTTCCCTACTTTATCCTCCAAATTTTGGTACTCCATTATATGCAGCACACATTGTATTACAGTACTATTTTTTTAATACTGCTGGAACAGTGAACAATTTTTTATAGATTGCAGTATTAATGTTTCTGGACTGCAAGAACAGTGAACAAATTTTTGTAGATTGCAGTACTAATGTTTCTGGACTGCAAGAACAGTGAACAATTTTTTATAGATTGCAGTACTATGTTTATGGACTGCAAGAACAGTGATCAATTTTTTATAGATTGCAGTACTAATGTTTCTGTACTGCAAGAATATATAGCACTAGAATTTTTTTTATACTTTTTAATTAATTTTTTTATATTTTTTTTAAATTATTTTTGTATAGTTTTTTTTTAATTTATTTATTTATTTTTTTAAGATTTTTCAATACTTTTAAAATAACTATGCACTTAGCAGAACAAAGCACAGGACAAAAGCACCACTGTACTCAGCAGCACAGAGCACAGGATAAAAGCACCACTGGACTCAGCAAGGACAGAGCACTGGACACAAGCAAAAAGCACCACTGGACTCAGAGCACCACTACCCTACACACCCTCCCTCTTCCCTGATGTCAGGCGAAATGAAGATGGCGGCCGCAAGGTGAGAATTTATGACATCCGAGTCTCGTAAGATCCGACGCGAGACTTGGATGTCATAGCCTCATTTCGGATTCCTTTGGCGGCCGGAAGTACCCGATCAGTGCTCGGATCCCGTCGGATCCACACTGTTCGGGTGGGCTCGGATTAGCGGAATCCGAGCCTGCTCATCCTTAATAATATTACAGTATGTCATTTTGTTATCTTATTTTTTATATACCTTAAGCATTGTGGCTATTCTATGATGTTAAGTTCCATTTAATAATGTTCTGTCTCTGTAATTTTAAGAAGTTCATTTGCCAGATAGTTTGGCTATTAAACTCTACCTAACTGAAATACAGGGGGCTGTTTAGTTAATGATAACTCTAGTTAAATTAAGTTGAATTGTAGTGGGATATAAGTTGTGATAGTTAAGGGGAGTAACCAAAGACTTCCTTAAAGTTGGATCTTTAAAAATAAATCTTGGTGGTGGCAATCAAAAGAGATTGTGAAGTATACGTTTATGTTTTTTTAATGAACTTTAGACAGACCAGGTGGTCTTGTAGTGATAAACACCTTCTCAAACACATCTCATGGAGGCTCAGGTGAGTGCTGGTATGATTGTGCAGACTTAAACCCCGTTCACTGAATGATACCATGATTGTAAGCCAGGGTGCATGAAGAATAGAGGGCATCTGGCATGAAGACATCAGACCACTGATAATCTGTCCTTTATGGCAATGGATCTCTGAGGATTTTTAGTTTATGTTAAGTGTTGCTGATTGTTGTAGGCAGCAATGGTGGATTGTTGTGAGGAAGAGAGTCATAGATCATGAAGGAATGGAGAAAGTGTGCCTGGCTTGCAATGGACTCTTGATTTGTGTCAAGGGAGGTCTTTAAAATATTTATCAACAGGTTTGTATAGACAGTGAGGGTGGTTGGGCTGTAGTGAATTTAGGGGTTAGAGAGCGGGGGATCAGTGGGATATTGTGAGAAACTGGTAAGAGGATTAGACTGGACAATTAACTTGCCTGCTAGACCATATTTCTATGTTGAAGGGCAACTGATGTCTGGATCAATGAAACTGCAAGTAATTTCAAAAGTGACACCTGGAAAGTAACAACTCCACTCATCCTCTCTCATTGAATGTTTGTGGTGCATATTATACATTGTAGTTACTTAAATGAACAGTCTACTAATTATCTGTAATTATCCAGTGAAATGTTTATGTTCTAATAGTTTTACTTGTTGGATGTTGATATAATTATGTGTTTGTTTTCATGTTTTATTTTTATAATTTATTCTTATTATTTAATTTTAATTTTTCTAAATAGAAAACATAAAGAATATGTCCCCATAACCTATATTGGTAAAAAAAAAATCTGAAGTAGGTGTTGTTTGAAGACCATAGCTTTTCCCATCTTTTGATCACAGTGTGCACTCGGGTGTGGATGAGGGACAGGTACTACTTTTATGTTCACTTATTATTTATCACAGCAGGCATAGGGTTCCAAGCCACCTTGTTTCTTTCATTCATTCATTCATTCATTCATTGTATTTTACCTAAAAGAACAATGGTGCATGGTTATATCTTTATACACAGAATGGCAGCACATAAGGGTTATCTAGGATACTAAGAACAACTAGATAACTAAATAATTCTTCACATTTGCCTCCTGTTCTATCCAATGATACCATCATCATTCACTATAATTTATGTGTATCAATAATATGTGCATACTTCTTGAACAAAAAGGTTATACTTTTGAAATCATAAATCAGAGTCTCTATTTACTAAATGTATTGAATACCATCGAATGGCGAGATAATTATACCTTTTTGACTTTGGATGTTGAACCGTTGTACAGCAAAATCGTCAATGAAGTGGGTATTAAGGTAATAGAGAGAGTCCTAAATGAAGATCATACATTGACAAGTGCACATCAACAATTTTTGTTACATGCTATTACGTTTATTCTTACTCATAATTATTTTATTTTCAATCACCGGTTTTATTTACAGGTAATGGGATCGGCCATGGTGACCCACTTTGCCCCGAGCTTTGCTATCCTATACAGAGGGGACTTTAAGGAGGCACATGTGTGGGGCGGTGAGTTCGGAGCAGACCTGGTCCTCTATGGCCGTTACATTGATGATCTATTTATTATTTGGGGTGGTGCATGCACTGTCTATTGCAGCTGCTTTATTTAAAACACAATTGTTCTAGTGATGTTTTGTTTCAATCACAAGCTAAGAGTCTTATTTAGAAACTTTAATGATAGGGTCTGTCCTGTAGCAATTTTGGAGAAAGCCCTTGGGGATGTGAACTCAGTCAATAGAGATGAATTCTTACAATTGAAATCTAAGGATAAGGTAGTTCCTGTTGTAAATGAAACACAGTCTAATTTAAGAAAGAATGGAAAGTTAGAAGAAACATTTTCAAGGAAAGTTGTGATCGGGCATTTATTTCAAAATATAATAAGAGATCTAGGGATATTGCAAGAATAGCTAAGAAAGACTACATTATATTGAGGCAAGACCGAACTTTGAGATCCCTTCTTCCGTCAAAACCTAAAATAATTAAAAAAAAGGATCTGATATCAAAAATATAGTGGCCCACAGTTTACAATAGGTCTGAAAATAGACAGAATAATGTAGCTTGGCTTCCGATAAAACCAAATGATTGTTTTAAATGTGGAGGATCTAGGGGCCTGATTCATTAAGGTAAGTTCTCATTTTATTTACTTAAGTTTTCTCCTGAACAAAACCATGTTACAATGCAAGGGGTGCAAACTAGTTTTTTTATTTTGCACATAAGTTAAATACTGGCTTTTTTTTTATAGAACAACTTTAAATTTCAGTGTACAAATAAGCTATCAAGTATATGTGTGTCACATGAAAAACAGGCAGTATTTAACTTATGTGCAAAATAAAAAAAAATGACACCCTTGCATTGCAAAATGGTTTTGTCTAGAAAACATAAGTAAGAAATATTGCTCAATTTCTTGGTTAACCTTCCTTAATGAATCAGGCCCTAGATGTTTAACCTATAAGCATATTTTGAAAAAATTTTAAGATTTTTACACATAATGATAACCAACATCAAGTGAAAGGGTTTATAAACTGTAACACCAAAAATGTAATTTATATTCTTAAATGCAGGTGTCAATTGCTTTATGTTGGAGAACCACAAGATCATTGAAAAATAGGTAGTAAAACATTGATGTAATATTATTAACAAAGTATCCTCTCATAGTGTCTCTTGACATTTTTTTGAAGAGCACAAATCTGACCCAAATGATCTGGAAGTCATAGGCATTGAAGATATAAAGTTCACATTACGTTGAGGTGATAGGTTAAAAAAATTGTATAGACAGGTAGGCCATTATATTCATTCATGAAATACTTTAAGCCCAGTTGGTCTCAATGAGAAAGTGGAATTAAATAGTGTAATATCATTTCTATCTCCTGATGTGGAATTTCTATCTAGTCGGTTTAAAATTAATCTTGTCCAATATTATCCTTTGTCATATATTATTCTAGGGACATAAAGGAAGGGAGACTTTATCAACTCCACCTGCTAAACATTGAAGGATATAAATGAAAGAAAAACATGACACATACTATAAACTTTGAGGTAGCTCGAGAGGCTAATAGTCCAGATGGTGATTCATGAGTTTTACAAAATGTTGTGGGTTTGAATTCTGAGAGTGACTTTTTAAAAAATGTTTTGTATTCTTGTTGAGGTATAAATTATTTATTAATTTCGTTGAATTATTGTAATAATTTTTGCGTTTGGATATGTTTAACTAAGATTATGACTAACATGACCATTATATGTCTCGATAGGACTTGCTCCTAAAATGGTGTTAATCTATGGTGCTTGTTAATTAGAAGGTATTACTGTTAGTATTATTTATATCATCATTAATATTGGTAATATTATTGCTATTTTAGTAGTTTTACCAGCAAAGTTATTTAAATTGACTATTCTTATATGTTTATATTGTAATTTTTGCATCTTAAACATAAAGATCAGTAGATCAGTACCTAATAGAGATCACTGATTGTGATTAAGAACCATCAAACAATTTTTATATCCTCTGAATAAATTATCAAAATGGTAAAGAAAAGCGTCAGAAGACTTTATCCTCATGTACTGGCATATTGCTATGATTTTTACAGAAAAACCATTTCACTGTTGATTTGCTACGGGAGAATTTTTTTAATATAGAATATCCCTCCTCTATCAGCCAGAGCTGTAAACGGTGGAGATATATTATAGGTAATGTGCAAATTGGACTTTCCACAGTTAAGTCACCGATGATAATTTTCTTGTCATCAACCATGTGTATGAGTATATAATTTCCTCAAAAAAAAGGCAATTGTAGTGTGGTTCCCTACTCGCCTCTCACTGCAGTTGGACTAGACCTCTGCTAGACGGTCGAACAGAACAGACCATTGGCACTTGTGCACTTTGTTATTTCATATTGAACAGCAATTTTTCCAGGGTTCGGATAAGGAAGATGTCCCAAGTCGTGTCATACTGTGGCTGAAATATATTGGCATTTTGACTGCCAACTAGAGACTACAGTGGACGATTGTCCATCAGTCACGGATTTATAAAATACCGCTGTCTTACATCAAAAGTATATATTAACCAGGCTCAGAGGAAATTATTGACATCATTGTTTAAGTTCTTTTTAAGTTACTGATATCGGCTTAATTATCAATTTTCCAAGAAGTATGAGTGATGTGATACTATAGTGTCTTCCACAGATTTTTTAGTTCTAATTAGCAGTAAATACTGAACATCTTAAGATGTAAAAATGAGTAAACAACACGCATATGTCAGCCAGTATTGCAGCAAATTGTATTTTATATTTATATAATTTTTATTATTAAAGTTTAAATTTTCTTGAGGTTTTCTGTGTTGTTATTCTATTATTTAAGATTTGGCCATTCTCAGTTCTGTTTAATTCTTCAGTCACTATAATCAGTACACATTGTTTAGTTTCAGGCATTTTGCTCAAGTCAAGCAAATGACAACCAGAGAAGAACATATTACCTAGATGTCTAATCTTGCCTTTTGGCTTTTTGGCTGCTGAAAAAGACATGACTGGAAATGGAACAATGTAATACAATGGCATGCTTTCAAGCAAATTATTGGGTACCGGTAAGGACAATAAAATGTAGCAGATTACAGGCACTATAAACAGAAGGAAACAAAAAAAACAAGCTTCCCTTTGCAGGACCTAAATGACAAAGCTAAGTAAATACAGGCTTTTCTTAGATAAATATTCTCTTTATGGGCCTGATTCAAGTCCAAATGCAACTTGCATGTAAGTTGCGTTTCAAAAAAGAGCACAGAACTTGTGTGTAGTTACGACCGCATTCATATCCAAGCAGATCTCAAGATACGTTTCCATTTGAAATTGGGTGTAAGTATGCACTGCCTATACAGTATTTGCAGTACATAGACACACAAAACAGTCTGCAGTATAAGCACAAGCATATGTACAATAAAAGGTTACATCAGAACGCATACAAAATTTTTGATCATGAAATAAAATAACAACTGTTATCAGCATAATTATAAAAAATAATTCTATAAATAAAAATGCTTTCAAAGTGTACTGTACATACAATGTCTTTTTAAAGTCTCTCTTACTTGCATACTTACTAACTAGCTGTGCTAGCTAGTGGCATGTATTCGAGTACTTTTAAATTAAAGAATAAGTGAAAGTCATGACTATCAGTCGGCATTTACACCAGCCATGGAGTGAGTGCAAATGATATGGCTGAAAACAAGCGTGCACTTACGCGAAACCCAGGACTTGAATTGACATAGTTTGTGTCGGAACGTCCTTACTGTACATGCCCTACGTTAGACTGCCCTTTCTCTACACTACACTACGTTAGACTGCCCTTTCCCTCCCTCATTCCACCTCTCAAGTCGTAGGCAGTAGCAAGTGACATTTGCTTTCAGCAATGAATTGCATGCAGCTGCACATGGACTTATGCACATAAATATGCCTTTTTACTTTGATCTTTTTCTATGTCCATTTGAGTACATATGTATCACCCTCTAGATGGGCCCAATTTTGCTGCCCTAACATAAGTGTAAACCTACAGCGGAAAAGGTGCAGCCC
This sequence comes from Mixophyes fleayi, assembly GCF_038048845.1. Classification (NCBI taxonomy): domain Eukaryota; kingdom Metazoa; phylum Chordata; class Amphibia; order Anura; family Limnodynastidae; genus Mixophyes; species Mixophyes fleayi. Next base: position 142,311,549 of record NC_134405.1, on the reverse strand, counting down.
TACATGTATGTTGTGAGTTTAATGTATATCAAGTAAGGAGCAACTCAAAATAGTGTATAAGCACTACCACATTAGGATACCCTAAGAGCATATAGATACAGCTGAGGTAAATGTAGGGCAGACTTCATCAGCTTGGTGTATCCTTGGTGTAAAAATAAAAAAACAGTTAAGAAAAGGCCTACCTATCTTGTAGCTTGTATTGTGGCCTGTCTGCTTTACCAGTGTAGCCTCTGAGGAGCATCCACTTGGGAAGCTTGCTTTGCTATCCAAAGTAAATATGCTATGCAAGTCTGACATTTTAAGGCCATTCAAGATATACCCTGTCACAAGAACCACATTGATATATATCTATATATATATATATATATATATATATATATATATATATCATACTTGCCAACTCTCCTGGAAAGTCCGGGAGACTCCTGAAATTAGGGTCAGTCTCCCGGGCTCCCGGGCGAGCTGGCATTTCTCCCGCATTCCAATCTCACAGAGAATCGCGTCAGACGCGATTCTCTGTGAATCACGCCATTTTGGAGAGCGGGAGAGGGCGACGCAAATTACGGTTTTTGCGGGGGCGGCGCCAAAATGACGCGATTGGCCTCCTCCCGCCCTCCAGTCACGCCCCCTCCCGCACTCCAGTCACGCCCCCTCTCCCAGAAACGAGTTTCCGGGAGTTGGTAAGTATGATATATATATATCTCTGAACAGCAGTCACCAGAATTCCATCGACTTCAGCAGAAGAGAAGGTGTGAAGTGGGTAGAAGTGGAAAAAGGTGGATGTTGGAGAAGGTGCATGCAGAGAGGGGGAGGAAGGAACAAAGTACTGGGGTCCCTAGACTGCCTGTGTAGTGGGAGGAGCCACCTGTAGCTATGGAATGGGTCCAATGAAGTTACTGTACCAGGGCCTGGAAATCCTCTTGGTGACCCTGGGTGCAGGGAAAGAGGGTTGTGATGGGCACAGGGGAAAAGTAGGACTTACGCCACCTCTAGAGTTTAAAATTTTAAAAACAAAAATGCATATTTTATTTTTAATTTTGCCTGCTCCTTCCTTACATCAGTGTTGAGGCAGAGTGAGTATAGCAATATATATGGATCAACTTTTGTCCAAATGCATTCTCATGATAATGAGTATTTATCCAAGTTTTAGCTACAGAGATTTTGTCAATGCTTTACCTGTTCTGAGGAGATAAAAGTTCACAGCAATCAGGAACAAATGGCTGTGGTACAACGCTAACGACTACCATAGTTCCCATCAGCATACAGAAAGTCATCACATACACAACCAACATTTGCTGCATCATCTGATGATGACTGAATATATTTTGCAGTATATATTGGGTGTGTCCTGTCTCTGTGTTTGAAGGAGGCTCACTGGGCTTTCATGGTTTTGAGGTAAAAGGCTACCTTTTACTTCAAGCAGTACTAGCTGCCTTAGTCTACATTTATTTTAGCTGTGAAGGCATCAGCTGATCTGGGATTCCTTCTCTTTCCAAACCTCACAGTAGAGAACAGAATAGAGAACAGTCGTCTCCACATAAAGCCAGATTGTAGCTTCTCTGAAATGGGTAACATTGTGTGCTGTGAAAATAAAGGAGTTAAAAACTATAGCTATTCTAATGAGAATCACCCTTAAAGACTAGGGGCTTAATTCATTAAGGATCTTAACTTAAGAAATGTCTTAATTAAGTCTCCTGGACAAAACCATGTTACATTGCAAGGGGTGCAAATTAGTATTCTGTTTTGCACAGAAGTTAAATACTGACTGTTTTTTCATGTAGCACACAAATACTTGACTTTGTACACTGAAATTTAAAGTTGATATTTGTGTGCTACATGAAAAAACAGTCAGTATTTAACTTATGTGCAAAACAGAATACTAATTTGCACCCCTTGCAATGTAATAAGTTTCTTAAGTTAAAATCCTTAATGAATCAGGCCCTAGATTAATAACATTGAAAATCTGCTATTCACTGCAACCCCGCACAATGGATTTTGGAAGTTACATTTAAACTAGAGATGGGCGCCTATCTGAGTACCAAGCCGAAGGTACTCTCCCGCCCATTCGGAATCAAAATCGAGGCAAAACGTCATTGTGATGTATTCGCATTTCTGAGCTCGGTTCTCGCGAGATTTGAAAAGCATAAATACCAGCCTCCACAGCAATCCATCGCTATTTGACAGAGGGAGAGAGCAGGGTTAGGTCAGAGGCTGTATTAGCGCAGGGACAGAGCAATAATTCTACACCTTATTCTTTCTATTATTCTTTCATTTGGAATCTATTCAATTCCATTATTAAATCAAATTCTATTTGCAATTGTTAGAGCAGCAAGACAGGAGGATAGAGGAGGCTTATATTTTTTTGCACTACAAGAGCTTTGGGGTCTCCCATATTCCCCAGTGTTTAGCACAAATTTTTCTGGCTGTCAAAAAAAGTCATATTTGTCAGCAGTATCTATATAAGACAATATTTTGCACTACAAGTGCTTTGGGGTCTCCCATATTCCCCAATGTTTTCCACTAATTTTTCTGGCTGTCAAAAAAAGTCATATTTGTCAGCAGTATCTATATAAATAAATTTTTGGCACTACAAGTGCTTTGGGATCATTAAAATGGATTCAAAGCAGTCCACATATGAGCAGAATCAGCAACCAGGTTCTGTCACCAGTCCTGATGGTAGTGTTCCCAGTATGTCATCTGAGAAAGGCAATGTAAAAGTACGTAGTCTTTTTAAATCAGGGAAAAAAACACCCTCCCAAAAAAAAATTACCGTGTTGAAGCGAAAATGAAGTGTAACTGAGGAAAAGTTAAGTGCCGATAAAAAAACATTGCCAACATGCCATTCTACACACGCAGTGGCAAAGAAAGTGAGAGTCCATCTACCAGTGGTATGTCTAATCGTGAGCATTCTGTTAGTGACAGTGTACCCATAAAGAAGGTTACTTTCAGCAGTTCTGCTGATGTGTGCCTTAACAGCCCGAGTGTAGCCGGTGATACACCAATTGAGGATGCCACTTTGGAATTAGTAGAGGATGAGGGGGAGATTTGTGTAGGCGACAAGGGCACTTATGATGATGTTGATGATTATGATGCAGACAGATACCAAATTGCCTTTCTCAATTTCTATTTATATTCTAGACTCTATAACGGCTGAATAGTTTTCTATTTTACTCCTAGTGGAGAGGGGGTCTGATGCAGACAGATACCAAACTGCCTTTGTCCATTTATTTTTATAATCTAATTATACAGTCTATGCAGGCTGCTTTTCTTCTATTCAACTACAAGTGGAGGGCGGGGGGTCATAGACAGCCACCAAACTACCTTGGTCCATTTCTTTTTATATTCTTTTTATATTCTAATTCTACAGTCTATGCAGGCCATTTTTTTCTATTCAACTACAAGTGGAGGGGGGGGGGCTATAGAGACTGAAACCAAACTGCCTTTGTCCATTTCAATTTACATTGTACAGTCTATAATGGCTGAATTTTTTAGTATTTTCTACAAGTGGAGGGGGGCCTAGAGAGACAGAAACCAAACTGTCTTTGTCCATTTCTTTGTATATTTAACTATAAGTGTAGGGTGTAATATACACCCAAAGACGATGGCTGCATTGACAATAGGCTAAGATGAAGAGGAAGACAATCAGGTTTGTGTGCAGAATTAAGGACGGCCTGCCAGGGATTAAACTGTTTTCTTCCTAATTTATTAGCTTTAGAATTACCTTACTTATCCAAGAAACAGGTGGAGCACTAAATTAGGTTATTTTATGCCAAAAAACATTGATTTTTAAACAAAATTGCCAAACTAAACCAAACAAAACAAAAACCAAAACCAAAACACGCAAGGGCGGTTTGGCAAAACCAAAACCAAAACACGACGGTAATCCAGATCCAAAACCAAAACCAAAACACGGGGGTAAGTGAGCATCTCTAATTTAAAAACTATCATTTCTGGAAAGCTAAGTTTAGAAGGAAGAGTGTTAGAGATATAAATGCACATTATAAAAGCAATGTCTTGACTTGGCAAGACATTGCTAGAGGAAGTAGAGGAAGTATATCTTTGTGGAATGAACTCTGCACTCAAACTGAAGAACACATTGCAAGACAACCTGGACATCTAATACGCTTTACTGTTTTACTGAACACAAACTTTCTCCAAAATTTTAAAATATGAGAAATGCAGGGTTTGTTTGGGGGTTGGGGGGGGCAGGCATTTAGTGTCCCACCCCTTTTATCACTATTAGCACATATGTGCCTACTCTTCCCGAATTTAGGGGAGTCCTACTGGACTTCTAGAAGAGTAGGGAACCTCCCCGGCATGATGGAGGCTTAATTATGCAATTTCATTATACAAAGCCACGCCCCCTGCTATGAAATGCTGTGAATCTCTCCATTTCCTAGCAGGGGGTAGAGCTACGGTGACGCAATGGTGTCACCACCCCCAGTCCCAACCCCTGTCACATGACTTCTCCTCCAGTCTCTCCCGGAGGGGAAGTTTGAAAAGCAGACAAGTATGCAATAGGAGTAGTGGGTTGCCTGTGACTGTACAATATATACATGTTCCTATCGGCAGAGACAGGCGGGCAAAGGACACAAATCAGCGTGGCCAGACAGGATTCTCTGTCTGCATCTCAGCCAATGGGAACATTGAGATTGTGTGAGGCTGCAGGCAGCCCGTCCCTCCTAGGGAGGGGGTGTTTGCCGCGATCTCCACCCTTCCTGGATCCGCCACTGCTGGAATGTTTAAATAGTGTTAAATGTTGATGATGATGATGATAGTAAAGTACACTTGGTCAGCAATATTTAAGCATGTGCTGCCCTGCGCTGCTTAACATAGAAGAAATCACATTGTGCATTCAAATAATATTCAGTGCACATTAGTTCAAAATTATAAACTTTCAAGTAATTAAGGAGGATGCCCTACTGCATTCTTTAAAAAAAAATGTTTCAGCTGCACTTCAGCATCCCTTACGTAGGACGCAGTTCAGTAACTACATATATAAGTGGGCATTTGTCCTTGATTGTTATCTGGTATCTGTGTCTCTTTTAGTGCATCTAACTGTACTTTTGTCAGTAAGCCTATAGATAGGATAATTACCTTGTTGTGTGATGTACATGAAGTACTTACCTATACATATTGGGGCTCAATTAGCGGTAGACTGGTTTGCATATATATTGCATTTGCACCATTCATGCATCAGGTATATAAGTGTGTGCACACATGTGGCTAAACAGTGTTAGTAGTAAATGCTAAAATTGTATTACCCTATTTATTTACAATATAATATTGTAATAAAGTGTCATATACACAAGAGAACGGTGTCTTGAGTTATTAATAAATGTGAAAATTGCATTTTCAATATTAAATGTAATTAAATACAAACACAAATACAATATACAAACATTAAAGGAGAAACATATTTTCTGCAATAGTCCAAATTGGAATGCTAATTTAGTATTGCGAATAGATGGCCGCAACTTAATAAAATATATTAACATTACTAATGATTTAAGTACTATCAGTCTGGAGGGGCCAAAATGTAATCAGCCAATCAGAAGCAGCTAGATAGTGCTACTGATAGTCATCATCATCATCATTGTGTATTGATGCATCGAAACTTCAGCAAATGCAAGAGATGCACCTCCTAAAAGGCATGTCTGCAGCTGTGTCCACGTCTAATTGTGTGGCAGTAACAGGAACACACCATTATTGTACTCGGCATCTGCTTGCCCACCACTGCCCCCCATTCTGCCTCTCCAGATGTAAGGAGAAACATTTCAAAGATACTAAAAAATATATATATGTGGACATATAGGAATGCATTTTTGTTGCACATGTGCAGTATGTGTATTTTACACAAAAAAAAATAATGTACGCCGCCTCGAAATGAGTTATAAATGTCCTTTTAAAGAGTTTTTCTTTAGATTATTAATTTTCACCAACTGAATTGAAATAATCTTCTATTTTATCTTTTCTCTGTTGGGAAGTATTTTTTGCCAGGCTTTATCATGTCCTTAATTAGTGTGTCCTTAAAAAACTTAATTAACACATATCTACATAACCCATCTTGGGTTCTCATGTATTTGTCCATGCAGCTCTACCAATTCCCCTTTCTCTGCATATATTCCCCTACCCAAAACATCCATTTATGTTTTATTAATTTTCTCTATTGCCACCTCTTCGGTCGGATGTTCAAGAATGTTTTTAGATGTGTTTTGTAGAAGTTATGAAACGCCTACCACTCTTGCCAGGCCAGTCTGTACATCTCAATAAACAAGCTCACTTTGAGAATTAGTTCCATGATAGAATGTGTAGGAGAAAATTTAAGGGCCAAATTGGTGCTAGCCAAAAAATCAGGCAAGTATGATTACTACCTTACATGACCGTTTTTATTCATGGGGCATGCATCTGTCAGTGGTTTGGTTGTTTTCTGTATGCTACAGCTACAGTATTTGTCCTTCTCAAAAGTGCTTTGAAATATGTGCAAATGTAACTTTTAAACCCAATGGTAATGGTAGGGAAAAAGCTCATATCTACCACTTAAAAAACATATTACTTCTCATGCAATCAAAACTGAGATCTCCAATTATGTATTTGAGATTTTGACATGTACCTACATCCTCTCAAGATACAAAATATGGTGGTTCTGCATCAGATGCAAGATGTTTCTATATGATTTACTCCTGCGGGGCTGCTTGAGATGCTGTTGGGTCCTGATTACACCTAGCAATCTTGGTTTTAAATACACCACTATGTTCATTTGCTTCTTTTCTTAAGTAAATTCAAACCAGAGATGTGTGATGATGACTGTGCTCCAAATCCCCATTGTCCCTCATCTGATGACTGATGTCTCTAAGAACCAAAGAGGGGGATCGGCTTTGCATTGTAATAGTAATCTCAAGTAATATTATGGGTTTGTATTGCAATCTAAAAACTTGCAAAATGATCTACATGCAATTCTTGGCAACAAAACATCCCTATAGCCTTCCATCAAGATTCCAAAATATTTCAATATTACATTGAGAAATATAATTCAGTTTTTGAATCTGTGATGACAATAGAACTTGTGTTGTAAATACACATCTCAACCCAGTAACTTGATGCAAGAAGTAGGTATAAAGGAATTTCAGCTACAAAGCTGCAACAAAACACAGAAACACTGGACTGAAACTACTGATAATCAATGTATTAAAGAGTGGTTCATTTGTATGTTAAATGTATGTCTATGTGACTAATTGCTCTGAAAATGCAACATATGACCCAGATTGAATTATAACCCACAGGCTATGAAGCACATTGGTTTTTACAAGAGATCTTAGATCACATAGACTGTTTTCTTTTCAACAAATGAATAATTTTCCGTCAGGGTGAAAACTATGTCATGATTTATCACCAGCACAAGATAAATAGCTAAGAGAACTGTCCAGGGTTTGTGGATCTAGGCAGAAAGTGTAAAGCCCAGCTGTTCACACAATACAGTGTTGTCTGGGAAAATTAACAGATCTTCCAATGAATCTATTTCTAAATATGAGATTTGTAGTTCAGTTATTTATTTGCAGTCTGCCATATGACATGAACCCAAAGTGAATGACATGGCTGCTTTAATAATATTCTAATGGTATGACTACATTAATAGACAGGAAACACAGCAGTAGTGTATATATTGCAGTGATAGAACTTGGAATAATATGACAAACATTTATGTGTCTGCTGTTTTATTTCTTGTAGACATCATTGGAGCATGCATGATCAAGCACCGATAGAGGAGAAATTGTCACTTACTTCTCTACATTACTGTTTCCCCTCTTATTTTTTTTTTAAAATAATCTGAATCAAATACATTTGAAGTTTATCAGCCGCTATTCTGAATTAGTTACCTGTTTATACTATATATTTACTGTATTTTGTTTTTTAAATATATTTACTGTATGTTTTCTCGTATGGCCGTCAGCAGATTTGTAACATTTGATGGGGGCTTCTTTGAACCTCGCACAGAACAGCACTAGATTTATCAAAGAGAAACGTCCCTTTAGAAGCAATCTGAATGCTGGTTTGTGCAGAATCACAGGAGACAGGTTAAAAGCCTTTGTGATGTTTTCTTTCATTTGATAAAGCTGTTGATGTCATTTTAAACCAGGATTGCAACTGGTGGCAAGCTGGAGTATAGAAGCCAACAGGTTATGCCAAAGAGACAGGAAAGCAATATTTTCATTAAAAAAACAGTTTGATTTGTTTGTGCACCTTGTACTGAATATTATTTGAACACCAAAGTTCTAAGTTTATAATTTAAATTGATGGCAGAATTGTCATTTAAGCCAGCATCTTCATTGAGGATATACATGTCATGTTAGGAGAGGACTGCGAAGGACCATATCACAGAATCCTCTTATGTGTTAAGAGCAGCAGGTGCTACACATACTATATCATGATGCCACATACATCCAGTATTGTTACAACAAAGACTTTACATACCTTATTCACATGATCCTTCCAGTATAGAAGACCAGGATGACAGTAATGAGTGTAGATGTGGGATACCCCTTTTCTTTTTTTTTTTCTAATCTCGTTTTCAGGCTCTTGTATCCAAATAGATGGAGCTGGATGACTAATCTGAGGATAGTTGAAGTGAATCTGTGGATGAAGCTGGACGCTGCTGCAAGGCATTGCATAACAGCTGCTTGTTTCTAGGTGTACAGGCTGTGATTCCCTCCCTGTACCTTCCCATCCTGCTAATATTCTGCAGCCAGATGCATGCAACTGACTTCCACCAGTCTGGAGCTGACCTGCAGTGACGTCATTGCATCATTAAGTTTCCCCCTAGGAACACTAGGCTTCTATATATAGCAGCACATTAATTCTGCCAGTGAAGGATCTATCTGAAGCTCAGCATTAAACTGATTTTAACGCCCCCTTCTTCCACTTCCCTGCCAACTGATTTATCTTCACTGTGCAGGCTATTCTCAGAACAAAGCAACACCAAAATAAAAAAATAAATAAATATATATATATATATATATATATATATATATATATATACATACACATACATGCGTGTGTGTGTTTGCTTGTGTATTTAACACACACATATATTACCTTTTAGCTTCCCTTGTTCTGTATTCTAACACTGTATAGGAACAGCGCTATAGAGCTATAAATAGAAAATGCTTAGCAGTCAGCTGTCAGGAATAAAGGCAAAGAAAATCAGGAGATGCTCTGTATAAGGTTTATATGGAGGGAATTTCCTCAATTCAGAACATTTTTAAACATAGCATATTAATAGGTTTTCCACTGCTATGCAAGTTGAAGAGCCAGCACTAATTTAATGTTGACTGATAGAATCAAGAACACTATTTAAAATTATTGTCTGAAGCTTTTTCTATAGTTTTATAAGATAAGGGTATAACCTTTGTTCTGCACTCACTATGATCAGCTTACAGTTTGAAAAATGTACTAGATTGAGTGATATGTACAGTAAACTCCTTTTGAAAATCCATAGATAGTTAAAGCAATGATACACTTTCATGTCTAGATTTCCAGTTGTGTGAAAAAAGGTGATTGCAGTTATGTATCAATAAATTATATTAAAAAGACCTGCAGAATTTGACATCCAATTACAAACTCCAAGTTCCACATGTGACAATACTTAATGTTGTTAGAAAGGTGGGTTGGATGAATTTAGCACAATATTTTATGAACAAAAAGAGCACATATCAAGAATGAAAGATTCACTTTTTTTCTCTGAAGAAAGGGTCAATTTTGTAAACAGATGCACATGCCCAGCAGATAGTATCTGACAGAATCTGCAGGACAAGACATTTATGTAAAAAACAGACAAAAACAGGTTGCTGTAGTACTTAGTGTAGTAGACATAAAAGGGTGTCAATGTTGCACAATGAGACTCTACACTCACATGTAAAGATGGTTGCTGTTCCCACATACAGCATTTGCGGAATACCTATTGACAACAGGTGAAGGATATTTAATTTGCAACCAGACTGATCTTTCGTCACCAACCTATAGCAACAAGTTCGTAGCACCAACCTATAGCAACAATCACCATTATTACCCTATACCCACCGCACAAGGGTGTAGGAAGAGCCCTAGTGCTTTCAGCACTGGGCTGGTTATTCCTAGAGGGGGGGGGGGGTGCCCGTTTTTGTTTTTGCGGACCCCACTCCCTAGGGAATCCAGCCCAGCGCTGAACAGCCTGGGGTTGGTTTGTCATTATGGCAGGGGGACCCCTGTCGCGTGTCCCCCTGCTATTTTGCCAACCACGCCGCCTGGTGTGCCTAGTGCTGGTTACGTGAATATCGGGGTGGGACCACACAATTTTTTTCCAGGATTTTCACGCAACCATCAGTAGGCTGGCAGTGCTACGGTTAATAGTGCTCGGACGGGGGGACCCCACGCATTTTTACTTTTCAAACATTCATCCATTTTTAAACTTTTGACAGCTGCAGCTGCATAGCCTTGCAGTGTAACAGTGATGTGTTTGGCAATCTCGCATCTAGAAAGCAACGTGTTGTATCTGTCGATTTGTATTTGAAACTCCGTCGGGTTTGCAAAATCACAGCTTGATTCATTTGGATATTTGTATAGCTAGAGTGGGGAAAAATCGAGACAGCGATTTCATGCGCATTTGAAACCAGCAGTTTCTCCGGTGATTTTACATCAAATCTCAGGTTAATACATCGCCAAGTTTCAACTCGCACAAGAAAATCATGGGATTTTCAAAATCGCAGCTTAATACATTTACCCCTTGGACCCATAAGCAATTTTACAGGATAATTATCGGTGCATTAAACCTCACAAGATAAGAACACATACTTGAGGAGCTGAATGGATTAAACAAAAAATTATCTTTAAAAATAATTAAAAAATTAAAAATCTCCATTGTGGATGATCTTATATTTAATAGAAAATGCCTATGAATAGTAGGAAACCCAAACAGTTTATCAATAAATAAGCTATAGAGCAAAACATTCAGGTAATCCTAATATTCACATATCCAGCATTTCGTGGGCATTAAATGCGGGTCAGTAATCATTTACTATCCCATTCTGTCATAACAGAAACAGCTAAAACATAACTCTACATATATACACATATTAAATGGCAGGGTAATAGAAGTACTTGAACATGGAAAATAACCTGATCAATTCTGGTCAGGGTATATTGCATTTGCCTAATACATCATTTGACTTCTTTATAAATGCAAAACTGGTGACTATTCAATTTAAAGTAGAAGTACATATTAAAATAGGATTAAAAACAACAATGCATGGAAAAGCATTACAAAAAAGTATGCAAGTTACACACATGATTTATACCATGAGACCCCAATACATGCACCATATTTCCCATTGTACCAATATTTTCTTGAAATCTCCACTTTCACTTTTTCTAATGAAGTAACACTGTGGGGTGTATTTATGCAGTGGTGAAGAGTCTAAAAGCCAACAAAGGTGCCGGAAACAAGAACAAGCTTTCTCACCAATGGTCTTGTTTGACAAAGGCTTAGCACAAAGCGTTAAACATCTGTCAGCTGATTAGCACTGTCCCCCTAGACCTTTATGGGCATGGTGAACTGAATCTATTCATCAAGCTTTGCTTTTCACTGCTAACACTTTAAAATTAACACCATCTCAGGATAGCGTTACTTACCTTTTCCAATACAGTGCGGTCCCACTGGAGAGCCACATGCTGCACGCTCCTCCCCTCCTTAGGCCAGAGATGACTTTACTGAGCATGCACAATGCAACATCAGTGCATGCTTAGTAAGTCAGTTCTGTCACTTCAATGGCGCCAGACCCTTTCACAGCAAAATAAGGGTTTTGTTGCTGAGAGGGATTTTCACTGAAGATCTCATGACAGGTAAGTGGTCTTAGATAGTATATTACATCTTTCTGTATCATATCCTCAAGTACCGCTGCCCACTGTCTACCACTGATAAATAGACCCCTGAGTTTAGTTGTGGAATGATGGAATAGAATGATAGGCTGCATCCATATGGGACTGTTTTTGGGTTTTTTTGCACCAACAGTATTAACAGGTAGGAATAGAGAGCACAGCCGAAAGTCCATTCCCTGCACATTGTACAAACACCCTCCTCTGCCCACCTCACTTCCATTTTCAGGAAAACGGCACCGCTCATTGTAAAAATTGCACTTCACAGACCCTTCTCATTGTCAGACACATTGACAACCCTCCATCCCTTGTACTAGACACATGTTTGATCACTAAATTATCTGTTTCTATATAAGCACCGCACAACTGTATCTAAGTTGAGCACTCCTTATCCTCCATCTCTTGACAGAATGTGCTCTTTGAGTGGGTACAGGGGTAAGTCATAGAGTGTAGTTAGGAAGCAGAAAAGGAGTGCTGAGGAATACGCAATCACTTCAAAATTCAACAACGTAGTAGGGGATATATTGCCAAGGAGGCCATGGGGTCACTGATCCAACTACATTTATGAATACAGAAGTGGTAATGTTGCTTTTATACAGTCACAGCCATACACTCTCCAGAATTCCCCATCCTCTGGGGAACTGTGATAGATGCCTGCACCTGAAGACTGCCTGATGGTGTGCTGTCTGTGAGTGGAGGAGGAGGGTAATTAGGAGCAATTTAGCAGAGCAGAAGAAGGAGTAGGACATGGGAGCAGAGTAGACTGGGTATGGTGGAAGACATAGGGAGCTCAGTGGTGGGTATGCTGGTGAAGTGCATATTGTGATTATGTGTGTATGGTATAATGGGCAGGGCCATGTTCATTACTTTAATGTACAGAACAGTAGATTTCTCTCACTACCAATTTAATTCAGTATTTAGATGAACAAAGCCTGTAACTTTAATATGTTTTTTGGTATTTACATGCTTGTGTTTATGCCTACAGTTGACTTACCAAATAAAGGAAACACAACATTGAGTGTATTGTAGCAATATAGTGTCATCATGATCTACAGTACAATAGTTTGAATGTGTTTTGCTAGTGTTTCAACAGGAATTTAAAACTCTATTGGGGGATGTGCCAATACTCCTCCATGATACATTCATCACTTTATGTTTTGTTAATCATAGAGATAAATGCTGCTCTATAATCTCTAGAAACTTCTCTAGAATCTCATTTATCCTCAGTTGCCCTCAGATGAATGACTTCTGTTCCTCAGTCTTTTATACCAACATCACCATTGTTCCTTGTGAAACATCAACAATTTGGGCAATCTTCTTTACAGTAGCACACCCTAAAACACATCTCTCTGGAGGTTTTTCCCTATAGCCATTAATGACAAAATACTGGGCAATTATACCTAATAATTATTTTGATCCTAAGCAGGATGAATTATTACTTCATTAATCAATTAATTAATTAACATGGGGACCACAACCAGATCTCAATGTACACCTCTTACTAAGACAGTGCTTCAGCGCCCACTATATGTTCCATCTGCATTAGAAAAGTACATTTTTTGTACCACTAATTAAAATTATTATGTTTCTAGCTGGCAAGCATATATGCCCCAACATATCATAAATTCACCAAATTTGTGTTAATTTAACAGGTTAGCTTTTATTATTATTTTATTTGTACTTTTTTGTCATCCAGGGAGGGCATTCAGCAGTCAGTTTGCCAATGCCTGGATCTGTTAGTGTAGACTGAATCAGGGTCTGCACTAGCTTTTACTAGCTGTCCTATCAAATAAGGAGTGGCCTTAGTGACGTACTAATGTTAGGTCACAGGATTTTCCATTCTAATGCAGAAGCACTAGAACATTCCAACGGCATTCTTTTCAAATGGTTTGTGCAGCGTGGGGACCAGAAATAGAATAAAACATTTTCTTATCCCAAGACCGGACCCTGGGCTGTCATTGACAGCTAAGGTCAAGCCAACAATGGTGGAACACCTTGGAGAAAGCAAACAGGAGCTTTAATCGGTCATTCCGGAACATAAGATTTTCAGAATGGCTGCTTACAAATGGCACAAAGGTTAAATAGGGGTTAAATGTGAAAGCTGTGTGCTTCCATATTTGTTCTGTATTTTTATAGGATCAGAAATAAATCATGTATGAAGAAGTAAAGCAAAACATTACTGTGGAGGGAAGTGAAAAAAATAATAATAAAAAAATACCCTTTTTTGTCTGATTACTTCCTGAGTAATTTACACATATAATTCATATACCAGTAGAGCTTAATGATCACATTTTCTAGTCATTTTATGGGTTGCATGGTGTATAGTCACATGATTTGATGTAACATTTGCAAATAAATTTGTTCCCTGTCATATCTACATCTTTATTGTGGAGCTAGACAGCAAACTGCATTCTACATCATCCTTTAATAAATTATGAAAACAATATCAAAGCAAACAGGATACATTCACACAGTAATCAGCAATGTTGGCTCTGATCATCATGTTGATATATCATATTCATTTTGCCATTAAATTGCTTTTAGGAAAAAACATTTTCTTATTGTCAGAATGCAAAGTGATATTACATCTGTTTGGGTCTCGTGTGCATTCGATTTTGATCAAGAAAATTTAAGAAGGGAACAAAATGTGTGATAGCACAAATGCACAGAAAGCAAATAGCGAAAATGGAAACTCTTAATGCCTATTTTGTCTCTCCTGGCATATTAGCTGAGCATACAAAAATGTTCAGTACAATGAAGTGAAGCATTATGTTTATACATGTTGTCTGTGAAGTAGCTGTCACTACTTCATACCACAGTGTCAGATCTTCATGGCAACAGCTAAGGTCATTATCACACAGCCTTTAGTTACCCCATGTATTGTTCCACACCAGTGTTTTTCTCTTTACAGTGAGGCTATGGGAGCTGTCCATGTCTGCGGTGCTTAAATATTATACTGCACTGTTTATCATCTACATCTGATTTTTTTAATGTGAACTGTACTGTGTTACATTTTAACATTGCTGGATCAGCTCAGATCACTGCATTCCTCTTAACATGCTTAAGAAACCCATCCCACACAAGATACTGGGGCTTATTTGCTAACAAAGTGCAAATTAGCATTAATTAGTACTAACCAATCAGCAGTTAGCTTTTATCATTATAGAACAAGCTTGATAATGGAAGCAGATGCATGATGCTGTGAGTTACCGCAAATTTGCAATTTTCTTTAGTAAACAAAAAAAAGCCAGCGACTTGATGAATATTTTCTTTGGTTCAGATAGTGAGTTTACATTGTCCTTGAACACCCACACTTAAAGTCCCATAGCAAAGTATTATCTCAATGCTATTTAAAGACACAATAATCCCACATAGGGGGTATACATACAACAGAAGCAAACAGGCCATCAGTTTTCCATCAGAAGAGGGTCACATCCATTCATATCTCCTAGTGATGGAAGATTTACTGAATGTAATAAGATTGTGTGTATTTATCCTGGAAGGTCAGTAGCCATTTTTAAAAATAATCACGTGTTAAGGCTATCACTTTGGGGATCGTTGTCATTGATGGTTTAATTATGAACATCAACAAAGACGTTTTGCATTTTTTATCCTGTTTATATTTCTAGATACAGGGACATCAGAAGAACACCAGCCTTGTCACTTCACCATCACATAAACGTCAGCTGCCTGACTAGAGGTAATTTAAGACAAGAAAGTCCAGCACATCGATTTAACAATTTGTAATGTTATAACACCTTTTTTTGTACATCCACAAATTTGGTGGTCACACAGTATGCACACTTGTATAGCTATAGTCAATCAGCAGTCATTGTGGACATTATGTTAACATTTTATTTCAGGTTAAAAGTGAACATTTGTAGCAGTGAACTATTGTTGCTTCAGATAGCGCTGCTGATATCTGCAATTCTTTGAGGAGATAATTGATAAAACCAACAGACCTTCATTTATACAACTAACTTTCAGCTGAGCAAGCACCAAACCGTCATTTTCTTTATGTTTTTTTATTCACTTAGTCATATTTAGAGCACTTGTCCAGGTTTGGAGCCCTGTCCTAGTGAAATAAACTCCCATGTAGCCCTACAGTTGAGTTCACCCATGACCCTGAGTCTACCTGACCAGCAGGTGATGAGATGGAGAATATAGAGCTGTCAGACTAGGACTGTCAGACTAGGAGGAACAAAGTTATTCAAGCAGCAGGGATAATGTGACAGTACAGCCACACATCAGAAAAAAAAACATTCAGTCAACAAACACAGTTGTCAGGCAACACATTATGATCAGCAAACTAAAAGTTCTATTAAAGTATTTCACCAATGACAATGAGATAACATTAATACACGCCAGAAATGATTATGGCACTAGCAGGAATGACTACTCTAATACACAGCATCTCTGATGTATCATAATCGTTCCTTAGTCATATGTCTTCATCCATGTGTCTGTTTCACTCACTTTGTGTCATCATTTTCATTGCACAATGTATCCTTTAATTATTTTACACCTCAATGACCAATTTTTTTTAATATATCCAGAGAGTTTTATATTGTTCGTATCTTTACAAAACATCTTGATATATGGACTTATGTATTAGAGAATACTATTAAAAGTCCATGTGTAAGCCTCCATTGGTAATATTAATCCACAGATAACCATGTTAATAGCAAAAACACTGTAAACAGTCTGCTGTGACTGAATTAGTTACTTAAGGGCGATTTAGTCCTATATGCACACAGTACCCTCAGCTACATCCAGGCTCCTCCGGTCTTCAGAGGATCGTGCACTCACACAGATTACATTCACTTTGCGTTTCAAGATGAATCCAGACCATTAGGCTTCATTTACAGTTAGGAACAAAAGCAAAAAAAAGGAGCAAATTTGCTCCTGGACAAACCATGTTGCAGTACATTACTTCTCAAAAGCTTTTCAGCAACATGACATGAGCTGTCAACCAAAACAATATTGATTTTGAATGAAAACCTCACACACTTTAGTGTTTAGATGGGTAAACTGGCTTCAAGGAAATATCCAACTTGACTAATATTTTACAAATATCCCCTGTCCCCCAAATAGTAAAACAGTCTGCAGAAAATTGAATGAAAGCACCTAAAGGCTTATTGGTAATTGAAGCTAATTGGATGGCTCTAACAATTCAGTTAACTCTTACCAACACTTTAGTGTTCTGGGCAAGACAGATCATTGGCGCCATCCCCCCCTTTCCTCACATGCAGGAACGCACTGCCAGAGGGGGCATGCCTACACGTGCAGTGCCATTCTCCAACACTGTGCTGCTCTCTCCTACATGTCCTTGGAGCTTTGACAACCTGGTGTCTTAAGCTTAGTTGCTGCTGGGCAGGATCCTGGAATGTTGAGCCCTGTTTGGACAAGAGACAAGAAATGACTAAACATTAGGCCACCATAACATCAACCAGCCCAACATTAAATCATTAGCTTTTTTAGTTCAATAAACAGGCCTCCTTCCACCCAATCAGCCCCAGAATTTATTTAATAGCATTCACATTTAATAAATATTTTTTTTTTCCCTGCATTTAGCCCCGACATTAAATTAATAATACCCACATTTAATTATTAGGCCTCCTTCTTCCTAACCAGCTCGGCATTAAATGAATTGCTTTTTCATTTAATTAACAGATCTCACCTCAGATTTCATAGACCTCAGATTTCACCCCTCATCAGTCATAACATTAAATTAATAGCATTCCCATTTAATAAACAGACGTTTCCCCCTCACTAGCAATGACATTAATAGCATTTCCAGTTCTCTCCAGCCCACTCCCACCTGTTCTATCCAGCCCCCTCCCCCCTGATTTCTCTAGCCCCCTGATCTTTCCATCCCCCTCCCCCATTTTCTCCATCCCCCTCTCCCCCTGTTCTCTCCAGACCCCTCTTCCCCTGTTTTCAACAGCCCCCCATTTCTCTCTAGTTCTTACAGTAATTTAATTGCCTTAGGGTTCAGCTTTAGCTTACTTTAGGCTCAGCTTCTCTTCTTATCTCTATGTGGTCTTTCTTTGTCTTCAACTTCTTAATCTGTCAACTTCTTGCTGTCTTCTTCTTGCTCTGACTTTTTCTTGCTCTGTCTGTTTTCTTCCTGCTTCTTCTTGTTTCCTTGCTGGCTCCTCTATATGGCGTTCTGACATCGTGTTTGCACATCAGCGATGGTGCAGTTAGCAATTGCAGCCCTTCAGTGCATGCCATGGAGGTAAATGTCTATCTGGGGCCTGCATATAGCAGGCTGGCATTGCGCCCCTTCGGCCCTGTGCCTTGGGCGCCTCACCACCCTGTTACGGCCCTGATAGGTGAGACCTATGGGGTAGTGGGCTGTGAAGATCTTATGATCTGTAAAGGAGTTCACATTGGGTGTCAGGGGAAATCCAATGGTTAAGGAAGAGTAATTTTACATATAAAGTCTGCCGGGATTCATTCTTAAATATTACTGTAAAGGAATTTTAATGCTATGTTGTGAAAATGTTATTTAAGCCATTTCATCTCAATATTTTTAAAACAAGCATACTGCAGTACATTTTGCATACCAATACTCCTTGAATTAAATCCATTGAGTACTAAACTGGAAATTACCTATTTAATATGATTTCCATGCTTCATTAGTCTGGAATCTGATTAGAAAGTATCTTATTAAACACAATTTCTGTTTTTTTATTCATTAAACTCCATGTAATTAAATAAAATTTCACGAGCTGATACTAATGAAATTTTGTAGATTATATGTTGTGGATACAGTGCTAAAATATTTAGATCTGAGTCCTTCACGTGAAACACTACATTCTGTCAAGTTACTGCATAACTGCGCCACCTTGTGTTCATTTTGGATTATTACACGCTACAGATTACTGATTGAACTTCAGAATTGTGTAACTGACAGGCAGAATAAACTGTAAGCAATAATAGTGAATATGCTCATCTTTTAGTGATAGTAAGTTAATAGTAACATAAATATATTTAGACATTTATGGCCTGATATAGAGTGTGATGCATTTTTACCTCCTGGACATATGTTTAAAAATGTGGTTGCAAATTGTATTATTATTACATCAGACCTATGTCAGGCAAACAAATAAATATCCTTATGCCCAAATATAGCATGGAGATACGGCATGCGGGCTATTTATAGATGTGAAGGTTGCATTACATTATTTGTAAAGAGTTGTCCAAATGGAAAAAAACAATTACAGGGTTATTGCCCGCAGTAAACAAACCACAATAAGGAGCACCAGTCACATTGGTTATATCAAATAAAAATTAAAAATTAAACAGATATGGCAGAATACACTCAGAATACACTTAGATTCCTGATAATGATTAATATATTGTTATTATCTACAAACTTATTTAACATTCATATCACATAGAAAATATGTACACAAATGTATATGATGATGGGGTTGTCCAAGATGATATGAACAATAATTACCAGATTATCAAATCTGATGTAAAAATCACACATATATTATATATATTATATATAATATATATAGTAATATCAAGCACTATTTGGACATTGTTAGTAATTCAAACAGTACTTGGAGGGGGCGAGTGGCCAGCTTGCCCCCCCTCTCTAACTAAATCACTCATTATATGATGGACTGTATGATATCCACGTGTCTGGAAATTCAAATACATAGGCCGAAGTGTCCAAATTCTAATTATTACTTCTTAAAACAAGCCAATAGGGGTGGTGTGGGGGGGGGGGGGGGAGCATGGCCAGGCGCAGATTCCCTGTACTCTCCAAAAAAACAGCAAATATCCATAAACATCTGTGTTTTCCTACTCTCCTAAAAGCTCCCAAGTTTGTCGGTAAACTTTACGTACCCGTGAGTTCATCTTTCCCCTGCAGCTGCTGGACTCTGCTAGAGAGGGGTTGGGGCCTGATCGGCGGGAGAGCCGCAGGCTGGTGGGAGCCCCACCTTGGACTCTGAAGCGGACCCTGCAGCCTGTCGACACCGGGAGAGCCTCCAATTGACAGCTTGGTTCCTGGAGCAGGAGTGGATCCCCCTGCACTGTTTGACGGTCCCTGCTGCAACTTACGTCTGCTGGTAGGCGCAGCAGGTCATCTCAGACTGCCCCCCGGCTAGCAGCGGCATCCGTTGCGAGGGTCCTATTCGCTCCCCGGTGACCATCAGGTCCGTCAGTCTCCTGACCGAGACCTCCACGCAGCGGACAGGAATTTCCCAGGCTGCCATTGCAGCCACACTTTCGGCACAGATCTGCTCCCCTCCAGACTACACTGGGGCTACACTGGCTCCACTCCGCGATTCAGCCTACTATCTGTTCTGGAGTCAGTGTAGTGCCCTGATTCTCCCAAGTGCACACAACCCCAGGAGACACTCATGGACATCCCTACCTAAGCCGTCCATCTGAAGCAGGGCTGCCAGCTGGATCTTGTGCCTGCTTCTGATCTGACTGGGGACCCTGCTGTTCTGCACTCACTCCATCAGCAATAAGGTCAGTGCTCTGGACCAAGCTGTCCACTCCAGTGTTCCTCTACTCCTATTATATAAACAAGAGACTGTCAATCTGATCTTGAATTCCACTTTCTTCTCACATAACACCCTGCAGGTGTTACTGGCCACCTAAGCCATCCAAGCTTCCCCCCGCCTGTCTGCTGCACAGCCAAAACTCGACATCCAGGTTTCCCGTGACTCCAACATGAATGAACCCGCTGGTAGAGGTCACGGCGGGTGAAAATACGCAGCATTTTTTCGTCAAGACAAAGCAACAAATTCTTTCCCTCCCCGCTCCCCCCAAGGGGCCCAAAGTCATTCAGACCCTTGAAGCATAACAGTTTCCTCCACAAAAGCCGTCTTCCTGAATTATGCAACCTGATTGTGGACTGCACTAACTCTTTCTCCGCAGACCTTCAAAAGGCCATAGGAGACCTCAAATCAGAAATGGTCACAATATCCAAAAGAACAACAGTTCTCGAAAATAAGGTGGAGTCTACACTTAAATTTCAAAATGAGGCGTCTCAAGACATGGATTATTTGTTGACGGAAAATGATTTTCTAAAAGAAAGACTGGAGAACTTGGAAAATAGAGAGCGCTGCAACAATCTCCGCTTACGCAATAAACCCGAATCAGTGGAACCAATGGAATTAGAAGAGTATGTAAGCAAATTCCTCTCTTCATTGTTCCATACACTATCTAATCACTCCATACAGATAGAACAGGTACTTAAAGCACTGAGGCCTTGCCCAAAGGACTCCGAAGCTCCCAGAGATGTGATCTTATGACTCTTATCCTTTAAAACTAAAGACCTCATTTCATCTGCGGTCAGGAATTTTCCATATGTTCTACACAATGGATGTCTCATTCAGGTGTTCCAAGATCTTGCTCCTTCAACGATCGCTAAACATTGAGACCTCAGAGATGTGGGGGTAAATCTATCAAGCTGAGATTTTTCCGGCGGGTTTGAAAAACCAATCAGATTCTAGCTATATTCAGTACATTCTACAAAATTATAGCTAGAAACTGATTGGCTGCTATAGGCAACATCTCCACTTTTCAACCTCGACGGAAAACTCTCAGCTTGATACATTTACCCTGTGACCTGTACTCTCAGAGATAATGAATACAAATATTGATTGGGGTTTCCTTTTCATCTGGTAGTCGAAGTGAAAGGTCAGCATTTGTCGATTCGAAACCCTGACGAAGGCAAAGACTTGATTCACCGACTCAACCTCTCACGACCAGGACGAGACAATGGAGAAGGTCCCCAGAACTCTGCTGTACATCAATCCCTATGATTTGCACTCCTGACTCCCTTCCAGGGAGGCTCCAAATGCCTATTCTTCCCCCTGTTAACACAATGGTATGCTTTGCTGTCGATCTGATTTTATTTCTAGCAAAAAGAAAATTTTTACTTTTTCATCTACGGTAATTTCTCCACTACACTTTTCAGGTGTAGCTGTAACTGGTTGTTTAATACACATGTACTTTCTTCTACTTTCTTATGGATGGGCAGGGGGCTTTCTCTGCCCCCCTAGGCCATTCCCCCCCACATATTGAGATTTACATTCCTCCTTTTTTCTAAAAACACACATGTTTAGTTGCACTCCCACACTTTGTGCCTTGACAGAGTTTATTATATAGGTGTGATCCACCTAGTTTACAGTTAACCCGGTCATTAGCCACTCCTCCTGTAGGCTACCCCTCTGCCTTTGAGGTGCAAGTCTATGCCCTTGACCTCTTTTCCTCCCTTAATGTCTGTTCCTTTACTCCAATCTCCCCTCTTTCCCCCCTTTCCATTCTTTCCTCCCTCTTACCCTTTCATAGCCTACAAATTCACATTTTTCACATTTTTCCCCTTTTCTTTCTTTTTTTTCTTCTAACTCCCAATACCCTCGCTATGCCTCTTGCAATTCTCTCTCTCAACGTCAAGGGCCTGAACACTCCACAAAAACGCTCCATGCTTTTCCACACAATACACAAGCGTAAAGGTGATGTTATTTTCTTAGAGGAGACTCACTTCAGGGCTGCCGGCCATACCTCCTTGTCCTCATGAAGATACTCCGTGGTGTTCTACTCCTCTCAATTTACTAAGAAAAACTGGGTGGCAATACTGCTCCGTAATTCTGTCCCTTTAGTCTTGTCGGAAGTCAAGGGTGATCCTGAAGGCCGTTTTCTCATATTAGTGGGAAAGATTGGACATCTTAAAATAACCTTTGCTAACATCTACGTGCCTAACACAGATCAGACAACTTACTTCTCACATTTTTTCTCAGTGCTACACCACACACGTAAGGGACTCCTTTTTATAGGGAGTGACTTTAATACTGTTATGTCGCCTTCTCTAAATCAGTCACTAAGTTCTCCCTCTCACCATCCCCACACACAGAAACCCTACAAAAACAGGTGACCGAGGCTGGACTTTTTGATATTTGGTGGGCGCTATATTACTCATCTAGTGATTATACATTCTTCTTATTCCCTCACCATTCCTACTCTCAGGTTGACATGTCTATGGGTTGCACACACATCTTCCAACACATTAAGCTGGCTGACATCATCCCTAACACATGGTCAGACCATTCTATCCTATCACTTTCAGTCGACCTCCTCAATCCGAGGAGACATTATCCAATTTGCCTCTGGTAGAAAGAAGGAACGCTCTGAGACATTTAACAATTTATCTGCCAAATTTAAAGACCAAGAACCCCTGCACAAACAATCTAATTCCCACCCATTATTCCAATGCATACAAAAAATTATAGGGGAAATCCAATCGAACGTCAACTACGTTGGCTTAACCAAACCTTCTTTGAGAAGGGAGATAAAGCAGATACACTTTTGGCCAACAGACTGAGAGCAAAACGGCTTCCTAAACAGTCACCTCACTTAAGGACAAAAAAGGTAACATGTCCTACGACCCTAGAACCATCAATGACAGGTTGCATAGCTACTATGAGAACTTGTACAACCTTCACGAAGGACAGCGTGCCTCGGAAGCTGACTCTAAGGCCATTCACACATACTTAGACAAATGTTCCTTGCCCACACTGTCCTCTCAACAGGCCTCTTCCCTTAACCAAGATATCACTGAAGAAAAAGTCACACGTGTCCTTAAATCACAGAAAAACTCTAAAGCCCCTGGTCCGGATGGCTTCATGATGTCATATTACAAAACCTTTTCGAAAGAACTAGTGCCCCATTTGACCCACATTAATAATATATTACAAGGCGAGCAATTTCATGATGAATCCACTCGATCCGCCATAGTAGTTATCCCCAAACCAAACAAAGACCCAACTTGTTGTGCTAGCTATCGTCCCATCTCATTAATCAATGCTGATGTTAAAATTCTGGCGACGCGTCTAAATGCCTGTATGTAAACCCTAGTTTTTCCTGACCAGGTAGGCTTTGTCCCCACCAGGCAATCCCTGGACAGTACTAGACGGACTTTAAACATTATCGCACATGTCAACCAACACAAAATCCCCACGGTCGTTCAGGCCTTAGACACCGAGAAGGCCTTTGACAGGCTTTCATGGCCTTTTATGTTCCGAACTCTTAGGCACTACGGTTTGAGTGGGGCATTCCTAACCGCGGCAGTGACACATTGTCTGTGTCACTGCCCCTCTTCAGCGGTGCTGACTAATGGTTCATTGTCCTCTGCTTTCTCCTTGCGCAATGAAAAGAGAAAGGGGTGCCCCCTATCTCCACTCCTGTACGCACTGTGCATTGAGCCTCTGGCAGCTGCTACTCGACAAAACCCAGACATATCCGAGATTCAAATAGGGCCACGTCACTTCAAGCTATCTCTATTTGCTGATGACATCTTGTTAACACTTTCCAATCCCCTGCTCTCGCTCCCTAACTTGCACAAGGAGTTGGAGAAATATGGTTCCTTGCCAGATTATAAAATTAACAACTCCAAATCAGAGGCCCTGTCACTCCAAGTTTCTACCTCAGTTAATGCGACTTTAGAATCCTTGTTCAGTTTTCAGTGGCGCCCTAGGGCCCTGCGGTATTTACAGGTCCAGATCACCAAAGAGTATAAACAGCTGTTTCAGTCTAATTTTATGCCCCTTCTTCAATCAATAAAATGAGATCTTCTCAGATGGTACTCACTCTTTATTTCCTGGTTCCAAACATTACCTATCCCAGTCTCAGGTACATATCTGGCTAAATTGCAATCATTCTGTGGCAGATTTATTTCACAGGGGAAAAATTGTGCTGCAAGCATTCCTGCTTAGCTAAGTCCACTCAATCTGGGGGTATGGACTCCCGCTTTTTGAACGATACTACCAGTCAGTTTTAGCCATATTATCTCCTGGCAATCAACCCCGGGAACTAAGAGATGGGTCGACCTCAAAAACGCACTCACACCAGCTCACACTCTTAAATTTCTCCCCTGGTTTTCCTGTAACCAGAGACCGGCCTTGGTCTATTCTCACCCCACTATACAATTTTACTTGACATATGGGACAAGTGCCATAAAACGTGGAGACTCACCACATTCCTTGCCCCCCTCACCTCATTATGGCACCGCCCACACCGCTCTGCAGGCAATTCCACCTCATATTCCTTGCCGTGGCAGAAAGTTGGCATCACCCAGTTCACCCACATACTGGGGGAACACAAACCACAGACCTTTTCGGACTTGAAAGAAAAGACAGGCCTTCCTTCATCCTTGTACTTCGCTTATATTCAAATATGCAACTTTATACAAGCCCAATGTAAAACAACTAAACTGCGTAAACCCACAGTTTTTGAGAGGAGTTGTATATACTGGATTGGAGCTCCAGGACTGATATCCCTTGTTGATTTCCATTAAAACGGCTATTAGACAGAACACATACATTCAAAGTATACACTAGGTGATATATGGTGCCTATCAGACTACACAAAATGTATCTGGGTACATCGAATCTCTGCTGGAGGACCTGTGGGGATGTGGGGTCTTTTTTTCATATTTGGTGGCTATGCCCCAGCATTTCCAATCTATGGGTCCAGGTTTCTGCTCTTCTCACCAGAATTTTAGAAGTGGAGGTGACCCTGGACACAATGGTTATGTTGCTGTGTTCTCTAGTTAAATCCCTTACTAAACACAGTGAAAAACTCGTACAACATGTTTGTGCTGCAACGCGTATGCAGATAGCTAAAGATTGGAAGTACCCCCGCCCCCCCCCCACCTCCAAAATATTGTTTTTCGGGTCTGGTGCGTGGCCTCAATAGAATATGTCACCAGTCTCCTCCGAGACAAAATCTCATACTTCAACAAAGTGTGGGACCGCTGGTACACCTTTTCCCACTCTTCAATGCCCGCTATACAGTAAAACGTCCCACATGTCTACAACACATGAGTCTTTTTTCTTCTTTCCCCTATATATCTGCACACTGAGAGCCCTGCAAGAACGGAGATGAGAATCCCCCCTCTGGACCTACCCCACTATGGGAGGTCAGCGTACTAACCCATCTTGTTTCTTTATGTTCCCGGATGGTGGACGTGCAGGACGCGCCGCCTCTTGAAGCCACACTGAACTCCTCCTTTTCCTTTACCCCTTCATAGCTTTTCTTTTTTTTCCCCTCCCCCACTCCCCTTCCTTCTTCCTTCCTCTTTCTTTCTTTTCCAAATTAAAAAACCAAAAAACAACAACAACATGTATCTCCACTAAGGGGAAACGGTGCATTCTGGTGGATAGTTCTCTATTCTCCTAGGCCCACTGCCTTGGACACCGCCTTTAAGAAGGTCAAATTATCAGTGTAATGTTCCTGTTTGCTTTACACTGACTTATTACCCTGTATATGCACATATTGCAATGCATGTTGTTGATGAAAATAAAGAGTTTGAAAAAATAAAAACAAGCTAATATATGGAAATAGAATGACATACAGTACTTGTCAGGACCATACAAAGTCACTTGTGTATTGCTGCACATTAGGACACTGATGGTTTATCAAGACTTCCTCGGCACACACTGTGTCGAGGACTGAGCATCCCTCCATGTGTCCCTCCATGCAAAAAGGTAGCCGGATAAAATAGATGCCTCTGACACCAGATCTCCCATTTAGAACAGACTTTCCAAATGCAGTAGGTAAAGGCTGTGCAATCAATTCTCTGTATGTGAGTATATCACTCCATGAAAATGTCCACATCAATCAAATGTTAAATATAAAAGACTACCTCAGTCTGCATTTCCCCACATTCATATATCAATAGTACCCTTCTTTTTGCCAGCTGTAACCCTGTAAATATAATGGACAGAAACACCAATTTTTGCTGGCAAAAGCTCTCCCTGCCCTTTTAAAAAAATACCTTTTAATGTAAAGTTGAAAGTGTATAAGAGTGAAGAAATGAAAGGATGACCAATGTACTGCATGATCTGCACAGAGTTTATAGACATCCTGGAAAAGTATGTTTTGTACAAGATTTGCTGAGTTTAACAGCTTTATCTTAATTAATATACCAGTACACTGGTATGTGTGTCTGTGCTTAACTGTGTATGTGGCAGTTTACATGTCTACGTGTTTATGTATATTTGAGTCTGTGCATGGGACAATTTACATGTTTGTGTGTTTGACCCGGTGTGTGTTTGTAGCCACGCCCCTACACATGCTGGTCACGCCCACTGGTATCGTGGTGTGGAAACCCCCCTCATCGAATCCTGCATTTGCCCCTGATAGATGTCATCTTGACCCATTGTATCTGAATGAAATTGGTCTGTTCTTGAACTTACTACTGACGGGAGTACAAATGAGTCAGGTTGTTGACATTCACCTATTTAGTTTAATTTTGCTTGTTTGTACAGGAGAGCTCATGGATTAGCACGTCTATATGGTGGCAACTGTGGATAAATGCACCATTTTTCACATTATTATGAAAGAGGAGGAGGGGCTTGGGCTATTTGGAAGCATGCCCAGTTTAATGGGTGACCTCAGAGTGCTCCTTTCGCAAAATTGCCTGCTATTTACACATAATCTGATCAGCTATTTTTTTTAATAGGGCAATTTTGCACCTTGTATAAATACTTTATACAGGAAAATGGCATTTTTATTACACAATGTAATAAAAAATACAACTTACAAAATTATTAAGAGATACAACAACTGCATATGAAAAGAAACTCTTATTACTCATTTAAGAAATAAATGAAACTCCAGTGAGCAGTTTTATAAAAAGAAACAGTTGTAATTAATTACACTTGCGTGTCAGCATATACATAGGAAGGAGATTTTTTTGCACAATAAGCTCACCTTCAGGAGATGACTTAACGTTAGCAGGTGAGCTTACCTTTTTATATCTATATTGTGCACAAACTTTTCCTACTTATGTATATGCAGACACATAGTGATTTATATATTGTCTGATTTAGAGCGCCGGACTATATTTTGTTTTCACAAACACAGTGGTCTTAATTGTCCTGGCAGCACTTTCTTCCCCTACTGATATGCATATGAAGTCGGATATAAATGGTATAAGTTTCAAGGTGAGATAGGTGGAATTAAATAATGTAAGAATAAATGGTATATGTTTCTATGTGAGATAGTTAAGGATTGATTGGATATATTGTTTTGCACAATGTGGATAGTATGTAATTGCTGCTAAAATGCATGATGATTACACTGTACATGTTATGGAGTTTGATTGAGCTGGAATGAAATAGTGTGAGAATATATGGTTTTGGTTCATGTATAATGAATGTAAGTTATACATGACATAAATGGTATTTGAAGTTTATTTTTTATAAATGGAAGTTTTTGTAAAATTAAGGACAGCCTGAGTTTGTCTCCCACACAGCCCACTCCTACTTCTCCCCCACACACACTATGCACACAATACACTCTTGCACATACACCCTTACTACAATAGGCACTGATTCAGACGCAGCCTCCCACCACACAATGCAAGCGCACACACCCTTAAACTCTGATTCCACATGCCCACCTACACACATATACAATGCTTAGATGTATAAAGTATATAAAACAGACAATGAATGTAATGTATTGTATTAACATCTATGAAACCATGTATGATTATTACACTGTTTTATATTATGTATAACTTTGCTACATTTAGAATGATAATTAGAATACAAAACATTTTAAATTAAGTTACCTCTTGTGTGCATAAGCATATGCTTATGATATAAATATTAGTCCAGCAGATTTAGAGCAGATTAGATTAGAATTGTTTTCCTTAGTTTAAACTGGAAACGACCTTTGCAAGGAGTTTGTTAATGGTAATAGTTATAAATAAGTTATTAAATAGTCATTTGTATATTTGTCACACTATTAGACCCTCAGAATCACCAAAAGGAAACTATTAGCAGCTTCCACTTTAACAGTGACTTTTTGCAAAAAAATGCACTGCACACAGGGTTGGCACTATCGTTTGGTGAGCTTAGGCAGATGCCTAGGGTGCCAAGGTTTAGGAGGCACCATAATGTCATTCAGTTTTATTATTTTCACTGCGGTGCCCCTACACTAAACGCTGGCTGCCAACATGGAGAGGTAGCAATCTGCAGCTACTTAGCTGAGAACATGCCAGCTTTGGCCCCTCCATGTCACTTATGGGCTGAGAGTGTGACGCTCTGCTATGATATCAAAGCTCAGGCCAAGGAGCAGATGATGCCAGCCCCTGCCACCCTCCTTCCTTCCCGGTATGGTAAGAAAAGGGAAGTATTGAAGGTGAGCCTCCTAGGAGGGGGGCACAATACCAAAACCATGGGGTGTATTGGTATGAGAAGGTACAGCCCTGTAACAGCCCCTTTCGAAAGACAGACATTCTTAGAGGGTCCAGCGTCGAAGTCTATACAAGCATCTGGGACATCTGGAATTTTATTTTAGCTGCAGCCTGCTAGAATTGCAGGGATCAGAGTTGAGAGAAAAGAACATATTGCAGAGTTTGTCATGTTGGAGAGTCCATGAGTTCTGAGTTTTGGCTTCTGCTTGATTAGTGACACGGGCTGGCTGGGCTGGGGGGCAGGGGGCATCTGCCCCACAGGCCGGTCCCATAGTGGGCTACCTTGTGCTGGGTCACTGGGCCACCTGCTTTTTTTTCCTTTAAAATAGTCTGCTGAGTCGAGTCTTGCCCCCCGGGCTAAAATTTGCCAGCCCTCCCCTGACTAGTGATCACTGACACTTCCTCAACACATCGGCCTGTGAGTCTGATAGCTTGGTGGGCCTGCTGGAGAAGGGAGACTTTGTGTCAGATTCCTACAACACTGGTAGAGGAGAAGAAAATTGGGTGAAGTTGTCTGGACTCAAGGTAGTGGCGCACGAAGGGGGGGTTTCTGAGTCTCCAGAAACCCCCCTGCGCTAACTAAGTGGCCGCTATAGCTGCACTGTCCTATACAGCAGCCGCGGCGCTGTCAAAGAAGCGTCCGCGGCGGTGCTGTAGTGTAAACAGCACCGCCGCGGACGCTTCTTAGACAGCGCCGCGGCTGCTGTATAGGACAGCGCTGAAGAAACGGAGCTGCTGCGCATGCGCAGCAGCTCTTGCGGGGGGTGGGTTTCTTTTTGGGTCGGGGGGGGAAACCTTCCCCCCCCCCCGACAATCCTCCGTTCGCCCCTGCAAGGATCCAGGGGAAATGCTGACTGCAGTCCTCTGGGCTAGAGGAGTAATGGACAAGGTGTGTATTAACCCTGCCTGCCATTTGTTAAAGTGTATTTATATTTTTGTCTATTGTATAATAATAATAAAAGTACCGTTGTACTTGTTATATGCTGTGCCTGAGTGGTGAACCCTTCAAATGAACTGGGTACCTTCCCTGGAATAGTTTAGTTTAGTTTACTTATTAAATTCACCTTTAGTCTTATTCCTTTTTAAGTTGTATCATATATATATATATATATATATATATATATATATTATATTTATTCATACTATTCATGCTATTTATGATATTTTTTATATATTTTTTATATATCCAAAGGGACTTATTTGGGAACCAGTCAATGCAAACCAATTGGTGAGTGACTACAATTTCAGAAATATTAGAGTGTGGTGTCAATTACCACTGCTCAAGCATCCATTATATATATATATATAATAAACCATGGTAGTAGTATTAGAAGAATAGTAGAATGTGTTGGTATATTTCATGTCTTATTGTTAACAAAGGGAGTTATTTTCTTTTTAATCTAAGTCTTATTGTGTCAGATTTTCTTTATTGATGTTGCCTTAATCAATACTATCTTGTTTTGTATTTGTGCTGCGCTTGTGTAGTGATTTTCTGCTTTCTTTTGTTGCTTACTCTTCAGCACTTTACAATTGGGAATAAACAGAGTAATAAAACAAGACTGAATTTTAACAATCAGGCTAAGAGATAAAAGGGCTATGCTGAGAAGTTTATAATCTATAAAAATATATAGATTTATAAATGAGGTTAAATGCCATACATTGCATATTTCCCCAGCTAGATTGCTGTCATATGTAAGATAATTACAAGTTATATAAAATTGCAATTAGGTGTTTGTGATTTAATTCATAGTATTAGCTTGGTGTGACTTACAGGACCTCAAAGTTTCATTAGCTAAAACCTGAAAGGGAGGGACTAAATTGCATTGTTATCTCTTCCATTGTCTCTAACTTCTTCTGCTCTACCCATGAGGTATTTATGGATAGTGATATCCAGAGGCGTAGCTACAGATGAGTGCCCAATAACAATTTATGGCACGGACAGTGGTACAAGTAGTTTTAAATTCTTAGTAGCACTGTACCTAACTGTCTCCACTTTCCAGCTGTGCATTACACAGACATTTTGCACCACATTTTTAAAGGTCATTGACCCCAATTCAATTCTTTGCGAGGTGCAGATGGTAAGCTTTATGCATCCATCAGCACCGCACAACTAGTCCCACTACAGAGATTTCTGCTCGGAAAACTGTGAGCAATCTTACACAGGTTTTATGCATAGTTATTTCCGGGTTATGGGAACCTAGCTAACCTTGCAGGAAATTAAATTGGGACCTTTGTGTTTTTGTTACATTCATTCTTTATATTTATTCCTGGTGGTAACACTTTGAAACAGAAAAAATCCTATTGATTTATTCCACCCTTTAATAAAATGGCCCCTGCATAATCTCCAGTGAGGAATCCCTGACAAGCAGTGTCTCAAAAGCACATTAGCGCATGCACTAATGGGGTTTTTTGAGAATGATAAATAAGACTAGAGATGAGCGGGCTCGGATATCTGAAATCCGAGCCCACCCGAACGTTGCCGATCCGAGCCGGATCCGAGACAGATCCGGGTATTCCCGCCAATTGCAAAACTGAAACCGAGGCTCTGAGTCATATTCTATAAATTCCCCGCTAGCCGCCGCCATCTTCATTTGGGCATTGATCAGGGTAGACGGAGGTTGTGTTAGGTGGTCCTCTGTCCTGCTATATCTTGTGCTGTGCAGTTCAGTTCAGTTCAGTTCTGTGCTGTGCTGTGTTCTGCTCAGTCCAGTGGTGCTGTCTCCTGTGCTCTGTCCTTCTGAGTTCAGTGGTGCTGCTGGGTCCTGTGCTGTGTCCTGTTCAGTCCAGTGGTGCTGTGTCCTGTGCTCTGTGCTTCTAAGGGCATTGTTAATTCCCCATTATTCCCAAGTTATAAAAAATAAAAAAAAAAGTTATAAAAAAAAAAAAAAATTATAAAAAAAAGAAATTAAAAAACAATATCCAAAAACAATCCTGCAGTATAAGTCCATTGGTACTGCAATATTACAAAGTTCACTGATTCTGCAGTATAAGTCCATTGGTACTGCAATATTACAAAGTTCACTGATTCTGCAGTATAAGTCCATTGGTACTGCTATATTACAAAGTTCGCTGATTCAGCAGTATAAGTCCATTGGTACTGCTATATTACAAAGTTCACTGATTCAGCAGTATAAGTCCATTGGTACTGCTATATTACAAAGTTCGCTGATTCTGCAGTATAAGTCCAGTGGTACTGATATATTACAAAGTTCACTGATTCTGCAGTATAAGTCCAGTGGTACTGCTATATTACTGCAGGCAGCTGTGCAGCGGAATTCAGACCATTTGAAGGCGGAGGTATTGTGGCCCCGGTACCAAATTGTGTACCGGGACCACTGCACTATGCAGTCCAGAAAGCTACCTCGGTGAAACGTTTTGGACTAAAAACAATATTGTGAGGTGAGGTGTTCAGAATAGACTGGGAATTAGTGGAAATGATTGTTATTGAATGTTATTGAGGTTAATAATAGCGTAGGAGTGAAAATAAACCAAAAAACTTGATTTTAACACTTTTTATGTTTTTTTCAAAATAAATCCGAATCCAAAACCTTAAATCCGAACCAAAACCTTTCGTCAGGTGTTTTGCGAAACAAATCCGAACCCAAAACCTCAAGCAAATCCGAATCCAAAACACAAAACACGAGACACCAAAAGTGGCCGGTGCACATCCCTAAATAAGACACATAATATAGCAAAAGTTTACTATTGTACCTGTCATCCTTAGGCACAAATATTTGTCATTGGGCATGGTTGTTCCTCTGTTCATTCACGTCACTTCTGATTGGCAACCACCAACACTGGTTCTGCCTATCTCTTTGACTCTAGCAGAAGAGGAGGAAGAAAAGGATTAAGAGGAGAGAAGTGGAAGATGAGGGGAGGTGCCACAAGAGAATTGTGGAATGTGGGAGCTGATGGGAGAGAAAGTAAGTGGTACAGATGGGATGAGGTCACAGGGAGACATACACAGAGCTTGGAAGCAGGACAGAATTAGTGCCCCCCCTTCATCACAATGTTTCTTCTCTCCATCATAATATCGCCCCATTCATCATTATTGTGTACCCCTTTGTCATCACCACACTGTGCCCACTTTGTCATTACAACACTGTGCCACCTTCTTCATCAACACACTGTGTCCCTTTTTCTTCTTCACCACGCTATGCCCACTTTTTTTTCACCATACTGTGCCCCTTTCTTTTTCACCATGACATGCCCTGTTTTTCTTCACCACACTGTGCCCCCTTCTTCTTCACCACAGTGTGCTCCTTTTTCTTCTTCACCGCACTGTGACCCTGGTTCTTATCTAAAAGTGTACAGTGTATCAATGAAAGGCAGCTAAATCCATATATTAAAAAATAAATAAATGGAACTCAGTGAAAGAGGTATCAATTGAGAACGATAGCAGGGTTTTTCTTACCTTGTTACATCAGTTTAAAAATATCCTTTCATGATTTGGACCAGTGGGGTCATCACTGTGACCCCTTCTTCTTCACCCTACTGTGCCCCCTTCTTCTTCCTCACCACAGTGTGCCACTTTTTCTCCTTCACCACACTGTGACCCTTTCTTCTTCGCCATACTGTGTCCCCTTCTTCTTCTTCGCCACACTGTGCCCACTTCTTCTTCTTCACTATACTGTGCCCCCTTCTTCTTCTTTACCACACTGTGCCCTTTTCTTTTCACTATACTGTGCCCCCTACTTCTTCACCACAGTGTGCCCCTTTTACTTCTTCACCACACTGTGACCCCTTCTTCTTCACCATACTGTGCCCTCTTCTTCCGCACAGTGTGCCCCTTTTTATTATTCACCACACCGTGACCCCTTCTTCTTCACCATACTGTGCCCCCTTCTTCTTCTTCTTCTGATATAAATAACTGTCACCTGATTATCTTCTTAAATAAATAAAGTATATTTATTTATTTAGAGGCTCTATAAAAATATCTTGTCTTCACATCTTGTAACACAATGCAGCATAAATCGCTTACATGTGCAGTATAACTCTCCTTTACTAACCCACCCGTTATTAGTCTTATCAGATGGTAACAAGTTCACGATATGACAATCACACATGGGCTGTCACTCTTTACTCCACTTTTTTCCTCCTGAACTTTAACGTTCATATAAGTGACGACTCCGTCCCTATTATTCCACTTGCAGAACTCCTCTTTGTAATGTCTCTAAACTAAACCAGGTTGACACTATTGGTATTTCCATCTTGATGGGCACATATTTTCAATTTAGTGTACACACATGCGCTCTCACTTAGATAGGTTTAGCTGTACTTAAAGCTATTCTTATTTTGTAGTCAACACCAGCAATGTCATAATGCTCAACTTATCTCTCTGAATCTCTATCTCGGAATGAGAAACCTCATATGAATCTATCTCTCCACCTTGGCACTTTTGTCTGACTTCTTCATACCTATTAATAATATCTGTTATCGTGTGTAAGGGAGTACAGCAAAATCTGAATTACTCCATTAGTGAAAGTTAAAGTACTTGTCACCTGAACGCAGTAGAAGCAGTTATTTTGTGGGCTGAACCAAGCTTCATGAGAATATAGCCTTTCATGCTGCAGTAATGTCAATAGTTCCTCATGAATTGATAAGCTAAATATAGGTTTAGCTGCCAGAATTGCTAACTCCACTTTGTGTAGGTGACAGTTACAGTATA
Organism: Mixophyes fleayi; assembly: GCF_038048845.1. Classification (NCBI taxonomy): domain Eukaryota; kingdom Metazoa; phylum Chordata; class Amphibia; order Anura; family Limnodynastidae; genus Mixophyes; species Mixophyes fleayi. The sequence continues at coordinate 142,276,729 of NC_134405.1, read as the reverse complement.
CTTTAAGATACTCTAATTTATAATCTCACATAAAGCATAACGCTCTTTCATTTGAACTTTGCAGTTTTGAAGCAGGATTGGAAAGAGTTTCAAGGGAAAAAATAATGCTTAGATTTTCTGACACCTGCTGGAATATAAATAAAAATTTGTAACCCGACAAACTATACAGAAGTATAACACAGGATGTCATATATCTTTTCCTAACACTCATCATCTAAGCCATTTGAATTATTATTTAAAAACCACACTGTGAAGAAGAGCAGTATAATGTTTACTCTGCCCTTGGACATGATTATGCTCAGAGGGACATATGTTGCAAAAACATTACAATAGATACTGTCCTGTATACAGTGTGTGAGAGACATAAAATTCAGCCACCAGCTGTTCCTGAAGATAAATTATTATATCTGATCCATTTGTAATTTTCCCACTCCTGTCATATGTATCTACGGGAAAAATGTGTACATGTAACTGTGTCAACTAGGAAAACAAGAGTAATACTTACTGAGCCTGCAACATAAAATAGCTGGAGTTGTGTAAAAAAATCCATAAATGTTATATATTCTTAATATATTAGACAAGTAAATCATTGAAGTAGACCTGGAAAATGCATGCAGCTCTAGTAATGGGTTACTATAGATAAGATTTTTAAGAAGCCCACTTATTTGGTCAGAAACATAGAAATGAAAGTATATTGTTTACCACAATTCAGATCAGCATGGTGTAGCAATATGCACCCACTGCAATCTGGGGAACAAGTAAATGGAGGTATATGGAGGTATATGGGACATATTTTAGTTAACATAAGAGAGAAGTTACATATAGCACATCCAGTGGTCGAAGTTGGATTTATAAGTGGTGATATGGTCATTTCGAAGAGGAGGCATGAAAAATGTATCAGGAATGTAAGTGAATGGAATATGATAGTTTTACAATGAAGTCAGTAGGAGAAGTGGCGGTATGGCGAACCACCGTATACACCCCATTTCCACCACTGAGTATATCTACAATGATCTGGATAATTTAGGAATGAAATACGCTAGTAGCACACATATATCAGGATCCATATATTTTAAGAATTAGCACACATAATATGGGCCTGATTCTTTAAGGAAAGTAAGGCATAAAAAGGAGTATGTTTTTTCCTGGATAAACCATGTTACAATGCAAGGGGTGCAAATTAGTTTATTATTTTGAACATAAGTTAAATACTGGCTGTTTTTTCATGTAGCACACAAACACTTGATAGCTTTATTTTTACACTGCAATTTAAAGTGCATCTAGAACATGCCCTACCCCAACTAAAAATCTGCCATCATATATTAAATTTACATCCCCCTCCAATGCAACATGGTTTTGCCAAGGTGAAAAGTTACTCCTTTTTTTGCTTTACTTTTCTTAATGAATCAGGCCCTATATCTCTTTGAGTAAATACATGAAATGATGCATACACAATATCTCAGTGTATAACTATTCATAATTGATGAGACTTGAATGATTTATGGTTGTACCTCTCGTGATTTGTATTTTGATTACTTAGCAACCAGAGGTTGTTCATAGTAAGGAACTAATACATTTTATATTTGCCTGAAAAAAGCCAAATGATATTGAACAATGAGGCATTATTTATATGAATAAAATAGTTGAAGGATTCATGCAGCTTATTATAAAATTACATTTACCCTATTTTAGAGATGACATTTGATATGAATTATGTATTAAATCAGGATATAAAGTGATTTGAATTATAAAATGATTAAAAATAGCACATATAGCTAGCATACCCTCTTAATACCAAAGGAGAAACAATTGAAATACATGGTTAACTTGTGTTTTGGAAATTTTTTGGCTACTGAATAAATTATAGGGATTCCTATCAAGAAAAGGGATTCAGAAATTATTAGAAATCTAGGACGAAGAGTGGGCTTGGACTTTAGCCAAATCTATCTATTATTATAATTATTGTTAATATTATTGTTATTATTCTTAATTTATAAGGCACCAACATGTTACATAGCGCTGTATATTCAGGGTGAAATAAGTAACATACAGTGACATAAAATAGAAGGTAATAAGTGCCCTGCCCAAATGAGTTACAATCTAAGAAATGTGGGGAACAATCATACATAAAGTAGTGGAATAAGAATTGTAGCAGCTGGTGGGCAGAGTGTGTGGCTACTGTAAGACAACAGCATTATCAGCCACCATTATTAAAGCAGCCATTGGTGATTGCCATTTCTGTGCAGCTACCCATGGTGTGGTTGCTGAGTAGAGACAGTGTTAAGTAGAGACATAAAAGATGAACCAGTCACTATTGAAATGTTAAGATCATCTACCAGCTGGGTGTAGCTGTGGGTGTGGCGTCATGCTTACTGTTGGACTCCAGGGGCCTGATTAATTAAGGATCTTAACTGAAGAAATTTCTTATTTCAGTCTCCTGGACAAAACCATGTTACAATGCAAGGGGTGCAAATTAGCATTCTGTTTTGCACATAAGTTAAATACTGACTGTTTTTTCATGGCCCCAGGACACTTATTCCTCATGTTTGCAGAAGTTGTGGCGGTAGCAAATTTATACAATAAGAGTGTTTAGATTACCAAAGGAGGAGCACATATGGCTATAACAATGACAGCTGAACTCTCTGGGTTGATCAGCTGAACTGAGATTGTGTTCAGTAGAACTACAAAATAACACTGTCCTTGGTGTGATGACACTCCTCTGCAGGGCCGGTGCTAGGGTCCACGGCGCCCTAGGCATTTTTAAAAAAGCGGCGCCCTCCTCCCTCCTCCTCTCCTTACCTTGTCTCACCACCGCCGCCTCTCTGCTCCATCTTCTCCCCTCCACTCACTGACACTAGTAAGTGGAGGGGAGGAGACGGAGCAGAGAGGTGGCGGTGGTGACAAAATAGCCTCTTCCCCCCTCCCCGTGCATCTGAATGCTGTGCGGCGGCCGTGACAGGTATGGTCAGCAGTCGCCGCACAGTTTTAAAGTCATTTAGTATTCTGTGGCGCCCTCCAGAGCCTGGCGCCCTAGGCAAGTGCCTAACGTTGCCTAATGGGAGCGCCGGGCCTGCTCCTCTGTCAATCTTGTAATATGTGAAAGATACATATGTATGCATAAACAAAATTTTACTTTGGATGGCCTTGCTTAGAAAATACTTTTACTTTTAGCTAATAGTTTTCTTTTTGGCTTCATATATAAATTTATTATGAAGCACTTGATTAGCATATTTTGAAATTCACAATGTCTTAAGGAATCAAACTATTCCAATTTATAGCCCCCTGTGAACGAGCTTGCATCCAAGACCAACATAAATCATAGTAGCTTTCTTCTCAGGGATGGACTGGGATAATCTCTTGGAAGCTTCTTTGACATCTAATCCTCCTCAAAAACTAGCACATTTCTTTACACTACAACTTCTTAAGAAACCCTTTAGATCATACTACAATCAGGACGAGTCTCAGTTAGCGGTAATCACATTTCTCCAAATTAAGTGGGGACAACACGTTAAGCTACTACTATAATTCCTCAACATTTTTCATAGAGGATATCTTTTACACCACCGTAGACACATAATTGGTCTCTCTGATAATTCAAATTGTATCAAATGCTGCAAACCCTTAGCTGACTTAATCCATTGTTTTTGGGTTTGTCCTGTTATAAAGAGCTTCTGGATCCAGGTGGGGAGATTTTCTAAATTAGCAAATTATTTATCTGCTTCTTTCGCCTGAATGGGCAGTCCTAGGGGTCTTACCACAGAATGTGAGAACCTCCAAAGGAAGTAAAAAAAAATAATGTTAATTTTGGCAGCAGCTTGAAAATGTATTTTTCACATGTGGATCCAGAGTTCTCCTCCCAAACTTGAACTATATAAGGAAAAAATGTCTTTTATTATAAGGATGGACTGGCCAGAGGGTTCTCCTCAAAAGGAAAAACGTACCCAAAATGTTTTGAATCTTGGGAAAGTTACATTAATACACTCTTAGATTCTTTAAAGGAACAAATATGGGGGGTACTTCCATCAGACCATTTGGTATAAAATCTCATATTTCTGCAGGGTCCTCCAATCTATTTATTTTATCACTGTTCTGGTCTCCCTGTGCCTCATATTATGATATACCAGCACAATGAGAACTGGCATATATAGCCCTTCATGTGAATTTCAATCCTGACTGTTTATAAAAGAATATCCCATATTATGTTCTTAATGGTCTATATTACAATTTATATTGTATACATTTTCAGGAATAATATTTTCATTTGACTTTTCATAGAGATAATGTTGTAACAGATACAGAAAGTATTGCACATCTTCTCTCTGACTTTTTGTCTTTACAATACCCTTACTTTGATTCTACTTGATAATCAATGTTAATTCTATTTGCCAACTGTTTTTGTTGTTTTATGTTTTCTCTGTAACTATTTCAATAAAAATGTTTGAAAAAATAGAAACACTATATAATTTATGTTACTGTCAAATAAAACATAGTTTAAACTTTTATGTCCCAGAAACATGGCCTGAGAGGTATTTTGGTTCATCTTGTCTCCCATCTTGAGCCTCTTTTGACTCAACACTACAATACATTTCAATATTCACTAATCAAGTTATATGATATTTTCTTTCTTGAGTTCCTTCTAAATTGTTTACATACATACACAAACAAAATAAGGACACCATAATCAACCAACTAAACAAATGCCAAAAGGTGCTTTCTCAGCTTTGTTTCATATGTTTTCAGTGTGAGCAATTTTTTTTTGCTAATTATCTGGAATATTAGTACATCATTTTTTTCCAACCAGAGAACCCACACCTTCTGTACTAACCAAGGACAAAAGCCTGATTTTTCCTAATGTATTTGCAATTATATAACCTACTTTTTCTAGCAACTAGCCTAATGTCATGGACAGTGACCTTCTTTGGAAACAGAGATGAAGAACATTTTCAAAATTGTTCCGCAAAATATTTGTTTTCAAATTTCACACATCTCATTGATGAATTTCATGATTTTGTGTTCCTAGTCTTACTCCAACCACAGCACGCTGACAGTTATCCATCCCAGGTTTATTTAAAAACTGAAAATTCCGCATAATGAGAATCTAGAAATGAGAATCTAGAAATACAAAGCAAACTGATCATTCCTTAGATTGGAGATGCAAAAGTAGAAATCAAAGATTGTATTACCAAAATGCTGCACTTCTGTGACCCCCCAAATCACAAATTTTCCTTGGTCGTCCTTTTTCTCGCACTGCTCTTTTCTCATAGCTGCTGGTGGCATTTCCCCTAAGCTTGGGCACCATACAGTCCTCACTGTCTGCTAACATTCCTCGCTTCACCACAAAACTTCTCTTCCAGCTCGTACTTCCTATCTCTCCAACCTTATTCATATCTCTCTACTACTATCCCTCTCCTTTTCCTATGCAGTCTGGAGCATGAGATCTGTTTGTAATAAATGTGCATCTTCCATGATCTATTCATTTAAAAATCCCTAAACCTCTTTGTTATTGCAGAAACGTTGATAAAAAACCCAATTTAACTGTACATCCACTGCAGCTCTCTGTTATAGGGGACTCTACCTCAGGCACAAAAGTTTTTTCACTTACTTTCTCCTTTGATCTCTCCCAATGGACTTCATCTTCCTGTCACAAAGCTTAGCAGCAGCATACTGCTCCAGTGCAGCCCAGAATCACATATGTAGTGAGAATGGCATTGTACAAAAGACTTGCAAAATATTATAACTCACAGACATTTGCAAGGCTGGCATCTGGACTGGGGCACGGAAGGCACAGGTGAGAGCAAATGAAAATTTAAGGTTTGCTATGTGAATAACGGGACATGGAGGTGATTCTCTGATGAACGGTTATGTCTTACAGGTGCTGAGTGTATACCAGGGACTATAATATCTGGTCATTGCAAATGTGCCTTACCAGATTATTGAGTCTATTTCTGATCAGTACCCAGCATTATGTTCTATTGAATGCATGTGTACATGATTGTGGTTTCTGTTCCTGACCCCTGCTTTTCTGCCACTTGCAACTCTGACTCATCTTCTAGTCCATACTTGCCAACTCGACCGGAATGCCCGGGAGACTCCCGAATTCTGGGTAGGTCTCCTGGACTCCCGGGAGAGCTGGCAATTATCCCATATTTGCCCAATTCCTTGTGAAGTGGGCAGATTTCAAGCCTCCATGGAGCGATTCTCTGGGAATCGCATCATTTTGGCCCACTCCCATGTTAAAATGACGCATTTGCGTCATTACATCACAGGGTGTGGGGCTATAATGACGCGATTCGCGGAGCCCTTTTCCCTCACACCCACCTCTACTCCGAGACTCCCGGTGGCCAGTCTTTAAAGGTTGGCAACTATGTTCTAGTCTGAAGACTGCTCTTGAATGCTGCTATTTCTGACCTGCTTACTGCATTAACATCTGTTTATGATATTTTTTTAGAGACACTCACTTTGTGCTATTACATGAACACCGCAGCTTCTTTTTCAGTGCAGCAGTTATACGTTTGCACAACAGAAAGCTGTCTGCAACTCGTGCTCGCTGCTGTAGTGGCATTACATCTCTGCTGAGGATTCTATATCACTATGTATTTATGCCTAGAACAATTGCTGCAGTTTTAGAATTGATGAACTTTGCTAAACTTGTTTTTATTCAGAACATTTGCTGATATTGGGACAATATTATATTTGCACTGTTTTTTTGACACTGAGACTGCTATTAACTTGCTGTGTTGCTGTCTATCTGAGTACCCTGTATTGCCAAATCCATTGAAGAGCTATGTTGCAGATTATATGGATGTAATGCTGTTCACTGTTCCAGATCTCCCTCAGTTACAGACCAGGGGCTAGATTTACTAAGCTGCGGGTTTGAAAAAGTGGGGATGTTGCCTATAGCAACCAATCAGATTTCATTTATTTAGTGCTTTGTACAAAATGACAGCTAGAATCTGATTGTTTGCTATGGGCAACATCCCCACTTTTTCAAACTCGCAGCTTAGTAAATCTAGCCCCAGGTCTGCTTTACTTTTCTACTTAGTATACATTATATTTATTACTATCACACAGAGACCATTGGGTGTCAAGGGTTATCAGCCATCAAGGTCTATTCCTTTGCAAATACATAATGACACAAGCATGAACTGTAATGGACACTTCCTTGACCTTGCTTACTCCTGCTTCTGCTCCATCTCTATTCTCTCCAACTTCACCTTCCCTCTCCCTGACCAAAACCTTGTGTCATGCTTCAATGTAAATCACAGCTATGGAGCCCGGGATGTGATGGAAACATAAGGTGTTTATTGATTAGAAAATATAACACAGTAGTACAAACCAAATATAGCTGATACTGCACAAGGATTTCTGAGAAGGCTGAATACTGGTAGCAAGGAATACTGCAGATGCAGGGAGAATGATTAAGTGGAGAGAAATCCGGAGCAGTGATGTCAGTAGTAGTATGTGATAGTCCGAGCACAAGAGTGGCAGAAGAACAAAACCATAAGGAAAGGCATCAAAACAACAGACCAGCACTGGTAATAGAGAGACAGGTATAAGTAGGGAACCACCAGGTGCAGGAAATAATTAGTCCAAAATAACTCCTGGTAGTGAGAAGGATAAAAGCACAATAGCAGCACCTCTGGTGGATCAGAGGTACTGCCAGATAATATATACAATGAAACACAATAATAATGTCCAATCCCAGAGGCAGGAGCTGCCGAGATGAAGCAGCATTCTGAGGCGATGCTGCAAAGGAAGTGAGACAGATCTTGTTTCCTTCAGTCACACCTTAACTCATGCTTCCCCTCTGCACCCAAATCCTTGCAATCAGTGTCACCCAAATACTATCAACCCAATCTACTTCTCCTTTATTGAAACTACTCCTCTTTCCTAAACTTACTCTGTCCTGCTCTGATCTGAATGTCTTTTTCTACAGTAATACACTCACTTTCCTCACTACACACAGACCATAAATTTATCACCTACTTCAAAGACAAACTCAATACCATTCAACAAGATATTTCCTTATGCCATATCTTGCAAATCCCACCTTCTCCTATACTCTCCAATCCACGCTCAGTTTAATCTCCCCAGTAAACAACAATAAAATCTCTGCACACATGTCATCTTCTCACCCTAAAGCCTTGATCCTATTTCCCCCCAACTTTTTGACTTCCTCTCACCCAGTGCATGTTCACCTCTGGCTCACCTCTTCAACCTTTCTCTCTAATCTGGCATATGTCCATCCTACTTTAAACACATGCTTATCTCACCAATCCTACAGAAACCATCTCTTGACCCAGCCTCTCTCTCCAACTATCACCCTATTTGTCTCCTCCCTTTTGTCTCTAAAATACTTGACCAAATTCTGTATAACCACCTATCTCACTTGCTCTTCTCTCGATCCCTTCTCAACTCTCTGCAATCTGGCTTCCACATCTCAAAATTATACTGAGACTTCTCTTACAAAAATGGACATTGGACAAATTACAGCAAAATCTAAGGACCACTTCTCCATAACTCATGCCTGATGTTTCTGCTGTTTTGTTCACTGTTGATCATCCCCTTCTACTGCACAATCTACACTCCATTGGCCTTCATGACACAGTTCTTTCCTGGTTCACTTCTTACCCATCAAAATGCTTCTTCAGTGTCTTTACATCCTTCAGTGTCTAACTGCTCGTTCAGTGTCTCTAGCTCTGGCATATCCTCCTTCATAATCTGTTGGAGTCCCAAAAGGCTCTATTCTTGACCCTCTGGTAATTAATTGTACATATCTTCTCTTGGTGAACTAATTTTCTCATTTGGACTCCAATTCTACCACTATGTTTATGACACTCTCCTCTAATATCTCCCCTTCTTTACTCTTTTGTGTAAACAAATGTCTCTCTACTATCTCCCCATGGATATCCCAATACTACCTAGTCTTCAACATGTCAAAAACAGAGCTTATATTTTTCCCTTCTTCCAAAGTCATCACCTCCATTCAACTATCCCTCACCATGAATAACAACAATTTTCCAGTCTCCCAAGTCTACTGCCTTAGTGTCACATTTGACTTTATTTCTCATATTCAGTCACTCTCCCAGTTCTCTTGATTTCACCTTATAATTGCTAGAATATGCCATTTTCTTACTCGAAACGCAACCAAAACTCCCCCAACATCTCCCACCGTGACTACTGCAACCTCCTCCTATTTTGCATTACCCTATTCCATTTACCCCTACTTCATTCCATCTTTATTGGCAAAGCCCTGCTGAGCCTTACAAATCAACAATAATAGTGTGGACACAGGCTCTGTGCTGAATGGAGTGATACTTCTAGTCTGGTTCTGACCTGTAAATTATAGGTCCTGGCACATTAGATTGGTAACTTGCAATAGTTTAGAATCAGTTCACCAGTTAAATGCAAGTCTATAAGCTACAGGAAGCATCAAGAAGTGAAGAAGGTAGTGTTATAGTCTTTTCCATTAAGATTTTGTGAGGGCTTAGACCAATTTTTCCATTTCCACCTCTTCTTCTTGTCATCAGAGCAATGAGAAGTACATCTTGCCATTTTAACCAAGTTTCTGCACAATTGTTAAAACATTTTTACTATACAATTTTGTCTCTCCAACTGACTTGATGCCTGTGAGAATCAAAGAAAATGATATGTCTTCTGAATCTATAAATCCTTACAAATGTCCTTTGGAAACTGGCCAGTAAGAGGTGTGCCTTTGTCACCAAGTCATTTATAGTGATTGGAATATCAAACCTTTGAATAAAATCAGCAATGTCTTGCTTACAGTTGCATTATCACTTTTATTCTGGGGTTTTCTTCTACCAATCCTAAAGACATAGAAATAGTATCCACACATATTCAAAATTGAACAATTCACTCAAAATCCACCTGTATCCCCAAAGGGATGGTTATATTTTTAGTTTTTTCCCCACATTGTGGGCCTACCAAATACCACAGGTTTGACTAATCAGTCCAAAGTGAAAGTAGCACATATGTAGCCTGAAGTGAGAAAATGGCTTGTAACATCTTCATGAGGATTTAGATGTAAAGAATTCAATTCCAGCGACAGCAGGAGGGAGTAGTAAAGCATCTAACAATTGAGCTACATAGGGACCATTTTAAATTGGTGCTCATCTTGATGTATAAATACCTTTGTTTCAATAATTGACTTCAATTATAGTATAACAAGAATCAGAGTAAATATTAACATATTGTTCCTTATCATGGATATTTACCCTTGTTAAAGTAACTAATTCAGCCGCCTTGACTGAATAAATAGAATGTAATTGCTTTCAAAGACTAAGGGTTTGTCTCTGCGACAGAAACTATTTACATAATACACAAAATCATTTTTTTTCCATAGGTGTGTCTTTGAGGTCTATGTGTGGCACAATGACATAGACAGTATTTTCCTTTAGTAAGAAAAGGTAAACAGGATGTACAGTTTAACACCAGTCATAATAACATTTTCTGATGAAAGCAAAATATTTTCACACTTAGGGGGGTATTCAATTGTCCGCGGGTTCGAGCGTGGAAAAACTAATACCGTTAATACGGTAATCTCTCGCTGGATTTCAGCTCGCCGCTCCCTGAGCGGCGAGATGAAATCCAGCGAGTAAATTACCGTATTAACGGTTTTTCCGCGCAGGATTACCGTAATAACTGTAACCCTGCGCGGACCGCGGGATTTTCTGCAATCCCGCGGACAATTGAATATGCCCCTTAGTAAGACTTAATTTTGAGTTTTGTTGAGCTTTAGATTTTAGCAATAGTAAAACTACTGCATGTGAACTTGAAGTTGTAGTTAATGGCAGCTTTAGCTGCTGATTGGAGAAATTGAGGAAAAACACCATATGACCTAATGAGAATATAATAAGGAATTGGGTGTTTTTTTTTATCTTCACTTTGTTTTGTAAGTAAACACACTTTATTTAAAATTACAAAACTGAACAGGGGTTTTTTGTAAGCAAGTAGACCCAAAACCTTGCAAAGGACAAGCCTGTTTGGGTAGAGAAGGCTTTCTCAGCTTCTACCTCTCAGGGAGAAGGTTTACCACAGAACTATTTGTCAAATCTTGCAAATGTAATGGCAGCATAACACAGAACCCACTTACCGCAGCAGCCAGCGATATCCTTTTGGGGGAAGGCTGAGAGAGAGGCTGAATGTCACATTAATGACACCATATATGCCACTGACTGGTATTGGTGCAACTAAACAGGGAGGTACGGAGTCTAATGCACCCCCTGTATTCACCAGGGACCGCCGCAAGGAGTTATGGACTTGGCTGCGTGAGGTGTGCTGGTTGCGGTTCTCCAAATTAGCTAACAGTGCAATGGATAGAGTACAGGGATGGTCAGGCAGTCCAGGTCAGATACCAAACAATGGCACGGTACACAGGGAGGATCCAGAAGAATAGTCAGATTTGAGCCAGAGGTCAGAATCCAGACACGGAGCAGTACCAAAGTGCAGGACAAGAAAATATTCAGGAACAAGCCAGGAGTCAGAACCAAATAACGATAACAGGAACAGGGAAATGGAGGCAGGAACGCTGGAGCTGGTGAACCAATACTCTGGCACCGGAATCTAGTGAGGAGGTGCCTTAAATAGATGGAAGTGGCCCCTGTTACAGGTAATTTTGTCAGATGCACCTGACCACCGATATTGGAAGAGAGAGCGTGTCCCATTGCCTGGCAACAGGACGCGACCTCACCGCACATACGTGTTCAGCGTCAGGCCGAATCCTGCAGTGTGTCTCGTTGACAGGCAACGGGACGCGGCCGCTATAGAAGTGCAGGTGTCACCTACAGACAGAGCGGGGATGACGCCTGACACTGAAATTTTCTTCATATTGTACAAGAACAGATCCTCCTGGAAAATCAATATAGATAATGCTTTAGAATATGGTAAAAGTGATGGGGACTAATGTGCCCCCAAGGAAGATGTGGTCCAGATATGTTGTAGGCATTAATAACTAGAACAATAAAGGTACTGACTAAGAGGATAGAGAAGAAAGCAGAAAACAGATCAACTATGGTAAAATAAATATATGTTGGCGGTCTACAAGAAAGAATGGTAACATGGTTAGGAACAATAGCAAATCTAGTTAAAACAACATTAGTCAAAGCTCTAATAATGTGGTAAATATTTACCCCAGGTTTTTTTTAATAGGAACAATAAGTGTACAAGACTTTTGTTAGGAATGATAATTCCTGGTCTGAGTCCTGAATTACAGCAAGAGGTTTTAATTAGAGATGCTCACCGACCCCCGAAAAGTGGTTTTAGATCTGGATTAGCTTTGTGTTTTGGTTTTGGCAAAACCACCCATGTGTGTTTTGGTTTTGGTTTTGTATTTTTTTAGAAAAATTGCTAAAATATGTTACAATCACATAATTTTGCTCTTTTTTTATCCTACATTATTATTAACCTCAATAACACTAATTTCAAGTCATTTGCAGTCAATTTTGCCCACCTCACAGGTCACATTATTATTTTCATACACTTTTGGACAAATACTGCAGCGACCTGGCTGGATGCTAAGCGACAGAGCAATGACTCAAACACACGGCAGTTCCTACCATATCTAGGAGACATTGGCACACAGCAGTGGCAGAAAAGAAAAGTCAGAAGAAAAGCCTGCGAGGCCTAAGTATTTGTATTTCAGCAATGACAATTAGCAATGGAGCTCTTCTCTTTAGGTGTATATAACACCGTACACTTTTTTGTGCAAATGTAGAAGAAAAGCCTGCAAGGACTAGTAGTTGTATTTCTGCAATGAGAATTACCAATGGAGCTCTCCTTTTTTTTGTTACCTATATAACACTATAGAGGTGGACTGTAGAATTAAATCAACCCTGTAAGCACTATTATTTGTATTTTTCTGCAATGAGATTTAACACTGGAGCTATGGAGCTCTTCTGAATGTCACTGATTACTTTCTTTAACACTGCTACCCCCTCCTCTTTCAATTCTATCTATTTGCCTGCCCAACTGCTCTACACTCTATGCTACCCCTTCTGTATCCCTCTCTCAAATGGCGCTAGATCGCCGTGGAGGGCGGTATTTATAGATTCCAAAACTCGCGAGATCCGACAACGTCACAATGACGTTTTGCCTCATTTTTGATTCCGAAAAAGCGGGACAGTACAGAGCCGACTTGGATCCCCTAAGTTCAGGTGTGTTCGGTTTCCGAGGAACCGAGCCTAAGCATCTCTAGTTTTAATGTATGTTGAAGTGCTTAGACTAAGGCTTGATGATGGGTGTAAGAGACAAGTTGAACTGAAATGAACATAAGTTGAGTTAGAAGATGAGGTACAATTTGGTTTGAGATACCCAATGCATGTGGAGAAAAACTAAGCACAGTTTTGAGGTAAGCGCAAGCTGCAGTTGTACTCCTGAGAGCAGGTACTCGGCATCTTACAGAATTTTCATTTATTTTATTCCTTATTGGAATATTCTTGGATTACTACAGGACAGAAGAAAAAAAGATACCTATGGATTTAGGAGTGCAATAAAGATGAAGACAAGGGTTTAGATGAGTATTTATTTCTAATAAATTAGAATGTTCAGTGTTTATGTCTTTAATTGACATCAATTAAGCTTATAGTACACAAAAAAGTCATACATCCAACTCTACATGAGCTCCATAGCAAGAAGAATTATGCACTTACCTACATAACATTGTAATATAGGTTTACCATCCTTCAACATTTCTTTTGTTTGCCAACTCTTCTAACAAGGGAGTTAGGGAAATGGAAAACTGAGTCTTTCTCTCATGTACTCTTGCTTTCCAAGCTGCCATAAAGAACAGCCTAGATGTGACTGCACATGAGTAATGATCTTATATTCTGAGTTGCAGAGCCATGAAGCCAATACACTCAGCAACACATTTGCTAACATCACCTCTTTCTCTGATAATGTTATATATTCTTTTCTAATGCAAAAAAATCTGCATAAAACAGCTATTAGAATTTCTTTTCCAACTAGAATTAATATCAAATGATTAACAAACATTTAGGGGTAAATGTATCAAGCTGAGAGTTTTCCGGCGGGTTTTCCATCACGTCCTGAAACTGTCAGTGAGGAATGGCACAGAGAGGAGCCAAAACACCTAAGAAAAGGCAGAAGTAAAAAACGGAAGGGGCACAGTATGATGAAGGAGGGGGCACAGTGTGATGAAGGAGGGGGCACAGTGGTGAAGGGACAAAAGTGTGATGAAGGATGGGGCACAGTGTGTTGAAGGAGGGGGCAAAACTGTGATGAAGGAGGGCACAGTGTGTTGAAGGAAGGGGCAAAACTGTGATGAAGGAGGGGGCACAGTGATGAAGGGGCAAAAGTGTATGGAAAGAGGACACAGTGTGATGAAGGAGGGGACACAGTGTGATGAAGGAGGGGACATAGTGTGATGAAGGAGGGGCACAGTGTGATGGAGGTGAGTGAAAAGTGTGATGAAGAAGGGTGCACAGTGTGTTCAAAGAGGGTGCACATGATGAAGGGACAAAAGTGTGATGAAGGAGGGCATATTATGATTAAGGAAGGGGCACAGTGTGATGAAGGAGGGGGCACAGTATGATGGAGGTGCACAGTGTGATGAAGGAGTGCCAAAAGTGTGAATTCACTAGTGAGACAGAATTATAGGAGCAGGACCATGGATAGATAGAGAGGATCAAGGAATAAAGGAGGAGCGAACACATAGAAACATAGAAAGGAAACAAAAAAAGGAAAGATAAAGAGTAACATGGAAGATATATGGCCGATATTTTGGAAAGTTTTATTATATTATGGAGATATAAGGGAAATTGTAAGTAAACAAAGGAGACATGAGGGAGAGGTAGAGGGACACAGAGGAAAGGTATTTGGCCACAGTAGAAGTGGGGGACACACGGTAGATAACCTTATATCATTTAAATAGTGTTAAAATGCATCTAAAATTAATTTCACTTTATCAAAACCGCTACACCTTCAGGAGCATAGACGGCCCCCAGGTCCCCAGCAGTTCATTTCATAGTGTAAGTTCCATATCAGCACTTCTCAATCTCCACTTCGACCACTGTATATAATAAAAACAAATTAAGACATGTCAAACATTTTTTTATCAAAAACAGGCATTGCAAGTCTTCCTCGCTTAAGGTATTACATTGCTCTGAACAATCCAAAGTGTGTTAATTTCCCCAGTTTCATAGGTGTTCAGTCCACACTAGGGGGTAAATGTATCAAAGTGCGAGTTTGCCAGCATGTTTAAATCGCGACAAATCACGGGTGTTTAGCCGCGAGTTTTGAAAAAAAAACTGGAAATGAATCAAGCTGCGATTTTGACACTCGTGTTCAAAATCACTGGTCATCTCTGGCGATTTTGTGCGATGTAAACACTCCTGAGTTTAGCTAACTCTCCTGTGTTTGGCAAACTCTCCTGTGTTGTAACAGTGAGTTGTCAACACATCACTGTTACACTGCTCCTGTCATACAGCTGCCGGAGCTCCGGCAGCTGTCAAAATGTAAAAGAATAGATAAAAGTTAAAAAAAAAAAAAAGCGTGGGGTCCCCCCACTATTCATGCTTAACCCTAGTGCTGCCTGACTAGTGCTGGTCCCGTGAAAATCGGGGGAAAAATTTTGCGTGGGGTCCCCCCGATTTTCACTTTACCAGCACTAGGCAAACCAGCCAGGGTTGGCGGCACTATAGCAGGGGGACGCGCGGCAGGGGTCCCCCTGCCATAATGAATAACCAACCCTAGGCTGTTCAGCGCTGGGCTGAATTCCCTAGGGAGTGGGGTCCGCCGAAAAAAATGAGCGGGCTCCCCCCCTAGAAAGAACCAGCCCAGTGCTGATAGCACTAAGGCTCTTCCTACTACCCCTGGACTGTGGGTAGTAGGGTAATACGGCGAGAAAGTTTTAAAAAAACAAAACAGACGCCATTTTTTTTTGTGGAACTATAAGTCCCAGCCAGCCAGGTTGCCCAAAACAGTGTGGCCATGCTGTTGCTTGTATAACTACAAGCACCAGCATACCCAGGGCACTTGGCACTTGGAGAACCACAAGTGCCAACATGCCCTGACATCCCTGGCTTGCTGGGACCTGTAGTTCCACAAAGAAAAAAGTTAAATAAACAACAACACCCTGTTAAAAACCACATCTATTTATTAAAAATAAAAACCCCACAATAAATACACTAACCACCCTCATTTTAACCACATCTATTTATTAAAAATAAAAAAAAACCAAATACTCACCAAAGATGTCTTCTTTCTTCTTCTTCCAAAATTCCAGGCTTGCCCCAGTCCCAACAAATTTGTACTTCCAAAATGGCTTGAAGAAATTCAGCATCACTTTGGCCAGTAAATACAGTAAATACAGCTTACGCAAGTAGCGTTGCGCATGCGCAATGAGCTACGTTACTTGCGTAAGCTCTAGGTACAGTATTAGGTGATTCCCCCACTAGCGTGGGAAAATCACATTATACTGTAGTTTTAGCTTATGCAATGAACGTAAGTTCATTGCGGTTATGACCTCCTACATAGTAAGAGGTGTTTGCGGCGGAGAAAGACTGTTATTATTTATCTTCAAGCAAAATCAAAGTGTCGGGATGTTACAAATATGGGGCCCTTCTGGCCGAAGTGATGCTGAATTTCTTCAAGCCATTTTGGAAGTACAAATTTGCTGGGACTGGGGCAAGCCTGGAACTTTGGAAGAAGAAAGAAGACATCTTTGGTGAGTATTTTTTTTTTTTTGTTTTTTTAATAAATAGATGTGGTTAAAATGAGGGTGGTTAGTGTATTTATTGTGTGGTTTTTATTTTTAAGAAATAGATGTGGTTTTTAACAGGGTGTTGTTGTTTATTTAACTTTTTTCTTTGTGGAACTACAGGTCCCAGCAAGCCAGGGATGTCAGGGCATGTTGGCACTTGTGGTTCTCCAAGTGCCAACATGCCCTGGCTGCCGTGGGTATGCTGGTGCTTGTAGTTATACAAGCAACAGCATGGCCACACTGTTTTGGGCAACCTGGCTGGCTGGGACTTGTAGTTCCACAAAAAAATGGCGTCCGTTTGTTTTTTTTATACTTTCTCGCCGTATTACCATAATACCCACAGCCCAGGGGTAGTAGGAAGAGCCCTAGTGCTATCAGCACTGGGCTGGTTTTTTCTAGGGGGGAGCCCGCTCATTTTTTTCAGCGGACCCTACTCCCTAGGGAATCCAGCCCAGCGCTGAACAGCCTAGGGTTGGTTAGTCATTATGGCAGGGGGACCCCTGCCGCGCGTCCCCCTGCTATAGTGCCGCCAACCCTGGCTGGTATGCCTAGTGCTGGTTAAGTGAAAATCGGGGGGACCCCACGCAAATTTTTTCCCCGATTTTCACGGGACCAGCACTAGTCAGGCAGCACTAGTGTTAAGCCTGAATAGCGGGGGGACCTCACGCTTTTTTTTTTTTTTTTAACTTTTATCTGTTCTTTAACATTTTAACACTGCCAGGGCAGTGTAACAGTGATGTGTTTCTACAACACGCTGCTATCAAGCAGCGTGTTGTATCTGCGTGTTTAGAAGCAAACTCTCCTGAGTTTGCTAACCCGCAGCTTCATACATTTGAGAGCTGTATAGCTGCAGTGGCAAACAGTCGGGAGTTTGATCTCTGGCGATTTTGCAAGTAGCGATTTTGACAGAAGCAGAACTCTGGCGATTTTGTATGAAAACTCAGCTTCATACATCGGCGAGTTTCAACTCTCCCGAGAAAATCGCTGGAGTTGCAAAATCGCACTTTGATACATTTACCCCTAGGTGTATATTAACGGGAGAAAGAAGTCAGCAAACTGCAGTCTACAGATGGTTCCTATCCTATGCCTTGAAATGGACTGTATATCGGCTGAAACACATAGGAACCAGCTGCAGACATTCTGGATGAGCTGAGGCAAATTCTCCCATGGAGAATATTTGAGGGGACAGTAAATGCAAAGCTCATCCTTGTGACCCCAGTAAATGCAGAGCTTTGGTTATCCCAGTCCAATATATTCCCCATGCATTGGTGGGTAGTGGACAAGGCAAACCCTATATTTTGGTGGCTTGGGGATAGTCACCCCACACCTGCTATCATGCTTTTTCATGCTTTCCGATGTCCTGGAGTGACTATCAGCCTGACTTGCAGAGGAAGCAGAGCAGTACTGGTCAGGTAAAACACAAGCTGATAGATGCTTTGGTTGTATATAATATTCCTTTCTCCTTATAGAAAGAGCAGGATATCACACAACACTGGACTCTGGTTGCTGCAGTCATGTATGACAGACTGTGTATGGTTCTCTGCTTCAGTGGGATATGGAAAGTGAGTAAGGCAAGGTGGAAATCTTAGTTATATGTAAGTATTAAAACTTTAAATGCTGTGTAACAATCTATGTCTGTTTTATCTCTAACATTATTGTCATGAACAATTCATCATGTTCGGGCATTTTCTATTTCAATCAATAATAATTCCAACATCTTTGCAATTATACAGTTATTTTTTAACTAATGTTATCAATAGGAGTCCCTACCTGTCTTGAAAAACATTATAAAATTTGTTTGGATAGAGTAATGCTAGCTAAACTTGCTGATAAATCTGCATATCTGGTCCCAAAATGATCTCCATGCTCAATAATAATCCAGTCAAAATCTATTGCCCATTATTGCACATGTGAGTAAATGTGGTTGAAATATGAGCGACATTGGCCTGCGTGCGCTCCTACCTTCAGACTGTACTAATATGTCCTAATGATGCTGAAGAGTTCCAGCTGCTGAGCCTGCTCATCAAACACCTGTATCTTGTCCACTACTTATGTGTGTGGCCAAATTGGACTCTGATCCTGGTGCACTATGTTTAGGCTGCATTTCCTTGGGGAAAGCAACAAAGTGAAAAATAGTAGGGTCATCTCAGGTGCAAATGTACACAACCCACTGGGCCTAAAAGGACAAAAAGAGATTTGTGACTAGCTGTTTTATTTAATGAGTGACTCCCGTTACAGCAGCTACCAAAGTGGTGGGTTCTCATACATAAAACTAAATTCTAAAGTTTGCTTAATTTCCCTTGTTAAATGTTGGAAGAATGTTATAACCAGGAACTGCATTTTAACCCATTTTAACATTGAAAATCTGTTTAGCTGGCAGAATTCTTAAGGTAGCATTGTATACAGCATTCTTAGTTTAGGGTCTGCAGCTCATTACTTTTTGCTATTTGTGGAAGGAAATCATATGAAATTATAGTAGAAGTTCTTTTAATTTTGTCGTCAGCACCAATTCTTTAAATATTATTTAACACCCAAATTTATTTGGTTATTTGTGTTGATTGATGAATTGAGTAGACCCTAAGATCAGCATATTACTGTTCATTTTGTTTAATTTGATACAGCTATTAGAGTACGTCATACAATTCGTTAGACCTAATTGCATAGTGCACTATGATCAGATGTAAATGAGACTTTAAAGACCAGGGGGGGAAATTAATTAAACAGTATATTGTTGGCGTTTTTTAAGCCATGGTTCAACGCTGTTGATTTTGCCCTCCAAGCCACACAATTTACTACACAGCAGTTTGGAGGGTGTATACATAAACCGCCACAGATAATTGGCATGGTGAAGTAGTTTGCACCAAACTGATGTCAGTATAATGCAAAAGCTTTGGTTTTTAAACAATTCTATTTTCTACATGACTGGTTTCTATTGGCAATGAAAACCCACAGGATTTTGAGCTCACAAGCACTATAAAAGCCAGGCAACTTCCTGATTAACTTTGATATGGATCTGTGGAGATAATGGAGAAGAGACTTTTAGGCAGGGGGCAGTTCAGTAAGTGGATTAGTGAATTCTGACAGGTGTCTTGTGGTATGGTGTTGTCTAGTTCCTTATTTGTTTGTTCTTATCCTTATTGCATTCTGTAAGTTGTGGTCCTACCTGTGTTATTTTTGTATGAGTGTCATTGATGTTAGTCTAGTGAGTTATTCTCTCTGTGTATTTTTTTGTGTCATATTTGTTGGAGGCTATGATGAGAGAAAGTAGAGGGGGTAGGGGGAAGACAATGTGGCAGAGGAAGATACCCAGTAAGGGCAGGCAGTGACAGAGTAGGCACATGGCAGTGGACAATAAACAGGGGCAGATGATAATAGCCAGGTAGCAAAACTAAGACAGGGAGGAATGTGAGGTTTTCATATGATGAGAATTGTGTCCTCACCTTGAGTATAATTCCCTGCTATCAGCAAATTTTGGGGAGCCAAGCAGCCAGGATTCAAAAAGACTGCACATGCCAGCTATGGTCTGGGGCGTGTAATGCAGTAAATACAGTGGTGTCTTTAGAGAGAATTGAGGAGCCCTGCAGGAAACAATATTTAAACATCAAAAGGTGGTTCAAGAACAAATTGGTGGAACAATGCCGAGCTGCTGCAGCCACAGATGGTGAGCCAGCATTGGTAATAGATTATACAACCTACGGTCTGATTGTTTCTGACTACGGCTTTGGATGGGACTACGTTTTTAAACTGAGATTCTGTACCATCCTGGTCAGAGAGCTTGTGTGTTTATTGTCAGGTTGGATCCTATATGCCACATTCGTCATCATTTGAGGCTCATGTGCAATCCCTATGGGCAACTAAATGCCGGTAATTATATTGAGTTTTAAGGGCAAAAGCACTGTTATAGGAGAAGACCAAGGTAGCCTGGCCCCAGGTGATCACAATCAGGCTGCTGGTCCGTATGTGACAGACCTACTGTAGAGGAAACCACATGTACAAGCACCGTGTAAACTGGCTTCATTAGTACAGAGAGCTGTTAATAAGTATTATCCCATGTGGACAAATTATGTACATGGATATTTCTTTTCTGGGTGTCCTTTATTTTAATTTGTTTATGAATGAATTAAAAACTGCAGTTTAAAATGTTTAACTGTTTGTAGTGTGCTTCTTGTTTAGTTGTGTAAAAATAATATTAATAACTTAGTAGAATATGTTTGAACATCCATATTCCATATAGTTTCCATAAAGTGTCTGTATAAGCTTTCTGTATTCTTAACCTTCAGGTAACAACATTCTTCTATGAGTGTGTTCTTATATAAAGACATTCATCTTCTGCCAAAATGTATCCTTGCTACCCCCTTTCAAGGTTGCTTTCATTGCTGTAACACTTCAACAAATTGTCCTTTCCCCATACACTTACTGGATTAATGATTAGCAAAAGTCCTTCTCAACTTCAAAGCCAATATGAAAATATCACTGCACAGCTGGTTAAACATTTAACATTCAAGAGCTTAATTCATCTACCTTCTTTGAAATTACCTTGTTGCCATTGGTTCAATCTTTTATAATCTAAATTATCTTAAGTGTAGTACTAATACTTTTAAATCTTAGTTTATTTTGTAAAAGTTATGCTTCTGTCACTTAAGGTAAAACTTACACCTCAGTAGGAGCCTCACCATGCTGCATTTAGGGGTCTGTAACAGTGATCAAGAGGTGCACAATACTTCTGTCTTGCACACACTGAGCCTCGTTTAGAACTTACAGTACACAATCATTCTGGGCTTATGTGTATATATTGAGTTGCACATATATCAAGTTACTTCCAGCACAGAACAGCAGTATTTCTACATCAGGAATACATCAGGTGCACAAATGTGTGTATGATAGTATAGAGGTGCAGCTTGACAGTATTGTAGTAATTGCGAAATGCACAATATCATTTTTATATGTATAATATAATGCAGTGCAGAGTCTTATACACAAGAGAGAATAGTGTCTTGACAGTGTTATTAAAAAATGCGAAATTCACATTTTTCATATAAAATGTAATTAAATACAAACACCCCCACATTTATCATCTACCTCTTTAAAATTCCAAAGGGAATCTTCTTTGTTGCAGTACTCCAAATGAAAATGACATATAAGAAATCTAAATTGACTGCAATTTGACATAATATTGTCACAACGCTAATGAATGAAGTACTATGAGATGGAAGGGGCAGCTGATCTGCCTTAATTTCATATGTCACATTTGTACTTGTATTTATAGTCTTGATACTTTATATGCCGATTCCCATATAAATCCCATAGAAATTCCCATATAAACTGCACCTAGATGATCCAAAACTAATACCATTAAGATCCATTTAGACTGTAAGCCCCAATGGGGCAGGGACTGATGTGAGTGAGTTCTCTGTACAGCGCTGCGGAATTAGTGGCGCTATATAAATAAATGGTAATAATAATAATCCATTTCTGTGTTTGATGTTAGCTGCTAATTCCGGAAAACCCTTCAGGTTTCCCTAAACTCTTTAGTTTAGGATTGGCAAAGGATTAACAAAACCAGACAATACCCTTCTTCTTGCATTTTCCACATGGACCTCTAACAGTCACCTCACATCCTCTCTCACATTTACTTACCAACCTTCTCCTACATGGCTAATGAAATACAGTCCAAAGGAGTACAAGGAAGGTTGAGCTAATCTTGTAGATTTGGGTATCAAGATATATTGGAATATTATATCGATATGGGATTCTAATGCATTTCAGAATATTTCAGACTATTATGCTGAGGTTTATATAATACATGCATTATTAAGAGCAGTGTGATTACTGGGAGCAGTGATGTTTAGTGATTGTTATGGGAATAATAAAGACAGAGGTTGTTAGGATATTGTTTCTATTGAGCAAATGCTGAGGCTGCAAGGGGTTAAATACTGAGGCTGCAAGCGGTTATAGGGCATATGTGATGTGGGTGTATATGGAGGACAGTGTGTGAGAGGCTATAGGTTTATACTGAAGTTGCAGTGTGGTTTGAGAGCTATTTTGGACTTGTTTGCTTCATGTAAAGTCAGCTTTTGGGCAGCATTGCACAGTAATAGATATCTTCCTTTTGGGATATAAATATTTAATAAGTGTTTTTACTGTTTTTGAATGTACGGTTTTTATGTTTGCTTGAATTGCTATATAAATAAATGGTAATATATTATTCTGCACCCCTTCTTTTCTTTTTATCTATGTTTTTATATTTATACCTATTGAAGATGGGTCAACAGAGAGGCGCAGCATTATTTTAAAAGAAGAAATCTTATGAATTAAGCCTCCTGCATTTTTGGACATTCATAATTTCAGAGTATATATATTGTGATAAAGAGGCTTATTTGTCACACCTCTCCTACAGAGGGATAGGTAAAAACTCAAGGAGTCTGCAGGAACAGGCTGCAAACAGAGTTAAATTCCCTTTGGGTTTCTCTTGCATCACACAAACACACAGGTACACCACATGGATGTAATTGATTTCTTGTTTTCTGTGATTGGTTTGTAGTGCTTGGGAGGAGGATAGAACACTGTCTGTTCTTGTGGTTGGGACAACCAATGCCATCTAGTTGGCTGGTGGCTAGGCAAGTGAACTGTGTCTAGCTAGAGCGAGGGTTGTCTGGTGTCATCATGACAAAAGCCTGCTGTTCTCTTTGTGATTCAAACAGTAAAAAGCACCATTTTTCCAACTGCCAATTTTCAGTATCAATATCTATCTATCTATCTATCTATCTATCTATCTATCTATCTATCTATCTATCTATCTATCTATCTATCGATCTATCTATCTATCTATCGATCTATCTGAAACAGAAAGACAAAGAAGCGCCACACATAGCATAATAATTCTTCTTAAAACAAAATAGAAAGTGAAAGAGTGTCAGTTAGGACCCGTACCAAAAAGATAATTATTAAACAGCTTATCTGGTAAATGTTGGAACCTTCTTCTCCTCATCAAGGAGTGAATCCAGGTATATACCGAAACTCAGAAGTATAGCCACAATAGTGCAGTATGTTCTTGTCACTGGTTGATACAAATCTAAATAATGCTCAAGCTCATAAATTACCAAAAGCTTTTTATACAAAACATTTAAAAATATCAATAAGAGCAATATTATGCCAGTACATTGAATATAAAAACAATTGCTTATCTGTCCTTGTTATTATGGAACAAGAAGTATGCAGTCACTACCAGGTGTAGGTTATTCGCCTTGAAAAAGGGGCCTTGAAAAAGTCTTTGTTAAGACGAAATGCGTCAGGATTTCTGCAATTGAATTACATCTGGTCGTGATTGCTAGTGCTGACAACCACATCATCATTGTGTATCTGCACGAGCCCTCAGGCACCCACTATGCGTATGGCTATTTATAGGCATATCTGCATCTCCTTGTGGGTCTGCCTTAGTTTCAATTAAATGGACGCACCCTTCCTATACTCGGATTGCATTTACCTGAACTTTCCCTCCTCTGTCCTGCCTCTCCAGTCAAAAGGAGATGGAAATGTAAGATTTTAACAAATCTACATTTGGATGTGAGCAAGCGCTTTTTCTGTGGGCATGTGCAGCACCAATTTTCAGGTTTTGCCCTAAACAGACATAAACCAACTAACCATCAGCCCCCTTATCTTCAGAAAACAAATGTGTTTGAGAAGCACAATGGTTATTTTGATTTTTCTTGTGTTGTCTCTTGTGCCAGATACATCTTGTGGGAAGTACATGTATATATAATATTAATGCAAACCGATGAATTCAGCATCTATTATATTTTTAAACCCTTTTATGTATTACATCATAGTTAAGACATCAAATACATTTCAACTGAGATACAACTAAAAATCTTTACCTGTCCTGAACAAATACATTTGAAGCCTACACTGATGTATCTTGTACTTTATAAAACGTTCCCAGTTGTCCTGCAGTGAAAGGTTTAATCTGAAACTCTATTTTGCTGATCTATGTTTGCAATAAAAAAAAACTGTTTTTGTGTAATATTATTGGAAAAATATAGCCTTTTGTGTTATTGGCTCATTATTATCCTGCAGCAAAGAGTTCTAGCTTCTTACCTGGTACAACATAACATAAAGGAAAACCTTAATTTACAGTGCACACCTAAATTGGTTGTCATGGCTGGTCAGTGTGTGTCCAAGTCTGTAGTGAGGTCCAGGCATGGCTTCCATGCTTGCATTAAAGCCATTATATGGATTTTGCTTCCTCTTGTTTTTGACACAACAATATCTGATTAATAGATACAAGCTTAGGAGAACTACAATAATACATCATGTTGACAGGTAATCACCCTGTGTACTATTAGGATATAATTTCCCTTTAAAAGGCTAGGTCGTTAGTGGTGTAGTCTATCAACTGACTGGCTTAACTACAGGACAGTGGACACAAAGAGACTGTTATACAAGACATAACCTTGATTATTATATGTTGCCTCTTCTATTAGGAAAACAATAGTTATTGAAAGATAATTATACAGCAGTACAGAGAGACAGCTATTATGTGAAACACGATGATGATATATGAAGAGAGGTTATAGTATTCATTGAATAGTGTCATGTACATAAAGCAGAGCAAAGAGGTCTTGTATACAGGAAGAGTTAGATACTCAATCCTTGGCCTTAGATTATATTTTGTCCTGTATGTAATGTCACTGCTATTGATGCTATTTTACATATTTACTACAGTATATGTCTATTTCTGTATCCAATATTGTCACCAGTTTTCATTAAGCTTTGACATAATTTTTGTTCTAAGACTTTGCATTTGCACTATGTACCAAATGTTACATCACCATCATAATATATCAATACTGGCAAGCATAGTCTGATTGTATAATGCACTAGGATGGATTAAGGGGGATAAACAGTTGTTGCCTGTAATATAGGTTACTTTTTATAGAAAAAGCTTGGATATAGTGCCTCTGTTCTCCAGATGGCCCTCTGCGCTTCACTGGTTTATTTGGCAACCCCAATATAAACCAAGCAGTGACACAAAATAAAAATCCCTTCAATAGAATGTGAAAAGCCCTTTAATTGATTGTTTCATCTACAAATTTAGTTTATTTTGTTATGTACAAATTTCTAATTTGTGAATGATTCATATTTGTAATATTATAATCCATGTGTTACAAAATATAACAGGACACATGCATTTGCATATATTCTGAGAACATAATTTTGATCCACAATTATCCTGAGTCTGGCGATTGCTGTTTATGGTAGTGTCTTTTTTTGTATTAACTTGTTTGAGACAGTATTCACAATTTGGTAGCTTATACAAATCATCAGTGCATATAGATAGATAGAAATATTCAATCTGTAGAGATTTTGTGATCTATCTGTTTTACTGTTCAATTTTTGAGGCATATGCATTATTCTGTGCTGAGGTCCATTTAAAATACTTGTGCTGGGTGGTCTCTGAATACAAGGCAACACTGCTTGTAGGGTTACTCAGTTGTATATACTGATACTTTGTGAAATTAAGCTTAGAGTACATTTGTATCACTGCTTGTTTTTACCTTACATATGATCAATATACAATTTTATGCATCATATTCTGTGTTGGTGTGCTTAATCATTTTCTACTTTTAGTTGTTATGGGGATGTGATGTGATATCCTCTTATAGTTTAAGCACACATTTTGTTTAATTACACAAAGTGTATTCTATTAACAATTTATATTATTTAATAGAATCAATGGAGTTATCAAGGAAGATGAGGGCTCAAAGAAGCTTTGGATGTCCACATCTCGTCCACAAACTGCCAGATGGACAAGCCTGCTGTATCTCATGGCTACTTTTTGATCCCTATGATCACAGACATGTTTAGTAAGCTAGTTGTGAAGGGTTTAAGGCTACCATTGGTTACAAAATGGGCAGACTAGATGGGCCAAGTGGCTCTTATCTGCCGTCAAATTTTATGTTTGTATGTCCACACATAAATTTTGCCATCAGGCCTGCCATATGTATTCCCTATGCCTCAATCACCTTCCCCTACAGAATGGGAACAAATAGGTATTACTATGATCAGGACATTAATAGCCTCAGCTATCTATTCTGTACTTAGGCCTAACCATCTGGCATTTTTCCAGTCCAACATTACATTAATGCAGTCCTATGTAAATTCTCTGCACATAACTGGGATAATCCATTAGATATCATTTTGTCATAACCTGTACCAAAACACAGAGCTATCTCACATCACTATTCCCTATTAGGCTATTAGGCAATCACTTTGATTATAACAAATCCAAAACAGGTCTATCTCAGTAGCAGGACCGCTTTCCTAATTTAACACCTGATATCCTTTTAAAGGCATTAGCTAACTCGGTCAGAACTCTACCAGCCATGACCTATACAGAGATGTTCTTGAACATTTACCATAGAGTTTATCTCTCTCCCTCTCGCCAATTTCAGATTGGTCTTTCTGTTACTCATCTTTGCCCAAAGTGTGACTTCTCCCCCCTCCCTCATGCAGAATTGGCACATTGCTATTGAGAATGTGCCCCAATCAAAAGGTTTTGGACCCAGATCTGGAGGTTCTCTATCACACATTTGGTGAATTTTGGGGTGACTTTTGGAATTCTCCCTAGGCACTGTAAGATCTGTGAAGATTGCAAAAAACTAGTGCACTCAATCTGGACTGTGACCAGAAAGAGTTTACTCTTGGACTGGGGTCAGAACACTCCCCTTTATTCTCACTCTTTAGAGAAAACCTCTACAATGTATTCAGTATGGACTGGGTCGAAATTTCTCTGCAGAAGGAATCCCGGGTAAAACAGTTTTTTGACACTTGAAAAAGTCTGATTGATCTTCTTCCTCAGGCTCTTAGGACACAATTCTAGAAGAATTTCTATAATATGACATGGTATGTGATGAGACCCCCCCAATTGTATTGTCGCCATCTAGTTGGTCAGCTCACATCTAGATCTGAGACACCTCATGCCTCCTTGCATGCTCTGTTATTCCCTGCATTCAGTCTGGCTTTTGGATTATGTTAGACATTTGCATTGTGTTGGACACATTTCTTTATATGATGCATCTTTGAGTATTTTAGTATATTTTTATTGCACTGTATTGGGTTTTCTACCTTAGGAAAAAGAAACATCTAACTATATTTGCAATACTTGTAAAAAAAATTCTAGTTTTACAAGCACAGAATGTTTTACATACATTGAGTGTTTCCTTTATAAGATAGTGTAACCAAATATCGAGTCAATGCATGGACTCAAACAGCTATACACTGGGATGCTGTCCCATATCATCTACAAAGTGTCTAACAGTTGGTCCCATCTCATCCCACAGGTGCTGAATTGAAGTGTAACTGGCAACCTGAATTCACCATCATGTTCCATACCACCATTCCAAGACTTAGCTAGACTTGTGGCATGGAACATTATTTCACAAAAAAAGCACATTTGCAGACTGTTACTTGCAACTATGAAGAGATCTATCGGACCAGCAACTAGGTTTAGATATCTTTCAACATTGTTCTACTCAAGATATCCAGTATGCACCACAAATCATACCACCATCAGCTTGAAACATTGGCATGCTGCAAGATGGATCCATGAACCTCATGTGGCTTTGCCACATCCTGGTCCTCCCATAAGCATGAAACTGCAGGAATCATGCAGGTCCATCAGACAAGTGTTTGCATTCCTAAGCACACTATGATTGAACCTTCTCATTTTCAATGACAGGAATTTAACTCGGTGGACTCGTTGGCTGTCATACACTCTCTGTAACATGGTACAATAAGTAATGCATTATGATATGTCTCTTTCTGCACACTTATTGTACTCAGGTGACTGAACATTGTCTGTTACTAAACACAACACAGGGTAGCCTCTCTCTGCCTCCTACATCAATAGTCTGTTTCTGATTACAGGACCAGGATTGGCTTAATACTGTCTGGATGTCTGCTCTTTTTTCATACATGACATGCAGGTCACACATGAAAACATCAGCAGTGTTTCTGTTTCTAATGCATGCATGTTGGTGCCTGTGGCTGTCACCTCTATGCTACTTGAATCGTAGGTTTTGGTCTGAATTACACAAACATGACCAGTTGGTACCTGCCTAGCTGCTTTAGATATGTATTCGCATATAATGAAATTACTGATTGAGTAGTAAATTATATGGGGAAGGGTCAGGGCCGGATTAACCATAGGGCTAACTGGGCTACAGCCCAGGGGCCTACGGCATCCAGGGGGCCCTTGAAAGTGCTCAGCAGCAGTATTGATCGGTCGGGGGCGGGCAGCTCGGATCACGGGGGGCCCTCACGGGGGAATGGAGGCCCCCTTAGCCCAGGGGCCTCCATTCCCTTAATCTGGCACTGGGAAGGGTAGGAGTACATACAAAAAAAACTTATCATTCAATACATACAGTAGTGGTCTATATGCACCTGATGCTACTTTACTTGCTCTTATTGCTTTTATATACTTCAAATATTATATTTTGACTTCTCATTTGTCTTGTGTTCTGCTGTTCAGTGATGAAACTTGAGAACATTTTTAGTATCTGCAGAGCTGATTCTTGTGGGAAGGGTCACCGCCAACACAGCAAGTATTATTACTAAAATGTGCAAAAGGGATAGCAGGAACCATTTACTCTGTGTCTGTGATGCTATACACGGACTAGAAACGTGTGATGTTTCATATCAAAGACATTTAAATCTCAGAGGTTTTCCACAGCCTGAACATCTTGTAATTCAACATTGCAGCTCTTATTAGCCTAATTCAGCTTGCTGGGTAGGATGCAATAGAGGCTTTTGATATTCAAGCTAGTTTAAGGGATATATTTAATTTTGGGACAGTTTTATGCTGTGTATTTTCATCTGCAGCGGGACTATGTGTGGGAATCATATATAAAGCAAGACAGAGGATGTATTTGAGAAAAACAGGAAGGACAGGGAATGAATAATGTCACTAATGGCTTTATATTAGTGGTTATGAATATTCATTCTGTATCCTGTATTACAAATTAGATGCCACAGTACACTTACCTTGAAATTAATTTTGTCTTTTCTACAGTAGGCTAACATTCAATATTAGAGGTAGTATTAAATAAATAAAATGACAGCTTCCGTTTAAGATCTGGGGGTATTTTTACTAAACTGTGGGTCTAAAAAAGTGGAGATGTTGCCTATAACAACCAATCAGATTCTAGTTATCATTTATTTAGTGCATTCTACAAAATGACAGCTAGAATTTGATTGGTTGCTTTTTACTTTTCAAACCCACAGTTTAGTAAATCTAGCCCCTGGAATTAAACAAAAATGAAGCATGAATTTCCATTATATACCGAAGAGCCACAAAGTCTCTTTTAGAGTCATTGATGAAGTATAGTGCAAGTATTATTTAGAGTGTACACGTATGTGTAACATTGTCCACAAACATGTGTTCATAAATATGCCTGTGATTGTGGCTATACTACTGTTTAATGTACATAACTGCACCTACATAGCTCTTGAACAAAGTCATATCCAGCACCTGTGGTTCTTACGGGATGAACTAAATGGCTGTACAAAGGATACTGCCTGCGGTGCAGCTGTCTCACCTATTTATAGCTGTGCATTGTTCTAATGAAGTGTATGGTATATAGCATATGCATGGGGAGACTTTGCTAGTACAATCTATGGGGTTATTCAGATTTATTGTGAGGCATCACTGCTGGGATCACTATGTAGGAGCATCATTGAGTAGAATGTTAAAAGGTTGACTGTGGCTGGGTTGTTTACCAACTTCATCTTGGGTTTAAAAACAACGTGTTCCACTAATATTTCACTCCACTTTGGCTCTATATTTTCATCTGCATTGCATGAAACCAATTTGTAGACACCTTTGCAGCTTGACCTTCCCAATTCCTCTTTGCTGACCTATCTTCTCTTAAATTGATAACTATAACCTCCCCACTGACACCCTCCATCGCTACTTCTGCCTCTAAACTCCTCATGTTCACTTCTCCTATGGTCTCACTCACTGAATGATCTCTCCACCCACCACAAGGTTTACTCCCTCAACTGTTCAAGACTTTCCCAATTACTTAAGAGTCAAAATTGACACTATCCACCATGAAATCTCCTCTTCATAGATGCACCAAGCCCCGCCTACTCCCTTTGCCTCTAACCCTGCCACTATTGGTTCCTTCCCTCCTTTGAGTCCAATATCCTCATTTTCCTTTCATCCTCTTCATCCGCAACCTGCCCCCTGACCCAGTTCCCTTAAAGCTCCTTGACTCCCTCTCACCCAAGACTAACCTGAACTTTGATCAGCTCTTTAACCTTTCCCTCTCGACCTTCAAACGTGCTCTTATCTCCCTTATTCCCAAGAATCGCTTTTGATCCTTCCTTTCTCTCCAACTACTGGCCCATTTTCTGCTCCCCTTTGCTTTCAAAATTCTTTCTACCGTATGTCTCATGTTCGTCTATCTTGTATATCCCTGATGCCATGTCTTATCTTGCTAGATGAAAGCCCCAAAAACTGGGAGGTGAGTGCATCTGATTTTAACTGCATTTTAATGGTGTTTGAAGCATATAGGTCAGTGGGATGCAGGCTTAAATGTTTTGATAAAAATTATGAACTAATATCTCATATTTTCATTTTGCTAGATACACACAGATATGCAGTGCAGGATAATCATTGACAACAACTGTCTTTTTTGTTTTGTATACATAATTGGGCATTTATATTGTCATGCAGCTAGTACCATAAAAAATAAAATGCAAAAATCTTAATTGTTGTATTTTTTCCTTACAAAAGAAAGTATAATAATTCTATTTAAGTAGTTCTGTCTATCATTATCTGTTCCACCCTTTGCTGCCAGTTACAATCTTTTAAAAGCTGCTTATTAAAGAGCTTCTAATACAGGTTAAAATGTGAGGAACAGGCAGACTGTGTATGTCAGATTCCCCGAAAGGGATATGACTACGGATATCACAATATAAGTTTACTATGTCAAACTGAGAAAAATTGGGAGAAGTAGTGGATATAAATGGTGCCCAGATATGTTCAGATCTTTCCACTCATGTAAGCCCCATTCCCATTGCGTACCTCCAACATTCTATTGTTGGAATTGTGGATAAGGCATGTCAAAGTTGGATAATTGGATGAAGTCACTCTAAATGAATAAATATTGATTGTAATAGTTTTCCACAGGTAAACAGAGTAAATACACTTACATTCGCACTCATACTTGTAAATAGTTCACTTTTAATAAGCTTCCAACTCACATTATTTTATTAGTAAGACTTAAATGCTATTTATACAAAGATAAATATACATTAAACACCTAGTGCATTAGCAGTCATAGAATCTAATGCAACAGTGTCACCCAGTGGGCGAGGTAGAAAGTGGACACCTAAGGGCAGCACGGTAGCTAAGTGGTTAGCACTTCTGCCTTACAGCACTGGGGTCATGAGTTCAATTCCTGACCATGGCCTTATCTGTGAGGAGTTTGTATTTTCTTCTCTGTTTTCATGGGTTTCCTCCGGGTGCTTCGCTTTCCTCCCACACTCCAAAAACATACTGGTAGGTAATTAGGTTAACCTAGTAGGTTAATTGGCCGCTAACAAATTGACCCTAGTCTGTGTGTGTTAGGGAGTTTAGATTGTAAACCCCAATGGGGCAGGGACTGATGTGAGTGAGTTCTCTGTACAGCGCTGCAGAATTAGTGGCGCTATATAAATAAATGGTAATAATAATAATCGTGACAAAGATGCTTATTTGCCACATCTCTCCTATAGGGAAAGAGGTAAAAACACAGCAGGCTGCAGACAGGGTTACATTTTCCCTGGGCTCCTCTTTCAGCACATACACACACAGGTGTTCCACATGGGTGTAATTGATTTGTTTGCTGTAATTGGTTTGTACTTGTAGTGCTTGGGTGGAGGATAAAAACACTATTTGTATTTGTGGACGGGGCAATCAACGCCAGTTAGTGGCCGGCTGGTAGCGAGGGAGCTACTGTATAGCAGATGTAGGGTTGCAGGAGAATTGTGATAACTTACTGGCTATGTCTGCTGTAACCACCACTGAAACTGTTTAAGCTACTCTGACAACTACCAATAAACAGTGAAATGGTTCAGCATAGCTGTGTGAGACTCCTGTGAATGCCGTACTTTATCCCATGTGGTGTCATTCAGTGGCGGATCCAGGGGGGAGCGATCGGGGCCCCCAGGGGCTTGCTGCCGACAGCTGCACACTGCGCAGGTCCATTCAGCAGTGTCAGTGTGCTGCCCGGCTGCTCTGATTGTGTTTTAAACACAATAAGAGCAGCGGGACAGCACACTTTCACTGCTGAACGGACCTGCACATACTGTGCAGCCGCCAGCAGCCTTAGACATCAGAAAGGGGGCGGGGCCTAAATCCCCCCCTAAAATCGCCCGGGGTAGGACAAATGTCTGGGTCCGCCCCTGGTGTCATTGTGGGATATGTAGGAAATCCAAAACACAGCTGTCCACCCAGCCTCCAGATGCAAAGGTGGTGAGTGGAGTGTGTTAAAAACCAATACAATGCATCAACTATTATAATGTTGTGTTTCAAATGTTGTTACTGTAGAGACACACCTGTGCACTGGGAACTGATTAGAAGCTGTTTGGGTTGCAAAAGAAAGTGAAACTTTTAAAAGCTCCAGGTCATTGTAGTGCCACACTTGTTAAATAAAAAAAATATTCTTGCTATTTACCAGCATGGGTTTCTAAAGCATCTGTCACCTTTTGAAAAAAAAAAAAACAACTGCTGGTAATTGTATATTAGGGCATTTAGACATTTTAGATAAATTTTTATAAATTTAATTCCATTGAGTTGGGGAGAGAGCTATATCAAGATCGGATTCCCACTTTATTTGAGAGGTATGTTTAGTCATAACAAGGAGAGTGGTAAGGTAAGTGTAGCAGAATGTAATGTCTCCTTTATTGTTGCCTCTAGTCAGTTTAGAATAGAGGAAGGGCGGAGGAGGGTCAGTGATTCAATGGCGCAGCCACAGGTACTTGTAGAAGTCTTTAAAGAGAAGGCCAAAGCTATCCCTCGGAGAGCCAGCCAGAGAGTTCAAGATCAGGGATAAGTGCAGAAACACTGGAGAGAGAGATATTGCTGGTTGGGGGGGGTACAAAATCTGAGGAGGATCCTACCATTCTATCCCAAACATTAAGTACATCCCGAATGGAGGAGGAGGGCTGGAAGGGATGAGGTCTCAGGAAATCAGGGACCCAGATCAGTTCAGCTATGGGAAATGAAGGGTGAAGGGCATATTCAAGATCCAGTTCAACCCAAAGCTTGTGATGAGCTGGAAGAGTCCAATCTCGTATCTGAGATACTATGCATGCCTCTTGATATTTTACCAGGTTGTCTTCTGGGCAGAACCATATTGGTAAAGGACAGACGAAAGGGTTTACCCCTCCAGATGTATTTAAGCAGAACGGAGTGGAGCAGTTATGGGATTGTTCTAAAAATATACACGAGTTTAATGTACTTAATGTACTATAATGTAATGTACAATGTACTTTAAAAAGTGTTGTACATTGTCCATGCCCGCATACTTACATTACCCCCTTAACAGCACCGATAACAGTGTCGCGCTTGCCAGTGACGTTATCAAGTCGCGGTGGCTTCTTCATTCATCGCGATTGCTTCCAGTCGGTTGCCACATCAGAAGTCCTGGAGCCTGCTCGGGAAGGAGCCCTTCGGTGTCAAGACGTCAGGGTAAGTCTTGTCGGGGTAGTCAGCATCGATATGCTGACTACCACTGAATTTACTCTCTAGAGTTGTGAGGAGGTAATTGGAGAGACGCTACGGCCTAGGTGGAGTGGTTCGGGCAGAAGGGGACCACACCCAGAGTGAAAGGGCATGATCTGACCAGGTAAATGGGAGGATGGAGACAGTTTTAGAGTGTTGTAGGGAGCATTTGTCAGTGAGTATCATGTCTATGCGGGATTAGGTGTTGTGAACATGTGAGTAGCACGTGTAGTCTTTTGTTGCTAGGACAGAAGCTCGCCATGCATCATAGAGGTCCGGTTATACTCTCCTATACTTTATTGTATTTTGTTATATTTTGTTATTAAATCTCTTGTGCATTGGAACCACATTAATCGCATCGGACAAACTTTATTGATGACGATAGACATAACAGGCATGTGATCACCTAGCAGCCATGTAATGAGAGTCTCTTTGGGAGCTCACCTAGCACCTTTGATGCTATAGGCCACTCCCAGCCCCCATTCATTTCCCAAAAACACATATGCACTACTACATGCACCACTAGCAAAGATTAAACTGCAGTTTGATAGGTCAAAACTAAACAAAATAAACCTCAGAACTCATTAAGATGTTGAACAAACTATTGACTTCATGCTTGAGTTGCTGATTTAGGTTGAACCAATGCAGTTTTCGCTTGGGAACTGAATTTATTGTCATGCAGAGTGTGCAGATGCTTTTTTGTTTATAAATAGGGATATATATGTACATTTTGAACTGGAAGTTTCTCATTGCATAATGAAATTAAGGACGCCATGAGATTTTGTCTTTACACTTGTAGTGAAGTAGAAGTGTAGTAGACTCTTTTCATAAATACCTCTTTTGGCCACTAGAAACTTGAGTCTGTTAATGCTTGCACAGAGCCAATTTAATCTTAATAATTTATGTTTATCATTAATAAATAGTGTATTTAAGTACTGCCCAGGACTGTAGCGTGATGGGCCACTTAGTTATCCCTGCCCTCCTCAGGTCCAAAAATGCCAACTCTCTACTCAAAAAGCAATCATTCCTAATCACCAGCTCAAAAAGGACCCAATCTGCTACAGTTTAGCACAGCAAAGATTATTGTTGTGCATAGGGAAGCCCAAACTCTATCCTTGTTAAAAGACACTCTAGCTACCACTGTCAATATATAATAACATTTTGCTAGCTGCGGCTGTCACTAGTTGACATTGCATTACACTTACATTTAGCAATCGAAATTCCAAATGTGTCCAAATCCATTTGCAAAGAAGTGCATCTTATTCTAAGTTAGTGCAACTGACTTACATTATTTTTAAATGTAACACTGAAACATTGGTTACCATCCCTGTTACTAGAATTTATAATATCAGAAAAGACAGAGGTCAGTGTATGTCAAGATATCACCTTAGAACAACTTGAAATAGCGAGTTCAATTTAAACCTGAAAAATCTTTTTCCATTGGGTCATATGTGTTGCACTGTATAAATCCATTGACAGCTCTTCTTGACTCTCACATGCAGCTAAAACACACACGAAAATGAACAGCAAAGTTTTGAAAGCAATGTATATACAAGCAGTGGCGCACGCAGGATTGTTAGGGGGGTTTCCCCCCCACCGAAAAAACAAAACAAAAAACGAGAGATGCTGCGCATGCGCTCTGTTTCGTCAGCACTGTAGTAGAAACCCCTTCCCTCCGCTAACAATATGCCCCACATAGCGGCACTGTACTATACAGCAGCTGCGGCACTGTCAAAGAAGCGTCCGCGGCGGTGCTGTTTTGTATACAGCACTGCGGCGGACGCTTCTTTGACAGCGCTGCGGTGCTGTATACAATAAAGCACTGCCGCGCACGCTTCTTTGACAGCGCTGCAGCTGCTGTATAGTACAGTGCCGCTATGTGGGGCATATTGTTAGCGGAGGGAAGGGGTTTCTGGAGACCCAGAAAACCCCCTGCGTGCGCCACTGCCAAGGACTTCTGTTTGGCCATATAAAATGTTGAAGCAATGTGCTTTTACTAAAACCATATCTCCAAAATGTCCCTATTCATGGACCTCAAAAGGGATGGGCCTTACATGAAGGTGGGTGGCGATTCACCCAAATGTGGGCATTCTGTGCAGATCATGGTGGGGATTTAGGCAGGTTGGGGGTGGGGCTTATTTTTCCATGGTTTTACAAGTCTAATTACTGCAAAGTATATAAATCCAAATCCTCACTAAGGGTCTACAGTTAGGAGTTAAGTCACTAGCAGGAGCAATTTGCACTTAGTCAAAACCATATTGAACTACAGGGGGGACAAATTTAAAATGTGTGGACAGATTTAGACGAGGCTCATCCTAGCTCAACTGTAAATCGCAGAGTGAAAGTTGCCCAGTATCTGCGTGCTACATGCAAAAGCAGGCAGTATTTTCCTTGTATTTCGAAAAAAATATATACATTTGCACCCCTTCCGTCACAACATGGTTTGTCCAGGTGCAAATTTGCATCCTTTAGCTGCTCCTGACTCTAAATGAGGCCTTACATGTTCATCATCCTTGCCAACTGTAGTGGCCAGAGTCTATTTCATTGCTTTTAACAGGTGTGCTAAAAATTTGTTTATGAGAACTCTCAAGCTATCAAATTTGGAGCTAGGTGCTGAAAGAGTAATTTTCTAAATATATAAGTTTTGCAAAAGTTTTTTTGTACTTATTTGATTCCAGATTTAGAATAACTTGAGAGGCATCAATATCAACCTAACCTATTTCACCTGGGAGAAATATGTCAGTTTATCGCTCATTTTATGCACTAAAATTAATGAATAAACTAATTAAAATGTTAGAAGAGACCCAAGAATAGAGTTACT
This sequence comes from Mixophyes fleayi, assembly GCF_038048845.1. Classification (NCBI taxonomy): domain Eukaryota; kingdom Metazoa; phylum Chordata; class Amphibia; order Anura; family Limnodynastidae; genus Mixophyes; species Mixophyes fleayi. Next base: position 142,239,400 of record NC_134405.1, on the reverse strand, counting down.
CTAATGAAAGCATATATCCACATATTGCAATTTTCAGGGACAGAGGGAATAATATATTTATATTTTCTATAAATGTTTTGCAAAACATGAGTATATATCATTCTACTTAGTATCTTTTCTCTCTGGTTATTTGTATTTACTAACATAGATAAAAGTCATGTAATATTTCCTAAGCTGAAGAAAAATGAAATATCTGCCACAGACAAGTAGAACTCATAACTTTAAATGCTAAAATGTTTTGGCAAATTATATGGAACTAAACATCTCTCAGACACAGTAGTCTTTATTCTGAAAAAAAAGCTCTAAAATTAAATTTGCTATTAGGCAAATTTCAGTGTAATATCGCTTTAACAACACTTTTTATGGGGATATTTAATAATACTTATTAAGGGATAAATTACCAAATGACCTGCCTGATAAATTACCAGCCCAATATGTTACTGCAGTAAGGGAGGGCCAGTCAGTTCTTCTGTTCTGACATATTTATGAATGTGCAAAAGTGTGCCCTCTGCAGTGCAGATGCTATTTGTGTTTGTTTTGAGTAAAAACACCCAATTGTATGCAATGATAAAGATATTACTTGTCCAGGTATAGTATCCATTGCAATAAGGTATGTAATCAACAGTGATGGTGCAATTGACCACACAAAGTCAGTACAATTGTAAAGCACTATGGAATATGATATATAAATAAATGTTGTTAATGATAATAATAATAATAATAATAATAATAATAATAATAATAATAATAATAATAATAACAACAAGAAAAATATGTGTTTCATAACACATCTGGATGAAATGCCAGCAGGGGACAGCTCCAAATCTTCCCAGGCTTATGTTTTTTGACACAAAGAGTTTCCACCACTATTTTAAATATCCCATTAAACCTATTCCTAGCAGGGCTATTAGTAAACCACAAACTCTTTAGCTGCCTTCTCAGCAACATGTCTAGATTTTACAATTTTACATTTTACAATTATAATGGCAGCATCTGAAGAGTGCAATATATTGCATCTTTTGGTGGGAAAAGTTGGGCAGATTGGGATGGCACATAAATAAGTTTAGCTAGGCACTTACATGCAACAGTAAGGTTTCATTTTACCCACAATCCCCAAAATGTTGGCAAACTGATTTTCTGGGTTGTTATTTCCAATAACCGGAATGCGGGTGTACAATTATAAATGGGATAGGCGGACAAATTTCCATTTGCAGATATAGAAATGTTTTGCTGCTTATCTTGTCCTGTGCTCAGTTTGTAATGAATATTCAGAATGTTGGTAAGAATTCCCTGGGTGTTTTGTCCCTCAGAGCTATATGAGGACAAGCTGCTCTGAGGCTTGTAGTGAGCAGACATCACCAGGCAGGGGCAGCAGATATATATATTAGATCTGTTGTTGGCACTGCATTTGTGGCAATGTTTTTTACAGGTTATGTATGTAAGGAAAACATAGATAATGTAGATAACAAGGGTATAAATACAATTTAATTAAATTAGATTACGTTTAGCACAGGATATGTGTTTATTTTTTCTTACCAATTTATTTTATGTATATAAATAAACATCTGCAAAAAAAAAAAAAAAGCTCCAAAAGCCTGTTCATTGCAATAATTAAAATAGTTTAGTTTTCATTTCAGCAGCCATTTACAGTATGTTTCACAGTTTATTTGTTAGTGTGAAACAAGCTCTATCCTATATCTAGTAATAATAGACTATGCATCATTCCCCATTGATAAAAAGAGAGCACTCAAATGACCTATTCTTTGGGTCAATAATTAAAGGAGATGAAACCCAATGTATGGCATTTCACAATGCCCTTTTGAAGATCAACATATATGAAAGTCTGTGTATTAGTGAGCTTAATACAATAACTGGAATATCAATATGTTTATGTTACATGTGCCCATGGTCTGACTGTTCTATCAGAGAAAACAAATACTTTTTAAGACAGGGGAGATTCTTTATCATACATCATTCAGTAACAGGGGAAAGCCAGAGTTTGTGTAAGAGATTGGGTAGATTCCAATGCAAAAGAAATACATACCTCCAGGGCCGGATTAAGAGAATGGAGTCCCCTGAGCTAAGGGGGCCTCCATTCCCCCGTGAGGACCCTCCTGTGAACCTCCCAGCCGTAAGGCCCCCCCTGTGAGCCGCCCACCGCCCCCCACCCCAAGCGCTTACCTCTTTCTGTTGTCCTGTCACTGTAGTCCTTCCACAGCGTGCTGTAAGCTCCTTACTGAGGAGATCTCGTGAGAGTGAGACTCGCAAGATCTCCTCAGTAAGGAGATTACTGAGCGACGGGGAAGGACTACAGTGACAGTGCTCAGCAGCACTGTCCGGGTCGGGGGCGCTCCCGCACCCATCAATAATGTCGCTGAGCACTGTCAATGGCCCTCTGGATGCCCGAGGCCCCTTGGCTGTTGCCCAGTTAGACCTCGGGTTAATCCGGCCCTGCATACCTCCCATCTGTCCCAATTTAGGCACAATAATCTTGCTTTGTCCCACATGTGGAAACTCGGGAAGTATGTCCTGTTCACTGCCGTTCTGCACAGCATAGCAGAGGAGCAGCTGGAGGTACTGCCGCTCTGCACAGCATAGCAGAGGAGCAGCTGGAGGTACTGCTGCTCTGCACAGCATAGCAGAGGAGCAGCTGGAGGTACTGCTGCTCTGCACAGCATAGCAGAGGAGCAGCTGGAGGTACTGCCGTTCTGCACAGCATAGCAGAGGAGCAGCTGGAGGTACTGCTGCTCTGCACAGCATAGCAGAGGAGCAGCTGGAGGTACTGCCGTTCTGCACACCATAGCAGAGGAGCAGCTGGAGGTACTGCCGTTCTGCACAGCATAGCAGAGGAGCAGCTGGAGGTACTGCTGCTCTGCACAGCATAGCAGAGGAGCAGCTGGAGGTACTGCCGTTCTGCACAGCATAGCAGAGGAGCAGCTGGAGGTACTGCTGCTCTGCACAGCATAGCAGAGGAGCAGCTGGAGGTACTGCCGCTCTGCACAGCATAGCAGAGGAGCAGCTGGAGGTACTGCCGCTCTGCACAGCATGGCAGAGGAGCAGCTGGAGGTACTGCCGCTCTGCACAGCATAGCAGAGGAGCAGCTGGAGGTACTGCCGCTCTGCACAGCATAGCAGAGGAGCAGCTGGAGGTTCTGCCGCTCTGCACAGCATAGCAGAGGAGCAGTTGGAGGTACTGCCGCTCTGCACAACATAGCTGAACAGCAGCAGGAGCTACGTGCACTTGCCACTGGCGTGTGCGGCAGAAAACTAGTGTTTGGAGGGGAGGGGGTACTGGTAGACTAGCACTTCAAAACTGTGACATGTTCATGCCCACTGTCCCAGTTGAAGAAGAGACAAGGTTGGGAGATATAGAAATACTTTGTACAGGTAGTCAATTAGTGGATTCCCAGAGCCCGGACTATTGAGGTGATAGCAAACATAACTGACATGCTTCACTTTCTGTCCTGCCTAATATCCCTTTTGGGCAAACCTATGCATTTAATTTTAATATTTCTCCTAAAAGTCTAAAAGCATGACATAAATAAGTCATGAGAGTAAGGGGTCATTGGCACTGCCTGTGTTGCATGTCTCATATTTGTACCTTTCATATTCTATACATTGGCATTTGCGTGTAAAACAATGTAAAGCCAACCTGGTTGGTGGACACAGTGTCTCATTGAAAGTGTAGACTGATGTCGGATTTCCACCATTATGGAGCATGTGCAATTTATCTATCCTCTCCTGATCTCTCTCCATCTGTGTTGTCCCGCGTTACTGACTGTCTCTCTGCCATTTCATCTTGGATATCCGCTCGCCAACTCAAACTCAATCTTTTATGAACAGAGTAAATAATATTCAAACCCACCAACAGAAGTTACCTACCTGACATTTTTATTTCTGTTTGCAACATGACCTCAAATACCACCCCGCAAGCTCTCTGCCTAGGTGTGATCCTTGACTCAGTACTATCCTTTGTTACACACATCGACTAGATCTAAATCATTTTACATACATCTAAAAGACATTTCCAGACTGCGCACATATTTTACTCAACACACTGCAAAAACTCTAATTCATTCAATGATTGTCTCCCACATTGACTATTGCAATTCCCTCCTTACTGGTCTTCTGGTCTTCCCCTAAACAGACTGCCACCCCTATAATCTATTTTGCATGCAGCTGCTAGACTGACTTTCCTTGCAAATCGTTCTTCCTCTGCTAAGCCACTCTGTCAGTCTCTACATTGGTTGCCTTTTAACCGAATCCAATATAAAATACTTCTACCATCAGCAAGACTGCACCTGCATACATCTCCTCACTTGTCTCAAAATATCTTCCAACCAGACAAATCCGTTCTGCTCAAGATCTTTCATCCACTCTCATTACATCATCCCATTCACATTTACAGGACTTTGTTCAAACTTTACCCACTCTATAGAATTCCCTCCCTCGCACAATAAGACTTTCCTTTGGTCTACAAACTTTAAAGCATTCTCTGAAAACCCACCTCTTCAGGCAAGCTTATAATATTCCTCTACCATCCTCTTAACCTTAATGTTACCCTATTACTACCCTTTACACAATTCACTCAAGACAACAACCATCTGACTCCTCTACCATTATTGCTGTGTGACTGGATCTTATAGCATGCAAATACCTTTTTACCTTTGCAATCTGGCTGGACCAAAATGTAATATGTAGATTTATCCTCATGGATTTACTCCCATTGTCCCATAGATTGTAAGCTTGCGAGCAGGGCCTTCTCACCTCTTTGTCTGTTTTACCCAGCATTGTTTAATTCTGTGCTTGTCCCCAAATTTAAAGTGCTATGGAATTTGCTGGCGATATATATATATATATATATATATATATATATATATATATATATATATATAAATATTGATGACAATGATGTGAAAAGATTTGCAGGGGAAGAGGCTTTCTGAATTGAAGTGAGGTGCTTTGCTGCATCTAGTCCACATTCTGCAAGGAGCGACTTAATCCATCCAGCTCCTCCTATCAAATGGAGTTGCTATCTTGTTGTAATATTGTAGAGTTCCTTTATGGTTTATGCACATGGCCACTTATTTTAACCATCACCCCTTGTTACATATGCCCCCCACTCTCACATAGGAAACCCACCTGCCCATTTATCACATAACATTTACATATGAACTCCACCCTCACTCTCATTGTAAAATATTACATTTTGCAATGGAAGGGTGGCTGGGGGTTGTATGAGACAAAGAGAGAACAGTGGGGGAACATATGGGACAGGAATTGTTGACACATAAGATAATAATTCCTGCTTTATAGTTAAGTTTATGGAAAACAAACAGAACCAATAGCACCCAGTTTAGTGCATACATCAGCTTAGACAACAAAGTGCAAAGCAAGAGTTACATACTAACATAACCCCCCTATTACCTCCCAAAGTTCTCCTAATAATCCACCAATGCAATGCAGCGGTTTATGGGCATCATTTTTGACATCACAGAGCCTCCTTTATGTGCTGGATGCGCTCCCCAAACACCTTGATTTTCTATTAGTGCACATAGTTCCTTTGTCGGCTGAACATTAAGGTACTACTCAGCGCTTTTAAAAATACCTCTGCAAACTAAAAGTTTACAAACAGGCAGAAACACTGAACAAGTGCACTGTGCAAATGTGTAAACATTACATCGCAATCCAATCTTCTCCTGGTTTAGAAACACCCTTTTCATTAAATTGAAAGAAACTTATTATCACATTACTCAGAGTGCTCCTAGAAATATGTTTCAAGGCTAAAGTGCTACATGAAGGGAAAAATTCTGTTCTATTAAAAACATAGAACAAGGCCTAAAGGCGAGCCAGTGCTGATCTTTAAGAAAATTCAAGTCCTCTTACAGAATGGCCATGATAATAACATATCTCTTTCTGTACTGGTGAAATGAATCAAGTGACTTTTTAAAGATACTAGAGGTGCTCCATTGCAACAAGGAAACGGCATTCCCCATTGAATGTTATGTGTCAGTTTTGGAGCGTTTCTAAGCTTAAGGAAGCAGCATTTCTCTGTCTGAAAAAACAACCTTTGAAAAATATACTATAGACATTTATGTAAAAATTAATGGGGGATTCTTTATATATATCGCTTCATAAATAACTACCATTATGCTTTTTGAGCATTTTTCTTAACTGGTGCTAGGAGTGACATGAATGCCTGAAAACATGTAGCCCATCCACCTACGCATTAGTGGCAAATGTGACTATTTGTGCTTGTTGCGCACTTGAAGTTATACCCCCACTTCCCACCACTTCCCAACTTTTATAACTCATTATGGGAGGGGGTGTGTAGATCCTGCCCCTTGCTATGTTAAGGCTGATCCCAGAGCTATGTGTCCATCTGCTCTGGAGCCCCCACTCTTCTGAGCACGCAAAAGGGCCATCACATGTGTAGTGAAGCACGGTTTGGGCATTCAGTTCTGGACAGTTTCTTAGGCTTTGTTCCGTGATCAGACATTTGGAAATCCCCCTCTAGAGATCCTGTGTTTGCCCCAAATATATCTGTACGTATATCTTCTGTCTGTCTCTTTCATTTGAAGTCTAAGGGCTAGATTTACTAAGCTGCGGGTTTGAAAAAGTGGTGATGTTGCCTATAGCAACCAATCAGATACTAGCTTTCATTTATTTAGTACCTTCTACAAAATGACAGCTAGAATCTGATTGGTTGCTATAGGCAACATCCCCACTTTTTCAATTCCGCATCTTAGTAAATCTAGCCCTAAATATTCTTCCTTTATCAACCACATTTTGTATTTATATTGCTAGTGGTTTTTATATGTATACATGCATGCAAATATGTGCACATATCACACATACTATTTGCATACATAACTATACCCTTTAGATTGCATATATGCTTACTATTTTCCCTCTGCATCAGATTCTATGCCGCAACTCTCCATCGTCCCTGTGTCTCTGTATTCTTTTACTTTCTGTCTTTCAATGACTGTTAGTCAGATTTTCAATTTCCCAGTTAAACGCTTTGTTGTAAACCTTTGGGCTTTCTTGGGAACATTACTGAGATTGCATGAAATTGATGCTGAGCAGGTGTGAAGAATAAGAGGAAGTTAACCTGTTCCTTGTCACAGAATCGTCTTTTGCATATTGAGTAACAGTATATGTCTGCATAGGAAATGGAATATCGCTAGCACAGAATTTGCTGCACCATACTAGCTAACCAGACTTTCTATTATGAAAGATTTATTCACATAGCTTTCAACTGCCCCTTTTTGTTTTTTTAAAACAGCCCTTGTTGTTAAGGATTTGTCCATGATATGTGGCAATGGGGTCAATTACAATGTAGTGATAAAGTAGCTGAACTCCTACTCTATCAAGTGACATAGTTATGTTTATTTTTGGTGCCTCTGTTTTTACTAACTCATGCACAGCTTAGGGATACAAGTGGTGATCATGAGGTGGATTATTTGCTGTATGGGTGGACCTGACTAGAGAAATGGGCTCATTGGGGCATTCCATATAGAATGCAGTATATCCATATTTGATATCTGAAAGTGATAGAATGCTCTACTTAAAACAGAATATGCCACTTATTTTCTCCTGCTCTCAGACTGTAGATTCATCTTGGGCAGTCATTCTGTTCTAATAATTTCAGAGCTAAATGAGGACTGAAAACAACATAATTAACGCTGCAGTACAAGCTCCGCTAAGAGCCCCCATCATGAATGAGCTTTTAGTGGTTATACTGTTATATTTATAACCGGGGGATTTCCCACGCGCAGACTTTAGAGCATGGGAAATCTCCTAGTTTTAAATATAGCTGCATAATAGCAGAGATCATTTGTGATGAGGGCTCTTAGCAGAGCTAGTACTGTACGTATATTTTTTATTTTACCAAGACATGGATTTGTAATAAAAGATGCCCGTGATGCCAGTCTGGATCTAGCTGAGATAATAAAGAGGGTGAAAGTGGGTGTTTGCAGTATTTGTTTAAATTAAAGTATTTTTAGAAACAGTGTGTGTGTTTTATTTACATTTTCTATGATGCACTACAGGTCACCTCCGGCACCTGGGTGTCAAAGCATTCTGACACTTGTGGTTCACCAAGTCCTAGCCTGCTCGGGCAGCCATGGGTATGCTGGTAATTGCAGTACTTCCAGTGGCAGCATGCCCAACCACTTAATGGCTGCCTGGGCAAGCTGTGACCTGTTCCATGGACAAAATGATTTATATTTCAATTTTTAAACTCATTCGCCTACACCTACCACAGCAGAGGTGAGGGAATAGCCCCAGCACAATTTAGTAAGGTTCTGGTTAATTCTAGGGGGGAGGGGGTGCAGCATTTTTTTTGCTGCCCTGATCCCACTAGATAATCTATCCCCATGCTGATGGTTGTCACTATGGGATGGTTGTCACTATGGCAAGGGGAACCCATTCTGTGAGCTTCCCTGCCATAGTGCCACCTACCCTGGCTGGCATAGCTTTGTATTGGCAATTTCTGGTAAGGCCCCAGGCTTTTTTTCCCCTTGATTTTGGGCTGGCAGCACTAGAACTGGTTTGAATTTGTTTGAGAGGGCACTTTTCTTTAAAATGTATTCATTAATTTTTTAGCCTTGCGGCCTGTTGCATGTGGTAAGTCTAAAGTGTATTTTACACTTTTAATGCAGGATATGCTTTATTCGTATCTTACTAAAATGTATGCATTTTGCGTTTTATTCAAAGTCGCCTGTATCTTAAGATACGTGTTGCTCTGAATACAGAGTAAACTAAGGGACACTGTTTACGCTTACCTAGTAAGTGTAAATTGCATTCAACTCTATACAAGTCCCAGCTGTATTCAGTGTACACAGGATAATTATAATAGCATGTCTTGTCTGTAACACATCCAAACAGAATTCCTACAAAAAAACATAATTTAGGAAGAGGAAAGAGAAAACAAAAGGTCACAAAGACATAAGCTCATATTGCCTAGCAACCACTCTCTCTCCCTGCAGTAAATGGTTATATACAATTGTTAACACATTAAGTGCTGTAAAATCATCTCTATCTGTTGTAACTTTAACTCACCTCAACAGTATGTAGATTATTCTACAAGATTCATCTTCTTCACCAGTTTCTCATGACATTCACTGACTAGTGGCTTGGTCAATGCATCTTCAATCAAAGTCAAAATGGACAGATTTGCAGTTCAGTAATACCTAGGTCTTGTAGGCCCCTCAAAAGGGATATTGTCATTGTATTTAGCTTGTTGAGTTATATTTTCTCTCTTTGGAACAACTGTGTACATCCTTGATTGTCTTCTAGGATAGAGATTGGTTTCAGCATGACCATTCTCAAGGCTATGAGGAGTTGGCATGAGAAGACTGCCTTTTGACAAGCTTGAGCAGAGGTGATACATTCAACTGCAAATATTGAGAGTGCAACTGTTTCTTGTTTTCTACTGGTCTGGCATACAGGACCATTCCCAAGATGAAACAAAAATCTAGTTGCCGTCTTTTAAGTCACTGGTACAGACTGCACCTCGAAAACTGGCAACTCTGTCACAGGCATGGCTAATATTTAAATTTCTTACTGATAGCTCCTTTTAGATGTCTAATGACATACTTTACAGCATTCCAGTCATTTTGACATGATGCTGCTTATCTGCTACAGCAGCAATGTCTCTTATTATTACCGACATGAACAGCAGTTTCCTTTTGATATTCTATTCAGGTTCTATAAACGATTTAACTTCATCTGCATCTCCATTGCATTACAGGTTAATATTTCCTAAATTTAGCATTTTATTTGAATAGGAAATAGGAAATTTCCGTATTTACATCTCTCAATGTATATTCCGAGATCTTAAGCGATTCCCCAAATCATTGATCTCAAAATTTTCACTCAGTTTTTCAAAAATGGCAAAAATTCTCCCCTATTGCTCTTAACATGTTACATCATCAGTGTAAGTCAAGTTCAAGTCATGGGTCCATACATTGTTTTCCTAATTACTCTAAAGACATCTACTTTGCTCCTGGTGACTCCTCAAGGTAGGTTAACTTGGTTCCCCTACACTTTCCAGTCTCTGGCTGCTAAAATTCCTTTCTGGAGCTTGCACACAGCAGGGGGTGGGGAATTACAGCTGTATTTACTTTTGAAGATTTGCACCTGCCTAAAAGTGGATGGATAGAAGTAAAAAATATCCTCTCATATGTAGAGTTTCATTACGCTTAGGTGCAGCTGCTACACATATTAGGGCCTGAGTCATTAAGAAGAGCAAAGCAGAAAAAAGATTCCTCCTGGACAAACCATGTTTTAATGTAGGGGGTGCAAATTAGTTTAATATTTTGCACATAAGGAAAATACTGCCTGTTTTTCATGTAGCACACAAATACTTGATTTATTTTTGCAATGAAATTTAAAATTGATCTAGGACATGCTCTATCCCAACTATAATTCTGTCCCTACATTTTAAATTTACCTCCCCCGTCCAATGCAACATGGTTTTGCCAAGGTACAAATTTACTCCTTTTTAATGCTTTGCTCTTCTTAATAACTCAGTAAAGTACTCAGTTAATGACCCACTAAAGTACACTCAATATTATAATATATTAGTGATCAAAAACCAGTTCTACAAACTTTGTGCACATTAGAGTAGTTTTCTATCTCTATCTTTACTTTAACTAGCGGCACAGGTATCACAGAGAGCGCAGACCCTTTACAAACACATTCTAACCTTCAATGCATTCACAGCTCAGGGGGCCTGGTTAACTGCTTCTCCACACTGTTACTGTATTTCACTTGCAGGTAAACGTGCCTGACCCACCGTTCAAAGCATGAGGTGCAGCAAGTGTGATATGCGCACAGCTCAAAATAATGGCAACATCAAGACAAGACCATTAATGTCTTTATTTTCTGGATTTATTATCACACAAAAAGTAGAGTTAAACCTGAGCAAAACAGCAGAGAGTGAGAGGAGGTGTAGCAGGAGCTGCTGAACTCTGCTCCAGGCTGGGATGGGCTGCCTCACCAGTAACAGCGGTAGATGCCTATTCATAGAAGCCAGCCTCAGCTGGATGCGGGGATGTGTAAGAATATGTGTGTGAGTGTAGTGCGCAGCACTGACGACGCACTATAATGCCACATGAGGACGGTAGGCTGACTTGCCTCATTTCAGAAACCATTCATGAGATGTTTTGGAATTGAGAGCCTCGCATATTGCCACCAGTCAGAAATAATGTGGAAGCAGGGCCGGACTGGCCATCTGGCACTTCTGGCAAATGCCAGAAGGGCCGATGGTCAGTAGGGCCGGTTCGATCAGTCAGTGCACTGGACGGTCAGTGCACTGACACTTCCTGGTCACATGTGCCGCGCGCAGCGTTGCGCGCGGCACATGTGATCAGTACAGGTCCTGGAAGGCAGCTGAAGAGCGGACAGGAGAGCGCTGAGAAAAAGGTAAGTAAACCGGGGTGGGGGGGAGAGAACATTAAAGTTGCCAGACAATAACAGGGGGGGGGGGGAAGAACATGAAAGGTGCCAGACAATAACAGGGGGGGGGGGGAAGAACATGAAAGGTGCCAGACAATAACAGGGGGGGGGGGGAGAACATGAAAGGTGCCAGACAATAACAGGGGGGAAGGAGAACATAAAAGGTGCCAGACAATAACAGGGGGGGGGAATACAAGGTGCCAGACAATAACAGGGAGGGGGGAGAATATAAAAGGTGCCAGATAATAACAGGGGGGGGGGGGAGAGGAAAGGTGCCAGACAATAACAGGGGAGAGGAGAACATAAAAGGTGCCACACAATAACAGGGGGGGGGGGACATAAAAGGTGCCAGACAATAACTGGGGGGGACACATAAAAGGTGCCAGACATAAAAGGTGCCAGACAATAACAGGGGGGGGGACATAAAAGGTGCCAGACAATAACAGGGGGGGGGGGACATAAAAGGTGCCAGACAATAACAGGGGGGGGGGGGGGGGAAGAACATAAAAGGTGCCAGACAATAACAGGCAGGGGGAGAAGGTGCCAAAAAAACCCGAGGAATAATATGATTTGGGCCACTATTGTTTGCCATAATTTCAACTGGGGGCACTATTGTGGCATAATATCAACTGGGGGCACTATTGTGGCATAATATCAACTGGGGGCACTATTGTGGCATAAAATGATTTTGGGGCACTACTGTGTGGCATAATATGATTTTGGGGCACTACTGTGTGGCATAATATGATTTTGGGGCACTACTGTGTGGTAAAATATGATTTTGGGGCACTACTGTGGTAAAATATGATTTTGGGGGACTACTGTGTGGTAAAATATGATTTTGGGCTACTACTGTGGGGTAAAATATGATTTTGGGGCACTACTGTGTGGCATAATATGATTTTGGGGCACTACTGTGTGGCATAATATCAATTAGGGACATGTACTCAGGCATGAAGGAAGGAGGAGAATGTTAATATAATGTGGGAGGTAGGCTGTTAATTTAATGGTGAAGTTTAGGTGGGGGCTAATTATTTAATTAGTGCTATTTTATTTGTGGGGTGATGTGGGTTAATTTTATATTAGTACCTAGCAATTTAAGATAGGGTGATTGGACCTTTAATTTAATGATGGGGTGGTTTGGGGGTTATTAATTGAAAGTGGGGCTGTTTGTGAAAAAAAATGTGAATATGAATTATTTAATGGCAGTGATGGTTGCGGGAAATAGGTATATTTATTAAACGTACATGCTATTTCATTTATTGCTGGGGTTGTTTGGAGGGAGGGAAATAGGGTTATTTATCAGCAGCAGCAGCAGCAACTATTTATATTAAATGTGAATACTAGTATTTTAATGTTGGGGCTGGAGGGAGGCCTAATTATAAAACATGGGTTGTATTGATTACACACCAGGGCTGGTTGGAGTTTTCTAAATTGCATGTACCCATTTTTTTTCCAAATAGGGCCTCCAGCATTCCAGTATCCAGACAAGCAGCAACTGAACTAAAGTCACCAGGAGCCAGAGGTGGTGAAACTAACAAGACAGGTATGAGAGAGCAGGACAGTCTGCCAACTGTCCTGAATCTGGTGGGGAAGTCCCGAATTTTGGTGACTGTCTCGTTTAGTGAGATTTGGGCCGACTACAAGGACAGTTGGGAGGTATGTCCCGCTTCACACTGTACTGCTTGTGAAGGCAGAGCTGCGTGCAACTATTGCACACAGTATTGCCTGTGTATTTGTCTAACATTTGTCTAAAATGATAGCCATGTTACATAATAGGGGCTCCCTGTCTTAAATACCCCAGGCCCCCCAAGCGTTAATCTAGCTCTGGTTAGCAAGAGGGAGCGGATAGCTGCTCCAAGTTTCTGGATAGGACACAGCCTGCAGAGCAAGCCGAGAAGCTCTAAGTCTCACAAGATTTGGTAATCTTGTGAGACTAAGCTTCCCTGCTCACTCTACAGGAAGTTCCCACCCTGATGGATGTCAGCAGCACCAGAAGCATAGATAAGTACAGTGGGCTGGGGGTGTCATAATGTGCCTCGGGGGTGGCATGATAAATGTAATGTTTGATTTTAATGAATGTATCATTGCCCCATGTTGGCCACACCCACAACACAATGTGGTCACGCCTTTTTCTGTGCCGCCGTCAGGCCCACCTTGGTTTCTTTCCTGCTGGAACTGAGGTGGGCCTGTGGACTATAAATGCCAGGGCTGATTTTTAGTCCCAGTCCGGCCCTGTGTGGAAGGTATATCTGCTAACCTGTACAGACAGTACCAGATAATAGTGATACAAAGGAAATTATATGCCAAATTATCCAATGACCTGGGGCCTGATTCATTAACTTAACTTCAGAAACTCCATATTTCAGTCTCCTGGACAAAACCATGTTACAATGCAAAGGGTGCAAATTAGTATTCTGTTTTGCACATAAGTTAAATACTAACTGTTTTTTCATGTAGCACACAAATATCAACTTTAAATGTCAGTGTACAAATAAACTATCAAGTATTTGTGTGCTACATGAAAAAACAGTCAGTATTTAACTTATGTGCAAAACAGAATACTAATTTGCACCCCTTGCATTGTAACATGGTTTTGTCCAGATGACTGAAATAAGGAGTTTCTGTAGTTAAGATCCTTAATGAATCAGGCCCCTGGTCATTGGATAATTTGGCATACAATTTCCTTTGTATCATAATTATCTGGTACTGTCTGCTCTATAAAGTAATAAAGTAATGGTACAGTGAAGTAAAATACCAATAACAACTCTGGTTATAAGCAAAATGTCTTTATAAATATTGCCACAGTATATCCATATTATATATTATAATATGTGTGTTATTTTCTTTAAAAAAAATTATGTTTTAACTGTATCCACAGATTATTAGCCCACCTTTTTCAGTAACTCCTAAGCACTGTTGTATTTATCTGTTTCTTGATTTATAAACCCACGCAATTTCTCCCTGTATATCCATGTTCATAAATCCTACCATAAAGAAATTCAATTTTTATGTCCAGGTGTTGTACTTGCATTCCTTTGTTGGCTGTAATACATAAAATTGTTCTCACAGTTGTATGCTTTATAATGCAGCAAATGATTCATCATAGCCTTGACCAAATTTTTATGAGTATCCTTGGCAACCAGTCTAGTTTTGTAATTCTCAACTTCTCCATTTGTGTTGTATGTGAATTTAAACGTCCATTTACATCCAACATTTTGCAATCTTTGGGTAATTGAGCAAATGTCCATGCGTCATTTTTTTGAAAGGAATCAACTTCCATGTGTTGCCATTAGCCATTTCTTTGTTTATTCCTTATACTGCCTGATCTCTTTCCAAGAGTTAAGTTCTAATATTTCTTATATGTAAGCCTTGCAGGAGAGTCCTTGAGGTGGCGTGCCTTTTGTGATTAGGTCTGACCTTCACTTTGACAGTTTTAAGATTAGGAATTATGTAAGCTTCTCTTTGTTCACTATATGCTCCACTTTGTGCTCTGTCTTCCAATTTAACACCGTATGTAGCTGGGCATACGGAAGAAATCATTTCATTCTGCAAAGGTGACTAATCTGATTTAGTCTCAAAGTATATATAGTATATACTGGACCAAGGTACCCGAAGTTATCATTTTATATAGCAAATGAACAAACAACGCAATGCTCTCCATTTTTCTGAGAAAGGAGTTTGATACTTCCCTACACCTGCTGAGCTGGAGATTAGCTTGCTACACTAGAAAACTACACGGTCTTGTGAGCCTGCAGTTGACCTACCCTCTATAACTCGCTGTAGTCATGCCCGTGAGGGAACATAGCATTTTTAGATATGTGTAAATACAACAAAAGACTTGAACATGAGTCCATTAAAACTGACCACTTTCCAGAGCAGAACAGAGTAAAACATTAAGGGGGATCTAAGTCTGCAGTATTTTGATAGTGTTCCATATCAGGTAACCATGGGGTAAGGACAATAATGATTCTGGTTGGACACAAAGAGGTGCTAAACCTGTTATCTAGGCTATCTGGACCATTTCAAAATATTTAAGAAAAACTAGTACACAGCATCCCCCATACATCTTATGTATGAACACAGAGGGGCTGATAAAGAGTTGGATGCAACATGAGAGTAAGTTCCCCTAAAAAAAAAAGCTTTTTCCACCCATATGCAGAACCATACACATCTTAAGACACATCTGACTCCACATTAGCAGTATATATATGTCTAGTTTACAACAAGGGATCATCATCATCATCATCATCATCAGTATTTGCCCTATAGCAGGAGTAAAATATCCTAAAAGACATATATGTGTGTTTCTGCAGGTCTGCATGACCCGCATTTGTGTGAACATGCCTTAATGTACTCGCCCAATGTTAGTAAGCCCTTCCCTCTCTTCTCCCGTCTCCCCAGGTGTAAGCTGGCGTAAGTACCATATCTGCATAAACAGATATGCGTGTGCTCACTTATTGGACATGCTCAGGGTGTTATGCAAACTGGTGCACATTTGGTGTAGAAATTAGTGGGCTAGTGACTGTAACTGCAAGAACATCCATAAAGAATCTAAGTTTATATCTCCATCCCCATGACTGAATTCCCTTTGTATTAGGATTGTCCCGTAGAGCTAAGGCAAGCACAAATAGAAACAGGGATGATAGTCACCAGTGCATAGTCCCTTGCTGGATACTAATGGAATTGAGTTGGAAGTATGGATACTTAAGGAACATGAGAGGATTGCTATGACGTGTTTTGATATTGTTCACAAATGGGCTGCTGCTGAGTTGGTTGCTGAGTTGGTTGCGTATGTGTCCAAAAAAAGCTATAAAAAGGTGCACATAAAAAATAATGGATTTCATGCCCATATGCTAACTTGGATTCATCTCAATGTGCATCCACCTCTGCACCAGGATAAACTTACACTCAATAAAGTCAAAAGCACAAGATTTTTTTTTTTAACATTTGCTTTGATGCCGGAAAAATTATTCACTTTTAAGTTTGATTGAAATTCGAAAATAGACCCTATTTATTCTAGTGTACAAATTAAATTTTAAAATAATTCTAAGGTACTCCCACAAACCGTATAACGGACACGATCAGTGAATAAAGTGCTTTCAATTTCAGAGATCAATCTATAATCATCCAATAAGAAGTCGCTAGCCAGAGCTGGCAACTGTCATCATCATCACCAGACCCACAAGTGATACGCTTAGTGACAGGCGCATCTGCATCTCTCTGTGGGTCTGTCTCATTTGGAAATATGCAAATATGCCCTAACTGTACACGGTCTGCATTTGTCTGCATCTTCTCACCCCCGTTCCGCCTCTCCAAAAGTAAGGAGGTGCAAGTGTGAAATGTGCCCAAACCTGCATACAGATAAAGGTGTACACTTTTGCGCAGCGCAAATTTGCATATATTACAATAAGCGAATGGGCTTACAACTCAGCATTAGCTTCAAAATGTCAAATACCTGTGTAGACCAGAACTACAGATTAAAGATAGGGCCAAGATAAACTATCAAAGTTATTATTCATGTGTAAGGCTCAAGCTAGTTACACACTAAAGAATTTTCTGACCGACGTGTTATCTCAAACGATTGTACCTACGACTGAAGATCCGATCAGTCTGGCAGTTCATGTGTACACACTGACACGATTTACCTTCAGATCTGTGCTCTTCATCTGGTCCTCTAGTCTTCAGAGAATGACAGCACAATGTTCATTCATTCATTCTTGTCACATTGTCACACTGATTAAAACTGCCATGTTATAGCTATCCACATGTCCTAATGAATTTCAATAGCTTCTGTGACTCTGAAATGAAATATTTTGTCTCAGAACGAACAAATTAATTATTCCTTTTACAGCACTCTCTACATTTAGGACATTTATTGCTGGCATCGGCTAAAAAGAGCATGACTCTGCAAACTCTATGGAGATCGTGAGCATGAGTGCATACACACTACATGATCGGAAGGTGATTGGGAGGAATATATTAAACAGTACGACCAACCAAATGAGCCGACAATTGAAACTTTGGGACGACTTTCGACCATCATGTCATTATACACACTGACCCGACTTCCGACCAAACGGTTGTATGTCGGCTGATTGGTTCGATGATCGGTCTAAAAAGCTCCAGTGTGCACCCAGCCTTAGAGTGACAACTGTGTATGTGTATTTTTTGTGTATTGTACTACGTTCAGAGACTTTCATATATTGTCGGAAGCATGCCCATGAAGCATAAAGCCAACTTAATCCTTATTTAATAGGGAGATAAGTCTGTAGTTTTTAGAGTAGGGAGAGCTCAACCAGGCTTAGGGATAGCAGTTATGTGCATGTGATTCATCTTGTGGAGATAGGCCTCTCTTCCAATATATACAGTTACAAAACTGCACAAGAAGGTTGGGGAAAAAACGGGTCAGTCAAGGTCAACTTTCATCAATTCTAAATGTCTTGATACAGAGGCAAAACAAAACTCAAAGTTAAACAGTTGCCAATGTAGGCAGAGAGAGAGAAGAAAATCCTTCCAAAAATTGCAATCAGATAGATTCCCTGTATCAATCACCCCCAGGGGTGGAACTCTAGTGGGTGTAGGTAGTGTAACAATTTTGAGGCCAGGAGGTGAGGCTTCGAAGGTCCCTGTTCTGCTCTCTAAAGTGTAGAGCGAAGGCTTCTTCTCATTGGCACATTCTCAGAAGAGGCTCCTGCTCTGCTCCATTGGGAGCAGAGAGGAGGACCTAGAAGATGAGAATGACATTGCCCGACCACTATCCACATTTTGCTATATGGTTCAGTGATGCTCTGTTCCACCTCTGATAACCCTCATAATGTTCTTTAAAAATGATAGCTACAGATGCCATGTCTTTTAAGGGCATTCAGTCCATTTTTTTCAATTCTGTTAATTAATTTGCGGTCACCACCTCATATGCTAAAGAGTTCCACAGCTTAATCAGCACAGTATTAACCTATGCTAATAGTGGAATCTTGCTTTGTCCATTTGCAACTGATGACTAGAACTGTATTGAGCTTCACAAATTGTGTTTGTATAGATTGTCCAAATTTTCTCTAAAACAGGGAATCATGATGATATACTTCAGTTGACATGCCAGTGTATTTCCTGGGTATTTCCATGCTTTAATAGCAAATTAAATTAAGGCACTAATGACAAATGCAGAGAAAAAATAGAATATTTGCAGAAGTCAATGCACTGTAAAAAATACACCAGTTGAGATATCAAGCAATGTATTGCCTGGTAATTTGACAAATACAGGCACAATGGATTTGAACTTATTGCAATACTGAATGAAATAAGAAGGGGGAAGGGTTGACGATATGGGCAATTTAGACAATTGAAAAAGACAAATATAATGATCTCCAATAGTTTTGTTGATACAGGGCTAACTAATTAGCATGTCAATTATAACTCGGCCCATTAGATATGTTGCTATGTACCAAGCATTCACAGAATAGAAGTGAAGTCTATAGTAGTCAGATATCAGTCACAGCTCACATCACAAGTCACAAACATTAGCAGGACTGTAAGTTCCTTTTATATAAGGATATATATAGGCTTGTGGTATTTGTTTGTTCCATACTGATTTGGTTGTTTACACTCCTTGTGAAGTGTGAATCACTAAAATTTGGATCAATCATCTGACATGATTTGCCCATCTCTATTGGCGACACATTGCGCTCTGTATGGTCCTTGGTACAAAAAGTTTATTAGACCAATCTTTATATTAACCTCAGATATATTTATACATACTAATAAGCTCATCTCTCTAGCACCTTTTTTTCCCCAAGTAAACAAACCTAATTTGTGTAACCCTTCTTTATAGCTTAACCATTTCATTTCCTTTAAACATTAGGTTGCCTGCCCCAGAACCCTCTTAAGTTCTTCTCTGTCCTTCTTACAATAAGGTGCCCAAAACTGTACCCCTTACTCAAATTGTTATCTATCTTTTGAGTTATGATGTGACAATAGAAAATTTACATCCTGTTCATGCATGCATTTGTTATGCCTTTTCAGGATTTAATGTGATTTGTAGTCACTATTTGACACAGTATGCTTTTATTCAGCATTATGTCAGGTAATATTCTTAAGTTATTTCCATCTGAGTTTTCCTCAATTGTATTTAATTAAATGTGTAAGTAGTAGTATAGTTAGTACCATTGCCTAGATGTACAACTCTACATTTATCTACATTAAATTTCATCTGCCATGTCAGTCCAGTTTGACATTCTGTCTAAATCTTCCTTCTTGTTGCAAGTTATTATCCTTCTCTGCCTTAATAACCCTACATATCTTATTGTCATCAGCATATATGGATACCTTACTTTCTAGGCCACCTACAAGGTCATTAATAAAAAGACTGAAAAGAACAGAGCCCAATTCTGATCCCTGTGGTACACCACTAATAACTTTAGCCCAGTTTGAACATGTTCTATTTATAACTATCATTTGTCTTTTATCCTTCAACCAGTTTTCTTTCCTTCTACATATTTTTTTCCTATACCCAGTACATTCATCTTGTGTACTAGACTGTTATATGAAAAAAATATTTCCACAAAACATAAATAAAAAACATAAATATCATCACCAATAGCTTTCAAATGAGATCATACTTACAATACTGTTGTCAGGCGCCATCCCGCACTCTTACCTGGTGCCGGGACGGACGCCTTTTTGATCCCCGCTCGTCCCGTTGCTAGGCAACGGGACGTCACTTCCGGTCCCACAGGAGTCCCAGGTGCATGCGCACCGAACATCGCGTCTCGTTGCTAGGCAACGGAGACACTTGCCAGCAGTTCCTGTCGGCGGTCAGATCAGCTGACCGCCGAGCTCCACTCCACCAATGACAGGGGTGGCGCCTCTATTTAAACTAGACTCTGGCATCACTAGGGTGCCAGAGTATCTAGTCTCTCAACCTGTCTCTAGGCTCCCCTGTTATACATATATCTATATATATATCTCCTGCCCGCTTCCTCCAGATTGACCTTTGCCTGTTTGACGATTCTTTGGATTCTCCCTGGTTCCTGTTACTTTATCCTGGTTCTGACTCTCGGCTTCCTGACTACCCTTCTGCCTCATCCTTCTGTACCTCGTTACTTGCACGGATTTGACCTCGGACTGTTCACTACGTTTGTTCACGTGACCTCGCTGGTGGCTACCTGGGAGAACCGCGACCGACACGTCTCAGCAGCTATGTCCATAACTCCTTGCGGGGTTCCCTGGTGAAGACCTGGGGCGTGGATAGACTCCGCGCCTCCTTGCGTATCAGCGCTAATACCAGCAGGTAAGGCCTTCCAATTACATTGTGACAGAATACTCTGGCCATGACCACGGACGGCCAAAATGAACCTTCAGCCCGGGACCTCTTACTGCATTTGGCCCAAAAGGTTGAACAACAGGACGCCGAGCAAGCCAGGCTTCTCCAGTGTATCCAGGGTATAGCTACCCGACTGGATTCCATGCAGATTTCGCTAGCTGCCTCCCAATCTGCTGTTGCCGCTCCCCCTCAAGCCATTTCTCCGGTCCTCGCTCCTTCTCCTGGCGCGTCCTCCTCGCTACGGCTGCCCAGGCCAGAGAAATTCGATGGGGATCCTACTAGATGCAGAGGATTTCTTAATCAGTGCTCCATACACTTTGAATGCAACGCAGGAGCCTTTTCTACTGAGCGTTCCAAGGTGGCCTTCATCATGTTACTGCTTTCTGGACAAGCCCTGGCCTGGGCTTCGCCACTGTGGGAACGAGATGACCCTCTTCTTCTAAATGTCTCCTCCTTCATCACAGCCTTTCGCAAGATCTTCGATGAGCCAGGCCGAGTATCTTCAGCAGCCTCCAGCCTTCTCTCCTTACGGCAAGGCTCTCTGACGGTGGGTCAATGCGCGGTACAGTTCCGCACCCTCACTTCTGAGCTTAACTGGAACGATGAGGCACTCACGGCAACCTTCTGGCAGGGTCTTACGGATCGTATCAAGAATGAATTGGTGTCCCGTGAGCTCCCAGCGGATCTGGACTCTCTCATATCCTTATGCAATAGGGTGGATCTCCGCTTTCGGGAACGCACTCAAGAAAGAGAGAGATCCTCTCCCAGACGTTTTTTCCCTCGCTTAGCCCCTCGGTACCCTACACCAGCTGTTCCTGACGAACCCATGCAAATTGGGCGCTCCCGGCTATCTCCTGAGGAGAGGGAGAAAAGGCTCAGGCAGAACCTCTGTCTCTATTGTGGAGAATCCAGACATCGGTTGCTGTCCTGTCCTAAACGGCCGGGAAACGCACCATCCTAGTCGGTGACATGGAGGCCGTCCTAGGAGTAAGATTTTCCACTCTCTTCTCCACCTCCAATCCAGACTTCTAAATGACCATCACGTTGGACTCTCCTAGTGGCCCTTTTCTGACTTCTGCCTTTGTGGATTCCGGCGCTGCCGGAAATTTCATCTCCGCCACCTTGGCATCACAACTCCAAATTACGATTCTGGACTTGCCTCAGCCACTATTCCTAACTGCCGTGGATGGAAACCGTGTCTCCAATGGCTCCATCTCCAAGGTTACTGCATCAGTCCGGCTAACGGTAGGGGTTCTGCATTCTGAACTGATCGAATTTTTGGTTTTGCCCCAATCCATCAATTCAGTCATCCTAGGTCTGCCATGGCTTAGATTACATGCACCCCAATTCGATTGGAGTTTAGCTCAGGTCAGTTCCTGGGGTCCCCAATGTCACAAAAGGTGTTTAAGTTGGGTCAGACCTAAGAAGTTATGCATTTCCTCCACAACTCTCCTGGCGCACTCTCCTCATCTAGAGGTTCCCGCTCCTTATTTATCGTTTTCGGATGTGTTCTCCAAGGCAGCTTCTGAGCTTCTACCTCCTCACCGTCCATGGGACTGTCCTATTGAGTTACAACCGGGGAGGCCCATTCCCAAGGGCAGAATCTACCCTCTTTCTCTTCCTGAGGATCAGGCCATGTCTCTGTATATCTCAGAGAACCTGCAACGTGGATTCATCAGAAAATCTACCTCTCCTGCGGGGGCGGGTTTTTTCTTTGTGAAAAAGAAGGACGGTACCTTACGTTCCTGTATCGATTATCGACAGCTTAATGCCATCACTGTCAAAAACAGATACCCGCTACCCCTCATTTCCGAACTGTTTGACCGAATTAGTGGTTCCAAGATCTTTTCTAAACTTGATTTACGGGGTGCTTACAATTTGATCCGGATACGTGAGGGCGACGAGTGGAAGACTGCCTTTTGTACTCGCGACGGACATTACGAGTACCTCGTCATGCCCTTCGGATTATGCAATGCTCCCGCTGTTTTCCAATCGTTTGTCAACGAAATCTTCAGGGACCTTCTCTATAACTCAGTAGTAGTTTACTTGGATGACATACTAATCTTTTCTTCTGATATCATTACTCATCGGTCTCACGTCTCAGAGGTCCTACTTCGTTTACGGCAAAACAGACTCTTCTGTAAACTGGAGAAATGTATCTTTGAAGTTCCTCAGATACCATTCTTGGGGTATATCGTCTCAGGTTCTGGTTTGAAGATGGACCCAGAGAAGGTTTCCGCTATCACCAATTGGCCTCAACCTCTGAGTTTGAAAGCTATTCAACGCTTCATTGGATTTTCTAACTATTATAGACAATTCATTAATCAATTCTCTACGTTGATTGCACCCATAACGACTCTCACTAGACGATCTGCTAACCCAAAGGTTTGGCCTCCGGAGGCCGTTTCTGCTTTCACCTCCCTGAAAGAGGCCTTTCTATCAGCTCCTGTTCTATCCCAACCGGATCAAGAGAGACCGTTTTTTCTAGAGGTGGATGTATCTGCTGTCGGAGTAGGAGCTGTCCTCTCACAAAGATCCCTCTCTGGGACTTTTCGGCCTTGTGGGTTCTTTTCTAAGAAATTCTCCTCTGCTGAACGCAACTATGGAATCAGCGATCAAGAATTACTGGCCATTAAACTTGCATTTGAGGAATGGCGTCACCTTCTTGAGGGGGCAAGACCCCGGTGACAGTCTTTACGGACCACAAAAATCTAACCTTTCTCCGAGAGGCACGCTGTCAAAATCCTCGCCAGGCTAGATGGTCTTCGTTCTTTGCCCGATTTGATTTTAAACTTACCTTTCGCTCTGGTGCTCAAAATTCTAGGGCAGATGCTCTTTCCCGGTCCTTCAATGAATCGGATGACGCTCCTGCTGCCGAACCTCCTCACATCCTGGAACCTTCTAGTATTGTCGCCCTAACCAGGGCCAAGACTCTTCCAGTTGGTTGCTCCTATCTGGAACCCCATCTTCGTTTAAAGGCCCTCCACTGGGCTCATGCTACTAAGTTTGCTGGCCACGCCGGGTTCAAGAAATCTTATTCTCTCCTTTCCCGAAGCTACTGGTGGCCTACTCTTCGATTGGATCTCAAAGAGTTATATATATATCTCCTGCCTGCTTCCTCCGGATTGACCTTTGCCTGTTTGACGATTCTTTGGATTCTCCCTGGTTCCTGTTACTTTATCCTGGTTCTGACTCTCGGCTTCCTGACTACCCTTCTGCCTCATCCTTCTGTACCTCGTTACCTGCACGAATTTGACCTCGGACTGTTCACTACGTTTGTTCACGTGACCTCGCTGGTGGCTACCTGGGAGAACCGCGTCCGACACGTCTCAGCAGCTAAGTCCATAACGCCTTGCGGGGTTCCCTGGTGAAGACCTGGGGTGTGGATAGACTCCGCGCCTCCTTGCGTAGCAGCGCTAATACCAGCAGGTAAGGCCTTCCAATTACTTTGTTTGTGACAACTGTATGTTATCAAATCATTTTCTTGAATATATTTTAGAATTACATCCCTCAGAATCCCTTCAATAAGTTAATGGGATATACTGGAGATTCCCGTGGCGCCAAAAATAACAAATAAAGTATAGATGTAGCAAAACCACTTTATTAGTACAAGTGGGTTAGAAGGTCCAGTACCACAAATAGCAGACAATGTTATAAATATAAAAGCAATTGGGTACTGCTATTCAGCTGGATGGCGGCAGTAATCCTATACCAATGATATGACAGATAGGTACATAAATGAACTCTGATAATAAAGAGTTCAATCGCCACAAAATTTCCCTGAAGTCAAAATGTGCAACGATGGATGCAAAATGCATATAAGTGCTCAGTGGCAAAATAACAGACTGTAGTTCAGTATGCAAAGTAGACAGGGTGCAAATATATACCTGTTAGTATTCTTCCATATGGGCCTCGTGAGTATGCACAATATAGTCTCTGGCACAAGCATTGACGTCTGATCTATGCCAGTCAACAGGTATATATTTGCACCCTGTCTACTTTGCATACTGAACTACAGTCTGTTATTTTGCCACTGAGCACTTATATGCATTTTGCATCCATCGTTGCACATTTTGACTTCAGGGAAATTTTGTGGCGATTGAACTCTTTATTATCAGAGTTCATTTATGTACAAATCTGTCATATCATTGGTATAGGATTACTGCCGCCATCCAGCTGAATAGCAGTACCCGATTGCTTTTATATTTATAACATTGTCTGCTATTTGTGGTACTGGACCTTCTAACCCACTTGTACTAATAAAGTGGTTTTGCTACATTTATACTTTATTTGTTATTTTTGGCGCCACGGGAATCTCCAGTATATCCCATTACGTTATTTAGAGGGTGGAAGCCTACCCCTCAATCCTCTCGAGGCAGCCTAAAACCTCCACATACCCAAAGGAAGCGCAGGCCCCAACCCACCTTCAATAAGTTACCCACCACAACTGAAGGACTTGGTGTCACGGTTACATACAAGAGTACAGCTAGGAGCCACGAATATTGTGAAAACACTCTGTTTATTTGCAGAAAAAGTATAAATAACAGGTAATCAAGAGTAGTCATAGATACTAGGTGCAAGCTGATGCAGGAAGTAATATGAATGACCAGAAACCAGCTGGTACACAGCTAATGCAGGGAAGCAGGAGGTATGAACAGATTCCATGCAGCATGTAACCAGAGGAGCAAGGCAGGAGGAAGAATCCACAAGCTGCAACAACAGGATATGACATCAATAACCAGCAATATGTGCTGGGAGTGACAGGTATATATAAGGGGAATGAGACACACCCAGGTGCATGAGATAATTAGTGAACATAAAGGTTAACTCCTCAAGCACAAGAATAAAGCACAATAGCAGCACCTCTGGTGAATGGAGGTACTGCTGATAACACATAGAATTAACAAAAATAGCAAAGTCTGATAGTCCAGGTTAGGAGTTGCCAGGCAAAGCAGTATGCTGCAGGCAGATCGGGACAGTACCCCCTCCCTTAAGGGCGGATTCCAGACGCCCAATTACCAAAAATGTCTGAATTCATCGGAATCATAGTCCAGAATTGGGGGCCCGGCAGAAAAGTCCTTGTTCATGGGCAAAAGGGCAAAGGAGGCCATGCCAGCTGCCAGTTCAAGCACTGCAGAACCACCTCTTTTCTTACGTCCTCCTCTCTTACGGGACTTCCTTAGAGTTGGGACCTGC
Source organism: Mixophyes fleayi (assembly GCF_038048845.1). Classification (NCBI taxonomy): domain Eukaryota; kingdom Metazoa; phylum Chordata; class Amphibia; order Anura; family Limnodynastidae; genus Mixophyes; species Mixophyes fleayi. Next base: position 142,213,420 of record NC_134405.1, on the reverse strand, counting down.
GCCAACTAGGTGGAGCACAAGGGTAGTTCTCAGACTGTAGTGCCGGGTAGTGTTGCTGAAAGCACAGGTGAACAACAGGATGGCACTGCAGGGGTTGGAGAAAACTTTTTGATTACTTCCTCAACAAACCGTTGTAAGTCAAACAGGATGGGATCTTGGGTTTCAATAAATGGATTTGCCCATTCCAAAGCTTCTCCTTTAAAATACGAAATAAGGAACAGTACCTGTCCCTTAGGGTTGTTAACAAGCTCTGGTATGGAGGGCATATAAGAGGCAGCAAATTTCAGAAGGGCACAAAGTTGGTAAATGTGCCCCTCAAAGAAAGGCAACGGCTCAGACTTAGCACCCTCAGCAACAGATGGCTCGGATTTGGCAGACGACTTGGCAGCAGACCCAGACTGGGTGGCAGACTTGGCAGCAGACCCGGACTGGGTGGCAGACTTGGCAGCAAGCCCGGACTGGGCGGCAGACTTGAGAGCAGGCCCGGACTGGGTGGCAGACTTGGCAGCAGGCCCAGACTGGGCGGCAGACTTGTAGGGGACAGTGCTGTGAGAAGCCTCGAAGGGGGCAGTGCTGTGAGAAGCCTCGGAGGGGACAGCACTGTGAGAAGCCTTGGGGGGGACAGCACTGTGAGAAGCCTCAGGGGGGGGCAGAGCTGTGAGAAGCCTCAGAGCAGACAGCACTGTGAGAAGCCTCAGAGCAGACAGCGCTGTGAGAAGCCTCAGAGCAGACAGCGCTGTGAGAAGCCTCAGAGCAGACAGCGCTGTGAGAAGCCTCAGAGCAGGCAGCGCTGTGAGAAGCCTCAGAGCAGGCAGCGCTGTGAGAAGCCTCAGAGCAGATGGCACCAAGTGGTAACTCGGGCTGAACCGCATAGAGTAGCAACTCGGGCTGAACCGCATGGACAGGCAACTCGGGCTGAACCGCATGGACAGGCAACTCGGGCTGAACCGCATGGACAGGCAACTCGGGCTGAACCGCATGGACAGGCAACTCGGGCTGAACCGCATGAACAGGCAACTCGGGCTGAACCGCATGGACAGGCAACTCGGGCTGAACCGCATGGACAAGCAACTCGGGCTGAACCGCATGGACAGGCAACTCTTCTGGAGCACACTGGAGGGACAGGACCCCCTCTGGAGCAGACTGTAAGGGCAGCGCCACCTCTGGAGCAGACTGTAAGGGCAGCGCCCCCTCTGGAGAAGACTGTAAGGGCAGCGCCCCCTCTGGAGAAGACTGTAAGGGCAGCGCCCCCTCTGGAGCAGACTATAAGGGCAGCGCCCCCTCTGGAGAAGACTGTAAGGGCAGCGCCCCCTCTGGAGCAGGCTGTAGCTCAGGAACAGAGACAGCGGCTGAAGACTCGGGACTGGAGGCAGCGGCTGAAGACTCGGGACTGGAGGCAGCAGCTGAAGACTGGAGGCAGCAGCTGAAGACTCGGGACTGGAGGCAGCGGCTGAAGACTCGGGACTGGAGGCAGCGGCTGAAGACTCGGGACTGGAGGCAGCGGCTGAAGACTCGGAACTGGAGACAGCGGCTGAAGACTCGGAACTGGAGACAGCGGCTGAAGACTCGGAACTGGAGACAGCGGCTGAAGACTCGGAACTGGAGACAGCGGCTGAAGACTCGGAACTGGAGACAGCGGCTGAAGACTCGGAACTGGAGACAGCGGCAGAAGACTCGGAACTGGAGACAGCGGCAGGAGACTCGGGACCGGACACAGCGGCAGGAGACTCAGGACCGGATACAGCGGCAGGAGACTCAGGACCGGACACAGTGGCAGGAGACTCAGGACCAGACACAGTGGCAGGAGACTCAGGACCGGACACAGTGGCAGGAGACTCAGGACCGGACACAGTGGCAGGAGACTGAGGACCAGACACAGTGGCAGGAGACTCAGGACCGGACACAGTGGCAGGAGACTCAGGACCGGACACAGTGGCAGGAGACTCAGGACCGGACACAGTGGCAGGAGACTCAGGACCGGACACAGTGGCAGGAGACTCAGAGCAAGAGGCAGATGATGGCACCTTGGAGCAAGAGGCAGATGATGGCACCTTGCAGCAAGAGGCAGATGATGGCACCTCGGCACAGGAGACAGAGGCTGGCACCTCGCAACAGGAGACAGAGGCTGGCACCTTGCAACAGGAGACAGAGGCTGGCATCTCACAACAGGAGACAGAGGCTGGCACCTCGCAACAGGAGACAGAGGCTGGCACCTCGCAACAGGAGACAGAGGCTGGCACCTCGCAACAGGAGACAGAGGCTGGCACCTCGCAACAGGAGACAGAGGCTGGCACCTCGCAACAGGAGACAGAGGCTGGGACCTCGCAACAGGAGACAGAGTTGGCGCCTCAGGACAGGCGGCTGGAGCTGGCGCCTCAGGACAGGCGGCTGGAGCTGGCGCCTCATCACAGGCGGCTGGAGTTGGCAGATTGGGTCTCTTCCCAGAGAACAGGAATGGTGGAGCATAAACAGATTTGGAATGCAGAGAGCAAACAACAGGAGATGGTTCACTAAGCTGACGTGGTCTATGGATAGGACAGTCCTGCAAGAAATGTGCATTGCTGGCACAGTAGAGACACAACTTGTTTGTTATTCTGCGTTGTCGCTCCACTTCGGTCAGATGGGGGCGTGGACCACCTGTGAACTGGGAATTAGTTACCCCATAGTTCTTAGAAAACAGCAAATTTGTAGAAGCACTTTTAAGAGGTGCTATTTGCACAGGTTCCTCAGCAGAGAAGGTGGATTGAGACAGATCAGCAGCTTCTGAATTAAGAGAGACAGAATCTGACAGTCTCCTAATGGGTCCATAAGCAAAGTGGAAAATTTAGCCAGCTGGGAGCATAACAGGATTATGTCCATTTGTAAAGCCTGTAGCTGTGGCAATTCAAAAGCTGGTAAGGCAGACATGTTCCAAAAGTAAACGAAAAAATGAAGAACAAAAAGGTCCCAGAATAAAAAACTTTCATCTGAGTCCTAAGCTGTTTTATGGGCTGGTTATACTGTCACGGTTACATACAAGAGTACAGCTAGGAGCCACGAATATGGTGAAAACACTCTGTTTATTTGCAGAAAAAGTATAAATACCAGGTAATCAAGAGTAGTCATAGATACCAGGTGCAAGCTGATGCAGGAAGTAATATGAATGACCAGAAACCAGCAGGTACACAGCTAATGCAGGGAAGCAGGAGGTATGAACAGATTCCATGCAGCATGTAACCAGAGGAGCAAGGCAGGAGGAAGAAACCACAAGGTGCAACAACAGGATATGACATCAATAACCAGCAATATGTGCTGGGAGTGACAGGTATATATAAGGGGAATGAGACACACCCAGGTGCATGAGATAATTAGTGAACATAAAGGTTAACTCCTCAAGCACAAGAATAAAGCACAATAGCAGCACCTCTGGTGAATGGAGGTACTGCTGATAACACATAGAATTAACAAAAATAGCAAAGTCTGATAGTCCAGGTTAGGAGCTGCCAGGCAAAGCAGTATGCTGCAGGCAGATCGTGACACTTGGTTAGTAAAGAGTCCATATCTGTAATGTAGGAAATAGTGGTCTATCAGTTACTGAACTCAGTTCAGCACACATGGTTGCATGCCATCTGGACCAGCTGCTTTATCTGACCAGCATTTGCGTTATTTTCTACAATTTTTTCTTAGCTTATCAGTACGGGTCTCAATAGTAATACTTGTACTCAGATGTTGAAGTGGAAATTTAGAAGTGGCGGTCAGGAAATGTAAGTAAATGGAATCTGATAGTTTTACAATGAAGGCAATAGGAGATGTGGGGGTATGGCATACCACCATATAACAGCCCATCTCGACCAATGTTTGTACTTGAAAAACATTTATGAAGTAGACTAAATTTTTAAGCATCTATTTTACCATTTTTCCATTTTCTGTGCTAATCTAATTTTGTTTACATATGTTGTTACATAACTTGTGATTCCATTCTTTTTCGTCCCTTTTGGTTTTGAAATGTTCTGCTTTTTCCCTTATTACCTACAAAATGTGCTAATTTGACCACATTGGTTGCCTTTTATTTCTAGAAATGTCATTGCCATACAGAATGTACTTGCAATAGTATGTATTTAAAACATTTTATTTAAAGAAAATGCTCATTTGGTCTATAATGTTTTATTTAAGAGTACTCTTCCCAGTGTATAAACATCAATACTTTTCTGAAATGAATACACTTTACCTTTTTAGAATTCATAGTTTTATAACTCCTTTATAAAACATTTTATAGATACTTAAGTCAATGTTCCCATGTTGTGATCAGTAGTCCTATATACCTATTCACCTGACAGTAGATATAATTTATATAATTTCTATTCTATTAGATAGTACCAAGTCCAGCTGATTGATGTCCATATGGAAGTCCTCACATCATACATGTAAGGAAAATGATAGCTTGCTGAGCATTTTAATCATCAAAGTAAATGTTTTCTTAGAAGGGCTATAAGTAGCTACAATACAAATCAACCAGTATAATAATACCTATATGTCTAGTCCGTGACAGTTGACGGAATACTTATAGAAAATGATTGTGTTATTTTGCAACAGAGATGGGTCTTTTATATGCATACAATATATTTATGTTATGTAGAATTATGTTTAAGATCCATGGGTTCCTGTGTGGGATGTCTGTGGTGCCTTCTGCAGATGGCATTCTTGAGGTCACCTCTGGTTGAATGTGTCATCCTGTTGGGTCTAAAAGCTAAGGGATATAGGGATGGATTGTGCTGAAAGTGGACCCTGCAAGTAGTCTCTCTCTAAACAATACTGTCTTGCCCTCCTCTAATGTTTTCACAAAATATGCTTTCTTGTTAATAAATTAACCTTTATTTATATAGTCCCAGCATAATATGGAGAACATATAGAGAGAATGTTTAATGATCCTCATCAGTCCCTGATCCACTGGAGCTTACAGTTTACATTTTCTACCATATAAACACACACTCTGGGGGCTCTCTTATTCTCAGGTTTGCCTTGCCGAGACCTATTATCTGGTTCTTTGAACTTCAATTCCAGTGTTTCTGCTCAATGTGCACATGTATCTAAACAAGTTCTATCAGCCTCACAGCACTGGGGTCATGAGTTCAATTCCTGACCATGGTCTCTGTCTGTCTGTATGAGTCTGTCTGTGAGTGTGTGTCTATATTAGGGAATTTAGACTGTAAGCTCCAATGGGGCAGGGACAGATGTGAATGAGTTCTCTGTACAGCGCTGCGGAATCAGTGGCGCTATATAAATAAATGGTGATGATGATGATGAGGATCATCTAGATCCTTTGTCCTTCTCTATCAAACAGGGAGGCCAGCTCAGACTGAAAATGGCCTGCATGGTTATGAAGAGTTTGGTATAACCCACCACCAGACTAACCTCCCTAAATTTCTGGGGATCAGTCTGGTGGTGATTAGTCCAAGGCAGAAGATATGGACGTGTTAGGAGGGAGTCTAGCTGTTACTTGTGTGTTGCCTCCCATGTGCACAAACATAGCTGGCAGCATACTGCGCTGTTGGTCGGATTGTTTTGTGTTCTTTAACCGCAATCCATACCTTCTTGGCAATTCAGATGGCTCCTGTTACTTCTCAAGTCATTAATTGCTGGTGGAGAACTGGTTTTTGTCTTAGCAGGTATGGAACTCAAAGGATGGCACCATGCATGGTCTCCTGACTCCCATCTCCCAATGTGTAGCACTTTTACCTTGAAATCTGAGAGATGTGCACAAAAGGTCTTGCAAGTGAATATTATCACATGGCCTATAATGGATTTCTTATTATTACACAGCTCATAAGTTGTTGATTTTAATGGTAAGTGATTTTGTAAGTTGATTGTTGTGGTTAGTGTTTGTCCTAGAAATTTGTGCAAGTGTGTCCATAATCACATGTCCTACCATCTCCAAGATATTGCAGTTCTTTCTTTCTACACTTCCATTTAGTACTTTTGCTGTGGAGTGTAAGATACAGTTGTTTGATGTTCAATGCCCTGATTATAAAAATATAATTGATGTTGTCTAGTGAAATGCTCTTCTCCTTTATCAGTTTGTAGTATTGCAGCCTTTCTCTGCAATTGTTTGCCTGCGAACATCAATAACCACACTACAAATGTTCTTCACTTATAGCTGCCAATTTTCCGTTATAATTTGATTTGCCCCAGATTCTCAATTTACCCAAAGATTTCTGCAGGATAAGAGTACTGAAAAATGGAGCAGGAAGGTAAGGTCAAACAATCCATGGTTAGGAATCAGATCAGTACAAAATTGTCAGAAAAGGCAGGGTCAAAAGAAACAAAAGGTCGGCACTGGTGAAGATTAATCAAAGTCTAGAATTCAGACAAGGTATTTACAAAAAAAAACAAACAAAGATATGAGCACCCAGATAACAAGAACTTAAATCTCTAACCAGAAATGAGAGAGTGCCTATTAAATAGGTGGCATCTGCCAATCATGTTAGCGAGTGCTAAGATATGTCCAGCAAATTATGTGTACAAAAAAGTAAATCCTGACCATGGCCTTATCTGTGTGGAGTTTGTATTGTCTCCATGTGTTTGCGTGGATTTCCTCTGGGTGCTCTGGTTTCCTACCACACTTAAAAAACATACTAGCAGGTTAATTGGCTGCTATTAAAATTGACCCTAGTCTCTCTGTGTTTGTATTAGGGAATTTAGACTGTAAGCTCCAATGCGGCAGGGACTGATGTGAGTGAGTTCTCTGTACAGCGCTGTGGAATTAGTGGTGCTATATAAATAGATGCTGCTGCTGCTGCTGAAATCCAACACATAGCAAGGTATGTAGTAATGGCCAAACTGGGATGCCCACGCTTAAGTGGTCATACAGGCAGAAACCTCTCTCTATTTTTTTAAGTAAGTTTTTAACACCCATTTCAGTGAATATCTAAGTTGAAGTTTCAATTGTAAAATCCTTAGCATATTCTTGCAGCAGTCTTTTTTTAATTGACCTGGCTTCTTACAGCAAAACCACCCTCTGCTTTCTGCTTTTACTTACATCATTTCTCCTGCTATAAGAACTGTTTACAAAGTGCTTTAAAAAAAAAAACATCCTATAAAACTCTACATGTGTTTGTTGGTGGCTTTCCCAGAAAATGCACATGGTAGAAATTGTAAAAAAAAAAAAAGATCACATTAAATTAGAACCTACCTCCTCAAGTACTCTTTCATTAATTTAAACATTTATGATTTTATCCTAAAATATTGCTTGAATTCGTTTCTTTTATATTATAAATTAGTTATTAGAGTGGTGAAACTCGAGGACTGTGTCACTTTTGTGTGTTTGAATAAGGTTATTACAATGGTCTAGATGCACCTCTGAGGTGCTAGAACAATGAACCCATTTTATAAAAGGCAGCAAGTAAGAAAAAACCTCTAAATGTGCCCTCTACTTCCTCCTATCAAAATAAAATAGTCTCAGGCAGCAAGATCTCATTTTTTCAAGTGGGTGGGAAAGTAGTCACACTAAGGCACCTATCGAAACTCTGATAGGAAATTCCACAATCCACCCAATACCTCCCATCAGACGGTGAAAACATTTTCATCCTCACAGACTGTGAGATTTTGGACCACACATGACTTCCCCTTAAAGACAAGTGTACTTTCACAAATGTAGGCTCATTATATCACAACACACATTTGCATTGCTGGTTTACACATTTTTACAGCTCAATGTCTCTTTTTCATTCTCAATAACCTTTCTGTGATTGTATTCATCAATATATTTGCCTTTCACAAACTTCAAAACACGTTTTGGTAAAGCTTCAATAACAATTGTTAAAGCTCCATAAGCTTCAGGAAGACAACACACCTCTCCAATTCCTATTAACTGCTCTGACATATCTAGAAATGTATGTGCTTGCATTTCCTAAAGCTTTTGTGGTCTCATACTGTATAATTTGTGTAACAGGTACAGTTTACTATTTAAATTTCATCTTTCGTGCTGTGTCTCCAATACTTTCAATGTACCATTTACTAGGAAGTTTTTGTTTTAAATCTCTGTTTAATAACAAAAATAAAATGTGAAAAAAACACCTTCCCCAAACCTAATAAAGGTAAGGAGTGCTTTGTGATTGTATGATGTAAAAATATGTCTGTCATGGAAAGAAAAGTCCAGGCAGCGATTCTAGAGTACACCTTACCCTCCCTTCACCCTCACAAGTAGAAAAAACAAAAAATAACTAATTAAAAAAGAATAATAAAATAGATCAGTAGGTCCCCAGGCCTCCCCCCTGACGCCCCTGGGAAGACTAATGGAGAGCTCCTTATCCTTGTGTGCCCCATGACAATAGGATATTTGCAACATTATTATAAGGACATATAAAGCTTAAGCATAGCACTCCCATTCATTCTTCATTATATTTACTATGATTGATGTCTCGTTCCTAAAGCAGTGTATCTATATTAACATAAGGAGACATTTTGGCTTTAAGTAACAGCACACTTTGTGAACCTTTACTATTACATCCTTTTTGCATATTTTTTGGATCCCAGTGTACTGTAGCTAAACAAAGCAAACCTTTCCATTTTATTTATCCATAAGTCACTCCTATATTTTTAACCTCTTTGTGTTCATGAGTGATGCTTGTGAAGAAGCCGCTTGTGATTTTACATTGCTTTGGTTATATTAAAATAAAAGTGCTATATTGTATTGGTAGCACTGACTGGTCTTCCTGATGGGAATATCACAGCAAAGATTTGCTGCAGTCTTGTCTGGCTTAGTTAGTGTCAGTTTGACCTAATGGAAGTGACATGTTTAATCTGAAAAATGGTCAGTTTCATTTGTGAACAAAGTCATATAATGACAGTGACAAGTTTAATAGATAAAAAGAATAAGTCTCTTATGCATTTAGGTGATTGATGAATGATAACAGAACGGATCAATTTAAGTATTTTCAGTCATTTTGTAAAGATTTTCTCTTTATAACATAAATCAGTATGCCTTAAGCGTCTACAGCACTGTTTTCATGCCCCTTTGTGTCTATAAAATATCATAAAGCATAAGAGCCATACGTGTGAAGCGTCCTGGATGTAGCTAGCATCCTATTGGTTAACTGACCTGAATGGTACTGGATGGTTGAACCTCTTCATGATCAGATGTGTGTGCCAGGTGCACTTAAACATAAGTTTGCTGAAGCCAGTTATTTGAACTGCCTAAATAGATGGCAAAGTCACAAACCTTTTCCTGATTTGATGCAGCATGTGGTTTATTTTGAAGGCTGACAGCTTGTTGTTGGTGTCTAGACTCCTTGGGCCTAATACTGAGCTGTACGCAAAAAATCTGCATGTAAAAATAGTGAATCAAAAAAATCATCATCATCACCAGCTATTTATATAGCACCACTAATTCCGCACTGTACAGAGAACTCAGATCAGTCCTTGCCCCATTGGAGCTTATAGTCTAAATTCCCTAACATACACATAGCTCTCCAACAGCTGCATACTAATCTTCCCGCCGAAAGCTAGTTCAAACTGGTCTATTTACATTACACACACAATACAATTCTGATAATTTATTCCCTATATTCCATGACTTGCATACGCAAAGAGCAATATTTTAGCCAATAGAACCAGACGTCTGCGAATAAATAGCGAATTAGAATGATACCAAACAATATGTGTTTCCTGTAACCTGAACCTTAGATCTCAATAAATTGTATATAGCATTATAATATTTAACTATAAACTCAATAACATCTGTTCATAAACAACTGTGGGTTGGAACTATTATAAAAATGAACTACAGTCAAGTCCATAAATATTGGGACATCGACACAATTCTCATATTTTGGGCTCTATACACCACCACAATGGATTTGAAATGAAACTAAGAAGATGTGCTTTAACTGCAGACTTTCAGCTTTAATTTGAGGGAATTTACATACAAATCAGGTGAACAGTTTAGGAATTACAACGGTTTCTATATGTGCCTCCCACTTTTTAAGGGACCAAAAGTAATGGGACAAAGTAAACAATCCTACATCAAACTTTCACTTTTTAATACTTTGTTGCAAATCCCTTGCAGTCAATTACAGCCTGAAGTCTGGAATGCATAGACCTCACCAGACACTGGGTTTCATCCCTGGTGATGCTCTGCCAGGCCTCTACTGCAAATGTCTTCACTTCCTGCTTGTTCTTGGGGCATTTTCCCTTCAGTTTTGTCTTCATCAAGTGAAATGCATGCTCAATCGGATTCAGGTCAGATGATTGACTTGGCCATTGCATAACATTTCACTTGTTAGCCTTAAAAATAAAGGATGTTAATTTGCAAACGTAGGGCCTGATTCATCAAGTCACGTGTCTGCCGATTTTGTGCGTATTGTACACAAAATCACTCTGCGCATGCCCAGAACCAGACCATGTGCAACTAAACACAGTTATGTTCACTGCATCTACGTATGCAAAGGACACTTAATACAGCCTACGATTTCTGGGAGTGAAAGGGGCATTTGCCCATGATCAATGTCCGGTAATGGTGAATTGTATTTAATAGTTTTCGTCATTAATGCTTATATTATTAACAAGAAACATTAATAAAATAGTTATCTTTTTTCTGTACAGTATTTTGCGAATGTACATTCCACATAGGCATTGGACATATCCTGCAGTGTTTTGTGTAGTAGAGCAGAGCAGACCTAAACCCGAATTCATTAGCGCATGTATCTTCAGATCCGTTCCTTCCTGAATCGTTTTACGTGCATTTTTAAACAAATGTACGTTGTGCTCAGTATGTGTGACTTGATAAATCAGGCCCGTAATGCGCAGGGTATACTGTATTTCTGAATTAACACTGATTGCAATTAACAAATTATCTATTACATCATAGTTTACAAGAATGCAGCAATGTTACATTAACAATGCATTTTTCTAGTGCTGTCACATTCCCATTAGGAACTGATTGGATTTATTAAGGACATGATTATTAGTACCTTATTATGTATGTATTGATTGTATATTTATTGTCCACTGACACTTTTCTGAGATTGCCTAATTTGTAAACACATTTTTACCTTGACAATTCATACCTTAGGTATATACATAGTATATTGTGACTGCTACACTAATAGCTAACATTAATCACTAGAGATGTTCACTGACCCCGTGTCCTGGTTTTGAATCTGGATTAACTTCGTGTTTTGGTTTTGGTTTTGGCAAAACCACCCTTGCGTGTTTTGGTTTTGGATCCCAATTTTTTTCTAAAATCACTATTTTTTTTTGGATAAAATCACATATTTTTGCTTTTATTTCCCCCTACATTACTATTAGCCTCAAAAACACTAACTTCAAGTCATTTGCAGTCAATTTTGACCACCTCACAGGTCACAATATTATTTTCATACACTTTAAAACAAAGACTGCAGATTTAGAAGACCAAGCCTGCCAGACCTATTATATGGATTTCAGCAATGACAATTAGCGATGGAGCTCTCCTCTTTGTGTGTTACCTATATAACACTGTACATTATGGGACTACAAATTTAGAAGACCAAGCCTATTAATTCTTTCTATTTCAGCAATAACAATTAGCAATGGAGCAACGCATCTCTCCTGAATGTCACTGGAGACTTTGAAGAACACTGCTACCCTTCCTCTTTCTATTCTACCTATGACGCTGACCAACTGCTCCTCAGACTACCAAGAACTGTGTTACCCCTTCTGTGTCCCTCTGTGAAATGGTGCTGGATCGCCGTGGAGGGCGGTACTTATAGAATCCAAAAATTGCGAGATCCGAGATCCGACGACGTAACAATGATGTTTGCCTCGTTTTCAATTCTGAGGGCGCGAGAAAGTACCGAACCAGCTTGGCTCGGTACTAACATCTCTATTAATCATACTGTTTACTACTAATGCAATTAATGTCATTTGAATAAAAACATACACTGTATGAACAATGAAACAGCAAGATGTGAAGAACAGCAATAAAATATTTGGAAATATATTTTTTATGATTTTTAAGAAACTGTTATATTTTTTAACAATTCTACATATGAGATGACACAGGCAATCCCGCATGACACACAATTTACAATGAATGCTATCCCTCTTTTGCATGTAGGAGGAATCTCCTTGTATGCAGAATCTATGAATTAAAAAAAGGGAAAATAGGAATATTACAATAAACTAATCTAATGTGCATATATATCTTTTTTTTTACATAAGTTACATAAAATTTTGATCAAGGGAGTGGGCATACTAAACAAGGCACAAAAAAATAATCCTAATATTTTTATCATTGCTTCCATTACTTTGTGTGCTCTCAGTTTACTATCTTAGAATCATCAAAAAAAATTATATTGCACTTTTTTTTGCTTCCCATAAGAAAACATTCATATTATAATATAAAGCAATTATTAATGTGCACAACTACACTACAGCCCCACTAGGAAAAAGCACAACAAATATGTCTAATCATACAGTCATGGTCAAAAGTTTTGAGAATGACACAAGTATTGGTTTTCACAAAGTTTGCAGCTTCAGTTTTTTGTCAGATGTTGCTATGATATACTGAAGTAAAATTACAAGCATTTCGTAAGTGTCAGAGGCTTTTTATTTACAAATACATACATTAAGTTTATGCAAAGAGTCAATATTTGCAGTGTTGACCCTTCTTTTTGAAGAGCTCTGCAATTCACCCTGGCATGCTGTCAATCAACTTCTGGGCCACATACTGACTGATGGCCGCCCATTCTTGCTTAATCAATGCTTTGAGTTTGTCAGAATTTGTGGGTTTTTGTTTGTCCACCCACCTCTTGAGGATTGACCACAAGTTTTAAATGGGATTAAGGTCTGGGGAGTTTCCTGGCCATGGACCCAAAATTTCGATGTTTTGATCCCCGAGCCACTTAGTTATCACGTTTGCCTTATGGCAAGGTGCTCCATTATGCTAGAAAAGGCATTGTTCATCACCAAACTGTTCTTGGATGGTTGGGAGAAGTTGCTCTTGGAGGATGTTTTGGTACCATTTTTTTATTCATGGCTGTGTTCTTAGGCAAAATTGTGAGTGAGCCCATTTCCTTGTCTGAAAAGCAACCCCACACATGAACGGTCTCAGGATGCTTTACTGTTGGCATGAAACAGGACTGATGGTAGAGCTCACCTTTCCTTCTCCAGAAAATCATTTTTCCAGATGCCCCAAACAATCTGAAAGGGGATTCATCAGAGAAAATGACTTTACCCCAGTCCTCAGCAATCCAATAGCTGTATCTTTTGCAGAATATAAGTCTGTCCCTGATGTTTTTCCTGGAGAGAAGTGGCTTCTTTGCTGGCCTTCTTGACACCAGGCCATCCTCCAAAAGTGTTTGATAAGATACACTCCCCGGCGCTCAAAAGAAAGATAAAAAGGGGAATAAGAATAAATAAATTTATATGTGGCTAGCATAAATCTAAATACATTATAAAATGAATACCACAAATGGCTAAAACCGAATAAATTACATAAATATACACATAACATAAAGAATGAAAATTGTAATATGTCTTCAGGCAGTACTACACAGTAATATACAAAAAGAAAAAAAAGAAAAAAGAAAAAAATAATTGAATAAAAAAAGACAATAACCAAGACAAAAGCTAAATCCAAAATAATAGATAAAACCAGATCCAACAATAAAAAGGAGATGAAGATACAGATTGTATATATTGCGTAGAGATATCAAATCCCTATTGGGTCCACAACGGAACTTCCATGCAATGCTGCCTTACATCGTCAAGCAGTCATCCCAAAACACACTTAGTCCAGAAGGAAAGAAAAATAGTACCTCAGTGATAGAGTATATTCCAGAGTTGGGCTGTCCAAACAATGACTCCTATTCCTGGTCAAAGTAGTTATTGCTGCAGAGACGCTGGCCGGCTCTTTCCTCTGCACGTTCTTCCGTTAACAACTGAGACCACACTGGTGCGCTTGCACACCCCTCCATCAGTAGGTCCTAGTTAGTTGTAATAGAAAGTTCCAATCTCCATGTCACCATGTAAAAAAGCGATTGCAATCTATTGCTTTTTACAACAAAGAGTTCAAGGTGTTGACTTGGCCTTCAAATTTCCCAGATCTCAATCTGATCGAACGAATGTGTTGGGATGTGCTGAAAAAACAAGTCAGACACATTGAGGTCCCACCTCACAACTTTCGGGACTTAAAGGATCTGCCGCTAACATCTTGGTGCCAGATTCTACAGCACACCTTCAGAGGTCTTGTGGAATTCATGCCACGAAGAATCAGTGCTATTTTGGCAGCACAAGGGGGACTGACAGAATATTAGGCAGATGGTTTAAATGTTGTGGCTGATCGGTGTATACAAATATGTAATGTATGTATATATATATATATATATATATATATAGAGAGAGAGAGAGAGAGAGAGAGAGAGAGAGAGATAGAGAGAGAGAGAGGGAAACAGACAGAAATGTTACAAATGTTTAAAAAAAATCAATGTTTTTGAGCTTTTGCTTTTTCATATCATCTTTTCTTTCTCTTGTTTTGTTGAAGATTTGCTATGATGAATGACAATAAGATTCTTTTATTTCTTCAGCTATTCAAGGAAACATATTGTATAAGCTCTTAAATTTGTATCTTAAAATAGATATCTTACATTTCGGCATTATGTTATGCTATTCTATTGTACAGCTGTTTCCATTGCTGTATTTATTAGTTATATTGTATCCAGCAATGTTAGTATACTATGTTAAGTCACTTACCTTCACATATTACTAATGTATTGTTTTCATTTCTTGTTGTGAAAGTTAGTAAAACATATTTTAAAAAAACTATTTTAAAACATTTCCAATTTGGGACCTATAAATCTGTTGTTTTCTGCTAAAAAGAATTTATTTTTGTTTTGCATACTAGGTGACACTATTTATTTACATCAAATTAAATGATTTAATGGTGGTATTAACAAAGGAGCTGGCTACATGTGAAGAATGTTTAGTATAATCATTTACCATAAATGTTGTCAGAATTAGTGCCATGGAACAAATATTTTTATATAATTATATTATCTAATAAATGTAATTATTATTTTCATAAGTAAGGCTTATGAAAATATAAATTTTTGCCTCCATATTCCTGGATTCCTATATAGGAGCAACCAGCTACCATGGAGGAATATCAGGAGTAATGTGAGGATGAGCCACCAGGGACATCAAACATCTCTCTGCCTGCTTGGCTTGCACCTTCTCCTTCTTTGAACACGCTGGAGGGAATGCCAGAGAATATGAGTAAAACCAAAAAGCTCTTATTATCTAACAAAACCTCCAGGAGATGATCGGCTAACAGATGTGCAATTAGGAGCTGCTGGAAAGAACAATAGGGGAGTTTGGCACAACATTGGTTGCTTTCTTCAATAGGATGGTCCCATGGCTTGGCCCCTCATCTGGCTCCACTGAGTGTGAACCTGTAGGAGCAGAGGCCTCAACACCTGCCTTTGCTCCCATAGCCCCCAGTTATCAGGCCCCATGGAGCCAGGTGTGGAAGGTGTCGAAGTCAGCAAATTGGATAAAGTCATTTCAATTAAAGTCTAGCAAACTTGGTTGTGTTTGTCTGAAAAGATGCGTACAGTACGCTACTACGTACAAGGGCATGCTACGGCGTGAAAGGGCGTACGCATCCACTACACGTGGCAGCAACAATTATTGGTCTTTTACCACACATTCGCACAAACACGCATACTTATAAAATAGTACACATTAATGGTAGTTGCAACACATAGTCAGTTATGTCGAAATATAGTAGTATTTATATGTTATATCAGAGTTACATGTATAGTAATGAAATACACGGAACAGGTTGAAGGAATCCCATCATGAGTGGTATCATAATGAACCTCGTTACATATCCTACTGTTTGGTTCACTCTGCGAGGGAATCGCAGAGTGCATACACAAGTTATGAATGATAGAGAATTATGAACTACTTAAGACTAAGGAATCTTGGTGGGAAGAGCAGAGCATACCCCCTGCAGAGATGACCCCCTCCTTTGGATTCCTTTGTATGAACTGGCCAATGATGACGACCCCTTGGACCTTCCTGAGACCTGGACCAATAGATGCAAGCTATTCCATCTTCATTGTATTACTGTATTTGATTGTGTATATAAGCAGCAACTTGTGATCCAGTGTGCAGACATCTTGTCCCCAGACTTCAGGATTGAATGACTGCACTGGATCCAGAGCGCCTGCGATAAGTAACGGCTGTATTTGCTATTACTTCGCTTGAGCATATATATATTCTATTATTTGCGAATAAATCTCTGTGCTTTGGAAACACAACTCGAGGTTCGACAATCGTTATTGGTTAGCGACAATATGCACATAACAATTGCTACATCCAACACCTGCCTTTGCTCCCATAGCCCCCAGTTATCAGGCCACATGGAGCCAGGTGTGGAAGGCTACATCCAACACCTGCCTTTGCTCCCATAGCCCCCAGTTATCAGGCCACATGGAGCCAGGTGTGGAAGGCTACATCCAACACCTGCCTTTGCTCCCATAGCCCCCAGTTATCAGGCCACATGGAGCCAGGTGTGGAAGGCTACATCCAACACCTGCCTTTGCTCCCATAGCCCCCAGTTATCAGGCCACATGGAGCCAGGTGTGGAAGGCTACATCCAACAACTGCCCTGACAGGGCAAAGGCCAACGAAGAGAACATACGTGTCGTTGATTTAAAATAGATATTTTACAAAAAGTCTGCCTGTCTTTTTTCTAATTGATCATATATATCCTACATATGTAATATATTAAAGCAGAATATTTTTAGCAAATGTGAGCAATAAATTTGGTTGGCTATAAAAATTTATGCTGCATGGTGAAATCTGTGTAGTGTACATCAATGATTTAGGACATAATTCTGGGAATTAACATGTATTAAAATATTTTACAAACAGAAGCTTTTTCATACAGCACATATTCTATGCCGCAGTATACATAATTGAGCCACTTTTTAATAAAAAAATATTATGATTTAGATAATCAATTATTAGATTTAGATTAAAGTTAGATTCCAAATAGAAAATGGGAAAATATACAGTACTTGTGCTTCAGTAAATGTATATTTATTTTGTTGTCAAAAGAGAAGTATTGTTGACCTCTGATTTTCTTTCGTAGGGAAGGTTCTAGATCATGATCTTCATGTTGTTCTACATAATCTCCAACTGCACCTCAAATACACCCCATTTGTAATGAAGTTGTTACGAAAAATGGATATAGACCAATAATTCCACACCCAACATCCACAAAAATGCATTTATTTCTTACCGATTGTACCAGAGCTACATGAGTGCCATCGAGTGTCCATATGACATCCAGAAATTGAGAAATTGAGTAAAATTGATGCCTAATTGACAAAAGGGTTTCCTCATCCAAAGACAAATTAAGAAACATATGATGAGCGTTAGGAATTCCTGTATTACCCGATTTAGTACCTGACTAAAAGCAGTCTGACATTCTAGAATGAATCGGATGCACAGAAATCTTTAGATATCATTGACTGTGTTACATTGCTGTGTGGATGCCAATTATAAGCCCTAGGTCATTCGGAACAACGTTTAGTTTCCAGGATGACATGAGGTAGGTGCCTAAACCTCTGTGCCAGGCTTCCCAAAGAGACTTACATATTACCTGTAAACTCCCTGTGCCATTGTTGTTGTTGCTACTGCTGCTGGCTGTATAGGCGACAACGTCATCTGAGGATGACATAGAAGCCATTTGGCAGAAGAAGAAGTTGCTATATGTCAGAAAAGAATAAAAATTAATGAAAACATTACTAATAAATGAGGAACAAGTTAAAAACAAAAATGTTGTTTAATATTAGCATTTTTTTTTACATAAGTATGTCATCGCAAAAACATACATGATAGACTAATAAAAGAAAGATTAAATGATCTTCTGATGAAAGTGCTATGCAGCACAGAAAAGGCTAATTGTTATAGATGCAGTGTGGACAGAGCCTTGGACCAATATTTACTACTAAAAAAACCAAGGGGTATATTTATCAAGCTGCAGGTTTGAAAAAGTGTAGATGATGCCTATAGCACCCAATCAGATTCTAGTTATAATTTATTTAGTACACTCTACAAAATGACAGCAAGAATCTGATTGGTTGCTATAGGCAACATCTCCACATTTTCAAACCCACAACGTGATAAATTTACCTCCAAGGGGCAAATGTATCAAGCTGAGAGTTTTGCGGCGGGTTTGAAAAGTGGAGATGTTGCCTATAGCAACCAATCAGATTCTAGCTATCATTTTGTAGAATGTACTAAATAAATGATAGCTAGAATCTGATTGGTTTTTCAAACCCGCCGGAAAACTCTCAGCTTGATACAATTACCCCCAAGTGTCTTGCAGTTCCTGGTGGAAGGTATTGATTACCCAATATCAAGTGAAGCAACCTAAGTAAATCTGGGTACACACTACAGAAATTTCAACCAACTTTTTATGCCGAGCGATTTTACATGAGATCGATGTTCCGATCGCTCGGTCCATGGACTGCATACACACTAGCCTTGTTTAGGACGATAAAGGAAAGAGCGGACGTCCCTTTAGCGACTTTTTACAGCCTTGTTGTCGTGAGCAATGACTGTAATTTCGTACTCACTGTTGTGGATCGGTCGGAAGTTTATACACACTACACAAAGGAAACGAGATTGGAACGAAAATATTAAACGGTACGACTAACTAAATGAGGCGACAATCGTCCATTTGGACAGACTTACGACCATCGTGTCACTGCACACACTGACCCGACTTTTGAACGAGCGGTCGTATGTCGGCTGATTTAGCCGATTATTGGATGAAAACTGTGTAGTGTGTACCCAGCTTAAGACTGGTAAAAGTCATATACTGGCTTAAATATATGATAACAAACAGAGGGAGCTTTTGTGTTTCAATCTTTGTCTCCCAAATGTCCTGCTAATCCTTCTCTATATGCAAATTGCGTTTAATCTCGGGATTGGATCTTTCTTGAACTGCTGTACCTAATTTAGTCATTGTGTTAGTTTAAGTTTATCTGATACATATATTTCTGTCCTGTCCTTTTTTGTAATACTCTTTTTATATTATGATGGTATCGAATAAAGTTTTATCCTAAAGTATAAATAAATTGAATTATTTATTGTAGAGATCTGCAGTATTTACTAACATTATTTTATTGCTTTACTAGTATTATTACTATGGTTTAATATGTCATACAAAGTTATTATTATTATTATTATCGTTTATTTGTAAGGCGCCACATGGTTTCCGCAGCGCCGTACACAGTACAAACAGTAGACCATACAGGGCAAAACAGTACAGAACATTAAACATAAAATACCAATACTTCGTAAACTCCGGGCAGGCAAATACAGTAGAGACGGAGAGGAAGAACAGGTATGGAGACAGGAGGAAAGAAGTTGATTGTTAAGAGCAATTCACATCTTCTGCTTATACAAGTTGGTATGACTAAAAATAACAAAAAAAACCCATAAGCAAGTAGCTATGTCTGACACCGTCCCCGCATCGCTCCCATCCAGTAGGGATGGCCTCCTGCCATTTTCAGCCTGGGAAGCCCAGTAGTTAAGCAACAGGGACGCAGCTTCCCCTGGCTGTCCAAGTGCCTCCAGACACATGCGCAGTAGCATGTCCCAGGTGTGTCTAAACCTGGGCAGTATTAAGAGACAGGAGGCCGCCGGGCTAAGGGTACTGTGAGCCCCCCCCCCCTGCCCAAGCGCATACCTCCTTACGTTCTTCTGTCACTGTAGTGCTTCCGTGGCGCACAGTAAGCTCCTTACTGAGGAGATCTTGTGAGAGTGAGACTATAACTCATAGCCTCACTCTCACAAGATCTCCTCAGTAAGGAGATTACTGCGCACCGCGTAAGGACTACAGTGACAGCAGGCAGCTAGCAGCATAACATTTGCTGATAGCTGCCTGCCATTCTCCGTGACCATCCCCGACCCCGACCCGATGAATGCCGATGGGCCCCACAGATGCCCAAGACCCCTGGACTGTAGTCCAGTTAAACCTTGCGTTAATCCGACCCTGACCGCACTTCTTGCAGCAAAGACCAAACCTCCTTGCGGGGTTCCCTGGCGAATACCAGGGATGTGTTGGTCTCCGTTTCTACTTGCTTAGTTGCGCCAATATTAGTTATTTGCTCCATCCAATACGTTATCCTGACAAGTTAGTGTTGCCGATTCTTATCATCATCAGTGTGTTTTTGCACCTTCTCTTCAGCAGCAAGAGATAAGACAATTTACAGACATACATGTGTTTCCGTGTCTGTCTGTCTCAGATCACAATTATGCAAATACACCCTTACTGTACCCGACCTCTGATTGCCCATCCTTTCCCTCTCCCATTCCAGCTTTCGAAGCACAAGGAGTCTCATCTGAATGTGAACAAGGGACCTTTTAATGATCATGCGAAGCACAAATGTGCTTATTTTACACTATGCAAACTGACGAACACCCAACTCACCATGAGTCCCCTTATCGGCAAAGGTGGCTGTCTTGTAAGTATTATATTTATAGGACAGCATCATAAATGGTATCAACTATGTGCATATCATAAATAGATTAATCTGTTTTACATGAAACCCCACTCAGATATCTAGTTATTATCATTATGAGTGAGTCTTTCTGCTGGTGAAAAAAAAAATCCTTAACACTACAACTGCATCTCAAAAACAGTTAATGTATTTGTCTAAATGAAATTCCTTCCATCATGTCATATCTTTATAGATGCTTGATGATTCCTTGTTTTTTTGCAGACACCATTAACTTTTAATGTGCTGTTAATGCAAAGAAAACATAGTTAACATTTTTTTTATTTAATAATGTTCCAGCGTGGGAGCCTGTCCGGCATCAGCTAACGAACCATGTAGCTCATTTTAAAATTGCTGATTAAAAATAAATTCTACTCGCACTAATAGGTGTGAATCTAATCTGAATGTAGAATCTGTTCAGAGGGATTTATGTATTATAAGGATGTCAATGTTTTACCAGTTTAAGATATTTATTTGCCCAGTACATAAAATGGCATAATGGCACAATCTGACAATCACAAAGCACAGTGGGCACACTGGATCATGCCAGAAGGGCTCCGATTCCTCCATTCTAAGTAGTGAAGAGGGGATAAGTACAATCATTGTGATCAACGTAGCGTTTAGCTGGCTCAAACTGTCTAAAATAATGGTTCTGTAGCTATTTACAAAAAAAATTAATGTGACAATAATAAAGACACATGGTTCCGATTTTTATATAAATGTGATATTAAATTTATGCTAGCAAACATTTTTGTTTCTCATTATACCCACTGCAAGGCTATTCATTGTATCATACATTATTACATTTAAAGCAGGTATATTATTGGAAATGTGCCAATAAGTAATATTTTAATAGAACCCTTGCCACTTTAAAGCTAGCCACACAAGGTCAGGACGTGGCCTTTTAACGCATCCACATTGCACAGATCTGAACATTGGGCACATTTTGATGTGATTAGTTAAGGGTTCTGGCATCAGACAAATGATGTTGCAATACACAGATAACCCAACCATCTGTTCTCCGTTGGTTAGGTGAGCTCTTCTCCAAAACTGCAACACATTAATTATATATTTAGCAATCTGTCTCTTATACATCATCATTGGCATTGCTGTTTCTAATTCTGCATGAATAAACTAGCATGTAGGCAGGTTTAAGGAGCCCCAGGAGACACTTACATCTGGAACCTATGCCCTTATGATGCTAGGTCCCATTGTATGGGCTGCAATCAATGATACTGTTAGACTCTAGATTTGAGTTTTCCTCTTTCAAGTTAAATGTGTGTGATTCTGATCTAAATCTACTCATCTTTGGAAAATAAATAAATGAAATGTTCATAAAATGCTTTCCTTCTAAAGTATTAAATTCATTTCTATATCTAAAAATATCTATCTTATCACTTCTCCACACGCTTTCCTCAACGTGTTAAGGGTTAAAGTCATGAAATAATTCCTAACAAATTTTGACATTTACGATACTATTTTAGCTGCCTTTCTCTGGTTATTTTTTACTTAATTAAAATCAGTTTGGACATAGGGCCGGTAGTACTGAACACAATCACTTATATCTAATTCTGTGATGGAAAGTTCACCCCACTGAAGTTTTTGACAAGTGTGCTATAACACATTTTTGCAAGTTAGCAGTGTGAACTCTTTACCTACATTTAAGGAATAGAGGAATGGATGTATTGTGTGTACATCATTCTCCAGATTGCATTTAATGTAATAAAGTGGCAAATACATTTTACCTAACTAGTTTTTTGTAACTTTTAAATAATTGCCAAATCTAATTGGCGAAATCTATTTTTCAAAATGTATTGACACTATTGACTGCAGGGTCTTATCCTTTTTGTCTGAGTTCTTATTAGCTAGACTAACTAAGAATATACAAGAATCTGGAGTAATCGCTTAATTGGTTGTTAGTTTACATCCTGTAATCTTAGATGCATTGCTGTTATGCCCTAGCCTCAATAATCTAGTCACTGTTCTTTAACTACATTAGGCACTTTCCTGACTGTCCTCAATTAATTTGATAAAAGTGGCCCAGAGGGTCTGTCCCCCATGTATTCCTGTAAAGTAACTTTGATTTAACATATGTTTTCACAAATTATTACAGTCCCCAAATGACATTAATGGACTTCAGAACTTCTCAGGTATTTACGTCAATATGCAATATAACTGCCTTTAAATACTTTAACACTATAAAACTCAATTTTCTGTGCCAAATATTTTCTGATCAGCTATGTTCAGACTAGACATACTGCCAAAACCCAGTATCAGCTGGTTCTTGAATAAGGCACGCACTTATCATCATCATCATCACCATTTATTTATATAGCGCCACTGATTCCGCAGCGCTGTACAGAGAACTCATTCACATCAGTCCCTGCCCCATTGGAGCTTGCAGTCTAACTTCCCTAACATACACCCACAGACAGACAGACAGACAGAAAGCGAGAGAGAGACTAGGGTCAATTTTGATAGCAGCCAATTTACCTACTAGTATGTTTTTGGAGTGTGGGAGGAAACCGGAGCACCCAGAGGAAACCCACGCAAACAAGGGGAGAACATACAAACTCCACACAGATAAGGCCATGGTCGGGAATTGAACTCATGACCTCAGTGCTGTTATGGGGATTTCCAGTTGCCCAGAAACCTGCCTGTGGTCAACTCACCACCTTCGGATGCTGGTTGTCAGAAGGAGAAGGATTTTCTTTACTTTTATCATTTAGAAAAAAAAAAAGAAGTTGGGCATTCCTTTAATCCCTTCCCCTTCTGTCACTATTGTGAAGGTAGACGCTGTGCAGCCTCTTACAGTAGCACATGGCACCACCTTCTAGCAGGTTGGGTGTGCTCTGCCTGTGATGAAATATTGCTGAGTGTAATAATCGGGATGCAGAGTGTAGTGATCAGAGCTACAAGATACCGTTCAGACAGCAGGATGCTCCTGGAGAACAGTAATCATAAACTATGCATTTTGTTTCATTTATTTTTACTATTACTATTCCTAAATGTCTTATTTATTTGTTTATGGATGTTTTTACAGCCAAAAAAAATAAGTGCAACCATTGGAGGGTTGGTCATATAAGATTATGAGTAGTAGTTTAGGTAAAACTAAGGCATTGTTATTATTTCTTGATCTAATAAATGCATTTATTATAAATAGCAAAACTAAAAAAGTGAAGGATATTTCAAAACAAATTTTACACAATAGCCTTTCTATACACATCAGTTATACAGTATATTTTGTTACATTTTTAAATCCTGATCTTATGAAAGTTTATGTAGCCTGTTTATTTATTACATATAAATGTAACGGGTGCTAAGAGGGGTACAAAACCCACAGGCAATCCCTTATCCTACACCTCAGTTACTCACTTGGGAATACTATGGAAGACCACCTTGCTGCACCTGTGCTCTCAATCCGGGACTCACCTAGCTTCTCATTCTCTCCAGCACACCCAAAGGTACGGCCCCTGTGGAGGAAGCAAAAGGTGAGGGCCCGCTATCTCATGAGAGAGGGCAATGTCCGAGGTGATGAATACGAGGAAGAGACACCCACTCTACCCTGGCCGTCAACACCTCATTTTGCTCTGGGCTACTACTATGTACCAGGACCTATAAACGATCCCGCCCAAGTACTCCACCCACCAGAAGGCGGGAGCCCATAGTGCCCAAGTTGACTCGGGAAGATACTCTCCGTATACTACCTCCCTTTCGTTCCTACCTCCGTGCGTCCTACTGTCACCTGTAAATGACGATGGTGGGGGACTACCCTTACCCAACTTATAGGGGCCTGCCAAGTCGCCAGACTTACTTCTAGGGGCGCATGAACCATGCCAGGGCAGCATGGTGGAACCCACATAACCGCACGCCACCAGGTCAGGGGTCTCCGCCTGGAACGGTCAGGCGGACCTGCCGGAACTTAGTGTCAGGCACCCAAGTGGAACCGTATTCGACGCCTCCCCGAACTCACCAGGGGCATGCTGTGCGGGCAATGGGGATCTCAACCACGCCCCCCTAACACTGCATGACCCCGGGGACTTATGGGATGGAATGCTGCTGTGTGACCTAACTTCTTAGCGTATGTGAGGGGAGTATCTAACTAGTTTCATAAGGGGAGGCAGGCGAAGGAGAGAGAGGGAAAGAAACCAAATTCAAGGGCCTACCAATGGTAGGGGCCTGACGTCTTGCACCTAGAAAGAGAGTACAACAATACCACCACAAGCAATTCACAATGCAATATGGTATAACAATGAGACACAACGCGCCCTAGATGGCCCTAATCCTGGACTATACAATGCAAGACACGTTTCCCTCCCACACTTCTAATGTTCCCACCTGGACCTGCTTGCCATGTATATGCTGCCTCTGGAGCCTAGTGCCCTCGACCTACTGCTGGGGCCTTGTGCACGGTGACAACTACCACTGGGGCCTGCTTCCCTGAACCTGCTGCTAGGGCCTTGTGCCCTTTAAACACTGCCTAGGGCCTACTGCCCTGAACCTACTGCTAGGGCCTTGTGCCCTTTAAACACTACCTAGGGGCCAACTGCCCTGTGGCTAGCGCTGGGGCCTTGTGCCCAAATAGTTACCTACCTAAACCTAGCTGCGCCTTGTGCCCACTATCCGAACACAGGCCTAATGCCTGACTGTGCCCACAGGCCTTGTGCATGATGAAAGAAACAATGCTGGGGCTGACCACAGGGTTATGGACAAAAGTGCGGGCGTGGACCCGGGAGAAGGGTTGCCCCATAGGGCCCTACCATACTCTGCCGTCTTCAGGGGTCTTCTCCTGGGGTGCCCCCAGCTGCTGCTGTCCTCCCTGCTTGCCGCCGGCTTCTCCAGTGGTCCCCGTCGGGTCTTCAGGAGGCAGAGGCGCTCTTAGCCCAGTCAAGCGCTCTCTGCTTTCACCCGTCATCACCGCCGGCTGCTGTCCTTCTTCTTCTCCTTCCTCAGTTCCGTTGCGCTACGTCCTCGACAGATCTGGCAAACAGACATACAAATCTGGAAAAAATGACCATGTTCAAAAAGTTTTTGTGTGCATTTTTTTAGAGTGGAAGATGATGATGGCTACAGAGATGGCAGCGCACAGCCACATCGTTTGCAGAGCTCAGACCCTGCACCCACTTCTACTCTGGCTAGTGGCACCTCCTCCCCTGCTTCCAATAGAGGTATGTTTGTTTGTAGTTCTGTGTCTCCATGTGTGGTTCTCCCTCCTCCCATGTGTTTGTGTGTCTCTCTTTCTATAGAATGAGTGTCTTACTTTCTCCTCATTTGTGTATATGTCCGTCTCCTTTTGTCCTCTGCTCCCATCCATGCCCAAATGGACACAAGGGGGTTGCTTAAAATTGCCCAGAACCCCTCCTGCGCTCATATCACACCCTCCTGATTATCTGCTACTGCACAGGCACAGGACACATTTATTAAAAAATAAATAAATAGATTAAAAAATTTAATACTTTAGTTCATTATTACTTGGTGTCAAATGTAACCCAGGAGACCTCACAACACCCCAATAGCATGATATACTCATTGTCCACCAAGTCATCAGCTCTATTTCTTGCTCGTTGAAAAGAGAAGCTAACATGAGCTGTCAACAATATCTAGCCAGCCACTCCTGAAAGCTGATTTGTCCATTGTTTGATATTAAATGGTTTGTAGAAAATCCTGTTAAATGCTATTTACAAATTACAGCATGTGCTAGGTGTTAATGGTAACTCCCGATGTCTCCTCTCCTTAGCAACTAGCAACCAGCAAAGTGGGAGCTTGGTGCATTAAATCTTGGGAGTGACCTTTTCCTAGTGATTTTCTTTCCTACATGGCTCCCCTCACAAACCATATGGCAACTCTGAATATCTTTGTGGACAAATACATAAAATTATATTATAGCGTATTTAAACTAGAGATGGGCGGGCTCGGTTCCCCGAGATCCGAACCCACCCGAACTTTGCCTATCCGAGTACCAAGCCGAGCAGGAATCGAAATCGAGGCAAAACGTCATTGTGGCGTTGTCGGATCTCGGGGCTCGTTTCTCGCAATATATGAAATGCATAAATACCCGCCTCCACAGCAATCCATCGCCATTTGACAGAGGGAGAGAGCAGAGTTAGGTCACAGGCTGTATTACAGCAGGGACAGAGCAATAATTGTACACCTTATTCTTTCTATTATTATTTCAATTCTATTCTAATCAAGGAAGAGAGGAGGATAGAGGAGGCATTTTTTTCAATATTTTGCACTACAAGTGCGTTGGGGTGTCCCATATTCCCCAATGTGAAACACTATTTTTTTCTGGCTGCCAAAAGTCATATTTAGCAGCAGTATTTATACAATTTTTTGCACTACAAGTGCTTTGGGGTGTCCCGTATTTCCCAGTGTGAAACACTAATTGTTCTGGCTGTCAAAAGTGATATTTATCAGCAGTATCTATACAATTTTTTGCACTACAAGTGCTTTGGGGTGTCCCGTATTCCCCAGTGTGAAACACTATTTTTTCTGGCTGACAAAAGTCATATTTAGCAGTAGTATTTATACAATATTTTGCACTGCAAGTGCTTTGGGGTGTCCCATTATTAAAGTAATTCTATCATTTTCAAATAAGCATTGCCCAAGCGATTGTATTGTGTTTCCAACGCACAAAGTAATTTATTTTAGCAGATGCAAAGTTTAACAGTTCAATACATGATTATAATATAATACAGTACAGCCAATACCAAAAGATACATACATACCACGCTCGCATTGTGCTCGCTGCGCTCCCACGGGTACCAGTGGACCGTAGTTCACTCTAGAATACTGTGGTCAGAGAATGACTGAAGCTAGTGGGAGCACAGCTATGATTATATACATTCAGTGTTACAGAGAGAACAATGCAAATGACGTGGCTTGCTTCTATAGGTCCAGACTTCAGACGGGTCTAGTGTAAACAGGTCATAGGCTAGTTCAAACAACCCCCTCAAAGGCTGAGGGTCAACATTCCAGATGATTCTACCGCCCAGAAACCAGTTATAACTAGTCCATTAGCATTTTACAGTTTGGTATCACTCTGACTATTTATTCCCTAACATCAATAACTAAAGTATGCAATATGCGATCTCTTAGGCGAATGAACCGGACAGCTGCTGATGAATAGGGGATTAAAATGATATCAGACATGACACATTTGCTGTAACCTGAACCTTAAATAACACTGAAGTGTACATATAATCATAATATATAAACTAATAATAAACTAAATACTATCTGCTCATAAATCACTGTATAACGGAACCAATATGAATATGAATTATATAAATAACTAAAGGTGGTAATGCGAGTGTGTGCGTGCGGATTTTACCGTGCGATCGCAGTATGCCACGTGTATGCCAATATACTTTCGTTCATCCAATTATACGACTTCGACACCATATTCCCCAGTGTGAAACAATAATTTTTCTGGCTGTCAAAAGTCATATTTATCAGCAGTATCTATAAAAAATTTTGCACTACAAATGCTTTGGGCTCATTAAAATGGATTCAAAGCAGTCCACATATGAGCATAATCAGCAAGCAGGTGCTGGCACCAGTCCTGATGGTAGTGTTCCCAGTACGCCATCTGGTAAAGCCTATGTAAAAGTACATAGTCTTTTTAAATCAGGGAAAAAAACAAACACTGAAATTTTTTTTACCGTATTGAAGCGAAAAAGAAGTGTAACGGAGGAAAAGTTAAGTGGCGATAAAAAAAAATTGCCAACATGCCATTCTACACACGCAGTGGCAAAGAAAGAATGAGACCTTCGCCTTTCTCTGTTAGTGGCAGATCAAAAAATGTTACTGAGCCTTCTTGTACGGTCACTCGTGACCAAGCAAGACCAATTATTTTAGAGTCTAAAAGTGGTGCACAACTACTGTTACGCGTGAAAGCCGAGCTGCAAGAAAACAGTAAGGCATTAGTGGATAATGTATGCTCAGAATCAGAAATGACACCAATCTCTGTGGAGAGTCCATCCACCAGTGGTATGTGTAAACGGGAGCATTCTGATAGTGTACCCATAAAGAAGGGCCCTTTCAGCAGTTCTGCTGATGTGTGCCTGAACAGCCCGAGTGTAGCCGGTGATACACACATTGAGGATGCCAATTTGGAATTACAAGAGGATGAGGGAGAGATTTGTGTAGGCGACGAGGGCGCTAATGATGATGTTGATGAGGATGATGCAGACAGATACCAAATTGCCTTTCTCAATTTCTATTTATATTCTAGAGTCTATAACGGCTGAATAGTTTTCTATTTTACTCCTAGTGGAGAGGGGGTCTGATGCAGACAGATACCAAACTGCTTTTGTCCATTTATATTTATATTGTACGGTCTATAACAGCTGAATTTTTTAGTATTTTCAACAAGTGGGGGGGCCTATAGAGACAGAAACCTAACTGCCTTTGTCCATTTCAATTTATATTGTACAGTCTATAACAGCTGAATTTGTTACTATTTTCAACAAGTGGAGGGGGGCCTATAGAGACGGAAACCAACCTGCCTTTGTCCATTTCTATTTATATTGTACAGTCTATAATGGCTGCATATTTTAGTATTTTCTACAAGTGGAGGGGGGCTTAGAGAGACAGAAACCAAACTGCCTTTGTCCATTTCTTTAGATATTTAACTATAAGTGTAGGGTGTAATATACACCCAAAGACGATGGCTGCATTGCCAACATGCATAGATGGAGAGGAAGACAATCTGGTTTGTGTGTAGAATTAATAGCGGCCTACCAGTAATTAAACTGTTTTTTTCATAATTTATTAGCTTTACAATTACATTACTCATCCAAGAAACAGTGGAGCACTATTTTCGGTTATTTTATGCCCAAAAACATTGATTTTTAAACGAAATTGCAAACCAAAACCAAAACCAAAACACAATGGTAATCCAGATCCAAAACCAAAACCAAAACACGGGGGTCAGTGAGCATCTCTAATTTAAACCCACTCCTGATATGCTGCAGTATATGCAGACTTTAGTTAAATGCAATGATGTTGGGCCCCTCAATACTTTTACTTTTAAAGGGATAGTATGGCGCAATCACAACTTGCAAATACCTCAGATGCGCTCAGTTAAGCTTCATCTGTATGTGACATCTCTAACCTACCATGTACTTTATACAGGTGTCTGGAAATGGTAGCCATGTGCTCCCATGTTTCATGACTTATTAACCTTTGCTGTCTGTGAAATTTTTGCAGTTAACCCTTCAAGAGCCACTTTATTCTTATTTTTACTTTCCATTACCACAAGTCAGAAGTACTTGTATGCAGACAGAATAATCAGTTATTCAGTGTGTTATAGAGAAAGCTGATTATGATACCTTTCTACTTTACAAATCAATTCACTCTAGCATATTAGAGATAATATTCAACTGAAGTGGGTATAAAATATCTGCACAAACTGTTCACATTTCAATATAATTTGAAGAACATTGAAAAAATATATCTAATTCACTGGTATCCCTCAAAATGATTTAAAGCAATGATGAACTACATTATATTTACCTACAATATCATTAACAAAATAAATAGCTTTTCAAACTTAAACAGAATAAGCACTTGTGACTCAAGTGAGATTTGACTTCTATTGCCATTTTTATTTATCATCTGATCTATTAGGCAACGCTATATTGCTTATTTTATAGTGGGATACATTTTGTAGTATTATAACAATAGCAATAACTTTGATGTTTACAAATATATTTATGTTTTTTTGTCTCTGTCAACCTTAATGTAATACTCATCTTTAAAAATTATATTGATATATACTGTATATATATATATATATATATATATATATATATATATATATATATATATATGTACATACCCTGATCAGTCACAATATTAACACCACCTGCCCAATATTGTGTTGGTCCACCTTGTGCTGCTAAAACAGCGCTGACGCGTCCAGGCATGGACTCCACAAGACCTCTGAGGGTGTCCTGTGGTATCTGGCATCAAGACGTTAGCAGCAGATAATTTATGTCCTGTAAGTTGCGAGGTGGAGCCTCCATGGCTTTGACGTGTGTTCCAGCACGTCCGAATGATGCTTGATCGGATTGAGATCTGGGAAATTTGGAAGCCAGGTCAACACCTTGAACTCTTTGTCATGCTACTCAAACCATTCCTTAACAACTTTCAGCAGATGGCCTCTTTCAGCAGGGCCCATTATCCTGCTGAAAGAGGCCACTGTCATCAAGAAATACCGTTGCCATGAAGAGGAGTACTTAGTCTGCAACAATGTTTAGGTAGGTGGTACATGTCAAAGCTAAGGTTTCCCAGCAGAACATTGCCGAGAACATCACACTGCCTCTGCCGGCTTGCCTTCTTCCCATAGTGCATCCTGGTGTAATTTCTTTCCCAGGTAAATAATGAACATCCACATGATGTAAAAGAAAACGTGATTCATCGGATAAGGCCACCTTCCAGCTCTGGCAATCATGTGCCCATTGTAGGCGCTTTTGGCGGTGGACAGGGGTCAGCATGGGCAGTCGGACCGGTCTGCACCTATGCAGCACCATACGCAGCAAGCTGGGATGTACTGTGTGTTCTGACACCTTTCTATTATAACTAATTAACGCCGAATTAACTTTTTCAGCAATTTTTTGTACAGTAGCTCTTCTGTGTGATCGGACCAGACGGACTATCCTCTGCTCCCCATGTGCATCAATGACCCTGTTGCCAGATTTCTGGTTGTCCTTCCTTGGACCACTTTTGGTCGGTACTAAGCACTGCACGCTAGGAACAACTCACAAGACCTGCTGTTTTGGAGATGGTCTGACCCAGTCATCTAGCTATCACAATTTGGCACTTTTCAAAGTTGCTCAGATCTTTATGATTGCTCATTTTTCCTGCTTCTAACACATCAACTTCAGAATCTGACTGTTCATTTCCTGCCTAACATATTCCACCCCTTGTCAATGTTATTCACTTCACTTGCCAGTAGTTTTAATGTTGTGGCTGAACAGAGTGTATATATATATATATATATTGTCAAGATTTAGCCATGTTTCATCCCTCATTTGTTTGACTTGGCATTTAATTATCAGCTACCTTACTTATTATGTAATAATACATGCACGTACTTAAGGGGACTTTCCAGTTACCCGGAAACCACTCTCTTTTGTCCATGACTTATTGACAGGCTGGTCCCTCCTTCGGAAACTGCTGCGGATCTAGAGAATCATTTTGTCCCTCACCACTGTACATCCTACCCTTTTACATCACCTCTCTCTGGGATGCAAACAGCACATGACAGTGCAGTCCCACGTGTGAATGAGCCGCATGGATAAAGGTAAGTGTGTGTGTGTTGGGGGGGGCACTTACTGTAATGGTTCTGAATGATGGGTATTCATTTGATGGCGAGTGTGTTTGCAAATGATTTAATAGTGAGTGGGAAATATAAATCTATTGGACTATTTATTTTAATAGTGCGGTCATGATAATTACTATTTAAGGTGTGGTGATGGCAGTTTGGGAGGAAACAGTTTAATTATTAAATGTGAATGCTAATTGCTAATTATTTAATATTGGGCTGTTTGGGGGAAATATGTATATTTATTAAATGTAAGTACTATTAATTTAATGTCAAGATATTTTAGGGAAATAGGCTTATTCATTCTAAATGCTACTGATTTAAAGTCAGGACTGCTAGTGGGGAAATATGCCTACTTATTAATTATGAATGCTAATAATTTAATATCATGGCTGGTAAGAAGGCCTAATTATTAAATATCGTTGCTATTGATTTAACATGAGGGCTGTTTGGGGGGAAAGGAGACCTAGGGGTAAATGTATGAACATGCGGGTTCTTCAACACCCGCGTGTTCAGCGTGTTCGGCGATTAAATTTCAAGCGGCGCTGCATTGTAAAGGGAACCCGCATATTCATACATTTACCCCCTAGAGTGATCACTCATCGCTAGACTTTCCATATTTTATGTACATATCCCTTTTATGCAAACAAGACCCCAACATTATAGGATCCAGAGAAGCTGCAAATGAGCTCAACAGGTAGGAAAGAGTAGCACAGCCTGCCAACTGTTCTGATTCTGATTCTGATTTGTCCGACTCAGTATTGGACTGTTCTACCAGGGTACCTGGGAAATCCCTGGTGCACTCGTTACCTGATAGCCCCACCTCTACTGCAAAGCCTGTGCTGTACAAATTTAAATTGCCCACAGACAATGCAAAGAGCAAAGACATTTGGCTCTCTGCACCTTTGAGCGTTCCAGCTATATGAGTTGAAGAGCTCTGGCTGAGAGGAGGAGCTGCCATCCGAAGGAGCAGAAGAAGGAACCAGATAGCAAGTTAGTAATTTTCTACACCGCCCCTCTCATAGAGAATAGGGATGGGGGGAGGTAGTAATGCTACACACTATACACTATTATTTGGGAGGGGATTACTAACACTATACACCACTATTTTGGGGGGGGGGGGGGTTCTAACACTCCACATCACACTATTATTTGGGACTTGTTTAATAACCCTACACACTATTATTTGGGGGATTACTAACACTAAACTTGCACTATTATTGGGGTGGATGAGAACTAATACTATGCACTGTTATTAGTGGAGTACTAACACTACACTACACAGTATTGTGGGAGGGTACTAACCACCACCACCACCATTTATTTATATAGCACCACTGATTCCGCAGCTAACTACATTACATGCTATTTTTGGAATGGAGGAGTATTAACACTACATTACACACTATATTTGTGATAGAGGAGTACTAATACTACAATACACTACGCACTATTATTAGGAGGGGTGTACTTATACTACACACTATTATTGGGGGGGATGTACTAAGATAACACACTACTATTTGGGGGAATGTACTAATACACAGTATTATTGAGGGGAAATGTACTAATATTACACACTATTATTGGGATGGAATGTACTAATACTACACACTATTATTGGGGGAAGCAGGGTTGGATTGGCCCACCAGGATACTGGGTGTACCCCAATGCATGAGGGTACAGCTCTCTACTCTAGTGGCAATTAACTTATCAGTATGTTTTTGAACTGTTGGGAGAACATATAAGCTTCACACAGATAGGTCCCTAGTTGGATTTTTAACCTGTGACCCCAGCGCTGTGAGACAGCAGTACTAACCTCTGTGCCACGTGAGGCTAAGATTACGTTGCAAGTTATCTTATCTTCAAGATGAGGAGCATTGCCCAATTGTTTATGGTAAAAATAGACATTATTGTGTCCTTACACTTCATTGCAGAGGATCCAGGGTGGACCAGGGGCAGTATGAAAAACTGAAGATGATGCCTGCACCAGGTAAGCATTAAAACTATTGTACAAGATGTTTTATAGTTCATGTTATAGTGAGAATAGATGAACAGATTGATTTAATAATGCCATTGCAAGCAGTCGACATAAATTGTACTCTTATTCATGTATTTAATTGCTAGCTTGTACCTGTTTGCTGCAGTGTCAGACACAGAAGGGCTTTTTACAAAAGGTGAATGCTAATTATATAATGTCAGGGCTGCTTGGGAGGTAGGCTTAATTATTAAATGTGAATACTATTAATTTAATGTCAAGGCATGCTGGAGGTTAGAGGTCATCTTATTAAAAGTGGGTGCCAGGGTTGTTTTGGGGGGAGAGAAGCCTAGAGGTTCTCTGTGTCTATCACTATAGTATTAAAGTATGATTTCATGTTTATTTTTCAGTGAAATATCTCACCCATTCCTAAAAGGTAACGAACTTGGGGCCCAGAACGCATAATGTATGTGTAGTTTAAATTAGAGATGGGCGGGCTCGGTTTCTTGAAAACCGAACCCTCCCGAACTTCGGGGATCCGAGTACCGAGCAGAGTCGACTCGGTACTGTCACGCTAATTCAGATTCCAAAACAAGGGAAAACGTCATTGTGACATTGTCGGATCTCGGATCTCGCGATTTTTTGAATCTATAAATACCGCCCTCCACAGCGATCTAGCACCATTTCAGAGAGGGATACAGAAGGGGTAGAATAGAGTGGCAAAGAGAGGAGCTCCATTGCTGAGATACTAATCTACAAGTCCTTGCAGGCTTTTTTTCTGAATTTGCACTAATAAGTGTAGGGTCTAATATACATTCAAATAGAAGAGCTGCGTTGGTAATTTTGTGATTGCTGAAATACTAATATACAATTCCTTGCAGGCCTTTTTTCTGAATTTGCACTACTAAGTGTAGGGTCTAATATACATTCAAATAGAAGAGCTGTGTTGGTAATTTTGTCATTGCTGAAATACTTATATACAAGTCCTTGCATGCCTTTTTTTCTTAATTTGCACTACTAAGTGTAGATTCTAATTTACACACAAATAGAAGAGCTGTGTTGGTAATTTTCTCATTGCTGAAATACTAATATACCAGTCCTTCCAGTCTATTTTTCATAATTTGGACTACTAAGAGTAGGGTCCGATATACACCGAAAGGAGTGCTCCACTTCTAAGAGTCATTGATGAATAGAAAGGCAACCTTACGGCCAAAACTCACGCCTTTGGAAGCAAAGACATGAAATTGGCAAAATCTGTTAAACGTGTTGACGGAAGACTAGGTAACTGCCCGACAAAGCTACTGGACCGAGGCCTTGTGTCTTGCTGCCCAGGAACCACTGACTGATCTGGTAGAATAGACAGTAAGACCAGTAGAAACAGCAGAACCCTCGGAAACAAAATCCTGATGAAATATAGTCATAAACCATCTAGCTATTGTCTGTTTTGTGGCTGGCCAGCCATGCTGCCTTACATTGTACAGCAGTGTACAGCACCAAAAGACTGTCAGTCTTCCGAACTGACGCCAACCAATGCACATAGATCTGCAAGGTGCAGGCCAAATCCAGCAGCATAAGAGACTCCATAGAGATTGTCGGATTGAAAATCTCTAGGAAAAGTTGGAAAAACAATATCCTGATTGATATGGCACCTGGAAACCACCTTGGGCTGAAAAAAGGGGGCAATACGAAGAACTGCAGATCCTTGTAAAAGTTGAGAAAGTGAGAGTGACAAGAAAGAGCCACCAACTCAGAAACCTTCCTGGCTGAAGAAATAGGAAGTAAAAAGGCCCACTTTTTGGTGAAAAGTTTAATGGATAAAGATTCCAGTGGTTCAAAGGGTGGTTTCTGCAAAACTCTGAAAACTAAATTAAGGTCCCATGGCTCCTCCGGAGGAACGAAAGGTGGCTGCACATGGAGAACCCCCTGAAGAAAAGTCTGAACATCTGGTAACAGAGCCAAATGCTTTTGGAAATAAACTGACAAAGCAGAAATTTAGACCTTAAGGGGCACCAGACATAATCCCCTATTCAGACCCTCCTGAAGGACTGCTAAAACCCGAGCTATCCTGAAAGAAAAAGTAGGAAACTTTCTCTTCTCACGCCAGCCGATGTAAGCATTCCAGATGCAATGATAATTACCGAAGGACAATGGTTTCTTGACATTGTGCATCGTCTGAATGAACTTATTCGGGAAGCCCTTGTTTCGCAGAATCAATGTCTCAAATTCCTAGCCAACCGTGCCAGGTCTTGTTATAAAAACTTCTGACATACTGAGAAGATCTGCGTACCACGACCACAGAGGCCTATCGGGAGCCAAAAGAATAACTGAAACCCTTTTGCGCCTTATCTTTTTCAAGATTCTTGGCAACATCGGGAATGGAAGGTAGCCATGCACCAATTTGAACTGCCAAGGAACCATCATGGCGTCCAATAAAAATGCCTGAGGATCCCATGTACTGGAGCAGTACCTGTTCACCTTCTGTTTCAGCCGAGATGCCATCATGTTGATCTCCGGTTGACCCCACCTTTGAACAAGCTGAGTGAAGACCTCAGAGTGGAGAGACCACTCCCCTGGATGTCTAGCATGTTGACTCAAATAGTCTGCTTACTAGTTGTTCATCCCTGGGATGAACACAGCAGATATGACTGATACTTGTTGTTCCACCCACTTCATTATCTTGGTTACTTCTTTCATGGCAAAGGAACTTCTGGTCCCTCCTTTATGGTTGACATAAGCCACAGCCGTGGCATTGTCTGACTGGATCCAAATGGGGCAATTTCACAGATGAGATTGAGTCTGGGTCAGGGCATTGAAAATTGCCTTCAGTTCCAGAACATTGATGGAAAGCTGTGACTACTGTATAGTCCAGATCCCTTGCAAGCAGAAATTAAGGGTGACCCGTCCCGCAGCCCGAAAGGCTGGCATCTGTGTTTACCACAGTCCAATCCCAAGTTGAGAGAGAGCTCCCTCGACTCAGGTTTTCTGATCGCAGCCACCACAGCAGAGATGGGCGTGTCTCCACTGATAGCCGGAAGTACTGACCAACCAAATGAGGGCCTGATCTTGACCATTTCATCAACATCTCCAGTTGGAAGTTTCGAGATTGGAACTGGGCAAAACGGAACCGCCTCAAAACAGGACACCATGCGCCTCATCTTTTTCATACCTTGTAGAACTGAGATGCATTTTAGAGACGGTACTGTCTTCACCTGGTGTTGGAGTGTCTGAATCTTGTCCGAAAGGAAAAAAAACCTTCTGGGCTCTAGTGTTGAACATCAGTCCCACGAACACCATCCATTCGGTAGGTACCTTCCTGGACTTCTTGAAATTAATGATGCAGCTGGTTTTCTGCAAGAAATCTACATTCAAAAGCAGATGTGCACGCAGGCGAGCAGCTGAATCCACTTTTAGTAGGAGATCTTCTAGGTAGGGAATGACCACTACCCTCTGTAACCTTAATTGTGCCGTCATCACCGCCATCACTTTTGTGAACCCCCAAGGAGCTGTGGCCAGCCCAAAGGGGAGAGCCTGATTTTGGAAATGATCCTGCTCCACTGCGAACCTCAGGAGGTTGTGATGGCCCTGCCAGACGGATACATGTAAGTAAGCGTCTTTTATATCCAAGAAGGAATATAGGAGCAAAGCAATCTGATCAGTGAAAGACAAACACAATTACACTGCAGAAATCTATATGGTTTCCCCCCCCAAGGGAAGCGCTGTACAGGAACTGCAGGCAGAGCTAGCTAAAATGGCGTCAGCCTGCAGGGAAAACCGGGGATTGTCTTTCCATCTAAGGTCCCATCTCCATTATGGTCCAACCCTTCCAAAATGGTGCCTGTAGTATCAGCGATTGGTGGGAGTTACAACAGAGATGACTCTTCACCAGCAAACATGCCCCACACTACCTGTACGTCCCACACTATTTGTCTGTCATGCAAATTCCATCTGGGGACAGGAGTGGGCAGGGACAGACCATCAGCACCATCCTCGCTATGGTGGGGGGGCTGGTACTGAAGCCATTGCTCCGGGTGCTGCCTTGGGAATAGCTGCTGGGTCCCTGGGAACAAGATTGTGCCAGGAGACCCTTTTACCAGGAGCTCCCTGTAAATCAGGGGGGTTGGGGGCGGCACTAAAATTCCATGAAAGTGTAAGACCACAACGCTCACCCAGTGAATGCTAGCGGTAACCTAATTTAGCAAAAAAATAGCAAAAACCTAAGAGCTAGACTAAGGTGTGCCCTACTCATAGGCACTATTAAAAAAACATTTCCTGTCTGAGGGGGCGCATAAAGGAGGGGGAGCAGGCTAGACAAATTTGATAGTGCCTTAACTCCACAGCGCCCTTTATTCCCCATGGTCAGTAGGGTCCCCAAACTGTATGTGCTAGAGAAAAGAGAGTTTCAGAAAGGACAGGAGGCAGAGCAGCACATATCCTAGGATTAAGTTGCCCTTTCCATAATTAGCAGTGTGGGTCGGCTATGTTGTCACTGTCACATAGATGGAAGACAAGGACCTAGAGAACTTGCTGTAAATATCAGGTTATGAAAGTCCATTACTCCTCTATGCGACGTCTTTACCAACAGTGAGGTCTCAGGTCTTTAACATGTATTGAATCATTTTATATCACTATTGTAGTTCTCTCAAGTACATGTACATGATTTATCCTGGTTTCTAATTCATATACTCTGTGTTGATTATATATGTTAATCTTAATGTACTGGTTTATATCCTCTACTTCCCATTAAGTTAAGCATGTACTCTTCACTTAACATATACATAAGCACAATTTACTTTCACTTCTTTTTATAAGCAGAAAATCTTAACTGTGTTTGTTGCTGCTGAGCACATCCACTAACAGCCCCAAAATATACTTAATAAGTCCATATTACATTTTTAACTCCTGCTAGATATCTTCACTTGTCTGCACTGGCTATTAACTAAGTTTACTAAAGTTTACTTTATACAGACAGGTCTTTCACCTACCAAGTATATGTAACCTGTGTTACCAACCAAGTGCTCCAACTCTAATCAATCTTACTACTGTTGATATATTGACTGCATTCATTAGCTTATGAGAGGGATTGTGTCCTGGTGTTATAGTTAGTGTGGTATGAACTGTAGTCTAATACCTTCACATTATTTCACAGACAAAGGTTGTTTATATCCCAGTGTTTACTGAATGAGCTGTTTTGTCACTCGGCCCATTGCTCTACCTGAGTGGAGATCATGCTTGCTAATTGGGCTGTAGGTCAATGCAGTAGAGTTGTAGAAAATGTGACTATGTTTTATCATACTGCATGATATTGGTCAATTATAACATATATTGTAAACTTTATTATATTCCACTGAATTCTATTTTATTCTCTTCAATTATATTTAATGGTTGATCATCTAGTCTAATCCTGTTATGACTCGCCGGGCTCTCTGTCAGAGTAACTAGATAGCTAGATAGAGATAGGTAGATAGATAGTTAGGGATAGGTAGGTAGGTAGTATGGTAGGTTTTAGATAGCCACTTGGGTGTTTAGATAGGTAGTTAGTTTAGTTCTTAGATAGATTAGGTAGATTAGTTTAGGCAGATCAGATAGACAGATAGATTAGCTAGATAGATTAGATAGGTCTTAGATAGGGTCAGTTACGTCTGTTCTCTGTCAGAATCTGCCCTCATTCAGGCTGTCATTTCTATGTAATGCCTCACCTGGCCAGCCTGTTTCTCTGAGCTCACTCACCTGGCTCTTCATTATCACCTACAGCCCATTGGTTCTGCTCTCCTTAAATAACCGGCTAATCCACTGCAGAATTGCCGGTAATATGTTTACCATAGTGTTCTGCTCCCTTGTGTTTTCCCTGTTACCTGTTCCTGTTGTTTAGTGCCGGCTTGTGGTATCCCTGTGTACCAGACCGTTTCCGTTCCTGTCTACTTTTCATTGGATTTCCCTGTGTACCGACTCGGCTTTGCTTTGACTCTTCTCTTGTGTGGAATTCCCGTGTACCAAACCTGATTCGTTTCCTGACTATTCTACTATCTACTCACCAGTTCCAGTCAGCTATCTCCTGGACCCCGGTAAAGTCGTGCTCCCAGGCATAGCTCTGGCGTGATCTGCAGCTCCTCTGCTCATTCTACATTATACGGAGACGCAGCCCTTGCAGCATCTCTGTGCTCAGATTTCAACAATCTTCCTTTGGCTCCGGACTCAACCTTGCCACCGGTATTTTTGACTGTTACATATATCACTGTGTGCCTGTAATTGTAGTTACCCCTGGCAACAGCCTGAGAACTGTTTCCTCTAAATCTCCGTACTCTCAACAGTACTGTGGGTTGCAGTTATCCCTGGCAACTGCCTAAGAACTGTATCCCCTAAATCTCCGGGCTCTCACCGGTACTGTGGGTTGTAGTTACCCCTTGCAACCACCTAAAAACTGTTTCCCTAAAATCTCAAGACTCTCACCAGTACTGTGGGTTGTAGTTACCCCGGACAACTGCCTACATTCAGTTTCATCATCTTTACCTATCACTGCAAGTTCCGTTCCTTTCCAGACAAGCACGGGTACAGAGGTTGCTGTGTATCATGGGACTTATCTATCAGCTGTTCATTTATTTATTCCAGTGGCCACGAGTGATATATCAGTCTTGACACCATCCACTCTGTGTCTCTCCTGGGTCCCTCATGCACTTCCTACTCTACGGCCTTGGTAACTCTATTCCTGGGCTCTCCCCAGCCAGTGCACATCTCACGACCTTCTGTTTGTCTGCAGCCAAGTCTGTCCCCACCACTAGGGGCAACAGTGAACACCAGACGTTAGGAGCAGACTCCGTGTTTTGCTGTACTGGCTGAGGGGTTCCTAACAAATACGATTTTGATTATTCCTAAATCCTTTTAGTCTCTGAGATTGATACACTGTTGCAAAATACAGCTTTCATGCTGTGACTTATAAGTACAGGTCAGGTGCCTTGGTTTGATTTGTGTGGCTGGTTGTGACCATCAGAGTGGTAGGACTGTAAGGATATGTGATTATTAAATTATTACAGTCGTATATATATAATTCAGAGGACCATTAACTTGTTTTTATTACTCAGTTGCAAGCTATACTGTTTAAGAGTCATTGGTTGAATGATACTGATGTTACTTTGATGTGCTCTTCTGGAACCTATATTTCATATTGTACTGTTATATATTGTGAGCTCCTTGACACTATAACACCAGCGATATAATGTAATATTATAATATCTATGTATTTATCTCTTTTTATCCCTTAATAAATGTACCACAGTGGCTTTTACATATTTTCTGTGTGTAGTATTGTGTCTGAGAGGCACAAGGAGGTCTCCTAAGTCAAAGCTGTCAGAAAAGACACACGTATCACCCATCCCAAACACCCCTCTTGGAGTTGGAGCAACAGTTAAAAGTGGAATTACTCCTGGTAAAATCATCTTCTTGCCCTGATATATTCAGATTTTCAATAGAATTTATGAGGATACATTGCCTCTGTGTCAGTAAATCTAATAAACAGTACAGACATACTCTAAAATCCCAAATCATGTATTCCCTAACTAAGATTACTTTGTCATTTGTGGTATTTTAAACTCTAATCTTTAAAAAATATTTACTTGTAAATTCCATGGACAAAAAATATTTTTTAAAATCTTATATGTAGAATAAACAAAATTATTCTACAGAATTGGTCAATATTAAAAAACAGGGACTGTTACAAGAACAACATTTTCAGAGATCAATCTCTAAAACCTAGAGTTGTATCAGGATATTAAAGAGTTTACTAAATTCCCTCCCTTCCCAATAATATTACTTTGGTGTAGACTCTCCTCCCTTGGAATCTTCACCATTTGCTGTATTTAGTAGCTTTCCCATGCTTGCACATAGCTGGGATCTTTACTAAACACAGTCGGCATTCAGCTCTCTTGGGAGCAAGGACCAAAACAGCAGCCTTAAAGTTTTCAATTATAAATGCTATGCCAGATCTCCCCTGCTAAGGAGACAACAATGGTGATCAGCAGAGGTTCTGGTTATATGAAAGCGCTAGAATCTTGATAAACACAATGAATGCTGGTATTCCTAAGAGAGGATCGATCACCAAAGTATTATTATTTGCATGGGATTGAATTTAATAAAAGTCTTCAAGTGCAAAACCCCTATTGAGTACAGTTAGCAACTATTATACTGATTGGTATATCAAGAGAAATGAACCTCCAATCTCAGGTTCTCATAAAGCAGGGCCAGAAATTCCAGGAACATAAGCTTGCGCTCCTCATCAGAGATCCTTTTTGCATGGGAAAATCACACTGCTAGTATTAAAAACATAAGAACATAGAATAAGGTCACAGGAGGTAGGAAGATTTAAAATAGCCAGCTCAATATGCAGCCATGTTATTCTGTCAATACTCTTTCATTATGTTTGACAGATGATTCAGTGTTTGCTAGGCCCAGGAAACATTTGTTAAACCCTGTGCAAAATGTTTACAACAAAGAAATAGCTTTTTGAACAGCTGTAAAACTATGAAACTTTTAAAGTTCCAACCTCAAGCAAACAAAGCATCAACCCTGAAGCAAATCCTTAAACGACATTCACTGTCTCATCATCCCAAAATAAAGCAAAAAATATAAAATATAAACCCTGCTAAACAATATTGTGATATGTTCTAACAGAGGACTGAACAATAGCAGTGGCACATAGGTAATTTGCCATCTCAAATAGGAAAGTCGCAGTTAAAAGTAGAGAAAAATGGCATGAATAAGGAAGCAGTATTGCAAAGAGAAGCAATGTTACAAGAAAATCAGTGACAAATCAAATGGCTTCCAGTGGTATATGGCTTTCAGTGGTATGGTATCATAAAATACATCGAAACTGTCTTATTGTATGTAGCACTTTGTGTTATACATTGGGCAAAGTACACCTAAAAATGGAGCCATCTGCTAAAGTGTAACTAGAAGGAGCAAAATGTATCCCATTAAAAGTATATGTGAGACTTAGGGGTAAATGTATGAACATGCGGGTTCTTCAACACCCACGTGTTCAGCGTGTTCGGCGATTAAATGTCAAGCGGCGCTGCATTGTAAAGGGAAGTTTCCCTTTACAATGCAGCGCCGCTTGAAATTCAATCGCCGAACACGCTGAACACTCGGGTGTTGAAGAACCCGCATGTTCATACATTTACCCCCTAATCTCTACTAGTTCAGAGCTGTGTTGGTAATCACTGTGCGCCCCTCTGCACACTAAGTAATATGATTAAAAATGCACCCTATCTCATTTCTATAATGAAGATTCACAAATTAAAATCTTGTTGGTGTGCTTCCTTCATACCTAACAAAGAACATCCTAAGTCATAGATTATGAGCTTGCGAGTGGGTCCTTCTCATCTCATTGTCTGTTTTAGCCAGATTGTATATTACTGTGTTTGTCCCGGATTGTAAAGCACTAAGTAATTTGCCGGTTGATGATGATAACGATGATAATTCTTATCTGACACTGGCCTCTGCAAACTTATTTTCCTCTACAAATCGAACCACCTTGCTCTGTAAATCCATATGCTTTAGTAGAAATGTATGTACAAATCAAGGCACCTGGT
Source organism: Mixophyes fleayi (assembly GCF_038048845.1). Taxonomy (NCBI): domain Eukaryota; kingdom Metazoa; phylum Chordata; class Amphibia; order Anura; family Limnodynastidae; genus Mixophyes; species Mixophyes fleayi. The sequence continues at coordinate 142,169,992 of NC_134405.1, read as the reverse complement.
ACCACCAAAGAGGATTCTGCACTGCATCTTGTATATGAGGCACACTGTTTTAATGTTTAGGCAGACACAACGCAAAGAACTAACTTTCAAAAGCAAGTGGTAAATCTGGTTAGTAGCATTTAATTATCATTTATTGATTATAGCTTAATACACTGAGTATCTTATAATAACATCTAACACAGCATGTCTTCCAAAACACATTTTTGCTATTTTACAAAAAATAAACAAAAAAAAAGCATCAGATCAGTCGTTTACTGGTTCCTGTAGAGATCTACAGAATATTTCCATGTTCCAACTGCACAGTCACAAATGGAAAAATATATATTTTACAGAATATTTGAGACCAGGACCCAACACTGCATTTAGTTTGAGCATTGAGTGTGTGAACACCTGCAATTTTTAAGGAAGCTTCATTCTGGCAAATTTTCCCTTTGTCTCATGTATAACTAGGTGATGTCAGAATGAAAAAGATAACCTGCTATACATTGCCTCCTCTTCAATGTCACAGTAATAACGTTCATCCATGTACTATAATATGGCATTTTGCAATGTGTCACAGTAACAACAAGCAAAGCTTTCACTTGTGTTGTGTATGTTTACAGTCTCACAGTGACAAGTTACCTGTTAGCCATTATATAACATCCCTTTACACAGAATGTCAGTGATGGAATATGTGGTCTGTTTTTTCTACAGCCTGTTAGAGCAACAGATAATGTTGCTTTCCTTTGGGCAATATGCATCCATTCACATAACTTATGGACAGGATGCAGTCTCCTTTAGGAACGCAAAAACACTGCATCCTTTCCAAGCTGATCGCATTACAGATATAAAGTAGTTCTGTTCTCCGGAATCAGTCCCTCCCACTGTAGGGTGACACTGTAATGTATGTGACAGATTACAGCCTCAGGAAGCCGCAGTGTGCCGAGAGAGTAGATTAAGGTTCACTAAACAAATTTCTTTCATTTTCTCTAACTTGTCCTGCCAAGCGGAAAAAAATGAACTTTCCAGAAATTGTTCTTGAAATCCCATTAGTTCTTTGAAAACCATTTTCCCAGCAGCTGCTCTGCACCCTTCCCCATCACAAGGAGTTGCTTTTCTTGCTCCCAAGATTGTGCAGTCTTTTTTTGCCTATCTTTGCTTAACCCGTGGAGTGCTAAAATTACATTTATTCAAATAACATTCAACAGATGAAACTGGTTTAACTGTCTTAAAAAGTAGTTTATATAGGAGAAAACATCTGCATAATATGGCAAAAGAATGAGCATAATCACCTAGTTAGGATCAGAACGAACAAATAGACAATGTAATTAAATATAGAAAAGCATATAAATTGCATGCATCGATTACTGTACATCAATTCATAAAGATAGAGAAATTAGACAAAGAAGAGAAGAAGAGATGGGAAGAGAACATGGAAGGAAAGATAAGACATGCAGACGTAACCTCTGAAGTACAGATGAGATAGAAGCACAGATAGGCAGCTTTGGGTTGCTAGGAGAAGAGGAGAATGTTGATGATAATGCGGAACTTGCATCTTGCAGAAAGAGGCATCTGACATTATTCTGTTCATATAAAAAGTGTAAAATTTACATCTACGGAAAACATTTGTACAATAGTATGCTAAATAATATGTAGAATGCACTGGCAGAAACATGTAAGACGGTCTAAGGGAAATATTTTCTGGAGCAATGTGACACTACAATAGAGCAATTTTAAAATCAACATCTGTTTGTTATCTTTCGTTTTTTTGTCACCTCCTGTTGAAAATATAGATAAATCATTAAGAATTAACTTTACAAGTGAATGGTCCTCCATAATTATGCTAGGTCTATATCGGGCTCAGTTTCCTTGAAACCGAACCCACCTGAACTTTGGGGATCTGAGTACCGAGCCGAGTCGGCTCAGTACTCTCGCGCCTATACGGATTCCAAAACGAGGCAAAACGTCATTGCGACATCGTCGGATCTCGGTTCTCGCCAGTTTTAGAATCAATAAATACCTGCCTCCACGCCAATCTAGCTCCATTTGAGAGAGGGACAGAGAAGGGTTAGGTCACAGTATAGAGCATCAATAGAGTAGTATAGAGCAGGCATTTTTCTAAATTTGCACTCCAAAGTGTTTGGGGTCTCATATACCCCCTTCTAAGAAAGCTGAATTGTCTGAGTGCTGAACTCCTAATATAGCACAGTATTTTTCTGAATTTGCACTACAAAGTGTGTGGGGTGTCATATACCCCCTTCTAAAAAAGCTGTATTTGCTGATTGCTGAAATTCTAATATAGCACTGTATTGTTTAAGGAGGGCCTATCAGGGATTAAACTGTAATTTTCTGAATTTGCATTACAAAGTGTTTGGGGTCTCATACACCCTTATAAAAGAGCTGATTTTTCTGAGTGCTGAAATCCTAATATAGTAGTCATTGCACTGTATTTCCAAAGAGAAGCATGGATGACGCAGGTGGCAGACCACAACAGTTTGGTGGTCTGGTTTGAAATATTTTATCAAAAAAAGTGTGACCTCGGCCATAACTCCATCCGATCCTACTATTAACATTTAAAGGATGGTGGAGGATTATTTTCAAGAGTTTATTGAAATCAAAATGTCAGACAGCCCCTTTCATACTGGGAGGAAAAACATGCAATTTGGAAACCCATGTACAAACTCGCTTTGCAATACCTAAGCTGCCCACCCTCCAGTGTGTACTCGGAAAGAGTTGTCAGCACAGCCAGGAACCTTGTCAGTGATCGACGTAGGAGGTTACTTCATAAAAATGTGGAAAAGATCTTCCACGACAAAGGCCTTTACCGGCAAATAGATCCAAGTACTGACACTTCTCTAATGGCGGATTCCAGCGGAGATGAAATAATAGTCTGTGATGATGATGTAAACACTGATGAGGGTGAGGATGATGCTGAAGATGATGACGACAACATCTTGACAGTGTTGAATGAATTTCAAAGCACTGTTGGTCTAACATGTCTTTAGGGCATTGATAGCTGGTTTAGTGGGAGCCCAAACAAACCAAGCACTTCTGCCACAAAAGTGGCAGCCCTTGTCGCTGAAGTGCTTGGTTTGTTAAAGTGTGCATGTCCTTTGTAAGATCCAACATATGGGTGGGTGGGAGGGCACAAGGATAATTCCATCTTGCACGTTTAATCTTTCCTGGCACTGATGTGTGTTTCTGGCATTACTCTAACAAGCCCATTGTTAGCTTGTTTAGGGAGGCATAGCAGTGATTAAACTGTATTTTTCTTCATTTGCACTAATAAGTGTAGGGTGTAATATATACACCCTTATAGAAGAGCTGCTTTGGTCATTTTTATTAATCTACAAGTCTTTGCAGACTTTTTTTTTATTATTTGCACTAATAAGTGTAGGGTCTAATATACAGCCAAAGGCGAGTGCTCCATTGCGAACAGTCAAAGATGAAGAGGAAAAATTCAACAATGTTATATTGATTAAACAGACACATAGAGGGAGAAGGAGAAGAGGGAGACAGAAAATTAACCATTTTTCTCTTACTCAGGACTGTCAATGGTGTTATAGTCTCTTAGTAGGCTGTGGATCAGCCTGCGACAGTCCTGGATGGTCATCTTCTCCCTTTTCAAGATGAGGCAATTCCCGGCAAGCCAAATAGCGTCTTTAAAGCAGTTCATTAGGCTCCAGGCCTCCTGGATTGCCCCAATGATGTGGGTCCCAGGAAACAATCCATAAAATACAGAATAGTATGAAAGGCAAGTTCTGGGCACAATGTCCTTATGTTCATGTTCCAAGGCATCCAACAGTGTCTGTGCAATGGGGCTGTCCCAAAAAAACGCTGTGCTGTTTCCCTTCTGGTGATGCAGAAGGGGCAGTGGACATATTGGCACAGGTTCTGGGAGTGCATGAATGTCCTGAGAAGCAGACATCTCTGGATAGCCATCCATGCAATGTCTTTGTGTCTAGTAGTCAGCCTCTTAGAGGCCACATTCTCCCACACATGATTTGTTGTGTTTGTAATCAGCACTTTACATGAAAGGTACCTAACTAGATTATAAGTTTGTGGGAATTGGGGCTGATTCGAAGCTTACTGATGAACTGGCTTTTTGCTACGAATTCAATGGCTCTTTTTAGTGCATTGTCTGGCACCCTGGATTGCTGTGTGTCTGATAAAAGCACGCATCCTGGGGGGGTCAGCGCTTGCTGCCATGTATTAGCTGTAGAATTACCTCACTTATCCAAGAAACAGGTGGAGCGATCGTTGCCATGTATTAGCTATAGAATTACCTCACTTATCCAAGAAACAGGTGGAGCGATCGTTGCCATGTATTAGCTGTAGAATTACCTCACTTATCCAAGAAACAGGTGGAGCGATCCAATGAACCATAACTGGTTTCATGATCCAAGGACAATTCCATCTTGCCCCACTTTTCTTTTCTGCCACTGCTGTGTGCCAATGTTTCCTAGATATGGTAGGAACTGCCGTGTTTTTGAGTCATTGCTCTGTCGCTTACCATCCAGCCAGATCACTGCAGTATTTGGCTGAAAGTGTATGAAAAGCATATTGTGACCTGTGAGATGGTAAAAATTGAATGGAAATCACTGGAATATAGTGCTAGTGAGGTTAATAATAATGTTGGTACAAAATAATACCTAAATTATGTGATTTTAGCCCAAGAAATGGAATTTTGTAAAAAATGGCTAAACAAAACCAAAACCAAAACACTCAAGGGCGGTTTTGGCAAAACCAAAACCCAGAGGTAATCCAGATCCAAAACCAAAACCAAAACACGAGGGTCAGTCAGTATCTCTAGTCTATATATACTTGGAACACTTAATTTTTTTTTACTCTTTTCACTTATTGGTGTACTCTGCTCGCACATTTGTGAAAACAGAGATCATTGATCTGTTTAGTAAGTGTGGTGTGCACACTGACAGCAACACAAAATCAATTTCAGTTTTTATAATATATCTTACCTTGCAATATGCAGGGTAGGCACATGCCTAAAGCTAGTCTGTAGATATTCTAAGGATATGTAGACACTTCACATATGAATAAAGTATCCCTCCTGCTTCTGTGCTCAGTTGTGTTAGAGTGAAAAGTATACTCAGTGCACATGGACATTGCTCCAAGCACTGGCTCGTCCTGAATGCTAATTGTTATATTTGTGGTCTGGTCAACATTTGGAACTTATACAGCATTAGTGTGTACAAGTCACAGATATCTCCTAAATTCATTAGACTATTTTAAGCTTAACGCCAATGCATACCACTGGAGAGGCGTTGCATTCAAATTTGCAATGTGTATATGTTCTAAGTTGGTTATTTATGTTGCTCCTTTGTACCACTGAGTCTATATCTCTGTAAACTGCAGCTATGTAGGACTAAATGTGAACTGTGGCTATAAGACAAAAAGTGTTGACTTAAGCTATGAACACATTACAAATGTAAATGTGGCTCTGCCCCCCCGAATGGCATATGTCAGCAATTTTCTGTACTTTATCTTTGTCTTCTTTGTCTTTACCATATAGTTAATGCAGCTGGAATGAATCTTATCAAAACTCATTGTACTGTACAGGCTGACATTTGTTTCAGAGATACAGTGTTTAAATCCAGCCTCTGCTTGAAACAAATGTCAGTGAGGTAAGTTAGGATTGTCCAAAAATGCAAATCCACAGCACAAATGCTCGATTAGGACATCATGCTTAGATTTTTGTATGATTGTGGGTGACAGGGTCTGTAGGGAAGCAAACGTTTGTCTTTTTCAATGGGAGAAGTTGGGTACATAAGAATATGTCTTTGTAAGTTTTGCATTTAAGAGTAAAAACAAGATTTAATTTTGCAGGCATGAATATTTCATTAAACAGGTAATAGTAGAGAAAGTGCAATTAGTGAAACATTACCTATTTTACTGATAAGGGTGCACAGCCTTTACCCCCATGCTAAAAGCTTTATTTTGTGGGTGGACACTGTATACTGTACTTTAAGCAATGTAATACAATTATCTAAACACACAAAAGTAACACATAAAATATAGACAGTCCCAATATTCCCTCTTGATTAATATAAAACATAAATTAAGATGGTCTAGTCTATTAAAATAAGGGCTACAGAGAGATATTGCTAATTCTACAAAAATAAATATATAAATAGGAAACCACTGTGGGATAGTAAACACATTCACATAGCTGAAAAGCTATTGATACTGTAGGAAAATTCCATTCCCCATTCATATGGTTTTCAATGAAAATAACTCCCAACAGTTCCTATTTTTCCTGGACAGTCCCGATTCGTGGATGCAGAAAGGGGTGAAGTCTTGACATATGTGGACGTGATTTGGTCATAGTGGTTGGGATGGATCCAGGCAAGGTTTTAACTAATATTGGGTCAATGGTTCTAATTTTGGCTAACCGATTTTATTTTACCTGTTGAAACAAAAACAATATGTAAAAAAAAAAGTTTTAAAGGTATAAAAAATTAATTCATAATGAAAATCTGTTCTGTTTATTATTGTTTGTTGTTTTTGACAGATTGATAAAAATTGTGTTTCGAAAGTTACATATTAAAAGACAATTATGTTCCAATTTTTTTATCTCAACCTTCCCAAACTGATTAGTTGGTTGTGGAATGCACAAATTCATAGAAAGTGAACTTTGACAAAATGTTTTGTTCATTTCTATTCATTGCAATACAATAATATTTGTAATTCTTTCTAATTAAACTTTATCTACCATACCACAATGATCTGCTGCTGTATCCCCAATTCTCTTCTATTTACAAGCATTGTCATCTGATTATCAGTTTCTTGTAGGCTCTTTGAGCCATTATGATTGACAGTAACTAATCTACTTCCTACTTACTAATCTGCATGAGTGCTTGGACAAGAGAATTCTGGGTAGTTTCTTTTTTTAATTTGTTGAATGCTTACATTGCTTCCCTGCCTCTCATAGTCAGGATTTATAAAGAAACAGCAGTGTGGGAATGTGCCTGGGCACAGAAGCAGTCTAAAGAAAGGGGTTTTATAATTAAACATATTAAAAGAAATAATCACAGAAGAAGATTAAACTTGTGTCACAAAATGAATTTCTTCATCATCATCAACATTTATTTATATACCGCCAGCAAATTCCGTAGCGCTTTACAATTGGAAACAAATATTAATAAAACAATCATCATCATCATCAACATTCATTTATATAGCACCAGAAGATTTCATAATGCTTTACAATTTGGAACAAACAGTAATAAAACAATACTGGGTAATATATACATATGTAGATGTAAGAAGGCCCTGCTTGCAAGCTTACAATCTATGGGACAATGATCTGATACACAAGGGTAAGTGCTACATCATATTGAATATTTGTCCACCTAGAATGCACTAGTTGAAAAGTATTTAGTGGGCTGTATGCTCAGTCACACAACTATGTTGGTTAGAGGGTTGTTATCTTGTGTTAGCGGTGTAGATAATGGTAATAGGGTAACCTAGGGAGATTAAGAGGGTTGTAGAGGAAAACTATAAGTTTGTATGAAGAGGTGGGTTTTCAGAGAACGCTTGAAGGTTTGAAGACTAGAGGAAAGTCTTGTGGTGCGAGAGAGTGAATTCTATAAAGTGGGTTAAGCCCGAAAAAAGTCAGTTCAAAACATATTGAAGATTAGATGATGCTCACTCATTCTGTGATTTGATATCTGGAAGGTGCAAGATCTGGTGTTGAGTTGACGTTCTCTACCAGTGAAATACTTCAGTGAAATACATTGGGGGATCCATGGGTTGTCAAGTCAGGGCAGACAGGTGACAGTAACTCCTTAAGCTAGTGGTATAAGGGATATAAAATGTGGTGAATTTGCCTGGCATTTATTTATTGTTTGCATATAATATTCTAGTGATTGATTCTATTACAATAAATGTATTGTTTTACTTTCTAACTGCATTTGCCTGAGTGACTATGCGAACCTTAGAAGATAGGCTTCCCTGGCATAGTAATGCACCGTGGGTGGCCAGCCAGCGTGAAGTGGGTAGAACTAGACCAGAAAACCTGGTTTCTTCATACGGGGCATTATGTTTTTAGAAAATCCTCATTGTGATTTTTGTAGTAGCAGCAGTTGTGGATTGGCACCTACTTGCATTGATTGCAAGTAGGCCAATCTGTGGCATAATTAAAAGGCTAAATTAGAGTTGGATGCATGTGTATCTGCTCATCATAATTACACATAACTATGCATCTCATGCAAAACATTTTGCACTGGACATCTCCACAACTTGTGGCAATAATTTTTGCTGCATATATTTGACACTTGCGGTCCCTTTCCCTTCAAGAAAAGGATCAGGGGAATTCACATGCAAGTGAGGTACTTTTATATTGCAAAAATTCACAATATAAGCTCTCACTTCCCGTTACTAATACTTTATCCTATACAACCAATGATTACACTGGCTTTATCCACAGCTTCACTACACTGGTTGCTTACCTTCATATCATCTGAAACTATGACATCAAGATTACTTTCCTCTGTTGTTATTGACATTACAAACATTGCTTTACATTTTTCCTACCTATTCTGTAGTAGCTATATTTGTTTCTAAGGAGCAGTAGGATATAGATTTCCTTTCTAGTATAGGTGACCCCTTTAAATTTGTAATAATAAGTACAAGCAATTGTAATTATTTAGGCATTGTACAACTTTTTTTTGTCTCATTCACCATATTTATCCCTTTAGCCTTATCTAAAGGGCAGTTTGTCACCCTTTGTACTGACTGGGTTATATTTTCTTTTGTTTGCATGTTTAACTGGTTGTTTATTCTCTTTCAGACTAGCCTAATAGGCTTTTTTTTAATCCTCCTCTGATCTGTCTATATTTTTTATATAAAAAGAACTAATATGCGGAAACTTAAATGAATACTTGTGCTTTCTTGGTTCTTTTTATATAAGTATAACACTGGAACCATGGGAGTGGGGTTTCATAAGCCTGCAACAGTTTTCAATGGGTAAAAGTGATGAATAGAAGAGCAACACCTAAGACTGTGCTTGATGTCACTTCCATGGAGAGTCATACTAGCTTTCTATTTCTTTTGATTTTTACTAACATATTTGGCATAAAGTTCTGTTGCATTTGATAATGCATTTATTAAATGTATTCTTGTCACATACACTCATGACTTGTGTGACAAAGGGTTAATCACCTGTATCATCATCATGATCATCATCATTTATTTATATACAGTACCACCACTAAATCTGCAGTGCTGTACAGAGAACTCACATGCCCCAGTAGAGCTTACAGTCTAAATTCCCTAACACACACACACACACACACACACGGGACAATTTTTGATAGCAGTCAATTAACCTACTAGTAGGTTTTTGGACTGTGGGAGGAAACCGGAGCATGCGGAGGAAACACACACAAATGCAGGGAGAACATACAAATGCCACACAGATAAGGTGGTTGGGAATCAAACTCATGACCCCACTGCTGTGAGGCAGAAGTACTAACCACTAAGCCACCATGCAGTACAATTCACCACGAATTATACCTTACACTCAGTACTGCCACTAGTAGGAGTTGAATCCAAAGCTAACAGTTTGAGAAAGTTCTTCTGCAGTTTCTTCCTGACTTATGTCCCATTACAATGAAAAAAACCTTAAATTAAACAGTTATTAACCAAATAATCCACTATAATTCAGTTATGTAGTGTTATAATAACCAAGCTAACAAGCACATGAATCATTTAAAACCAAAAAGACAGAACATTATTAAATGGAGTTTTAATATGACAAAAACAATTAAAATGTTTAAAGTATATCAAAGAAAATCGAATGACATACATTAAAATACAATTATGTAAATGGAGAAATGCAGAAACAGAAAAAAACTTATGTAATTTCTTTATCTCTTTTGCACATTGATCCCAAGAAAATGACAAATTTGATTATATAATGTTCTCATTTTTAAATACATTTCTTTCCCCCCATCCAACCCCCTCCTGGAAAAGGTTGGCATGACTTTTGTCAATAGATAGATACAGGATCAAACCCCAATCACTGGTAACCTCTAATACCTATTAGCAGCCTCTGCAGCAATACACTTTTCTATTTATAGCAGGTGGAACAGGATGATTAAAAGTTGATCTGGAAATGCAGTAGTCATATATCATATTCTCTATGGAATTAATCTTCTAAAATGACTGGACTGTTCAGAGAGGGAAACAAAAGGCATCAAAGCAACTTTCAGGCACAGTTCCCAGAGGATTCTGGGAGAGGCTCCAGCTGAGGCCCAGCATATGAACTAGAGTAACAGATCAATAATATTAGCAATATTCACACATATAAAATGCTGAGGATCATCATATATTTAGTTACCCACCGAATATGAGCACAGCAATGATGGCACAGTCTCGCTGTCAAATCTCCAGCAAGAGTACAACTCCAGAGCAACTGCAGTGCAAACAAGTAACAGGTGGGAACTTGCTTCAATATTAAACACAGTCTCAATCAATGCATATATCATCAGACTCATAGAACTTTGAAGCAGCAATGATAAATCAAAGTAATAGATTTGAAGATGAATCCTATGCCAGTGTACAGCACCTGAAACACCATAGGGAAAACGATGAATGAGCGCTTAGTTGCAGACACAAGCTGCTTCACTAACAACAGAGTCAGGAGTCGTAGCACAGTTCCTTCAGCAGTAGAGTCACTCATGCGTTCCAGAGCCAAAGAGAAGCTGGATTAGATGAACAAAGGAACAGGTATGCTGGTTATTAGTCAGCTAGACTCAATAATCTGGCAAGGTGGCTTGCACTCTCTGGATCTTAGATCATAGATATCTGCCCAGGCATCTGCATGATGTCACTGTACATCAAGATAATTTGATCTCATAACATTAATCTTCACTTATGTTTCCTTTGCCCCTGTTCAGCTGTCACTCAAATGTATTTCAATGATAACTTTTAGCAAACTGTTCATACAGTGCTCTCTTTAATATATATGTTACTCTGGGCTTTAAAGACCTAATCAGAATTACACCTGACACGCTTTGTTATAGAAGTTGATGAGGTTATGACCCTTGGGGGTCTTCTTTGTTCCAAAAACTTTAGTCAGGAACTTTTAGAAATTAAATATCTTTTCTTTAATGCATAATATAAACCTAATTTTACATTTCATAAACAAGTTATGTGTGCCTGTACAAATGCATATGAAACATGACAATATTAGACCCATTATTTAGGAAGATATTTGATTACTGTACCCTATGGACCAGCATGTAAGTTTGACATATGTCATCAGTCTATATTTACTGCTATTAATACATATTGACATCCATGTTAGTGTGTATTATAAATATTATTTCTTTGATATATTACCTTACTATATTAATATATAAAACATATTGTACTGCAGCTGGATCTGGCATACCTACCAGATGGACATTACCAGCGTGCTGAGGGGCTCCTCCGTCTCCTTCTACAAAGTCTGGTCCTCATGGGCTTTATATCATAATCAACCTCCACTCCAGTTTTAGTGGAATTTGAGCATGGAATGGTATTTCTAAGCAAGTATATTTTTCTCTTATCTGATGCATGAATCCTTAACTTCCCATCCCTTCCTATGGCCCCTACATGTCCCCCTTCCATCCATTACCCCCCCCCCTATACCCTATAGTTCTGAGATATTAAAACAACATCTTTACAGTACTAGATAAACATGCAATTATCTTCCGAATACGAGAGAACCATGAGAGTGTTTATGCGTCCTGCTGTATATAAACATGTGTTATCTGTTACTGATCAACCTCTCAAGATTTTGTAATGGTGTTTATTATGGAAAAAAAGATGTTTCTAATAAAAAGGTTAAAAATAAAACAAAAACATATTGTACATTACAGCTAGTATTCTTTTGTGACTTCAAAGGGCCATTTATAAATATCCCTGTGGAGTTGTACTGCAAATGTTATCTGCCAGGTTGGTATAATCTTATATCTTTACAATCTCCATGCCGAACGGTGCATAAAATCAGAACACCCACCTATGTGGGACACATATACTCTAGGTGAAAACAAATTTTTCTAAATATGCACATTCAAGCTTCATCTAGGTCTATCCTAGCTACTGGCACACACCGAGTTTCTGAGTTTCTGAGTTTCTCATATTGAAACCATTTGTATCTGGGAGAGTAATTAGTTATATATTTCATATTTTTCTTAACCATTGATTATGCAATAACGACGGCAGTTCCACTTTTCCTGCACTCTACCAATCAATCCCACCCCTAAGATTCACACAAATGATTTTTCATTTGACAAAAGTCAGCTTTTCTAAAATCTATACCCTGTGTTTTTCTCCAGTTTTGCTTTACTGCTTTCTGTATCTTAAACCAAACAGACTGATGGTAACTAGACCACATGTCTCCATTTGCAAGAACTAAATCTAGGATTACTTCATCTACATAAGGCTCCAGTAAGACAGGGGGGCGAGAACAAATAAATTAATTTTTAAAATAAGTGTAATTAATTGTCCTCTGAGTTTTCGGTCCTAGAAACCTTTACTTCCCCTCAACCAATGCACAGCACCAGATTAATTTATCTCAGACTCTGACTACAATGTTCATTGTTGGTTAATAAAGAGAGAGTGAAAGGATGGATGATGAAGTAGATCCTGGAAGACCAACAATGAAGTGCTAAGATCATACCACTGAGGAGACACCTGAATTTGACACCAACCAGGTGCCTCCTCACTGGTCCAGAGCTTATCACTTGTAGTGTATTCTCCATTCACTAATAACATTGTCATCAGCAAGCAGCTGTGGAGTACAAACAACAAAACTGGTCCTGGGCCCTGAAGAAAGCAGGGGAAAGCAATTCTTTATTGTACACAGACTGAAAGTTGCTACATTAGAAAATGCACTGAGTGACTGCAAGCAATAACGAGGAGGAATTGTGAAAGAGGGAACCAGTAAGGTTCATTTGCGAAAATGCAAATGTGCAAGCCCTCAATGGTAATGTGATTGTATGAGATCACATTTACCTTTATGCATATACAGTCAAGTACTTGAATTTGCAAGACAAGAAGACTTATCCTGTGGATATGTTATCATTAGTCCTATTCTGAAGGAGAATTTGGGTGGCTATTTTGGAGTAAAGATTAGGCACATTATTGCATCTACTTTTGCTTTGCAATAGAGTGCACAGCATTATTTTTCCATGCAAAAAGTCTTGATTTTTCTAGCACCCCTGACATTCCAGAGACGGGTCCTTGTTCCATACACTTCATACAGGAAAGCACATTTTTTGGTGTACTTTGATCAATGTAATAAAATCCTTCAAATACACAAATGCAATACATATAATAGCGACATTAACAGTGCAAGAACAAGAACATCATTCTTGATTAATGTAAGACATAAGTGAAGATAAATTTTGAAGTATTTTAGGAGGAAAACTAAACATTTTAATTGAATGAAGAGAGTAATCATAAAGTTAAAAAGTCAAGTGAGTGGCCAAGTTAAGAAGTGTCCATTCATGTGTCAGTTAACTTTGGCTTATTTGGGTGAATTAAATTTGCTGCTCTTGTGGGTCTCTTCAGTGGTTAGTGAACACGGTTGAACATTATTAAAATCCATAATAAAAAATATAACACTGACTGGCTGAAAATACAAAGTGCAATCTACAGCTGACCACTCCAGTCATTATGTCAGATTATTGAGTGGCTAGATCTATATAGTATACATTTAAAGGAAACAATGTATCAATATGAGTAGTCCCTAAAGTGTTGATTCCTGGTACAGTTTTCTAAATAAAATTGGTGAATCAATGGAAAAGATGTTCCTTTAAGTAAAAATCAGGAATTTCATTGAGCGAAAAATTATTTATTATTCCACATTTTCAAAAAGACCCATCTGTAAAAATATGAATTTTCATAACCGGCTTGTCACCTCTTGTTGCTCTTTGCCCCCTTTCTGTGTAACTCAAAATAAGATGTGATGGTAAAGAGAGTAAACTTTTCAGAGCCAGAGAACAACCTAGCATATTATTATAATTTTGTTGCACCCACCGGTCCTGTAGGGGTTAAAACAAGCTTGAGCGTGGGCTGAGAGATGTGCTAACTAAGTCAATAATAACAGCGCAGACATTCGGACTTATCAAAGGCAGAAAGCCAGAAGAAATTCTGTCTGTCAGGAAATGATTCTAGCTTTTATTACCAGTAAACAGACTCTGTGCTCATTATTTCCATTTATATTTATATATTTTTTTTATCACTTCAAACAAAGTTCTTTTGCACACCAAGCTAAATCTCATCTTTTTATGTACTATTTTAATTGTGTTTGTATTGTGTGCTTTAAGACACTGCAGTAATTTGACAAGCAAAACAATAAACTCATGTTGAAAAACATGTTATAGCTACAAATGGTAGGAAATTCAGTTCTAGTGGTGTAAGAGATCAGGTCATAGGGATAGGATATTATTGACATTATCAGATACAATGACACCAGACGTTACACATATTATATCTGTGTGATTAAAATTCCTATTTTCACTTAACTTTATGTAAATTCCTCAAAACAAATGAACCAACTTAACTTTTTCTATAGTAGAGAGCTGACCCTTCGTTTGTCACTGTTTACTGATATCTTTCTATATATATCAGATGCAGGACAAGGAGCTTAACGTCATTATTATTTATTTATATAGCAACATTGTATTGCACAGCACTGTACATGGATTTTTTTGTCACTCACATCAGTCCCTGCCCCATTGGCTTGCAGTCTAAGTTCCTTTACACACTCAGCAGCTAATTAACCTACCAGTATGTTTTTGAAGTGTGGGAGTAAGTCAAAGTACTCGGAAGAAACCCACGAAACACAAGGTGAACATACAGAGTTCACACAGATAGTGTCCTATTCGTGAATCAATCTCATGAGCCCTGTTTTGTGAAGCAGCAACTAATCATTGTACCACCATGCCCCATTCATGAAGTGAATGTTCTATCGAAGTCATCAGTGTAGTAATGACGAAACAACAATAAAACCTGTATCTTCTGGGGATAATAAAAGTCATCTGTGCTGGTACCAGTTGATACTAGCTGACTTAGGAGTCTAATGAGCGCCACGTTTTTCACGTGCAAGGATTCTTGATATTCTCTGGGCTCCAACAGGAGGGTACCCCGAGGGCACTGATCAATGAAACCCACATTAGGTGCAAAAGATTAGTACCCAGGAACGCCTGACACCCAATAGCAAGTCTCTATGGATAGTTAGCATGCTCGTCTCCGAGACATCTGCTGTTCTGCCCCCAATCTTTGGAACTGTCTTCTGCCTCACTCCCTAGTACGTCCTGTCATGTCTGCTACATTCTGTGTGAGTCCCCATAGCATTACTCACACTCATCTGAGCTACTTATGTGTACTACTTCATCTATTTGTGATTTGCTTACTGTATCCAACGCTACGGAATCTGTGGCGCCTTATAAATAAATAAAAAAATAATAATAATATACTCATAATATGTAATAAGTGTAGAAGTAAAGGCAGACCTGGTTGCTCTGAATGATGAGCAGCTTAACAATCAGGTAGTCTGCAACACAAATCTTCCAGTCCTGTCGGTTGTGCAGGAAATTCAGGTAGTAGCTAATACAGCTGGCCTTAAATACACAGTTATCAAAGATGTCAAGAATAGATTCCAAACTCAGGCCCTGCATGCAGGCTGGATAAATAGCAGTCCAAGTATCAAAGCAGTACCAGTAACACATATTCCTAGGTAAAGCATATAGAACAGGAATACTCAACAGGGACATGGCAAGAGAACAGCAAGAAAGCACACGTTGCTAATAAACAGTTGAACAGTGAACACACATTTAGCTGCTTCAGATGAATACAGGAATCGATAGTGAAGCAATAGCTGGGTATGGTACACAGTAAATCTTCATGGAACAGATCACACACAAATGGAGGTCCCTAAAGTATATTCTCAGAAATGGCAGACAGTGGACAATAGTGGTGGTCAAGGACATAAGCCATTATTTGTATAGTGTAGTATGCATCTCAGCTGACTTCACCTGCTCCTTTCCTGCCCTAGTCCAGTCGCCAATCTAGTAAATGTTTGCTATATCTTTTCATACAATGACTTTCTCATAATATTTGTGGCTCCAGGTAGCTAAGCATCAACACAGGTCACTGCTGCTATGGTCTGTGACACTAGGTAGCTATTAACAAATATAAATTGACTGCACAAGCCAACATCCAAATACAGACAATAATAGGGCTGGCAGAACAGGTTCAATATTAAGTTACAGAGCAGGATAGGGGCAAATGAAGCTCATGTAGAGACAATTGCAGACCATGATGATGACACCTGAGTTGCAAGATACTTAGAACAACAAAAACATAATTATATACAGCTCAGGTAATAAGTACAGGAAAACTAAAGACTTTTAAAGAAATTGCTGATAACCTCACAAGCAAAGTGAAATATAGAAAAATACAGAGATGTACATGAAGGACTAAGGGGGCAGGTGCTAACTGATAGGCTCATGCATGACAAAATTAATTGGAGTCTGACATATGAATTAGCCAGCATGAAAATCAATACACTGACATGTTACCCAATCTTTTTAAAGCTTTATTGTTTTTAAAGCAGCATTCCCAGTTACTCAGTATGTTTTCGCTGACCAAGTATATGCCTTTAGCTGAGCCTCAGGAACTGCATTCTGAAAAAGGTTTTCTTGGGGTTATAATATATACTATAGTACCGTAATTTTTTTCTTTGCTAATTTGGGAGGACCAAGTGAAAGCTGGAGTCTTTTTGATTGCACAAAGAGATTGCAGCCTCTTACTATTCTTCACAGGCCTAACTCTTCTCCTCAACATCACACAGAGCCCTGGAAAAAGGATTGAGTGGGGAAACTCCTAGGTCTCAGATGAGGGAGCACTGAGAAGAGGGATTTTATCAACCCTACATGATATTGCAGCTTTAAGGTGGATATATTGTAGGGGTAGTAGAAATAAATATAATAAGTTTGTCCAAAGTCTTATAAGATTTTAAAAGGTTGATAAAGTATAGGGTGTGATAGGATGTTTTGCATTACAGAGGAGAGATAAGCATCATTTTTATTAGAAAGAAAGTTTTTTAAAGACCTTGGAAATACTCTTAGATAAGGCTTCTGTTTTAGTGTTATTTGACCTAAGGTAAATACATGATTATTTTTATACTACTTGTATTTTTCAGAGTTTTACCATATAGGAAATCTACACACATATAAGGATTCACAGCTCTGAGGACAGCATACAAATGTTCTTATGTTTTATATTTTGTCTTTTGATCTACACCAAACAGTAACAATTGAGGATTGTATGCAAGACTGAGGAACACGAATATGTGGGGAGAACATTTGTTTATTTAAATAATATTCAGTCAGCATACCTAAAGCTGTTTTAACTGCAAATAAGGACCAATTTTTGTGGATGCTCAGTTGTATTATCTTGCCAAAGCATAGGTTGTTCCATTATTTTTTATTTGCATGGCACTTGCATGTGAGTGCTTATTCTGAGCGATATAATCTATTTAACAGACTCAAATTCAATAGGATCAGCAGCAAAATCTATAAATATATATGGCCCTAGTTAAGGGTGGAACTCCGCATCGCCAGGTTCCATAGCAAAGTATAGGTAGGGATCCAATGATGCCAATGTATCCTCCTTGGCCCCCTTCTTTTCTCTGAAAATAGGAGAAAGGTGGCCTCTTCTGAGCACGTGCAGCCAGTTGAGAAGAGAACTGCAGTCAGTTCTGCTCTGAAAAGAGTGGCGGGAGTTAATGTGGGGATATGAGGTGCAGGGGGCCTCAGTAACTTCTGAGCCCTGTATTGGTCATACCTCCTGCACTCACAGTAGTTCATCCATTGCCCCTAATTAAAACAAAGTTGAAACATCCATCTTGATATTATTATGAGTTTTAGAGCTTTAGTGTTTGAGGCTAAACATTATTTTACATTAATTTGTCAAACTAAGTCAGATTTAGTTGTTGGTGACAGTGACAATTCACTTAAAAAATTTCAACCCTTTACATGTCCAGAGCCATCAAGATGGTTCCACAATAGTACATTTTCTAAAGGGAATCTTCACTTCAGGTGGAAAATTGATTTGTAACAACTGGTTTCAAGAGGGAAACATGGAATATATTAGGTACCGGTAATTAGGGAGGTAAATCCAACCTAAAGGCTACTGCATTGATGATTTCTAGAATTTTGAAGTGACCAATAAATCTCGGTGCTAACTTCATACTGGTTACTCGTAGCTGAAGATTACGTGTAGATAGCCAAACTTTGTCTCCGGGTTTCAATTTAGGCACAGGACATTTCTTCTTATCTAAGACTTTATTATAAGGAGAATAAGTTTTGTTCAAGTTTTCCTTTATTTGATTCCATATAACTGAAAAGTCCCGAAGGAGAGAATCCACTGCTGGCATATCATGGTAATTTGGATAAGACAGGTAATTTAGGATGGCAGCCATAGAGTACAAAAAATGGAGAGTTGGAGATTGCTTCATAAAAGTGGTTTGTGTATGCGAACTCTACCCAGGGGAGTAGTTCGACCCAATTACTTTGACTGGCTATGACATGCATTCTTAAAAACTTTTTCTAGCTCTTGGTTACTTGTTTCAGTTAACCTGTTGGATTGGGGTGATATGCTAAAGAAAAATTAAGTTTGATGCAGATATTCTTGCAAAAACTCCTTCAGAGTTTAGATACGAATTGGGTACCCCATTTGAATACTATTTGTTGGGGACATCCATGTAACCTGAAAATCTCCTTTATGAAAAGACCAGCTAAAGTAAAGCAGATGGAATACCCTTGAGAGACACAAAATGAGCAATCCTGGAAAAAAGATCCATTATGACCCAGATGACCATGCAACCATTGGAAGGAGGGAAGTCAGTAATAAAATCTATCAATCGATGGGAACAAGTAAAGGAAGAAATGGGCCATAACGTTTTTGGAGAGGCACCTTATGTTGGGCACAGATGGCGCATGCCAAAATAAACTTCTTTACGTCCTGGCAGGGAGACGGCCACCAATAACTTCAAACAATCAGCTCCCAAGTCTTCCTAGTACCCGCATGGCCAGAGAAGTGTGCACAATGTAATAGCTTGGCACGTCATTTGCATGAGAGCAATTACAGACAATAGTAGGAATGGTGGCAATAATGCAATTAAGATCTAAAATTAAGTTGTCTTTTTCTGGAGGTTCCATATCAGAGGAATCAAATGATCATGAAAGAGCATAAGCCCTCTTGTTTTTGGAACCCGGGCGGTAAATGAAGCCAAAATCAAACTGAGAGCAAAATATCGACAAGCTTGCCTACTGAGGATTTAAACATTATGCGGATTGTAAATAGAGTAAATTCTTGTGGTCAGTATAGAAGGTCACAAAGGATGACCTTCAACTGAATCCCCGTTTTAACATTTCTTGAATATATTCTGCCATGGTGTCTGTCTCTGGAATGGACAATGGATATATGCGACCACAGGGAGGAGTTTTGCCTGGGTGAAGATCAATGCCACAGTCTCCGATGCGATGAGGAGGACATTCAGAGGCTCTCTATTTGTTGAAAACGTCGGTGAAATTAGTGTCTAGATTAGAAATGGGTAGTAAAGCTGGAGGAGCCACCTTTTGTAGACAAGGAGAGTGGCGATGTGCACTCCTAGAAAGAATCTGCACAGAATGCCAGCCAAGGGTAGGACAATGAAGACGTAGCCACGAAAGTCCCAATACAACAGGATTTATTGCTTTGGAAATGACAAGGATGGACATAATTTCCTTATGCAGAGCTCCAAACTGCATAGTCAAGGTCAGTGTACAGTTTTGAATTAGACCACTGGCAATTTTACTACCATCAATAGCGATGAGACAGATAGGGTGTTCGAGAGAAATGGAATAGCAAAGTGGTTGACAATGGAGGCTGAAAATTACCCGTGGCACCAGAATCCAGGAAGGCAGAAAGAGATAAAATATTGGGAGAGTGGTGAAGAAGAATGGGAATAACCAGGTTCATATTAGCTGAACATAGGAGGGAATGACCCAAGGAACCTGTCCGGAACCATGTTAGGCCTTGTCATTTCCCGGACACTTAGAACAAATACCAATAAATGACCAGCGTCACCACAATACAGACATAATTTATGTTTAAATCTTTTCTCTCGTAGAGAGATAGGAATGGTCCAGTTGCATAGGTTCCTCTGGGAGAACGATAGAATTCTGGAACTGAGGGGCTAGGCCATAGGTAGAACGACGAGTGTTCCTTTACTTGGGACCATTTTCTAAAATAAAGATCAACGTTATTGTACAGAGAAATAAGCTCATCTAATGAGAAGGAAAGTTCTTGGGAGGCCAGCTCATTTTTGATATGGTTGGACAATTGTGCCAAAAAGTTATGACCATAGCCTCATTATTCCATAAGAACTCAGAGGCCAATGTCCTCAACTGAGGTAAAGTCAGACAAGTAGGGAAACTTGTTGCTCTGTTATACTGCTGCAGTGTCAAAGCAGGTTTATATATGCTAGGGATTTGAAATGACTGCCTCTAGCAGCAGTCATGTGACACCGGCCGAAACCCGGAAGTGCGTCTGCTGTCAGAGCTGAAACGGGGAAAGTTAAGCAGATTGTGACAAGAAATAGGATGAATCAGGACCATTTCGCAAAATCATTTGGTGGACAAAATTGAAGAATTTCATGTAGGTCAAGTTGATCAGCTCTCTTCTTGTACATCTTTTACATATGTTCTTGCTAAGATTTTGTGGTAACTTTTTTAGACTCTTAACTTCAGCCCACCATTATTTTCAGAAGATGACCACACAAGCACACAGCCAGCTTCATAATGCTCCTTTTGATTTCAATGTGAGATGAATTATCCCATATTGGCTGTGATATCGCAGCATGTGGCCATCTTTACATTGACTGTAAGAGCTGCTTAAACACTATTTACAAAATGATCCTAGAGCCAACCTGTTCAACACTACGGCACTGCAGACTATCAAACAAAAACCTGACTAATCAGGCCACATCGAGCACTCTCCAAACAGTGCCCTTGACTGCCTCAGCTGGCCAAAAACAAAAATGGTAAACATGTAATATATGTGTTATATTGAGCATTTTAAAATGTAATCTGAAATAATAACCTATTAACCTAATTTAAAATGTTAGCCCAGTGTTGTATTTTAAATACAATACTGGCTGTGAAATCATGCAATGAATAGATTTCACCTACTTATTGTTGAATGAGGGGTCAGTCAGGTAATCTCACGGTAATCAATGCAATAAATGTTTCCACAAAGAAAATCAATAGTATACGCCAGTGGTTCCCAAACTTTTGCAGTTCGCGGCACCCTTAGAGTCTCCAAATTTTTTCAAGGCACCCCTCCAAAATAATTATTGAGCAGTCCTGTTTTAGAAGTAGTTGGGTCAAAAAATTGTAATAAGTATTTAGGTCAGGACAGAAATACTTATTTAGTTGTATGCAAAGATGCCCCCTCTGCATCCAGACACTCTGCCCCCTCTGCATCCAGACACACTGCCCCCTCTGCATCCAGACACACTGCCCTCTCTCACACTGCCCCCTCTGCCCTCTGTCACGCTGTCCCCCCTCCTCTGCTCTGTCACGCTGTCCCCTCTCCTCTGCCCTCTCACAATGTCCCCCTCCTCTGCCTTCTCACACGCTGTCCCCTTCTCTGCCCTTTCACGCTGTGTCCCCCTCCACTGCCCCTCTCATGCTGTGTCCCCCTCCTCTGCCCCACTGTGCCCCTCCTCTGCCCCACTGTGCCCCTCCTCTGCTCTCTGTCCCCCTCCTCTGCTCTCTGTCCCCCTCCTCTGCCCCGCTGTCCCCATCCTCTGCTCTCTGTCCCCATCCTCTGCTCTCTGTCCTCATCCTCTGTCCCGCTTTCACCATCCTCTGTCGCCATCCTCTGTCACCAACCTCTGTCCCGCTGTCGCCATCCTCTGCCCGGCTGTCACCATCCTCTGTTCTCCTCCTCTGTCCCGCTGTCACCATCCTCTGTCACCAACCTCTGTCCCGCTGTCACCATCCTCTGCCCCGCTGTCACCATCCTCTGCTCTCCTCCTCTGTCCCGCTGTCACCATCCTGTCACCAACCTCTGTCCCGCTGTCACCATCCTCTGCTTTCCTCCTCTGCCCCGCTGTCACCATCCTCTGCTCTCCTCCTCTGTCCCACTGTCACCATCCTCTGTCACCAACCTCTGTCCCGCTGTCACCATCCTCTGCTCTCCTCCTCTGTCCCGCTGTCCCCATCCTCTGTCACCAACCTCTGTCCCGCTGTCACCATCCTCTGCTCTCCTCCTCTGTCCCGCTGTCACCATCCTCTGCTCTCCTCTGTCCCGCTGTCACCATCCTGTCACCAACCTCTGTCCCGCTGTCACCATCCTCTGCTTTCCTCCTCTGCCCCGCTGTCACCATCCTCTGCTCTCCTCCTCTGCCCCGCTGTCACCATCCTCTGCTCTCCTCCTCTGTCCCACTGTCACCATCCTCTGTCACCAACCTCTGTCCCGCTGTCACCATCCTCTGCTCTCCTCCTCTGTCCCGCTGTCCCCATCCTCTGTCACCAACCTCTGTCCCGCTGTCACCATCCTCTGCTCTCCTCCTCTGTCCCGCTGTCACCATCCTCTGCTCTCCTCTGTCCCGCTGTCACCATCCTGTCACCAACCTCTGTCCCGCTGTCACCATCCTCTGCTCTCATCCTCTGTCCCGCTGTCACCATCCTGTCACCAACCTCTGTCCCACTGTCACCATCCTGTCACCAACCTCTGTCCCGCTGTCACCTCCCTCTGCTCTCCTCATCTGTCCCGCTGTCACCATCCTCTGCTCTCCTCCTCTGTCCCACTGTCACCATCCTGTCACCAACCTCTGTCCCACTGTCACCATCCTCTGCTCTCCTCCTCTGTCCCGCTGTCACCATCCTCTGCCCCGCTGTCACCATCCTGTCACCAACTTCTGTCCCGCTGTCACCATCCTCTGCTCTCCTCCTCTGTCCCGCTGTCACCATCCTCTGCTCTCCTCCTCTGTCCCGCTGTCACCATCCTCTGCTCTCCTCCTCTGTCCCGCTTTCACCATCCTGTCACCAACCTCTGTCCCGCTGTCACCATCCTCTGCTCTCCTCCTCTGTCCCGCTGTCACCATCCTCTGCTCTCCTCCTCTGTCCCGCTGTCACCATCCTGTCACCAACCTCTGTCCCGCTGTCACCATCCTCTGCTCTCCTCCTCTGTCCCGCTGTCACCATCCTCTGTCACCAACCTCTGTCCCACTGTCACCATCCTCTGCTCGCCTCCTCTGTCCCACTGTCACCATCCTCTGTCACCAACCTCTGTCCCGCTGTCACCATCCTCTGCTCTCCTCCTCTGTCCCGCTGTCACCATCCTCTGCTCTCCTCCTCTGTCCCGCTGTCACCATCCTCTGCTCTCCTCCGTTGTCCCGCTGTCACCATCCTCTGTCCCGCTGTCACCATCATCTGCTCTCCTCCTCTGTCCCGCTGTCACCATCCTCTGCTCTCCTCCTCTGTCCCGCTGTCACCATCCTGTCACCAACCTCTGTCCCGCTGTCACCATCCTCTGCTCTCCTCCTCTGTCCCGCTGTCACCATCCTGTGTCCCCCTCCTCTGCCACGATCCCTCTCACTCTGCCCCGCACCAGGCGTAAGCCATAAAAAAAACCAAAAAACACAGAAACTTACCAATCCGTCGGGCGCCGGGACCCAGCAGCCTCCTCTCTCCTGCAGCTTGTTACTGAGGTCGATATTCAGTGACAGCTGCAGGAGAGAGGAGGCTGCTGGGTCCAGGCGCCCGACGGATTGGTAAGTTTCTGTGTTTTGTTTTGTTTTATGTCTGGCCCGCGGCACCCCAGTGACAGCGCCGCGGCACCCCTGGGAGCTGCGGCGCACAGTTTGGGAACCGCCGGTATACGCCATAGTTATTTTACACCAATAATGGGCGACAGAGGGCTCAGAGACTGCAACCTAGGCCCATGTGGTACTTTTTGCCAAGATAATTTTCACTCTTTGATCCCTTTCCCAGTAAATCTAATGTTATAGGGTGACTGGTGACTCTTTATTTTCATATATTTTTAGACCTATAATCTTATTCTTATTCTTATTCTTATTATTCTTATTATTATTATTATTATTATTATTATTATTATTATTATTTCAGGAATGTCTGGAAGTCAATACTGAACATTTAATTCCTTTTTGTAAACTTGACTGTAAATGATTGTTGTGTTAATTTTTTATTTATGTGTGTTACAAAGATAACCGCACTAAGTTTGTCAATGATGTCAATAATCAATAACCCCTATATTACTGAACATATATTAGTTCCTGAATTAATCTATTGTCTTAAATGGAGGGTGCACCCTTACACTGATAGTTTTGTAGTATTGAACAAAGAAAAAAAAAACCCAAGAAGCATACAAGCGAAACGCGCGTCGGCGTTCGCATTGTATCTCACATGCTGCTGTTAAATAATACTTATATTATAATAGAGATCAATATTTATTCTCTCATACTAGATTGGGTCATAAAAACAGGTCAATATACGACCGTTTCATTATGGGCTGAGACAACTGTATATGCTGTACGATTTATATTAACCACGGCTCTAACAGACTCTTTTATTGACTCCACTAGATAACTCGCTGGCAGTATAGAGATCACCTACAAGTGCACTCCTTTAAGTTAGATTGGGTCATAGCAACGGGTCAATATATGGCCGCTACACAGTGTGCCGTGATAACTATATACGCTACAAGATTTTACTAATCACGGCTCTAATAGACTTATATATTGACTGCTTTAGAAAACTCTTTGTGGTCACAGAGATCGGTTAGTCTATTGGTGCAGTAATTGCTTTGACCCTGTCGCAGACGATCCTATCGTTATCATAGAAGTACTATATTGTGCACAATTTTATAACATAGGATCATAGACTATATTTAGGCATGCACGATTATTTGCATTCATCGTTATTAATTACAAAGAGCCAACATCTGAGAGATATTGTGCAATAATAATAATTAAGGTATTATTAATACTCTTTACCATCCGAAGTATGAATTGTCATTAGGGTCTTATTCTGCTATGACCTCAAGGATGTATGAGTAATTCATAATCACAGCGGCCAATATTGTTATATTAATACTTATTACTCTAATAATTTCAGTGAGAATACAAGCGACTTGCAGCAGAAACTGCAATTTTATTTTCACTTCCCTCACTTTGTATTTATTTTAATATTTTCGCTAGTTGTATCCAGATACTACAATTTTAATGAATATCAATAAAATTTAATTTTTAATACTCCTTACCCCGGAGTACCCCTGTATACACTCTCTTTTTTCTTTGTTCAATACTTAATTTTTTATTTAGCTGTTTTTTTTACTATTAAGTTTGTAATGTTTACTTTCTTGCCGTGACATACAAAATAAGTAGCTAGCCCTGCCTCTCTTTAGTAGTCTACTCCTTATCTGAGATGTATCTTGGATCCTGAGGCACATTAATTATACATGGAAGTTTGTATTCACAAGCAGAGAGAAAAGGGACAGCATCTGATAGATAAGGACGAGTCACACAGACTGGCAGGTAAGGGCAGAGCAGGGACTGGCAGCAACAAGCAAATGACAGAATATACTTGGCAGATGTGACAAGCAGACATGTATATAGGTAGGGAGATTCAATCACAAGAGATTAAGCCAGGCAAACGTCCAAATATCAGAATGTGAGGGGAGTCCAAGAATGACCACATTAATAGTTAGCCTGCCAGTCATCTGAAACTGTACAGGACATTCAATACATAATACAAGTTTATTTTATATTAGTCCCTACAGCTAATGCATGATAGCAAAAAAGCTTCATAATGACAGCAAAGAAAACTTAATAAATACTGGTATAGATTGGTAGTCTCCATATCACTCTGATAGTTTCTTACAAAACTGAGGACCCTTGAAGTTGGGTTGAGAGTTTAAACATTTTTACTAAAATATGAAGCATACTTTCATTTTACTAGATACATATATATTGGCAAAAGTAAGAATAATTATTATGTTATATTTATAAAATGCCAGCATATTACGTACATCACTATTCTACACTCTCCAATCCATATATTTTAGATTCATCCCTCACAATTCTACCTTCTCCAACCTATCGAACTTGGCTTCGTCCTGCACGACCCACCCTCACAGGACTAAGTGACTTGGCCAGACGTGATGTGCCTCTGATACCTACTCCAGCTAAGTGGTTCTCTCCTTTGAACTCTCAGCACCGTTACACCATACTGGATTTTAGCTCTTATTTTATTTGTAGTAGAAGGAAAGTTTTTTGTTCCATTGTTGTGCTATTCTTCTTCTTGATGCTTTTAGTGTGTGCCCTAGGACATATCTATCATGTTTTAATATTTAAGTTAGATAGAATTTCCGGAGTGCTAATGTTAGGGAAGGATTTATTGTTGTTCCTATGACCTTGGTACATTGGTTTAAAATTCCATGTGTAAAATGGCTGGGCATTTCCTGAAATCATGTATAATGTGCCCTATTTCATTGCAATTGTGCAAGAAAATATTGGTTTAGTTTGGGCACAAAACAGTGGAGTCTAGCTGGAGTTGCAAAGGATCTTTTTAGTATTTTAACTAATTTAACTAACGCTAAACTCCTATTGTTTTTCACTATCCTATCCCTTTAGAATGTAAGCTCTCAAGGCCTGGGTCCTCTACCATATGTCTCATGTTTGTCCACTCTCTCTTGTCTTTTTATTCCCTGTCATGTTGTATGCTAAATTATTTCTGTATGTTATATGATTTGTTCATTCATGCATATATCATTTGGCACTTTGCTGGTGGACATGTTATTATGTTTACTGTTTTAATGTATGTCATATCTGTATGACTATTTCAGGTGCTACGGAATCTGTGGCTCCATACAAATAAATGATGATAATCTGTTTAATAATTTCACTAACATCTCCGTGAGGTTTAAGCATTTGGTCATTCAATGGGAGTTCACAAATTCCTGTTGTTGGAGGATGGTATGTGTTTATACCAAAAGTTGATGTCCCTAATGCTTTCACAAAATTTTAATGGTATTATAATTGTTGGAAGATGATTATGTGTAAGGTGCGGCACAGAGCGGATCTAAAGTGTAGCCATCTTTAACTGCCATGTTACCAATGCCAAGAACAATATCTGTGTTTTTGTTTTGTATTTGTATAGGGCATTTATATTGCAATGTAGATGATACAATTGAAAGTATGGGTTTAACTGAGTGCTGGCTTATTTATTTTCTATGTGAGTTTGGCAATGGGCTAGTAGCTTGAAAGATTCCCATTATAGCTGGCTTCATTATTAAATAAAAATAAAGTTTACAAGAGTAATCATTTTTCGTGTGGTCAGAAGCAGTCTGCACATTGCATTATGAATCAGCGGGTGGTAAAGATTGGGAATTGCAATCAGTGTTTCAAGAGTTTATTTCTCTGGGATGGTTATTAGCTCTTTAGTGGGTAGGTCCTAGAGAGGAGTAAAATATTTTGGCAAAATATATATATTTCAGTGTTTCATGGCTGACAAAACTTTTAGCTGATATGTACACTTTTGTGAACCGTTTAAAAAAACAGATTACGTGAGCTAATTTCTCGGTAACTCCTCATTTGCCATTCTGAGAAAGGGATTGTGCTTCTACAAATTAATATTAACTACCAGAAGTATTGATTATCCCAAAACTACTCAAAAACTCATAAGGCAAACTAAAGTATGATGTGGGGAAAAGCTGAGGGGAACAGGGACAGAGATAAGGGGGAGATGCATTGCATGGATTACTCTGTCTGTCTGTTTGTAAGCAACACTGTAGAGAATTAGGGCTTGAACTATAGTTGACTGCAACATTTTGTGACTTAAATGCAAATATAAAATTATGGCTTCAAAACTGGAGTCTTATCTGTGCATTAAGATATGTACAACTCAAA
This sequence comes from Mixophyes fleayi, assembly GCF_038048845.1. Lineage (NCBI taxonomy): Eukaryota > Metazoa > Chordata > Amphibia > Anura > Limnodynastidae > Mixophyes > Mixophyes fleayi. The sequence goes on along the minus strand of NC_134405.1, from coordinate 142,142,016 downwards.
ATACTGTGTACGAATGTGGTCAAATCAAACGGTGGTAGTCATTACATCAATGATGGAAACGCCGAAATCGGATACCCCAACATGATCAGCCAGAAGGTGTAATTCCCGACAGAGTGGTAATACTGTCAGCTTAAAAAAGAGAGGTCAACAGAACAGAGATGATCATGTTGGGGTATCCGATGTCAGCGTTTCCATCATTGGTATAAGGTACCCAACCCAAATCAATATACTTTTACAGCATATCTTGGTGTGGCCGACTGTTATGGCTGGCAGAAAATACCATAAACTTGTAGAACAGGCAGGAGAGGTCTTCACCTATAGCAGCCGCCTTTCCCGTAGATCTGTACGCGCTCACAGGTACTCAGATGCCCCCAGGTCTTTAACTCAGAGTAGTACAAGTTTATAGTATTACTGCAGAGCAGGCGAGGGCCTGATGGTAGATGGTAGCAGAGTCCAGAAACAGGCAGAGATCAGAGGGGCAATAGCAGGCAGCAGAGTGAAGTCCAGGCAAGGGTCAGGGCCGTCAGAAAGCAACTTATCCGGAAAACAGGCAGAGGTCAGGGTCACAGGAAATCCAACAAAGTCCAGGAAGCAAGCCAGGAGTCATACACAGAGAATCAATCCAAAAATAGTACAGGAGCAGGAGAAAGGTGCAGGTCAGCAACAAAGACTGGACGCTATAACCGGCAGTGAAGCTCAGCCCTCATTGCCTTAAATAGTGATGTGGACCTATCACCTTGCAGAATGCACAGCTGAATGTCACGCTGTAGGCTTATGAAGGCTGAAGATAAATAGACACTAACCGGTATTAGCGCAACTGGTCAAACAGGCGTGGAGTCTAACGGGCCCCTGGTGTTCACCAGGGACCCCCGCAAGGAGGTTTGGACTTCGCAGCAGAGAGCACGCAGGTCACGGTCCTATTAGCCAGTTACCAGTGTAGCGTAGAGAGGTCAGACAGTTCCGGGTCACAGCAATCAGGTATATCAGGTACAAAAGGGGAAATCCAGTAGAGTAGTCGCCAAGCCGAAGTCACGATACAGAATGCGTCACACAGAGAAAGAGGATGGTCGCCAAGCCAGGTCACAATGATAAACAGGAAGCAGGATGCCCAGGGAAAAACAAGGGAGTGTGGAAGCCAGGAACACTGGTGGTGAACCTGTTACTCTGGCACCCTAATGGCGCCAGAGACAGGTTTAAGTAGAGGCTAGGGTAAGCTGATTGGCAGGCAGGAGGAGGCGGTAATCATAGGAACAGCGGCGTTCCGTTGCCTAGCAACGGAACGGGGAACAGGGCGCATGCGCCCAAAGAACCCTGAAGTGGAGTCCCAGGCCGCTGACAGGAAGGTCAGACGTCCGTTCCCCATCTGACAGGGGATCAGCGGGGACGGCATCTGACACTGAACTCATCCCCCATCAGCCATAGGAGGCTGTACTCACACACCCCGGCTATTAGACAGCTGGCCGGGCGCGGCGGCAGGGAGAACTAAGCATCCTGGTTGTTGCCTAGGCAACTGGGATGAAGAAGGAGGAAGTGACATCCCGGTTGTCATGGTGACGGTCGGGATGCCAGAGGCAGAAGGAAGCGTACCGTGGCGGTCAGCAGTGGAGCCGTGGCTCGTGACACCAACGTGCAGAGTTCATCATTATTAGATTGCGCATGGGTTAAGAATTCCTTGTGGTTTATTCTTAGTTTGGTTCAATTCATTTCTTTATTTTATGTTCAAGAAATAAAAGTACATATTTAGGTGCAAGTAAATCAGAAAATGCAATCTCCAGAAATACACCATTGAAATAAAGGCAGATTTAATGACCTCTTGATTTGAGTTAATTAAAGGTAAAACTTCAATATATTAGGAGCAAATATGAAACTGCTTTCCACCAGAGGGAGAATTTCAATGCTCACTGGGGCATGATTTTAACTCTCATTTGTACAGGCAATAATACTCGAGCCCAAACTGCGGAATGACATCTGGTCATAAAGAACACAAGTTTCAGTTGTTGAGAGAGCATCCTTTCTTCTCATGTCGAGAAATACCCACGTGTATAGCTCCCATTTCTGAAACAGAAATTCAATAATACCACTTAATCACCATACTTCTATGTAGGTGCCAAACATACTGAAATAATTGTATGAATCTATTCCCATTAATCCCGTTAATCCAGGTGAACCAGTACAAAAGCTGCCCCAGAGATTCTTGTATTGATTTTGAATTCATTTGAATCACATTACCATTTGACAGTGGTTTTGTTAAATAACAGTTTGATACTAGAATGATTATGTTTATTTATTTAGTGCCATGACAGTATTTTTTTAGCATTTTTTTTTCGCATTTCTGAACCTCTTCAAATATTGTTTGAGTTGGCTATTACCCAAACACTATGCCCCCTATTTTAAACTCTGTCACACCTATTTTTTTTGTAAAATCATTGTTATGTATTTTTTTTAATAGCATTTATAAGTGAATAAATAATCACATTGCTATGTTGCCCCATCTAAACCTAATTACTATGCCAGCAATATTGTGTTTATGTATAGCTGCATAATGATAAGTATACACAGCTAATAGCAATTGATTTCAAGTAATGTATTCCCCCACAAATCACAGTATATGCAAATATGTGTTTGAACCAGCAAACAGGTAACACTGCACATGCTAGTATAATGTAGCTTATGTAGTGCAGATGGAACAAGTCTAGAGGTGTGCAGTTATAGATTGAAATAAATGGCCACCAGACCATCTCTCTTGATAAAAATAAGAGAAGTAGGCCTTTATTTGCATTGTTCAATTTCACACTCCAACACAGTTTACTTACTGTAACTCTACAGGACTGACGACTAGGGTACTGTGGAAATCCACAGTGGGCACCATTGCCGGGGTGCTCCACCTTCTATCACATGGGGTGGGACCCACTGTCTGCAACAATGACGAGAGGTGGACTGTGAGCCACAGTGATTTTTGTTTCTGCTGGGCATTGCTGTCGCTGCAATGCAGACCAGTGATGTTGCGAATAGGATGAGCCGGGAAGAGCAGTCAGCATCCAGGCAAACAAGAAAGAGAGATGTTGGTGTGGGCGTGAGGTAAGGTCATATTTTATAATTTGTGCCATTCTGGTTCTCTGGTAGATTGTAATTGGAAAGCCTGTCCACAAAGTTATGTCACATAAACAGTCCCGCTTGTTGGGAAGTTATTTAGCAACTATGTTGCTTGATGCTTCTGTAGCTTGTAGCTTATTAAGCTGTATGGTAGAAAACTTAGGAAGCACACAGATGTGCATATCAAGATTGCAGCCACAGCATGGGGTGAAAATATTTGCATCTTCTAATGGGAGGTGTTGGACAGTTTGTAGTGTTCCTTGAGAAATGTGCACTTTTGTGCACTTGAGTGCCTCATTTTGTGCCCACATGTAAATACTATATTTAGTTTTGCAGGATGAGATCCCTGGTGCGCCTCACTACCTGATGGCCATACCCACTACCCTAGGGTTGGTTGACAGGCTGGTGATATAGGTCTATTTATTAAATATAAAGACTGATCATTTAATATCTGGGTTTGCTGGGGGGAAAAAGGTTATTTATTAAAAGTGAATACTATTAATTTAATCTGTACTGATTGCAGGGAGAAAGGCTAAATTATTAAATGTGGATGCTATTGATTTAGAGTGATCCCTCATTGCTAGATTTTCCATATTTCGTGTACTTGTCTATCTCCAAACAGGACCCCACCATTCCAGGATACAGATAAGCATCTACTGAGCTTAAGACGCCAGCAGCAACAGGTAGTAAAAGCTGCAAGAACAGGTGAGGGTAGGGCAGTATGCCAACTTTTCTAATTCTGATTGGGCAGCCCAATTTTTTTCTCACTTGTCCACTCAGTCAGAGCTATGTCTCAATTTAAGGGGCAGGATCCAGACTATGCACTCTTTATATACACTGCAATCTTTATATACTATACTTTGGAACTAGTCATGTCCTGTTAGAGCTTACCATGCCCCCTTTAGTGGTTGCTCTCACCTCTCTGGTAGGTCCCTACCATTGTATTCCCCTAGTGTGCCATTCTTGCCCAAGTTGAACACTGACTATACTCTCACTTCTCTGCCTCTTCACAGTTGCTGCTGCATCACATTAGTCTCAGATACCAGTTCACCTCTTTTCATCCTTAAATACACTAAAAAATTGGTTAGTACAGTCTTGCACCTCAAACTTCTTTCCAAACACCCAAGCTCACTCTACTTGACTCACAGTCAGTTCACCCAGCAGTACTATTAAACTCACATTCTCGACACTCTGTGTTGTCACTGGCCTCTAGCTCTCCCCCTCCTTTTCCAGAGGCTCCCCCTCAAACCTCAGACATTTGCAGCAGTTCAATCTGGAGCTCACAGTGTAGTCAGTTTAAGTCTGCATTATTCACACAGGGTAGAATCACAGGGGTACATCACTAAAAGCATAGTGCATCAGTCAGGTTTTCTCAGATTTGGCTAGACTCTGGTGATGTTCCTGTGCACCTGAGGAACAGTTTTTAAACTCTCTGTTCTTGCAAAAGCTGTCATACCCTCCTGTGAAGGTGGAATACATGCTCACAGGTCACAGAGGGCATAACACTTTATTGCATACATCTAAGAGGCATTACATACTAAATATGTTCACCAAGCTCTCTTATTATTCTCTGTAGCAAGTCAACATGTTAAGGGCATCCTCCAAAGTATCCTTCTTTTCTATATGCATTCCATGTCTAGGTTTTGGCAGACACATTTTAACACTTGGGCCTGCCAATCACTCCAGAACATGTCCCAGGGAGTCATTCACACACTCATTCACAGGTCATAAGAGGTCACTCTTCCTCACTAGCACTCAAAGGGGCATTAAAAATCAAACAAAGAAAATAGTCTGGCAATAGCAAAACAAAGGATAAAGAAAACACATTTATTGCAGGAAACCTAGTGTTTAAATAGAAAAATGTGTCCTGTTTTTAAAACTACTGTAGATATCATCGGAACAAACATAAGCCAAGGAAAGTGTTATATATAACAGTGCAAGGACAGAACATATGTTTGCAAAGAAAGAGCTTGTAGAAAAATTCAAAGTGAAAAATTAATGAATAAAATGTCCAGATTATACATTGTATAATACTAAACAATGAGTTTGTAATTACTACACCTCTAACCAGGCGTGTACTTCGTTTTTCAGCTGTTTGAGGTGGCAATTGTAAAAGTGCCCTTCTTGTACCATACACAGCATTTGTATTCACATTGTGTGCACTTTAAAATACAAACATTGCACTTTGTAAGTGTCATATGCAAGCTTCTTACAAGTCATACAAAACTGCAAATAGATGTTTTTTATTTAGTTCATAGTATTAGAATGGTATAGCTTACAGGGACTCTGTTTCCAATCAAAGGTTAAAACATGAGAGGGAAAGACTAATTTACATTGTTATTTCTTAGGTTGTCTCTAAATTCTTCTGCTCTGCCCATGAGTTATTTATGGATAGAAATATTCAGAGGTGCAGCATTAGTACGCAATGCCAATTTATGACAGGTGTTGTAAAAGCTAAAATCTCTTGGTACCTCTCTTTAAGATTTTCAATACCCTCAATAATATCCAAGCACAGACCCCACACATTCTTTGTGCTTTTGTGATATCTCAGGACATCTTAGCTGTTTGACAGGAGGCTGAGCATCTGCGATAAATTTGAGTGAAGGGAAATAAGTGTACAGGAAAATGTCATATTTTCTCAAATATCATACAGCAGTCATGTCTGGTATGTAACTGAAGGGAAACTTATTACTACCTGTTTTGTGGAGGCAATATGATCTTTGTAAGACATTACAGTAACAAGTTAGTCCAGTGTAAAGAAACCCTGACTTGAAAGGTGTTTCAAAGTCATAAAAACCTGATTAGAGACTAAAATTACTTTAGTGTGAAGGGAGACCTCTCATTCTCTGACTCTGCAATGAAGCACTTCCCCATGGCAGAAAAAGGCAGTGTTTCCCCAAGCACCATAAAAAAAGGACTAAAGACCAAGCCATTCAATGTAATGAATATCAGTAATATGTTAATCAGCTCACCAGAGAGAGCAGGAGGGCGTTCTGTATAAATGCCCCAGTGTAATGATACTTCTGTCTTCAAACTAATTCAGTAATAATGTTCTTCTCTCCTTTTATACAATTTACTGAAGCTCAAATAATAAAACACTTACTTAGCGTTACCGTTTTACTTAAAGTCTATGCCAAAATCAGATATTATAAGTTAAATATTACTAGTCACTGACTGGTATCCTAGATTAATGTAAGTTTCACTAATGGCATCAATAAATTACATGTTACTAAATTTCAAGATACACATAAATATTAAAACAGTGATTAAATCTGATCGTCCTGTTCCAGGATCAATTATCTAATTTATCTATAATTTAGGTCAAAGAACACTGCTTTAGAACATTAATTACAGTACTATTTCATTCTTGTAGTGGTGCACATATAGGGCCTGAGTCATTAAAGAAAGTAAGGCAAGAAGTAAGGCAAGAAAAAGGAGTAAATGTTCTCCGGGACAAACCATGTTACAATGGAAGGGGTGCAAATTAATTTATTATTTTGCACATAAGAATAATACTGGCTGTTTTTTCATCTAGCACACAAATACTTTATAGCTTTATTTTAACACTGAAATTTAAAGTTGAACTAGGACATGCCCCACTCCAACTATAAATCTGTACCTACATTTTAAATTTACCTCCCCCTCCATTGCAACATGGTTTTGCCCATTTTCAAAGTTACTCCTTTTTTATGCTTTACTCTCCTTAATGACTTAGGCCCATTAACTCCAAACATTGCAAGCCTGTTGTAGCAAGTTGCGGTAATGCTGACTCGTTGCACTATATACACAACTTTATGTGCGTGACTATGTACTTCTTCAGTAACTGTAGTGTAGTGTATTTCTAAATTAGCCTGACTATATCTTAGCTTCTATGGGGTGACGTATGTGGGGTGAGACTTGTGTTTTCTCGCAAAGTGCACGAAAAGCAGTTAGACAGCACAGTTGGACAAGGAATGAGCTACATCTGCTGCTGCTTAACTCTGCACTACTTCTCTCACTAAACTGACCATTGCGAATAGGTATTTCTTCAAATCCCCTCAACTTTGTGGCTTTTTACTGTTGATTCACAATGTTTAACAAATTTATTTTCTTACTCTCCTTTCATGGCATTATCTTAAGGACTAAAACATCTTTCACCCCTTCTCCAACACAAACAATTGTCCATATAACACCTATTAACTTTTGTCCTATTTATTATCTCTAACTAGTACAGCTTCCACCTGTCGCCAGAAAATAAAAGTTCACACATCTTACAATCCTCTTACCTATCTTTCACTCTCTTTGCTTCTATTAGCTAGTGATATATCACCTAATCCAGGTCCTCCACACTCCTCACACACACATATATCAGAACACTACCGCAATACCTCAAACACATCACCTGTCTCCCATCCCTTTCAAAGTCCTTTAAATATGCTCTTTGTTTATAATAAACTTACCTCCATACATGACCTCTTCCTCTCAAACAACCTCAACCTTCTGTCAATAACAGAAACCTGGCTTATGCAATCAGACACTGCCTCACCTGCAGTCCTTTCACATGATGGCCTCCATTTTACCCACACACCCAGACCTGGGGGTAAATGTATGATAGTCCGATTTTTTCAACTCGCCGGAAATCAGCGACTTTGCAGCTAAAATTTAAAGCGGCGATGGCTTGTAAAGGAAAGTTTGCTTTTACAAGCCATCGCCGCTTTAAATTTTACCTGCAAAGTTGCCGATTTTCGGCGAGTTGAAAAAATCGGACTTTCATACATTTACCCCCTGGAGGTAGACAAGGTGGTGGGGTTGGACTACTTCTCTCCCCACAATGCACATTCACAGTTCTACAAATTTTCCCATCACTCACGTTCACATTTTTTGAAGTACATACTATTCGGATTTTTAATCCATTCTCTGGAGGGCACCAACAGTATCTTGAGGATTTCTCTGCATGGCTCCCTCACTACTTATCTTCAGACATCCCCACCATCACTCTGGGTGATTTCAACATCCCCATTGATAATCCACTTTCCAAAGCTGCTTTCAAACTACTCACTCTAACCTCCTCCCTTGACCTCTCCCAGTGGGTTGAATCCTCTACTCATCGGGGTGGCCCTTGCCTTGACCTTGTTTTCTCTAGATAATGCCTAGTTTATGATTTCCTTAACTCACCTTTCCCTCTCTTGGATCTTTACCTTATCAGCTACACGCTCATCCCCAGTGCTGTAACCTTTCTGTTGTCAAACTCCACCAAGCCAACTCCTACCTGCAGAAATCTGAACTCTATTATTTCTTCAACAGTTTTCCATCTTTCTGCAACACCTTCTCTCCCATCTCTATTTTCTCCTCTCCTGAGATGGCAGTGCCTCATTTTCACCAAACCATAACAACAGCCCTTGATCAAGTGGCTCCAGCGACTCTTCATACTACATGTCAACTTTGATGTCAGCTGTGGCACACTAAAGTAACACAAAATCTTCATGTAAAGTAGAACATCACTGGCGTAAATCTCATAACTCTAATGATTGATTTACATATACTTCTATCTATCACTCCTATCAAAATGTCCTGGACACTGCAAAACAAACATACTTTCAATCTCTCATCTATGCTCAGGCTTCTAACCCCAAATGCCTTTTTAACACATTTAAATCTCTTCTCAATCCTCCAACCCCAAACCCTCCCCTACTATCAATGCCAAGATCTTGCTTCCTACTTCAAGGACACAATTGATAAAATCAGGCTAGAAACGGTATCCTCTTCCTCGACACGCAATCAGCTCAATTCCTTCCCAGCAACCTCTGACACACTCTCTTCATTTGACTCCACAAATGAAGATGAAGTATCTACTCTCTTCTTATCTTCCTACTCTAACTCCTGTCCTCCTGATCCTATTCCCTCACAAATTGGTAAATCCATGTCTCCTGTGCTCATTCCACCTCTAACTAAAATCTGTAATCTCTCGCTCTCTACTGGCATCTTTCCATCACTATACAAGATCACAATGATTACTCCTATTCCGAAAAACAAAATTCTGACCCAAACTCTCTCTCAAATTATTGTCCCTTCTCTCAGCTCCCATGCACCTCCAAACTTCTATAGAGACTTGTCTACACTTGCCTCACATGCTTCATCTCTGCAAACAATCTATTGGATCCTTTTCAGTCTGGCTTTCATTCTCAACACTCCACAGAGACTGCATTGACCAAGGTTGTCAATGATTTGATCATTGCCAAAACTAATGGTCATTACTCTCTTCTAATTCTCCTGCATCTCTTTGCTGCATTTGACACTGTTGACCACTCTCTTTTCATACAAACACTACAATCCCTAGGTCTTCAATACACTGTCCTATCCTGGTTCTCATCCAGTAATCGCTCTTTCAGTGTTAATTTCTCTGGATCCATCTCTGCTCCACTTCCCTTATCAGTTGGAGTACCACAGCTCTCCTCAGCGGGTCCATCTTGCCGAGTATTCTGTCCATGCGCGGACCTGACATTTTTCCCATTCATTTTGATTGGCCAGTTAGCATTTCAGATCCTCTACATAAAGCCCCTCCTGCATATCTTGGGTGCCAGATCTACAAGTCTCTTCTCCTGATCAGACCTGTGCTATCCTGGCTCCATTTCTCCCTGTGTCTACAGAGCATTCCTACCTGTCCTGCTTCCAGTTGCCAGAGTGTGCATTTCTCGTTTCAGCGCAGATCATTGCTCCATTCTGTGATCCTGACTCAAGGGGCTTCCCAGCTCTCCAGGGCCTGTGCATCAACCTCAGCTGCAGATCTACACACCTCCTTGTGCACCTGCCACTAAGGACTACCTAGCTCCCTGGTTTTTGTGCCTCTCCAAAACTGACTGTTCTTCTCCACTTCGGCATCATCTTCTCTCCTGTGTCCTGGTTCTCAACTTGGTTTCGCTTGTCACCCTCTGTGAGAACTGTGACCTGCGGTTAGGGAGCCGTGAAGACCAAACTCCCTCATGGTGGTCCCTGGTGAATGCCTCCCTCTCTGTTAGATCCCACGCCTATTAGAGGGCAGTGCCAATTCGAGCAAACCATATTGGCATTCTCCAGACCTCTTGAGCGTGATTCTTTCTAAAACAGAATTAATAATATTCCCACCCACCAACAAGAGCATACCTGACATTTCTATTTCTGTTGACAATATGACCTTAAACCCCACCCCTCAAGCTCACTGCCTAGGTGTGATCCTTGACACAGAACTATCCTTTGTTCTCCAGATTGACTCTATATCTAAATCATGTTACATACATCTAAAAAACATTTACAGAATACGCACATACCTTACACAAGGCACTGCAAAAACCTTAATTCATGCACTTCATCTCCCGCATTGACTATTGCAATTCCTTCCTTACTTGTCTTCCCCAACACAGACTCAAACCCTTACAATCTATTTTGCACACAGTGGTTAGATTAACTTTCCTTGCAAATCATTAGTCCTCTGCTGAATCACTCTGTCTGTCTCTACACTGGTTGCCTTTTTGCTACCGAATCCAATATAAAATACTTTTACTAACCTACAAGGCCATCAACAAAGCTGCACTAACATACATCTCCTCACTTGTCTTAAAATATTTCTCAACTCGACAACTCAACTCTGCACAAGACCTGCGTCTCTCATCCACTCTCACTACATCCTCCCATTCCTGATTACAGGACTTTTTTCAGGCTGCACCCAATCTATGGAATTCCCTCCCTTGCACAATACGACTTCCTCTTGTCTACAAACTTTCAAGTGTGTTCTGAAAACCCACCTCCTCAGACAAGCTTATAATATGCCTCAACCATCCCTTTAACCTCACTAGATTACCCTATTGCCACCCGTTACACAATCCACACAAGACAACAACCCTCTGACAAACATTGCTGTGTGACTGGATCAGATAGCAAAGGAAACCCTTTTTGCTTTTTCTTCCTTTGCAATATGGCTGGACCAAATGCAATATGTAGACTTAATTTAATGTATCCAACTTCTATTGTAAGCTTGTGAGCAGGGCCCTCTCACCTCTTTGTCTGTTTTACCCAGTTTGTTTATTACTGTGTTTGTCCCCAATTGTAAAGCGCTACGGTATATGTTAAATAAATGTTGATGATGATGATGAACTGTTAGGGGATGGATTCTAAACGTACACCAAACAAATAATTATGATTTTTCTGATTTCTTTAAGTAATTTTATATCAGTTTAAAACATTAACATCTTCACTACACTTGCTGGAATCCAACCCCAGCAAAATGATGTAAGTTACCTTTTCAAAGAAAGTCTTCAGCTATTATGAACTGTGTTCAATTCTGTACATACAGTCCAACTCAGTCTATAATATCTGAATTCTTTCCAATTTGCTGTAGTTTTTCCCTTAGTTAAATATGTGTTCATATATATTGACTGAAATCGATGAACAAAATACATGGTAATATTCCACAGTTTCTCTATTTGGTTTATTGAATAATGTTGGTATTTCAGGTTGGTTATTATCTTATGGAGAAGGGAACTGATACAATAGTCTGTGTGTATAAATGTTTCAACAGATAATTTCCTCAGGGAATACTTGTAGAGATTGTGTCTATATTTTCTAACAAATATGATTCTTGTGAGGTAAATGTCTATTTCTCCACCTAATGGTTTAGTCTTTACAAAGTCTGGAGGAAGTTTCTCCTCAAATGTTCATGTAAGCATGTCACTCATTCCTATATAGGTGACTTGTCTTTGTCACTGGATTTACTTATTTGTTACCAATGTGCTGTCTTGTCATCAGCCCCCTCAGCAATTACTCATCAGTTCTTCCCTCCTAAGCTGCTGTTCTCTTCATTGTATTCCCCCCTGTGAATGTGAATTGGGTGCACTAATCTGAAAATATGTGAGTGTACCATTTTCTGTGGTTTATTCCTTTTTATTTTATAGGAAACTATTGTATTATATATCTTTGTATGCAATTTGTTAATTGCTTTCCATCTTATACATTGTGGATTTATTTTCCATATTAAATTACACTTAAGTTCATTTTTTCTTGTCAGAATAACTTGGTTTTAGAACACTACATAGTTGAAACAGAGGGGATCATTTGGTTAATGATAACTCTGATGAAAGTAAATTGTGATAGATTAGCTTAAAGGGAGAGCTGAAGGCTTCCTGAGTAGGAGTATCAGCTCTTCAGAAAAACCTTGGTGGTGGCATAATTGGTAAGGCAAAAGTCAGTGTGTGGGAAAGACAGGGAGAGTTTTAATCATATTAAAAAGACCAGGTGGTTGTTTTTGATTAACCCTTTGTCACACACACACCACACAGGCTCAGGGGAGTGCTGGATGGCGACAATAAGATTTATTAGATCCAAAAAATTGGAAATCACTAATGTTTATATTTTATAATGTAATTTGCCTCTGCTGCCAATGTCTGAGATGTTGGAATCCATTGCGGATAGGTTTAACTTAACTTATGGAAGGTCTGGTTCCAAGGTGAGAATATTAAATCTCTATTGATATCCAGTGTGGCTGTTTATTCTGATATATTTTGCACTAGTTCCTAGTTCCTGCTTGTCATATCACGTACATGCTTTCTCGATCCTCTGACTATACTATTTCTCCTCACCATTCATCAGGGGAGATAATTCCCTGATGGTGTTGCTGGGTTTAATATTTTGGACTGCTTGCCAGAACTCAGACTGTTTTTCAGTCTTCATTCATTAACTATGAGAGATAGATACCAGATCAGCCTTTTCAGCATTCACCAAGCCGATAATGTGTATTCTGTCAACAGAATCCAACATTGTAACAGCACACAAGTATGCTTTTAGTTCACTAATAGATATAACTGTGGCTGTATAGTTTAATAATGATTCTCTGCAGCATTCCAGAATTATTCTGAACAATTCTCTGTCCATACAAAATATGCTGGCCCGAAATGGAATGTGGATATTAAATTATTGCAGTAATATTAAGCTGAGACACATGATAATTTGCTGTTCTCCAAATTGCTTATGGTCTGCTGCAGTTGCTGCCAGAGAACTAAAGGTAACTTTACTGATCAATTTGGTGGTGAATTCTCTTTTTAATGGTTAAACATTAGCATGGGTCATTCCTGTGTTGGAAGCAAGTGTTTAATTCCTTAAACAATTTTCTGGGTCCAGGAAGATGACTTTTGAAGACCCCCCCCAACACACTACTTAATAACCCAAACATTGTTTTATCCTCAAATGGAGAACTGCACTACTTATCCATTAGATTAGTAGTCTTGTACAAGCTGCTATAATTTACAGTAAACCAGACTCTAGGGAGTAAATTTATCAAGCTGCGAGTTTGCAAAAGGGGATATGTTACCTATAGCAACCAATCAGATTCTTGCTGTCATTTGGTAGAATGTACTAAATAATTGATAACTAGAATCCAATTGGTTGCTCTAGGCACATCTCCACTCTTTCAAAAATGCAGCTTGACACATTTACCCAATGGAATCAATATATAAAAGGAGTTATTCAGTTCGCAAAGCAGAGGGCAGAGCTGGATTAAGGTTTTGGGAGGCCTTCAGACAAATGACAAGGGGGACTCTATTGTCTAAAATTTTAATATATATATATATATATATATATATATATATATACATATATATATATATAAAAAAAAACATATATATATATATATATATATATATATATAAACATATATATATATATATATATATATATATATATATATATATATATATATATATTGTGGAAGTAAAATAATTGGCTGAAGTAAACTAAATTCACTAATATTGTGATATAGTACACCACGTGTAATGACGCACAGATCACTAACACGCACATTTACATTCGCACTTACACTTGTAAATACTACACATTTATTTATTAGTAAAATGTATTAGAAAATATTTATACATAAACAATTTTATATTGAAGGCACAGGATATAGGAAATGTATCATGTTTAGTGTCATTTTGATCTGCACATTACCATCTGGAATCCGCTACTATCCGTGAAGTGCTCGCTTCCTACGATTGCTAGTTATGGAAGATAAAGGATTAATGCTCAAAATGATTTTGCTTTTGGAATGCAAAAAGGTTGGTAAAAACTAGATTTGGTCAGTTCATTTAGGCACAACACGTGCTCAGCAGTTGGAGTGAGCTGGCCACACCTTATCAGAGGAATTCTTAGAACTGACTTATGATTTGCATTATACTAGACTGACCTGAACCCTGGACCAATGAAGACCTATCGGACTGTTATCTGTGTACATAGTGACATCATCAGTATTTTTTTGTTAACTGAAACTCTATATAAGCAAGCTTCTCTGGGCCATTGTTCTCTCTTCCTGACAACAGACAACATGACTTTATCTTAACCTGGGCTCAGGTGAAACATTAGCGAAATTGTAATGTATTATGATTTTATACTTTCCTGTGCTATTGTTATACCTTTTTAGGCTTCATAATGGCTTGCTGTAAATCTTGCTATATTTTGTAATTAACTTTGTGCGTTGAAAACACAATAATTGCATTGGACAATGTTTATTGGTAGCGATAAAATTAACACAACAAATTTGGGTGCTCGAGAAAGGTACTACACCGCTCAAGGATTTGTAAAAACCTACAGCTTTCGGTTTACCAACAAAGGGTGGGAGACGCCTCATATACAGGTGAGGATGCAAATTGTCTATGCCTCTATAACATCATCCAGTGTTGCCAAACCGAATATCCACATTGTTTAATCTATGAGGTACATATATATATATATATATATATATATATATATATATATATATATACATATATTGTAGTACAATCAGGGGAATAGGTACTCTCTTCTTGGGGAAGATGCTTTGAACAGCCAGTTTATTCTTCACCAGCTTGCAAACAAAACAAATCATAAACAAAATCCTAGCCGTCTGGCTACTAGCTAATACATTTTAGCAAGACCTTCTCTCAGAACTACAACATATACTACAACATGTATATACAACATATGCTCACCGCAGCAGAGTGTCTCAGGAGGCAACTCACCTCCTCCCGAGGTCTGAGACACTGGTTGCATATCCCAGCTGCCTTTTCACAGGCACCTCACATGTGCATCTCTTGATCAGGCTGTTAAAAATACAAACGACAGGAACCTGGGACATATGTACCTGCCATTTGCTACTTGAAAGGATAAGTATGTTTATATGTGGCTGCAGCCATATATACTGCTTTGTATACATCTGCAGCAGTTAAAAAAAATATTATAAGATGAAAACGGTTTATGCATCCACCTCTTCATGAGCCCCACATTTAGCTGGGAGCACCCACAAATGCTCTTTTGTTACTTTATTTAATCCATTTTAAATTGGGCAGCATCATTTAAATATTGCTCACCACTTTTACGGGGACATGAGACATTTTATTACAGGTCAGTAAAACCAACAAAAGGAATTACCATGATTGTCATTATTATTATTCTCTTACAAATGTAACTCTAGTAATAAAACACTCAGTATTTATTTAAAGCTCGGAAATGTGTGGATGCCAAATCAGCATCTGAGTCTAGTAAGATGCACACATGTTGTGTTTGTGCAGCTCTTTACACACCCTCATTTATTCTGTCTGAAATACAATACAAAACAGCTTTACAGCCTGCAACAAATCTTCATTACATACTTTTAAGGTCAAAATCTATGCTGTAAAATGTTTTTGTAATAGCTTACTTAGGTATAATAATGAAAACACCCAAAATACACAATATAGCAAATACATTGTTAGCAAAATACAATCAATACACAGAGAGATCTTTGTTAACAGGCTTTCAGTAGGACATTTAGCACCTTGAATGAGGGATAACAAAACACATTGCAAGTCAATAGCATACATTTGTAAAACCCAAGGCTGAACAAAATTAACAGTCACAAAACACCACTAAATGCAGTATTGGAGGACTAAATATCCTTAATAAATAGTTTAATTCAAATACATGCACAGTTTTGCGTTCAGGTTAACTGGAACACATGATGCCTATGTTTAGTGAATACAAAATGTACATAACAGGGTTTTACTGTATGCATTCACACAAGACATTGGGGGTTTGATTCATTAAGGCACGTAAAACGAATTTAAATTGTGTTATTAAAATGCATGTAATTCGGGCATACACACATCTGTATTCAGCTACAAGCGGATCTGAAGAAACGTCTTTTGTTGAATATGGGTCTAAGAACGTTCTGAGTGTGCAGAAAAAAAAAAAGAAAAAAATCAGCACCTGTTAATAATATAGTCATTAATGAAAAAAAGTAAATAAACAAAAAACATTTTTTTCTTCTTCAATGAAATACATTTATCATAATGTTATTATTGTCTACTGTACATAAAATGCATTTTTACATTTACTTCTGATTGCAAACACCTTCTAGCATGCATACGCGACTGTTATCACTTGTGATCTGCACTTACACCTGACCTGTAGCTGGTACAAGTGATACAACTAAAAAACACGTACATTAGAGTTACCTAAAGCTTGAATTGGGTGCTGCTGTGTGCGCTTGACCTTCACACGCCCTTACTTTAATTTGCCTACATGCATATACCCATTCCCCTCACCGGTTCACCATGAAATCGTAGGCTGTTTAAGATCTGATTTACGACAGCCTCAAAGATAAATCAGATGTTATTGCATTCACTGCTGTATAGTCCGTTTCTGGGCATGTGCAGAGGGACTTTGCACAAAATACGGCACGTATCAGCATTTGCGTTAATGAGTCAGGCCCTGGGTTTCCAGGTAGATATTATCAGATAATATGTAAGATTTATAGATGCTTATATCATGTGAGCTCCACATATGCTTTCACTGGGCCAGGTAGCAGAAAAGACACAGCACAGTAATGCGCGCTACAACAAATATATTGCAAATCAGTTTTTGTGTTATTTGTCAGAGAATGAATTGTGAGAAAAGTGTGTCCAAGACCTAGAGTAACATTTTGTTTACATAGCTGTTAGGATGAAAAATAATATAATTTATCACACAACTGCATGCCACAACTAAAATTCTGACAGTTTCCTAGTTTCTCAGCTGAAGTCAGCATGCAATAAAAATACTCATGTTTGAAGTATTGGGACTTACTGTGTTCACAGACTGGAAAAAATTAGTCCCTGCAGAGCATTTCATTTTCTACTAATGTAAATACTAATCCGCCCTGCGCTCACATAGATACGTGCCCACATTTAGTATTTGGAAAAATCCCTCTACACCTAGTTTTGTAACATTGAGGATCCAGCTACAAATGCGCACGGTGGAAATAGTAAAATGTTCCTTCCATGTTTTATCTCTAGCATCCTACAGTAATCTTTGCCTTTATATTTTCCTCATACTTGCCAACTTTCACTATCAACCCCCAGGGGGGGTGTAATGCAGCAGGTTTGGGTGGCGCCAAAAAAGCCACATCATTTGGCACAGTCCTGGGGATAAATGCCACAATCACATCATCAATATGCAGAGGCGGCAAATTGTGTGCAAATTAGGCATCACAGTGGCCTAGTGGTTAGCACTTCTGCCTCACAGCACTGGGGTCATGAGTTTAATTCCCGACCATGGCCTTATCTGTGTAGAGTTTGTAAGTTCTCCCTGTGTTTGCATGGATTTCCTCCGGGTGCTCCGGTTTCCTCCCACACTCCAAAAACATACTTGTAGGTTAATTGGCTGCTATCAAAATTGACCCTAGTCTCTCTCTCTCTGTCTGTCACCCTCTCTGTCTGTCTGTCTCCCTCTCTGTCTGTGTCATTGTGTGTCTATATTAGGGAATTTAGACTGTAAGTTCCAATGGGGCAGGGACTGATGTGAGTGAGTTCTCTGTACAGCGCTGCGGAATTAGTGGCGCTATATAAATAAATAAATGATGATGATGATGATGATGATGATGATGTGTCAATGAGACATCAATGAAGCCTGTGGCGTACAGCAGAAGAACCCGCTCTCCCTTGGGTTGTGGGAGAACTATCTGAAAACCGGGAGTCTCCCGGAAATTCCAGGAGAGTAGCAAAGTTTGATATTCCTTTTAAAATACTGCTTTTATATTTTGTATTATTGATATTGTTGAAGAAAGATTGGGATATTCCTTATTGCATATGTCATTATTGCACATTTAAAGGCTTTTATTACATTGGTACAAAATGTACCTGAAAGTGCAAAAGGCTCCTAGTCACTTTCAGCAATAAATGCACCAATTCGCAATTTGTTTTAATTTGCATGCAATAGGACATTACAAAATACAATTTGTACTGCAGGCCCACATTTTGTCAGATTCATCAGTGAGATTAATCGAAACCGTGGGGTGGATTTACTGACAAAGCGCAAATGTGCAATAACCCACAGCAACCAGACAGATATTTGATTTCATTGTCTTACTTGCACTGGGTTGATGAAACCTAAATGCTGATTGCTTGCTACGGGCTATTGCATATTTGCACTTTAGAAAGAAGAAACCCTAGTGAGGCAGCTGCTAAAATAGCAATTGGAGTATTTCCCTGGATCAATCACTCCAATAAGATAATACGACACGATCCAGCTCATTTACTGCCATTAGACAAGCTCTGGATTGCTCCACTGAAAGGAAAGCGGCTCCAACTTTTTCCTTTCTACTATTTCGGTGATATTGTAATAAAAGTAACAATGAATGGTGCAGAGTACAGCATACAAATTCAACATTAATTGTTACCCAGCTCCTCTAAACCAGGGGTAGGCAACCTGCGGCTCTCCAGGTGTTGTGAAACTACAAGTCCCAGCATACCTTGCCACCTATCTGCTGGTCATCTACTGGCAAAGCATGCTGGGACTTGTAGTTTCACAACACCTGGAGAGCTGCAGGTTGCCTATCCCTTGTCTAAAATATATACAGCTAGCCTTTAGAGTATAAGTAGTCGTAGTAATTCCATTGTGTGTGCATGTCCCACACAGCAGTAATATTATGTAAGACTCATTTACGAGCATGCAAGAATTACAAAATTGCAGCATAAATGGTTTTCTGTGCTTACACCATCTGATAGAAGGAGCTGGGCAGATCAGGGTTGTTCCTTGATGAGTGCACCTACCTTGCATCCATATGCAGAAATAATATTTATTTTTTGGGCGAGTGATTATTTAAATTGGATAAAGGGATGGAGAAGGTATATTTAGGTGGGTGTTTCCAGTTTTAAGGGGGAGAGACAGGTTGTTTTTAGATTTTTCCACCTCCTCTGAGGTGGTGGAGATTGGGCCTTGTCCTGTACTGTCAATTCATTTTGCTCTGTCCAGTTGCACACAAAAGTGACACAAGTAATAAAGGCATGATGTTCCCTCACTATAATAATTTAATTAAGATGTATATGAACCAAAGCGGAGCAGTATTTTAAGAGAAAGGTATAAAAGTTGAAATTAAAGAAATGTTAGTAGATTAAACTTTAGTTTCACTCTCTCCACCATGCACAAACCAGCAAAAGTAGGTGCATCCCACTTTTAAGCGGCAGTTCCAAGGATAGAGCATGAGAGTGAACCTTGAATTGGGCATGGTATACAAATAGGTGCACTTGTGCACATAGAGATGCAGTACGGGCACGTATTTTTGTGTATTCCTGCATTTTTCCAAAAGTTCAAAAACAGTGTATTATTGTGCAAATGTGTCTATATGTCCATTGGGCTCTTATAAGGAAAACACCTACTGTCAACTTTGGAAAGTGCCGATGTGCAAATGCTCTGCACAAACATTTTGGGTACATGCGCATGTCTGCAAAATTAAAAACATAATTTCAAAGTCCTGTCTCCTTCCACCTTTTGACTGCCATCCTTTTTAATTAACTATTAAAGGTTTCTTCTGAAATGGTGCTTTTTTTAAACCTCATTTATGTATTTTATTAGAAGAGTAAGGGGACTTTGGGACTGTCTTTATTATATGACACATTTGTACATTGTGGGGATCAATGGACATACTTTTGCGTGAAATACACATTTGCATGCTATGCATGTGCACAGTGTCGGACTGGGGCATGAAGGACCCATCAAGGGAATGCAGTGGTAGGAGCCCACTACATTAGGGTGTGGCCAACTATAAGGGGATGTGGTCAATCATTAAAGGGGGTGTGGTCAGCTCATGGAGTACAACGTATAGCACCACAGTGTGGTCCATAAAGAAAAAGTGGATATTGCAAATGTGTCATGTAAAAGAACTAGAGATGAAACTCCACTACACTTGTCTTTTTTAACTGGGTCAAAGCAATGTGTGTCACTGATTTCATTGTCATTGTACAATCAGAACTGTATAGCAGAATGGAAGCATGAATGAGAGCTACTGAGAGTGAAGATGTGAGGGGGCTGTCAATCCTCTGCCTGTCGCCAACCTTGTCTCTCCTACTTGCTTATTCTCAAGTGCCTGCCCAAAGATGACTCATTGTATCCAGACTTTACCATGGGAATAAGTCAAGATTAAAACCTTCTACATTTTTCTTTCATGTTTTCTTTTTACTTTGGAGAAGAAATATTTTCTTATATTTGAAAGTGAATTTCAGTTTATACCTTTCTGTCACAATTGTGCACCATAGGCTGCAGCCTAGTCAACCTATTGGATAACCCTCCAACCCTAATAATAATATATATAGTATTTAGGAATAAGACTTTCATTTCTTTTAGATTGAAAAAATTATTATAATAATTTTTTTTAATTTTATTAGTGCACAGCTGACAAGCATCGAGGCTCATTGAGAATAGCACGTCACCCCGGCGGGCCAGTCTGAAGCTGCATGTGTACAAAAAAGGTGTACACATATTTCTGTATGCAGATTCTGCCCACATTTAATACTTAGGACTCCTAATGCTTAGGGGGGTGAACAGGGGATGTGAGGGGTCAAGCATAGGCCAAGTACAGTAAGGGAGTGTTCACACAATTGCAACTAAGTCAGATCAAGACAGCAGGCATATCTGTTGCAGATTCTCAACCTCTGGTGCAAGATACATGCAGAAGATGATGATGATCATCAGCATCTTGGAATTGTAAAAAAAGAAGATAAATATATACATACAAGTTAACCCGTGTATGATACTCATGCATTCTAGTCAAATCAAGCTACTTAAGGTGTTAAAAAGGTTCTTGTCATGCATTTGGGCCATAGCCCAGGCCTCAACCACCAACCACTCCCCACTGTCACCCCCGGCAACCACCAACCACTCCCCACTGTCACCCCCGGCAACCACCAACCACTCCCAACTGTCACTTCTCCTTCAAGAAATATATATATATTTTTTTAAAATCTTTATAAACACTTTTAACAATTAACAAATTAAATTAACAAATTAAAAACATCTTAGTATACCAAATTTCAGCCCTTTCTGAATTTTTTTTCCCCACACACACTAAGAATTTAGTAGGTCAGTGTATAACTCTGCCCAGCAGGTGGCGCTGCAGCTTGGTTTTATTTTTTCCACACAAACACACACAGACAGACAGACTAACACACGCCACTAGACATTTATATATTAGATTGAACAGTGCCTAAAAGAGCCACAATTATTCAATTGTATTGAACCTACTTCTGTGTTTTAATTTTAAAAGTGCAGAGACAAATGCATATTTAATATATGGAATGTCTTACTTTTTGAATTTCACTGTATTATAAGTATGTTATGTGGGGATTTATATCCACTGTTTATATGAGCTTTGACGTTACCTGATAGTTGTTTCATGATAATGAGAAAAAAGATGACTAAATGGTTTGTCTTCACTTAGTGATTGATACTATATACCTGATTCGCCAGAGGAGTTGGGACAGACAACATACCTTCATGGAAAAGTGATAATGGTATGTTATTACTGTAAGTCTTGTCAAGAAAAAAGTTTTGGCATGTAAAATGTAATGCTGGGTTACCAGGGGAGGGCTGGCAAAATTTAGCCTAGGGGGCAAGACTCAACTCAGCAGCCTATTAGGGACATTTTAATGGAAAAAAAGCTGGGTAGCCTAGTGACCTAGCCCAATGTAGCCCATTATGGGACTGACCCGGGGGTGCAGATGCCCCCCTGCCCCCCAGCTCGGTAAAAAAAAAAAAGCTCTGTGAGTAGTTCTCAAAGACTTCTAGTTGGGATGCAGTAATGTAAGAGCTGGAACTCCCTATCTATGATTGTCACCTCAGATGCTCTTAACAAAATGCTTATTAAGAACATCCGAGGTGTCATAAGTTACATCATTCGACCATTGTTGAAGAAATTGCTCTCAATTCGGTAATTTTGGTGACTTGCCCTAAATTAAAATTAAGTAAAATTTTGATCATAAATCGCTTTTTAATGAAATCTATTAAATCGGGCAACATTCCTTTTGCACCAGAACTTTTTTTCCTTCTGCTTCCATTTCAAAATATTAATAAATATTGTAGAAATAATTTATCATATCTGTAGTTCTGCAACTTCTCAGTTGTCTGGTAAATGGAAATATTTGCATCCTCTCTCTCTCTCTCAGAGAGAGTTTATTATGTCTATAAAGCATCACATGCTTTCTTAATAATTGCTCTATATCATTTGCTAATACCCTTGGCTAAATTATTTCAGCACTGATAATACATTTTGAAATAATTTTCATCATGTATCCCATTGAATACTTCCAGTTTTAATCTCTCTCTTTATGGAGATTTCACTGCCTTCCTTCCCTTATAGCTATATAGATACTGATGGTGGTTTGATTATCTTTTCTTTATGATGACATTGTACAATTGCTTAATTCTTCGACAATTGATTGTGTTATCTATATATTTTTTTCTCCCACTGTCAATTAATAAAATGTTTAAAAAAAATAAAATAAAAATAATGTGACGTTAGGAAGGGGACACCTAAAATCATGAATCATCAGACAGGGTGGGAGGGAACAATTAATCAAACTTGAAAGGGAGGTCTTCCCAAAAGGGTTTCTTCTTTTATTCCCTGTATTGGCAAACAAGAAATGGAGCACTGCAAAATACCAGAAGGACTCTACAGGCAAACCTAATGAGGAATACAATAGATGGGTAGGAGAAAGGAAAGAATTAAAAAAAATACTGCTTTCTTTTGCTTCACTACTAGGTGCTGATTTCAGAAGGGTGCCTAGCAGTAGCTGTGCTATATCTGGAAGATGACTAAATGGATCTTAAGATGACCGGAAGGAACAGATAACAGCAGGACCTGTTAACAGATTACCTGAACCAGATGATGGTACCCCCATTTTATTTTGTGAAAGAAGACACCAAAATACAGAAACTGACCAAACAACTCTAGAGGGGGATTCAATTAGGCGCAAAGTGTCTCTGGAATGTCCATGAGATACTTTGCGGCGGAGATTTGTCAGAAATAGAGGTGCGAGGGAAAATGAGTAGAGATTTCAACTGTAGTTACCAGCAATGTGCATGGAGCGATGTCCGCATGCCACATCACCGGCAATCAAATTCCCCCCTAGGACTTTAGGTTCAAGTGTTGCAGTATAATTTAGGGTACTATAGGAGGATTAGGTGCTCACCTCGCTCTGTGGAGATTTTTCCTGCCATCAGTCAAGATGAAGAAAGGTTTTTTAATCTGCAGGAGAGAACGAGTGAACCCTTTTAGACAAATAAATGTGTCTCTGTCTTGTTTTTCTCTCCCTTAATATGTTAATTTGGACTGTAAAAAACGAATTTCAATATTTAATTTCAAATTGGATGATATTTACACTATTGACCATCTGTTCACACATACTCATACTCGTACATCCTCTTATGTGTGGTGACATCGCACACACACAGGCACAAAGGACACTAGGAGGGCAGGTGGGCTTTGTAAGCCAAGACTGTCCTCCATAGCTTTCTTCTCATTTGGACTCCCTCTGCAAACACAGCGGGCCTGATTCATTAAGGAAAGTAAGGCAAAAAATTTAGTAAATTTTCTCCTGGACAAAACCATGTTACAATGCAAGGGGTGCAAATTATTTTATTAGTTTGCACATCAGGAAAATACTGTCAGCTTTTTCATGTAGCTTGATAGCTTATTTGTACACTGAAATTTAAAGTTGATCTAGGACATGCGCTATCCCAACTATAAATCTGCCATCACATTTTAAATGTACCTTCCCCTCCAATGCAACATGGTTTGGCCAAGGTGAAAAGTTGCTCATTGTTTTTGCTTTCCTTTCCTTAATGAATCAAGCCCAGCAAGTATTTTTACCCTTTCCTACTCCCCCCTCCCCCTCTTCCCCACCCCATACCTGTACAAATGGGTGCAATTGCTCACAAATAGGTGTATAATATCAGCAAATGGCATTTGCTTTATGGATCATATTTTTGTAACTGCATAAATTACATTTAATGTGTCTGTTGTTGAGGTCTCATGCTTGCTTCATCCAAGCCTGCTGCCACCATTTCAGAATTACACAAATGTTGTATACAGCTAATGGTATATATTGTACATGCATATGATATAGTTAAGCATCAGTTTTGCAGTACTAGAATTTTTTAAAGCTTAAGTTGGATTTCCCATTCATTATGTATTAAATCTGCCTTCAGAAGTACTCTATATCTGTCACTTGTCCAAAGCCTATAATTAATGCAGCATTGATATATTTCCATCCATTTTTTAAATATGAAAATCAAAAATGATTGATATTGTTTCTTTTAATTGGGACTTCAGAAATTCTAATTACAGCTTCACCAAGATGAAAAATATGCCCTGGGTTTTACCGCATTGCTCAGCTCCTAGATATAGTTTAATTTACACTTTTGAAACAGTAATGTATATATTTTTCAAGATATTAGCACATTTGTCATATGTTTGCAGACAGGCATTGTAGAGGTGCAAAAAGGAATTCTGACTGAAATATTTGCTTGTTATGGTCAGCAATGTCATGTAAGAGAAAAACAAGTGAATATTTTAAACAAAACAGTCATTTATAAAGATTATTGGTACATTATAATACTATTCTAAATATTTTCTCTAACCCAATGGGTGCAATGCATAGATGCTATTACTTTTGCTGAAATCTTGATTATATATTCATTTATATATTACCAGCAATTTCAACCATTCTACAGCTCTGGTGTGCTGGCTGTCAGTATGTACAGTCTGAAAATATGGCAGACAATGATTGGTGAATTCCAATGGCAGGAGCAGTCTTAGTGATGAAAAAGATGTTCTGCAAACATCACAGAGGGTCAGTCTAGCGACACAAGTAGTGGCAAGTAAAAAAAAAATAACCAGGGGTTTAGAGCGAGAGAGAGTAGTTGTCAAAGAGTCAATGGTTAGGAGACAGAGAGGTACTCGTACAAAACCAGGGGTCAAACACAGGAAATCAGACAGAATGGCACAAGATACAGGTTGATGGTTCGCAGAGACAAGCTCAATAAACTGGCAAAGTGCTATGCACAGGAACCTGCTTATATCATCATCATCACCATTATTTATATTACGCCATTAATTCCACAGCGCTGTACAGAGAGCTCACTCACATCAGTCCCTGCCCCAATGTAGCTTACAGTCTAAATTCCCTAACACACACATAGACACACACACACACACACACACACACACACACACACAGACAGACAGACAGAGAGAGAGAGAGAGAGAGAGACTGGGGTCAATTTGTTAACAGCCAATTAACCTACCAGTATGTTTTTGGAGTGTGGGAGGAAACTGGAGCACCCAGAGGAAACCCACGCAACCACGTACATATAAACATATAAACTTCTCACAGATAAGGCCATGGTTGGGAGTTTAACTCATGACCCCATTGTTGTAAGGCAGAAGTGCTAACCACTAAAACACCATGCTGGCCTGCATTCATGGTAACAAATGTCAGGAGCTGGCAATTTGTTGCAAGCAGCAGGTCGTTAGTCCATTCCCTATTGCAGGTCTGCACAAATGAAGCTATAATGAATAGTTTGCAGTAGATTGTTAACTGAACCTGTTGCTCACTGTGCAGAGGTTCCACTATTGCAACTAAGAGCTTGTGGTTCAAGCCCAGTAGCACCAAATTGGTTGTGTCGGGGGGAACAAAAACCCTGGGCTTGCGGCAGCAGAGTGGCCACGCCATTCTATAAATAGATTTAAAACAGTTACTCCTGCATGCTAACTCTGAGGATGTCAGTGCTTATAAGACTCACACAGCCAGGTATGTCAGGGACTATACTAGCACAGGACCTGACAGTATATTTGTGATCTGTACCAATTATTGAACATTCGTTGGTCATGGACATGCATAGGCACAAAGTGACACCACTTAAATAAGCCAAGGCCTGGTATTACTGAGATGCCCATTGTAGGTTTTGCTTCCTGACCTGGTTGCTTTTGTTTTAGATTACTGTTGATTTTGTTGTTGACCATCATGCCGAGCACTCTGCTTAGACCATAGGACTTTTTTCTACCTTAATATTTCACCTTCTGGTTTTGTCCCACTTCTGTCCATTTTTTCGGCATACCTGACACTTCTTGCCCTTTTGTTGGTCACTAATTGTAGCTATATTAGTCAGTGACAAAAGTTATATGCAAAGAGGACCTGGGGGCAACCGAAAACACGTTAACAAACTAAGTTCTTATGGATATTGGGCTGTTCAAGGCAAATACAACAACTGGCTTGAATATAGTAGCTGACCTACTGGTGCCAATGTCAGGGCTGACAAGAGGGATTTGGGGCCCCAGTACAGCAACCTTTTGGACCCTCTCTCCATAGAAAAGCAGAAAAAGGGTTGTTTACCACCGCTGCTTGGTGGTGCCGCCAAAAGGGCGTGGCCACATAGTATTGAGGACGAGGACAGCATGGGGCATGGCTGCACCTCTTTAGACATATATTATATATTGAAATTATGTTTCTCTCACCTACCTGTTATTGCAGCTTTCACAACCTGGTACTGGATTCCTGTATGGATCCCGGAATGCCAGGACCTGTTTGTAAAATGTAAATATGGAAAACCAAGCAATAAGTGAACACAGTATATAACACAGATCACAAGGTATATAATACATGCATTATAATAAAATATTACATTTATCACACCCTCCCAAACGACATTAGGCCACCGCCAGCCACATCACGCCATCTCCCCAGTCACATTATGACACCCCCCCAGACATATTATGACACCTCCTCCCCAGACCCCACTGCCAGTAGAATGTGAGTGAAGTCCCTCTACATTCTCTGCAGGCTATAGAAGGAAAGAGAAACCACACTAAGCTTTGGAATTAGTATTTCGGCTCTTTCCGATTATGAGGTCCGGATTGCAGGAGATCGTGACTTTCCGTGATGAATGACAGCTTGTCAGCTATTTCCGGATGATCACTGATGATCACGTGATTCATCATACAAAGTTCAGATATTTCCGAAAATGATTGTTAATTAGTCGGACGTCTTCGGAGGTCAGCTGCTGACCATGTGATTAATTCCATGTGACCACTTTGAAGTATTTAAACCAGCGCGGCTGGATCTTGCCATTACACTTACCTCTGATGATGCGGCGGTACGCCGAGAAACGCGTTAGGATCGATACGCATTGAAATCCTCATCAGGTGCTGGCCAGCCTACCACTACAAGTTGATTTGGGATTTATGCTGGGATTTTTTTCTCTGACTGCCATCTATACCTACTGGAGCTATTTGAACAGCTCTACATCGGGAGTTTGGTATCCACGAATTCGCAAACCGAAGCTAAGTATATATGCAGGTACTTCTTTAGTGCCCATAACATCTATTTCCATTTTGGCACTGATACAGATTACGAATAATGTTATTGCCGATTCAATACTTGAAAAGTAAACACTTTTTTCTGGTGCTTGTTTGCACCCTACGGTGGATTCTCTAATTGCAATATTGTTTTAAGCTACCTCTTCGTCTGGTTTCTTGATTGAGCCCGCATAAGAAGTGAATATTGCTAATTGCCATTTACTAGCTGGACTTATATTGGTAAAAGATTGCACCTAAATGGTGGATTCGATTCTGGAACATTGTTACAAGTTATCCATCTTGTCCTCCGATCTAGCTCCAAAAGAATAGTATATTATCAATTTATCCCTGCAGTCTGCGGATTGGATCCTTTCAGCGGCATTGCCATTTTTACTACATATGGTACCATATGCTATCTATTTTTGGCCAAATATCCTGATTGTGTTTATAGGTCAGGCTTGTCTATTATATAGCTGTCTGATATCAATGTTAATAGCCTATGGTTATATGCTTATCCTATTTTATATTGTTTTTATTTAATAAATTGACAATTTTTAAGTACTTGGTGCTTTGCGCTCCTCTCTTTGTGGCAAATTATATAATTGCCTGAGAGGTGCGCCCTAAAACCTAGTAATCCAAGGATATGAGAGAAGCAAAGAAGAAGAAGAGAAAAGTATATAAAGGAGCACTCAAGAGATATAAATTATATGTCACTTAAATATTTTATTGGCATATAATGTACATCTCTTGAGTGCCCCTTTATATACTTTTCTCTTCTTCTTTTTTACTTCTCTCATACGCTCTGCAGGCTGTCAGACAGTGTGATGTCACACTCTCAGGGGCACCAAGAGGGGGTGGTACAGATTACCGGGGCCCGGTCAACTGGCAAGTAAAATTTATTAAATTCCATTTTTTAAAAAAAAACTTTTTTTCTGTCCGCGTATGTCACGAACACACACCAGCGGGTGGTTGTGTGGGGGAGGCGCTGGCAGCAACTTCCTCTCCTTGGACAGTGATGTCACACACTATCCAAGGAGCTCTAAATCTTGCAATATCTGGTAATCTCAAGAGATTTGCAGCTGCACTGCTCACTCTGCTGGACCAGCACAGCTTAGGTGAGTATGCCGAGGGGGTAATGATGTTACTGGGGGGTTAATAATATGTCTGTGTCACAAAGAAGATTGTGGCACCTGCAAGTATTGGCACAGCTATGCTAGGAGGAGCGGAGTCTAACACGCCGCCGGTCTTCACCAGGGACCCAAGCAAAGGAAATTTGGACTTTGCGGTGAACGACGTGCAGGTCGCGGCCCTCCCAGGGAGCTACCTGCGAGATGGCCGCGGTGTTCGTGGTCGTACAGGCTGGAGTCAGGAACCGTGAGGGCAGAAAAGGTACAAAATCAGGAAGCAGGAGAATAGTCAACAGGCCAAGGTCAAAACCGGAGGTATAATACTGAACAAAAGGAGAATCCAAAACGAGATCAGAGGGAGCCGGGTCGGTACACAGGAATCAATGCAAAATATATATATATATGGCAAATATAGATATATAGCACAACGCTGGAGGCTAGTTACTACTAGTTGCTCTGACACCCTAGTGGTGTCAGATCATGGTTTATATAATGAGCAGGCTGCTGTGATTGGTGGTCAGTGGATCGGCGGTCAGACGCGCTGACTGCCGACAGGAAGCGGGGCAAGCGCGAATGTGCCGAGGCCCACCGGAAGGAGCGTCCCCGTTGCCTAGCAACGGGGCGCTCCGTCAGAGGAAGACGACCGCACCCGGCGAGCGGGGCGCGGGATGGCGTCTGATAGTCTGGAGGGGTTATTGATGTGCCTGAGGAAGGGGTAATGGTTCGTCTGGGGGGGTTAATGATGTGCCTGGGGGGTAATGATGTGCCAGGGGGTAATAATGTGTTGGGGGGGTTAATGATATGTTTGGGGGGTTGATGATGTATTTGGGGGGTAATGATGTGCTATGGGGGTTAATGATGTGTTTGGGAGGGGGCTTAAAGATTTGTCTGGGTGGGTAATGATGTGCCTAGGGAGGTGGTGTGATTTTGCTGGTGTTTGGTGTGATGTGGCTGGGGGGGTAGCGTGATAAAAGTAATGTTTTATTATAATGTATATATTATATACTGTATGATCTGTGTTATGTACTGTGTTCACTTATTGCTTGGTTTTCAATATTTCATGTACCTATACATTTTCCAAACAGGTCCTAACATTCCAGGTTGCATACAAATCCAGTACCAGGTTGTGAAAAATGCAGTAACAGGTGGGTGAGAGCAACACTATTTTAATACATAATGAGGGGAGATTTAAGAACATTGCAGCTGCGTATTTTCACTGTTAGTATGGTAAAAATATAGGCTTATTTTTGCTAATACCTCTATGGGACGCAAACAAACATCAGCAGATATTTCACTAATAATATATGCGTGAGGTGTCTCCGTGACCATTCTGGAGACACATTGAGTGTATTTTTTTCTATTTGAATCTCCCCCAATATGTTATGTTTAAAGTGATACGCCCACACTCCCAAAACTGTGGCTTCGGCCCTTTCCCTTCTCATCTATAGAGGGAGGGCCCAAAAAGTTGCTGTACCTGGGCCCCAAATTCCTCTTGGCGGCCCAGCACACACTGTCCAGGGACTGGGAGCAGCTATCAGCTCCTTCACTCTCCCTTAAACGTTCCTCCAATAACACTACCCCCTCCCCTCTCCCCGGCCTAGGCCTAAGTATTTGTTACCGGCCCTCCTCTTTTGGCACCCCTGGTCACTATGATCATTGCAGTATTGACTATGTTAAACATAATCAACTATAAACAGATTGTAATGCTTGCTACACATGGTAACATTTTGTTTAGTTAGTCATTGTATAGTGTAGGGTCCCATCCTAAACAATAATTCAGATTTAAAGAGGATGGAAAATGGTTTGCCAATGATCCTTATTATCATCTATGCAAGGTATAGATATTTCACACCCCTTTGTAGTTTTATATAACAAGATTTCAGCTTTTGTAACTACTGTAGGAGAATGGTGATGGAGAAATAACAGCAGTTATTGAGTGAAGAGAGGTGATGGGTGAGGTTGAAGTAGTGAAGTGTGAATCCATGCAAAAGGTATTGGAAGTGTAATTTGTCATACTCACTTCTGATTATTGTGATATACTCTCGGGATGTTTAAGTGGTTTCAGAAATGAATTGTCTTAGAGCTTTCTTCTTTTTGCTTTTCAAAAACTTCAGAGAGTGTAAATTGCATTGTTGTTAATAACAAAATTATTCTTTTGCAACATTGAAACACAGACATTACTTTATGAATGAGGTAGAGGTATAGAAGGATTCGTGGCTAAGAATATTTCTGAGATATTAAACATACATATATAGCAAAATAATAATAAAAAAAATATTGACAGATTTAGGGGCTGCATATCTTTGCAAAAATTCCTTAGCACTTGTATCCTATTTATGAGCATGTGAATGTTACAGATTCTTAGTATAAAAACCACGAACAATCATTTTAAATGCAAACAGAGTGTCTTTATTTAGAACACCGGTCTCACCGGTATAACCAAATGCAGTCAAAAGTAATACAGCTATCACAAGCCCATAGGTACAACAGGTAATGCTGGTAAGATATATTTACAGACAGGAACAAAAGTACTTGATAATGCTTGTTACCAGGATAAGATGAGCTAGAAATCAGGCACAATAGGTGAAGTTCAGTCACCAGGAGACTGGATTACCTGGTTAAACAGGATGCACGAGGTACAAGATGATCCACAGGAGAATCAGGAAAAAGGAGGGTCAGGCACGCCAGGGGTTAGAAGAGATCCACAATATACCAGGGAGTAAGCAGGAGCAAGATGAAACGAAGCCAGGGTCTGGTTTACAAGATGAGATGCAAAACGTAGGACCAAAGCAAGAGTCAAATGCCAGGGAGAAAGTTAGGATTCAAACAGGCGTATCGTAGAAGCCAGCGGCAGCAAATACACAGGTGATTACGATCCTGATCAGATGACGAGGGTTTATCCACTTGCAGAAAAAGAGAAACTGTCCAGGAATAACACCAGCACCTCTGCCATTTATTCATAAAGGGGCTGATACAGAGTTGAACATATGTCTGTGTAGCGTAAATTAGGTGAATTCATTCTACACATGCGCACAAAAAAATCCAGTAATTATTTAAGCCTATGCAGAGTTGCATGCATTCACACTTGCATGTGTGTGTGCCAGAAGATACATGATGGGTGGAGGGGAGCAACATTCTAACATAGGCCAAGTACAGTGGAGACATGTTTGTGGAATTGTGAGCTGATGAAGATCTGAAAACAGACATTGAAACTCCTCTCACAGACGTATTACTTGCCCCAGCTTAGGGGCTGATGTAAATACACGCTGTTGATGATGATGATGATGATGATGATGATGATGGCCACCACTAGCTAACCACTTCTGATTGGCTGATTGCAATTTCCCCTCTGAAGCTGCTGGGTGCTTTCTTCATTAAATGTACACATATTATAGAATTTTTTGTCTGTATTTACAAAAAAATGTTTTGTTACTTTCTTGCGTACACGAGAAGGAAGGTTATATATGCTGTATTATATGAAGCCTAATAGCAAATGTTTTTTCCCAATGAAAACAAAGGTTTATTACGCTTATAAGCTGTTTTTGTGCATATGTATGTGGGTGTAAGTACGTCTGCCATAATTCTGGCACATATACTACAAATGCAGAGCTGGACACATTGAGATGTGTGCGGCTTAACATATGGACTGAGATATGCAGTTTTTACATGTACGTTTTGGGTTATAAATTACTCCCAAGTTGCGTTCTTCTCTGAATCAGGCTGCAAGTGTTATCATATTCGACAGCACTATACAGTGAGAGAATATAGATTATAGCAATTCTGTACAGTAAAATAACTTGATATATATTGTATGTGGATGCTGCTCACTAGAGCTTGCAACCTACAAGGAAACACGGAAAGTGAGACAAAAAAGGGCAACTGCATATCTTGAGGAATTGACTGGACATGTGCGAGCAAAAAGTAGTCAATATTAAAAGAGTCCATGCAAATGTCTGAAGACAATGAAGTGGTTTAGAGATGTCCCCAGAGGCTCTCTATGGGTATGTAAGAATAGAAAAGTGAATAGGAAGTTTATAGTAGTGATGACCCCATGGTATATCACTAGGGACTACATAACGTACAGACATAATGTGGAGTAAAAAGTAATGGCATTAATACCATCAAATGCATGAAACATTTCATTAGTGTTTTATGAATTGAATCTAATAAGCTGATTCTTCGGAAACCAGAGTGTAAAATTAAAGGTAGTAAAAAAAAAATAATTCATCCAGTAATGTGTTAATGTCTCTGAGTGGCAGAGAGGTTTAATAGCATGTTGGGATGAGTCAAATGAGTATAGGGATTCTTTTTTTATTAGCCCTTGGTTGGCTCAAGACTAAGGTAATTAATGCAATACATAGGTCCCAGATTAGGTACTTGCTCCTACTTACTCTCGAAGAGGCAGAACAGGATAGGGAAGGAGCGTGCAAATGTAGGAGCCGCTACCCTAGGGTACTTAACTGAGCGGCTCCCCTTACTGTTGTAAAGGTATTCACCTGATCCCGAGGGACTGCTATGGAAAGGTTCCTCTCTACGGCTGCCGGGATTCTACCCCCGTCCTTCTGTGGTGTGCACTCCCCTTCTCCTGCAGGCAAGACAAAAGAGAGAGAAAACTACCCCCAAGGGAGGGGGGGGCTGTCAGGGGCTACAACTAGTAATGGAGACACTTGCTCACTTCTGCTTGTCATCACCCTGTTTTGCTCTAGCCTGGACAGGGGGGCTGCGAGAATTCGGGACAGAGAACGTTCTTGCCCAAACTCTCTACTCACCAGTAGTGAGGGCCACCCAACAGTTAGCAACAGGGCTCCCCTTGCCAGCAAAGCGTCGACGGGTCTAGTGGTCCCCACCTGGAACCGTCAGTGCACTGCCAGAACTCAGGTGAACCCACGCCGTACCCCGCAAGACACTGCCTGCCCTGGAACCGCCAGGCAAACCTGCCGGAACTCAGGACAGACACCCAGATGGATTCCTACTCACCCGGAACTCAAAAGAACTGTGTTGCAAAGCCAACGAGGAACCCCACTGCTACCTCTGGGACTACGGGGATGACGAGGGTGGGGGAACGACCGTGTGACTTCTCCCCTGGTGTGGTGCTTCGCCCGTTCTCCTTGACCCTTCCAGGCCTAGCTCCTGCAGAGAAAGCACAACCCACATATACATGCAATACAGACCCACCAGGACCACAACAATACAGTACACAATGCGTCCCCCCCCACAATACAGTACACAGTGCATCCCACAACAATACAGTACACAATCCACACTATGTCTTCCTACTCTGCTACTCGAACTAAGGGCCTTGTGACCTTATGTGGGGCTGAACCCCCCTACTGGTACAGTGGGCCTAAAGCCCAAGGCTAACTCCCTAAGGGCCTTGTGCCCTACTTCTGGAGCTAAGCCCCTTATCTAAACTCTAGCCCGCTCAAAGTCTACAGTGACCACCCCTGAATGTGGCGCAGACCTAGTACCTGAAGTGGAGCTCAGGCCTTGTGCCCGGGAAAAGGTTCCACTTAGAGAGAGGGGATAGAGTGTAGGTGCGGGCCTGGGAGAGGTGCTACCCTCAGGGGTCTTACCAGAGAATGTGGCTTTCTCAAGCAAAATAACTGTTAAAAAAAAACATTACTCGTGCGTATGACCTTGTGTAAGTGTAATGTAAACCTGGTGCATATGATGGTGCAGAGCTGGATTCTTTTTGAGATGTCTCAGACTCAGCATATGGGCAAAAATAGGGGTCATCATTGACTCTACCTTTAACTTCTCTCACCACACCCAGTCCATCATGCAAACATTGTCCCATAGAGCTCCATTACAATCAATTTATTATTAACTTTATTTATATAGCTTCAGCATTTTCTGCAGCACTTTCAATTGGGAACAAACACAGTAATAAAACAAGACTCAACATACTACCAAGCAGGTAAAGAGGTGAGAGGCTTAAAATATTGCAATGTTGGTTTTTGGGGTAAGTAGGCTGTTTGAGTATAGAAATATAATAAGTGTACTTGTAATTTGAACTGTATAGAAGGGTGGTAACTGGGTAGCAGAGCCTTTTTATAAAGGTGTTTAACCAGAGAAATAAGCAAGAAAGTATATTGTGGTCCACTCAGAATTGGTGTAATAGAAAATGGACTGTTATTTTGCTACAATTGTAAGGCTAAGATAAACATAATTTATTCATTATTGTATGCTTCCTTTGTTTTTATTTCCCTGATTACATTCTACTTAGACCTATTTAATATTTCAGTCACAAGACAGTTCCATCTCAAATCAATATGATACAATGGATTTATTCAAAATAGTTTCTATAAAGATAAGTATGAAGTCTAATTCCACAGCATATTGTAGGCGTACAGATCTGAGAAGGAGGTAAAATAAGAAAGTGCTCTTCAAGTTATAAATATCTTGTTAAATTAGTGGTTTGACTGGCAATGAACATTTTATTAATCCCATTAAATTACTAATAAAGAGAAATATCTGACAGAATGAGCCTATTATCTAGTACTGTAGGGAGCACATATATTTATAAGATATTGCTTCTCTAACATTACCTGCCAATTCCTTGCACTGTATTACAGTCTAATACAATACAGAGCATTCAAACCCTTATTCACGGGTTGAGCTCTGCATACCAATGCATATTGTACAGGCATTAAAGTGAGTAACCTAAGCCATGTTATATCTTGTCTAGAATTTTAATGACCCTTCTGTATAATTCAAATCAGAGAATATATAGATCTAGGAGCATTTTCTAAATTACTCTAATATTGAACTTAATTTGATACGTGGAATTTTTTGTATTTTTTTTTGCATTGTGATTCAGAAATGCTAGCGACAAACAGAAAAATTGCTATTGAAAATTGCTTCTCTTCCCGAATAAAAACATGATTTGTAAAAATCCACAGTTCAAAATCTCTAGTACTACTTCTAAAAGGGCAGTGTGGAGCAAAAATAAACACTATAATTTAAGAATAATAAACTATATTAAGAATATAAAGGTATTCAGCAGTAACATGTGAATGATGCATTACTCAACCAGAAACATATAGTATTCATAAACAGGATTATTTTTAAATATTTGGACTCTTACTATTACCTATGTAAACCCTTCCTAAATTGCCTCATCGCACCCTAAATGTAAAAATTAATTTTATTCTATAAATATAAATGGAGGATAAGTAGGGGGATACATAGAAAACATGTTGGATGCATTAACTTTCTTTTTATATAGATTTGCATTTCAAATCACAATCTTCCTGCATCAGTTTAACAGGAAACTTAAATCACTACTTTGTGCTTTTGGTAAATGTTGCTCTGCATGCCTCCGCGAGCCCCGGGTGCAGGATATGGCTGGGGGACTAGCCGGTACCAACAGCGCCACTGAGTCACCAACACAGTGAGGGCGGTATGACGCTCTGTGCGTATGTAGACTGGGGAAGTAGCTCGGCTCACAGGGACCGAGATTCTGCGATGCGAATGCACTGCCATGCAGCTTTGATTACCTGTTGTTCTCTCTTGCTTGTACTTGCAGCTTTGTTTTCATCTAGCTGGCTTTTGGAAAGTTGGGGTCCAGTTGTGCAGAAATTATATTATAATACAAATTGTTAACAAACCCTGAATGATAACCCTCTTTAGTTCAAACACAAGACTCCATTATGGTCAGATAAAAACACCCCATAAAACAGTTTTATATAAACAATAAAATATATGAAATCGTGTTGTTGAAGAGCTTTAATCAAATACTAACATCTACCAGCACCATCTGACTAGTATTTAGCCATATAGTGACTACTGAGAGCACAGAGCTCATCCCTGTAACCTCCACACAATACAGAGATCTTCCTTGTGATAACGAAACAATATAAATATCATGCCCCTTTTCCACAAAGCTGCTCTATTCTTTTAATGCCCCCCTTCGGCAATTTCATCAGCCCCATTCTGCAATTTCTGTAGCCCCCATCAGACATTTTTACAGCCCCTTCTGTCATTTCCTACAGCCCCCTTCTGTTATTTTTATAGCCCTATTTAGACATTTTTATAGCCCCCTTCAGAAATTTTTATAGCCCCCTTCAGGCATTGTTACTTTCCCCTTCATACATTGTTCCAGCTTCCTTCAGACAGTTTTAGAGCCCCCCTGTAGACATTTTACAGCCCACTGTAGACATTTTTATTAGAGATGCTCAGGCTCAGTTCCTCAGAAACCGAACACACCCGAACTTAGGGTATCCGAGTACCGAGTC
The DNA here is from genome assembly GCF_038048845.1 of Mixophyes fleayi. Classification (NCBI taxonomy): domain Eukaryota; kingdom Metazoa; phylum Chordata; class Amphibia; order Anura; family Limnodynastidae; genus Mixophyes; species Mixophyes fleayi. Next base: position 142,104,937 of record NC_134405.1, on the reverse strand, counting down.
GGCTTGGTACTTTTGCGCTTTTTTGGATTCCACAATGAGGCAAAATGTCATTGTAAACGTCGTCGGATCTCGCGACTTTTGGAATCTATAAATACTGCCCTCCATGGCAATCTAGCACCAATGAAGAGAGGGATACAGAAGGGGTAGCATAGAGTGTAGAGCAGCTGGGCAGGCAAATTTAGAAAATTGAAAGAGGAGGGTGGTAGCAATGTTAAAGAAAGTAATCAGTGACATTCAGGAGAGCTCCATAGCTCCGGTGTTAAATCTCATTGCAGAAAAATACAAATACTATTGCTGCTGTCAGGGTTGGTGTAATTCTGCAATAAAATTGTACAGTGTTATATAGGTAACACAAAAGGGAGAGCTGCGTTGCTAATTGTCATTGCTGAAATACAAATGCTATTCCTTGCAGGCTTTTCTTCTGAATTTGCACCAAAAGTGTACGTTGTTATATACAGCCAAAGACAAGAGCTCCATTGCTAATTGTCATTGCTGAAATACAAATATACTAGTTCTTGCAGGCTTTTCTTCTGAATTTGCTCCAAAAGGTGTAGGGTGTTATATAGGAGCTATATAGGTAACAGACAAAGAGGAGTGCTCTACTGCTAAGAGTCATTGCTGAAATACAAATAGGAGGGCTAGCAGGCTTGTTTTCTGAATTTGCAGGCAAATTTTTCGGGACACAGATAGCATCTCCTGCATGTCATTTTCATTTTTTAAAAAAGTTCTGTAACACCAAGTTCATTGTGTGAGCAAAACAGGAAATGTGATGGAAGTCCCCCCCGCTGTAATGCTCTAACAATAATGGTGGCATTATCAGAAATCACATATCCTCAGGAGAGTCCAAGCAGGATTACCCATGTTGCAATGACATCCCTTAGTTTTTGTAACAGAGTGTCAGCTATATGCCTCTTAGTGAAGCCGCTGATACACAGAGTAGCCTACTTCTGAAAAATGTGACGTACTTGGGTACATGCTGCTGCTGTTCCTGCTGGTGAAGGCAAATTACCAACCCAGTGGGCTGTCACAGTCATATAATCTTTAGTTTTCCCAGTTCCGCTTGTCCCCATATCTGTGGGTTAAGTGTACAATGGGTAGAATGGCATTTTGTAGCCCAATAATTACATTTTTACAAACCTACTGGTAGAGGTGAGACATAGCTTTTCTAGTAAAATGGTGTTGTGATGGAATTTGGTAACAGGGACACAAGACCTCAAGTAATTGTTTAACCCCAGCTGCATTAATAGTGGATATTGGATGCAGATCTAATACTAGCATAGACCCCATGGTGTCTGTGATCCGCTTTGCAACTGGGTCACAGCTTTCTTACTTTCTTTCTCTAGCAAAGTATAGTTTAACAGTCAATTGTTGTAAACTACTAGTAGTCTTCTTCTGGGAATAGGACAGGCTAACTGACAGCAAATACAATTGCTGTCAGCTACCTGTCAATGTGTCTGTGGTCTGTTCCTAGTCTGGTCTCATGAGATGTGTGATAATCTCGCAAGACCAGACTTAGAACCGTGGCTGTATTGAAAGGCAGCTCATAGCGGCAGTATTTTCTGTCAGGTTGCCTGTCTGCAATAGCGACTGTTGGGGCCGCCCCCTTTAGACCAGGGGTGGTCCCTATGATGCCTGCCAGCCAGCCCCCGCCGCAAATATTAAAACAAAATTGTGGGGAATCTAATTCAGTCGGCGCTGCGCCCCCCCCCCACCCCCCCAGGAGCCTGCGATCCAGGCTGCAGCCTGATCAGCCTATTGGTTGATCAAGCCCTGCTGGTGAGCGTGGCTTGCTTTCCGGGATGTGGTTTCTGGTGTTAGTGGCGTTTGTGAAGGGTCGGCTATAATGGTGGTAAGTCCAAATCAGCAATGTCCGCCATCATGGCGAGTATCTCATTTTTTCTCCCAATTGTATGATCATGTGAATGTGACTAAGAGTTTCCTTATCTCTAGGGTGCTGTGCGGCTGGGTGCGTCAGGGCGCCCCGTCATTCATGATGGCAGAAGACTGATTAGTCCTGCAATACTAGAATGTCTGCTGGGAGCACTGGCCGATGTGATGCAGGGTTCCTTTGATTGAAATCTGTTTGGCGCCTGTCTTTACCATGTTATTCTTCTATGCCTTTTGTGTGAGTGAGCAGGTGGCCTCTGTGTGATATGCTCTGGGATGTTGGCTGAATACATAGTCATGGCCTTGAGTTCAGGGTCTTGCAAGGTGATGCTCCCCAAGTCGGATCAGCTGGGTAGGGGATGATGGGCTAAACTATCATCCTGGTACAGTTCCTTGGTTTGCCTGGTGCAGGTTGTGTCTGAATTTGCGCAGCTTCGGCTACAGGATGCCTTTGCTTGGCTGGTTCATCATGATGAGTTGACCCTCTCACGGTAACAGTATACAGTGGCCTTTAAGTACACGCTTGGAGTCCTCGGTCTTGATTGCGCACAGTTTTTTATGAATTCCTTTAGGATAGGTACATCCATATCTGTGGGAGTGGAGGGGGCTTTGGTGCCATATATTCAGGATTTGGGCAGGTGGAAGTCCGCTGCATATGGGAGGTATGTGAGGCCTTCTTTTCTGTCTTGACGTTTGATCTAATTTCTCTGCTCTCTTTGGGTTGACAAAAACCTTGTTGCTTGCCACTCTTGGGTGCAGGGGTGTGATGGGTTTTTCCAGGTTTTTACTCTACAAGTGGGCCTAATTGACTGTTGGCACCTTGAGGTTTTGATGGTTTTTGCCTTCACCTATGCGCCCATCTTTTCCTCCCTTTCATCCTCTGTTCTTTCTCACTACTTGATTTTTTTACTGTCCCCTTGCCTCTGTTCCCTTTCAGTTTGTGGGGATAATGTCTTTATGTGGGGGTTTTTAACAGTATTTGTATTTGCTGCCTTACAGTGCCTGGGACTCTGATGAAGCTGTGGGTTGCTGGCCATTCATTTGTGCATTGGCACGTTTTATACTGGGCTCTTGATACATCTGTATTTTCACACCCAGTGGTGGTATCTTGGTTGGGGCTGCTGGGAGTGGTGTGGCCTAGTTTAAAGGTGTTCTGTCCAGGGAAATTGCCGTGTGTGGGGTGCCACATATCTTTGTCATCCACTTTGGGGAGGATTTTGGTCATGTCAAGTCAGTTGAGTTGATCCTGAACATTCAGCATTGGTGCATACCTCCTGGCCTAATTTGGTCCTGTGCTGGTCCGACATGTGGCGGTACTTCCTGATGAGCGAGTAGTTGACCGTTCTAGCAGGAAAGTTAATTCGGTGGTGACCTGGTGTGCCCTGTCGATGGGTGGTTTGTGGATAGAGCACCTCTTAATTAGATTTCAGAACCCCAGCCTCTATAGGCCTGACGAGGTGCATTTGTTTTAGTTAGGGTTGTTAGAGTGTAGTATGATGGTGGGCCTAGGTTCAGGAGGGAACCTGGTGTAACAGGAGAACACTGTACAGTCGGTAGACAAGGTTGGTTTAGCGCACTTGATGGTAGTGAAGCATTTGGAACATGATCCCTTCGAGGATGCGGCTTAGGTTCAGTGCAAGTCCGCCCCCTGGGGACTGGCTTGTGGTGCACTACAATAAGCCCAGAAGGGTTCGGGTTCTAGAATGCCCGGGATTATTTTCCCAGTTTAAGGTTAAATGACAAGTGTGCTCAGGCAAAATGGTGGATAAGTACTGATGTCCCGAGGGTGGGTGACCCATGATGGGACATCCAGATTGGTATTGAGCCTTTGGCTGCATTCTTGCACTGGGGTCTCTGATGTCACTTACCGCTTTTCCATTCCTCGGGCATACTGGGAGGTGTAGTTTTCAGAGCCTGAAGAAGTGTTGGATTGGCAACTACCAGCAGCTCTTCTTCCCAGGACCCAGCATCTCAAGACTGGTGAGCACTGGTTCCAGGAGTTACAGATACAAAAGTGATAATAAAAACAGGACACATGTCCCTACACTTTCATAATAAGTTTAGTCATAAATGAGGCTAAACGAGCAGGGAGAAGAGAAAAAAGTTAAAATCAATGGAGGGGGGGGGGGGGGGTCTAGAGAGCGCCCTGCAAATGTCAGTGCAGACTGATTTTAAAGTATAGTTTTCAACGACCAGGAAGTGAGCATGTGCCTTTAAATGTGCTAGCCGTACAAGTAGATGCACTTGCGCTAATGTGCGCATAAAAAGCATTGTAAGTTACTTTTGCGATACATAAATGAACCTTATTTTTATTATGAAAGGTGGAACATGAGGATTTTGGCCCACAGGGCTTAACACAGAATGCAATTTTTGATGGTGATATTGAGCTTATTATGAAATGGTCATTTTATGCAGTATAACAAATTGCTTTTATGTATTCATAAGAATATATGAATAAATGATTATATTAGAACATTCCATAGTCACATGTGCTTGCTCCTCATTATTTCTAATGTCAACAACAATCATGATTCCTTTAGATGGGGCTAAAATGAATGAAATAAACCATTCAGGATTCTGTAGCTTTTATGAATGTGTTTAGCACATCAGAAACTCGATCTATAGCTACACTGAGGAAAATAAATACCCATCTATTACACCTTCAGGTGGCCTGCTGTGTTGCGGCATGCCCTCTTTCAGAAATCCACCCAGCCCAGCAGCAGGTCCTTTTCCTGTTTGCCCAGAAGCAGTGGTGAGCATGACAAGTGTTTTGCTGAGCCCTACTGCATCAATGGTATAAACTGAGCAAGAGAAAAAGCTTGTAGTTCTTAGTTTCATTCTTCTCTGCTCACCTCAAGTGTGCAATTTTACTACCAAGGAGAGACATAAGTATGAACATATTAGTCTGCCTTAAAGACAAACAATTTGAATGTCAGGTTTTATTGTGATTTCTGTCTGGGCCTTGGCAAGAGACTCCGGAAGTATAGAGCAGAGGATTGCATAGATTCATTTTATAGCCTGCATAGTCTGACATAGTTGTGCACATTTGTGAAATGGTATTTCTCCAGGGAACAATAACAATAAATGTGTTGTAATTAATATTGGGCATACAAACTCTTCTGTGGTCCTCAGCAGTAGATTAAATGGTCTGTTTGTGTAACCTGGTAGAAGGAAAAATGATCTGCAGTCTTGGGATGTTAGAATCATTGAACTGTGAAATTATAGTAAAACTAAATACATTTTATTAATGCGTAGGAGAGTGAAGGAATATTCTGCAGCCAGGTGGGAAGTTTAGGTCACGGACGCAGCCATTTGATGTGGGATTATCTTAATTCTCCAGCTATATATGTAACATTGAAAACAAGATTACATGAACTATAATAATTCATTCCTGCATTTGCCTCTAAATGCAGATTCTGTTTCTGCAAACAGATATCTAGTCCAGTGATGGAGCATAGCTGACAAATAGGATATTTTATGAAAACTAAGACCGTCAGACACAAAAAAATTCAGGTATTAGTTGGGATTTTTTTTTACAATCAAAAGGACAATGTCCACACCCAGAATTGACAACAAGCAATACAATTACAGTGAAAAAAAATAACCCCCCAATAATAATCTAGTATAAGGATGTGCAACCTTTGGAATAATATTTATTAATGACTGGATTAATATTTTTGGTGAAGTCCAGTTTCCATTGTCGAAGTCGTATAATTGGATGAACGAAAGTATATTGGTTAATATTGTTTTATTGGTCGATTGCACTCAGTATGCCACGCTACATGTGGCATACGGCGATCGCAAGGTAAAATACGCACGTACACACTCGCATTACAACATTTAGTTATTTATATAATTCGTATTCATATTGGTTCCGTTACACTGTAATTTATGAGCAGATAGTATTTGGTTTATTATTAGTTTATATAATATGATTATATGTGCACTTCAGTGATATTTAAGGTTCAGGTTATAGGAAAGGTGTCATGTCTAGTATCATATTAAACCCCTATTCATCAGCAGCTGTCTGGTTCCATCGCCAAAGAGATCGCATATTGCATACTCTAGTTATTGATGTTAGGGAATAAATAGCCAGATTGATATCAGAATGTGAAATGCTAATGAACTCATTGTAACTGGAGCACATCCCCTGGAGAGATGACCCCCACCTTTGGATTCCTTAGTTTGAACTAGCCTATGGCCTGTTTACCCTGGACCCACCCAACGTCTGGACCTATAGAAGCAAGCCACGTGTTTTCTATTGTTCACTCTGTAACACTAAATGTATATATGATCATAGCTGCTCTCCCAGTGTTCAGTCTACTCTGACCACAGTTATCTAAACAGATATACTGTTCACAGGGACCCGTGGAAGTGCAGCGAAGCGCATGCAATACGAGCGCGGTATGTATGTATCTTTTGGTATTGGCTGTACTGTACTGTATTATATTACAATCATGTATTAAAGTGTTAATTGTTTTACATCTGCTAAAATAAATCACTTTGTGCGTTAGAAACAATGCAATCGCTTGGGCAATGCTTATTTGAAAACGATAGAATTACTTTAATACCATCAATAACAGCACTATGGCATTAGACATTTCTGTATTTTGGGATTTCATGTTGGTTTGGGGATCAGCTACTGTATAAAATCTTCATTAACTTGTCCTATATCATTGGTGTGTTCACTGTGCCAGTTTCACTCAACTTTTGTATTACTTGAGTGTTACTAAAGATCATTGCCCTTTTCTATTTTAACTACTTCCTGACTACCTATCATATAAATAATTTGCATATAATTGTCAAGTCAAAATTGCAGTCTCACTGTCTCCACACTAATCTTGCTGCTGATGCTGGAATTAACTTGCAGCACTTTGTCTTGGACCATTTGATGTGTGCCCAATCATTAAACCAGCGTCTGATGTGAAAACACTGTGGACATAATTGATGCATGCCTTAGTTTTGCACTGGTACTCCTAGATGTTCAGCCCTGTACACCTCAAGGTTTATGTTTATTCTCCCCTCTTGGGCGATACCTCCGCTAACTAGAAGTGCACCTAGATCTGCAGAGAGGGAGTGAAGGCGTTCTTTACAAAAGCGTCAACTTACATAAGCTCACATGAAAAAGTCATCTAATTCACCCCTTTGATTAGATAAAACCTTTCAATCTGTCGCCTAAAATATTTCTTGGTTAGGCATCAGTTATGGCTTAAAATGATCATGAGAGTGAGGGGATTTCAGGATTCAGCAGAAAGTGTGCCTATTCTGTACTATACAAGAAACACCCTTACTCCATCCAACTCTTCCCATTGGCCTGTGCATTTTACTCCATAATTCTATGTCCTATATAGGGAAACCTAGGCACTCTAAGCAGGTATGTCATAGTTGCCTACTCTCCTGGAATGTCCGGGAGTCTCCAGAATTCCTGGGAGTCCTCTCGGGCTCCTCGGAGAGCAGGCTACCCTCCCGGTTCCTAACTACCTAAGTAGTAAAGTGGTGAGGAGCGGGGCTTAGGACAAGGACCGTGCATTATCGCGGCCCGACCCCCCTGCTATTAGTCAGAAAAGGTGATTGATGTTCAGGGGGTGAGGCCAAATGACGCAATGCGACGGTCCCCACCCACATCACGCCCACCCCCTCCTGATCTCCCAGAGCAGGCCTTGCCAAAGTTGGCAAGAATGAGTTTTGTGCCTTGTCAAAGCAATTGCTCGTATCTGAGTTAAATGAGGTTTGCTATTGTAAGTCTAATTATTTTCATTACTTTTGCACTAAATCGTGTCCGTAAAAATGTCCATCCCACTTCAAGAAATCCGCCCCCAATACACACCTGAAACAAAACTTGATGGAAACCTCACGACCATAATGGAAGGTGCATGATGAAAAAACAAAACAAACAGAATCAGCTGACTTTGCCAGGGTAAAAAGTAGATTTTTTAAAAATAAACTGGACTGTGTTCATTTAACTTTATTGCTTAGGGAGACACAACAAAACTCTTGCACTCTACAAATTGAAGATGCATGGAACATCCTTCTAAATATAAAGTAAATACACAGTAAACAAATTCAAGATTGCTGATTATAAAAACAACAAAATCTTCTGGGAATAAGTTGTTCAGACTGAAGGTTAAAATTTGGCATTCTCTGTGATTTAATAATCAAAGAGGATATGCAACTCTACAGTGTTATATAATAATGCTGTTAATGCTATTATGGCATGTGTAACAAGCAACACTTGTTTTTAAAATCTAGAAATGCTTTAAGTTGTTAAAGGGCCAGCATCCGGAACATATTAGTTGTTCCAATATATAAAAATTGTCTCAAAACATTCACAAATGTACAGCATATGCAAAGGTTATCAAGCCTGACAGGCACTAACATGTTTGCCATTTGTCGTGAACATAGGGAATTTACAGTTATTTATAAGGGATGAATCATAACTGCAGTGTAAATAGGTTATATCAAATGAATACATTGATAAGTTCAGCTACTAAAGTGTCAAGTGTGAAGACAGAAAGTCTGATGTAAATGTATTTGATGGCTTTGCACATTCCAGTGTGAGAAGATAGGAGTGTCAATTGTGGCAGCTTCAAAGAGCTCTTGTTGTGAGATGTATCCTGACACAAGTTAGTTTTTGGACCCCTGAATAGACTTTGTGGGGCTGGTCACAGCTGGACATCCTTGCAGCCCAAGGCAGCATTTTGAAGGCCTATACAGGTATATAGAAATATGAGCTTCAAAGGAAAATGTCTTCATAGTTCATATTTTGTGGAATCCGGGGGGCACTCCATACTGAGGAGCAGAAATCACACCAGGGTTGTGAATGACAGGTGCGGGTGGTATCCAGGAACAGCTAAAATCACATATCTTTGGAAAAGGTATGTCACATTGTCAATATTTCATCATGTTTGGTATCAAAAGATGGGCAGAGTCATAGGAGATTTAAAATTGGATTGATGTGACTCTCTACAGAAAAGTTAGATAGTAGAATTGGTTAGTAAATCAGACAACATGAAAATGGTGATTGTGTCACAGGCCACAACCCCCTGGTGGTAGAAAGAGGTGTGGAAGTGTCTTTAAAAGGCTGAGACCAGGTATATCATGGTGTCAATCTTTTTGGGAAATCAATTCACATTGATAAGCTGTCAAGCCAATTTCCCTTGGCCAGAAAAGGTTATTAGCGTAAGTGCTACTCTGAATGTAACCCCTTTTATTTTAAACTGATTGCTTGTGTATGTCAATCTATTAATTGTTTATTAATTATTTTTTATATCTGTATGTCCTGTATTTTTGTATATTAAATCTATAATTTAATATGTTGCATCCTTGATACTCTAACAAATCCATTAGCCTGTTTAGAAGAAAAATAGCTCGGCCAAGTTAAGGCCTTTGAATGCCAGTGTGTGATTTGTTGATACATGTCATTAACAAGCTGTGTATGCTTACATTTACATTTGTGTAACAGTCTGAAGGTGTGAAGAGCTATCCCTTTGCTTGCTGGTGTGGGTCTTGCTAGGCTGTGGATAGCTAGAAGCCTTGTGTGCCAGTGTGTGACCGTATATTAGGGTCCTATTACCTGTATTCAATAGGTGGTGGCAAACCTGAAGTGTGTGAGGTGTGAGCACTGTTTGGGGGCGAATCAGTAGGTCTATAACCTGTGTGATAGGTAGAGGGAGACTGCAGGCTGGAATCGTGTGACCTCATACAGCAAATCACCCCAAAGTCACGGCAGCTGGGAGCGTGTTCGTGACACCATTGTATGTAAATTGTAAGTATCTAGTGTAATTATTGTATGTGTTTCCCTGAAATATACTAGACAGTGCTGGATTTAGACAAAATAAGGCCCTTATGATCCATCAAGATGGTGGATGATAGGTCACTCCTCTCTACTTCTGTTTGTTTTTGTTTGATTTTATTCGCTTATTTCATTTCTTTGATAAGGGTAGACCACCATATAGACAGTGATAGTTCTATGCTATTGACGACACTAATTTTAGAATAAACCATATACAATAATAACTAGAGATGAGCGGGTTGGATTCTGAGAAATCTGACAGATCCAAATTCTTGGGTATCAAATTGAACAAAGTTACGACTCAGTTTCTAGCACCAAATTTGGATCTGAAAGTAGGGCAAAACTTCAATTCAGGTAAATGGATCTCATGAGTTTTGGATTGATATCTTCAATATATAGCCCTCTCTCTGTTCTCAGCTGCCATTTTAGAAGTGATAGCATGTGCAGTTCTGTGCTCAGAAAGTAGCTTGTAGAGGTTTGGACAGAGTGAAAGAGGCAATTTTCACCTCTTTGTTCTGTACATTAAGTTTACTCCGAAAAGTATTTAACATATGCTTACAGCAAGCCTATCTGTGTAAAGCGTCCAATTTGCTTCATTTTTTCATTGATACATATGCAACATAAATACATTTTATATTAACAGTCCATAGAATATCAGATGGACTAAAGGATATGAACTGAAATATTGTTTTATGAACATACTGTATATTTTAGCTTTTGTTGATTTTATCTTAGATCGCCATTTCCTCTGGTGAATATATTGTCTTGATTATGAAAGTGAATGTCACATTTATCATATTAACAAAAATTAAATACCACCACATCTGTTGTGTATCCCTTTTAAAATGAAATGAAAATCATCTTTCCTGCAGCAGTCTGTAATTAAATTACAATTAAATAGTGCAAATAGACAGACAGGACTTTATATAAAATAAAATAGCAGCAATGCTAATGTTTTTATTGCTATCAGCCGGAAAGGTCAATCCATAATCAGCCAATCAGTAGCGACTACATAGAACTGCTAGTCATCATCATCACTGTGTATAATTGCACGAACCCTTCAGTGCATTTGTGCTATATGAAAATGCCCATCCTGTGCAAAGAAAAACCCCAGATGTATGACAAACTCTGTATCAGCCTCTATGTTTGGAGAGGTGTGAGCACAGGTGGCTAAGTGGTTAGCACTTCTGCCTTACAGCACTGGGATCATGAGTTCAATTCCTGACCATGGCCTTATCTGTGAGGAGTTTGTATGTTCTCCCTGTGTTTGCGTGGGTTTCCTCCGGGTGCTCCGGTTTCCTCCCACACACCAAAAACATACTAGTAGGTTAATTGGCTGCTAACAAATTGACCCTAGTTCTCTGAGCGCTTTATGCAATAGATGTTTCTGAATATAGCTGAATCCTGTCAGAAAGGAAAGGGATGTGTTTTTTTTAAATTCAGTTCTGTTATTGATCTCTGATGTAAGTAAAGGAAATCCGTAGAATTACAGTAGTTGAGATAAAAAAAAAACAAATGAATTGATTACCTTAGAACAGAGTTGCCAAAGCTTGAAAACATAAATATAAAAAATATAGCTTTAGAGCTTACAGTTTTGTAAGGTGTCTAGTACCATTTCATTCCTTATTGCATGAAGATTCTTTCTTGCCCTGGAGGAGAGAATACTTCTTGGGCTATGATCTGAGTCTGCACATATTCTGGTGTCTTAATGACAATCAAACCTCTACTGAGAAAAAGAAACTCATAGCTCTTCTCAGTTCTGACAGCAAAATCTCTGTGGGTCATTTCTTATGAAAACAGTAAGGCTCATTTACCAATTGAAAATAAAGGGGCCAACCTTCATTAGCTTCAACTGTTAACTTTTCTAAAAACAAAAACTGCTTGGTTTAGCTTTATTGTGAGAGGGAGGACATTGGGGATGCCTCTATTATATGACATCGTTTTATTACATTAACCAAAGTGCACCTAAAGTGTGCTTTTCTGCAAAGAGAAAACAGGAGGGTGCGAAATATAAACATTTGCAAAAGTATTCAACCCCATAAAAGGTCAACATATTTGTCTGTATTACAATTGACACTTCAAACTCATAATTTATTATTTGTCTGATTATTTTAAAAAAATAAGTACAGGAAAATGCCAATTGCAACCCCTGCAGACTAGTACTTGGTGCTACATTTTGCTCCAATAACAGTTTTAAGCCTTTTGGGGTAAGTTCCTACCAAGTGTGCACACCGCATGCCCATTCTACCATGCAGATTTGCTCTTGGATGTTCTGGTTGGTTGCATGATGTCTGTAAACTTCAATTTTCAAATAGTGCCACAGATTCTCAATTGGATTGAGATCTGGATTTTAAATTGACCATTGTAGAATATTCACCTTTTTGTTGTTCAACCATGCCAGCATTGCTTTGATATTGTGGTTGAGATCTTTATCCTGTTGAAAGGTGAACTTTCTCCCAAACATTAGTTTTCCAGCAGACTGAAGCAGATTGGTGAAATCAGATATTGTGTATAGATATAATTATTAAGTAAATAGAATCACCAAGATAAAACCTTTGTTTGAAAAGGAGAAAAATACATATTCAGACATACTTCATAGGGAACAGTGATCCCTATAGTATTCAACATATTTAAAAAAAATGTACCAGTAATATTGTATGAAATAATGTAACTTACACATTTCCTAATTTCTTCAATGAATGTCAACAAACTGCTTGGCATGAGCCCGAACATCACATAACAAACTACTTATAAGTCCTAACTGTAGAGTGAACATATTGGAAGCGATGTGCAGTAAAACAATTTAATGTATTTTGCTTCGGAAACAGATGATCCAGGAACAGATTATAGCAGATAGACCCCAAAATACAAACCATAGTGCAGACATTTTTGTTACATTAATTAATGAATGTAATGTACTTTTAAATGTAAAATAAAATATGATTAAATCTGTATTTTGAAAGAAATTAATAATTTATTATTATTATTATTGATAATAATTAAAATAATAATAATAATAATAATATTAAAATTAAAGGTGGCAAATGTTATAAACCAGGAAAACCACAAGTTATTTGTATAAGATGTATGATGGCTACATGTGACATGAGGGTGAGCTCATATTGTAATCATGTTGATGTAGTGAGACCTGTGGAGTCCCCATGGTGAAGTTACACCCTTGCTGGAGTCCCAGATAAAAACTGTGGTTCCCATTAAACTTCATGCCTGAGATCTGGCCAGGAACAATCACTAACAGTACAGTGGTTTTTAACTTAGACAATTCATTACAATATAATCTTGCTCTACAATTGCAGGGTCAATGAATAGATGTTACTAGATAAGAGTAATATATGGTGTTACTTATTATTATTTTAAAATTTGAAAGATTTGTATTCAGTATACCACTTCTCAAGCAGACCAAAACATCCAAAAAATGCATTTCCGTGCTTGAATGATTTTCAGTGAATTCTATCTGCCTACATCTTTTATATAATTCAGTATGGAGCTCAGCAAGGGAACACATGTTATCCAACCTCAGATAGAAATAACATTAATATATTACCATTATTTGATGGCATGCTGACAAAACATTGGTAAGGTACAAACAAATTGTTTCTCAGTTTGGGACATAAAAAGGTTAGTGTCCATTGGTGCATTGGTGTCCTTCTAACTAGTATGTAAATATTATTCTGAAATAAGAATATAATTTTTACATACGATATGCTGTAAAATATTCAGTAAATATCCACACTGTGGGCCTGATTCATTAAGGCATGTAAATGTCGTTGTGTGCCGTACTTTGTGTAAAATCGCACTGCACGTGCCCAGAAACGAACCATACGCCAGAGAACATAGTAATGTCCAATTCATCGAGAGCAAAGAACTGGAATGTTAGAGGCCCTATCCTGAAGACAAAATGGGTACATAAAATTTAGAAAACTCCAACCAGTCCCAGTGTTAAATCAATAGCACCCACGATTTATAGTTAGGTCTCCCTCCAGCCCCAACATTAAAATAATAATATTTATATTTGCTAAATAGAACTATTTCCCTCCAACCAAACCCAAACATTAAATTAATAGTATTCCCATCTACTATATAAATGCCTAGTGGCGTGTGTGGAAAAAAAAAAACCAAGCTGCAGCGCCACCTGCTGGGCAGAGTTATACACTGACCTATATATTTCTTGAAGGAGAAGTGACAGTTGGGAGTGGTTGGTGGTTGCCGGGGGTGACAGTGGGGAGTTTTTAGCACCTTAAGTAGCTTGATGAAGGATGTGGCGATGAAGATGAAGGATGAGGTGATGGAGAAAAATGATGAGGTGGTGACATGTGGACAAAACCACGTTAAAAAAGGGCGCTTGCGTCGGGAAGTAACGCTCTTCCCCTGAGGAGGCCTGGGCTAGGCCCAAATGCATGACAAGAACCTTTTTAACACCTTAAGTAGCTTGATTTGACTAGAATGCATGAGTATCATGCACGGGTTAACTTGTTTAATATATAAACCTATTTCTCTCCCCCCAAACAGCCCCAGCAATAAATTAAATTGCACTTACGTTTAACAAATATAACCATTTGACACAACCATGACCGGCATTAATTAATTCATGTTCACATTTATTAAATAGTCATCCACCCCAAACTTAGCCCCATTTTCAATTAATAGCCCCCAAACCACCCCAGCATTAAAGATTCCGTCACCTAACCCTAAATTAATAGGCCTCACTACTAAAAAAAAGCTTCACCATCACCCCATAAATAATTAGCCCCCACCTGCACTTAAATACCCTAACTCCCACACTATATTAAGACCCCCCCTTCCCACACACACTATATTAAAACACTGGTCCCCACTCTCACACACACACACACACACACACACACACACACACACTATATTAACACACTGGTCTCCACTCACACTATATTAGCACACTGGCCTCCACTCACTCTATATTAACACACTGGCCTCCACTCACACTATATTAACACAGTGGCCTCCACTCACATTATATTAACACACTGGCCCCTACTCTCACACACACACTACATTGACACACTGGCCTCCACTTACACTGTATTAGCACACTGGCCTCCACTCACTCTATATTAATACACTGGCTCCCACTCTCAGACACTACATTGACACATTGGCCTCCACTCACACTATATTGACACACTAGCCTCCACTCACACTATATTAACACAATGGCCTCCACTCACACTATATTAACACACTGGCCCCCACTCTCACACACACACACTACATTGACACACTGGCCTCCACTCACACTATATTAAAACACACTGGCCTCCACTCACACTATATTAACACACTGGTCCCCACTCTCACACACACACTACATTAACACACTGGCCTCCACACACACATACACACACACACTACATTAACACTTTGGCCTCCACTCACACGCACACACCACATTAACCAACTGGCCTCCACTCACACACTACATTAATACACTGGCCCCCACTCTCACACACACTACATTAACACACTGGCTTACACACACACACACACTACATTAACACACTGGCCTACACACACACTACATTAACACACTAGCCTACACACACACACACACACACACACACTACATTAACACACTGGCCTACACACACACACACACACACACTTACCTTGTTCCCTCCGCACACTGTTGCAGCACTTCTCACAATGAACGGCACCTGTCATGTGGTGCACGTCCCATGTGACAGTTGCCGTTTCACTGATAGGCCACATGTAGGAAGGGGGGGACGAATCAGGAGGATCCATGGCCAACATGAAAGGTGGCTGGTCCCGGAGCAGGGGCCAGCCACCGGTCTAAAATAGGATATTTTTGTCCGGCCCGGGGGGCATATGCCCCCTGACCCACGGCCCAGCCCGCCCCTGGATGACAGCTGTGTATGCATGCTAGAACATATGTTTGCAATCAGAAGCAACTATAAAAATGTTTTTTTATGTACAGTAGACATTCAAAACTTTCTAATAAATGTACTTTATGTTTAAGAAAAAAAATATTTGCTTTATGTTTTGTCATTAATGTCTATATTATTAAGAGGTGACATTAATTGAATAGTTTTTGTTCCTGTGCGTTCTTTTGTGACTTTATTTCACTCATATGTATTGGACATATCCTGCAGTGTCTTGTATGTTAGAGCAGAGTGAATGTAGGCCTGTATTCATGCACAGACATTCGTTTTGCGTTTGTTAATTAATCAGGCCCTGTATGTCAGAATAGTCAGATTAATGTAAAATCTGTTTGATCTCTCGACCTTTCTTATGATCAATCAAGCTATAAAGCTGACAATATCAATATTTGAATTCACTGTTATCTGGCAAGAACAGGGTGCCAGGCTTTTGAATATAGATTAAGCCTGCTTGGCATCCCCTCTTACCATTATATAAATGTATGTCTGTACTGTATTACTAGGCTGGCACTGTTCATAAATGTAGCCATGTTGGTCTACTGGACACCAATGTATGCTGTACCAAGTCCCAAAATATATAATCACCTTCCCATACTGAGGTCTCCAGAAAACTGTTACCACACAGACTATTTGCCCAAACCACTAGCAACTCAATTTGCAAGACTCTATGTGAGCATTATTTAGCCCATATGCTTCAATAACAGAGTGATCATGCTTATTGTATGGACAAGAGGGACCCTATTCTTTAGCAGAGTCTAATCTGACATCCCAGAGCTAAACACGCAGGAGGTTTGCTGTCTACATGAGAAATGAGGTGAGTGACAGCCCTTCCAATAAGCAGTTGCCAATAATGCCAGGGCTAGTAATCTAATTGCATCGCAGTTCAAGCCCCCCACCATGGGAATCTGACTAGCCACAAAAAGATGCCTCTCCCTGGTCATGAGAGACTTAACTTGGACATTTGCATTAAGTATATCTGGTTGTGCTTTTAGACTCCTCTGATTGCATCTCTTTGTGTGCCTGCCTAAAGCAAAATTACATTGGACTTAGTCACCATCTTGCTGTGTGAAAAGTGAAGAAACAATGGATCAGCTCAAATAGTTCTCCGGGACTAGTGATTATAGCTCTGCTTTAGATACGATTTTGTATGTCGGTTCAATGTGCTTAATCCCTTGGAACATTGTTTTAGTGCTTTACATTTGATTGTATCAAGAAGTTTGCCTAGGTGATTTTGTACCCACCATAGGCACCAGATGTGTTTAGCTGGTGATTTCGAGCACTTCTTACCGGTCAGCACAGTAAATGAGCTAACAATAAAACCAGTATTGTACACTGTACAATGTAGTTTCACTAATTCAGATTAAAATATTAGGTTGTCAAGTGTTGTGATCACCTTAACAATAAAAACAGAAATATGGCTTAGGAAAAAAAATACTTCTGTTACTATAGGCCAAATTGGTATATCAGAATGACTTTTATTTATCAATGAATAGATGGAAGGAGTGAAATGTAAGCCTTCCTTTTCTTATCTTGAAATAACGGTGCTAAGTAAAGGTCTATCATTTAGTTCTAAATCTTTACCAAGACTTCTGTGTGAATTCAACTAAAACTAATGTAAATACATTTTTGCCGGAGTCCATATAAGGTGTTACATCATTAGTATGTTGTACCTTATAGAATAATTATTATTATTAATAATTTATTTATTTACTTATTTATTTATGTAGTTTCAGTCATATTACAGTGCTCTGTATAGAGATTATATAATAATTCACATCCATGTTAGTATTGCACATTTTGCCCCATGCGTGCATCTGAGGCTATATGGAGGAAGGGACTTAGATACACATTTGTGAAGGTGCCCAAAAGTAAAAAAATGCTTTGGTCCAGAATTTAAGAAATGCTACACTAAGTCATTGTCCTCAATATTAGAAAAGATCCTTGGAAAGCACTC
Source organism: Mixophyes fleayi (assembly GCF_038048845.1). NCBI lineage: Eukaryota > Metazoa > Chordata > Amphibia > Anura > Limnodynastidae > Mixophyes > Mixophyes fleayi. The sequence continues at coordinate 142,087,353 of NC_134405.1, read as the reverse complement.
CTAGGAGAAAACGTGAACACAAATTTGTTATTTTGACAGTGACGACTAAAAAACAAATATTTGCAATGTTGGAAAGTCCAAAATATTGTCTTTTTCTGATGTAAATGCCAGATAACATGAGTAATGGTAACGATAAAGCTTTCTACCTTTATGAATGATTCATATAATAAATGGTTACAAATGTGGTCACTGTATGTTATCGCTCATCTCCCACAATGATTTGATAAATCTATTCTTTCCCTTTAGATGATGTATGTACAAAAGTGCTTCATAGAGAAAGATGTGGATCCACCCTGAACCCCTTTCCTGCAACACTTTTACCCTAACACCACTTAGTTTTATTACTGTTCATTCTTAGTTAATAGTTTGGTTTCTAGGAAACTGGTACCTGGATACAAGCGATGTAAACAAAATCTGTACTTTAAGCACTAGATACTATGCACAGTCTTATTATTATTGTTATTGTATTTCCTTAAAAAAAAAAATTGGAGTTACCAAAATCTCCAGAATAAGTTGCATATGTTAAATACAATAGTAACATGATGGCAAGCGCACTTCTACAGATCCTAGTACTTTCCAGGACTGACATCCTAATGGTCACAAGAATCACATGAATGATCATTAATATCCTACACAGGTTTAATTGTAAGTATACTACTTCTTCTTATTATTATTATTTCGATGCACAGTACCTATATATATATATATATATAATACAGGTTATTATTAGTATTTTGTGTAGCTATATATATATATATATATATATATATATATATATATATCTCAAAAATTGACCCTAGTTTCTCTCTCTGTCTGTCTGTGTGTGCATGTTAGGGAATTTAGACTGTAAGCTCCAATGGGGCAGGGACTGATGTGAATGAGCTCTTTGTACAGCGCTGCGGAATTAGTGGCGCTATATAAATAATGGTGATGATGATATACCTATATACTTTATACTAGAAAGATAGATAGATAGATAGATAATAAGAATGCTAATAATTCTAGGCAAACACAAAATGAAGCTAGGATCGTATAGCTTCAGGTGCATACATATATCAGTTTTATATATTAGATTAGCTTGCTTCAGGTTTAGTTAATGTTAGCAAAAATCGTTTATCATTCTTGGATTATAGAAAGTGATATAATGTGCACTGTGGCTTATCTCGATCCAGTTCCATGTAATAGTTTATTGAAGTATGATTCTCTCTGCCTGAGTCATCTGCTAGGCAATTTCACTGGATTAGGAGAACGTATGATAAATTTGAGGATTATCTTCAAGATGATTCCTCAGGAGTGAAGTTTTGTTTATGGGAAATATCCAAGATAACTGATTGAAACCACAAGAAAAGCAAATAATATTCCCTACGAGCAGGCTGTTAAGTAACACTTAGAGATTAGAATAATTATATTCAAAAACTTTACTTCCCATTAAGCTAAATAAAAAAAATATTTATCATTGTCTCTTTTTATTTAAGTATTTATCCCCTTCCGTTTGAATTGTGTAAAGAATCAATTACATCAATGTAGAGATGAATGAAATTCGCTAAACTGTTCCACAAAATATTTGCCTCATTCCACTGTTGTCAGAAACTTATTCTGTGTTTTGTTGGCAGAAATTGGCCATAAATGTTCCCAGTCCCATCCCAAACACACCACACAGCAGAATGAATTGACTATAGTCATCAAAGCTTCATTCCAAGACTATAGATTCTGCAAAATTTTAATTTATAAACAGAGTGCGGAATGGTGTCCTATGGAATATCAAGGCAAAAGTATAATTTAATAATTTTATCACGGGTCTATCACAAAACAGGGAAGGTGTTTGCTACAGGCTTCTAAAAGTGGAGACAAGTAGTTAGCTGGCAATCTGCAGAGAAAGGATGCAAACAGAGTTACACATTTGTACAGTAGTTCACCTAGTTTAAAGAGATACAGGTGGAGAAAATAATAGTAAACAGTACCTGCAATAAACTTAGAGTACCTGCAATGAACTCCCTTTTAAAGGGAAGGTGGGAATGTCATCTGTCCATCAAGTTAGGGCTGTGGGAGGAGTGTGAACTATTTAAACCTGTCTGAATTATTGCTCAGTTGTGACCGATGCAGATAGTGGCCGGTGGCTCGGGAGTTGGCCTCTGTCTATCTAGCGTTATGGTCACAAGAAAGAGTGTGGAACTTTATGTTGTTAATTTATTTTACTATCCTGACAATAAAATCAAGGTGTTAGTGTGTGCATGACCTGAAATATACTAGAGATGAGCGCACTCGGATTTATGAAATCCGAGCCCACCCGAACGTTGCCGATCCGAGTCGGATCCGAGACAGATCCGGCTATTGGCGCCAAATTCAAATCTGAAACTGAGGCTCTGACTCATAATCCCGTTGTCAGATCTCGCGATACTCGGATCCTATAAATTCCCCGCTAGTCGCCGCCATCTTCACTCGGGCATTGATCAGGGTAGAGGGAGGGTGTGTTAGGTGGTCCTCTGTCCTGCTATATCTCGTGCTGTTCAGTTCAGTGCTGTGCTGTGCTGTGCTGTGCTGTGCTCAGTCCAGTGGTGCTGTGTCCTGTGCTCTGTCCTTCTGAGGTCAGTGGTGCTGCTGGGTCCTGTGCTGTGTCCTGTTCAGTCCAGTGGTGCTGTGTCCTGTGCTCTGTGCTTCTAAGGGCATAGTTATTTCCCCAATATTCCCCTGTGTTTAAAAAAAAAAAAAAAAAAAAGTTATTTAAAAAAATACCAAAAACTAATTTAATTTTTTTTTAATTACCACAAAATTTGCACAACCAATCCTGCAGTATAAGCCCATTGGTACTGCAATATTACCAAGTTCACACATTCAGCAGTAAAAGTCCAGTGGTACTGCAATATTACAAAGTTCACACATTCTGCAGTATCAGTCCAGTGGTGCTGTGTCCAGTGCTCTGTCCTGCTGAGTTCAGTAGTGTTGCTGGGTCCTGTGCTGTGTCCTTTTCAGTCCAGTGGTGCTGTGTCCTGTGCTCTGTACTTCTAAGGGCATAGTTATTTCCCCATTATTCCCAATTTTTTAAAAAATAAAAAAAAAGTTATAAAAAAAATTTAAATAATTTTTTTTTTAAAAAAAGTAATTATAACCAAATTTGCAAAACCAATCCAGCAGTATAAGTCCAGTGGTACTGCTATATTACAAAGTTCACTGATTCAGAAAAAATGGTGGAGGATTATTTTGCTGACACCATCCAAATAGACATGTCAGACAGTCCATATTGTTACTGGCAGGAAAAAAGGCAGTTTGGAAGCCCCTGTACAAACTGGCTCTATTTTACCTGAGTTGTCCCCCCTCCAGTGTGTACTCGGAAAGAGTTTTTAGTGCAGCGGGGAACCTGGTCAGTGAGCAGCGAAGGAGGTTGCTTCCTCATAACGTTGAAAAAATGATGTTTATAAAAATGTATAATCAATTCCTCAATGAAGTACAGCACTGCCCTCCAGATAGTACAGAGGGACCTGTGGTTGTGGAGTCCAGCGGGGACGAATTGATAATGTGTGATGAGGAGGAAGTACACACTGTAGGGGGAGAGGAATCAGAGGTTGAGGATGAGGACGACATCTTTCCTCAGTAGAGCCTGTTTAGTCTGTACAGGGAGAGATGAATAGCTTTTTTGGTGTGGGGGCCCAAACAAACCAATCATTTCAGCCAAAGTTGTTTGGTAGGCCCTGTCGCTGAAATGATTGGTTTGTTAAAGTGTGCATGTCCTATTTCAACAACATAAGGGTGGGTGTGAGGGCCCAAGGACAATTCCATCTTGGAACTTTTTTTTTTGCATTATATGACCAATCAACAGTCGTTTGCCATGTTCAAAAAGTAAAACCAAATTTAAACAAATTCAAGAAATTAAACCAAAAGTAAAATGCCCTGTCATAATTTAAAACAAGAGGTATTGACGTGCTCTAAAACTACTGTATTGTTGTTTATATTTTATAAACACTACACTTGAAAGCTTGAGTCTTTCAATGAAAATGTAACTGTCCATTTCACGAATATTTGCAACAGGGACAATTTTAGGGTTAAGAAAGTCAACTAATAACACTTCGACGCTGTCTGTCTTTATAAACACTACACTTGGACGTTTGAGGAGGTATTGTGGCCCCGGCACCAAATTTACTACCGGGGCCACTCCACTGTGCAGTCCATATTTAGGTGTATCAGATATTAAACAACGGTGACAGTTGATGCCCAATTTTTTAATTATATTGTTGGCGCTGTAAAAAATTGTGTTCCGGGCACACCACACTACGCAGTCCATACCCTTTTTTGGTGGAATTCTGACCCGTGGAGGGTTTTTTAATTATATTGTGGCCTCGGTACCAAATTGTGTACCACGGCCACCACACTACGCAGTCAAGATAGATAGATGCGTATTATAGATAAAGTACATTCAGTGTTGTGGGGCAAATTGAAAAATATTCAAAATGCACTGACATTATCAAAAACAAGAGGTTTTCACACACTGGAACTCCAACATGTATATGATGGAGAGGATGGAGGAGCAGCCGTATGTGCAGTGTAATGCAGACCTGTTGAAGGTTTTTTATATATTTTATTGTGGTGCCCAGTGCCCACTACTCTACGCAGTCCAGATACTATTTTTGGGTGTAATTCAGACCTTTGAAGGTTTTCTATATATTTTTTATTGTGGTGGCCAGTGGCCAGTCCTCTACGCAGTCCAGATACTATTTTTGGGTGTAATGCAGACCTGTTGAAGGTTTTCTATATATTTTTTATTGTGGTGCCCAGTGCCCACTACTCTACGCAGTCCAGATACTATTTTTGGGTGTAATTCAGACCTGTTGAAGGTTTTCTATATATTATATTGTGGTGGCCAGTGGCCAGTCCTCTACGCAGTCCAGATACTATTTTTGGGTGTAATTCAGACCTGTTGAAGGTTTTCTATATATTTTATTGTGGTGCCCAGTGCCCACTACTCTACGCAGTCCAGATACTATTTTTGGGTGTAATTCTGACCTGTTGAAGGTTTTCTATATATTTTTTATTGTGGTGCCCAGTGCCCACTACTCTACGCAGTCCAGATACTATTTTTGGGTGTAATTCAGACCTGTTGAAGGTTGTCTATATATTTTATTGTGGTGCCCAGTGCCCACTACTCTACGCAGTCCAGATACTATTTTTGGGTGTAATTCAGACCTTTGAAGGTTTTCTATATATTTTTTATTGTGGTGGCCAGTGGCCAGTCCTCTACGCAGTCCAGATACTATTTTTGGGTGTAATGCAGACCTTTGAAGGTTTTCTATATATTTTTTATTGTGGTGGCCAGTGGCCAGTCCTCTACGCAGTCCAGATACTATTTTTGGGTGTAATGCAGACCTGTTGAAGGTTTTCTATATATTTTTTATTGTGGTGCCCAGTGCCCACTACTCTACGCAGTCCAGATACTATTTTTGGGTGTAATTCAGACCTGTTGAAGGTTTTCTATATATTTTTTATTGTGGTGGCCAGTGGCCAGTCCTCTACGCAGTCCAGATACTATTTTTGGGTGTAATGCAGACCTGTTGAAGGTTTTCTATATATTTTTTATTGTGGTGCCCAGTGCCCACTACTCTACGCAGTCCAGATACTATTTTTGGGTGTAATTCAGACCTGTTGAAGGTTTTCTATATATTATATTGTGGTGGCCAGTGGCCAGTCCTCTACGCAGTCCAGATACTATTTTTGGGTGTAATTCAGACCTGTTGAAGGTTTTCTATATATTTTATTGTGGTGCCCAGTGCCCACTACTCTACGCAGTCCAGATACTATTTTTGGGTGTAATTCTGACCTGTTGAAGGTTTTCTATATATTTTTTATTGTGGTGCCCAGTGCCCACTACTCTACGCAGTCCAGATACTATTTTTGGGTGTAATTCAGACCTGTTGAAGGTTTTCTATATATTATATTGTGGTGGCCAGTGGCCAGTCCTCTACGCAGTCCAGATACTATTTTTGGGTGTAATTCAGACCTGTTGAAGGTTTTCTATATATTTTATTGTGGTGCCCAGTGCCCACTACTCTACGCAGTCCAGATACTATTTTTGGGTGTAATTCTGACCTGTTGAAGGTTTTCTATATATTTTTTATTGTGGTGCCCAGTGCCCACTACTCTACGCAGTCCAGATACTATTTTTGGGTGTAATTCAGACCTGTTGAAGGTTTTCTATATATTTTATTGTGGTGCCCAGTGCCCACTACTCTACGCAGTCCAGATACTATTTTTGGGTGTAATTCTGACCTGTTGAAGGTTTTCTATATATTATATTGTGGTGGCCAGTGGCCAGTCCTCTACGCAATCCAGATACTATTTTTGGGTGTAATTCAGACCTGTTGAAGGTTTTCTATATATTTTTTATTGTGGTGCCCAGTGCCCACTACTCTACGCAGTCCAGATACTATTTTTGGGTGTAATTCAGACCTGTTGAAGGTTTTCTATATATTTTTTATTGTGGTGCCCAGTGCCCACTACTCTACGCAGTCCAGATACTATTTTTGGGTGTAATTCAGACCTGTTGAAGGTTTTCTATATATTTTTTATTGTGGTGCCCAGTGCCCACTACTCTACGCAGTCCAAATACTATTTTTGGGTGTAATTCAGACCTGTTGAAGGTTTTCTATATATTATATTGTGGTGGCCAGTGGCCAGTCCTCTACGCAGTCCAGATACTATTTTTGGGTGTAATTCAGACCTGTTGAAGGTTTTCAATATATTTTATTGTGGTGCCCAGTGCCCACTACTCTACGCAGTCCAGATACTATTTTTGGGTGTAATTCTGACCTGTTGAAGGTTTTCTATATATTTTTTATTGTGGTGCCCAGTGCCCACTACTCTACGCAGTCCAGATACTATTTTTGGGTGTAATTCTGACCTGTTGAAGGTTTTCTATATATTATATTGTGGTGGCCAGTGGCCAGTCCTCTACGCAATCCAGATACTATTTTTGGGTGTAATTCAGACCTGTTGAAGGTTTTCTATATATTTTTTATTGTGGTGCCCAGTGCCCACTACTCTACGCAGTCCAGATACTATTTTTGGGTATAATTCAGACCTGTTGAAGGTTTTCTATATATTTTTTATTGTGGTGCCCAGTGCCCACTACTCTACGCAGTCCAGATACTATTTTTGGGTGTAATTCAGACCTGTTAAAGGTTTTCTATATATTTTATTGTGGTGCCCAGTGCCCACTACTCTACGCAGTCCAGATACTATTTTTGGGTGTAATTCAGACCTGTTGAAGGTTTTCTATATATTATATTGTGGTGGCCAGTGGCCAGTCCTCTATGCAGTCCAGATACTATTTTTGGGTGTAATTCAGACCAGTTGATGGGTTTTTAATTGTATTGTGGGGAACACTCCTCTACGCAGTCCAGAAAGACACCTCATTGCAACATTTTGTACTAAAAATAAAAAAAATATTGTGAGGTGTTAGGTGTTCAGAATAGCCTTTAAATTAGTGGAAATTATTGTTATTGAACGTTATTGAGGTTAATAATAGCGTAGGAGTGAAAATAAGCCCAAAAACTTGATTTTTACACTTTTTAGTTTTTTTTCAAAAAAAATCCGAATCCAAAACCTTAAATCCGAACCAAAACGTTTCGGCAGGTGTTTTGCAAAACAAATCCGAACCCAAAACATCGAGAAAATCCGGATCCAAAACACAAAACACGAGACCTCAAAAGTCGCCGGTGCACATCCCTAAAATATACTCATGTCACAATATATGCTAGGTCCATTTTGTCAAAAGCCAGTTAGCCTACCAGTTGTAGGTTTTTGAACTGTTGTGGAGAACTGAGCACCTGGAGGAAACCCATTCACATACAGCCAAGATACAAACCCACCACAGAGAGGGCCCTGGTTGGAATTAAACCCATGACCAGACCACTATGAGGCAGCAGTGATAACCACTGCATACATTTTTGGGTATTGCTGACGTGCATCTCTTTACAGCTTTGGAGGAGAAATGTAAGTGTGCAGGATTGGGCAAGCATAGACCACGTACAGTAAGGGTGTTCACATAACAGAGACCCAATTTGACATGGAGGCATATGCAGATACATCTGTGAGGAGGCATATCTGCTGCGGGTGCTGAAGGACAGATGCAATGATACACAATGTTGATGACAATCAGCAGCATTCTCTAGCTGCTTCTGATCATCTGATTGTGTCGAATTGCTAATATTATATGACTATCTACTCACAGTACCTATGTCACTTCCATTTTGTCTACTGAAGGAAAGAAGATTGTGTTGGATTTCTAAAAGGGAAAACAACAGACGTTTGTATTTAATTTCATTTAATTTATTTTGTACTAGTGTTACATTTAGTTACACTTTATATGGAAAATGTGCGTTCATTAATAGCACTGTCAATATTATATTCTTTCTTGTGTTTATGGTATCTCAATAAATTAATATATTGTGTACAAATAGGATAATGCTACTATTTTCATTATTTGTTACTTAGAAGTCGACCACAAGGCCTCTGCAGCACTGTAGAAATGGGGTTAGAACATAAAACAGAAGTACAACATTGTAGAAGTACATACAGATAAGAACAATGAGTACAGATAAGCAGAATAATAAATTCATGGAAGCAGAACAAATTTCATGCTTCACAAAAACATTTCAGCATAATACTAATGGACAGAGAGAAGAACGGAGAATGAGCAGACATGAGACATAGGGTAGAGTACCCTACTGTGAGGGCTTACATTCTAAAAGGAGAGGACAATGCGATATAAAAGGAGCAAATGGGAACAACAGGCATAATGTGGATTACTATGGCAGAGGTCTGCAAGATAATGAAGTCATGATGTGCAGAGGACTAGATGCGACCATGATGGTGCAGGGGGCTAGCTGGTACAGTGTCCTAGGAGTCCAGATGGTTCAGAGGGTTATTTGGGCAAAATCCAGCATGGTGCAGGGGTCAAGTTACAAAGTCCAGGACAGTAACATAGGAAGTGGAGTGGTAGGCTGCAGCAGGTAAAGCTTGTTACTGAAAGGCATCAGAGGTTGTTCCCTATTGACGCAACTGTGTTGTTTAACTTTGCATTTCCTTACACTTAGTGTAGAAAACCCCCAACATCCCACACCCCAAAACATCTCCCCTTAGAGTGAATGGTAAGATATAGTAGGGATGGATACAAACTAGCTTCATCTGTGCTGCTTGGTCACTTAATAAAAACTCCTACTGGTTTTAATTAGGCTAGGTATGTGCCAGGCTAGAATGATTATATAAACTATGCTTCACTGATCAGCAGCCTAACAATATATATCAAATTCCTTTTACATACTTTGAAAAACACAGTTGCACAGTTTTGAAGCACAAGTTACAATGAAATGAGGGGAATTTACTACTAACACTATCAAGCCACATCTCTATGCTATCTTAACTCTTTCACTATGCTATCATCATCATCATCATTATCATCTATTTATATAGCGCCACTAATTCTGCAGTGCTGCGCAGAGAACTCACTCACATCAGTCCCTGCCCAATTTGATCTTACAATCTAAATTCCCTGACATACCCAAAACAGCCAAAGAGAAAGACTAGGATCAATTTGATAGCGGCCTATTTACCTACTAGTATGTTTTTGAAATGTGGAAGGAAATCGGAGCACTCGGAGGAAACCTACACAAACACAGAGAGAACATACAAAATCCACACAGATAAGGCCATGGTCAGGAGTCGAACTCATGACCCCAGCAGTCTATACTATCCACTGTCCTATATACACACTTCCTATCAAAATAGAAAATAAATAATCCTGCACTTGGTTAAACCCATACTATCCAGTGTACTAGCTGCATAGCAATGTATATCCCCTAAATGGATAAAAAATAAAAACACAATTGTTGTTAGTGCTTATTCTTAATATTACAAATGGTATGATATTTAGCAAAATGAAAGTATGTGGTGTAACTTCATATTTTGATCAAAACATTTAATCTTTTAACCCAACGTATGCACGCATGCACTCACCTTTCATGTAAGGAGGCTGAAATGTAATAAAGGGCTCGTTTATAAATCACACTCAAAAAGTCTTTATGAGGCTGGGTGGACAGCAGGTCTAATGTTGTCTTAGCTGCTGTCCAGGATATGTCATACCAGAATAGAAAATGCTGCAATAACCTAAGGTCATCATTCAGAGACCTGCTCACTCTCAAGAAGTGATACTGGGCAAAACTGGCACCACTCTATAAGCAAACATTAAGTGGCTGATGAATGCAGAAATTTTAGTCATCTTTCAGAATCCTTAGGCACTGCTGATTTTGGAGCTCATTATCAACTGACATGTAGTCCCTGTGCAAATTAAACAATACAACATTACACTCCAAACCATTTTAGTTTATCATCATCATCATCATCATCATTTATTTATATAGCGCAAGCAGATTCTGTACGCTTTACAATTGGGAATAAACAGTAATAAAACAATACTGGGTAATACATACAGAGAGGTAAGAGGGCCCTGCTCGCAAGCTTACAATCTATGGGACAATGGTTTGATACACAAGGGTAAGTGCTACATTCATATTGAATATTTGGCCAGCTAGAATGCAAAGGTTGCAAAGTATTTAGTGGGCTGTATGCTCAGTCATACAACTATGTTGGTCAGAGGGCTGTTGTCCTCAGTTAGCGGTGTAGAGGGTGGTAATAGAGTAACCTAGGGAGATTAAGATGGTGGTTGAGGAATATCATAAGCTTGCCTGAAGAGGTGGGTTTTCAGAGAACGCTTGAAGGTTTGAAGACTAGAGGAAAGTCTTACTGTGCGAGGGAGGGAATTCCACAAAGTGGGTGCAGCCCGAAAAAAGCCCTGCAACCGAGAATGGGAGGAAGTGATGAGAGTGGAAGAGAGACGCAGTTCTTGTGCAGAACAAAGGTGTTGAGTTGGGAGATATTTTGAGACAATTTAGGAGATGTATGTTGGTGCAATTTTGTTTATGGCCTTGTATGTTAGTAGATGAATTTTATATTGGATTCTTTGAAAAACAGGCAACCAATGTAGAGATTGACAGAGTGACTCAGCAGACAAAAAACGATTTGCTAGGAAAATCAATCTAGCAGCTGCTGCGTGCTAAAGAGATTGTAGGGGCTTGAGTCTGATTTTGGGAAGACCAGTATGGAGGGAATTACAATACTCGATGTGGGAGATGATGAGTGCATGAATTAAAGTTTTTGCAGAGTTGATGTGGGGAACAAAGGATAGTTGTGAGTCAAAGATTACACCTGGGCAGCAAGCTTGCGGGGTGGGATTTATGGTCATGTTGTCCATAGAAATTGAAATGTCAGGCAGGAAACTTCTATTGTTGGGTGGGGATATTGTTAATTCTGTGTTTGAAAGATTGAGTTTGAGTTGGCGAGAGGACATCCAAGATGAAATGGCAGAAAGATAGTCAGTAACACAGATGGTGAGAGTTCAGCCAATCAACCAATCAATTCCAAATTATGGGCTAGTCAGTGTGTGCTCCAATACTTCTATAGATATCAGATCACTATTAATCCACTATTAGGACTCGGTGGTTCAAGTGTTTTCTTCAGATATGTTAATGCCTAGCAGAGCTTCATAACCAACCACATTATTCCATAACTGTATAATCATATTTACAAGCAACTCTGCACTACTACAGAGGCCCTTCATGCTTTCTCCATATAATGTTGATTACTTTGCTATCACTTAACCTTTTATAAATCCCTTCACAGAAACCTCTAATATGAGTCCTATTTAAAATAAGTAACCCATAATCTATTCCTTCAGAAGTTTATAATTTGATTTGTGCATATAGTATTTGGAAAATGTTATTTCATCATCATCATCATCATCATCATCATCATCATCATCATCACCATTTATTCATTTTGTGCTACCAATTATGCAGCGCTGCACAGAGAATATTTATCATTCACATCAGTTCTTGCCCATTGGAGCTTACAGTCTAAATTTACTAACACACACATACTATTATTATTTTTGCCAGCAGCCAATTAACCTATCATATTCTTGCATATTATTCATAATTTATTTATGCATACCATAAATATGTGATGGGCTGTCAGGCAGATGATCTCATTGCAGTCAGTCATGAAGTGGGCTGGATGATTACCAGAATTACTGAACAAACACTTTTAAATAAGGAGCCAACAGTTGTTCAAGGTTTTTTTTTTACTCGTTTGTTGTTTTCATAATCTTTTTTGTATATATAAAAGCACTGCACCGTTAATTTAAAACTAAAAATTTTACGTTCTGTCCTTGATACTCTAAGGGACTTCACAACATTTTATTTGCTGAAGACGAATGTATTAATACTGGAACTGCTGAACAGCATTGTGTTACTTGCATGTGTGTGATAAATGCTTTGTTTTGAGTCTGAGAACATCCTTGGTTTTATTTCATAGGCCAATCCCTTGGTGGTGACAGTTTAAGCTAGGAATGGTGGCTTCTTTTGGCACCTGATTTCACTCACTTTTGTAGCCTGTGTGTGAAAAAGTGAAAGACTAAGGGCTAGATGTACTAAGCTGCGGGTTTGAAAAAGTGGGGATGTTGCCTATAGCAACCAATCAGATTCTAGCTTTCATTTATTTAGTACCTTCTACAAAATGAAAGCTAGAATCTGATTGGTTGCTATAGGCAACATCCCCACTTTTTCAAACCCGCAGCTTAGTAAATCTAGCCCTAAGTGGTGGAAATGATTTACCCCTGGCAACCACTATCAATCACATGTGCAGAAAGTGTGTATATGCACATCTTAAGGGCAGTGTCATACAGTGTTATAATGGGATCAGATACAGGTCAGAAAGCGTACAGTGAAGCTGCCATGACATTACTGGCCCTTCTCCTGAGTATTAAGCCACCAAGCCACACAATGCTTTTCTACAAGCCAGTTTCTCACATTCGTCTCGCTTAGACATGTCACCCTGTTGAATAAGGGTTAAAACGAACAAGATGGGTATATTGAGCTAACTGTTAAACAATTCATATATATCATATATAATATTCAGCTCAGTAATACCCAACATTTGATATGTATTTATGTTTTGCAATTATTTTACTCTTCACTTTTAAGGAATGTTAAAAGGATGCAAAGATGGAGGGAAGTCTGATTGGGTACTGAATGGTGCTTCTGCAATGAGGTTCAGCATGGGAAAAATCAAGCCAGCTAGAGATGTCACAGGCAGATGTGATATTATGATAGGAAATAGACCTGGGGGTAAATGTATCAATATGCGGGTTCTTCAACACCCGCGTGTTCAGCCTCTTCCGCGATTAAATTTCAAGCGGCGCTGCATTGTAAAGGGTTTACTTCCCTTTACAATGCAGCGCCGCTTGAAATTTAATCGCGGAAGAGGCTGAACACGCGAGTGTTGAAGAACCCGCATATTGATACATTTACCCCCTGGTATTTACCCAAAATACCAGAATTTCAATGAACTTATTGACCATTTTTTATTACTGATGCCGGGTTGCCAATTATGCAAGACCCATGTGCAAATTACACTTGTAACAGGGGTAATGATACTGAAAGGTATAGTATAGGCAATTATTTATTCATCAAAGCTGCTATTTCCCAGGGGCTATGCCCTGTATGAAAAAAATGATTTTCCTGCAGAGAATTTTTTTTAAATTATCCATGAAGAAAATCTTGGCAGTCGAATTTTGAATTACTCAATTCATCTTCTTCAGTACATATTCACACGTTAAACTGAAGTACCACATAAGTATCTGTGTGCCAAATATATCCAAATTGTATGCTTTAGTAATTTGCCTAGGAATAATTTGGAGATTTTAGGGCCCTCATTGAAACACCAAGGTTAATACAGACGCAGTGCTTTCAGTAACCAGTTCAGCACTGAAGATCCCATGATACTTACACTAGGCTCTCTTCATCAGGGTAGAAGATTCAGTATCTGCTTTTCAATGACATTTAATAAGACACAGTGTGAAGATGATAATCAGGGAGATGATTAATAAAATGAAAACAAGCTCTGCAGGAGCCAGCAATGTGCAAACTGTAGCATTTAGCATACTTGGATATATATATATTTATGTATCTCATCTACAAGAATAAAATCATCAGAGAAAATGGATATGCTCTTATCCCGTGGTTCATTGTCTGTGGTACTGCTATGGTTAAATAACAAGACTAATCTTTTAAAATGATCAATACAATGTGAATTGTTTAGCTTTTCTTACCACTGACTTAGAATAATTTTAAATTAACTGCAAATTTACTGTCAAACTGTCACTGATATGAGCAATGATTACAATTAACCTAGAGAGAGCATCTAAAGAAAATTGTTCTCTCCATTTCTTCATATAGCCAGTTATTGTCGTATGTCACCTTTTTTGGTTGGAAATGGAAATATCCTGGTCTTGTATTTTGGCAGCATGTGTAGGTAGTACATAAGTTATTTCCTTCCATGCCTGATGGTTTTATCCAAGCACTGTGTGTCAGAAAAGATAAAGCCATTAACACATATTGGATCTGAGACTGAGTTGATAGCTTGGTGGACGTAATTTTCAGCTCAAAAAAGCTGCCTGTAAAAATAGTGTGTTTACACCCATATGCTAAATGATACACATCTCAAGATGGGTCCAGCTCTGCACTTGTAGCATATGTGCCAGGTTTACATCTGACATAAATACACAAACAAATACACGCATAACCACAAAGTAAAACTTGTTAACATTTGTTTTGCTAGAGAAAAACACATTCGCTAATAAACCTGATATAATACAGCTGTAGATTATTTAATTTTTTTAAATATTCACACAAAATCCTATAATCAATGCTCAATCATTGCAGAAAGCACCTATCAGCTTCAGACATGAATTTGCTATCAGCCAATCTAGCGGTTAGCTAGTGCTGGCAATCTTCATCAGCAGCAGAGTGTATTTGCACCTGCCCTCTAGCAGGTGCAAATTATACGGCTCCCATAAGGTTACTATACAGGGTAGAAATGGAGCTGTCCAGTATGTGTATGCAGCATGTAGTATTTGTGCACATTTGCACCCATTGCAGTTCAACATAGCAGCAAATTATGTTCCTAGGCAATATTAGCACCTAACTCTAAATCAGCCCCATTGCATTTACCCAATGTCCCCTTGTTTTCTCACTGTTTCCTCTGCATACACATGAGCAGTGTCGGACTGGGACATGAAGGCCCCACCAGGGGAAAGCAATGGTAGGGGCCCATGAAAAAGAGTGTGGTTGCCAACGTTTCGCGAGGGCGCACCGCTGAAGGAGCATGGCCAACCACTAGAGATGAGCCACTAGAGGGGGGAATATAATCCTAAAAAATAAAAATTATATATATATATATATATATATATATATATATATATATATATATATATATACATATATATATTTTAGTTAATAGTTTATGAACACTTTTCGATGTACAGGTGGCTGCCAATTCGCAGTTGTGCCAGATGGTGTTTCTGGAAAAAATCTAGAAGCAAAAGAAAAGGGTTAGGGCGCCAAAATAGTCTAGTACTGTTAGAATAACAGCTATACTTTTATTAACTAAATTATGCGTACCAGAAAGATGGAATATTACAAGTATATCAAATATTTTTCCCAGAGTATTCTAAATCTCATAGCAGACTCAGAGACAGGGTGATTAGAAGCATATAGGGCAAGAAAAAGTGCACAGACCTTTAGACCTTCGTGATTAAACCCAGTACACCAAATCCGTCCAAAGTTGTATGTGCGTACCAGAAATATAAACTTTATAGCTTATCTACATGTAGTTCTGAAGTCTTCATGTGTTCACTGTTACTCTGATATATGGCCCACAATGCAACCAACAAGCAGAAGTATCCATTCAAGCTTGGCAGACACTGCTACATTACAATCCTCTTCAACAAAACCATGTTTATCATTATGTAACCAGACTGCAGCTGTTTCACTTACATGAGACTTTTATATATATACACATATATATATATATATATATATATATATATATATATATATATATATGTCAGTCAGAATTGAGGAGAAATGTTTTGACGGGGTCAGTGGCAGCACCAGGTGACTGACAGTAGTGAACAGTGCAGCATCAGTGAGGTGAAAGTGTTAGATGGGGTGCCCGGGCGAAGGGAAGGGAAGTGGGGCAGATGGGGATCCCGGATGCAGGGAAGGAAAGTGTGAGAGATGGGGAGCACGACAGATGGGGTGCCTTTAACCGGGAGGGAACCCACCGATCCCCACAATATATTAACCCTTTATATTAACACCAATCCCTACTGGGGCAGATCGATATATTTCCTTAGTGGAGAGCGCCATCACTTTGATGGGCAACTGTCCCCCTTTCACTACCAGTAGAGCGAGCTGCCTGGGGCACACACTAAGTATTGGTGCCTGGCGGCTGAGAGGCAGGTAGAGCATGCTGCCCGACTACTGCAAGCTCTCTCCCACCTCTGGATCCGCAAGTGGTCCCTGCAGCATGTTATCCCTTTACATACATGCATACACACACACACACACACACACACACACACACACACACACACGTGTCCCTGCAGGATTTTAACCATTTATACACACACACGTGTCCTACAGACTTTTAACCATTTATACACACATGTCCCTACAGCATTTTAACCATTTATACACACACACACACACACACACACACACACACACTTGTCCCTACAGCATTTTATCTATATTTACACACACACACACACACACACGTCCCTACAGCAGTTTAACCATTTATAAACACACACACGTCTCTACAGAATTTTAACCATTTACACGCACACACATATACACACCAGTCTATACAGCATTTTAACCATTTACACACACACATATATACACACCAGTCTATACAGCATTCTAACTGTTTACATACATACACACACCAGTCTTTACAGCATTTTAAACACACACACACACACACACACACACACACACACACATACATATACAAACACACATACATACATATCACACTTACCTTATCTCCAGCAGCTGTAGCAGGAAGGGGGTCCTGTAGCTTCGCCCCCTCCTACAGGAACAAGAGGATTTCCTTCTTCTTTCAAGCCTGCCCAGGCAGTCCATTATAGGAGCAGCCTGGGAGGGCATACATCTGAACCCCTGGTGCATGCACTTGACCACGCCCCGTGGTTTCCAACAGTGGTGCCCTCCAGGGAATTTCACCGGTGTCCAAGTGGGCCAGTCTGACACTGCACATGAGTAACACTTTACCAGTTTTCCATCTTCTAAACTATTAAATTGAAAATGTACCCGACTCATTACAAACCAAGTTTTGGCTCAGATAGTGAACAATTTCTGAGTATTTTATACATATGCATTTAGGTTCCACTAGATTTCTAAACATTTGGGGTTTAGGAATGAATTCTAACACAATTTAATATTCACAGAAGGCAAACTAACAAATCAAAGTATAAATAAGTGCAATAATGGATGACTAATGGACCTATTTATTAATTAGAGAAATGCCCTCTTTCTGGTAAAAGCAATTTAACAAGTATGTGTACTGTCTTCTTTCGCTATCACCATCTCAGGATGGAGGTAGCAGGAGTATATGATAGGATAAATGCTTTATTTATTTAAATAAAGCATTTTTCAACAATGAGGAATATTTTAAAATCTTTTTTTAAATCTTTTTTACTTATCTTTTTATAAGTGGATCTGGAAGCCCAAGTCCAGGCTTTAAGTCCCACTGTGCATGCGTGAATTGGCAAAACCAGGTTACATATACACAGATGCAAGCAGCAAGAGTTCTCTAACAACTACCAGCCAGTATCCCTGTGCAACTGAGTATCGCTCAGTATCGCTTGACTGTTATGACAAATTGGGGTTATATGAGGTTTTCTATCACTGCTATAAGCGGCAATAGAAAACCTGTTTTATTGTCATTTAATAATAAATGGACCTACTAAGGGTGGTTAGTGCTTAATTTCCTTTACTGACCCTTTTTTGTATGAACCAAAACCATAAATATAAACTTAAATAAAACTTTTAACAAACATATGCCCATAACACTCACAAGATTGAGGGAGTAAGATAAGAGAAATATAGTGTAACATTTATTGACATATATATTTAAATAAAATCACACTCACTTCCGTAAGAGAAGTGAAACCATAAACGTCTACTAAGGGTATGTCCTTTGGTGTCAGTGTTAGTAAACCTGAGCTGTTATCCTACGCTGATAATCTGAATCTTCTGAATCTTAGGTCAATTGTGTTGTGTCTGGTGTTAACAATGCTCCACTCATGACTTGTACCAAGTTCAAAACAATGGGGTGGGTAGCTTTTCTTCAACTAACTTTACCAGAAAGACCTCAATGGATTTTATGCTTCCCCTTAGCTCACTAATGTATGATTTTATTGTAATATATATGTTAGTAAACAGATCACACAGACCATTTTTGTAGTTGATTAGTGCTTTTTATTTATTTTTAATGTCGTATACATCTTACCGTGCAGTCCTCATTGCAGCCAAACCCAGGCCTAGGCAGCCACCATGACGTACAATATCATTGTTGGCATTCTTCAGCTGGTTAAGCAGGTAGTCTATTATGCCCCCTCCATGGTTAGCATGAATGAGTCCCAAAGCATACAGGCCCCCCCCTTCCTGGTACGCAGAGCCAGGTGATGTGTCTTTCGGCAAATAAGTTGCCTTGAACTGCAATGGCTCCTTCTCATGGCCCTTGTGAATGACTCCAAGGCTAGTTGTCGCTGTGAATTTTGCCCAATGCCTATGATTCTCCTGAGAGCCTTAGTATTTGGGCACATCTAAAATACTACTGCAGCTGGCTGGACAGAATGCAGCAGATGGTAGTACAGGAGTGGAGGAGAGCATTTCAGACTTGTACTACAAAACCCAGCATTCAGTGACGGAATCAAAAAGGATGAGTCTAAGTAACAGTTTTTAGACATTTATAGAACTTGAGATACAGTGTATACATTATGTATACTTTGAACTTATTTGTCTTTGTTGCTGTTGCTTCTTTTCGCTACTTGTTATACCATATATTCTATATATTTTCATTATTTGAAAAATACACCTTATAGTGTTTTGTTTTTAAATACTATGGTGAAAAAAACAGCAGCACTTAATTTGCTAAGTGATCGTACAATTCTATATAAGTTCTCAACAATATGTCTTTCTAAACTCGAGCAATGGGAACAGGTTTGACCATGTTAAAGCCGGTTTAAGCACATTAAAGCTTAAATTTCTTTCTTTAATAGTATTTTCAATGTTTTTCCATGCAAACTGAAAATTTGAACTTCAAACTAGAACACAGTGATGTTCAGTGTTCGAATTAAGAAAAACTTTATAAACACTATAATATGTAGCTATTTTAGCTTAAACAGGCAACGAAGAAAATAATAATATAATATAACATAGTTAATAATACCCATGTAATGCTATATTAGTCAGTCGAGCATTTTAATTTGGACTATAATAATAATAATATATAGTATTGGATAAGGTTTGAAATGTTCTTGAATAAGAACTAAAAAGTTCTAATATAAATAAACAATATAGTTGTATGAACAGTATATATTACTGTTTCAGTCTGCTCTATGTATTTTACTCCATTAAACGTGAAGCTGTCACTATCCTAGGTACACTTTGAATGTCTAGAAAGAAAATGTATTTAATGGGAATACACCAATGTTAATGAAAACCTTAGGCATAGCTCAGCATGTGCTCTGTTTAGTATATACTTGTTAGAACTGCAGTGTGTCAAACCTCATAGTGGGGTAGCAGTGCAGCAGGGGATATTTCTCACACTGGGTTTTTGATATTCCTGTTTCAGTCCCATGGTGCTGAGCTGTAATAGAGTATTACTTTGCTAGCTCATGGATGTTAAGAAGAAAATAAGGCCACCATTGGTTATTCAAAGCATGCTCAGTATCACCGCCAATTTGCCTGGTTAGATAAGGAATACTAGTTTAATATGTGCCCTGTGCACAGATACCTTAGCAGAGCTATGACAGAAAAAGAAATTGGATGAGCATCTACGGGAGCGTTTAGACATCCAGACTGAAGCTGACATTAACTCTTTCTTTACAGGGAAGGCACATTTTATTTGTGTTTTGGTTGATGGGATTTTTTTTTAGCATGTTATTATAATTTGGCAAAACTTTTGCTAGTGTGACAGATACATTGCTGTAATTAGATAATTAATTACAGCTGTCATTGTAGTCTATTTAAAATAGCATGTCTGTTTTCTGTAATTATCTCAGGAGATACTGCATGTTTAACCTCTTCCTGGTAAAAGTTCTGCAGCTTAATAAAATACTTTTTGGGCTTATTTAGAGGGTGATGCATATATACTCGTAAGGAAAAGATGCACATAAAAAGCGTATTTACATGCATATGCGTTACAAGATGCATCCAGTTGAAAAACAATAGCATTTGCATTAGCCATACATCAGGCATAAAAAGCGATTATGTTCTTTATATCTACTCAATAGTGTAGATATTGATTAAAAATATTGGAAGTACATGTTAAAGTTGCATTACCCTACTTGTACAAAATATTATAATATGATGAAATATCGTAAACTCAGAGAGAATAGTGTCTTGACAGTGTTATTAATAAATGTGAAAGTCACATTTTCAATATAAAATGTAATTAAATGCAAACACAAATATGAATTAACTGTAATTAAATGAAATACAAACGTGTTATTTCCCCAATGGAAATCTTCTTTCCTTCAGTAGTACAAATGAAAATGTCAATTAGGTAATGTGAATAGTCGCCATTCCATATAATATAGCAATTAATAATTGAATTACTATCAACTGAAGAGGTCAATGCACAACCATAAGTGACTGGATTATTATCATCATTGCATATTGATGCACCAGTTAAAAACACAAGAGAGTGCACATAGTGTAACACTGTAAAAACACTGGGCTTGTGTAAAATGTAATAAAAATGCATTCTTAAATATATTAAATGGAAAGGCTTATCCGAATAGTGACTATGCAAACCAATCTTTGATTACAACGTAGGTTTCTCTAATAGATGGACTAAAGCATATGGGCATCAGTCAAATGTTTACAAAATCTTAGAAATAAACAGAAGTCAAGTGGGTGTCATCCTTATGTAATATTTAAAAGCATAATATTTTATAACCCCTGTCACGAACACCCAGCCTGTCCCAGATACAGTAATCTGAACTTAGTCACATAGCAATGATTACACCTTTTCTGCTACCACAAAGGATTTATTATGGTGTCCTTATGTTCACCAAAAAAATTATTAATGTTTCACACTTAATCACATACACATTTAGCATGAGCCTACCTGGGCTACATAAGTTCACAAAGAATCATGGAGAACACGCCAGATTAAATTGATTTAATCTGAAAATGTTTCCAAGACTTAATTACAAAAAAGTTAATAACACGACATACAATAAATTTGCACAAATAAGTTTCAGAAAATATAAAAGGAAATTAAATCATAGTCCCTTCTTACTAGTAGACCTGGGGGTAAATGTATCAAGCTGAGAGTTTTCCGGCGGGTTTGAAAAACCAACCAGATTCTAGCTATCATTTATTTAGTACATTCTATAAAATGAAAGCTAGAATCTGATTGGTTGCTATAGACAACATCTCCACTTTTCAAACCCGCTGGAAAACTCTCAGCTTGATACATTTACCCCCTGATGTGTGAGGGAACACAATTGTGGAATCTGGGACATTTCAGTCTTGATTGACCCTCTCATGAGAATGCACACGTTATTGTTTAAGTCAGAAGATTTTAAACCTTTTTCCACGTAGCTTTCACCCCCCATCTTTGAAGTTTAGCTGTCAAAAAGGACAGGGCTTTCGAAGTGAGCTAGGGATGTCCTGAGATCGGACTGTTCACAGGACCTGATTTCCCACCTTTGCTCATTCTGCTTTCCTAGATGGATTACAACTGTGGGGCTTCAAACTCCTCCAAGATCCTATCTCTCCCTGGTCTGACTATTTTCAACAGATTAATGACACTTGTATAAGTTGAAACTCATGTCACCTATCAAAGCAGAAGGGGATGAGGGGACACTGTGGGGTAGTTGCCAAGAAAAAAAATAGAAAAACATTATAAAGGGAAAGAACATGTCAGTGCAAAATGTGGTTGTCACACATTGCATCAGCTAACCTGCATTTTGGTCATTGTTCTTACCTGTTTCCCTTGGTTCTCACTTCCTGCATTCACTTGCTGATCTGAACTGAGCATGTGCACACCTGGGGGTAAATGTATCAAGCTGAGAGTTTTCCGGCGGGAAATCAAATTCTAGATATCATTTATTTAGTACGCTCTACAAATTGATAGCTAGAATCTGATTGGTTGCTATAGGCAACAACTCCATTTTTCAAATTTACCCCCTGGTCTTTTGTAAAACTTCCTGCATTCTCTTGATTGGCTAATTGCCTGTCAGCTCTGTCTATTTAAGGCACCTGCTTCTCTACCAAGTTGCCAGATCTGCAGGTCTCCATACTTGTTAGGAAGCTGTCCTCTCTGGCTCCTGTCTGTACATCGGTATTCTGTCTACCCGTTCCACGATCAAGACTCTGGCATTATCATCATCGGTCCCGTCCTCAAGCTATTCGCTTTCCAGGGATCTCAGTGCATCAGTTCTCTGCAGTTCACCACTTCTCAGTTGGTATCCTGTGTTTTCTGTTTCATGATCAAGACCTGCGGTATTGTTGCAGGAACCTCGTGCCTCATAATCAGTCCTGTTCTCAGCTATTCACTTTCTAAAGACCGCAACGCTTCGATTCACTGCCGTTCACCTGAACCTCTTCAATTATTGTCCAGCAGTCCTGCTCCACTCCATAGTTCCATCTCACCCTGCACTAATCCCCTTTAGAGGACCGTAACCTGCGGCTAGAGAGTAGCTAAGTCCATATTCACTTATGTGGAGCCATGATGAATACCTGTCTACCGTTAGACTCAGCACCTCTCTGGTGGTAAGTCTAACTAGAACGGGGCGTCGAGGTCTATTCCAAATTCAGGCTCCGTGACAGAAAGATCTAGCCACATTAGTAGAGAAGCAGGTGCTTTAAATAGACAGAGCGGACAGGCAATTAGCCAATCAAAAGAATGCAGGAAGTTTTGAAAAGACCAGGTGTGCACATGTTCAGTTCAGACCAGCAAGTGAATGCAGGGAGTGAGAACCAAGGGAAACAGGTAAGAACAGTGACCAAAATGCAGGTTTGCTGGTGCATTGTGTGACAGTGGTAATATAGACCTTCATAGGGACATCACAATGAGGGCCACTAGTCATCCCAGGGGGGAGTCTGGTGAAGCTAAGGGCTTAATATCCAATTTTAGTTGCCATAAGACAGGTATTGTATATTTAGTGAAGTTCCACCCCCCCTTATAAAAATATTGGCATATCTGGGGGAACATTTTGTCCCCGTTGCTGTACCTGTATTCTGATGATAAAACTATTTTCTTCTCTTTAAAGGGGGAGAAACTTAGGAGCGGTTTGTGGGGGTGTGAGCAACATTGGTTTAGCCCCATCATCGCTGTGCTCCACCAGGACCAGCCACCTATGTACTGAACTGTTAATGAGCTTCTCTTCCTTCCTACCTTCCCTAGTCCATCCTCTCTTCTCTCCTGTCCTCTTTTCCCTTTTCCTCCTACCTTACTTTATTGTGTTCCCTTTCCATTGCTGATAAAAATTGGTAAGTGTCATTCAGAGATTAACATAATTTAGGGACTGGTGGGACAATAATAATGTTATACAGGGGCTGGTGTATTGATGATTATTGTTATATGAGAGTGAGGTTTTAATGTCAAGTGGCAGCTCTCTATTAAATGTGAGTGCAATTCGAGTAATGTGGGTGTTGGTGGGGCTACTAAAATATTGAACAGGCTATTGATGTAATATAAGGTCTCTTTTAAATGGAGGGCCATTAATTTAAGGCCAGTACTAACTGGAGGAAATTGACCTATTTATTATACTTGAATCATCACCGTCATTATCATTAGCAATAGGGTGCCTCACTTTCAGAGTTCTTACCAACATTTCTCCCCCATACATCTCTGAGACCTTGTCTCAAGGTGCATACCCACCCGGCCACTCCACTTTGCCTCTGACCTCCGCCTTAATTCACCTCTCATTACTTCCAATAAATCCAACTTAGTGATAATTGTTACATATTCTATTGGTAACAGTACATTATTATAACAGTTAGTGTAAATATGAACATATCTTATTTAATTATTTTTATGCAAAAAAACATAAAATGTCACATTTTCTGAAAATCCAGCAAAATAACTCAGCATTCCCTGTCTATCATTTCTCAGTGCTATGGGTGCTGACCTTTATGATGAAGCTGTTTTACAAAATAACATCTTATATATCTACTGTACAAGTTACTTGAATTCTGTTAACTCATCCACACTGTACAGAAGAACTTAAAAAGGCCCCCAAGGGGGAGGGGGGTTGTTGTTGGAGACTCTTGGAAGAGCAAGTACTTGGACTGATTGAGAATAACCGTATTCTCTCAGGGCCAGAAATGATTGCTGAAGCAGGAGCTTCTTCAGACAGAGCAGATTGTATGCCTAGGTCTGATTCTGTCACTACTCCATCGGGAGAAACTCTTAGATTGTGGGGAATTGGTGAGCCTACATCGGTAGGCAGACGAATACCCAGGGTCCCACCAAGATGGTGGAGAGTTGGCCGAGCGGCTGAGATCTTCAAGATACATAGACCCTCCTTACAGACCAGATTCCCTGGCCCATGTGGATTGTTGTATGTGGACTTTATTATCAGGAATTTGTGCCTGCTAGGACTCTGTGCGGAGAAGTAACCTGCTGGGGACTTTCTTGGGGAGCTTGCACAGGTGATTTTCTGACACTTGTTACATTTGGTGGGGGAGCAAGTTTCTCATTAGGGAGCACTGTTGTATTTTACTGAGTGTGTACACTTTGTTTAATAAAAGGGGTTATTATCTCTGTCCTGCCTCCTTACCTGTGTGACCTGTGAACATAGAGGACTGGATATTTAGAGAACTATGGTTCCAACCATGGTATGTTCACAGACATCATTCCAGCATTCTAAAATTACCCCATTTGGACTCCCTTGCATGGATCACTCAAAGAATAAACAAAATGATTTGGTATGCAGGCAAAATCACAAGTTTTTTTTTTACCTTTTACATTTGGCACTATGTGTTTTTAACTGCTAGTCTGTATAGGGGATTGTACTCAAATTTATTCCTCTGAATGCAGAAGCCCCTGCTTTATATTTGTGAAAGGATGATCCTAGGGGTATGGGGTTCTAATGGCCTTAATAGTCTGGCAAATGTATGGATGACCATTTAATAACGTAATTTATAAATATTACAGTCAGCCAACTCCTCACAAAGGCAGTTCTGATTCAATCTAAGAAATATAATTCTTATTTTCCTTTAAATCCACAGGACCAATGTTCATATAACTTTTGCTCATCTCCTCAAGAAAAACTGTGCACAAGATGTAGCTTCATTTAAAATGTCTTGTATTATTAATTAACATTCTAATTGTAAAAACTTATGTCTATATTATAAGACAGTATAACAGAGTATTTATACAAACTAGAAAACCTACACAGACCTATAAAAGGATTGAGCAACTTCCACATCTGTATTGTTTGTTTAAGAGACATGTTGGTATCAGTAGCTGATATGAAGTGCTGGTGCTGTATTGACATTTGGAGGTTTTTGGGGTACCTCTTGGTAAGTTAGCTCTCAATTTAAAAACACATATATGTATGGCCCAATATAGGGACTCTCACTGTTTAGAGTTAGGAGCAGAAGCACCATGAAGCGGCAGGTGGCTTTCTATACATTTGCAAATGTGTGCAACTGAGGTTTCTTCATTTTTATGTGTAAGTAGAAATGGCAGTTCCTTTGCTGGCTATAGCAGTGTGCTGGGGAAATTTTTCTCTGTATTTATACAAACTCAACAGAGTTTGTTTCATACAATAGATTGCATTCATTGCCTCTTTTGTAAATATACTAGTCATTGTGTGTGTGTGTGTGTGTGTGTGTGTGTGTGTGTGTGTGTGTGTGTGTGTGTATGTAAGGGTGTGTGTATGTGAGCTTCACCCATTGTCTAAAAGTGTGTGAATGTTTTGTGTGTGTTGGGAAAGGGGGAGGAGGGGGAGAGGGGAGCTGTTGGGGGGAAGAGAGCGATAGATCCTTAAGTTAGACTCCATTCTAAGCATTCAAACACATTTCACTCTTTCATCCATTTCACAACATCTTACATGGAAACTTCTAGCATCACAGCAAAGACATTACACAGGAGACAATTTTTCTAATCATGATCATCGCATTATTTTACACTGACAGCCATCTTGCAAGCATGGTAATTTCTACATCAAACTCCATTTTCTCCAGCACCTTGCTGCCATAGTAACGACTTCGATTTCTCCAGCAACAAACCACATTATTTCAAAGTTTCCCATTACAGACTACCTTCAGTCATTCCACACATCACAGGAACTCTAGGACTCACATTTCAAACCAAAGACAAACAAACTACCATTTATCACACATATAATCCCGTATCACTGGGTCTCATAAATCGAAAGTACAACTGCATACCACTGCAGGATCTGACACATTGTCAGCCATCTTACCACTGCTTCCAGCCACACTGCTGAACCACAGTGCCACCTCAAATGTATACAATTTCTATTTATGGAATACAGTTACTCTACAACACAGTCACATATTAATCACACAATCTCTATTTATGAAATCAACACAGTTTATGCATAACCTTACCATGCATAACAATCCTACCATTTACTATGCATTTACACTAAACTGCATTAAACAGTCTTTAAACATATACACAGTACTTACCATAACAAGCAAATATTTACACATTATAAATATTTAATTCAACACATTATAACTATTCATCATCATCATCATCATCATCATTTATTTATATAGCGCCAACATATTCCGTAGCGCTTTACAATTGGGGACAAACGTAATAAACTAATAAACAAACTGGGTAAAACAGACAAAGAGGTGAGAAGGCCCTGCTCGCAAGCTTACAATCTATGGGACAATGGGAGATTGACACATGAGGTTAAGTATACATTTTGCATCTTGGCCCAGCCAGACTGCAAAGGTAAGGTGACTCATAAGCTAAATGATCCTGTCACACAACAATGTTGGTCCGGGGGTAGTTGTCTTGTGTGAAATTGTGTAACAGGCTAAAGGTAGTGAGGTTAAGATGGTGGTTGAGGAATATTATAAGCTTGTCTGAATAGGTAGGTTTTCAGAGAACGCTTGAAAGTTTGTAGAACAGAGGAGAGTCTTATTGTGCGAGGGAGAGAGTTCCATAGAGTGGGTGCAGCCCGAAAAAAGTCCTGTAACCGGGAATGGGAGGATGTAATGAGGGTGGATGAGAGACGCAGATCTTTTGCAGAACGGAGTTGCCGAGTTGGGAGATATTTTGAGACAAGAGAGGAGATGTATGTTGGTGCAGCTTTGTTGATGGCGTTGTAGGTTAGTAAAAGTATTTTATATTGCATTCGGTAGAAGACAGGCAGCCAGTGTAGAGACATACAGAGTGATTCAACAGAGGAATAGCTATTTGCAAGGAAAATCAGTCTTGCCGAAGCATGCAAAATAGATTTTAGGGGTTTGAGTCTGTTTTTGGGAAGACCAGTAAGGAGGGAATTGCAATAGTCAATGCGGGAGATGATTAGTGCATGAATTAAGGTTTTAGCAGTGTCTTGTGTGAGATATGTGCGGATTCTGGAAATGTTCTTTAGATGTATGTAACATGATTTAGATATAGAGTCAATGTGGGGAACAAAGGATAGGCGTGAATCAAGGATTACACCTAGGCAGCGAGCTTGTGGGGTGGGATTTATGGTCATGTTATCAACAGAGATAGAAATGTCAGAACTATTGAACTATTTCATTCAAATAGGTGTGGTAGGGTAACCTGGCACTTACAAACCCGTCACACACCACACTGACAGAAAAATTAGGACCAGTACAAGAGCGATAATATAATGATAGCCAATAACCATGTAAGTGACAAGTAGTATTTCCGGCAACTAAAATTCCCTGCAAATGTAAAGAGCAACTTGCAAAACCTATACACTAACAAATCACGCCACTTGTAATGGACATAATGAAAACTGCGGTTTTAAAGTGGCAGTGGGTGGACCCACAGCCAGGGCCGGTGCTAGGGTCCACGGCGCCATAGGCATTTTTAAAAAATCGCCACCCCCCCGCAAAAATCGCCGCCCCCCCCCGCAAAAATCGCCGCCCTCCTCCCTCCTCTCCTTACCTTGTATCACCACCGCCGCCTCTCTGCTCCGTCTCCTCCCCTCCACTCACTGACACTAGTAAGTGGAGGGGAGGAGACGGAGCAGTGAGGCGGCGGTGGTGACAAAATAGCCTCTTCCCCCCTCCCCGTCCATCTGAATGCTGTGCGGCGACCGTGACAGGTATGGTCAGCGGTCGCCGCACAGTTTTATAGTATTTTAGAATACTGTGGCTCCCTCCAGGCGCCCTCCAGAGCCCGGCGCCCTAGGCAAGTGCCTAACCTTGCCTAATGGGAGCGCCGGGCCTGCCCACAGCCTGTATAATGTAATCCGGACCATGTCTCCAGTGGCGTTTTATCTTTCACAGCTACTGTGGGCACACGGTTTTTAAAGTAGACTGCAGTGGACACTGCTTCATGCCAAAACCTTTTCTCCAGACCTGCATCATTCAACATAGTCTCTGCTCGTTCAACAATTTTTCTGTTAGCTCATTCTCTCACACCGTTCTGTTCTGGTGTGTAGGCAATTGTTAGTTGGTGCTGTATGTCATATTTTCTTAAGTATTCAGCTAAAGTCCTGGTGTCATATTCTCCACCATTGTCAGATCTTAAGGCTTTTAGTTTCAGACCCGTTTGAGTCTCTACAAGGCTCTTGCATTCCGTAATTTTCTCTATGACTTCACTCTTAGCTCTTACGAAGTAAACATATGTTATCCTAGTTGCGTCATCAATGACTGTCAGAAAATATTTGTAGCCACTGACAGTTTTCACCCTCATTGGACCACACACATCAGTATGCATTGGAGCTAGGGGTACTTCAGCTCTAGTTGCTAACGTGGGTAAGGGGCTACGAGTTTTCTTACCCTTTGAACAGTTTGGAGAGACCGACGTGCTGCATATAGTGATGCCTGTCACCATCCCATCAGCGAGCTTCTGGACATTGTCATATCCCAGATGACCCAATCTCCTATGCCACAGCTCCATTGATTTACTGTTATCTAAATCTGCCATCACATGACACTCTACAGTGTCTAAGATATAAAACTGGTTACACCTAGTTGCTGTTGCAATTGCAGTAACTTTCTGGTTTTGAAGCACATATTTGCCTTCTGCAAATTTGACCTTACAACTTTTTTTCTCACGGATGCTTATAGCGATAAGGTTGGTTCCCAACTTTGGTACATACAATAGGTCTTGTATATTTGTGATGATGGGTTCACCTTTTATATTCAGGCAGACTGTGATAATCCTAGGTTTTGTTGCAGTAAGAACCTTTCCACCGATTCCTTTTACTGTAACTGGATCACATGGTTTCAACTAGAGATGCTCACTGACCCCGTGTTTTGGTTTTGGATCTGGATTACCTTCGTGTTTTGGTTTTGGTTTTGCCAAAACTGCTCTTGCGTGTTTTCATTTTGTTTGGTTTTGTTTTTCTATTTTTTAAAAAAAATAATTTTTTTGGGCTAAAATAACATAATTTAGGTATTATGTTGTACCTACATTATTATTAACCTCACTAACTCTAATTTCCAGTCATTTCCATTCAATTTTGACCACCTCATAGGTCACAATATTATTTTCATACACATTGCCGCAGTTGTTGTCAGCGATAAGAAAAAGACTATTGTCATGCCTGGGCATTAGACCAAAAATCCACCTCTTAAGTGTGAAATTATTTTTACACAAATCCTGACAACAGTTGTCTAGCCATTTGTGGCGTTGTTAGTAGAGGTAGGGACCTTAACCATCTAGGATCCTCATTCATGTTACGGCATTCGAAGTGAGTTCATGGAAAGCTGTTGGGAAAATCAGAAACTTATGTCAAAAAAATAACAACAGCACTCCAGCATCATCTACCTTCCTTCTCTCATTAAGATCCCAGCACCTGCAATCTACACCCCCAACACCTTCATCATCAATATCCCCAGAAGCAACAATTGACTGTTAAACTATCCTTTTCTAGAGAAAGAAAGTAAGAAAGCTGTGACCCAGTGGCAAAGTGGATCACAGACGCCATGGGGACTATGCTAGTATTAGATCTGTGTACAATGTCCACTATTAATGCAGCTGGAATTAGACAGTTACTTGAGGTCTTCTGTCCCTGTTACCAAATTCCATCTCAACCCCATTTTACTAGAAAAGCTATTCCTCTACCAGAAGGTTCATAAAAATGTAATTATTGGGATACAAAATGCCATTCTACCCACTGTACACTTAACCACAGATATGCGGACAAGCGGAACTAAGCAAACTAAAGATTATATGACTGTGACAGCCCACTGGGTTGGTGATTCGCCTTCACCAGCAGGAACAGCCGCTGCATGTACCCAAGTAAGTAACATTTTTCAGAAGTAAGCTACTCTGTGTATCAGCGGCTTCAGTAAGAGACATACAACTGACAATCTGTTACAAAAAGTAAGGGATGTCATTGCAACATGGCTAATCCTGCTTGGACTCTCCTGAGGATATGTAATTTCTGATAACAACACCAATATTGCTGAATTACAGCGGGGGGGGGGGGGAATTCCATCACATTTCCTGTTTTGCTCACACAATCAACTTGGTGTTACAGAACCTTTAAAAAATGACAATGACATGCAGGAGATGCTGTTTGTGTCCCGAAAAATTTAGGGTCATTTTCGGGATTCTGCTACAGCATGTAGGAGAATGCAGCAGCTGCAAGAAGACTAACATTTGAGGGGAATGTACTTTAGTCCAGCGAAATAGTCACCTGTGAAGAGAGTGCAGACACGGTTAGCTTGAGTCAAGTGATTGCCTTAATTATACATTTTGAGAAGGAGCTACATAAATTTAACGGATGAAATAAAATAAAGTAAATGTGCTAACTATATTTTAATTGTAGATTAAGTACTTAATTTGCTTCGCCAGGATCCAAGAGCTATCAACATCTTGTAGTGATGTCTACTCCTTCAGTCTCTCTGGGAACTGCTTGTCAGAAAAAAAGTAGCTTTCCCAAGACACCCAGGGGTAAATGTATTAAACTCCGGTTTCTTCAACTCCCGTGAGTTCGGCGTCTTCGGCGCTTAAATTTAAAGCGGCACTGCCTTGTAAAGGGAAGTTTCCCTTTACAAGGCAGCGCCGCTTTAAATTTAAGCGCCGAAGACGCCGAACTCGCGGGAGTTGAAGAAACCGGAGGTTAATACATTTACCCCCCAGTGGTGATGCAGATGAGTCAGCACATTTTGATATTTGCTCTGCTGTGAATGAATTGGCCAAAAATAGTGACAGCTCTGCCCTAAAATGAACTACTAATACCATTCGGAATGCCATTATCATTAATTACATCATAGTACACAGACTTCTATGATGGTGGGATGAATTAGTATTGTTTCAGGAAGATTAGCACTGAACCCTGCCACCTCTCCTGTTTCTGAGTGAGCTATGGTACAATAAAATGTAAGTGCAGATTTAGACCAAGCCGGGCAGGCCTCTAATTTCTATTTCAGCAATTACAATTAGCAATGGAGCAAGTGTCATCCTCACTTGGTGTATCACTAGCTACACTCGGTCTGTTCAGGCACACATCAGCAGAAATGCTGAAAGGGCCCTTCTTTATGGGTACATTATCAGAATGGTCACAATTACACATACCACTCGTGGATGGACTGTCCTCATGGATTGGTGTCATTTCTGATTCTGAGCATACATTTTCCTCTAATACCTTACTGTTTTCTTGCAGCTCGGCTTTCACACGTAACAGTAGTTGTGCACCACTTTTGGACTCCAAATTACTTGGTCTTGCTTGGTCACGACTGACCTTACAAGAAGAAGGCTCTGTAACATTTTTAGATCTCGCACTAATAGAGAAAAGCAGCGGCCTCATTCTTTCTTTGCCACTGCATGTGTAGAATGGCATGTTGGAAATTATTTTGCTCGGCAGTTAACTTTTCATCAGTTACAGCTCTTTTGTCTTCAACACGGTAAAAGCTTTTTTTGTTTTTGTTTTTTTCCCTGACTTAAAAAGACTATGTTCTTTTACATAGGCTTTACCAGATGACATACAGGGAAGACTACCATCAGGACTGGTGCCAGCAGCTGCTTGCTGATCCTGCTCATATGTGGACTGCTGTGAATCCATTTTAATGAGACCCAAAACACTTGTAGTGCAAATTCAGAAAAATATAGTGCTGGTATATAATAATTTCAGCACCAGAAAAAATGTTTTTTTTCAAAGAGGGGAATATCTGACACCCCAAACACTTGTAGTGCAAATTCAGAAATATATACTGCTGGTATATAGTAATATAAGCACCAGAAAATTGCTTTTTTAGAACTGGGGAATATCTGGCACCCCAAACACTTGTAGTGCACATTCAGAAATATATACTGCTGGTATATTACTATTTCTGCAGGCAGAAAATTGTTTCTTTAGGAGGGAATATGACACCCCAAACAGTTTGCAATGTTTGCAAAAATGTCTCCTCTATCCTCCTCTCTTCCTGCTTTAATAACTGCTCTAATAACTGCTCTCTTTCTGCTGTAATAAGTGCTGTAATAATTGTTCTCTCCCTGCTCTAATGCTGCGACCTAACCCTTCTCTCTCTCTCTGTCAATTGACACTGGATTGCTGTGGAGGCAGATATTTATGCATTTGAAACATCGCGAGAACCGAGCTCCAAGATCTGACGACGTTACGATGACGGTTTGCCTCATTTTCAAATCCGAATAGGCGGGAGACTACCGAGCCTGCTTGGCTCGGTACTCGGATACCTGAAGTTCGGGCAGGTTCGGTTCTTGGGGAACCGAGCCCGCCCATCTCTATTTTCAACATACTGAACCATTCCTGATTGTAGCTAAAATGTCTTGTGGCCCCCGAGTCCATATACCAGTAGTTTTTCTTATGACTATCTGTTACATTCAACGCTGACTCATTAGGTTTTTCACGCTTTTTCTGTTGCGCACCACATCTAACTTTTAGTCTGTATTCAAATGAAGCATTTAAATATGAAGCATTTAAACTTTGGCTTCTTGGACTTCACACTTTTTGTGAGTAGAGCGCTACTCTTAGCATTTGCCTCAACAAGAATTCTCTGTTTGAATTGCAGCAGCTTAGCTCACACAATTTCTGTTAATAACTTGGTATTGTTGGACTCCAAAGTTATTACTATGAAATCATACTCTGGTGTGAGATTCAGCATCGCCATTGCGACTTCCTCGTCTTCCACCTGTGCTCCCACAGATGCCAATTGCTGGGATATTGACAGCATTTTGTCTATGTACTCATTCATATTATCACAGTGTACACCTCAAGTTTATCCTTCTTATCAGACCTTTGCGCTCATACGTATTTTTAAGAGCAGTCCAAATCTCACTTGCTGAATCTCTATTATTAATGATAGAATACATGTGTTGTTCTACAGCTAAGCCAATGTTGCCCATGGCTCTATTCACTTCATCAGCCTTTGGACTGGCGTCTGGATCTACTGTGACTTTACACAACTTTTCCCGCATTAACTGCATTTGCATTACAAATCTCCACGTTGCATAATTCTCAGAACTTAGCAAAGTTCATAATGGTGCCTGTGCTGTGTATTTTTTCATTGTGTACTGAATAAAAGACTATTCTGAAGTATATCAGCTTTCTTTATTCTCTTGTATTTTTGTTATCTTTCTTTATGTTTAAGCGTTTACTTTAGCACACATTACCTGACCCCATAACATGTTGGTTATACCTTTTGATGGAATTAAAGCTGTTCAGCGGTGTTAATGTGGATGTTAAGTCACAACGCTTTTGTAACTTAAACAGGTTTCTGTTTATTAAAGATGATAACACAGATGCAGCTACTCACAGTTGGTAACTTTTAGTACAGCAGGCAATAACTGTATTATGCAGTCTTGTACACAGATACACTTGTATATGTATAAAGGCAGGACTATTCACATCTGTGCCCCTTCACAACACCTCTGTGCCCGTTCACATCAACTTTGTGCCCTTTCACATGAACTCTGTGCCCCTTCCTAATTTTGTTTGAAATAACTTGTTTCCCCTTTATCATAGTGTGACATTGTGCATCCATAAGTTTGCTTCTTCTCTTCTGTTTTCTTCTTTCCGTTTTCTCATCTTCTGTTCTGTTTTCTTTCTTGCCCTGTTGTGCGAGCTGCTCCTCGCCGCTCCTCAGTGAATCTTCACTGAATATGTCGTCGGGCATGATGACGTCACACGGTGTAGCTCACGCCCGACATTCAGTGGAATGCAACGGAGCAGGAAGGAGAGGGCGGGGCTGCCGAGGGCTGTGGCAATCATGTGATAATTTTTTTTCCCTCGGACACAATATTTTTTTTTCTTGGCTGGCGCCCCCACCACCCGTCTTGCTACTGGGCCCCCTGGGGACAGATAGGCCCTATGCAAGTGCCTAGGCTGCCAAGTGGTAAATACAGCACTGGCTGATTGGAATTCCAAAGTAAGTGTTTTTTTACCCTCTCGGGAAATCTAGGGCTTGATTCATGTTCGGATATACGACCGTTTGTGTAACGTGTTTTGCGTGATTCCACACTGCGTATACCAAGAAATGGTTATTTCTCCATGAACGCAATTACTGGCAATTCAAATCTGCACGCAAGTGACAATTGCGACTTCATGCAACTTGAAAGGCGGAATGTGGGAAGAAAGGGGAATGATCTAATGCAGCTCATGTACACTAAGGGAGTTTCAGTGCAGAGGCGGCCGATTCAAGTCCTGCATTTGTCGTAAGAATGCTTGTTTTCAGCTGTATCTTTTATACCTGCAACAGAGCTTGTGTAAATGCTGGATGATAGTGAGGATCTTTGAATTAAAAATTACAAGTATGTACTGTATGTCAGTAGCTATGACAAAACAACTGTATGCTACTAAGATACGCTATCTAAATGCATTGTATTATATATACTGTACGCATTGAAGTCATCTTAATAGTAAAAAAAATTGTATTTGAAAATAATTATTTTTTAAAATTATTATACTGTTAACAGTTGTTATTCTCATTTATGATAAAATAAAAGTTTCACTCATTATACAGTGATGTGAACTATTATTTTACTTTTATTGAACTTTTTATTATATGCATGTGCGAATACTGCAATATATTATGTGTGTCTTGGTACGGCAAGTACTGTTTAGTAAGATCGTATATTTCCACTCATATTCAAATCGTAACATTTCTTGAGATACGATTGTATTTGAATACAGGTGGAGTTACACACAAGTTGCCTGATCTTTTTAAATATACAACTTACCTCCAAGTTGCGTGTGAACATGAATCAGACCCCTAGTATTGATTAAATGAATCAGGCACCTAGTATTGATTAGAGATGTTCACTGACTCCCCGTTCTGGTTTTGGTTTGTGATCTGGATTAACTTCGTGTTATGGTTTTGGTTTTGACAAAACCGCCCTCATGTGTTTTGGTTTTGGTTTTGGATCTGCATTTTTTAGAAAAATAGCTAAAATATGCTAAAATCACATAATTTTGCTAGTTTTTTGTTCCTACATTATTATTAACCTCAACAACTTGAATTTCAAGTCATTTGCAGTCAATTTTGACCACCTCACAGGTCCCAATATTATTTTCATACACTTTCAAACAAAGACTGCAACAGTTCTTGCCAGTGATAAGAAGGCCATTGTTATGCCTAGGCATAAGAGCAAAAAATCCACCTCTTAAGTGTGGAATTATTTTTACCCAAATTCTGACAACAGTTGTATATCCATTTGTAGCATTGTAAAGACACAGTCAGTAGAGGTAGGGACCTTAACCATCTAGGATCCTCATCCATGTTACGCCTTTTGAAGCGAGTTCATGGGAAGCTCTTGGGAAAATCAGAAAGTTATGCTAAAAAATAACAACAAACGGTCGTTGTGAGGGTGCATTAGTGTGAATAGTGTTATCGAGGATAAGGTCACCTCTAAAAAAGGGATGGGTTTTCAAAGAGTATCTAGATTTGAAGGCTATGGGAAAGTCTGATTGAGCGTGGTAGGGAATTCCATAAGTGGGGAGCAGCACGGGAGAAGTCTTGAAGGTGGGAGTGAGAGGTGGTTATCAGAGACAAGACAAGGTGTAGGTTAGAGTTAATATCGCTGACAACCTTTTTGAAAAACTAAGGGATGTCTTTGCAACATTGCTTATCCTGTTTGGACTCTCCTGAGGATATTTGATTTCTGATAATGCCACCAATATTGCTAAAGCATTACAGTGGGGGGAATTCCATCACATTCCCTGTTTTGCTCACACAATCAACTTAGTGGTACAGAACTTTTTAAAAAATGACAATGACATGCAGGCGATGCTTTCTGTGTCCCGAAATATATAGGGTCATTTTCAGGATTCTGCAACAGCATGTAGGAGAATGCAGCAGCTACAAGAAGTATAGAATTTAGAGGGAATGTACTTTAGTCCAGCGCAGTGTAGAATTCTTTCCGTGCTGTGCAAGGTGCTGAAATCACTCAAAGTAGTCACCTGTGAAGAGAGTGCAGACACTGTTAGCTTGAGTCAAGTGATTCCCCTAATTGGACTTTTTGAAAAGCAGCAACAGAAATTGAAAGAGAAAATTAAATTAATTAAATTAAATTCCGCTAATTATGTTGGACTTGTAGATTAAGTACTTTATCTGCTTCACCAGGATCCAAGAGTTATCAACATCTTGAAATCGGATCATTACATTTTGACAACTGTGCTTGATCCTATAGAGTTATATATTTTCTTTCTTTCCAACTGACCCAGATCTCAAGAGATTCAAAGAGCTCCTGGTCAGCCAGCTGACAGCTCAAGTCGTACATGACACAATGACAGCTCCTTGTCAGGATTTCCCAGGTATGACCATGGAGAGGAGATAAGTGGTAATAATGAGTTTATTAACAAACACAGATGACAAGGTAACTCACGAGACAGTTCAATGTGCAGATGAGAAACAACAGGTAACTGCAATAGTAGATTTCAACAGGCAGCGTGGAACTATAAGTACCAGGTATAATGGTTGCAGATGCAGGAGTCCAGGACACAGGTAACAGCAATAGTAGATTTCAACAGGCAGCGTGGAACTATAAGTACCAGGTATAATGGTTGAAGATGCAGGAGTCCAGTAGCAGGTAACAGCAGTAGAGAATACAATGAAGTAATTTGCAGGAGTCCAGATAGCAGACAACAGCAGTAGTGAATTCAATGGAGAAACATGCAGGAGTCCAGATAGCAGATAACAGCAGTAGAGAATTCAATGAAGTAATTTGCAGGAGTCCAGATAGCAGACAGAAGATGAGCACAGGGAATGCTCATAGGAGTGACCTGATGATCTGGCCCAGACTGTTTGAAGCAGGCAGGTTTATAAAGGCCTCATGCAGGTGATACAACTCCCAGTGATCAAGGAAAATAACCAAAGTAGCACAGTGGCCCCTTTGGTGGGCAGTGGTACTACAAGTAGAATGCATAACAAATCCAATAGAGTCACTGCAGACAGCAGCTGCAGAATGTAAATCGTGACAGTACCCCCTCCTTAAAGGGCGGATTCCAGACGCACAAATACTAGAGATGGTCGGAAAAGTCAGAGTCATAGTCCAGAATTGGGCATGTAGTTGAGAAGGCTTCATGCAAGGACGGGAAGAGTATAGAAACCACACCACAGGGGAGTTGAGATCCAGGAGAATCTTTCTTCTTCTTCTTCTTCTTCTTCTTCACTCTCTTTTTATGGTTTTTAGAGGGTTGCTGGAAATGGAGTGAAGAAAATGATAATCTCAGAGTTGGAGTAGCTGGAGATAGAACATGAGATATAGATGAAGCACTGGGAGTGAGAATGGCAGGTGCAAATTCTTCGATCATGGCCTCAGTAAAGAGCTGTAAATCAGACAGGATGGGATCCTGGGTTTCAATTAAGGGCTCTGCTTATTCCAGAGCTTCCCCTGTAAAGTTGGCCAACATGTAAAACACTGCCTTTCGTTGAGTATCAAGGAGGTTGGATACAGAGGGAAAATAGGACATACAAAATTTAATAAGGGCCTGAAATTGCTGAATATCCCCATTAAAGGTAGGTGGTTGGAAGACTTGAACAGAGGATGAATTCGAATTAGCATGAGACTCGGCCAGCTCGGCTTGAACATACATCCCTGGGGACTCGGGTAGGACCCCTTTGGCGGAAGACAACCCGGACTGGGCAGATGACTTGGCAGGGAGCCCGGATTGGGCGGCAGACTTGACAGGGACAGCACTGTGAGAAGCCTCAGGGTGGACAGCACTGTGAGAAGCCTCAGGGTAGACAGCACTGTGAGAAGCCTCAGGGTAGACAGCACTGTGAGAAGCCTCAGGGTAGACAGCACTGTGAGAAGCCTCAGGGTAGACAGCACTAAGTGGTAACTCGGGCTGAACCGCATGGACAGGCAACTTGGGCTGAACCGCATAGACAGGCAACTCGGGCTGAACCGCATAGACAGGCAACTCGGGCTGAACCGCATGGACAGGCAACTCGGGCTGAACCGCATGGACAGGCAACTCGGGCTGAACCGCATGGACAGGCAACTCGGGCTGAACCGCATGGGCAGGCAACTCGGGCTGAACCGCATAGACAGGCAACTCGGGCTGAACTGCATAGACAGGCAACTCGGGCTGAACCGCATGGACAGGCAACTCGGGCTGAACCGCATGGACAGGCAACTCTGGAGTGGGCTGGAGGGACAGGACCCCCTCTGGAGCGGACTGTAAGGGCAGCGCGCCCTCTTGAGCGGAATGTAAGGGCAGCGCGCCCTCTTGAGCGGAATGTAAGGGCAGCGTCCTCTCTTGAACAGACTGTAAGGGCAGCGTCCCCTCTGGAGCAGACTGTAAGGGCAGCGCCCGCTCTGGAGCGGACTGTAAGGGCAGCGCCCCCTCTGGAGCAGACTTTAAGGGCAGCGCCCCCTCTGGAGCAGACTTTAAGGGCAGCGCCCCCTCTGGAGAAGTCTTTAAGGGCAGCACCCCCTCTGGAGAAGTCTTTAAGGGCAGCGCCCCCTCTGGAGGAGTCTTTAAGGGCAGCGCCCCCTCTGGAGAAAACTTTAAGGGCAGCGCCCCCACTGGAGCAAACTTTAAGGGCAGCGCCCCCTCTGGAGCAAACTTTAAGGGCAGCGTCCCCTCTGGAGCAAACTTTAAGGGCAACGCCCCCTCTGGGTTGAACTGGGGAACCCGGGTTCTCATGGAAGCAGACAGCATGTCTGGAATGGAGACAGAAGCTTGTAACTCAGAGCTGGAGATAGAGTTTGAAGATGGTCGGAGTCTACGGAGTGGGCAATCCTGTAAAAAATGTAAATCACTGGCACAGTAAAGACACAGTTTGTAGGTCCTCCTGCGCCATCGCTCCTCTTCGGTCAGGTGGGGGCGTGGAGCACCTGAAAACCTGGAATTTGTTACAGGAATATTGGAAGGTACTGCTTGCAGAGAGTCAAAGGCAGACAAATTTGATACTGAAATGTTAGCAGCACAGTTAGACTCCTTACAGCAGCATGTATCAGGGGTGGAAACTGGAAGTTGCTTGAGCACTTGATTCAACAAAGAAGATACTTGCACTGTTTGAGTGCAAAGTTGAAGAATGTCCACTTGGAGCAACTGGAACAGGGAATTTTCGGAGGAAATAGTAGCCATGGTCTTGATGTTGAATACAGAGTAGGTCACTCCCCTGGAAATCCTTTTCAAAAAGGGATGAAAGCCGTGCAGCAGCAGGCTCGGTATTATGGCCAGATCATACTGTCAGGATTTCCCAGGTATGACCACGGAGAGGGGATAAGTGGTTATAATGAGTTTATTAACAAACACAGATGACAAGGTAACTCACGAGACAGTTCAATGTGCAGATGAGAAACAACAGGTAACTGCAATAGTAGATTTCAACAGGCAGCGTGGAACTACAAATACCAGGTATAATGGTTGAAGATGCAGGAGTACAGGACACAGGTAACAGCAATAGTAGATTTCAACAGGCAGCATGGAACTATAAGTACCAGGTATAATGGTTGAAGATGCAGGAGTCCAGGACACAGGTAACAGCAATAGTAGATTTCAACAGGCAGCGTGGAACTATAAGTACCAGGTATAATGGTTGAAGATGCAGGAGTCCAGTAGCAGGTAACAGCAGTAGAGAATACAATGAAGTAATTTGCAGGAGTCCAGATAGCAGACAACAGCAGTAGTGAATTCAATGGAGAAACATGCAGGAGTCCAGATAGCAGATAACAGCAGTAGAGAATTCAATGAAGTAATTTGCAGGAGTCCAGATAGCAGACAGAAGATGAGCACAGGGAATGCTCATAGGAGTGACCTGATGATCTGGCCCAGACTGTTTGAAGCAGGCAGGTTTATAAAGGCCTCATGCAGGTGATACAACTCCCAGTGATCAAGGAAAATAACCAAAGTAGCACAGTGGCCCCTTTGGTGGGCAGTGGTACTACAAGTAGAATGCATAACAAATCCAATAGAGTCACTGCAGACAGCAGCTGCAGAATGCAAATCGTGACAGTACCCCCTCCTTAAAGGGCGGATTCCAGACGCACAAATACTAGAGATGGTCGGAAAAGTCAGAGTCATAGTCCAGAATTGGGCATGTAGTTGAGAAGACTTCATGCAAGGACGGGAAGAGTATAGAAACCACACCACAGGGGAGTTGAGATCCAGGAGAATCTTTCTTCTTCTTCTTCTTCTTCTTCACTCTCTTTTTATGGTTTTTAGAGGGTTGCTGGAAATGGAGTGAAGAAAATGATAATCTCAGAGTTGGAGTAGCTGGAGATAGAACATGAGATATAGATGAAGCACTGGGAGTGAGAATGGCAGGTGCAAATTCTTCGATCATGGCCTCAGTAAAGAGCTGTAAATCAGACAGGATGGGATCCTGGGTTTCAATTAAGGGCTCTGCTTATTCCAGAGCTTCCCCTGTAAAGTTGGCCAACATGTAAAACACTGCCTTTCGTTGAGTATCAAGGAGGTTGGATACAGAGGGAAAATAGGACATACAAAATTTAATAAGGGCCTGAAATTGCTGAATATCCCCATTAAAGGTAGGTGGTTGGAAGACTTGAACAGAGGATGAATTCGAATTAGCATGAGACTCGGCCAGCTCGGCTTGAACATACATCCCTGGGGACTCGGGTAGGACCCCTTTGGCGGAAGACAACCCGGACTGGGCAGATGACTTGGCAGGGAGCCCGGATTGGGCGGCAGACTTGACAGGGACAGCACTGTGAGAAGCCTCAGGGTGGACAGCACTGTGAGAAGCCTCAGGGTAGACAGCACTGTGAGAAGCCTCAGGGTAGACAGCACTGTGAGAAGCCTCAGGGTAGACAGCACTGTGAGAAGCCTCAGGGTAGACAGCACTAAGTGGTAACTCGGGCTGAACCGCATGGACAGGCAACTTGGGCTGAACCGCATAGACAGGCAACTCGGGCTGAACCGCATAGACAGGCAACTCGGGCTGAACCGCATGGACAGGCAACTCGGGCTGAACCGCATGGACAGGCAACTCGGGCTGAACCGCATGGACAGGCAACTCGGGCTGAACCGCATGGGCAGGCAACTCGGGCTGAACCGCATAGACAGGCAACTCGGGCTGAACTGCATAGACAGGCAACTCGGGCTGAACCGCATGGACAGGCAACTCGGGCTGAACCGCATGGACAGGCAACTCTGGAGCGGGCTGGAGGGACAGGACCCCCTCTGGAGCGGACTGTAAGGGCAGCGCGCCCTCTTGAGTG
Organism: Mixophyes fleayi; assembly: GCF_038048845.1. Taxonomy (NCBI): domain Eukaryota; kingdom Metazoa; phylum Chordata; class Amphibia; order Anura; family Limnodynastidae; genus Mixophyes; species Mixophyes fleayi. The sequence goes on along the minus strand of NC_134405.1, from coordinate 142,045,359 downwards.
GAATGTAAGGGCAGCGCGCCCTCTTGAGCGGAATGTAAGGGCAGCGCCCTCTCTTGAGCAGACTGTAAGGGCAGCGTCCCTTCTGGAGCAGACTGTAAGGGCAGCGCCCGCTCTGGAGCGGACTGTAAGGGCAGCGCCCCCTCTGGAGCAGACTTTAAGGGCAGCGCCCCCTCTGGAGCAGACTTTAAGGGCAGCGCCCCCTCTGGAGAAGTCTTTAAGGGCAGCACCCCCTCTGGAGAAGTCTTTAAGGGCAGCGCCCCCTCTGGAGGAGTCTTTAAGGGCAGCGCCCCCTCTGGAGAAAACTTTAAGGGCAGCGCCCCCTCTGGAGAAAACTTTAAGGGCAGCGCCCCCTCTGGAGCAAACTTTAAGGGCAGCACCCCCTCTGGAGCAAACTTTAAGGGCAACGCCCCCTCTGGGTTGAACTGGGGAACCCGGGTTCTCATGGAGGCAGATAGCATGTCTGGAATGGAGACAGAAGCTTGTAACTCAGAGCTGGAGATAGAGTTTGAAGATGGTCGGAGTCTACGGAGTGGGCAATCCTGTAAAAAATGTAAATCACTGGCACAGTAAAGACACAGTTTGTAGGTCCTCCTGCGCCATCGCTCCTCTTCGGTCAGGTGGGGGCGTGGAGCACCTGAAAACCTGGAATTTGTTACAGGAATATTGGAAGGTACTGCTTGCAGAGAGTCAAAGGCAGACAAATTTGATACTGAAATGTTAGCAGCACAGTTAGACTCCTTACAGCAGCATGTATCAGGGGTGGAAACTGGAAGTTGCTTGAGCACTTGATTCAACAAAGAAGATACTTGCACTGTTTGAGTGCAAAGTTGAAGAATGTCCACTTGGAGCAACTGGAACAGGGAATTTTCGGAGGAAATAGTAGCCATGGTCTTGATGTTGAATACAGAGTAGGTCACTCCCCTGGAAATCCTTTTCAAAAAGGGATGAAAGCCGTGCAGCAGCAGGCTCGGTATTATGGCCAGATCATACTGTCAGGATTTCCCAGGTATGACCACGGAGAGGGGATAAGTGGTTATAATGAGTTTATTAACAAACACAGATGACAAGGTAACTCACGAGACAGTTCAATGTGCAGATGAGAAACAACAGGTAACTGCAATAGTAGATTTCAACAGGCAGCGTGGAACTACAAATACCAGGTATAATGGTTGAAGATGCAGGAGTCCAGGACACAGGTAACAGCAATAGTAGATTTCAACAGGCAGCGTGGAACTATAAGTACCAGGTATAATGGTTGAAGATGCAGGAGTCCAGTAGCAGGTAACAGCAGTAGAGAATACAATGAAGTAATTTGCAGGAGTCCAGATAGCAGACAACAGCAGTAGAGAATTCAATGAAGTAATTTGCAGGAGTCCAGATAGCAGACAGAAGCTGAGCACAGGGAATGCTCATAGGAATGACCTGATGATCTGGCCCAGACTGTTTCAAGCAGGCAGGTTTATAAAGGCCTCATGCAGGTGATACAACTCCCAGTGATCAAGGAAAATAACCAAAGTAGCACAGTGGCCCCTTTGGTGGGCAGTGGTACTACAAGTAGAATGCATAACAAATCCAATAGTCACTGCAGACAGCAGCTGCAGAATGCAAATCGTGACACTCCTCTTTCAGTTTCTCTGGAAATTGCTGTTAGGAAAAAACTTAGCTTTCCCAAGACACCCAGTGGTGATGCAGATGAGTCTGCACAACATTTTGACATTTGGTCTGGTCTAAAAGAATTGCCCAAAAAATGTGACAGCTCTTCCGTAAAATGAACTACAAATTCCATGAGGAAGGCCATTACCGGCAATTACATCAAAGTACACAGACTTCTGTGATGGTGGATTCTAGCAGGAATGAATTAGTATTGTTTGAGGATGATGTACACACTGATGAGGGTGAATATGATGACAGTGGGGTGAATATGATGACAGTGTACATTGCAGGTGCTGAGATCTAGCTGAGAGAAGGGAGCTAGCTGATGCTGGTATGCTTGGTAATATTTTGGGTAGAATAGCATGTTTTTATGTTTTCTACAGTAAACTTTCACCTTTATTAGAGAGGTGTTTTTTCCTTTAAAAAGGTACAAGCTTTTTATTTACATTTTTGATTCCCTGACTTAAAACCACTATGTACTTGAACATAGACTTTAGCACATGAGGTATAGGGATTAGTATCATCATGACTGAGAATGGAGAGTGACAAGAACAATGCCACCCCTCCTGTTTCTGTATGAGCTATGGTACAGTAGAATGTCACTGGAGACTTTTAAGAACACTGACAGCCCTATTATTACAATTTATGTTTCAGCACTGAACCCTGCCACTTCCCCCGTTTCTGAGTGAGCTATGGTACAGTAAAATGTAACTCAAGTTTTAGACCAAGACTGCCAGCCCTATTATTTCTATTTCAGCAATGATAATTAGCAATGGAGCTCTCCTTGTTGTGTTTTACCTATATAACACAGTACAATGTGACTGCACATTTACACCAAGCCTGCCAGCTCTAGTATTTGTATTTCAGCAAGACAATTAGCAATGGAGCAATGGAGCTCTCCTCTTTGTGTGTAACCTATATAACACCATACAATATGACTGCAAATTCAGAAGACCAAGCCTGCCAGCTCTAGTATTTCTATTTCAGCTATGACAATTAACAATGGAGCAATGGAGCTCTCCTCTTTGTTTGTTACCTATACAACACAGTACAATGTGACTGCAGATTTACACCAAGCCCGCCAGCCCTAGTATTTGTATTTCAGCAAGAACAATTAGCAATGGAGCTGTCCTCTTTGTGTGTTACCTATATAACATTGTATATTATGTGACTGCAGATTTAGAAGACCAAGCTTGTCAGACCTATTAATTCTATTTCAGCAATGACAATTAGCAATGGAGCAATGGAGCTCTCCTGAATGTCACTGGAGACTTTGAAGAACACTGCTACCCCTCCTTTTCTATTCTACCTTTGACACTGCCCAACTGCTCTACAGACTGCCAAGATCTGTGCTACCCCTTCTGTGTCCCTCTGTGAAGTGGCGCAGGATCGCTGTGGAGGGCGGTACTTATATAATTCAAAACTCGCGAGATCCGATGATGTAACAATTACATTTTCCCTTTTTTTCAATTCCGCAGGCGCACGGAAGTACAGAGCCGGCTCGGTATTCGGATCTGCTAGGTTCCAGTGTGTTCGGTTCTCGGGGAACCGAGCCTAAGCATCTCTGGTATTGATTAAATATTCGCACTTTACAGTGTACAGTACACCTCACTAATGCAAATTTTTATATAACTTTCTGTGAGGAATTAGAATGAGGGTACCATTTCTATTGTTACCTCAGAAGCAGAAGATTTCAGCTCATTTTCTTAACACATTTCTTCTGATCCTCCAGCTCAGATCATCTACGCTTGCTCTGACACTTTATATTTCACTGAAATACGTTTCCTTCCTGTCCTTTGTTGAATATCTTAATGCATTTGGAAGGTTATATTATATTCTCCCTCCCCTCCCCTTCAAAACCTACATATTAAGGTCCTTTGGATTTACAGGCTTTAAGATGTCGACAATGCACCATTGTCAATGATATTTTTACGGCCAACTTTATTTACGTTCTCCTGAATAATTTATATCCTGCAGCACATACAATCACATTTGAGATTTTACAAAAAATCAGTGGCAAGAATCTCCAAAATACACATACAATACAGGTAATACCCATAAAACATATATGTGAAAATGAAAATAATCTTCTCCAGTTTGGTAACACACTCAGTCTCCCAGAACAATAGCTATGCAATATGCTGTGTGTGCTAGCTCTTGGTGTAGATACACACTTGTATTTAGTTTGTACATTAAATACTCATGTGTTTGTGGAAGAGTTAGGATTTTGGATTGTAGACATGTCCCAGCTTCTATGTGAACAATTGTCTCCTCATATAAATCAATTTCTGCTCTTAATGATGTTGTGGCTCTGGCAATGGAAACATGTTGTAAGAGCTGCCAGGAAGTTGATGGTCCTGGACTCTATTATATTACAGTTATTAATCTGGATGTTGGTCATGAGTGCTTACGTACCAGGAGTTACTGCTTAGAGAGAAAGGCAGTGCATAGAAAAGATGATTGAACTGCTCGAGTAGGAGAGGTAGATGATGTTGTACATTTTAGTACTAATAAAGTGTGGTGTTTAAACTATGCAACAAGATGTTTGTCTGCAGGCAGCATCCTCAGTGTACAAAGTGGAACAGGTTGTGTTTGTCAGATATGACATAGTGTTTGGATCAGACATTGTCCAGGAAAGACTACTTGCATCCTGGTATGAGGGGAGGAGAGGTTCTTAGCGCGTAGTTCACATGTTTTATTAGTGGTTATTTAAATTACATAAGGGAGGTGCCCAAAAAAATATACACCTCCATGATCTCTAAAGATAATGAAATCTACTGTATATTGGTAATAGTGGTGGGTTAAGGTAAAACTACATGTTTTTAATGCTTCAAAGTGTACAAATGTACTCAATTGACTAAATAAGTTATCTGAACTGATTTTACATGGCCAAATCCTATTTTATTGCATTGATAGATTAAAGCATAAAGAAGAGAATGTTTACCTGTTGCTGTACATGAAAATATTGTGCTAAGAGCAACTTTTATACAAGACATTGCAGTTAGAATTGAGAATATTTGGTTAATTCTAGAGACTTGTGATAGAGGAATGTGTCATTACAAGACACACCTGTGCATGTATGATATGTGGGTGCAAAAGGTTTATCAAAACAAAACCACCTGTTCTGTCTAAAAATACAATCCCCCAAAAATATATTTCACATTGACAATTAAACACTTTTAAAAGTCTTCAATTATTCCCTGACAAACTACAGTCACTGCCTAATTTAATCATAGACACTGTAAATCAAACAATCCCCTGCATAAACATAGTCTTATAAAAATCCAGACTATTTGACTCATAAATTCTGTAATAACATTAATTGGGATGTAATTTGACAAAAAAATCACAATGAAATAAAATAAAAATAATGATAACAAAGTGCTATACATAAATATAAATGCAAATTACTTTAATATAAAAACAAATAGAGCACAGAAACATTAGAACCACACTCACAAACTCTTTTGCGGAATCTGCTGCCAGGGGAATGCTCAAAGATATGGACATCTCGGGCCTGAGTCATTAAGGGACGTTTGTACTTTTTCTGTGCGTATCGTTTGCAAAACTCCTCTGCGCATGCCCAGCAAAGGAACCATTGACCGGCCAAGAACGCAGAACCTTGGCACTTGCGATCGCAATCACCACTTACTATAGCCTGTGATTTTGGAGCGCAAAAAGGGCGGTGACGGAGCGTGGTGCCATAGTCAATTCACAAACAAGGCATTCCCGTGCAGAGATGTCAATGTCAGAGTTGGGCGGATGTATGTGATTGCGTGTTTCTCGGCATATAGTATGCACCTTCTCTGGGTCTAGTTTATCTTCCAGTGCCAAAAAAGCTTTCAACATTTCAAAAGGAGTTTACCCTTGGCTAAAAATAAATTGAAGAGTGTATTATGTAAGCTTCTCTGAAGTAATATCTCCGTTATTTCTAACTGTTTGTCATCCAACATGTTGCTTGTGTTCCTAATGTCACTCATATTTTTTCCTTTGTCTTTCTTGTCATCCCTTCTAAGAGATAATGCATACCCTTTTTGCCCTTGGCTCCTCACTTCTCTTTTGAACCCTGGCACGGAGCCGAAGGTTACATACAACTCCGCACATACAGCCACTAGATCCTTTGTGGAGCGGGCATTTGGTCTTTTTAAGTCCCGGTTCTGTTGCCTGGACCAGTCCGGTGGTGCTCTAATGTATGCGATATCATTGCTCTGTGTGTGGTTTTCCATAACATTAGGAATGGGGTTCCTTGGGTGGAAGAGACTGAGGTTGCTGGTCAGGAGGTGGTAGATGCTGACCCCAGCCCTCCTGAATCAGTTGATGCGGTCACATTTAAAGAATATGTCCTGGACACCTACTTTTCTTGCAAGTTTTTTTTTTTAACTAAAGATAACATACATAAATAAGTATATTGTTCTATATTTTATTTACAATGTAAGGAAAAAAACACAAAGCACATTATTTTGATTTGCTGGTACAATTGTTGCTGCTGTTCTTGGATGAGTCTGGCTTGCAGTAACTCGTGATGTGGAAGGTAACAGTGGGGAGGAGTGGAGCAGCAGAGAGTTGGTGTGAAGCAGACGTCAATTGTGAGGTATGCGGTTGACGGGTGACACGGGGTGCACAGGGTGCAGGAGGGGCAGAGATGGCAGAGATTCCAGGAGGGGCAGAGATGGCAGGAGGGGCAGGTGGAGCCAATTGAGTGTTGTACAACAGATTATAATGGGTATATGAATACATCGGTTCATTGTCAAAATATTGGGTTCTTTGGAAAGGATAGTGTTGCATTCAAGGTTTTGCGTTATAGACAACAGGACCTTGAGAGGGGAGTGTTTCAGTATCTGAACACGGGTGTATGTGATGGGGTCTACTTGTGGAATGATAATCTGGTGGGGTGCAGTATGGTTGATAGATAGGACTGAGAGATGGAGAGAAAGACGTAGGAGAAGATTCCTGGGAAATGGGTGCTGAAGGATTTATCGTAATATAGATTGAAATAAGGTCAGTGAGACGTGTGAGGGTATTGTTTATTGAGGTTAGGTTTAGGTCTAAAGTGTTCTCCATACGGGTGAGGGTACTGTGTAAAATATGCTCCATATGGGTGAGGGTTGTGCAAATTTCTGTGTTGTTGGTCTGAATAGTGGTATTACTCTCCCAAATACTGTGCTAGCAGGCGTGCAGTGATTCCCGTTCACTGACTTCTGCTTCCTCAGTCATCTAATGCTCTTTCACATCACATGCCTCCTTCACCAGCTCATCCTCAAAATTCTCTTCAGCTCTATTGGCACCTACAAAGAAGGTCAAATCCAAAAAGAAAAGTTAATACTGTCTTAATTTATGTGCCACTGTGTAACGATACATTGCTAATACAAATTTTTACGTTTGTGTGTGTGGGGGTTAAAATGTTGCTTCATTACTTCTCACTATATCGAACTGCAAATATGTTTGAGTTTAGGATTTGCTAGTTAAAGGGTAACAATTTTTCTTTACATATATATGATATACCTGGTGCTGTGATAGGCTCCATGATGGGTGGGTTACGTCCGGTGTCAATGCGGCCCACCCCTTGCACCATCTCTACATCCAAACAGGCCGATGCCCTGTTCTCCAATGGAGTGAGTTCTAGTGGGGTCGGGGGACCACCGCATGTCCTTTGAGAATACCTCCAGTTCTCTGTCAATTTGTCCTTAAGACGACGCTTAAAGTCTTGCCATCTGTGTGCAAAATAGATACATTAGAAGGATGAAATTATCCCCAAAATCTTGACACATTTTATATAAGAACAAAGAGAAAATTGTTTCACGATTCCATATTTACCTTTTTTGGACCTCAGTCACCTTGCGTCTTATTGGAGCCACGGCATTGGCCTCATTTGTTATTTCTTCCCATATTCTGGCTTTGGATCCAGCAGAGAGCTGACGCCGAACTGAGAGGAGTCTAGCAACAGCCATTTTCACCAACATTTCTATTTCTGCATTTGTGAAATTTGGCTGCCGGTTTTTTTCACCGCAAAGGAGGATGATCCTGAAGCCTAACTTGGCTCTTGTTCAGACATCTCTACAAATTCAAAACAACAAATTTTAGTCCTTCACTATCCAAAAAGGCTCACACCTAGGGCCATCTTACTTACCACAAAATGGAGGTTAATCCTTTGAAGTAAATATACTGTTATACAACAATGTCAATGGAAAGCTAAAGAACAGATAGGAAAGCCAAATTATCCCTTCTCCTTATATGCTATGTAAGGGCGCACACCTATGGCCATCTTCCTTACCACAAAATCAACAGGCAAAATTCTATTCCTAACAGCAATAACTGCTCAGCCATGCATAAATTGTCAGGGCTGACCATTGAATGCAGTGGGAGTTTTATAGCGAGTACAGTTGTGTTCTCCTGCGTAGGCGTCAGCACGCTAGGCCAAACCCCCCCATTGCTAGGATACTTCATTTAATTGACAGGTGAGTCAGCCATCTTTGTAATGGCATTGAACGTTTCCACGCATAACGTGCAGACGCACCTAAGTACACTGAGAACCAATAGCTTTGCAGGATATTAAACTGTCTCACTTACCTGACAACATGCAAGCAGCTACCTTCTCGCGTACCGAGCTGCTGACCGTTGATTTCAACCAGCAGCTCGGTATGTACCAAGCGAAGAGAAGGTGAATGCCTATCGGGTCGTCCGCAGGCGTCTGCTGCTCCAATTGGGCAGTCGTCGCTCCATTGTCCAATTGCAGTGCAGATGGAGGGATTTGCGGAGAAGGCAGCCCGACCTCCTCGCAGAATTAAGGGCAGAAATGACTGCTCGCAACTAAGCCCGAAAACACAGTATATGCAAGTGGTTTTCCACACACAAAACATGGACACATGTTTGCAAAGGCCTCTTATGTGTCCATCCCCTACTGACTACAGTATTATGTAATTTCTTGTGCTTATTATGCTTCATTTAGTGCAGTTTATTAGGTGCCATTTAACATTATGAACATAATGACCATTGCTAGTCTAAAATTACTTGCTTTACTTTCATTTGCATGTAGTGTTACTATAATAGGAATGAATTATAATAATAGTATATTAGCAATAAAAAAGTCTACTGTCAAGCCACATAAATGGTAAGTGTCCGCTGTGTGAGTAACTGCACAGCAAAAAAGACAAAGGGCCACACCATTCTCGATGTCAGTAACTTAGATAAAACAAATATTATACTATTACAATATTTGTGCTAATAATTGTGGTCCCATGAACAGTATTTCTGATTTTTCCAATGTTAACCACTACATTTATGGAACATGAGTGGTGTAGTGTATTTCACATTGATTGCAAGCTACCATTACCTGCATGTTTGTGTATGTTGGAGAAAATAAAAAATAAAAACAAATATAACACATCCTATTTTCCAACAGGACGCCAACGCACCTACTACCACCACCGCCACAATGCAGAAGGGCCACATGAGGAGGAGGTGGTTCAACAGGAAGCGGTGGGGGTGGTCCAGGAGGAGGTGGCAGTGGCAACTGATGAGGCTGACCTGCCCCAGGAGGAGAAGGCAGCGGTGGTCCTGGAAGATAACCTTTCCATCTCCCCAGTCCTGTTCCGGAGCCCGCCTGAACCATTTCAGCAGCCACAGGTGCTGGTGGAAAAAAGTAAGTACAAGGTAATTGTAATCTAGTGGAGCTTTGACAAATTATTTTAAAACCAGTAAGTTCCCTCAATGGGGAACCTGCTCCCCCCCACTTCTTGTCTTGTGTGCAGCTGGCTATCTTGAAAATTGCAGCTTGGAGGGTGAGACTCTGCTTGCCAACATTTGCAATGAAAAAAAAAATAGAGACAAACACACAGAATTATTCTATATACTTCTTATTACTAGTGTGTTCAGCATCATACAAAACTTTGGTCCAGTTTTTTCATAACATACCATTTGTGCACTATACCGAGCTTGAAAATGCATACTCATATGTACAACAATACACCTAGCATGTCACCACATCAATGTATTAAAAGTGCATTTACTAAATGGTTTAATTTAATTTTTTGCAGTTAACGAGGAGTTGATTGGTCCAACCAGACCACAGAGTCAAAGGCTACTCCATGAAAAACAAAAAAAAATAAAAAATTGATTAATAAGTTTAACTAGGCTAATCAGTGTTGCTGAAATTGATCATATTTTTATTTGTAGATTAAAATTGTTTATTTAGTTAAAAAAGCTGGTGTGTGTGTTTTATTTAATCTAAAAATGGATATTATGATTAATTTAAGTAAAGCCCTAGGTTAAATGGCAATGGGGAAAGAGACTAGACACTGTATAAAAGGGGCACACTTTGTATTAGTGCCAGGCTTAGTGGCAAAGTTTGCCAGTTGTAGAAACAACAACCACCTATTCATGGGTGCCAGGGCAATAGGCATGCTGACAGTTTGGGATTTACAGAGACCATTGATGGTATAGGTGAACAAAGTAGTATAACAAGGAAGAACACATATTTTAATGTTCATTACAACCACCACTATACATCAAACAAGGGTACTCAGTAATACACGAATCAACGATGTTTCTATGGCATTCGAAAGCGTAGCTTCCACAAGTACAGCAGAAAAGTTCCTTGCGGACAAACATCGCTGGCAAATATTTGCTGGTGTGCACAGGCGTGAGCTCATTTAGTTGCACCAGAAGTCATTAAGCTGCGTGTGTGACAATACGTGTCTTGTTGACTTTGGGCATTCGCAAACGGCCAGGTTTGTGCGTCATTTCACGTACGTGCGCTGCGCTCAGTATGCGTCCCTTAATGACTCAGGCCTCTAATCTTTAGAAGAACAATCCTCAAAAACTGACTAATTTCTAAAATAATTTTACTTTTAAACCTTGTTGTTTCTCATCCAACGTTGAGACATAACTGAACTGGTGTCAGGGGCACTAGGAGTCTTTGCCCAGGATATCACCAGATGTAGTCTTACCAGAGTAGTGTATACACACAGTGGTCTTCTGATAGTAGGGTGATAAGCGGAATAGAAGAATCAGCAGATGGTGAGAGGATGCTAAAGGAAAGTCTATGACTAGCAGCAACTGGTTACGGATTAGACAATATGAACACGAGGATCTTGATGGACGTGAAGACGTGAGGAAAGTCAGTGGTCTGCGTACAGCAAGTTGTACCACTGCTATAGTGAGAGGAGTTGTCCAGGAATAGATAGGAGGTAGTGAAGTCAGTGGTCTGCGTACAGCAAGTTGTACCACTGCTTGTAGTGATGGGACTGGTTCCAGGTGCAAGTAGGTAACGGGGAAGTCAGTGGTCTGCGTACAGCAAGTTGCACCACTGCATATAGTGAGGAAACTTGTAACTGGTGCCAATAGGAAACTGGGAGTCAGTGGTCTGCGTTCAGCAAGTTGTACCACTGCTATAGGTGAAGATAGGCACTAGTGTAGATGAGTGGAACATAGAAGGTAACACGGAGAGCACAAGGAACTTGATCCCAAATGGTATATACAATACAATAGCAAATGACAAGCGCTGCTTGAGATATACAAAGTCACTACTGAGATCCAGGTCAAAAGAGGCAAAGTCAATAGCATCTATATCTTCTTAAGATAGAGGACTCCGTAGATGAGCAGGACACAGTCCAAGCGGATATGCAATAAACTAGTAAAGTCAATAGGAGGTAAGCATACCGCGATTCAGTTGAGCAGGCTGTCACGAGAGAAACACAGGGATAGCTGAGCGGCTGAACGCCGACACGAGTAGAGACCACAGGAGAGTGGTAGCGGTAATCCGTGTCTGTGTAGCACACAGGCAAAGAACTTGACACGAGTGGAGCAATGATGATTCTTGCAGAAATCAGCAGGAACTGAAGACACGATGAAACACAGGAGAGTTGAAGCGGTCTGGAAACCAGCAATGCAATAGTCAGGAATCAGCTGGGACTGAAGACACGATGAAACACAGGAGAGTTGAAGCGGTCTGGAAACCGGCAATGCAATAGTCAGGAATCAGCTGGAACTGAAGACACGATGAAACACAGGAGAGTTGAAGCGGTCTGGAAACCGGCAATGCAATAGTCAGGAATCAGCTGGAACTGAAGACACGATGAAACACAGGAGAGTTGAAGCGGTCTGGAAACCGGCAATGCAATAGTGAGGAATCAGCTGGAACTGAAGACACGATGAAACACAGGAGAATTGAAGCGGTCTGGAAACCGACAATGCAATAGTCAGGAATCAGCTGAAACTGAAGACACGATGAAACACAGGAGAGTTGAAGCGGTCTGGAAACCGGCAATGCAATAGTGAGGAATCAGCTGGAACTGAAGACACGAGGGGAAACACAGGAACACCTTCAGAGACTCACAGGGAATGAGACTCCAAGATCAGGCCACGAGGTAATGACCACAGGTGCTTTAAATAGGGAGTGTTGCCTGATCAGCCAACTAACTAAAAGCAACAGGTCTGAAGGGTTCATAGAGGCTGCGCATGCGCAGACCATCAGGATGGCGGACGGCCACGGTTCCTAATAACAGAAGAAGAGGCACTCACGGTCCGGTGAGTGACAACTGGTATGATAATCTGATTTACAACCAATTTATTGCCCTATTATCAAGAAGAGTTTTTAATAATGAGTTATTAAAAATATACCATAACTTATTTATGGAACATAATAGAGATATGCCATTACGCCCATTAAACATGTTATAATGTTCTGCCCATGTACATAGGAAACATGATTTAGTTATATTGATTCCCTGGGGAGATACATGATCCCCATAGCTTCCTTATGTGGCCTGTGTATATCATTGATACATATAATGAGATAACTTCCAGTGGTTACAAATTTATACAGAGGACTTTACAACTATGTATTATTAAAAGTATTACTTTAATCCAATATGCTGCCTAAAAAGAATATATAATGAACTTGGAATGACTCAAGTATAATATTTCCTGGCCAAATGAATTTTAACAAACCCTTTAGGATCTGTGGGGCTTTAAATGGGCCAATCAAAAAGGGTTGATTCATCTTCTTAGTTCTAGACAGCTCTAAGTAAATATTCAGGGTAAGGTGACAGAAAGCAGACTCCTAAAGTATGTCTATTTCCTTCAACAAAATGCATTAATAATTTGTTTGTTATCCACATTGATTTGCTGAAAAACAATCTGTCTTACAACTTGGGTATTAGGATAAAACATGGCAAGAATAGCATATTATTTTCAGAATTATCCTAGTTAAGTAGTAATCATTATAGCAGGTTTTTTCTGAATATTCCAATCAGGAAAAATTAGGGTTTTCTTGTAGCCCCTGCTCTGCCATGTACTTCAATGCACATTGTGGTGAAACCCATAGCTAAGTAGGGATCCACCAAAGGTTGACTTGGGGAAACCCCCCCCCCTAGTCTCCCTATAAGTAACTTGTGAAAATGAAGATCATATTCCAGATAAACGGTATACACCACTTGGCATATTTATTATAAGACCATTTAAGCTTGTAACCTGATAAGTAGTTAAAGATGTACAACAAGTTTCATTTTTGATAGGGGTGATATGGTGAAGACTAATGTAACTGCAAGATGAAAAATATGCAATAAAAATAAAACAAATTGGAAGATTAACTGAGCAATAATGTGCAGTACTAATATTTGACAAGGCAATATGATAAAGCAATATTTGACTGAAATTGACACCGTCAATACTCAATACAGATGAGTGAATGAACAACAATGATCATGTGAACCTATTCAAACAACCCTTTAACAGAGTTGGTACTAGGCTCTAAACATTAAAAATTAGGTAATATATAACTCTCATGGCATTAAATGTACTCTTTGCTTATCATAGCTGAAATGAGTGATATTACTTTTAATCAACCTATGGCACACCCCCTGATACAACAGACTGAATCCTGTAGACATGGACAATATAAAGACTACTAAAGACTAGTGGACCATAAAACAGGCCTGAATTTGTAGAAGATGAGGTAGCAATAGATAATATTACAACTTTAATAACAAGAATGACCCTTGGGCACTAAGCACGGTCAAAGGTTAAAGATATGGGGAGGAAAAATCTTATCAGTATAAGACATTGCAAGGCAGCAGTACTTCTGCTTTACAGAGGCTGTACCTTGGGGTAATGGCTCCCATTTGGTGCAATACAGAATTAGGCAGGTTAATCACACATTTAACTGGCACTGACCCGTTCATACAAACCTGCAGGGCTCTCTAAACATATATCATCGTTCTACAAGGACCTCCAGTAATTCTCCTTTCTGAATGGCAGTATAACTGGCATTTTAGCAATAACCGCAGCAGGAGCCTGGAACAATGGTCAAGAGACAGAACACACAGCAGACAACTGAAATAACTCTGTACTCTCCTTAGGCTCATCCTGGACTTCCTCGGTTCCTCTGGGCTGGACCTGGACTCCTTCTGTTCTCTGGTAGTGACAGACTCCCTTCTGGAATTGACAGTTCCTTCTGTTAGTCTGGCAGCTAGCTCTAGCAACCCAGCAGCTCCTCCTGATAGACTGGCAGCTCTTTGGACTAGACTGGAGCTTTGTCTATAAGGTTGGAAGCTGTATCTGATAGAAGTACAGCTTGCTCTGTAAGACTTACAGGTCTGCCAAAGGTGTGTTCCTTCTCATGTCCAAAGTGCAGTGTATTACCTTTGTTTCTCTCTCTGGCTTTATGACACTTGTGAATACAGTGATTATACTACTTTGGTAGTTTCTTTAGCTGTAATTGCATTGGGTTCTGCATGTCATGCGCCGAACCCAGAGTCCAGCTGTTACCTACCAGATCCAATGTCAGGTCTGCTCCCTCTGTCCTTCCCCTTGTAAGCCCTGGAACCTGGTGTCCCACCTGAAGAGTACTCTGCAAGAGAAGATTCATGAACATTCTTTGCCTCTAATGTTCCGAGTCAGGTAATCCTCTTCAGGCTGGATAAAATCTTAACTTCTTGATTTGGGCACAGCCAGCAATTTTATAACATTCTCTGTGGCCTCCAAGTTGGCTCTTCCCACGCAAGCGTTGGTAACTCTGATATCTTTGATTGCACCCATGTTACTATTCATTCCCACTGTTTCTAAAAGGTTCATCCATTCTCTGTGTCCACTGTCACTATGAAGCGTTGGTAACTCTGATATCTTTGATTGCACCCATGTTACTATTCATTCCCACTGTTTCTAAAAGGTTCATCCATTCTCTGTGTCCACTGTCACTATGAAGCACCTTCTACTTCCTCAATATGCCCCCTTTGCTGACTTATTAACAAGCAGTAAGCAGAAAAGATACCTCCATCAGTAATGGGATTGTGCTATCGATCTTATCCCAGGCAAGACTCCTCCTCATAATTATGTTTATCCACTCTCCCTGTTGGAGACCAATTTCATGTCCAATTATATTCAGGAGAACTTGGAACGGGGTTTCATTCAGAAGTCATATTCACCATAAGGGGTAGGCTTTTTCTTTGCCCAAAGAAGGATAAGAGTCTGTGTCCCTTTATAAACTACTATAGTTTCAAAGGTCAATACAATTAAAAAAACAGTATCCTCTCCCCTCATATCTGAACTCTTTGATTGTATCAAAAGCTCATCCATCTTTTCAAAGATGGATCTTAGGGCGAATATAATCTTATCCGCATTAAAGAAAGGGACAAATGAAGGACTGCTTTCAACACCAGGGATGGACATAATGAATATCTAGCATTACGAATCATTATGTATTTTATTGAACAACTAAGCAGAGGATTCAAAAGCATGTTAAATAATAAAACGTTTACTGTGTATTAGCAGAACCCTTTAAGGCTGAAGAGTAACAAACAGAAGTGCACAACAAACAGTATATAGAGCACAATAATAAGAGAGCCACAATATCATAGCAACCAAAGTCAGTAGGTAAACGCAAAGCATAAAGTAATAATATGAAGTGGTGGGCTTACAAAGTAATAACTTGGCAGGTTTGCACATAGATGAAAAGTGGGAAAGCACAATGGTGTAACAGTCCTGGGAAATCACAGATGACAAATAAAACTGAAATGAAACAGAAAGAAGCCGGCATCAGGAACCTGTATGGTTGTAGGATACCAGAAAATGCACTTAACCTCATGTATCAAACTCAATTTTTTTCTATAGATTGTACTTGTGAATAGGGCCCTCTTACCTCTTTGTCTGTTTATATCCAGTCATAAATTATTGATGTGCTTGTTCCCAATTGTGAAGTGCTCATTGCAAAAGTTGTTATTAATAATAATAATAATAATAATAATAATAATAATAATGTTCTTTTCTACCAGCAAATACAATGTTTCCATGTGGCACAGACTTCTTTAGAAAAAAACAGCTGTGACTTCTATTTATTGACTACCGAAATGCATAATAACATTCATTTACCTGACCACGCTCTCTTCCCTGGAACAGTCTTTGAGTGAATCCGCAACCCTTTTGCTCTGAATATATTTCTGGAAATAGTAATAAAATATTTTGCCATCTCGCTCAAATAAAGTATTATACCCATAGACTAAACCCACACGAACACATTAGAATTTTTAAACTAATGTAACTGTTCATCATTCTCTATGTCTTCTGAATAATTGGAACTTTATTTTGTATGGTACTAATCTCTATTGCTGTCACCAAGTAGCAAAGTCTTTAGCCTAATGCCCATCTAAAATACTGGCCAACCTTAGAGATGATGTGCTCTTTATCTTATATGCCCATCTTCAAAGACCTTCACACCCTGTGTATGGCAAGCTGTGACTTCCTGTGCCATGGGGTTAATTGGCTTTCAGTCCTGTGATGACACAGGTCAAAAAGGCCACATCTCATCTTTATCATTTTGCAAAGACCAACCCTCAGCTGCTTTGCATTCATCTGTGGTCATGTCTCCTTCCGTTGCTCACACTGTAACCTTGGAAATGCCATGCCCGCCTATCTCTCACACACACCAACCTTGTTAAAAGGATGAATTATTTAGATAACCAGAATTATGTGTATGTTAATCATGCTAAACTTTATTTATAGAGATGCCTTTCGAGAATTCCTTTCCCAGCTCTTATCAATTAGCATAAATACCAGCGTCAGTATAAACACACACAGCTGTCAGAGTGCAGTCTGACAAACACAGCTTCATCATTGTCTGCTGCATGAAATGCTGGATTTGTCTCTCTGCCCTTCATGGAGCACAGCCGAGAAAATTACATCTGAATCTTCAAACAACAGTGGAAGTTAACATAACAATACAAATATTATTATTCAGATTACTGTTTTATAAGCCGTGCTACAATGAAAGATGCACACAGGTCATTTCAGCTACAGACACAGTCAATATAAAAAATCGCAGCCAACTCCAGAATTTGCAATGAGTTCTGTTGTTTTTCATTATTATTATATTTTGCTTAAATTACATGAAACTAACTTGTGCTGGGTGTGATATTTATACATTTCACAGTATGGAATATTGCTACCGTACACTCAGATCCATGTAAACTGTCCAAACTGAGGTGAGTAGTAAGAATGGCTGTAGTGTCAGCATGCAGTAAGAATAAAAATGATTATTTATCCTAAAGCAAAGAATAAATAACTATGAAATCATGCATATGAATAGCAGTGGCAAATTATGGGAATTTATTCTTCAAAATGTCTGTAATACAGTATCTGACATTATCTTAAAGTGCAGATTTAGCCCTGAATTTTTTAAAATTGACTATTTATATTTAATTAAACTGCAAAAAATGCTTATGTTATAACATTTACAATGGGAGTACATTATTATTATTACTGTTCTTCTTCTTCTTCTACTTTTTTTTCTTCTTCTTCTTCTTCTTCTTCTTCTTCTTCTTCTTCTTCTTCTTATTATTATTATTATTATTATTATTATTTCAAATGTGAACTAAAACAGTTTAGTCTGCAGTGTCAGTAAGATTGGTGTTATTTTGGAGTTACATATTTTTTTCAAGCCACTAATGTGGTGTTCTGAAGATCTCAATGTTCATACCTTACTTTTAATGGAAAACCCTGCATGAATGATGTATTCTAAAATGTCCAAATATTTACACAATAAAAGTCTAGAATGTGAATGCAATAGATTAACACATTCAACAGGAACAAAATTCTTTTGAAAAACAGAAATTTGAGGCAGCTGTGACTTCTATAGTGCTTTGCTCTATAGTTTTGTACAGATTCTTTTATCAGTAAGTAAAAATCTATGGAGTGGCTAGGCTATATACTGCATACCTGCCTACTCTCCCGGAATCCCCGGGAGGCTCCCAAATTTCGGGGAGTCCTCCTGGACTCCCGGAAGAGTAGGCAAAACTCCCGAAATTTTGCAAAATTAACAGCAGTGAATGGAGGGGGCGGGGCTTAATTGTCATTAAGCTCCGCCCCTCCTTTAAATGCTGTGGATTTCGGCTCTTAAGAGTGGGGGCGGGGCTATGGTGACGTGAAATGTCACCTCGCCCTCCTCCTGCCCCATGTCACATGACTTTCTCCCCCGGATATACCGGGGGAGAAATCATAAAAGTGGCCATGTATGATGTACTGTAATAAAGTTATTGATACTTGGGATAAAAACAAATGTATAATAATAATAATAATATACAGGGCAGAGAATTCCAAGGTAACCTGTAATTGTTGAGAGATTCTTGGAATATTGGGAGACCTGCACTCAGGTGTTGTTATTCACTTATTAAATATTATTTTCTTTTAGTGCTTCCTATAGAACCTCTTAGATTGTCCTACATATATAATATACCTGTTACCAATATACTGGCAGGAAGAATGAGGTTTTGTTGCAATAAAAGATGGTGTATTAGAAAAAGAAAATCTCTGTCAGCAGACATTCACTTGTAATGCAGAACTATCTCTGACACCGATTCACAATAGCAAAGGCTGATGGTATCACAGTCCAAAAAGCACAAACCATTAAGCACTCAGAAAAGAACAAGGATCAATACTTAGACAATCCCAGAACCCCTCAGTCTGGATGGGAGAAATGCTGAACCAATAGTAAGTACTCTATCTAGTATTTAACTGGAGTAGAGCTACCTGTGAGTAGCTTACTGCAGATGGAGGAGGTGTTTGTAAACCAATCCAAGTAGTCTGTGTCAAAAATCACTGTAATCAAAAGACAGAGTCAGGAACCAATGGAGATGCAGAGCCAGTGGTCAGAAGCCAGCAATCACTATAATGCAGAGCCAGGTGGGTCAGGAGCCAGACGTCAACGTTATGCAGAGTCAAATTCAGGGACCAGATGTCACAGTGATGTCAGGGGTATAGGGTAAGGAAACTAGTATGTACACTTTATCACAAGCAATAAAAACTGGACCGGTGAGGGCCAACCTCAAAAAGACCTTGTAGAATAAGGGAGAGGGCGCACTTCCCACAGTAATTGATCCACTGATCACCCCCAGATGTCAAGAAAGTGAGCATGAACCAGAACAAAAAAGCCAACATTCATACAAACATACCAAGCTGGGAAAAGGATGAAAATTATCACAGGCAAATCATATGCAATTCCTAACAATACCAATGAGATTAAATAACATATATTTACCTAATAAGAAATAGATCTGTACTATTAGTTTCCTCTGCATAACTGAACAGTGAGATAGTCCTGCACACAGAAAATAGGAGTAAGATTCAGCTCTAAATCTGTACTGTATACAGGACATTCCATCCATTACACAGATAATGTCATTACTTAGTCTTATCCCAAGACTTACCAATACTTGCCTACTCTTCCAGAATATTCGGGAAACTTGCACATGTTGTGACTTTGTGCGTGAATCAGGGTTACAACAGGCGCATTAGTCAAGATGTGCATTTATCAGTGAATAGCAAGAAGAATGTACTTGGGACTCTAGTGATTCAGCACAAAGCTTTAATTACAAGTAAGTAATTTTTAATTTTTCTTTTATAATTTTTGTTTTTTAATGTATTGAGGACATTTTTTGCTTTTCCCTATTTATTCACCCCATTATCAAAAGCGATTGGGCCTCCCTGCTTCTGCATGGGAGATGTTATTATTTATCAAGCAGAATGGCAGTAATTTCACTGCTGCACTTCTTGGTTATGACCAGCGTTGCCAGAAATTTTACAGTAAAATAAAAATAATGTTCCCTTCAGCCCTATTACACTAAACAGACTCTGGCGGTGCCTAGATGTCACTTGAACAATCTCCCTGAATGTGATCTTTTAAAAGCAGAAAAATACGAGATAACCTGTTCCTTATAATACCTATATACCTTTGTCACTTTCTGACTTGACTAGTTATCAAAGATAAGGATTTATTCACAGTTGTTTGTATAACAATTCACAACACTCACATACTGTACATGGTTATGCTTGGCGCTTATCTTGAAGCGAAGCTTGAAGTGTAGCGAAATACGGTGTACGAGTGATTAGAATCATATCTCTGATCCCAGTTGACGCTCCCTTTCATATTTTGCAGTATTTGGCGAAAGCAAAATAGCTTTATATATCAGTTTTTGCAATATTATACTATGATTTCCAGATTATTATCTATGCAATTCAACTCAATGCCTTCATTCAGTTTTTCCATGGTAAGAAAGGGTTGAAAAGAAAATAAATTGTCGCCTCTTTTTGACACCACACACTTGTCATCATAGTGCATGTGCAGAGCCAGATGCCAGCTTCCATCACTAGCAGTGACCTGCATGGAAGACATGCAATAAATCACTCTATTTTGTGTCTTGTCTTTTTTTGGCAATGTAATTGTTAAAGCTTCTCCAATAAACATTTCATTGTTACTAGGAGCAATTTGGTCACACAGTTCAATGATCTTTAAAAGAAAACGGTAAGATTAATGCCTCAATAACAGCTATTTCTAATCTAGTTGAAATTATAAAAGCTCTTCCCAAATTGTTTTTGAACCTGCTTACAAAAAAAAAACAATAACAAAAAAAAAATCCAACAAGCTATTCTTACCGTATAATAAATGTGTCAAATACTAATATACGGTTATGGAACCTATATAAGATATGGGAGCACATTGTATTTTGCTAATGAATATGGCTAGAAGCCTGCAAAGTAGTGTTTGGCTATAAATTAATCAGCATCATAAATGCTTCTTATCGCTGACTCTGCATGGATAACAGAACTTCACGTGTCTGCATCCAGGTTTTGTCTGAAATTCGTATAAATCTTCCAGCATAATTAAGTTACCTCCGTGATAACGCTATTGACTGATGGCCATATGTGGGAGGTGGAAATGCCTCAATGGTTTTCTCACAAGAATATCAATCAGGAAAGCAAGGTCCAGTTTCTGTAAACCGGGGCAAAGACACAATCTCCTTGTAGCTCTGGTTCCTCAGCCTGTCTCTGTGTGAGTTATCACTCTCATTTGGCAAGGAGGAAATTTCTTCATGGCCAGGCTACTTGCAAGTGATGGATTAGATTGCTAGGCAGATAGGTAGATATGTCTGGTAAATGTAGAAGGCAGAAAGGTAAAGTTTAATAAAACAAGTTGGCTAAGTGTTAAATATTGTAGATAAGTCGGTATATGACAGGATCCAAGTAGATATTTCAGAGATACCTTACGTGTTACATGCTTACAGCATATACTTATAGTGTGATATTTCCGCTAATACTGCAGTATTGTTAGCTGCTATTATTATTAGATGCTATTATTGTTAATTGTTGGTATGTATGTGTTTGTGTGGTAGGCAATTTAGACTGCCTGCTGTTTAGAATGATAAAACACTATGTAAAAGTACTGCATCACATGTTTTTAGGTTTATCATTATCTTTTATT
Source organism: Mixophyes fleayi (assembly GCF_038048845.1). Classification (NCBI taxonomy): domain Eukaryota; kingdom Metazoa; phylum Chordata; class Amphibia; order Anura; family Limnodynastidae; genus Mixophyes; species Mixophyes fleayi. Next base: position 142,023,962 of record NC_134405.1, on the reverse strand, counting down.
TATAAGGTGGGCAGCATTGTACATAGGGGGATGAACAGAATTACAAATTAAACAATGAATATATAATACATAGTTATATAATCAACAAGCAGCTACCAGTTAGCAGAGTACATGACAAAAAAATAAAAAAGACATAAATGAGAACAGTAAGCATACATGAGTGCAGATAATCAGAATTGTATGGAAGCAAATACGACTGTAACATACAGAAATAAGTCAGCATAAGGCATAACAGGGACAAGCAAGGAAGACGTAGAGAGGATAGAGGGTAGAGGACCCTGCCTGTGAGAGCTTACATTCTAAGAGGAGTAATGAGAGAAAATAGAAGCAAATGGGACTAGAAGGTGCAAGGGCCCAGAGGGTGACTATTGTGTTCTGCATCAGATTACTAATAATGGGAGAAGTGTGGGTTGGGAAGAAACAAGAATAAGGAAGGATAGAATTGAAAAAAAAGATTATTGAGAGATATATACATTTTTTGGGGCTGGTGGTAGTTTAAGGATATTGGGCCTGATTCATTAAGGAAAGTAAGGCAAAAAAATGAGTAAGTGTTCTCCTGGACAAAACCATGTTACAGTGAAAGGAGTGCAAATTAGTTTAGTTTTTTTCGCAAGTTAAATACCGGCTGTTTGTTTATGTAGCACACAAATACTTAATAGCTTTATTTGTACACTGACATTTAAAGTTGATCTAGGACATGCCCTACCCCAACTATAAATCTGCCATCACATATTAAATTTACCTCCCCCTTCAATGCAACATGGTTTTGCCAAGGTGCAAAGTTACTAATTTTGTTTGCTTTACTTTCCTTAATGAACCAGGCTCATTGTACTTAAACATTTAAGATAGTAAAAGAAGTTCATGAGTGTTAATTAGTGAGGAGTGAAGCAGTGAGAGGGCAATACAGATAAAGGGGTGTTGCATTTGAAATAATTATGCCATGGAAGGAAATTAAGAAAAACTGCTTAGTAAACATTGTAAGCTTTTAGAGAACTTAGTGAGTATGTGACAAGGGAATGAGACAAAGAAGCAAATTAAGCAGAGAAATCCATACTTAAAAGGTTACATTGTCCAGGTAGAGACATAAGCAGATACTGGAGATAACAGCTGAAGGTTAATTGTTTGTAGTTCTCACAAATGGTTCAGTGTTTGTTCAACTGTGTTTTTTTTAACTACCGTATTTCCCCTTGTATAAGACGCACCCTTTTACCCAAAAATTACAACTTAAAAACTGGGTGCATCTTATACCGTGGTAGTAGCGCTCTAGAACATATTGATGCTGCTCCTATAAAAAAGATCAAGAATTCTGTGGCTCAAGAAGCGCAAATTAATATTGGTGACTGTGAAAAATTTGAGGATAATGTCTATAGTCTTTTGCAGAGTAATTGTGCAGCGGGTACTACAGAGAGGAGAAACAGAGTTCTAACCCTATTGCTAATTCTGCCTTACCCTGTCATAGGCTTCCTCTGTCCGGTAAAGTCTTCTTTCTTCTGTCCGTTCTGATCCCGATGTTGGAAAGTCGTCTACTGTCTTCTTCCCTGAAGGGAATGGGAGTATTAGAGAGACGCTGACAGTTGGGGCCGCCCCCTTGAGACCAGGGGCAGCCCTGATAACTAAAGAAACCGATCATCAGCATTTTGAAAAATAAAATATTATTATTATTATTATTATTATTATCGTTTATTTGTTAGGCGCCACAAGGTATCCGCAGCGCCATACATGGTAGAAACAGTAGACTATACAGGGTAAAACAATACAGAACAATAAACACAAAGTACCAGAACTTCAGAAACTCCAGGCAGGCAAATACTGTAAAGACGGAGCGGAAGAACAGGTGTGGAGACAGGAGAGGAGAGGAGAGGGGCCCTGCTCATACAATCTTACATCCTAAGGAAGGGTAGACAAAATCAGGCACAAGAGGGAGCCAGTGAAGCAAAGGGGAGAGTAAAAAAGGAGCCAGGGAGAAACAGAAGAGGTGAGAGGTTAAGTGGATGGTTAGTAAGCCTTAAGGAACAGGTGAGTTTTAAGTGCCCGCTTGAAGGAGCACAGATTGGGTGAGAGACGGATGGAGCGAGGGAGGTCTTTCCAGTGAAGAGGGGAAGCTTGGGAGAAGTCTTGTATTCTAGAGTGGGAAGAGGTAATCAGAGTGGAGGAGAGGCGGCGATCATTGGTTGAGCGCAGGGAGCGGGCGGGAGTGTGAATGGAGAGGAGGTTAGAGATATAAGGGGCAGTAGACTGGGAGAGAGCCTTGTAAGTGGTGGTGAGGAGTTTGAAAAAAATTCTGTAGGGGAAGGGGAGCCAGTGTAAGGCAAGACAGAGAGGGGAAGCAGAGGAGGAGCGGCGTGAGAGGAAGATGAGTCTCGCAGCCGCATTAAGTATAGAGCGGAGGGGGGCGAGGTGGGAGCAGGGGAGGCCAGTAAGGAGGAGGTTGCAGTAGTCGAGACGGGAGATGATGAGAGCATGGATGACAGTTTTGGTGGCATCTTGAGAGAGGAAAGGATGGATGCGGGCAATGTTACGGAGTTGGAAGCGACAGGCTTGGGCAAGGGATTGAATATTGGGGGCAAAAGAGAGAGAGGAGTCAAGAGTGACTTCTAGGCAGCGGAGTTGGGTGACAGAGGAGATAGTGGAGTTGTTAACAATTATAGAGAGGTCATGGTGGGAAGGGAGTCTGGGTGGGGGAAAGACAATGAGTTCAGTTTTGGAGATGTTAATTTTAAGAAAGCGTGAAGACATCCAGGAGGAGATGGCTGAGAGGCAGTCAGTTACACGAGAGAGGAGGGAGGAGGAAAGATCAGGAGAGGAGATGTAGAGTTGAATATTATCAGCATATAGGTGATACTGAAGACCGAACGAAGAGATATACATAATATAAAAAAAAAGTCTTTCATCTCTGAATTAAATGTTAACTAAGTAGTATAACTACACATTACATGTGATGGTAGTCACTTAGCTGCTAAACTGTGCACAATATGTTACTGTTATGCTAAGGGTAGTGAAAAATGTCAAGACTGAGATATATTTGCTTATGTATTAGAATTCCAAGTGATCAATGGTTTTCCTACCTAAGAGATTGTGATTTTAATATTATATATGTTGTGCTAAGTGAAATCATGCATGCTGTTGATTCCACTATACAGGCTATCATGCTGGTAATGTGACTTTACAGCTTCTGAATTGATGACATTTACTTATTCGGTTGTAGCCGTTACTCCATCGGAGACATCACATGGAGGGTATTTCTAATTGGAGCCCCTGTATACATCAAAAGAGCAACTTATAGTATCTATAGATATCACTTCCAGCTGCCTTCTGGTAGTCTGCATTTTCCGTGGACTGTGGTAAGAGCGGACATCACCTGACAGTCTTTTCGGTTATCTCCTCCAGCCTCTGTTTGGGGAGAAGAGTCAGCACTTGCTGTGGATCATGGTGAAAGTGGACCCACCTCTGACAAGTATATTACAGAGATCAAAGCGTGTTACTATTTCTTTCTGTTACGGATATCCAGCAGCTGCCTAGTTGTCTACATTTTATTGAACAAATAATCACTTTATATCAAGTGGTGTTTCATCGGTATTCTGCCAGTGTTTCCCAACAGATGACTTTCTGAACATTGTTTGTCTGTAACCTCTCACGTCTATACTGTATACACAACCAGCTTCTAACACTGATGTGGCTGGTATAGTCTGCAGTGTCTTTCTTATTATCAGAAAGGAGATTTATACCCTGGGCTGGGTCACTGGATCCTTTAAAATGTTCCTAGTAGGCTGCTGAGCCGAGTCTCGCCCCCCAGGCTACAATTTGCCAGCTAGCCCCTACAGACAGCATAGACAAATCAAAGCAAACGATGGTAAATGAAACTAAACAATGAAGTAAAGTGTAAGATAGGGTATTTACATTATTGAAGTCAGGGAAAAAGACATCATTCACAAACTATACAATTAGCAAAAAAGCAATCTGGTTAGCTAAAATGGAAAATGAGACAAAATAAAAAAATAACTGCAAAAGTTGGACATATGAACATTAATGGAACACATAAAGATTAGACACAGTTTTAATTGGTGAGAATGAGATACAAATACTTAAAAAAAAATCTTATAAATGTAGTTCATTAAATACACTATACTACATTCTGTAGCACAATGTATGTAAGTGTGAATAGCAGTTATCTAAAGCCTCTGCTTCTTTTTAATTAATCAATACCTATCATGAAATGTTATAATAAATATTTATTACATATATTTAAAAAAATTAATCATTTGTAGTTATTAAAAATAATCAACTTTCAAAAGACGTGCATGCTCAGTTTTATTTAAAGTTATTGTGCATTTTATAGTATTCATAATGTTGATACATACACTGAGGAAGGTGGACGAGAGGCACCTTTTCCCCTTCCATCACCACTCCACTGAAAGCCCAGATGTGCTGAAAATCCCCTGCACCCTTTCTACCTAAATTCTCTCCTCACTTTTTGTGGTAGACAGGGGAGACCACTCGCATAGACAATGCTTTCATGACATGGGAGAAGCAGTCACAGGGGTACAAGACTGACATATTCCATGGTGCTGTAGGACTAGCATAGTTAGGAGAGTGCATGGTTGTCACAATAAGTGATGTTACAATGTTGGTAAAATGAATAGTATCATGAGCTGGTATAATCCATGGTGGCATAGAGCTGGTATAATTAAAGCAGCACAGGACAGGTATAATTAATTAAGGCACAAGCCTGGTATTATCAGTGGGAGCTTGTAAAGTTTATAATAAATGGGGTTGAAGCTCTGGTAAAATGTACAGGATCACTGTGTATAATGAAAGTGAAAATGTAGAAGTGACGTTCTGGAAATTTAATAGTGGAAAATGTAAGTGAATGGAATTTTACAATGAAGGCAGTAGGAGAAGAGGCGGTATGATATACCACCATTGACCAGCTCACTTCAACCACTGGACATCACTGTGACCTGATGTCACTTCTCCTTCACGCCAATGTCTCACTGTACCTGAATCAACTGGAAGCAGGTGCTGGAGGTGACACCTATTCCACTGGCTATTAAGGCTCCAGCAGGCATTTGTTTGTACTTTAGTGCCACTATTTATTTAAATAATTGGTTCACATGTACTATACTAGAGATAAAAACATGATGTTACAATTGGTTAAGGGTTTTCTTAATGTTGCTGCTGGTGACGTTGTCCAGTCTTCTAGTAGTTTTAAGGACAGGTGCTAATAAGTAAAGTGAAATTAAATCTGTTTCAATGTGAGGGGTATAGTGAACATAGCCAGAAGAATAGAGTTCGGTATTAGTGTACTCCAGTCCACTAATAGTAACAAAAACATTTTTATTATAATAAATTAAAAGAAAATTAGAGTTTGCTTTTTTCCAGGTCTCAAAAAGGTGAATATATTAAAATGAGATAAGTAAAAAGAGTGAGAAAAATTGTGAAATAAAAATGGTTATGAGACCATTCAGTGGAGCCGGTGTAAGATGTGTATGAATACTGTATTGTCCAAGTATCTGTGATATTACAACTTTTACGTAATTTTCTTGTTTATTATAAATTCATTAAAGCCTGATGTCAATCAAAGAACTCGTGTCCTTGTTTTATTGATCCTGATTGTGTGGTATTAATCAGATTCTTATAATCATGTGGAAATAGGTGTATACCTCTACTAACACCAGGAATATTTATTCCATGTATCAGGAATGAATATATGATATTAAGAGCATATTAGATATCACATTATATTCCAGTATTCCATATTATTACACATCATCTCAATCATGACTGGCATGATTACACTGTAGCTATATCATATTCATTGTTGACTGTTGTCAATAAAATTCTCTTTGCAGTTTATTGCCAATGGGATTGTCCCTTCAGGAATAATATAATGTCTGCAACGGCTAGGTCTATGTTGTGGGGACTGAGGCACTCACAAGAATTGTTTGCCAATACTGAATACATTGGGGATTGTGTTTATTTATAAAATATTTTGCAGCAATTGATGTGATATTGAGATGATACAAATAGTGTAGTATTTGGCAACTTGTCCACTACTGTAATGTTGAGAGGATACAAATGGTGTCTTTCAGTGTCAATATGTCAATAATGGAATTGTTACAAACCGAGAACAGAATGGGGGAATAAAAAACAGTTCCTTTATAGTAATATTAGTTTCCTTACATTGAGTCTCCTTTATAATAGGTACCTGTGAGATAGTTCCCCTGTTCACTATCTGTTCATAAAGTTTCATTCATAAAGAGAAAGTCTATTGCAAAGAAATAGTATCCACTAAACTTGTCCATTCATTTATTAATAAACAATGGTAAAAGATGATATCTTACTCATTTAATTAAGTCAGCTCACATGTGTGTGCACCCAGGTATAGGAGTGGGGACACAACCAGCAAATCACACTGGTCTGTTCAGTGGTCTGTATTCCTTCAGTCACACTAAGGTGATCCACCATGCAGTAAAGATTCCGTTTCCCTCACATTCATGCCACTAGTCTATATACTCTGATACCCCATTGTCTAACTCTGCTACAGTGTGGTATTTGGTGCCTTGTTCTGAGAGACGCGGCCTCTCACCACTTGCCGGCTCCTAAATTCTGGGTCTGTGACGTCACTAACTCTATCCAATATTTATAGTGTTTTCCTATGCAACTGTGGTGTGCTTTGTAATTATGTATTGTAATGTCATACCATTGCTTCAATGTGAAAATGTATATATATTTTTTCTTAAAGTTGGCCAGGTGGGTTATGGGGCTGTAGCTGCATTCCTTCCTCTCTTCTTTCTTTACAGCAAAACCTGATCAGAAAAGCTTGTAAGGGGTTAATACTGGGAGACCCACTTATTCATCCTGGCCTACCTACATAATTAACCTAAGTATGTCCACATTGTCTCAGATTGTGGCCAGCTTGGAGTTAAACCAACAAGTGGCCAGTGGGTGTATTGGTATAAGAAGGTACAGCCCTGTAACAACCCCTTATGACAGATGCCAAATCCCTGAGAGGTGATAGATGTAGGCTTGAGGGAAGGGATTGGTGCGAAATTGCCCAGATCATTTTAAAAAGTGTAACATAAACAGTGTTTGGGGATTGGTAAAGGAATACAGTTTTTAAATTAAGGAAGGGTTCGCTTTTACCTATTAGCCTGGCATGGAAGGTGAGGGGGCATTAGAAGCGTTTCAGCCTGGGGCGGCCTGAACCATTAATTAGATCCTGACTAACATGGTGGGATAATGCCTCCAACATAGCGTAAACATGCCCTCCCTATAAGTGACAGGACAAAACTAAATGTTGGGATGTATGCATAAAACCTGTCCATACATACAAATACTTTGTGTTTGGACAAAACAGGATAAAGGTAATGTTTCTCCTTTTCAGAAATATAGGATTTAAAGCTTGGTTTCAATGGGGATCTGATTATTTGATTTCACTTATGGATTTATAAGCAAATGCTTTGGAGATTTAGATCTTTAGACTCCTCCATTTTACTGATAAATAGTAGAAATGCACCTATTACCTAACAAAATCAGTGACATTTGTAACTAATTAAAATCAAAACATATATACCAGATTTGCTGAATCATATGAACCCATTGGTATCTGTGCTTGGGAAATATGCTATAATTAGTGTTATATTCAGAAGTTGCAGCCAGACACACTAGAAAATGTCCACCTTGAAAACAAGAGGGAAGGAGGTGAGGGAATGCTGAACTTCTTTAATATGTTACTTATCAAGCTTTTCACATTCAATTCAGTGTAGTTTTCAGTGTGTAAACTACATGTAGAACCCCATTGAAATGATTAGGCCATTGGAATAAATGGTTAAAACTCATGCACTAAATATTTATTGTTCAAAAGAATTAACCATCTCACTAGTTTTGAGGTGATCTCGAGAGTCTGAAACCAGTAAGTTTATGTTTGGAGATGAACTAAATTGTTCTTTCAAAGATTACAACTGTTCCATATTAAACACCACAAAAATATGTCATTTCACTGATTTTGAGATGTCTGGCAATTTGTTCAAGGTTTAAAAAAATGTTTACCTCTATGACTAATATCCCTTTAATAAATTTGATTTGAAAATTACCATGTAAATCGCTAAATACTGCCATCAATTATTAGTTTCTACTTAAATGCTGAAATTATACTGCAAAACTTAAAGAAAAAAATGCCGGCAAGAGCTACAATTGTATAAAAGTCATTCCATACAATGCTTTTGCCCAGGTATTTTCAAAGATAAGCTTTTTTTTAAATTATATTAATTTGGATCAATACAGCCATGCAGACACATGTTGTGTTCATACAACTCTCCTCTGAAAAGTCATTTTTTTAGTGAAAGCTCTTTGTTGAAGAACATGCCAGCTTTTATTTATGCGGCCAAGCAGATATCGTAGACAAGGAGTATTCTCACTGCAACATTGGGATTTATTCGACTACTATACAGTTACTTTTCATTAATAATCTTATTTATTCAAATTTAAAGTGGATCTTTCACAATATGACAAATGACATGAGCAATTAGCCAGTTGCTCCCATTTTTTTTGGAGGTATCTTCTATACCTGTCAACTGGTGCCCTTCTTTCATGCTTTCTTATAATGTTAATCAGGCTTCCAGATTTGTGTGAGTGGATTCTGAGCTCTAAACAATGATATTTTCTCTCTCATCCCTGTCCCCTAAGATCACAATGATTATGATTTACATTATTTCACACCTGAAGCAGTGGTGAGACATGGCATTTGTTTTTTTATTAATGATTAAAGCAGCTGCTGAATCTGTTTTAATTTGTAATATGTATAGAATGATGTGAAGGAGGCTGATAAAAAGACATGTCTAAAATAAGAACTTGCAAAACAAACAGTCAAAATGTTGTAGTTTGTCATACCCTGTTGAATGTTAATTTATGTTTGCATGATCATTTTAAGCTTTATTCATATTTTAACTCACCATATGAAAATATGCATAACAGCAAATATTTTACTGTTTCTTCAATGGTTATTTTGTTTTTTAGATTTGTATACAGTTTCACATATGGAAAGTAAGTTATTGTAGGGTTGCAATTCTATAAACGATTTTTAGTACACTGCCGAGTACCGTATTTCCCCAAGTATAAGACACACCCATGTATAAGACGCACCCTAATTTTGGGGCCCAAAATCTGAAAAAAGATGTATTACACAAAGTAACTCAAGCTATTCCCGAGAGTTGCTGTGTTTTGTAAACTCACCTTCCCAAACTCATTAGCATCTTGTGTTGGCAGTGCAAAGCTCTCCCTCGCTGAACACACCGAGCGGGAGGCGCCTGAGGGACCTTTGTTCTTTTAGAATACCGAAACTAGGAAACAAAAGAGTTTGTTCACAGAGTGAGCTGATCGATTCTGCGGGTACAAGTACCAGGGTGAGTGAATGCTCATACTTGTCTTGGACAAATTGCAGGCAGCAGAGCGGACACCAGCATGTAGGACCCCGGCCATGTAAATCCCTTCGCTTCCTGTGAGGTGCCAGTGGCGGGGCGGCGACTCCTCTCTTATCCTCTCACCGCAATCAGCGCTCAAGCCCCGTGATCGACACACAGCGGAGACCCAAAAAAGGTGCCGGGAGAGGAAACTGTTAGATTGATTAGTATTTATAGGGTGTATTGGGTACTCTTCACTACCGGATCCGTGTCACCGCAGGCGGAGAGTGGTGGGATCAGTGTCTGGTTATTCCACTGTGGTTGGGGTTAGTAAGTGGTGCTAGTCCAACAGGGGTCTTCTTCTTCATTCTGGAGGGATGGCACTGTATAAGACGCACCCACTTTTTAGACCCAAAATTTTTGGGAAAAAGGTGCGTCTTATACATGGGGAAATACGGTATATATAATATTGGGGAAACATTCTTTTTAGATCCATGGAATAGTTTATTAGCCCTGATAGTGGGGACTCATACAGTCAAATAATTCAAGAATGCATAGGACAAACATATTGATACTGTTAAGCTATAGAAAATGTTAAAAAGGAGACATCACTCCAAAAAAGGAAAAACAAATACAAACACCTACAAGAAAAGGCATATGGAACCGTAGGTTTTTTCTGCCATCAATTTCTGTTTCTGTGACACATTTTTCAATATGCCTTTGGACAGAATGCACAAACCACAACACTATTGGTCTTTATGAAGAGATGGTAATGAATAAAACAGTACAAAAGAAATAGAAACAATAACAAAACAATAGCAAATAAAACATGTTATACCTAATAAGAACAGTAAGCACACGTCAAGGATTGACAAGTTGATAATACATTTTCATGTTATTTAACAAGTTTTGTTGAATGATTAACAGTCGTAGAATGAAATCATATGTAAAAATTGGAACACACACAACAGTTGTCAGGTAGAGTACTTGTGCCTATGTCAAACCTTCAACATGCTTATACCTTTCAAATTGTTTCTAGCCCATTTTAAAGATAAGTGAAACATTCCTGAAGATTCCAGAGTCAACGGCCCTGAGTCATTAAGGAAAGTAAGGTGAAAAAGGAGTAAATGTTCTCTGACACATACCATGTTACAATGCAAGGGATGCAAATTAGTTTATTATTTTGCACACAAGTTAATTACTGGCTGCTTTTTCGTGAAGTACACAAATATTTAATAGCTTTATTTGTAAAGTTGGTCTAGGACATACCCTTCCCAAACTATAAATCTGTCGCCACATTTTAAATTTACTTCCCCCTTCAATGCAACATGGTTTTTCCCGGGTGCAAAGTTACTCCTTTTTTATGCTTTGCTCTCCTTAATGAGTCATGCTCTACAAGTTTTAGCCATTCACACTTACTGAGCAATTTTACTAATTCTGAATGCCAACTTCTGAAGAAAAATTTTAGAAAAGGCACATCAGAAGGCACGAATTCACTTAAATCCCAGATCAACACAGTATTTAATTAAACTTACATAACTGGACAAGATAAAAAGTAGTGTTGTTGAGTAACATAGAGTTTATATTATTTTTTGATTCATTGCAATCTAAACAGGAAAAAAAATTAAATATTCCCTGAAAAAAGTCCTGCCTGTACATGTCACCTGCACGAAATGATCAAAGCCTGAAGTCTTCAGGACTCCCCTTCACTGGCCATCCAATTACAAGTAGCCAGTGGGGAAAAAGGCTTGTAATTGGATGTTAATGGAGGGAGCTCCAAGCTGTGATTATTTCATGTCAATCACAGCTGAGGTGATACAGGTGGGTAATTTTATGGGCATTTTCTTTTTGGCTTTCTTTTTAATTGATGATCAAGAAATATGAAATGAGGAGACATTTTATATTTAATAAAATGGTGAACAAGGGGTGTTGGAGTTTTTTATTTAAAGTTAATTTTACAATTTTTGGTGTGTGTATAGTTTCTTTATTCCTTTGATATAGTGGACAATTGTCTTAGAAATTGCTGTCCATTATACGGGTATCACTTGGGTAGCAAAGTTGCCATTCCAGGGGTCCCAATTTTGTAAAAGTGGTCAATTATAGCCCCAGCACTTTTCAGTGCAAAGCTTGTATCTTCTGGGGGACATGCTCTGTTTTTTTGCACAATCCCCCCTATCCCCCATTAATGAGGTATCAGCCATGTGTTGACTAGTCTGGGGCTAATTATCACTATAGCAAGAAAATCCCACACTTGTAAACTTACTACTATAATGGAAACCAGCCTAGGCTGCCTGGCACTGGTTGGTTGAGGACTTGGCTAAGTGCCTATTTTTTAATTATTCATTTTACTTTAAACAGTGCCAGCCCCTCATTTTCCTTTTTTCCATTTTCAAATCTTTGCAAATTTTTGCAGCGATTTACGACATTTGAGTTGAAACTTGGCTGAATTATTGTGAACAAAATGTCTGAGGTTTCATGCAAACCTAGTGGGAACATGGAACGGAAGCATTGTCTGTACAATATTTTCAGATTTTCTATTTACCAAGCAGATTGGATTAAAGATAATTTTATACATTTCTAGTTACATTTCTGAAAGTGCTGATTGACACCTGATTATTGCCACCTCAATACTTTTTCAATTTTGGAAAGGCTTAGTGGCAACCCATTAAATTAGGAGCATCCACAAATGCACACTTCACACTCCTTGAAACTAATTTAAATATCTCACCCCATAAACTGAAATCCTGTTGGGGAGCAATACCATAGGCCTGACTATGCTTATCTCACATTCATCAAAAACTTGACAACTAAAGACTCTTTAGTTTCTTTCAAAGTGGTTTTTGATCTGATCAGTTGAATTTGCTCTAAATTTTGCGATAAATTCTTGAATTTTAGACTAAAAACTTGAAGCAAAATTTCAGCCAGTTCACACATGTTTAAGCTGGCTTAAGCTTAAATGGCTACATTGTATAGTATTTCTAAGTGGTTTCCATGCAAATGGGGAACTTCAAACTTAAACACAGTAATGTTCATTGTTATAATTAAAAAAAATGAAAATACTATAATATGTTGCTATTTAATGTTAAACAGACAACATGTTATGGTTTATTAAGTCTTTTGTTTTATCTTTTGAGCTGCAGTCTCAAACTTCTAAACCCAAATGCAGGCCTGGCGCTCCCATTAGGCAAGGTTAGGCACTTGCCTAGGGCGCCGGGCTCTGGAGGGCGCCAGGAGGGCACCACAGAACTGGAAATTAATTTTAAAACTGTGCGGCGACCGCTGACCATACCTGTCACGGCCGCCGCACAGCATTCAGATGCATGGGGAGGGGGGGAAGAGGCTATTGCTCACCACCGCCGCCTCTCTGCTCCATCTCCTCCCCTCCACTCACTAGTGTCAGTGAGTGGAGGGGAGAAGACGGAGCAGAGAGGCGGCGGTGGTGAGACAAGGTAAGAAAAGACGGGGGGAGGAGGGAGGAGGGCGCCGATTTTTGCGGGGGGGGGGGGGAGAGGGCGCCGATTTTGCCTAGGGCGCCATGGACCCTAGCACCGGCCCTGCCCAAATGCAATTTCAAGGTTTCTTGTTTCTGTGGCACTCCTCACATGTTAGAAGGGTTGTGACATTCACTTGCCCTTCAAGGGGCAATACAATGGCATTTCCTGTTACCTCCCTAATGCTTCCATCACCCGTAACATTTTATTTTTACTTCTCTTCTGAAAGCATACTTATATTATTAAAACTCATTTTTCACAAAATTTACTTTCAAGGAGGTGTAGATCTTCAGTACCTGTAAAATACTGAAAGTTGGTGAAGAGATATAGGGACAGATTTATCAAACCTTCTAAACTGGAAAAGTGGAGATGTTGCCCATAGCAACCAATCAGATTCTAGCTATCATTTATCTATTACACTGTAGGAAATGATAGATAGAATCTGATTGGTTGCTATGGGCAACACTTGTTCTTTCCTGTTTAGAAGGTTTGATAAATCTACCCCTAAAGCCTTACAGTATGTGTAGATTTTCAATACAACATTTCATAAAAATAATACTTTTTGAAGACTTTCAGCCTTTTTTCTTTTTTGTACACTAATAATTGAACATGAACTAATGATTGTTGTTTCTCTTTTAACTTGTCTTTGTTCTTGTACATGGCCTAAAATAAGAGTTGATGTGATAATTTGTGTAGACTTTGGTTCATTTTCTGACTAACTTGAAAGAAAGGAAGTGAAAGATGTATTTCTATTTATAGAGAACATCTTTCCCTATTGTTATTCATATAAGATCTCGTTGACATTTTCTCACCTTTGCTTCCTTCAAATCTTCTTCCAATTATCTATTTCTTATAGTTTACATTCTGAGGCTAAAAGAATTTTAAAAAAATAATCTATTAGTATTATTTATAGTATGAGATTCAGATAGTTGTAAATCTATAATTGTGCACTCATTAGAGCTCTCTTACCATCCTTAATTGAAATTTCTGTAGGAAAAGTCTCCTTTAGTACTTGGTAAAGGAATATTTGATTTCTTTGACTTCTAAGAGGCACATTAGTTTTAAATGGTTTTCAAGATTAATTAAATGACACCATGATTTGTATGATTATATGCAGTATATTTTAAATGCTAATTTCACATAAAACTAAGAAAAATAGTTTGGGGAGATTAAAGCTGCACTATCACCTAATAAAAGATTTTTACCAAGAATCCCCTCCCCATAGTCCTGGGGTATTCTCATTGCAGCTATTTTCCTGGTGCTCCTCTATTATCCTTACAGCCCTGTATCAAAGCTGGGTGTCTGGAGTAGGAGCAACAATCACAACTGCGAAAGATTGATCCTCCCATTGACACATCAACTCTGTTACCATTTATCATCATCATCATCATCACTTATTTATATAGCGCCACTAATTCCGCAGCGCTGTACAGAGAACTCACTCACATCAGTCCCTGCCCAATTTGAGCTTACAATCTAAATTTCCTGACATACCCAAAACAGACAAAGAGAAAGACTAGGATCAATTTGATAGCGGCCTATTTACCTACCAGTATGTTTTTGAAATGTGGAAGGAAATCGGAGCACTCGGAGGAAACCCACACAAACACAGAGAGAACATACAAACTCCACACAGATAAGGCCATGGTCAGGAGTCGAACTCATGACCCCAGCAGTCTATACTATCCACTGTCCTATATACACACTTCCTATCAAAATAGAAAATAAATAATCCCGCACTTGGTTAAACCCATACTATCCACATCAACTCTGTTACCATTTATCATCATCATCATCATCATCATCATCACTTATTTATATAGCGCCACTAATTCCGCAGCACTGTACAGAGAACTCACTCACATCAGTCCCTGCCCCATTGGGGCTTACAGTCTAAATTCCTTAACACACACACACACACACACACACACACAGACTAGGGTCAATTTTGTTAGCAGTCAAATAACCCACCAGTATGTTTTTGGAGTGTGGGAGGAAACCGGAGCACCCGGAGGAAACCCACGCAAACACGGGGAGAACATACAAACTCCTCACAGATAAAACCATGGTCGGGAATTGAACTCATGACCCCAGTGCTGTAAGGCAAAAGTGCTAACCACTAAGCCACTGTGCTAGTGTGTTAGGTAAATTAATTTTATGGTCATGTAATACAGAACTGGCCAAACCCCAGGAAAAAAATGGCTTGCTATAGTAGCCACCATGGGAAAAGACACCTTAGCAAAATCTTTTACCAAGATGGTAGTGCAGCTTTAAAGGAAATAGCTTAATATATCAAATGCTACTTACATATGCTCCATCAATCTGGTGATTTGCATCTAGCAGTCCCCTGTACGAGATCCTCAAGATCCATGTACGAGATCCTGCGCAGGTGGGCCCATTCATGCTAAAGGTGGAAACACATGGGCGATTACTGAGCACTGTGATCAGTGATCTATTTGGCAATGCCAGTAGATGGCCTACTTGGATGAGACCCAGTCAGTCATCCTTTTGGCCTTAACAACATTATCACTTCCAGCTTTGGCCTGTTAGTGCTGTCAGAATATGAAATAGACTAGCAGTCATCTGCGGTTATCATATGACCACATTTGTCAACCTGCCCGATAATGATCTAATCAATTTTAATTAGATTACTGTTGGACTTCGTGGACATTTTTCAGCTGCAAATGATGTGACATTGGCCCAATAGTCAAATATTAGTTGTTTATATTGCAGCATGTATAACCAGCTGACTCACTTATCCCTTTATCTAAGAGAACACATCTTTCAGATTTGCCAAAGCTTCCAAATCCTGCCTGGATTATAGTAAAATCCAGCAAAAGATACCCATGAGAACATTTTAGTGATTAAAATTAATTTTGCATGCACATTTGAGCGCTATTATGTTTTGTTTATTTGTAAATGAATCCAAAAAGGTTCAATTAGAATGTGGGCAAAATTCTGTTGTAAGCACATTGGAACATTGACATCATTTCTCTTGCATTATAATTCTTTACTTGCTGTTGTTCCCAAGTTTTTTGCCCTTTACACTGTAAGTAAATTGTCTGCAGGGTTAGCATCTTTTAGGGCAATGTAAGTAGTTATCAAACTTTGTAAAAAGTTGAAAAAAAAGAGGACACACACTTTTAGTCCATTGCCATATTTGACCACACAATACCAATTTTATATAGCTCTATTCTCCAGTATATTAATTTGTCCTTGTGTTTAGTATATACCGACTAGAGGGGTTGGGTACGTTAGTGCGATGACCAAAATGCCAACAACACTTACCCCGACATGTTGAGCGTGACGATGTCATTCCCAACAGATTTATAATCCCTACTGTTTGAGGAGGTGGCAGCTGTACAATGTTTTTTACAAAGGCTTCTACATTATACAGCCGTCGCCTCATTGCATTACCCCCTTAACAGCAGGTATAATATTGTTGCCTTTGACAGTGACGTAATTTACTGCTGCCGGGATGTTGATTGCTCACAATGGTTGGGTTTCAGTTTTTCAAACAGTTGGGACTGTAAGTCTGTCGGAAATGACAGGTTCGCACTCATCATGTCGGGATAAGTGTTATTGGCATTTTGGTCTTCACTATATTGACTACCACTGGACTAGAGTCTCTCATGTGGCTCCACAGTATACATGTAATGCCAAACTACATTACCCAAGTGCAAGAACACAACTTTCCAATGCCATTATAGAGCTTGTCACGGACAAAATACAGCTCCACCAATCGAACTTAGATGCCCACTGCCTTCACTGGAAATTTTGCATCTGCCTGTATTTTTTTACATGTATTTATTAATATAATATGTATTTATGTTTAGAATTTGTTAGATTTGTATAACTGTGTTATGTTGCACTATATATTCACAGGTTATGTGCTGACTTATTCATTTCTAATCCTTTGTTATGCTTGTTTCATCAATGTCTATATTATTAATGTGTTCATTCTTTGATGATGTATAAAGAAGCCTTCACTGATTTCCATTTATTGTTCATTTCGATCTTTCTCTCTACATACATATATTTGTTATCTTTTCAATGTCAATTCAGTCTCTTACATTTTTATTATGTGAAATCTCCTTATGTTGTTCCAACAGATTACTATTTTATTTTATTGTAAAATCCTTAGGAATAACAATGGGCACATACTTACAATTTAATACAGGAGAATATTTTATTCCATTCGCACTTGCCATCTCTTCCAGTGTATTTTTCACACCGTTTCTGACACTTTTGTAAATGTAATAGTAATAAAGAGCTAAACACTAATGTTGTCTTTGTTTTTGTCTGGCAATACAAGCTAGTAAATTGACAGCTGTGACATTTTTGTAACATGTATTTCTATAGATATGTGCAAATCTGTATAGCATATTGTGCGCTTATTTGTAAAGCAGACAGCTCAGAATTAAAAGCAATGCAATCATTACCACGTAAACAGAATACAAGTATGAAAATGTACTATTTTTAAGGCATTTTTGTTTTTCTGTTTTTAGTATTGCCAAAAAATGGAGGAAGTATTTACTAAAACACTACATTTCACCAGCATGACAGATCTGAATTCACTTCCATTAGGTCCAGTCAGGACATGATAAAAGTGAATTTCATCTTTTTTTTAGGTGCCTCTGTGAATCCCAATAAGTGTCATCCAAATGTAGTGGGGAAGGGCATCCTGTGATGACATCACAGCTCTGTGTGCAGAGATTGTGATAGAAAACTACATCTACCATCATAGATTCTCTTGTGTGTAGGCCTATGTGACAGTGTATCTATTAACACTTCTGATCCTGAATATCATGGTTTTATGCTTTTGTGGAAGATACGACACAAAATGCAGTGGAGAGATAGATCTATAGCAGGAAATAAATAAAGTTAACACTCTGAAACTTGACAATTGTGCAGGCTATACACAGCTCCTTATTGACTAACTTGGCAGTGCTAAAAATGTGTTGAATTTTGATTCACTTACTTTTCATTGGGCAATGGTATAAGAAGGGGTGAAAGGAGGACTAAACAGCGCTACTGGGCACTTCTGACTATATAAAGCAATAAGGATTTAATACAATTAATGTTTATTAATATAACTATCAACAATATAAATACATACCATCCTATAAAATTAAAATAAAGTTATACAGGCCAGTTTATTGTGTACACCTGCCTTTTTGCATGTATTTAACTGCTCGTTCACTGACTGAATTATAGGTGCAGACTGCAGACAAGGCTACTTGAGGGACCTAAGAATAGGCAGTACCAACAAATTGTGTGTGTGAGTGTGTGTGTGTGTACTTGTATTTCTATGCTTGTGGGAACATTGACCTGTTTACACAGCAGCACTGTGGACACCTCAGTCATAGTGGGGCAAAAGATGAGGTCCCCACAAAGCTTCCCAAGGCTAATCAATGCAGGGGACCTTGCTTATATTCATGGCATAAAAATCTGGCATGTCCCCCCGAGTCACTTTTGTCCGATCAAAAGTGTGCGTGTGTGCGATATGGAGGTCAGAGTGTGTGCATGCGAGGCACCGCTAAAGGTCATACATAAGCAGACATGTGCTGTGTTCCAGCGCTCTTTACATCCGACCGGGATAAAGTCACGGTTACAACCATCTACTGCTGAAAGTAGAGTGGTGACAGTGAAGCATAACAGAGCCCACCAGAGACTCTGATTATAGCCTGGAGAGCAGTGATGAATATGCCCCTGACACTTCAGAGGAGAGCGATTCAGAAAGGAGAGGTGATGCCCCAATGCCTGCCAGTGGAGCAAAGTGCAGATACCCAGGGATGTGTTCCACGCATGACCAATCTCGACCTGCTGGCAGTGATGTTTTAAGCGCAGAGGGTCTGAAAGACAGAACAGTGTCTGTCCAAGCGCTGTCCAGAAACTGTGATGGCTCCAGAGTGTATAACAAAAAGCAGTACTGCATGTACTGCAAAAAGATCCTCTCAAAAATAACCCTGTGTATAGAGCATGTTCACCACAATGAGACTGAAGTAGCCTGGGCCATGAAATTTGCTAAACACTTGAAAGAAAGATGCATGCAATTGGCACATCTTCACAATAATGGCAACTTTGTGCACAATGCTGAGATGATGAGGACAGAACATTCTGGACCCATGCAAACTTCCAGACAAAGGGATGGATGTCTATGGCTTCATGCCCTGTGCAGCCTGTCAAGGGTTGTTTGCAAGAAAATACCTGTGGCAACTCGGTGGCGCTATATAAATAAATGGTGATGATGATGATGATGTAAGATAAACCAAAGGGGCAACAAGCCCACACTTGAAAAAACAGTGTCCAGTAACTGCGCGTGTTTGCTCAGCCTGTTCCACCTGACATCAGTGGTGGCTTTTGGTAGCTCTTGAGCAACATGACCCCAGATGAAATATTACTCGCAGTCAAAAATGACGCAGATGATGCATCATGCAGATGGGGCAGCATCTCTTCAACCAGGTCGTTCAGATTTTGGCAGGCACAAGTACATTCGTCAGAAGGTTAGAGAAATGGGCAGGCTACTGCTACAGGCCAGAAGAGGTACCCATTTGGAAAGGATGGAAAACTTTACCACCCCATCGAACTTTCTGCATCTAGTAGTTGCTGTGAAGCTGGTAGCCTGCTATGACAAGGAGACAAGTACATTTAAGATGTCCTCGCTGGCATTGAAGTTTGGGCATGGTTTGCAAAAGATAGCAAGCATTGTGGAGTGCCAAGCCATGATGCAGCTGAAAATACATGCAACTCCAGGAAGATCTCTGAGACAAGATGGAATGAGTTGATCTCATCAGCTGCCTTAAAAACTCTTAAGGAATCCAAATGGAACATGCCTCAGCTCTTACCTTTCACGGAACATGTGAGAAAGATGCACTTATACCTCAATGAGAAACAGAAAGCTTACCGCAGTGGTCTATCCACCGAATCTACGTTTAACAACTGGGCATTGCTTGCAAAAGTCACCCTGGCACAGGTGATCTTGTTCGATGGAAGAAGGGAAGGAGAAGTTTCCATGATGTTGCTGGCAACCTTTTCCTCAAGAGATACTTCGGATCTCCACAAAGATGCGGCCTTAACACTTTCAAAGGTTGAGAGGAAGATCTGCCAGCACTTCACTCAGATTGGAATCTGGGAAAAATTAGGGAGAAAAGTCCTCATTATGCTGACACCAACCATGCAACATGCAATGGAACTTCTCACAGAGAAGCATTAAAAATGTGGAGTAGCTGCCCAAAATCTCTACATGTTTGCTAGACCAGCTGCCTTGTCGCATTTCAGAGGCTCTGATTGCATTCACCTGTTTGCCAAAACAAACATCCACACACGCTGTCTTGCATGAAACTTCAAAAGCACGCTGCCACACTCTCTCAAAGGTCCTCAACCTAAACGACACAGAATTGGATCAGTTGGCAGACTTCCTTGGCAAAGGACATTGCTAACTCTTAATGGCTCTCAAAAGTTGCAGACTGGCTGAATTAAAAGACAATAATTTGGTTGAGATGCACATTGAACCAGAAGGTAAGTTAGAAATCTTGTGTCTTATGTGTGCTTTTGATTTTTACCTCAGTCATTTACATATCTGTTTTGTTTTCAGCTACAGAGTGAAAGGTTGGATGATGAACAATTTCCCTGTGAAAGAGGGACAAGTGGTCAAGCGTTCGGTCGACACTTTCATGTCAGAAGAGAGGTGGTGTAGGAACCCGGAAACACTGGACAAGTGCCCAGCCAAGGATTCCACAGGTCGGTGTAGCAAACAGTTTCATTATGCAAAAGCACTTTTCCTTCTCTGTATTTCACATTTTACTTACTTTGTAAAAAATTGCAGAGAAAAACCTGGGACAAAGAAGAAATCAAAGCTGTGGAGAAGCACATGATGAAGTTTATGCAAACGTGCCGGGTGCCAGGCAAGTGGGACTGTGTCTCATGCCTCATGGCTAAACCACCAATACTGAAAGATCGGAACTGGGGTGTCCTTATGCGCCATGTTCTAGACATGCGTCCTCACGATACAATAAAAACAAGTATCTGTGTTGTGTCTGTCAGAGCTTGAGTAATGCTCTGGGGGGCCTGGGGCACTTAAGTAGGGGGTGTAATAAAGCTACCATTTTGACAAAAACACAGGCAACATTGTGTGCACACAGCTCTCGCTTCAATGTGAATATTGTAAGGTGCACACAGCTCTTGCTTCAAGAGCAGGAAGAACAGAACAGTGTGAAGCGGGACATATCTTTCAACTGCTCTTGCAGTCAGACGAAATCCGGACTAAGCAAGACAGTCACCCAAATTTAGGACTGCCCCACCAGATTCAGGACAGTTGTCAGATTGTCATCATCATCATCATCATCATCATCAGCTAGTCTAAATTCCCTTACATGCACACATACAGGCACAGACAGAGAGACCAGGGTTAATTTTCAATAGCAGCCAATTAACCTACTAGTATGTTTTTAGAGTGTGGGAGGAAACCAGAGTACCCAGAGAAAACCCACGCAAACACGGAGAAAACATACAAACTCCACACAGATAATGCCATGGTCGGAAACCTAACTCATGACCCCAGTGCTGTGAGGCAGAAGTGTTAACCACTAAGCCACCATGCTGCCATTTCCTACCTATTCTTATTCTTGTCACTTTCTCTACTTGCGGCTGCTGGTGTCTTAAGCTTAGCTACTGCTGAATCATTGTATGTTGGTGCCCGATTTGGAAAAAAGACAGGTTCACAAAATTTAGAAAGCCCCAACAAGCTCAACCCTTAAAAAAATAGAGTCCACGTTTAATAACCTGCAACCAGACCCAACTATTACATTAAATAAATTTAGCAGTAGTCACATTAATAAATAGAACTATCTCCCTTCAAAAATCCCTGACGTTAAATTAACAGCCGCACCAAGTATTCAACATCCTTTGGGATTCCTAAAATATTATATCCACCCAAAATATCTAACTATACTATACTCTGAGTGGTCCAATCACACACTTACAGATATACATGGTCCTTAGAAAAGGGAAGAAAATAATGTGTGTTGCTGGTGCATTCTTGGATATTCAGTAAAATAAAATATATTCAATCTTTATTTAATCTCATTAAAATATTCATAAATCCCAAATACTTGGATAGTAGCAAAATATATGAAAAATATTGTGAACTGATGATGTGATATGAGTGCAATAATGTGTAATAAAGTTAGCTAAAATTGCAGTCAAAAACTGCTATGCTTTGTAGTCTGTGTCTGTTTTTTTTTAAACACTTTTACTTGTGTACCAATAATGGCTTCATATGATTTTTCACTTAAGTATTTGCTGTTATTTAATGACAATCTCACTTTATCCCCCTAATAAGAGACTAGTTTACAAGTCTTTATATTTAGTTTCTGTAGGAGGTATCGATAATAAAGAGCTATTTGTAATTTCCTAAGGTAATTCCAACAAAGGCAGTTATCAATCATGATATGAACTCATCCTCTATTAATAAAATATTTCTATACAGTTGGCTTAGTAGTTACAATGTCATTAGAGTTAAGTTATTATTCATACTTATCATAAAGGGTGGGATGCTAGATATCATATAGCACCATTCTCGCCATTTGTATCCATCCACTCCATTCACATGATATTAAACATTTGCCTTTAAAAAGCTATCATAGAGAAACACTCATTGTCATTTCTGCTTTGTTTTTCTTCAGGCTCCTTACCACAATATCATATCAAAATAACAATCAATTCACAATATTTTTCATATATTCCGTTACTATCCAAATAATCAGTAATTTATGAATATTTTAATGAGATTACATAAAGATTGAATATATTTTATTATATTGAACATCTTAGAGTGCCCCAACAAAACACAATCTTTTCTTTCTCTTTTTTTAAGGTTTATATTAAATTAATAGTATCCACATTTAATAATAGAACTATTTTATCCTTACATTTAATAAATATAGCTATTTCCCACAACAATCACTGACATAAAATAATGCATATTCACATTTAATAAATAGCCCTTCTCCATCTGAACCCAACATTCAATTAATAGCTCCCAAACCACCCCAGCATTAAATTAAAGTTCTCATCACCTGTCCTTAAATTAATATGGCCCACTATTAAATTAAATATCCCACCATTACCCCACAAATAAATTAATAGCACCTACCATTAAAAAAATAGCCCTCACCACACTCAGTCATTATATTAATAGCTTACCTCCACCCACATTACATTAAGATGCTGCAGGCAATAAATTAGTAGCATTCACAGTTAATAAATATACCTATTTCCCATAAACATCCCTAACATTAAATAATTAATATTCACCTTTAATTAATATCCACCCATCTCATCAAACTCATCCCACATTCAATTAATAGCCCCAAACCACCCAAACATTACATTAAAGGTCCCATTAAACCACCTTAATTTAATAGGCCCCACTGATAAATGAAATAGCCCCACCATTACCCCACAAATAAATGAATTGCACCATTAAATTAATAACCCACCTAGGACCCTCATTACATTAATATTACTTCCCTTCCCTCACACTTACCTTCTTCCAGACACGCTGTGTTGGAGAGGCAGACTCTTCTATCTGCCTCTCTTGCAGTCTGCGCACATGGGATGGAAGATATCATCAGTGATGGTTATACATAGGGCAGGCTAAGAAAGGGATGGGGTGGACACACTTAGGGGAATGGTGGAAGGAATGGATGCAGGATTTAGGGCCACATGAAGGTGACTGGTCTTGGATGAGGTGCCAGCCATCAAGAACCATATTGTACCTGATCAGAGTACATGTCCCCATGCCCCACACCCCTTTAATACAACTCTGGTGTATGTGTGTTACAAAGAGTGAATGGATAATGCTTTGACTATGGCATGGTAATAGCACCATTCTGTACAATTGTATTTTACAGAGCATTCCGGTCACTGTAGGCAATGTACAAATTGAAGCAAAATGCAGCAAAGGCATTGCTTGACAGAGTGTGTGTATGTTAAAGCCATTTTGACGTACATTTATTTTAAATATACTTTATTAGACTTGAAAAACTATGTTAAACTCAAAGCCTAATAATGACAAGCACAAGCTTCAAGAAGGTAATGCCAAATATGCTGATGTAGAAAGATATTATTGCAGAATACAGCTCAAAATCAATTTTTCATTAAATAAGTTTGAATCTATTACATTATAAGCAAAATACTATGATTGTGTATAAAATATAAAAATATTTTTGGTTGAGGCTTTTTAAAGATAAGGTGAACACAGTATGCAAGAGTTCTCAACTCAAAATTACATATTTGGTGAAAATTCTATACAAGTAAACATTTATTTTAGCAAAACTTTCCCATTATTTAAAACAAGGCTATAACAAGAAGTACAAGGACCTATGTGCAGGTGTCACTTTATGAACTATCCTCCAATTTGCCTGTCGATTAGATATTACAATCAGACAAGTGTAAGTGGAGGTTGAAATATTGAGACCTTTTCCACCTGACACTCGTTGCAGTACAGAAATACACATGCCCTGGAGTGTGCTAAGTCTGTTAGGAAATGATTGGTGTTGTGTTAATAATTTGATTGCTATGTATGCCCAGTCAGGCATAAAGAGAAAACATTAGCACAACATTCTGCAAGTGACTTTACATTGATTTAAAGAGGCACCACAATTCTTACAGTCAATTTAGATCTGTTCAACTACTAAATGATCTATTGGCATTATATTACATGGTACAGTATCTAGCCATCCCCTACGTCACAGTTCTGGTTTCGCAGTAAAACATAATGTTCTTTTTAGAAAGTGAAATTATAGGTTATACAGGCATATCAATTTTTTCATAATGTGACTGAAAAAGAAAAGACAAAATACAACAATGATAAAAACACTAATTTAACATCCTTCCAACTCAAATATCATATTTATGACTTTTAGAGATTCATATTTTCTCAACTCTGCAGTTTAAATGGCTTCAGTGATTTTTTTTTTCTCTGTGATGTATTGTAATCTGCCATTATTCTGAGTATGGCAAAATATTATAGGCTTAAACAAGTCTAGCAGCATTTTACATTGGACCTCTAGCAAATAAGTTATTATATAATAAAATAAAAATACAAAATGGACACCCTTTTGCTGGAGTTTAGGTTGCTAGGTTACTTGTCCCTTGTGATCCTATGAAAACTGAGAAGTTAAAAACTAACTTAGAATGCAAATGATAAGAATATGAATTGAAAATATAATTACCATTATGTGTGAGTCAATTAATATGGAATAATAGAGTTCTTATTTAATCAGAACTATTTCATCTGCCAGGTAATGAATAAAACGAGCGTAGTAAAGAATGTTCACAATTGCATTGAAGGTGTTAGCTATTTTCTATGAATTCTTATTGAGTAATATATTCTGCAGTGCTGTACTTCAGGGGATAATGTTATACAATATAAACAAAACACAGAAATAAAAGCATACACATGCACATAAACAATGAGATCCCTGTATGAGCTTGCAAAAAGTGATAGTTAATACAGTTACAAAATGCCCTAAGAATGCCCAAATTATTAAGCACCTAATAATTAATATTTGATTTTTTTTAGTATATATATTTTCAATTCTGGAGTATTTTGTGTAGGTGCTTTGCATGTACTACATATTTTGGTCCTAATGACTATTGACATTCAACTAAATGCACAAGTAACGTAAAGTCTGGAAAAAATGTATACTATATTTTCAAAGTCAACTAAACTAAGAATGCATGTACTTTAGTCAAACAAATGTATTAAACTTCCGACTCATCATTATTGTTTTCTGTAATTGTAAATCTTTTTGTTTTCCATAACAAAGCAAAACATAATGTATCTTCATCACCAAACTTTCAATCACCAAGTCCTGCACTCCTGTAAATTGCAATGAAACATTGCATATGGCACATGTGGCAAAACAGACTAGCATTTGAGTTGCTTGGCATGCATATATTTGCATGCGTAATATAATGGAGATTGTATGGTACAGCAGTATTTTGGTATAGTGTTTATAGCATTGCTGCCTACATGCTGGTACCATATGTTCTACTCTGACCAGAGGACTATTTATGTGGAGCTTGTATAATCTTTCTGCACTTGCTTGGGTGCCCTGGGTTCCTCTTATAGCTGAAAAAACACATTGATAGTTTAATGTTAGGGTTTGTGTGGTAGATAATTTAGGCTGTAAGCACCACTAGGGCAGTGAGAAATATGAATGATTAAAACTAATTAAATTGGTTAAAGTGCTGCATAATATGTTGGTGCTATATAAATACAGGCTAATATTAATGGTAGCAAAGGTTTGCAACTGTAGTCGACTGACACTAGCCGTGTGTTACCTTCTTTGACTATGAACATCCTTTTATTTTACATATCTATTCACATTGCCAGCAGAGCTAAGTTTCATGCTTACATCTTAAAATGGCATATGGATTGGATAAAACAGCATGAAATGATTCATTTATTATTATTATTATTATTATTATTATTATTAATAATGTATTTTTAATTTAAAGGTTAGTTGGCAATTTGCTATAAAGGATATGGCTACAGCTCAACGCTACAAGCAAAATAAGAGACACATTTCTGAGTCATCATGGAGCTAAGAAAGATGTTGAAGACTCTGTATTTCTTAGAAAATCAGTAATAGTTCACATTAGAATTATGCCACTTGGTTCCGAAATCCAGGACCACCAATGATAGTGGTTAAAAGGCAATATAAATATTTAGAAATACATGTTTTACATAATAAAATATTGTAGAAGTTTCTGATATTATTTGGTTAATGGTATCATAAATTTTCAGCCAAAAGTTTCAATCAGTAGGAGATGAAAGGTTATAGGCTTTTTTACTTTTTGAAGAAAGTTGTTTGATATATCTCTTAAATGTGTTTTTCCTTTTTACAATTCACAGACTACAAATCATATGCAGTTAAAATTCAATTCCTAACCTGAGATTTGTTTGTACCACATCACTAAAAACATACATTTTAATACTTTCAGGGTCATGTGCAGGTTAATTATTACTTCTACAATGGACAGTTCACATTCTTATTTAAAATATGAATTCTTCTTTGTTGGCATAGTAAAATATGTATTGCTATATTGTTGACAAATGTTGGATTTTTTCTTATAACTATTATGTTTGTCCATGGAAAGGCATTATCAACTACTGTACAATCAACTACAGCTAAAGTTTCAATAACAAATACAAAGGTACATGCATACTAGCATACTTTCTGGGGATCTCAGGGAGACTCCCGAATTTTGCCGTGTTGGTGGTGTCAAAAGGATACAATTTGCGGTGCACTTGCCACTTGACTTCCCTTAACCTCTAAAAGTTAGCAAGTATGCGTGTATGTAATAAATCCTTATTATGTATTCCATCCTGCTGTAATCAGAGTAAATGGCTGTACCTTGAACCAAGGTCTGACTGCATAGATCCTACATCATTCCCTTTTAGACGGCAAGCTGTTCTGATCAAGAGGCCCAATGATGCTTACAGCTGATGTCGCTGTTTCCTTTTCGTTGTACTCTACTTTGAGACGTTGTGCACATTTTGTAATGCTTTAAATTAAACCATAAGGGCCATAATAATTGCACATATATGTAGCAAACACTTATAAGACACCAATATGTTTTGCTGGCTAAGTAACAAAAATGAAATATAATGAGTTTAATATTAATGTTGGTAATGTGCCATAAAAATGCCAAATGCATGCAGTTGGGATGTCCAAGTTCTAAGTTACAGTTTTGTGATATTGCTATGATATGAGGACATTATAGAGCAGGACACAAGTCCTGTCCCAGTAGTCTTCAGCGGGCATGGTCGTTCGATTTGTACCTAAATTTCAATCCGCATACACAGAAAATATACCCTAAAAATGTAGAATTCACCTTCACTTCTTTTTATCTTTTTACATGGAGCCTAATTTCTCTGTAAAATTGATTTAATAAAGTACACATATCATATACATCTAGAGGAGGCTGCCATACCAATATTGATTAGAATGTGCATCAATTGCTTATGTTATGACTGAGTCATGAAGAATACTGCCTAGTAAGTCATTAGGAAGCAAGTGTTCTATGTACTAAGTGTTTAGTACTAACATTTTTGGAGCAGAGCTCTGCCATAAGTAAAATTTAGTTATTACATACAATGCCGCTCTGCTAAAAATTGGAGTAGCACTGTAGGTGGACTTTGGGGCATGGAGGGGAGAGTGCGGTGCACAGGTTGCATGCTAAAAGTTAATCTCATTACAATGCATGCGAGTCCTAGATCCAGCCATACTTCTCTTATGGATACACACTCTGGGATAATGGAAAAGCAAACCAAAAGAAAGGAGGCAATTATAGAGGAAAGTTTGAAAAAGAAGACTTATTAAATATGTAATTAATCAAAATAGGAAACATGCTGCAATAACCAATGTACATCTTTAGATATTACTGATCTAACACAGCATAAAATGCATTAAAACCTAAAAAGATTATTATTAATAAAGCTCTAAGACCAGACAATATCCACCCATGTGTGCAGGAGGAGCTAGGTTCAGTTATAGATAAACCATTTTTTTTTAGAAATGGATTCATTCATGACAGAATCAATACCACAAGATGGCAGATGGACAGATGTGGTCTGAACTTTTTTAAAAAAAAGCAGAAAATAACACAGACTATGTTAGGGAACCAGTTATTAGCCAAACTAATTGGATAATTTTCTACGACAAAGTAATGTATAAACTGAATTTTGGCAATGCAGTTAATGTGATTAATGTGATACAGCTTTGTACATTAGGTAAAGGGACTGGATCTAGGATGGAAAATATATGGTTAAATAATTACCTGAGGCATAGGAAGCAGAGGGTTGTTAGAAATAGAAATAAGCAGACCAGGCTAAAGCCATTAGTGGGGTTTGTTGGGGATCAGTATTGGGCCCTGTGCTTTTATATATTTTTTTTAGTTATCTTGAAGATGATTTAGGACATAAGGTGTCCATAGAACTATAAAAGATTTAATTTGTTAGGCTTGAGTCTATTTCCAACATCACTAACTATGTAATTATAAAAAAGTAAAAAATAAAAAAAATAATATTGAATCACAAGCTGCCACTGTTTAGGAACACCATCAGACAATGATAGCAGTAGGTGAAGAGGTAGCCCAGCACTCCTAAGCTGGGAGCAGTCATTAACAACTAGCAGTTGTACATAGCTATCAGCTATCGGCTCTGATTTATTAATATTGTTAGGAAGGAAAGTACTTGCACAGAGTCCATTAGTTGACATACTTTACTGTAAACATAGCTTTATTCCTGGCACTATTAAAAAAGTAACATGGCAGTTAGCTGTCTTCTAGTTGTTAATGATAGCTTCCGTTAATGACTTAAGTAGCAGTAAAAGGCAACACAACTGGCAAAGAGTGTAAGACTAGGGGAATGCTTTGCATACTAGCCACCGCATTGAAGGCTTGCTTTGCATGCTATCCACCAAATTGGAGGACTGCTTTCTAAACTAACCAACATCTTGCCTAATACCATCTCTGCATACATACACTATATGGACAAAAGTATTCGGACGCTCGACCATTACACCAACAGGGACTGTAGTGACATTGTATTCAAAAACATATACTTTAATATGGAGTTGATCCAGCTTCCACTCTTCTTGGAAGGCTTTCATCGGAGTGTTTATGTGGGAATTGTGCCCATTCATTCTGTAGAGCATTTATGAGTTCAGGTACTGATGTTGGACGAGAAGGCCTGGCTTGCAATCTCCATTCCATTTCATCTCAAAGGTGTCTGATGGGGTTGAGGTCAGGGCTCTGCGTGGGCCAGTCATGTTCTTCCACACAGAACTCATAAAACCATCTCTTTGTAGTCCTTGCTTTGTCCATTGGGGCACAGCCACATTGGAATGGAAAGGAGCCTTCCTCAAACTGTTGCCTCAAAGTTGAAAGCATAGCATTTTCAAAAAAACTTGGTATGCTGTAGAATTAAGATTACTCTTCACTGGAGATAAAGAGCCTAGCCGAAATCCTGAAAAACAGTCCCATAGCATTATCCCTCCTCCAACAATCTTCACAGCATAATGCAGTCAGACACGTAACATTCTCTCAGCATCCGCCAAACCCAGACTTGCTCATCTGACTGTCAAACAGAGAAGTGTGATGCGTCACTCCACTGAACACATTTACACTGCTCCACAGTGTAGTGTCAGTGTGCTTTACACTACACCAACCAATGCTTGGCATTGGTCTTAGTGATGTTAGGCTTGCATGCAGCTGCTCGGCCATGGAAACCCATTCCACTAAGCTCCCGCTACACAGTTTTTGTACTTACTTTAATACCATTGGAAGTTCGGAACTCTTAAGTTATGGAATCCACCGAGCATTGGCGACTTTTATGCACCATGCGCCTCAGTAGTCGTTGACCCCATTCTGTGATTTCACGTAGTCTTCCGCTTCGTGGCTGAGTTGCTGTTGTTCCTAAATGCTTCCACTTTCTAATGATACCACTTACAGTTTACCGTGGAATATCCAGTAGAGATGAAATTTCACAATATATCTTATTGCAAATGTGTCATTCTATCACAGTACCATGCTTGAAGTCCCTGAGCTCTTCTGAACGATCAATTTTGTATCACAAATGTTTGCAAATGGAGACTGCATGACTAGGTGCTAGATTTTATACACTTGTGGCAACAGGTCTGATTATAACACCACAATTCAATAATTAACAGGTGTGGACAAACACTTCTGTCCATACAGTGTAGTGTTGTGGGGGGATTATATTCACCACTTTGCGGGAGCCAAAGATTTCTAAAGCCAGTCCTGTTGATAGAGATTAAGGAGCATACTAGTGCATAGGCCTATATTTTTGCCTTTCCTCAAGCCAGGTGTAGGAAAACACATTGTAAGAGATCTGGCTCAGATAGTTAAAAAAACAATAGTTAGAAAATTGCAGTTGTTAAATGTAACATTACAATGTTCTTTCTTATAAGGATTGTTCATTGTTGTTCTGAAATTCCCTAAACTATATTGAGCATGGCCCATGTAGTCCAGTCTTACTCTTTATCTTTCCTTTTCTT
The DNA here is from genome assembly GCF_038048845.1 of Mixophyes fleayi. NCBI lineage: Eukaryota > Metazoa > Chordata > Amphibia > Anura > Limnodynastidae > Mixophyes > Mixophyes fleayi. Next base: position 141,992,978 of record NC_134405.1, on the reverse strand, counting down.
TAATTAATAAAGGCATCAACTTCCCTGAAGACAAGTGAAATAATGTCCCTTTGGAAAGATGACTGTTATGATGTAGTTTTTGTCTGCAACATTATAATTTATAGTGGCATTGATGTTTCGATTAGAAATACCTGTAACAAGAATTAAATGTTCTGGGATATATCATGATTTTTAAGAGGGTTATGGAGCTTCCTAAAATCCAAATTATATTGTAAAAAGGTAAGCTATTCATTTTCCTGTAAAAGTTAAATGTTGCTATTCTACAAGTGTCTGACTTCATGGGTCTATTAAGTGTTAGTTGCAAAGCAATCACCCACAATATATCTGCATGTGCCCAGGCCCGGCGCTCCCATTAGGCAACCTTAGGCAGTTGCCTAGGGCGCCGGGACCTGCAGGGCGCCGCTGACTAGATTTTTTAATCTAGTCAGCGGTTCAGCGGCACGAGAGAGATGCACAGCAGCGGCGGCGGGGCGGCCGCCGCTGTTTTTTAATGTCCGCATGATCACTGACGTCAGTCAGTGATCATGTGATAGTCTGTCCGGCGCCTCTGAGGTATCACACTGTCTGTCACTGACAGACAGTGTGAATAAAGTTATTCCCCCCTCCTCTCCCCTCTCAGCATGCATCGCGAGGAGCAGCTAGAGGAAGAAAAGGTAAGTGAAATCTAATTTTTTTTTTATTTAGTGTGTTCGGGGGGCGCGGGCGGGGGCGGCTTGCCTAGGGCGCCGAGAACCCTTGCACCGCCCCTGCATGTGCCTAAAAATTGCAGTCCTCTGGCTAGTACTATGTTCAAACAAAGATGAAAGTTTCAGAGACTTTCTCTTAATGTAGAAAGTCTGTAGAGCTAGACAAACATGGGTCAAATTTACACTCATAGAGCAAAGATATGTTTAGAAAATCTCATAATGTTGTGAGATTACATTTTTTTTCCAGTTGCTGTAAAAATCCCGCCAGAGCATGTAGTAATAAAGAAATAGAAAGAAATCAGCAAAAGATTACAAAATGTCTGAATTTGTTTAAAAAAAAGCTTATTTTAGATTTTTTCAAGATCGTTATTTAAAAAAAACAAAAAAACCCTTGGTGTGTGTTTGTTTTATTTATTCTGTACTATTACACTGTACAAATGTGATTAAAGTATGCTCCAAAGAGTTTTTATATATCATGGAATAGTGCTGGTTGAGGTGGTAATGCATAATACAAAGATTTAATATGCAAGTTTAAAGTGACAATTATGTCATGAAACATGAGTGTTCTGGAATAATAAGATGAATGTGGGCGATGAAGGAATTGCAAGTCTATGCGTTTCTCTGTGAATCAGGAGTAAATAAGAATGTAGTGCAATCATCATCATCACCATTTATTTATATAGCGCCACTGATTCCGCAGCAGTGTACAGAGAACTCATTCACATCAGTCCCTGCCCCATTGGAGCTTACAGTCTAAATTCTCTAACTTACACACACAAACGGAAAGACAGAGAGAGAGAGACTAGGGTTAACTTTTTTGTTTTATAGCAGCCAATTAACCTACTAGTATGTTTTTTGGAGTTTGGGAGGAAACCCACGCAAACATGGGGAGAACATACAAACTGCACACAGATAAGGCCATGGTCGGGAATTGAACTTATGACCCCAGCACTGTAAGGTGCATATGCTCATAAATGACAGAGGAACAAATAAAAATGCAGTGATACATGTGTTCAATTTTACCTAACGGTTGATTACTACCATATACATCTACGAACGTATTGCCTATGTGTGCTCGTCTTTGTAAACACACTTGTGTATGCAGAAAATTAAGTGCGCTTTTAAAAAAACGCAAATTATGTTCATATTGTGTTCCTTTATGGATCAGGCCCATGGTGCCCTAAGGAGAAATAGTTGGTGGGTTGTAAAGACCTTTGTGACTTTGCGTGAATACCAAACACCAAGACTAATTGTGGATGTTAACATATAAAAGCTCCCTTTCCTGTAGAGCTTGACATGGTAACTGGTACTCTCCTGCCAGCACCTATCAGGATTCATGTCTCAGTCATGTTACCAAGCTTTGCGATGGGCTTACTGATCAAGCAGAACATGCGAGACATCGGAGAAAGTGCCCGTCAAGTTGCATAAATGACAGTAAAATTGACCATAGCTGCTCCCCACATTTGGAACTCCGTGCCCCACCCAATCAGACTCACCCCCAACCTCAAATCTTTTAAATGATCCCACCTGACCCTTTCACTCCACCTCTATCATCTCTGTTTACTACCATAATCCTCTTGAATGTTAACTCACAAATGTGGCCCTCTCTACCTTCTATCTCCTTATCCTCTTTGCAATGTTTCCCTGTACTAGTTGTGTACTCTTATGTAGTTTTTTTCTCTATAGTATTGATTTTATACTGATTCTATTGTTTCTCTTGTCCCTTACTTATCTATGTTTTTTGGTTTATTTTTGTTGATTGTGCAGAGCTACGGATTATGTGGCACCATATAAATAAAATATGATGATGATGATTATCATAGGTATTCTGCTACAGCTAATATATTCGATTAACCATTTAGTCTGTGCTTACATATGTTGGAAAACATTTCCTCTGCCCCCGGCAAAAAAAGCAGAGAAAATATGTCCATAATTAGAAGTGATAGTTAGATTAGATTATTAGTTTTTCATATATATATTTTCAGTATTGACACTTTAAAATAATTTCCATTTTGCCTAGGTTTTCCTATTACTTATTTATATGTAAATTAGATGGGGAATGGGAATTTGTTAATGCAAGGAACTCATTACAGGTGTAAATCATGTCTGTGTATGATATGATGATATTTTTATTTTTTTATTCAATTAGATTTTTTTATTAAGACCATCTTTTATTATCACGTCAATTGACTTCTACTATATATAGGAGCATGTTTATTTATGAGAGTTGTCCTTAATTCTCTGGAGTGTGTGGGCCAGTACTGTTTTAAGGAAACTTGGCTCACAGTGCAAAACTGTAACCAACCGCCCCCCAACTACACTAATGTGCACCTAACAGGCCCACTGTACATATTTGTGATATTGCAAAGACATATGCAAATGTAAAGTTTGGCATAGCGACAAAGACGTAATCACATTATTGCTACCCATATTCAATCAGAAAAAGTCAGAAACTGGTAAGGTAGATGTCAATAACGGGATAAATGCTACGGGATGTTGCTCCAAATATGTAGAACATGTATTTTAGCTAAACATAATACCCCCTATCAGACTAGACTCGCAATGACTAGCAGAGTAAGCAGATATTTGAGCAAAATGTTACATAACTCCAAGAAGCTGCATATTATACAATTTACCTGAACAGCATTTTATAAAGTTTCAATAAACATGTTATATAGATTAATTACCAGCATATTATATTGTCATAATAACCATCCAATTATATTTACTCCCATCATATTTTAATTAAAAAAGCAACAACTCTTTGGCAAATGTGGGAGTGGGAGCAACAACTAGATCATAGGGATCCAGGACAAACCAAAGTTGTACCTATGGACCGCTTTCATTTTAAGATTTGTCTGTATGCTGCAAATGAGATTTGGACATCATATTTAAACCCAATACAAATTGTAATACTAAGGTACACAACTGATCTAGTTACCAATATATCACAGAGGACATGTCACTGAGTGTTTCAGGCTGAAGGTCACCTGCAGGTATTGGCACTGCTAAACAAGGAGGCACGGAGTCTAACACGCCTCTGGTCTTCACCAGGGACCCCAGCAAGGGAGTTTGGGGTTCGCTGCAATAGACGTGCAGGACGTGGCCTGGATATAAATTTATTGGGACTTGCTTTACACACATTTTAGGATTAAAAGTTGCTGATGACAGATGAAAACATCACTGGTGAGTATATTGGGGCTTTAGTATCTTTTATCTATTTTTAAACATTTGACAGCTGCCGGACCTCCGGCTCTATAGACAGAACAGTGTAACAGTGATGTGTTTACTAAACACACAGGAAACACAGGAAAGTTAGCTAAACATGGGAGTGATTGACATCGCAGCAAAGCACCAGAGATGACAGGGATTTTTAAGATCAGAGTCAAAATCGCAGTTTAATACATCTGGCAACTTAGGGGCTAAAATCGCGGGTTATCAATCGGACCTTAATACATTTATCCCCAGGTTTTTTTTACTGGAGCCCGCGGCTTCAAACATCTCTCATATCCCCCTGCCTCACCCCTCCCCCCTCCCGTTGCCCTCCAACCATCTTCCTCTGTGCTCCCTTTGCCACAGCTTCAGTGAGGAAGTCCGTTCCTTACTTCTGTCTTTTCCCCCTACACCTGCCCCCTTGAGTCCATCCCCTCTCACCTCCTCAGATCCCTCTCGCCCATTGTCTGCTCCAATCTGGTCCACCTCTTCAATTTATCCCTCTCGTCTTGTATTTTCCCTCCGCGCTTAAAATATGCTCTAGTTTCGTCCTTTCTCAAGATACCAAATCTTGATCCCACCTCTCTGTGCATTTACCGCCCCATCTCTCTCCTTGCCTTCGCCTCTAAATTACTTGAACAGCTCATCTACAGCTGTCTCACTAACTACCTCTCCAACAACTTGATTCTCTCCAATCCAGTTTCCGCTTCCTCCACTCCACCGAAACTGCCCTAACTAAAGTCACTAATGACCTCTCATCTGCCAAATCTAATTGCCATTATTCCCTCCTCATCTTCTTGGACCATTCCGAAGCTTTCGATACAGTCGATCCCCCTCTCCTGCTGCATACCCTTTGCTCCTTTGGCCTTTCCAACACTGTCCTCTCTTGGTTCACCTCCTATCTCTCTAACCGCGCCTTCTCTTTCTCTACCTCTTGCTCTTCCTCTGCCTTTTCCGCACTTCCCATAGGTGTCCATCAGAGCTCTGTCTTTGGCCCTCTGCCCCTTTCTTTGTACACCTCTTCACTGAGTGATCTTATCAGTTCCTTCAGCCTCAAGTACCATCTCTGTGTTGATGACACCCAAATCTACCTTTCTTCTCCTGTTTTTTCCCCTTCCATCCTCTATAATGTGTCCTGCTGCCTTTCTGCCATTACCTCCTGGATGCCCCAACATTTTCTCAAACTCAATATGGGCAAATCTGAACTTATAATCCCCCCTCTAGAGACCCCTCCTCTTCATCAATATTGGTTCTACCATCATCTCCTTGTCACCTGCCTGGGGGTCACCCTTGACTCCTCACTCTCCTTCACCCCTTACATTCAATCCCTTGCTCTATCCTGCTGCTTCCATTTCTACAATATAGCCTGGATCGAACTGTTCCTCTCCTCCAAGGTCACCAAAACACTAATCCACTCTCTGATCATCTACCGTCTTGTTTACTGCAACCTCCTCCTCACTGGCCTCCCCCTTACCCATCTTGTTCCTTTTCAATCCATACTTAATGCTGCAGCCTGACTTATTTACCTCTTCCGCCAGTTTTTATCTGCCTCCTCTCTCTGCTTCAGAATCCTGTTCAAACTACTCACCCTCACCTAAAAAGCCCTCTCTAATGTCACTGCTTCATATCTTTCCAACCTCAGCTCCTCTCATACTCCTTTTCCCCCACTGCGGTCTTCCAAAGACCGCTGCCTCTCCTTCCATCTAGTCACCACCTCTCATTCTCGTATTTAAGACTTCTCCTGTGCTGCCCCCTTCTCTGGAACAATCTCACCCATTCTATTAGGCTTTCATCTAGCCTGTCAAACTTTAAAAGCTCCATCAAAACCTATCTGTTCAGGTTAGCGTCCCATTCCTCCAACCTACTTCTCTATCTTTCTATACTAACCTTTCTATACCTCGCCCCCTCCTACTTACTCCTGTGCTTCTTTCCCCCTCAGTGTTCTCATCCCTCATCCCATCTTGCCGCTCTGTGTCTCCTGTCAGTCTCCCCTTCACCATTAGATTGTAAGCTTCCTTGACTAGGACCTTCTTTCCTCGTGTCCTCCTCCTCCTGTTTACCTTTGCCTTTAGCTCTGTTACAGCAAGCGGTTATTGACATAAGCTTGCAGAACAGGTGACAGAGGTCTTCGCCTATAGCAGTCACCTTTCACTTAGAGCTTGTTGCACACACAGGTACTTTGATGCCGCCAGGTCTAAACTCTTAGTGAAGTGAAAGCTTATGTGCAATACCGTAGCAGGAAGATAGAAGGCGGTAGCCAAGTTGGTGCGGATGCTCAAAAGCAGGCTGGGGTCAAGCATTCATAGCAGACAGAGTGGTCAGGGACAGGCCAAAGGGTCAGAGCTTGCAACGAGTAAGAATATCCCAAGAGCAGATCCAAAAGTCAGGGCAATCAGAGCAGGTCAGCAACAGACAGAATCATTGCTATAACCGATAGGGAGGCCAGGTCCTCCATGCCTTAAATACATAAGGAGACCAATCACAGGAAGCAGGCATATATGGAAAGTCAGCCTCAGGAGGCTGTTAATTAATTTTGCGCACACGACTGGATGTCTTTTCATGCCGGGACACGGCACTAGCTGACAGAACGCCCCCAGCTGTTGCGTTGGTGATGGTCGGGACAAAGAGGAAGTGATGTCCTGGTTGTCATTGTAATGGCCGAGATGCGGCCCGAATGTACACAGTGAGCCGTGGTAGCTCAGGGAATCACTGCGGCTCATAAGCCCTTTGACTTTTCTCTCCATTTCGTCACTTGACTGCTGCCCACATCTTTCCTCTTCTCCATCTCTGCCCTGATCCAGTAAGTTGTGCCGACTCTGCTGGGCACAGATGTAACCCCTTATTCACTCCCCACATCCCTCTTTCCCTTCCCTTTTTATCTGTACACTGGAATTCACTTTTACCTCTTTGCCCTCTGCACCTTTCTCTGTTAAGCTGATACTTATGTATACTTATTGCAATTTGTTTATACTTATCGCATTTTGCTTTTACTGCACTTTGTTTTTGTACTACCCTGTATGCCATGTATTGATACCCTGTACTGTTATCCCATGCTCTATGTACGGCGCTGCAGACCCTTTGTGTCACCTCATAAATAAAAGATAATAATAATAATAATAATAATAATAATAATAATAATAATAATATAAACATACACATTGGTTGGCTGTTTTTTCTAAAGTGTGTTTCTTCTACTTTTAGTAATTGCCCACCCTTTCTAACCATGGATCCTCACTCCCATATTAAATACAGCCACAGAGCAACAGGCCACATAGACTTCCGCACAGGCCTCCACCAGATCAGTCATTGAACATTTTTTGCTTCTCAAAGTGCTTTGAACAGTCTGGTCAAACTGATGTATGATCTAAATGCTGATGAGACATTATTGCTCTGTGTGCTTTTTTTCCTAACATCGCTGTTAGGAGGGTGGTGCCTTTGAGGAAAAGGTAGAGATTGCTGGCCAGATGGCAGACAGTGTTGATCTTGATACTGTGCCATCTCAAGGACATTTTAACTTTCAAGATTTTGTGATTCAACAATACTACATTTGTAAGTGCAATCTAAAAATACATATTCTGAAACACAAATAATGTGTGTTGTCCTATTGTATCATTGCCACTAAAACTTAATTATTGATTACCTAAACCATTTTAATTTCATACAATTATGTATACATGCTGCATGAAAATATTACACCTTGCAGCATGTATTTTTTAACTCCACATCCATCTTTACTAAGAAAAACATATATTTAACATATCCACAATGTAGGATTAATTTGATCCAAAAGGCTGTTAGGTGTTGGCCCCTGAACTTGACTCCATGTGATCCAAGCAATGCAAACAGCAGCAGCAGTAGATACAGGTGTTTCTGCTCCCTCAAGCTCACTTTTGTGCCAGTTGCAGACCAGGACCGGGAACCCTGGGAAACAGCCGATTCAGGATACCTCCTGGGATATGCCAACCTCCTCTACAGCTGATATTATGCACTCCTGCTGATCCTTCATCTCTTGGATACTTAGTATGATGTTTGTGAGCATCTCTTGGGTCTGTGTTGAGCTTTTTCGATTGTATCCTGGAGGCACGCAGATGGTGAATTTGTAAAACCAGCAAGAGGAGAGGAGAGAGGTGTCCCTGGCAAGCTCTTCCTCATGTTCCTCCTCTGGCTGCTTACCTGTGGTGAGTATTTGCTCTGCATCAAAGAAAATGTAAAAAAAAAAAGACGTATTTCAAGGTTTTCTTCTTTAACATGGATCTAATTGCTAATATAATTTCTGCCAACTGCTTATACAAAACTTGTTTCATGTGTAGCCAATTGCATTGTTAATAAGAAGGCCACAGTTTTATCAAGGAATGATAAACCACCATTATTGATTATTGATTAACCACCATTTTAGCCTTGCATTTGAATGACATATATAGTATTATAGTATGACAACCATTGTTATTGTTTTTTAAAAAAAAAAAAGAGACTTATTAAGGGATAAAAGCAAGTTTCCTTGGCAAAGAGAGGGGGGATCTCTCTATGTATGTGCAAGGGTGTCGTTTTGGGACAGTAAAGAGAAAATTATCACAAACACATATGTAGCACCTTCTGATAAACCAGCCAAGGAGAAGAAGGTGCTACATTGCCCTGTATATGATTTTCCAGTGTATCCCTGAGGGAAAATGGTGTTCTAACAGCACCATGAATGAGCAATAGCAGCCTCCCGCTCACATGGCAGAGCTGTTAAAATGGATGAAGGTAGCCCTAGCAGACACATTTGTGACAAAGGAGGATTTAAAGCACTTAAGACCCAGGAGAAGAAAACCAGTCATTAGTGAAGACTCTGAGGGGTCTGAGTCAGGACAACTTCAAATAGTCCAGTCAAAAGTATCAGAGTGTTCTGATGGAGAGTCAGTTGCTGTATCAGAAAAATGTAATTTTAATTCACTCTTGGTAGATTACTTATTAAATGTATTTCATTTTAATTTGGTCATGGTAGATTATTTCTTAAATTTAATTTATAAAGTGATGGATATTGGGAGAAAAGCAGCAGCAGCAGCCAGGGCCATCTTTTCCATTGGGCATGATGGGCAGGTGCCCGGGGGCCCCACAGGCAAGGGGGCCCCATAGGCAGGGCTCTTAATTAGAATAAATAATCCTGCAAAAGAAAAAATCTGCAAAAAAAAAAACCTTCCAGGGTCACTGAGCAAGTACATCTATCTATCTCTATATATTTATATCTCTATACATATATATATATATATATATATATATATATATATATATATATATATATATATACAAGTTAACCCGTGCATGATACTCATGCATTCTAGTCAAATCAAGATACTTAAGGTCTTAAAAAGGTTCTTGTCATGCATTTGGGCCTAGCCCAGGCCTCCTCAGGGGGAGATCGTTACTTCCCGACGCAAGCGCCCTTTTTAATGTGTGTTCATGAGGTAAAATTACCTCACGAAAATGAGTTTGACCCCTCAACTCGTAAATTTAGCCTTTACTACCCCTCCCACGGGGGGAAGGGGGGATGATGGAAATTAACTGACTTGACTATTCTAATTTTTTTGTCAAATAATGTCAGTATACCAAATTTCAGGTCAATTGGATGAGCCCTTTCTGAGAAAATAGTTTTTTCCACACACACACACATACACACACACACACACACACACTAACGCACGCCTCTACACATGTGTGTTCATGAGGTAAAATTACCTCACGAAAATGAGTTTGAGCCCTACCAAATTTCAGCCCTTTTTGAATTTGTTTTCCCACACACACTAAGAATTTAGTAGGTCAGTGTATAACTCTGCCCAGCAGGTGGCGCTGCAACTTGGGGTTTTTTTTCCACACACAGGCGCCACTAAGCATTTATATATTAGATATTATATATATGGGCCCCGGTGCACTGTTTTGCCCGGGGGCCCATAATGTTGTTAAGATGGCCCTGGCAGCAGCAAAGATGTGCTCTTTTTACAGGAAAAGAGAAAAGCCCAAGTTTTCCCTTAAAACAAAATTGTGGGTAATTGCAGAGGAATGGATACATCCAAACAGAAGAATATGTAATAACAAATTCAGCTGCATATACTGTATTTATTTGATGCAGAGGAAAAAAATATGTAGGATGAATCCCCTAAAACTAATGCAGCAGTTGCCAGAATATCAAAAATTGCTGTAGAAGATGCAAATACATTTAGAGATGGCATAGAGTGCATATTGTGGCTGGAGCAGCATTATGACCAGAAGTAGCCATAACCAAGAACTTTACATGCCTGGGGAAATTAATTGGAAAAGTGTATCCAAGATGGGATCAAGATAAATAAGTTACAAATACAAGATATATTAACAGAGTCATTATGTGAAGCATTCATGGATGCAATTAGTTTTTCATCAAGGCATATGGCTTTGGAAGTAACAAGAGAATTATGGCTGCTTCTATGGATGGCGGATGCACAATCAAAGAACAAATTAGTTTCAGTGACAGAGAATGTAACCATTGGTTCCATCCAATACCAGGATAGGCAAAGGTTTCCACATTTAACAAATGGTCACTGATGAACAGTATATAAATAATCTATTATTTTATAACATAACATATGATCAGAATTCAGCCATAGTTGAATTAGAAAGTGACTGTGCACAAAAAAAATCCTCCCCCCACCTGTTACTATAGAACTTGAATACCAGAGAAACAAGTTTTAAGTAGTTGGTCAAATTAGCATATGAATGCTGTAAGCAGTTCATGTGGAAGGGTAAACTCCGCCCAGGAGAAAGGTATCAGGTTATGTAGCAAATAGCACAAAGGGTCTCTTCGTGCCCTGCTGCCAGCCTGATAAGTCATGCAGACAGAGCTTCTAGCTGGACATGCAGGGAAGTAAGTGATGGCCTTCACAGGCATAATGGAGTTTTTGAATGAAATGAATGAAAGGTGAGTGAGACTGGAAACATAGTTTAATATGTTTTTGAATGGAAGATGGTTAACTAATGTTGTAATGGAGTTTTGTTAGGTTATTTGAATGGCACTGTCTGAGTTCAGATAAAATGGAGTTGAATCTGGATATATGCATAGTTCTGTGTGGTTCTGTGTTGGTTTAATGTATTAATGGAAATTGCAAATGTTATGTAATAGAAGTGTATGGAAGTATTTTGTTTTTATGGTAGGTGTATGGAAATGGTTGTGCATAGTTTGTTTGTTCAATAGAATGGTGGTATTGGAAAAGCATTTCATGGCAATGTGAAGAAACCGTGCAGATGGTATTGGAAAGTCTGCTATGCTGCTGTTTTAAATGCATAGCAAGTGATTGTATTGTTGAGGAATTGGTCAGATTGTTAAATATAATGTTTTGCTAGACTGCTGGTTTAAAGGGTAGTTTGTAACTCTGTATCTTGGAAATAATGTGGTTTTATTGCTGAAACTGTTCATGTACTTAATATGGCAGTAAGGTGAAATACCATGTGTTTAGAGCATGCTGAGTTCAGACAATAGAGGAAATGGATCTAGTACCTGGGGGTAAATGTATGAAGCTCCGAGTTCTTCAAAACCCGCGAGTTCAGCGTCTTCAGCGCTTAAATTTAAAGAGGCGCTGCGTTGTAAAGGGAAGTTTCCCTTTACAATGCAGCGCCGCTTGAAATTTAATCGCCGAACACGCTGAACACGCGGGTGTTGAAGAACCCGCAGTTTCATACATTTACCCCCTGGCATGCTTATAAAATGGCTGCCATCTAGAAAAGCTCATGTGAAGGGAATGGGGATATTGAATAATGGCTGTTGGACTTTGACTGAGATAAATTAAATGAAATGAAATAATAGGAGAATAAATGGTAACCGTATATATGTGAGAAGTATGGATTCTTGCCTGTGTGTTCTCTCCCCATCCCCCACACAGGTCTCCCCTCCTCCCCCTCCACACACACACACACACACACATTCACACACCTTTAGACAATAGTTAGTTAAAACACATACACAATGACTTGTATATTTATATAACAGGCAATAAATATAATGTATAGCACCAAAATCTATACTTTGTGTAAAATATTGTTACGCTGTTTACTATTTTATAATATATACATACGTTTTACAATTAGAATGTTAATAATACAACACATTTTAAATGAAACTATGTTTTGTGTGTAGTTTTGATCATAAGCTATTATATGAATATTGGTCCTGTGGATTTAAGGGAAATAAGAATTATATTTCTCAGGTTAAATCTCAATTACCTTTGCGAGGAGTGGGTTGATGGTAATAGTCATATATTACGGTATTAAGTGGTCATCCTTACATTTGCCACATTATTAAGAAGATTAAAACCCCATAATCACCCTTGAAATCCTTTTACAGTCACTGCAGATTTGATGTATGATTCACAGTTCATTATGATATTATGAGTAAGGTGCTGCACCTACAGGCAGGGCTGGATTGGGACTAAAAATTAGCCCTGGCATATAAAGTACACAGGCCCACCTCAGTTTAAGCAGGAAAGAGAAAATGTTTCGCCGCGCAGCGGCGGTGGCTAAAAGGGCGTTTCCACATTGTGTTGTGGATGTGGCCAACATGGGGCATTAATACATACATTATAATAAAACATTACATTTATCATTAACATTACATTAGCCACATCACGCCATCCCCCCAGGCACATAATGACACCCCCAGCCCACTGTACTTATCTATGCTTCTGGTGCTGTTGACATCCATAACGGTGGGAACTTTCTGCAGAGTGAGCAGGGAAGCTCTTTATCTCACGAGATTACCAAATCTTGTGATACTTAGAGCTCCTCGGCTTGCTCTGCTGTCTGTCCTGTCCGGGAACTAGGAGCAGCTATCAGTTTCCTTCCCCTAACCAGAGGTGGGTTAAGGCTCAGTGGGCCCAGGGTATTTAAGACAGCAGGGCCCCTATTATGTAACATGGTTATCATTTTAGACAAATACACAGGTATTACTGCTAGAAGCACACAGCTCTGACTTCACAAGCAGTACGTTGTGAAGCATTACATACCTGCCAACTGTACGTGCAGTCAGACCAAATCCTGACTAAGTGAGACAGTCACCCAAATTCAGGACTGCCCCACCAGATTCATGACAGTTGGCAGACTGTCCTGCTCTCCCCTACCTGTCTTGTTCACTTTCACCACTTGTAGCAGCTGTTTTTAGTTCATTCTTGTCTTGATCCTGGAATATTGCATGCCCTCTTTTAAAAAAAAAATGGGTACATGAGATTTACAAAACTCCATCCAGCCCCGGTGTTAAAACAATAGCACTCACGTTTTATAATTAGGCCTCCCTCCAGTCCCCATAATAATAATATTCACATTTAATAAGTAGACCTATCTCCCTCCAACCAGCCCCAACATTAAATTAACAGTATACCCATTTATTCAAAACATATTTCCCTCCCTCCAAACAGTCCCAGCAATAAATTAAATAGCAGTAAAGTTATACTATATATATAAATATATATATATATATATATATATATATATATATATATATATACATTTTCCACAACGATCCCCGACAATAAATAATTCATATTCACATTTAATAAGGTCTCCTCCCCAAAATCAATGTTTTGGGGCCTAAAATAACCCAATTTAGTGCTCCAACTGTTTCATAGATAAGTAATCTAATTGTAGAGGTAATAAATCATCTAAAAAACTGTTTAATTCCTGGTAGGTAGGCCTTCATTTATTCTACACACAAAACAGATTGTTCTCCTCTCCATCTATGCATATTGGCAATGCAGCCATCGTCTTTGGATGTATATTACACCCTACACTTATAGTTAACTTATAGTTAAATATGTAAAGAAATGGAAAAAGGCAGTTTGCTTTCTGTCTCTATAGGCCCCCTCCACTTGTTTAGAAAACCAAAAAATTCAGCCGTTATAGACTGTACAATATTAATTGAAATGGACAAAGCCAGTTTGGTTTCTGGCTCTCTAGGCCCCCCATCCCTTGTCGAAAATACAAAAGAATTCAGCCGTTATAGACTGTACAATATTAATTGAAATGGACAAAGCCAATTTGGTTTCTGGCTCTCTAGGCCCCCCCTCCACTTGTCAAAAATACTAAAAAATTCAGCCGTTATAGACTGTACAATATTAAGAGAAATGGACAAAGCCAGTTTGGGGTCACTCTGTCTATGACATCCTACCCTTAAGGATAAATTGCCCAAACAGCAGCCTTTCAAGACGGTACGTGATATGGAAATTCCACAGGTCCCTTTCCACTTTGGGGGTAGATTGCACCCTACACTTACATAGAAAGTTTTAAAAAGATGTTATCGTCATCTTCAGCTTCATCCTCACCCTCATCAGTGTGTACGTCATCATCACAGACTATCAATTCATCGACGCTTGAATCCGCCATTAGAGAACAGTCAGTGTTTGGATGTCTTGGATGGTGAAGGCCTTCCTCGTGGAAGACGTAGTTCATTTTTATAAACATCATTTTCACCACATTTTTGGGAAGTAACCTTCTACGGCGATCACTGACTAAGTTCCCTGCTGTGCTGAACACTCATTCAGAGTACACACTGGAGGGTGGGCAGCTTAGGTATTGCAAAGCAAGTTTGTACATGGGTTTCCAAATGGCCTGCTTTTCTTCCCAGTAAGGAAAGGGACTGTCTGACATTTCCATATCAATTACCTCTTGAAAGTAATCCTCCACCATCCTTTGCATGTTTATACTCGTATTGGATGGAGTTATGGGCAAAGTGACAAATGTTTTTGAAAAAGCCTTCAAACCAGCCCAGATGTTAAATTGTTCTGGTCTGCCCCCTGCGTCTTCCCTGCTACCTTTTGGAAAATTAAATTTTTTACGAGCAGCAGCAGCTTGAGAAAGTGAAGGAGGACACGTTCTCAAGCCGAGGCCCAGTTCAGCGGCCAACTTGCTGAGCAATAGCTCCTTGCAAAAGTTCACATCTCGCTCATTTACAAGTAAAGACTCAATGTAGGTTTTAAACCTTGGATCAAGCACAGTGGCCAAAACGTACTGATCCGAGTTCAAGATCTTAATAACTCGAGGATCATTGTGAAGCGAATTAAGTACTTGATCGACAAGGCCAACATACTTTGCTGAATTGCTTGCTTTCAGCTCCTTCTTCATTTTCTCAAGCTGCTTTTCCAATAGTCTTATTAAAGGAATGACTTGGCTCAAACTAGCAGAGTCTGCACTCACCTCACACGTCACAACTTCAAATGGTTTCAGCACCTTGCACAGGACTGAAAGGATTCCCCACTGTGCAAGAGTGAAATACATCCCCCCTCCTTTCCCAATGTCATGGCTTGTGCAATATGCTTGGATGGCTTTGCGCTGTTCCTCGATCCTCTGAAGCATGTACAGGGTGGAATTTCACCTAGTTACCACCTCTTGCTTAAGTTGGTGGCAGGGCAAGTTAAACTGCTCTTGGAGCTGCTGTAATCTCCTACATGCTGTGGCTGAATGCCTGAAATGGCCTGAAATTTTACGTGCCACCGAAAGCATCTACTGCACCTCACGGGTATTTCGTAGGAAGCTCTGCACCACCAAGTTGATAGTGTGAGCAAAACAAGGAATATGTTGGAAATCACCCAGCTGTAATGCTCGCATTATTGTGGGCGTTATGAGAAATGACATACCCTGGGGAGAGTCCAAGTGGTATAAGCCATGTATCAATCACATCTCTCAGTTTGCGTAACAAATTGTCAGCTGTATGCCTGTTAGTGAAGCCGGTGATACAAAGAGTGACCTGCTTGTGACAAATGTTACGTAGTGGTGTACATGCTGCTGCTGTTTCTGCTGGTGAAGGTGAATGACCAACCCAGTGGGCTGTCACAGTCATATAGGCTTTGGTTTGACCACTTCCACTTGTCCACATATCTGTGCTTAAGTGGACAGTGGGCAGAATGGCATTTTTTCTCTACATTTGTACACACCTTTTGGTATAGTTGTGGAATAGCTTTACGGGAAAAATGGTGCGTTTATTGTGGATATTGGACGCAGATCTAACACTAACATGGCAGCCATGGCGTCTGTGATTCGCTTGGCGACTGGGTGACTGCTGTCATATTTGCTTCCCCTCGCAAATGATTATTTCACAGTTAATTGTTGAAATGTAGTACTGCTCTTGTTCTTGGCCTTCCTCTGGGCTGACAATTCACCCCCAGCAGCAGCAGTGGGACTAACGCTTTCTTCAGAGGAATCAATAATTGTGCAGGAGTCACCCAGCCTTAATAAGTGGGATGCAGGGCTAACTCTGAGCGCTACTGAGGATATTGATGAGGATGGTGTGGTGGGTGTATTTTGTAGCCATCGGGATGTCGGTGAGCGGAGGGTCTTAGCTGATGATGGAGTGCTTGTAATTTTTTTTGAAAAACTTTCAGCTTTTCCTAACACTTTGCCATGAACTTTCGTCAAATGGCGTAAAATAGACGAGGTTCAAAGATGGTTAAGGTCCCTCCCTCAACTGACTGTGGCTTGACATACACTACAAATGGCTATACAATTGTTGTCTGGATTTGGGTAGAAATAATTCCACACATAAGAAGTGGATTTTTTTGTTTTATGGCCAGGCATGACAATGGCCTTTTTCTTGTCACGTGCCAGAACTGCTGCCACTGGTGCAGGACTTACACAAACAACCTCATCCTCATCAACATCCTCATTAGCGCCCTCGTCGCCTACACAAATCTCCCCCTCATCCTCTTCTAATTCCAAAGTGACATCCTCAATTTGGGTATCACCGGCTACACTCGGGCTATTAAGGCACACATCAGCAGAATGCTCACGATTAGACATCCCACTGTTGGATGGACTCTCCACAGGGATTGGTGTCATTTGTGAATCAGAACAAACATTATCCTCTAATCCCTTACTGTTATCTTGCAGCTCGGCTTTGACGCGTAACAGTAGTTGTGCACCAATTGTAGGCTCGGTAACGTTTTGGGATCTGCCACTAATAGCCAAAGGTGAAGGCCTCATTCTCTCTTTGCCACTGCGTGTGTAGAATGGCATGTTGGCAATTTTTTTTTTATCGGCACTTAACTTTTGCCCAGTAACACTTCCTTTTCGCTTCAAAACAATAATTTTATTTTTTTTTGGACTGATTTCGAAACACTCTGTAGTTTGACATCGCCTTGCCCACATGACGTACTGGGAACACTAACATCAGGACTGGTGACAGAACCTGGTTGCTGATTCTGCTCATATGTGGACTGCTTTGAATCCATTCTCAGCCCAAAGCACTTGTAGTGCTAAAAATTATTTGGTAAGATACTGCTGACAGATAGTAATTTTGACAGCCAGAAATATTTATGCACAATTATGGGGGACACCCCAAAAGCACTGGGGAGTGCTAAAAATTAGTTGGTAGATACTGCTGACAGATAGTAATTTTGACAGCCAGAAATTTTTATGCACAATTAGGGGGGACACCCCAAAAGCACTGGGGAGTGCTAACAATTAGTTGGTAGATACTGCTGACAGTTAGTAATTTTGACAGCCAGAAATATTTATGCACAATTATGGGGGACACCCCAAAAGCACTGGGGAGTGCCAAATATTAAAAAAATAAAAATAAACCTCTATCCTCCTCTCTTCTCTAGCGATTTTTGTTACAGCAATTGGAATAAGAATATTGTATTCTCTGTCCCTGCTCTAATCAGCCTGTGACTACACCCTGCTCTCTCCCTCTGTCAAATGGCGATGGATTGCTGTGGAGGCGTGTTTTTATAATCTTGAAGTATCGCGAGAACCGAGCCCCGAGATCCGACGACGTCACGATGACGTTCGACCACGATTTGGATTCGGAGCGGGCGGGAGAGTACCAAGCTGCTCAGCTCTGTACTCGGATACCCAAAGTTTGGGTGGGTTCGGTTCTCAGGGAACTGGACCCGCCCATCTCTACATATTATGCACACACGCACGCTATTTTTAAAATACTGCGCGCACACACACACGCACACTATATGAACATTGGGCCACATACGCACACTATAGCAACACAGGGCTACACACACGCACACTGTGGCCACACTGTGCCACACACACACGCACACTATAGCCACACGGGGCCACACACATGACCACTATAGCCACACCGGGCTACACACACGCACACTGTAGCCACACTGTGCCACACACACACGCACACTATAGCCACACAGTGCCACACACATGACCACTATAGCCACACGGGGCCACACACATGCACACTATAGCAACACGGGCCACACACATGCACAATATAGGCTCACAAGGCCACACACAGACACACTATAGCCACACAGACACACTATAGCTACACAGACACTTACCTTGTTACATCTGATCCTGAGCAGCAGCACCTCCATCCCGCACGCTGGACAGTGAACAGAGAGTCAGTGACGTGCTGCTTATGCATGTCATGTGGTGCCGTCTCATGTGTGCACGTCACTGACCCTCTGCTGAGCAGCGCGCAGGGTGCTGCTGCTTGGCGGGCATGCAGACTGGAACTTCTAGCCATTGGTCCTTCTGGCATTTTCCAGAAGTGCCAGATGGCCAGTCCGGCCCTACCTACAGGTAATGATACACAGAAAGTCGCAAGGGTTAGCTAGTTATGTCTTCACCAAAAAAGAAAGGTTTTCAGAAGATTTTGCCTCACAAACCTGACAAAGTGAAAAAAAAGAAAGGGGGAAAACCCAACAGTTTGGCTGTTGTATCAAAGGGCAGTTTTTCCAAATAACAATTTAATATGCGCCTTTTGCAAAACTACATGGAACACCACACAAAAAGATGCCCAATTTTTACATGTGGTTCTTATTGGAAGGATGGGTCAAATCACCTGCATTGTGAGTATGACACCTTTAATAAGGTGCCTGAATTAAGGGTGATATGTAAGATGTTGGCACAAGGTAACCACAATGATTTATTTAGACATGTTATGATGCATAAAACTTTAACTATAGCATTCAGTTGAATCCAGGGCACAGATGTGACAGTCATCATCATCATCATCATCAAGTAAACTTGGACCAGGCCTAGGACACGCATAATATTATGCCTCCTAAATACATGCAAGTCAAAATCTGTTGCATTGCAAAGGGTTATATCAGGAGCGAACGTCTTTTGCATCGACACACATGGGATGAAAATTTATGCAAACCACAGATTAATAAATAATGCAGTTTGTGTTTGAAAACTCCATACGAATAAGGATGGCTTTAAAATTGCATAACAAACCACACTTTGGTACACCTACAAAACTGCAAATAACATTTCTTAGGATGTTAACATTAATCGAATTTGTAACTCAGTATAAGGAGCACAACATACATTTTGTCAGGTGAAACCACATAGTTCACCTTTTCAAACATGACGATTTCTTTGGGCAAACATACTAGCAACACTTACATTTTCTGAATAGTTCAGTGAGCTGATCACCCTGTATTTCACTCATCTATAACCAGAGTACAAAGACAGATTCCTGGTACTACCCATTGAACATCCTGTGCCAGTAGTATCCTCTTCATATGGTGGTCACACGCGAAGGCTGGCAAATTTTGGCCCGGGGGCAAGTCTCGACTTGGCAGGCTATTTTAAAAGAAAAAAATTGCAGGCGTCCCGAAAGTAGCCCACTATGGGATCGGCCTGGGGGGGAAAACTGCTTGTAAACAGCCATAACCAAACCAATGTGATAAATCATAATAATATGTTTATATAAATAGTAAGTAAAATAATCACTATTTATCAAATAAATAATGCGCAGTATTATAAATAAATGGGCAAATACAAGTAAATATCCCCGTGGACAAACATGGAGGGTCCCAATTATCTAACAGATAGACCTGTAAATAATATAACATATTATACAGAGGGATTACTAAAGCAGTTAAGGTTCACCTGTAAAAATATGTATAATGGTATTACTGAGCCAGATTCAATGTTGCAAGGTCTTGGTATAATGAAAATAATAATCTACAATATGTCACAAACTGGAAAAATATACAGCAGAGTGGGGAGTGTGTGAAAAATGGCAGAGCAGTGCTGATTATAATTATCTGTAATTAAATATAATTAGATATACAACTATGTACCCCCAGCTGCGCATAATAAGGCTATTAATGCATTAAATGATTCTTGTGACATACAGTGATTTTATGCAACAAATTAGCTCTGTAATTCAATATAATTAATTAGCACTGTATATTGTGTTGCAAGAAGTATTTTTTTTTTCTAAAGAAAACCCATTGGGTTATATTATTCAAGGCAGCATCTTTATTGTTTATTATGTAGTGTCATATACAGTATGTCACATCAATATATACCCTTTGTGATAGGGTGAATTTACTATGCCACAGGACACAGATGCGGCCACAGGTAAAAAACCGGGGAAATTGTATCGGGAGGTGGCCGGCCAGCCTCCTGGCCAGCCCTAAAAGCGGAAAGTCTGAGCGGCCCGGGGGGCCGATGCCCCCCTGCCCCCCGGCCCAGCCCGCCCCTGATGTCTGGCATAAACCAACTCTGGGATGACAGACCATCTGTTTGGCTAAAACAGGGCCTGCAACTTCTTTCTTTAGTATCCTGCCTTCTGTAGGACACATAAGCTGCAGACTCTCTGAGCACTCTACTTAGCTACAGACAAGTGTAATCAAGCACCTTTTCAATACTATTGGGGAAGATCCCAAACTCAAGAGTTGCACACAATTTGCAAACTAGCATCACCTAGTTTACAACTTGTCGTCAGAATACAGAATAGGTATATCATACCAAAACATCAATACTTTTTTGAATTCACCCCAAACTTGCCATATGGATTCTGCTTAAATATCCTGCAATTTTGAAGCTTATGTTCAGTTTTGCTTGTTTACTCCTTCCATGGAAGAGAGGGGGCTATTTTTAAAGTACTTAAAAAATGAATGATTGTCATTTTGAGTATGAATGAGATGTCAGCCTGCATGAGAAATCAATATGAGATGGAGATATGAAATGGTCTGTTCAAAGGCATGACGAGTAAGGCAATCACCTTACTCCCCATGGTGTAAAAGGCCCAAATTAGCCTAATCACTAGGATAAAAGATTGTCAGTGATTCAACAAGTTTTTAGTTTGTGCGAGAGAACTTTTCTTTGTGTGCTGTATGTCTTAACTGGATGCTTCAGTGTTTCAAGGAAAATAGCCATGTAGAATTTGCCTTTTCTTATGGGTGTTGTAAGGTTCAATTAATTTACCGCTCCTCAGGTATTTGTATGGGGAAACTGGTTAAAGTAAAGGATGGTAATGAAGAAAACTTTAAAGACTTACAATGCCCCAATTTTAGTGCCAGTATATGTGTTTCTTGGACGCCTGAGACAAATAAGGGTGAGTTATGTTTCTTCAGCTTTTGTTCCTAAAATCAGAAATTATAGAATACCTAAACCAAACATATAAAATGTGCAAATGCAGGTAGATTTGACAGATCTGCCTTTGACTTTTAATAATGAAAACAATAAACGCAGTGGACAAAGAAATGGCAGATTAGGTTCAATGTAGCTAAATAGAAGTTAATTCATCTACTGTAAATTGTGGTAACAATTATGATAATTACATACTAAAAGGGTTATGGCTAGAGAAATCAAATATAGAAAACCAACTAGTAGACAATAAGATCAAAACTCAGTGCCTGACAATTGCTGCAAGAGCTAATAAAATACCGGAATGCATGAAAAGTAGAATTGTTGCACAAGTTCTCACTCAGACTCACACATCATACACAGAGGCACTTCACTAACATTTTCCGATATGCCATTTGTCTTGCAGAACACTCTCTTTGCTGTCTTTGTACTTGGTGGAAACATTTTTTTAAATGTTGTTATCTTACTCATTAATGAATTTTTTATCCAATGCCTTGTCTATCATACTTGCACAAAGGGGCATTAAATGTCAACATACATTTTAATAAATACAAAAATCTACTAAAATTGTGATGGTGTCCTTATTCATCTACATCAATCTATAATTAATTCCTGTTCTAGACACAGTTCCTTTAGTTCACTAGTGGCGCAGCCAGGTGTGCCACAGAATGAGATCTTGAGTAAATGTATCAAGTTGAGAGTTTTTCGGCGGGTTTGAAAAGTGGAGATGTTACTTATAGCAACCAATCAGATTCTAGCTATCATTTTGTAGAATGTACTAAATAAATGATAGCTAGAATCTGATTGGTTTTTCAAACCTGCCAGAAAACTCTCAGCTTGATACATTTACCCCCTGAAGTCCTTTTGTGGAATGGAACTATCCATGGACACTTCCACACAGCAAGGCTGAGTCTACTACAGCTCAGTAATCTGGTCCTGCAAAATGAAATCTAATTTTTGCATTGTTTCTCAAAAATAGGCTCACTTAACAGTCCTGGACAACTCAGCCATCTCAAGGGCTCCTGAGTAACCACTGAAAAACACACCTCTCAGCAGTCTCAAGCAACAGTGTAATCTGAGAGCGAGTGGCATAAATATACTTGCAGAGTTGCCATAACACTCTATTCTGACTGGACCAGTAACATAGAATGATGCATGTACAGAGAGTCTGCTTTGCTTGAGAAGAGACAGTTAAGTCACAGGCGGCTATAATACATTATACTGCACTACCTTGAACTAGAGGCAAGCAACTTTGTTGTCCAAGAGGGAGACACCAGATCTCAGTGAATGCATATGGAGCCAGGATCACATGGCAAATGAGCCTGTGTTCTAAGTATGAGAGTCTGTGCAAGTTGTGAGGAGCAGGAATGATCCTCCAGATGGGCCAAAGTGTACTACAACATAAGGATACATACACTATACATTATAATATGAATCAGTTATTTGTAACTCATACAAAACTACTATAGACACTTGTTATATTACCATCATCAATTGTTAACTGGATAATCCAGGGAAATTACACAGTTATTATAAAGATATTTTGATATACTTTTCTTACAGGATGCAACCAGTTGAGACTCTAAGTAGTCTCTTATGAAGAGTATTAACATCCATTGCTTTTGAGCTATATTCTGGGTTTAACACTGTGCGCCAGCATATAAATATGACTGCAACTCAGTGTCTCCAATGGGATCTCTCTCGCAAATATATTTTCTCCTTGAGATTCTTGAGCATCTTCAGATTCATGGTTTCCAAAGCGCAATACTATCACTTAGCTCCATTCTACTTCCTTAAAGTTTGCTCACTGACCCACCGTATCTCTCTCCCACTTCCTACTCTCTCTCAAATTATCATCCCAACTCTCAGCTCCCATTCCTCTCCAAGCTCTAGCGAGACTTGCCTACACTCACCTCACATGCTTCCTTTCCGCAAACAATTTATTGGATCCTTTTTAGTCAGGCTTTCACTCTCGCCACTCCACAGAGTCTACATTGACTAAGGTTGTCAATGATTTGATCACTGCTAAAAACAAAGGCCAATACTCTCTTCTAATTCTCCTGGATCTCTCTCCTGCATTCAACACTGTTGACCACTCTCACCTCATACAAACACTAAAATCCCTAGGTCTTCAAGACATTCTTCTGGTTCTCATGCTACCTATCTAATCGCTCTTTCAGTGTTACTTTCTATGGATCCACCTCTGCTCTGCTTCCTTTATCAATAGGAATCCCACAAGGCTCAGTACTAGGTGCTCTGCTGTTCTCTATCTATACCACTTCTCTTGGAAAACTAATAAGTTCCTTTGGATTTCAGTATCATATCTATGCGGATGGTACCCAAATGTATCTGTCCTCTCCTGATCTCTTGTGACCTGTGTTGTGCCGTGTTACTGACTATGTTTCTGCCATTTCATCCTGGATGTTCTCTCGCCAACTCAAGCTCAATCTTTCAAAAACAGAGTTAATAATATTCCCACCCACCAACAGAAGTTACCTACCTGACACTTCTATTTATGTTGACTACATGACCATAAATCCCACCCTGCAAGCTTGCTAACCTAGGTGTAATCCTTGACTCGCAACTATCCTTTGTTCACCACATCGACTCTAAATTTAAATCATGTTACATACTGTACATCTAAAATAAAATTTCCAGAATACGCACATATCTTACACAAGACACTGCAAAAACTTTAATTTGTGCACTCATCATCTCCCGCATTGACTATTCCAATTCCCTCCTTACTGGTTTTCCCCGAAACCGACTCCCCACAATCTATTTTGCACGTAGCTGCCAGACTGATTTTCCCTGAAAATCGTTCTTCCTCTGCTGAGCCACTCTGTCTGTCTCTATATTGGTTGCCTCTTTTTTACAGAATCCAATATAAAGTTATTTTACCAACATAAAAGGCCATCAACATACATCTCACTTGTATCAAAATATCTCCAAACTCGACAATGCTGTTCTGCACAAGATCTGTGTCTCTCATCCACTCTTATCACATCCTCCCATTCCCATTTAAAGGACTTTATTCACGTTGCACCCACTCTGTGGCATTCCCTCCCTCGCACAATAGGACTTTCTACAAACTGTCAAGCGTGCTCTAAAAATCCACCTCTTCAGAAAATATTATAATATTCCTCAACCACTCTCTTAAACCTCACTAGGCTACCGTATTACCACCCTACAATTCACACAAGACAACAACCTCTCTGACACCAGACCAACATTGCTTTGTGACTGAATCACATGGCATAGAAATCACTTTTACCTTTGCAATCTGGCTGGACCAACATGCAGTATGTGGATTTATCCTCATGTATCTGACTCTCATTGACCTATAGATTGCAAGCTTGCAACCTCTTTCTCTATTTTACCCAATATTATTAATTACTGCATTTGTCTCAAATTGTAAAGCGCTACGAAATTTGATTGCACTGTATAAACAAATGTTGGTGCTGCTGCTGTTGATGATATAACTTGTAAGACCCTAATGTGCATATTCTTCTACTGTGCCTAGCTAAAGGACATTACATTATTTTTAGTTCTGGAAATAATAGCCCTCCATTTCAATTTGTTCGGCAACTGACTTTGTTGTGGTTTTGGAGAAGGTTAAGAGAGATACCTAGCAGTAGCAACATTAATCCAAAAATGTCACTGATAAAAAGCTTACAGATCTATGGAAAACATCTGCATGATTAAAATATGAGCAGAACTGTAGATTGAGAGTTTAGCAATCTATCAATCAATTGATAGTTCACCTATAGCTGGCTAAAGTCTTTATTTGGTGTAGATATCACTATCTTAATCATAAAGAGAATTAATCATATTAAGTTTTACATCTGATATGAGTCAAACATTTTAAACCATATTAAAGGGTCTAAGAACCTTTTCCAGAATACGCACATATCTCACACAAGACACTGCAAAACATAACATAATCTTCACTTGTCATCATCATCATCATCATCATTTATTTATATAGCGCAAACATATTCCGTAGCGCTTTACAATTGGGGACAAACATAATAAACTAATAAACAAACTGGGTAAAACAGACAAAGAGGTGAGAAGGCCCTGCTCGCAAGCTTACAATCTCTGGAACAATGGGAAAATGACACATGAGGTTAAGTCTACATTTAGCATTTTGGCCCAGCCAGACTGCAAAGGTAAAAATGACTCATAAGCTAGATGAACCCATCACACAACAATGTTGGTCAGGGGGTAGTTGTCTTGTGTGAAATTGTGTAACAGGCTAAAGGTAGCGAGGTTAAGAGGGTGGCTGAGGAATATTATAAGCCTGTCTGAAGAGGTAGGTTTTCAGAGAACGCTTGAAAGTTTGTAGACCAGAGGAGAGTCTTACTGTGCGAGGAAGAGAATTCCATAGAGTAGGTGCAGTCCGGAAAAAGTCCTGTAACCGGGAATGGGAGGATGTAATGAGGGTGGATGAGAGACGCAGATCTTGTGTAGAACGGAGTTGCCGAGCTGGGAGATATTTTGAGACAAGAGAGGAGATGTATGTTGGTGCAGCTTTGTTGATGGCCTTGTAGGTTAGTAAAAGTATTTTATATTGGATTTGGTACAAAACAGGCAGCCAGTGTAGAGACATACAGAGTGATTCAACAAAGGAAGAACGATTTGCAAGGAAAATCAGTCTTGCCGCAGCGTGCAAAATAGATTGTAAAGATTTGAGTCTGTTTTTGGGAAGACCAGTAAGGAGGGAATTGCAATAGTCAATGCGTGAGATGATGAGTTCATGAATTAAGGTTTTCGCAGAGTCTTGCGTGAGATATATGCGAATTCTGGAAATGTTCTTTAGATGTATGTAGCAGGATTTAGATATAGAGTCAATGTGGGGAACAAAGGATAAGTGTGAGTCAAGGATTACACCTAGGCAGTGAGCTTTTGGGGTGGGATTTATAGTCATGTTATTAACAGAGATAGAAATGTCAGGTATGCTCTTGTTGGTGGGTGGGAATATTATTAACTCTGTTTTGAAAAGATTAAGTTTGAGTTGGCGAGAGGACATCCAAGATGAAATGGCAGAAAGACAGTAAGTTACACGGGACAACACAGATGTCGAGATATCAGGAGAGGATAGATAGATTTGGGTATCATCCGCATAGAGATGATACTGAAAGCCAAAGGAACTTATTAGATTTCCAAGAGAAGCGGTATAGATAGAGAACAGCAGAGGACCTAGCACTGAGCCTTGTGGTACTCCAACTGATAGGGGAAGTGGAGCAGAGGTGGCTCCAGAGAAATTAACAGTGAAAGAGCGATTATAAAGGAAGGATGAGAACCAGGATAGAACAGTGTCTTGAAGACCTAGGGATTGCAGTGTTTGTATGAGAAGAGAGTGGTCAACGGTGTAAAATGCAGCCGAGAGATCCAGGAGAATTAGGAGACGGTAATGGCGTTCAGTTTTAGCAGTGATCAGATCATTGACAACCTTGGTCAATGCAGTCTCTGTGGAGTGTTGAGAACGAAAGCCAGACTGAAGAGGATCCAACAGGTTGTTAGTGGAAAGGAAGCGTGTGAGGTGAGTGTAGGCAAGTCTCTCTAGAAGCTTGGAGGGGCACGGCAGCTGAGAGATGGGACGGTAATTTGATAGAGAGTTTGGGTCGGAATCCTGTTTTTTAGAATAGGAGTAATCACTGCATGCTTGTATAGTGATGGAAAGATGCCAGTAGAGAGCAAGAGATTACAGATTTGAGTTAGAGGTGAAATGAGCACAGAAGACAGGGATCTACCAATTTGCGAGGGAATAGGATCAAGAGGACAGGAGGTAGAGTAGGAAGATAAGAAAAGCGTAGAAATTTCCTCTTCATTTGTGGGGTCAAATGAAGAGAGGGTGTCAGAGGGTAGTGGGAAGGAATTGAGCTGATTGCTTGTTGAGGAAGTGGATACCATTTCTAGTCTGATCTTGTCAATCTTGTCCTTGATGTAGGAAGCAAGATCCTGAGCACTGATAGTAGATAGAGGGTTCGGGGTGGGAGGATTGAGAAGATATTTAAATGTATTGAAAAGACATTTGGGGTTCGAAGCCTGAGCATAGATAAGAGATTGGAAGTATGTTTGTTTTGCAGTGTCCAGAGCATTTCGATAGGAGTGGTAGACAGAAGTATATGTGAAGAAGTCATTAAAGGTGCGAGATTTACGCCAGTGACGTTCTGCTTTACGGGACAGTTTTTGGAGATTTCATGTTGCTTTAGTGTGCCACGGTTGACATCGAAGTCGACGTGTAGTATGTAGTGTCGCTGGAGCCACTTGATCAAGGGCCATTGCTAAGGTTTGGTGAAAATGGGGTACTGCCATCTCAGGGGATGAGAATGTAGAGATAGGGGAGAGAAGGTGTTGGAGAGAGGTGGAAAATTGTTGAAGATTAATAGAACTCAGATTTCTGCGGGTATGAGGAGGCTTGGTAGAGTTAGACAGTAGAGAGGTTAGAGCAGTGGGGGTGAGTGAGTAGCTGATAAGGTGATGATCCGAGAGGGGGAAGGGTGTGTTAAGAAAATTAGAAACTGAGCATAGTCTAGAGAAAACAAGATCAAGGCAGTGGCCATCCTTATGAGTAGATGATTCAATCCACTGGGAGAGGTCAAGTGAGGAGGTTAGAGAGAGAGTAGTTTGGAAGCAGCTTTGGAAGGTGGGTTATCAATGGGGATGTTGAAATCACCCATGATGATGGTGGGGATGTCTGAAGATAAGAAGTGAGGGAGCCATGCAGAGAAATCCTCAATAAATTGTTGGTGTGCTCCAGGGGGACGACAAATCACCGCAACACGTAGAGAGAGTGGATTAAAAAATGCGAATAGCATGTACTTCAAAAGCTGTGAACGTGAGTGATGGAACATTTGGTAGAAGTGTAAACGTGCACTGTGGGGAGAGAAGTAGTCCAACCCCACCTCCTTGTCTGCCTTTAGGTCTGGAGGTGTGGGTGAGATGGAGGCCACCATGTGAAAGTGATGCAGGTGAGGCAGTGTCTGATTGCATGAGCCATGTTTCAGTTATTGCCAGAAGGTTGAGGTTTTTTGAGAGGAAGAGATCATGAATGGAGGTAAGTTTGTTACAAACAGAGCGTGCATTCCAAAGGGCACATTTACAGGACTTTGGAAGAGAGGGGAGACAGGTGATGTGTTTGAGGTTTGCTATAGAGCGGTAGTGTTCTGATGTATGTGTGTGTGAGGAGTGTGGGCAGGGCCGGTGCTAGGGTCCATGGCGCCCTAGGCACTTTGTCAAAATTGGCGCCCCCCACCCCGCGCCGCAGGAACACTTTGAAAATCGCCTCCCTCCTCCCCCCTCCCCACGTCTTTACTTACCTTGCCTCAACACTGCCGCCTCTCTGCTCCGTCTGCTCCCCTCCGCTCACTGACACTGTCGGGCCGTGACATCATCATCACGGCCCGACAGTCAGTGAGTGGAGGGGAGGAGACAGAGCAGAGAGGCGGCGGTGGTGAGCAATAGCCTCTTCCCCCCTCTCCGTGGATGTATCTGAATGCTGTGCGGCGGCCGTGGAAGGTCAGCGGTCGCCGCACAGTTTTAAAGTAATTTTCATTCTGTGGCACCCTCCAGGCGCCCTCCAGAGCCCGGCGCCCTAGGCAAGTGCCTAACCTTGCCTAATGGGAGCGCCGGGCCTGAGTGTGGGGGACCTGGATTAGGTGATATATCACCAGCTAATAGAAGCAGAGTGAGAGAAAGATAGGCAAGGGGATTGTAAGATGTGTGACTTTTTATTTTCTGGCGACAGGTGGAGGTTGTACTTGTTAGAGATAATAAATAGGACAGCAGTTCATGGGTGTTGACTAGAGGTGAGTGGAGTAATGCAGGTGCAATATGAACAAATGTTTGTATTGGTGGAGGGGTGAAAGATGACACACTTCTATAGATCATGCCATGAAAAGAGACCAAGAAAAGCAATTTGTTCCACATTGTGATAAAAGGAGTTAAAGCTAAAAAGTTAGGGGATTTTAAAGAATTACCTCTTTGCAGTGTTCCATATAGATGGACAAGTAATGCAGGAATAGGCTGTGGCAGATGTTGCTTATTGCTGGAAGTAAAATCAAGTCAAATGTAGTCCAATGTTTGTCCAACTTTGTTGTCTAACTGTGCATTTTCGTCCACTTTGTGAGAAAATCCCACTTCGTAAAGAAATCACACACGTCTACCCCACATACGTCTCCCCATAGACTTTTCTCAAAATATTTCACAGCTTGACCCCTCTGCTCTGTTCACGATATCTGCTTCTCATCCACACTCATTATCTGCTACAATACACAACTACAGGACTCTTTTGAGTTTCATCAACTCTGTGGAATACCCTCCCTAGCACACAAGATATCTATATGCAAGCTTACCAAATATCCTAAACCACCTTCCTAAGCTCCCTAGTCTCTTCCATCTGGTTAACACTACACTGCACATTTAACACAAGCTTGCATTTATTCTCCTTTTATTCTCAAAAACTCTCTGTCCCCTGTCTTGATTAAATAGCTTAATTTATTCCCATTGCATCCTGGCTGGACCAATGTGCAATATGTGGCACTTAACCTCATATATCAAACTTCTATTTTCTTATAGATTGTAAGCTTACGAGCAGGGCCCTCTTACCATGTTGTTTATCTGTTATTCTTGTTGTGTTACAGTGTTTGTCCCAATTGTAAAGCACATGAAAAAACAGTCAGTATTTAACTTATGTGCAAAACAGAATACTAATTTGCACCCCTTGCATTGCAACATGGTTTTGTCCAGGAGACTTAAATAAGAAACCTCTTAATTTAAGATCCTTAATGAATCAGGCCCGTAGTGGTTAAACAAAAGGCAACTTGTTGCAGTGCTTTGGCTCTTAAATTAGGTATAGTCAAATACAAATGCAATCATAAAATAGTTTGTCATCCCAGTTAAGCAATTAAAATGAATTACATGAATTCAAAAATGTATCATCAAATGTGCAATGACTATTTTGAGTAAATTACATAACCATTTACTAATAACATATTAAAACATATACAAATATTTTGGTAATAAGATATAAGAGATGAGCGTAAGGCCAACCATTTATTGATACTGTATATCCATACAAATAATCGAAAAAAATAGAAAGCCATTGCAAAGATGTATGACCTAGATGGCAAAGTGCAAAAGTATACATGAAATTAACCATTAATTGCCAATCGATAAAAAGGATGGCATCATTGAAAAGTTATATAACCAATGAGCAATAAATATACCAAATACATGGACACATAATCAATTAAAAGTGCCAGAGTACTTAAAAACATGACAATGAAATGATGAATAAAATGTAAAATCCTTAGATGTATGATATAAATACTTAAAAATGGTGTATATGAATATAAAATTAAGAATTTTTGAACAATTTGAATTTAAACATACCATAATGTTGCTTGTTGCTCTACAAGTACTATCATGCTCTGACAGGCAGGGTATACTGCTACTTGTAGTTCTACAAGCAAAAGCATAACCATGCAGTTTAGGGCTGACAGAACTTGCTGAGACCAATAGCACAACAGCAAAAATACATGTATATAAATTACTCCACAGTGCTTTCAACACTGAGCTGTTTTCCGTAGGGAGGGAGGCACATTATTTTCCCCTAGTGAACTTAGCCTCAATGTTGAACAGGCTATACGGATGGTTGACATAATGACACTGGAATATCATGTTAAGGGTTTCCCTGTTATAGTGTCACCTGCTCAATCTGTCATAGCTGTTAATCTCCCTGAAAAATCCCTGAAACTACCGTTACCAGCCTAGGCTGTGACTGCTAGTGCTGTTAGCACTTTTGAGTGGAGAGTTAAACATTTTGTTTTTTAGTCATTATTTATTTATGAAAAAAAACCTCAGTCATTATCATGAAGTTAAGGATGATGGCTAGGGTCTCTCAACCACATTATAAATAATATCATATGCTTTAAACGTACCTTCCTCCCTCCAGCATACGTCAGATATGCGCAGCTCATACCCCAATAGTTGCAGCTTTTTTTGGACGCATTTTATGCGTTCAGATCCCAGATCTATGTTTGGCTCTCATGAGTAACCAGGTCTGGCTCAACTCTATGCACAGCTATTACCCCTGCTCTGCCAGGTCCAATCAATCACCTGTTAAAGGCGACAGCATCTGCATACTCTGGATATCATGATGAATAGATAATTCTCTAAGTGCCTCCCTGTTCCCTGGCTGCTTACTGAAGGAGAAAATGAGCTTGAGTCCCTGACTGGAAATGCCAAGACACATGCCAGAGCAGAAGACACATGGTGACACTGACTGTCCGAAGGTAAATCATAAAGTCTCCAAGTGATAGCTAATAATAATAAAAAATACACTTTATGTTGCATAGCTTAGTCTCCTGATATTGTCTTCATTAAGTCACTCAGTGTATTAAACTCCTCGCTGTTCATCTGACTGTGATAAAGGCCTGGCCAGAAAACTTAACATAAACTGTTTAATATTAGTAGCCACTAAGCCTAGGTAATGCAGTAATTAGTAAGTTGTAAGTACCACTGTACAACCAGACCATTGGATAGTTAAAATGAAACAGTTTATGTGTGTCACACGGCGTGGCCGTAATTAATACATTTAGAAGAGGAGATTTATGAAGCATAAAATTGCAGACACACAGCGTAAGATCATCTATGATCCCACTGTGCACCTTGATTTGCACAAGTGTGCATAGATTTCTGGCAAACCACATAGGTTTACTTAGCAAGATCTTAGCCCTTGTGGGTTGTTTACAAGGTATGGAGTAGTTGCACATGGGTACATACTTTATTGTGGAGCAGTGCAAAAATACATTTAATTTTGCAAGGTGAGATTATTGAATGCACATAAAGGGATGGAGGGAACACATTTTTAGGAGTATTTGTTGCTGTGAGGCGGGTCGGGTGGTGATATTTAAAGGACTTATATTTTGCACTGCCAATCTTTGGGTCTTAGGCACCACTTGTAATGTCTCCATACTGCACTTTGGAAGAGAAGTTTACTTCTAGACACACCCCAGGCAAAGTAATTAAAAGCTTCATGCACCAAAAGCGAAATGTAATAATAAGTGTCCTGATATCTCCTAACTCTCATGAATAAGTTAAACGTTTATTTAATAACAATGTTGGTTCTAGAGTGTTAGGAGTGTGGACTTTTGATGGGACATTTAGATTTTTCACAGTGCACCTCTTCCGATTTCCTTTCCTCTCTCCACGCTTAGAGGTACTACTAGTTTGGGGAAGCATTTTCCAAGAGCTGGGAGTAGGCCTGTACCTTAATGTGTGCTGGGCAGACTATCCAGGCTAGTGTAAAAAAATCAAACAGGCATTTTGGAGTGTACATCTACAACTACTGACTGACTGTAGTTTCTAGTGCTTTTGGATACAATCATCGCACCTACTGGATAAATTCTTTAAAAAAAATGATTACACATACAGTACATGCACTATATGAAGTAGGAGGGACTAGAATAACCAATATGCATATTTACAGAACTAGAGCAAAACAGAATAGTGATATGATTCTCTTTATTGAATAAAGTTCATACAATCAACTTCTGAAACTGATGGGAAGGGTTGGAATAGGAACATCAGTTGCAAATAAATAATTCGGATGTATAGGTAAAGTTTAAAGAACACTTCAAATGGTACTATGTCATACACTTACCTTCATTTAATTGTGGTCTTTTTACACCTTACCTTCTGATATAGGGTACATTATTCTTTCGGCGATGATCTTGACTACTTCAACAGATCTTGAAACTCTTGAAGATCATACCAAATAGCATACCTTTTGAGAAGACCTGACATAGTGGGAAACCACACTTAATAGTATGTATTGTATTTATCATTATACTGTAAATAGGACGGTCCACAAAATTTGAATCTTGACACAACCAGATCAGATCCTCCCAGATGCTTATCCCAATTGATGAAAATATCACATGGGAGAAGGATTAATTAACAAATGTCTCAAAAGATAATATGTATGGCTGCTACCACAAGGCTTAATAATGCCACTATTTTAAGGAGGAGACAGGGCTTGTACCTACTTGTTGCACATTCATTTTTGTGTTGTTTTTTGGACTGGAGGTATGAGAATCTGAGGATCAAAATACAATTAATGAAAAAAGAAATGATTATTTAACTCCGTTTATAATATCCACTTAAAATTATTTAGTACATTGGAGCTCCCCCAGAATTATTTGCAAGTTTATCATATAAGCTGTTTGTTTAAATTAGTTCTCTAGATATAGTGCTATCACTATGTTTTGATTCCTTAGTGAAATAGCAGGATCTTGGTGAAAGTCCAAAAAGCTATACAAATACCAAAATAAAAGGGCTGTAAATTGACAATAAGAGCAATTTATTAACACAAAGGTCCTGATTCCTCAAGGCACGTATCTGCCGAATGTGAGCGTATCATACGCAAAATCACTCTGCGACTGCCCAGATCTGGGACATATGACTGTGTATGCAGCAACATCCACCCCTTTTTTGTGCACAAATGACACCTAAGACAGGGAGAGAACGAGGTAGGGATGGGCCAGATGCACATAGGCCATGCACAGTAAAGGCGTTCCCCTGCACATACGTGTTATTTTGACTCTGACACACAGGAGTACTTAATTTATTTCAGATGGAAAGCCTGCCCCAGCTAGGGGGCTGGTCTAAGTCACTGCTGACAGCCATGAACAAGCACAGCTTCTTTCTCCCGTCATCTAATCCAAGTTTGAACTATTCTCCTGCATACAGGCATCTTGTATATACACCACTATAAAAGATCCATAGAGGGAGATTACTATGATGCCATTTTTTGAACAAAAGTGTGAAGAGATGTTAAGTGTTGTAAGAAAAAAACAGACAGATAGAGAAAGAGACAGAGGAGAGATGATGTGAAAGCTGGAGACCTTGGACAGGGGAGGTGGGTGTCCCATGAGTGGGTGATTGATGGCTGACGTCTACAGACAAACACTACTGTCCCTTAAGCAAGACTGTGGGGAGCCCCATAAGTGGGAGGATCCCAAAAGAAAAAGGCGGGGTCGCTGCATAAGGCAGTATGGCTTTCTTATACAGAGGGGAGGAGTCCCTATCCCAGAGAGGGGGAGAATCCAATATCACTAAAGAGAACAATTTGAATGGAAGAGACCCTGGAGAGAGGGTAGCTGCAGGGGGCAGTATAGCTAATGTGTCAGAGTTCGAGGAGTTGAGAGTACACAGAGAAATGTGTCAGAGTCCAAGTGTCACAACTTGAGTATGTGCTTACTGGTTTTGACACTACTCACCAAAGAGGCGCGGAGTCTAACGTGTTCCAGGTATTCACCAGGAACCCCCGCAAGGGAGTATGGTCTTAGCTGCGGGAGACACGCAGATCGCGGTCCTCAGATGGAGCAACCAGTGAAGCGGTGAGATGAAAACGGTGTCAGGCAGGCCGGGTCAGAAACGAGAGAATCAGGATATGCCACAGGGAAGATCCAAGCCAAAGTCAGAAGTAGCCGGGTCCGGTACACAGGAATATCAGCAGTAGAATGGTCAGCAAGCCGGGTTCGGTATACAAGAATATCAACAGTAGAATGGTCAGCAAGCCGGGTTCGGTATACAGGAATATCAGCAGTAGAATGGTCAGCAAGCCGGGTTCGGTACACAGGAATATCAGCAGTAGAATGGTCAGCAAGCCGGGTAATACACAGAGAGCAAGGAGGACACAGGAACGCTGGAGCTAGGTGGGACCTATTACTCTGGCACTCTCCTAGTGCCAGAGTGATCCTTAAATAGCGCCTCAATTAGCGGTGGTAGTGACGCTGAACACCACCGCCGGATTTAATTGAGAGCATTCCGTTGCCTAGCAATGGAACGTGGCCGCTGACCCGGAAGTGTACTCGGTTGCCTAGCAACCGAGCGCTCAGAGATAGTAGCAGGCGTCCGTCCATGTGCGACGGACACTGCACAGGGACGGCGCCTGACAGTACCCCCTTCTCTACTTTGTTGGATAGATCCTTGGTCCAAGAATTGTTTCAATAGTCGTGGGGCATGAAGATCCTCTTTAGCCACCCATGATCTCTCTTCTGGACCGTAGCCCTTCCAATGGACTAAGAATTGATGTCGTCCGTGGAGAATACGGGAGTCCAGGATGCTGCTTACTTCAAATTCCTCGCCATTGGTAGTCCATACAGGAGCTGGGCGATGAGGCAAGCGATGAAACTTATTGAGTATAAGTGGCTTCAGAAGAGAAACGTGAAACACATTATGAATTTTTAGGGAGGGAGGTAACTGAAGTCTGTAGGTCACCGGGTTGATAACATGTGTTATAGGGAAAGGTCCAATATAACGAGGAGCCAATTTTTGAGAAGGAACTCTCAACTTAAGATTGCGTGTAGACAACCATACTTTGTCGTGAACATGTAATAGAGGAATAAGTCTCCGATGACGGTCAGCCGCTTTTTTTATAGCGTAAAGAAGTCTCCTGGAGTTTGGTTTTAGTAGTTGACCAAATCTGAGAGAAGTTCCGTGTTAAATTTTCCATAGCTGGAACTGGTGAGGAAATCTGACCGGAGAAATCTGGGAGGGTGGGTTGGGTTCCATAAACAACAAAAAATGGAGAGGCACCAGAAGACTCGTGATGATGAAAGTTGTGAGAAAATTCTGTCCAAGGTAGGAGATTGGCCCATTCTGTTTGATTGTCTGCAGAAAAACATCGTAGAAATACTTTGAGGTCCTGGTTGACCCGTTCCTACTGGCCATTGGTTTGTGGGTGATAGCCGTACGAGTACTTGAGGTCAGAACCAAGAATCTTACAAAGGGCTCTCCAGAATTGAGAAACGAACTGCACTCCACGATCCGAAATGATTTCATGAGGACAACCATGGATTCTGAATATCTCCTTAATAAAGATAAGGGCCAACTGAGAGGCAGACGGTAGAGCAGGTAAGGGTACAAAGTGGGCCATTTTCGAAAATCTGTCAACGACGACCCAAATGACAGTAAACCCATTACTGGGGGAAAGGTCAGTGATGAAATCCATGGATATACTTTGCCAAGGAAAATCTGGAGTAGGAAGTGGTTGTAGAAGACCTGGTGGAGCCAATCTGGGGTTTTTACAACGAGCACACGTGGAACATGAGGCCACAAATTTCTGTACGTTAGAATGCAAGGCCGGCCACCAATATTTTTGACAAAGAAATTCGTAGGCTTTCTTCACCCCGGCGTGTCCCGTCAGTTTGGAGGAATGTGCCCACCGTTGAGCTTTGGCTCGTAGCTTGGGTTCCAAGAAAGAACAACCCCTAGGTGGTGTTTTGGGAGAGGTTCTGGTAAGGGCTATAACCTTGGTAGGTGTTAAGATTGGCAGTGGCTTCAGAGATGTGAAAAGATCCGTGTTATCAAAAGATCGAGACAAGGCATCTGCTCGTATGTTCTTAGACCCAGGATGATAAGTTAAAATAATATCAAAACGTGCAAAGAATGAAGCCCATCGAGCTTTGCGTGGGTTGAGGCACCGGGCTTCACTGATATACAGCAGGTTCTTATGATCAGTTAAAACTGTTACTGGATGACGGGAACCTTCTAAGAGATGTCGCCACTCCTCCAAGGCGGCCTTGATTGCAAGCAACTCTTTGTCGCCAATACTATAATTCTTTTCATGCGGCAAGAATTTTTTAGAGTAAAAATCCGCAGTGAAGATGAGTACCATGTTCAGATCTTTGGAAGAGTACTGCTCCAGTACCTATTGCAGACGCATCAACTTCCAGAAAAAAGGGTTCCAATTGATTAGGTTGAGAAAGAACTGGTGCAGACGAGAAGGCTTGTTTTAGGGAATCAAAAGCCTTTAAGGCATCGGTAGACCATTCTCTGGGATTGGATGGTTTCCGGGTCAGAGCGGTTATTGGGGCTATAATCGAGGAGAACCCCTTAACAAACTGCCTGTAATAGTTGGCGAACCCAACAAATCTTTGAATGGCCTTGGTGCCTTGAGGAAGAGGCCAACTTTTAATAGCGGATACCTTCTTTGGATCCATGCGTAATCCTGATCCTGAAACAATGTACCCTTGAAAAGGGAGTTGCTCAACTTCGAAGATACACTTCTCTAATTTGCAGAAGAGTTGATTAGCTTGTAGTCGAGATAGAACTTCTTTGACATGAAGACGATGGGAGGAGATATCCCAGGAGAAAATCAAGATGTCGTCCAGATAGACAACTACGGAATGATATAATAAGTCTTGAAAAATCTCATTTACAAAGGACTTAAAGACAGCAGGAGCGTTACCAAACCCGAAGGGCATAACTAGATATTCGAAATGTCCGTCCCGCGTGTTGAACGCTATCTTACACTCGTCCCCTTGGCGAATTATTACTAAGTTATATGCCCCTCAGAGATTCAATTTAGTGAAGACTCGGGCTCCGCTGATTCTGTCAAAAAGATCCATTATAAGGGGCAGAGGATAACGATTTTTAATGGTAATTTTATTTAGTTGCCGATAATTAATGCAGGGGCGTAGGGATCCGTCTTTTTTCTTGACAAAAAAGAACCCTGCTCCGGCCGGGAGAAGGATTTTCTGATAAACCCTCGGGCTAGGTTTTCAGAGATATATTGGGACATAGCTTGGGTTTCTGGCAGAGACAGGAGATAAGTCTTACCACGAGGAATCTGTTTTCCCGGAATTAAATCGATCGGACAGTCCCATGGGCGATGAGGTGGTAGAATCTCTGATCTTTGCTTGGAAAAGACGTCCTTAAAAGTCAGATAGACCGAAGGTAATGTGGATGTCTCCGAATTGGTTTGAGTGAGGCAAACGTTGGAGCGAGGAGAAAAAATACACCGATTATGGCACTGCCGACCCCAGGAGATAACTTCGGCACAAGCCAAGTCAAACTGTGAAGAGTGGTTCCGCAGCCAGGGGAGACCCAATATTAAAGGATTGATGGATTGAGGTAACACTAGGAATTGAATCCATTCTTGATGCAAGACTCCAATCCGCAATTGAACCGCACTAGTGATGCTGGAAATGGTGCCGTTGCTGACACGATTACCGTCTACAGCTGTTAGTGTTAACGTCTGTGGAAGAGCCAAAATGGATAACTGAAGCTGTGAGGCAAGAGAAGCCGAGATGAAATTCCCGGCCTCACCCAAATCCACGAAGGCAAGGATCTGCTGGGGTCCCTTAGAACTGAGCAGTAGAACAGGCATAAAGAACTCAGGGTTAGAAGTTGAGTAGGGAGTGGAAACAGCTACTCCTAAGGCGGCCTCCCTCTTACCGTTTAGGAAGGAGCGCTTCCCGGTCTTTTAGGACAGAGGCTTAGTACATGTCCGGACTCTCTGCAATATAGACACAGTCTCTGTTTGAATCGTCTCTCACGCTTCTCAGGCGTCAATTTTAAGCGACCCAGCTGCATTGGTTCCTCTGTAGCCGGAATCGGATTTTGAAAGGTAGGTGCCATGCGGATGGGGCGTCTTGAGAAAGATCTCTCCGATGTTCTTTCCCTAAAACGTAGGTCAATCCGGATACACAGGGAAATGAGGGTATCCAGGTCAGAGGGAAGTTCCCTAGTGACCATCTCATCCTTAATTCGGTCCGTAAGGCCCTGCCAAAAGGTAGCAATGAGAGCCTCGTTGTTTCATCGCAGCTCTGATGCAAGAGTACAGAACTGTACCGCATACTGACCGACTGACATCAAACCTTGTCGAAGATTTAATAGACCAGAAGCAGCTGAGGAGACCCGACCTGGTTCGTCGAAGACCTTGCGAAACATGTCGATGAATGCTGCTGAGTTCTCTAGTAAAGGATCGTTGCGCTCCCATAACGGTGAAGCCCAGGCCAAAGCTTGTCCGCTGAGCAGGGAAATCATGAAGGTTACCTTGGTGCGCTCAGATGAGAAGGCAGTAGAGTTGCACTCAAAATGGATTGCGCACTGGTTGAGGAACCCCCTGCATCTGTTAGGATCTCCGTCGTACTTCTCTGGAGAGGGAATTCTAAGCCCAGTAGAATGAGCCGGGGAAGGGTACGGAGCCACCGGAGCAACTGCGGCAGCAGCGGGAGGTTCCACCGGAGGTGCTTTGACCGCCTGTAAGGAGTCTAGACGAGACAGTATTCCTTGGACACACTGAAGTAACCGACCCTGATCGGCTTCTTGTTGTTCCACTCGGCAGCCCAGGTGGATGAGCAGATCCCAAACGGAGGGTTCACCTGTTCCATCTGACGTCATGGCCAGAGTAAACTGTCACAACTTGAGTATGTGCTTACTGGTTTTGACACTACTCACCAAAGAGGCGCGGAGTCTAACGTGATCCAGGTATTCACCAGGAACCCCCGCAAGGGAGTATGGTCTTAGCTGTGGGAGACACGCAGGTGGCGGTCCTCAGATGGAGCAACCAGTGAAGCGGTGAGATGAAAACGGTGTCAGGCAGGCCGGGTCAGAAACGAGAGAATCCGGATATGCCCCAGGGAAGATCCAAGCCAAAGTCAGAAGTAGCCGGGTCCGGTACACAGGAATATCAGCAGTAGAATGGTCAGCAAGCCGGGTTCGGTACACAGGAATATCAACAGTAGAATGGTCAGCAAGCCGGGTTCGGTATACAGGAATATCAGCAGTAGAATGGTCAGCAAGCCGGGTTCGGTACACAGGAATATCAGCAGTAGAATGGTCAGCAAGCCGGGTAATACACAGAGAGCAAGGAGGACACAGGAACGCTGGAGCTAGGTGGGACCTATTACTCTGGCACTCTCCTAGTGCCAGAGTGATCCTTAAATAGCGCCTCAATTAGTGGCGGTGGTGACGCTGAACACCACCGCCGGATTTACTAGAGAGCGTTCCGTTGCCTAGCAACGGAACGTGGCCGCCGACCCGGAAGTGTACTCGGTTGCCTAGCAACCGAGCGCTCAGAGGTAGTAGCAGGCGTCTGTCCCTGTGCGACGGACACAGCACAGGGACGGCGCCTGACACCAAGGGTGAAATCATCAGAACAGAGGAGGGGTGAGCTGCAGTTGAGAGCTACACAGAGTGTGTCAGCTTAAATGTATACATGTGCAAGACATATGTGACAATTTAAAAGTATAAACTGTGATTTAACTTGCAAGGTGGTGATGCTTTAGATATGTTTTCTTTAACGGTTCACTGGGTGTGTGTACAGCGAGACGGATCAATTAGAGCACCTGGGAGTCCTCCTTCTCTATGGACCAGGTGGGAGTGTCACCTGTTAATTAAGCTGGAAGGAGGGGGTCTAAAGTATTTAAACCTGTATTGTTCACTTGTGTGATGTGACTGATGCCACACATTGGCCGTTGTCTAGACAGGAGGACAATGTCTAGTCAGTGATAGGTTGTCTGGTGTCATCTTGACGAAAGTGTATGCTGTTTTGTTGTGATGTAACAATGAAAGCATTGTTTACTCAGCAAGAAGTTGTTCATGTATGCATCACCAAAGGGATGCCCATGTTACACTATGTATTCTACTATATATAACTATGTAGTAACATACAATTTAATTTTTAATTTTTAGAATGATTGTCATAAAAGTAATTTTTATCTTGAATATTTGTTTTACATTTTATACTTTTTATGTTTTTTGCAAATATATAATGAGCCTAGCAGAGCCACTTGTAGTTGTAAGTATGTTTGCAATCTTTAATGTACAAGCAGACTACATATTGCAATGAGGTAATTTATTTATTTGCCCCCCTTAATCCATCTTTCTCACATACTGGCAGTCATAGACATGGTGCACATGCC
Organism: Mixophyes fleayi; assembly: GCF_038048845.1. Lineage (NCBI taxonomy): Eukaryota > Metazoa > Chordata > Amphibia > Anura > Limnodynastidae > Mixophyes > Mixophyes fleayi. The sequence goes on along the minus strand of NC_134405.1, from coordinate 141,952,000 downwards.
AGAAGAGTAGGGTAACAGGTGCCAAACTCTTCCAAACCAGCAACTGTTCCACCACCGCTGGGCCAGGGATCATATCTTCAGGCCACGTGTCAGCCTCTTTGAGATGAAAAATGCTGAGATGGTCTATGGCTATCGGCTTCCACCTCATGTCATCATGGACTCCCTGCATATTGTGCAGAGTGAGGAGCCCATGTCAATAAACCCAATTGATAACTGAATCCACGATAATGAGTAAAATATATATTAACATTTATTAATACACTGCTTTAGGCCACTCTACCATCCTGGACACTTAATGTGTATACCCTGATAGTCCTGTGCGGAGATCACTGGCAACACCTGTAGAACCTTCCAGGGATCCATACTGGTATAAGCTGACCTACTGCCTAATACAGATAAGCTTATTATTACTTTGTACAATCGGTGTTTGCATGGGGACGGCTGCCCGAGACCAAGAACTACTGCATACTGCACCTGCTGGATTACCTGTTCCTGACACACTAGATGGAGCTGTGATTCCCTCCTGGAGACCCTGATACAGATAAGCTGTTTTTATATTACCTTTCGGTACGCTTCCACCTATTACATTGTTACCTGGTTAACTGTACTTCATCATACACCCTCTATTTATCCCTGTTCCTTTGCTGGTATATAATTGGAGAGCTTGTGGGCTGGGACACTGGTCCAGCCAGCTCCGTTTGAGCAGCAACTGCATATGCATTTTTATTGTGACATTGGAGTTAATTCTCTGTACACCAGAGTCTGATACGGTTGTTCATTGTGTGTCTAGCATTTGGATTTAAGAACTGGATTTATTGCATACACGGTTGAATATTAACCCAGAGACTTGCACTTTATCCTCATGCCCATTCATCTGTTCCCACTTTGTTTAGCATAATCTGCGAACATCACCAGTGCGCCATCCGTCTGTTGCACCTATCACATATATCTTATATATAAATGCTTAGTGGCGTCTGTCTGTGTGTGAAAAAAAAACAAGTTGCAGCGCCACCTGCTGGGCAGAGTTATACACTGACCTACTAAATTCTTAGTGTGTGTGGGAAAAAAAATTCAAAAAGGGCTGAAATTTGGTAAGGCTCAAACTCATTTTCGTGAGGTAATTTTACCTCATGAACACACATGTGTAGAGGCGTGCGTTAGTGTGTGTGTGTGTGTGTGTGTGTGTGTGTGTGGAAAAAACTATTTTCTCAGAAAGGGCTCATCCAATTGACCTGAAATTTGGTATACTGACATTATTTGACAAAAAAATTAGAATAGTCAAGTCAGTTAACTTCCATCATTCCCCCTTCCTCCCGTGGGAGGGGTAGTAAAGGCTAAATTTACGAGTTGAGGGGTCAAACTCATTTTCGTGAGGTAATTTTACCTCATAAACACACATTAAAAAGGCCGCTTGCGTCGGGAAGTAACGCTCTTCCACTGAGGAGGCCTGGGCTAGGTCCAAATGCATGACAAGAACCTTTTTAAGACCTTAAGTAGCTTGATTTGACTAGAATGCATGAGTATCATGCACGGGTTAACTTGTATATATATATATATATATATATATATATTACTATACTTCAGCAGTGTCTAAGCAACAAGATAGACCAGAAAGTGGACACAGAGGTAATTCTGACCAATAAATATTCAAATTGTGTAATTTGCAGAAAGTTATTGCTATAAGTAACCCTGTGAGAGTATGGTTTGTTCAGAGTTGATTCAGTACACAGTGTAGCTGTGAGCATCAGACTCCCAGAACAATTAACACAAGAAACATATAGGTAAATTTAGTTTTACAAAAACTGATTTTGATATTTGTGAAGTCTGGGGTATTGATTAGTGGAATAATTCATGTATTATATTTTCGGGCAATGAACAGCCAAACACAGCACTCCCCAAGGACGTGACGGCAGAAGTAGCAGCGGTAGCAACTGCTGTGGAGTAAGGATTTTTTTGTTTTTTCAAACCTTCCTTCTTGCCTATGCAAGAGAGTAACAGAACACTTTAAATAAACACACAAAATCCTATACTACATGCATGATCAATGAAGAAAGCACCAGTACCTTCAGAGGGAAAATCAACCAATGAGAAGTGGTTAGCTAGTGATAGCGGTCATCATCATCATCATAGGCTGGTGCAAATACAGCTGTAAAAAACTTATCTGTGTCTGTGTCCAGGTCTGCATTAGCTCGCAATTACAAGAAAACTTCCTCACTCTATGCTGCCTACATTAGAACGGCCCTTTCCTACCCCTTCACATCTCTTCAGTTGTAAGCAGGCATAAGTGTGGATACACGCAACTCTGCATAGGCATATTGCAAACATTTTTTTTTATCATCTCCAGTCAAAATCTCACCCTGTTGACAGGGCCATAATCGGACATGACTTCCATAGTATTATTTTGATTGGTCCATTTTGTTGTTGGTGGTGGGTCCTACAGAAGGGATTAGGTTCTCAAGCCTCCATAAACATTTGTAGCAAACCCTAGAAAATATGAACACAAAACACATGAAAATAAGAATGGTTTTACAGTAAGCGGAGTGTATATGAGGAACTTTCCACATGATCCTATTTGTACAATTCATCAATGAAATGTCATATGAGAAAGTCACCATAACGTCCTCTGCTCTTTCTGTGTGCTCTTGTCTACTTCAGCCATACATTTAAACTATATATTTGGGTTATTTTAGCAGAAATCCAAAATCTAGAAATTCAGAAACCCACAAGCTAATAGTAACTATACAATTTTGTCTTACAGTCACTGCGAGGAGCACTGCTTAACAATTTAATGAGAAGCGAATTCCAGTATTATCTTTAATCTTTTATATTTTAGACATAGTGATCCAAATAACAGAAATGCCCTATTTCTAGAATTTCAAAGCCCCAATTATTCTGAATACTACACTGTAGTGAACACACAGGAATTACAGTTATAAGGATTAACCCATAACATAATTTTGGGGAATAAGGCCTAATCATAAATGCAGTGTAAATATGGTATATCAAATCAATCCATTGATAAACTGAGCTACTAAGGTGTAAAATGTGAAGTCAGAGAGTCTGGTGTGTGTTTACTTGTTGACCCTGCAAACCTCTATGTTAAAAGATAACAGCACCACTTTCAAGGAAAGCTGAGCAGCGACAAAGGCCCCTGGGATGACCTACATCCTGACATAGGAGAGTTTTTGACACAGAGAGAGACTCTAAGGAGCTGTTCACAGCTTGTTGTCTTACACAAGGATGATGGCTTGCTGGATCTTATATAGACAAATATAAATTCAGTCCAAAATACAACTTAAAATGAATAAAAGTAGTGATCAACCACATATTCCTTAATAGCATGATGAAGGGCAGCCCAAATGTCAAATAAAACATTCTGTCACACAGAGAAGTTGAGGAAATGAGTATAAGCTCAACTAATACGCTGGATCTAGGCCTGTTTGGTATCAATAAATTGGTAAATTAATAGTGGACCTATTAATAATAAAATTGGGTCTGTGTGACACTCCACGGAAAAGTTAGGTCACATAATAGAATTGGGTAGTAAATCAGGCAACATGCAAATGGTGATTGTAAACAATGTCACAGACCACAACCCCCGAAGGTGGGAACAGGTGTGGAAGTGTCTTCAAAAAGTGGAGACCAGTTACAAGAAATTGTCAGTCTTTTGGTAAATCAATCATCATTGATAAACTGTCCATCTTCAAGCCAATTTCCTGTGGCGCAGAATATGCCACTTGCCTATAAGTTATACTCTGAATTGAATCCCTTTATTTTAAAACGCTTTTGCTTATATATGTCATGTCAATTGTTTCTTAATTGTTTTGTTCATATAACCTGTAAGCATTGTAATTTTTGTATATTAAATGAAAAATGTAATTAGTGATGTCCTTATTTCTATAAACAAATTAACTGCCTGTTTAGAAGAGAGAGATTGCTTGGCTGGGTTAACTCTATAGATACCAGTGTGTGAAGTGTTAACTGTTTAGCTACCAGAGCACAGAGTGTGCGCAATTGAGTAATTAAGTCATAGGTTTGCTACAGGCCTTATACGTAGCTAGTGGCAGTTGCAGAGAAGTGTGGAAGCGTGTGCCTGTGTTGGGAAAGGGACCAGATAAATCTGTAGTCTGAGAGAGAGGTAAGTGTGAGGTTTAGGTTGGAATCCTGTGTGTTCCCTTACAGTAAACTTCCAAGTTCCGAGTGTGCAGAGTGCGGAAAGGTAGTTAGGAGAAGTATCCTGACAAAACAGAGATGATATATTGTTTGATTGTGTGGATATATGATACAATATTAAATCAGGGACTGGCTAGAAGTGGCTATTCCTGACATACACTTATGTCCATTTGTTTATCACCAGTGGTGCACTCTTCGCTCTGTCTAATTTCTTGTTGTCTAATTCCTTAAAATTATCTCTATCTTCAGTTTTACAGTTAATAGCAAATAGAGCATAAAGTAGCCCAGACAAAATAAAATAGCAATACATTTGTGAGTGTATCATATAAAGTATGCATGCAATCTGAAATGCTTTGAAAAAAGGTATCTAGTCATGGGGTATCATTGGAAGCTCAGGTTTATAACAAAAATAAAAACTTTGACATATAATTGTAACTGTAAATAGCAACAATAAAGGCAAAACAGGTTCAATACATTGGGACATCTGTCTCATCTAGAAATCCCTTTTATTCCTTTTGTTTTGCTTTTATTTAATTTTTTTATTTTATACACAGTATAGTTCTACTTCAATGTAAATCTCGTATGAAAATGTCTGATAATAACACATCAATGTCAAATGAAAACTGACATTTGCCTAGGCAGTGATCAAGCAAGAGTTCCCAGATCCCATGTGCTTGGTCACCCATTGAAACATCAGATAGGTGACAAGCATGAAAAATATTCACTCCTTGGGCCCGCGCCATTAAGGCACACATACTGAGCGCACTGTGCATTTGTTTTAAACTGAACAGAAATCGACTCTGCATACTCCAAAGTTAACAAGGAACCAATCTAAAGATACGTGTGTTGTTTACTACAGGTGTAGGTTTACTACTAGACCAGACACTGCAGGATACACACGATGCCTATGTGGAATATAAAATGTCAACAACAAAAAAATAAGCAATTAATATTACCTGTCAATAATAAAGTTATGTATGATTATACATGAAAATTTAAAAAAAAAATGTTTTTTTATGTTTTTATTTTTCCCTTTGGAAAACAATTATTAGGCTGTCCTTAATGTCTACTGTACGTAAAATACATTTTTACAGTTGCTCCTGATTGCAAACACATATTTTTGCATACATACTCAGCACTAGTACTCGGAACGTAAACTAGCCCCTCAGTTGGAGCAAGAGATATGGCAGAAAATCAGTGTACTTCTGTGTGTGCCTGAGTTTGACTTGGACGAGGCTGCACGGGAACGGCCTTACTGGAAAATGTCTACGTGAATCTGCCTATTCCCCACCCTGATCACCCCCCTAAATCATAGGCTGTAGTAAGTGTTGTTAGTGCTCGAAGCTGAGGTGACTGCATTATTTTGCGTATTAGCCAGTTCTGAGCATGTGCAGCGTGATTTATGCCAACGATACGCACAAAACCAGCAGATACATTCCTTAATGACTCAGGCCCCTTGAGTTTACATTTTAATTTGATTATTAACACAACAAGCATCTTGCTCTATTAACAGCAAGCATTGTATTTCAAGAAGCAATTAGCATCTCCCTGAATTTAATATACAGAATACGCATTAAAACCCCCCACATCTAGTTTACTTCTTATCAAGGCCACAATTTCACCACTGTATTTGACTGGGGAGACTCTGGGCCTCATTAGAGTTCTTGGCCCAGACTACTGCCCGAAATTCCCCAATTATAATTCATGATTGTAATACATTGGCTTGCCTTTCCTAGAGATTTTTTGAAATAAAAACAATTTTCAATTTGGTATGACTATTCTAATATGTAACTGCTTTTGATGTATAGTAGGAAAACCCATTAATGTGTATTTTACCAAATTATATTACAGTTCCAGTGCTCAGTAATTTTTCTCAGACTCTGCTTGCTTATTGGGCAATTACAGACAGGCAGATATTTAGTGATTAGTACCATGTCGTGATCCATATTTGCATCTACAAATGCATCCATGACATTTTTATTGTATTAAATAACACTAAGAGGACATATATTTGAAGATATGTTTTATTGCTTGCCATAGATTTGTCATTACATATCCACTAACTGCATTTATTTAAAGTTAAATCCCAATATAGCCACAAAGGTTTATAACCACCCCACAACCAATGAAAAATACTGTACAATAGTCTTGTCACGCTTCTAACACCATACATACTTATAATGAGTCAATAAGTGCTAATATGCATAGAATTGAATGTGACTCATAATATACATCATTGCAATGAATATGTAATCAAGTGGCTATCACAGATTTGGATAATTGCTTCCTAGACTCTCAATATCTTTTTTGTGTTAGAAAAAGGTACTATTAGTGTTACATTTTATGATGAAAACCTTTAATACATAAAATATGTGCAATACATATGATAGATGTGGTGCAAACAGATACAGGGAATGTTATTTGTTAAACATGTACTTAAATACTCATAAAAATAATAATTTACAGCTACGAATGTGAACATAAAAGCAAATGCACTGCTAATAACCTATTGCTGACAATTTCTGTTCATTGATTGTCATCCAAAATTGCAATATATGGGTTCAGATACTTTTTCTGTGTAATTTATGATTGATGATAAAGCCTGTATTGGTTATTTCAACACTTATTAGCTGCTGAGTGCAACCGATTTGTGTTTTTAAAATGAGTCAATCATTTTATTAGAAATTCTAAACATTGCTACTTTTTCTTGAAACTTAAATGTAATAAAATATTGAGCAAGGGGAGAACTGTTTCCTTGAAAGCATTTCAATCAGAACACTGCTACTCATTTCTTTTGTCAATGGCTAACAAATATTCATAGAGACAACATGTAACAACTTGAGCGGGATATGTGTAATTGTGGAGAGGTCAAATGTCAAAATATGGTCTATGAACAAAAGTTATATCATGTTAAGTCCTTCATAAATGGTAGGTTTACTCTTCTTCGTATCTAGGCTATTTTTTTTTTTTGCTGGGCGATAGTTGTACTGGCAATAGCTTATTTATTTTTCGGTTTACCCCATATAATTTGATATTGTTATTTTTAAAAGTAATGATGAAAATAGGAAACATTGACTTTACCAAATATTTTAACAAATTAAACAGCTAGTGCTCCTGCTAAAATTCATTCCAGCAATGCAGTCATACATATCATTAGTAATAGTTAAAAAACACTCCAACATACATTCAATTACTCCTGTGTGTGTTGATGCCATGTTGGACAAATGGCAAGGCCCGAAAACAATAAAGCATATTTCTCGGAGTAGATATTCCATAGCAGATTTTCTAGCTCCTTATTGCCTTTACAGATGTTCTGAATATACAATAATAGACTCCAAAAGTATTAGTCTAGAGGTATAGAGAGAAGTTTGATGGCACACTCATCAACAGCAGTGTTCCGCAGCTACCTGCACCCACAGACTTCTAAGAGCCTGCATAGTGAGGCCCAAATAGGGCTTCACTGCGCATGAGCTAGCTCCTGAGCATACTCAGAAGGGCAGAGTGCAAACTGCATGAGGATGGATTCCATCTCAAATCCGACCCCACCTTTCAAATTCCTGGTAATGTATGGTAATGTAGTCTTCCATCTCTCTCTCTCTCTCTCTCTCTCTCTGTATATACACACACACATTTATATATATATATATATATATATATATATATTTATGTATTGGATATATATGTTAACCTGAGGCAATAAGGTGACCTTATTTAACTGTATGCATTACTTGAGTACCTCTTGTGAGTTATAATAACAGGTTTAGGCATTGCCTAGATGTTTGACCTTTTTGACCTTACATAAATAAGTTTAGAGAATAACTACTAATGTGTTAGCACTTATATATTTGTATATCATTTGCAGACTCTTAGCCTTACGATCTCTTAAGTTTTAGGTAACACAGAAGCTGGAGGGGAGATAGGGGAGGGGGCTTTTTTTTTAATCTTAGAACATAAATCTCTTTGTGTTACGGAGAACTTAAAGGTGTTAACAACCTGTTGAGGTATATCTAAATTCAAATTCCAGAATCTACGCTATTTATCACACTTATCTGTAACTCTTACAAATTATGTTTATGTAGGATTCAGATCTAGTTTAACTTTCCTCTAAGTGTGTGTCTTTAGCAAGTGTCTGCTATGAATTATAGAATAATTAGATTTATATAAGAGTTCAACAGTGTTAGTACTCTGTCTTTATGTCTGATCTTAGTCTGCAGTACCTCTGTGCTACCAGAGGTGCTGCTCTTATACCTGGCAAGTTTCTCCCTGACTGCAAGGGGTTAAGCCCTCATCATCAGATCAGGATCATGATCACCTGTTTCTGTCCTTCTTACGACTGCATTTTTCAACCGCCCAGTGTCAGTTCGTTTGTCTTTGTCTCTGCTGCTGATCTTTCTGTGAAACTCCTGTTTGGATCCTGAGCTTCTCTCTGGTATTTGAACCCTGCATTGTTCCCATGTTTTGCACTTCATCTTGTTACTCCCTGGTATTTTGTGGCTCTCTCAGCTTATGACCTTGGCTTGCCTGACCCTGCATTTGCCTAATCCTCCCGTGGATCATTCAGTGCCTCATGCCTCCTGGATAACCTGTCTCTTCACCCACAATCCTTGATTAGGTGGCATACAAGATAGTGGAAAAGTATTCTTTCTGTCACCTGTACCTTGACCAGCTCCTCTTCTCAGCATCACTTAAAAATCTCCAGTCTCCTTCTTTCTTCTTTCCACTATTTCCCCTTGCCTGAGATTTCCCCCTCCCCACATGGCATGGTGTGTGCCACACAATGAAGTTTGCTCAAACTTGATCTAATCCCATGGCTGCTCTCCCAATTGACATGTGTATTAATATTAGAGATGCTCACTGACCCCCGTGTTTTGGTTTTGGATCTGGATTACCCTCATGTTTTGGTTTTGGTTTTGCAAAACCGCCCTTGCGTGTTTTGGTTTTGGTTTTGTTTGGTTTTATTTTGCAATTTGTTAAAAAAAATTACATTTATTTGGGCTAAAATAACATAATTTAGGTATTATTTTGTAGCTACATTATTATTAACCTCACTAACACTAATTTCCAGTCATTTTTTATTCAATTTTGACCACCTCCTATGTCACAATATGATTTTCATACACTTGAAAAGAAAAATTGCTGCAGTTCTTGCCAGTGATAACAAAAAGACCATTGTCATGCCTGGGCATAAGACCAAAAATCCACCTCTTAAGTGTGGAATTATTTTTACACAAATCCTGGCAAGAGTTGTCTATCCATTTGTAGCATTTTTAAAGCCACACTCAGTAGAGGTAGGGACCTTAACCATCTGGGATCCTCATCCATGTTTCGTCATTTTTCAGCGAGTTCTTGGAAAACTGTTGGGAAAATCAGAAACAACAAGCAGTCCAGCATAATCTACCTCCCTTCTCTCATGTACATCCCAGCACCTGCAATCTTCCCCCCAACACCTTCATAATCAATATCCCCTGAACCAACAATTGCCAGTTAAACAATCCTTTGCAAGAGGAAGCAAGAATGAAACCTGTCAATGAGGATATGTCATTTCTGATTACGACCCCAATATTGGTCAAGCATTACAGCGGGGTTGAATTCCATCACATTTCCTGTATTGCACACACTATCAACTTGGTGTTACAGAACTTTTTAAAAAATGACATGCAGGAGATGCTGTTTGTGTCCAGAAAAACTTAGGGTCAATTTCTGGTTTCTGCAACAGCATTTAGGAGAATGCAGCAGCTGCAAGAAGACTAGCATTTGAGGGGAATATACTTTAGTCCAGCGAAGTAGTTACCTGTGAAGAAAGTGCAGACACGGCTAGCTTGAGTCAAGTGATTGCCTTAATAATACATTTTGAAAAGGTGCTACAGAAAATTATAGTGTGAAATAAAACAAAGTAAATGTGCTAACTATATTTTAATTGTAGATTAAATACTTAATTTTCTTCGCAAGGATCCAAGACTTATCAACATCTTGTTTGGACGTCTTCTCCTTCAGTTTCTCTGCCAACTGCTTGTTGTAAAAAAAATTGCTTTCCCAAGACACCCACTGGTGATGCAGATGAGTCCGCATAACATTTTGATATTTGCTCTGCTGTAAAAGAATTGCCCAAAAATCGTGACAGCTCTGCCTTAAAATCAACTAGTAATTCCATTTGGAAGGCCATTATCGGCAATTACATCATACTACACAGACTTCTATGATGGTGGGATGAATTAGTATTGTTTGAGGAAGATTATCACTAAACCCTGCCACCTCTCCTGTTTCGGAGTGAGCTATGGTACAATAAAATGTAACTGCAGATTTAGACCAAGACTGTCAGCCCTATTATTTCTATTTCAGCAATTACAATTAGCAATGGAGCAATGGAGCTCTTCTCTTTGGGTGTTACCTATATAACGCAGCCCAACTGGCCTGCAAATTCTACAGACAAGCCTGTAGAAATCTCCCACACATCCCCTTCTAAAGACAAAGTGTCATCATCACTTGGTGTATCACCGGCCACACTTGGGCTGTTCAGGCACACATCAGCAGACCTGCTGAAAGGGCCCCTCTTTTGGGTACACAGAATGCTCACGATTAGACATCCCACTGTTGGATGGACTCTCCACAGGGATTGGTGTCATTTCTGATTCTGAGCAAACATTATCCTCTAATGCCTTACTGTTATCTTGCAGCTCGGCTTTGACGCATAAGAGTAGTTGTGCACCACTTGTAGGCACGGTAACATTTTTGGATCTGCCACTAATAGAGAAATGTGAAGGCCTCATTCTCTCTTTGCCACTGTATGTGTAGAATGGCATGTTGGCAATTTTTTTTTTATCGGCACTTAACTTTTCCTCAGTTACACTTCTTTTTCGCTTCAACACAGTAAATGTTTTTTTGGTGTGTGTTTTTTTTACTGATTTCAAAAGACTGTGTAGTTTGATATCGCCTTTTCCAGATGAAGTACTGGGAACACTACCATCAGGACTGGTGACAGAACTTGGTTGCTGATTCTGCTCGTATGTGGACTGCTTTGAATCCATTATGAGACCAAAGCACTTGTAGTGCTACAAATTTTTTTAGATACTGCTGACAAATATGACTTTTGACAGCCAGAAATATTAATGCAAAAGAATGGGGGACACTTGGGAGTGCTAAATATAATTTTTTTTACTCTGCTGACAAATATGACTTTTGACAGCCAGAAACATTAATGCAAAAGAATGGGGGATACCCCAAAAGCACTTAAGAGAGTGCTAAAAATTATTTTTTTAGACTGCTGACAAACAGGACTTTTGACAGCCAGAACTATTAATGCAAAAGAATGGGGACACCCCAAAAGCACTTGGGAGTGCTAAATATAATTTGTTTAGACTGCTGACAAATAGGACTTTTAACAGCCAGAAATATTAATGCAAAAGAATGGGGGACACCCCAAAAGCACTTGGGAGTGCTAAAAATTATTTTTTTAGACTGCTGACAAACAGGACTTTTGACAGCCAGAAATATTAATGCAAAAGAATGGGGGACACCCCAAAAGCACTTGGGAGTGCTAAATATAATTTGTTTAGACTACTGACAAATAGGACTTTTAACAGCCAGAAATATTAATGCAAAAGAATGGGGGACACCCCAAAAGCACTTGTAGGGCCAAATATTGAAAAAAGAGACACCTCTATCCTTCTCTCTTCTCTATCAATTGTTATCAGAATTGTAAACAGAATTGTTATCAGAATTGGATGAAGAATAAGGTATATTCTCTGTCCATGCTCTAATCAGCCTGTGACTACACCCTGCTCTGTCCCTCTGTCAAATGGCGATGGATTGCTGTGGAGGCGGGTATTTATGTATTTCAAATATCGCGAGAACCGAGCTCCGACGACGTCACGATGACGTTCGGCCTCGATTTGGAATCCGAACGGGCGGGAGAGTACTGAGCCTGCTCGGCTCGGTACTCGGATAGGCAAAGTTCGGGTGGGTTCGGTTTTCAGGGAATCGAGCCCGCCCATCTCTAATTAATATTGACATGTTATTTTGAACCTGTCTGTAATGTAACGTGTGTCTTATGCTGACATTCTGGGATTTTTTTTTCTGTATATCCTGTTTTGGAAAATCTTCAATAATATTTTTTTTCAAAAAAACCAAAACAACTCCAGTCTCTAATTTTTACCCCATCCTGCATTGATGCTCAGTCTCTTTCTATATCACCACACTCACAAAAACTGTCATGGCCTATTGTCTCCAGCAATCCAAACCCCAAAGCTCACACTCCTTACAGACCCACCACCTGCAAAAGTACTCTTGCCCAACCAATAGCCAAAAGAAAATTTTGCTCTAACGCTGATTTCTTCCACTGCAAATACACATCATGTTTTCTTACCACACTACTCTCTTTCAAAAAACAAAACCTATTTTAAGTACATAATATCTACCCAGTCAACCAACTCCCTTGCAACCTTGTATGTACTTGTTATCTTTTTATGTATAATTTATATTTTTGAATGATTTGTTTTACTGTCTGTCCAATGTTGCAGAGTTTTGTGCATCCTTACAAATAAACAATGATTATGATAATGATCCCTAACTCCTGTCTAGTTACCAAACAATGCTTCCTTATTATTCCTCTAAATATTAAATAATAAGAATACCAACACTAACTTATTTTTTTGTTTTTGTTAACACATAAGACTACCTATTACATCATAACAAGGAGCAGACATACAGAGCTGTCTTTCTCATAGACAGAACAGCTCTGACAGATGGGAGATGGGTCTGGCTACAGAATTTATTTCCAAATAGATTTTTACAGTTATGTAAATGCGTTCAGAGGTACTCTGATGCCACCAGGAATTAACTCTCTGGTAGTATCAGAATATCCACAGGGCAGGGGTGGATTGGCCATAGAGCCTAATGGGACTTTTCCAGGTAGGCCGGGGGGGTTAAAAAAAAAAATCCTACCCCAAATGGGGGGCGGAGGTGGATGCCGGCAGGTGTGGGGGGGGGGGCAGTGGGGTGCTGGGTGTCTGGCCCCTCCTCCGAGACAGTCACCTTCTGTACCGTGGCCGCGGATCTATAGATCCGTCCCTACCTCCCTCCTCCAATCTCAATAGTGCTAGATGTCACATTGGAGATGCATCATGTGACAGATGCCGTCCCATGTGGGCAGACAGGGGAATCTCTAACAGCTCAGCAGCTCCTGTAAACAGGTAATGCGTGTGTGTGTGTCTCTGCTATACTGTGTGTGAGAGAAAGGGGGGCTGCTATACTGTGTGTGAGATAAGGAGGGCTGCTATACTGTATGTGTGTGAGAGAGAGAGAAAGGGGGACAAGTTATACTGTGTGTGTGATTGAAAGTGGGGGCCGTGCTATACTGTGTGTGTGTGTCAGATAGAAGGGGGGCTCTGCTATACTGTGCGTGTGAGAGAAGGGGGCCCCCTGCTATACTGTGTGTGTGTGTGAGAGAAGGAGGGCCCTGCTATACTGTGTGTATGTGAGAGAAGGGGGCCCTGCTATACTGTGTGTGTGTGTGTGTTACAGAAGGGGGGGGCTGCTATACTGTGTGTGTGTGTGTGTGTGTGTGTGTGTGTGTGTGTGTGTGTGTGTGTGTGTGAGAGAGAAGGGGGGCCCTGCTATACTGTGTGTGTGTGTGTGTGTGTGTGTGTGTGAGAGAGAAGGGAGGGCCCTGCAATACTGAGTCTGTGATTGAAAGTAGGGGGCCTGCTATGCTGTGTGAGGGAATGTGGGGGGGGGTTCTTAATATAATGTATGATATAAGGGAAGGGAAGGGTGCTCTCTTAATAGTGCAATGGTGGGGGGTAGGCTATTAATTTAATGGGGGAGTTTAGGTGGGGGCTAGTGGGTGCTATTTTATTTGTGGGATGATGGTTGGGCAATTTAATTTATTGATGGGCTATTTAATTTAATAGTGGGGCCTTTAAATTAGGATGGGGTGACGGGACCTATGATTTAATGCTGGGGTGGTATTAATTGAATGTGGGGCTGAATTTGAGGAGTAGGGCTCTTTATTAAATGGGAATAATAATTATTTATTGCCGGAGATGGTTGTGGGAAATGGTAATGTTAAACGTAAATGATATTAATTTTTGCTGGGGTTAGTTGGAGGGAAATGGGTCTATTTATTAAATGTGTATGCTATTGATTTAATGCCGGGGCAGGTTGGAGGGAAATAGCTATATTTATCAAATGTGAGTACTATTATTTTAATGTTGTGGCTGGAGGGAGGCCTAATTAGTAAATATGGATGCTTTTGACTTAATGCTGGGGCTGATTGGCATTTTCTAAATTTTATGTGCTCATTATATTTTCCATATAGGTCCTCCAGCATTCCAGGATTCAGACAAGCAGCAACTGAGCTAAAGACACCAGCAGCCACAGGGAGTGAAAGTGACAAGAACAGGTTGGAGAGAGCAGAACAGTCTGCCAGCTGTCCTGAATCTGGTGGGGTAGTCCCAACTTTGGGTGACTCTCTTGCTTAGTCAAGATTTGGTCTGACTACAAGGACAGTTGAGAGGTAAGTCCCGCTTAGCTGTGTACTGCTCGTGATGACAGAGCTGCGTGTATCTAATAGTAGTGCACATAGTTTTGCCTGTGTATTTGCCTAAAATGTATCCAAAATGATAACCCTCCCCTCTGTCTTAAGTGTCCCGGGCCTCTCAGAGCCTTTTTCCAGCTCTGGTGATACTTCATTGGTTCTTGCATTGATTCCATTGCCTGCCTTCTACAGTGCACTTGTCCCATTCCCAGATCACTTTGTTGAATATATACCCAGCCCCAATTACACTGACAATATCATTAATACTGCTTCCTTTGCACTTACTATATCACCAGCAAACCCTTGGAATACCTCTCCCCTTCACTTATGCCATTGTCTGCCAACCCTCCCTGCACTGTTATGAAGTCAAACCAATCCCCCAATCACTGGGCACATTTAGGGATAATACACAATTGTTACAAAAGAAGTGCTTTCCTGCAGATGCTTGAAGCATTTCACCTTTGTGGTGATCACATTGGATAGCCAATATTTATAAGGATTATTTTTAATGCATTTTTTTGCAACACACAGTACACATTTATATATTATATATATAGAGAGATTTGACTGATAGTTTGCATCTCATGACATCAGTGAAAGATGCAACAGTGCATGAGGTGCTCATATACTGCTCTGGCAGACTGATCAGATAAGATTTTGCTAACATGTTTCATAATGGTTAAATTTATTAAACAAAGAAAGATATGTTTCTTTGAAGGGAATATAGGAAGAATGTGTAAGTAGGCAACTAAACCACTTTGAGCACAGAGGCATAAACCAGTTGCAGATAATGCAAAAGGATTCATGTAATTTTATAACTGCTTATCCCTGCTTTAAATACTGATATAGACCAATGAGGGCAGAGAAGCCCTAGTGCCAATTAGCCACAGGAGGCTATTAATGAATTATATATATTGCGCATGTGCCCGGTTGCCTATCATTCCAGGACGCGGAGCTGTCTGAAAGCCGGGATGCGGCTGGGGAAAGAATAACGAGTTGCGGTGGCTTGAGACATCGCCGCAGCTTGTGGCAAGTGATCGCTGTCAAAATGATCATATGACCATGAAACATAACAAATGGTTCCTGGCACATGCCATGTGATCATAGCTGTCTAGTGTAATATGATCACACATACTAAGCGCAACCTTGAGAACATGATAATACCTGCTGCCACTTATATACTTTGAGTTAGACATGTTCTGTAAATGTGCTGTTGGTGGTCTTGAGGAGGTTAAAAATTAAAGATCAGCATTTCAGTTGTAGAATAATTTACTGCAGCAAATGGCTCACAATGGAATGAAATGCTTATTGCAATTAGCTCAAACATCCTATTCACAGCCATCATAATAACAGTTTAAAGGGGCTATCCATCTCTGGTCTACCCTGTTCAATAAAACATGTTTCTAAGAGTTGGCTTTGCTGTACAGCTCACAGCACCTGAGGACTCAATCCTTTCATAGTTCTCCAGTATGGCACTATGGAATTTCATCTATAGAGCTCTATTGAAGATCTATGGACAGATTGTACTACGGAAAGTGTATAATCGCTCTAATTGATCCTAGATATAACCCAATATCCTCTTAATTGTAAGCCATGGTTCACTACAATAATCTCTACCACATCTCTACCTCAATAGCTGGAAATAGATCAGCAAAGTATAACTCCCAACTGTGGGCCTGATTCATTAAGGAAAGCAAAGTAAAAACCAGGAGTAACTTTGCACCATGGCAAAACCATGTTGCATTGGAGGGGAGGTAAATTTAAAATGTGGGGACAGACTTATAATCGGGTTAGGACATGTCGTAGATCAACTTCAAATTTCAGTGTAAAAGTAAAACTATCAAGAGTTTGTGTGCTACATGAAAAAAAAGCCTGTATTTTCCTTACGTGTAAAGTAATAAACTAATTTGCACCCCTTGCATTGCAACATGGTTTGTCCAGGAGCAAATTTACTCTTTTTTTCAGTTCTGCTTTCCTTAATAAATCAAGTCCTGTGTATCTATTGGAAAACTTCCTTTGTATATCCTTTCTTCCAAATTGTCCCCGTCTTGGCTATAATATACAGACATTTATGGAAAAACTCATTGACTGTCACAAAAAAGTGTTTGTTTGGTGCCAAAATTGAATATAATAGCATTTAGACTTTGATTGTACATGTGCAAAGGGGAACTTTGACCTTCAAAATTTGAAAAGAAAAACATTTATCATAGTATCTGCCCTCAAGGGTCATTGAATCACTCAAATTGCCAAGCACATAAATGTAACTGTATTACATAAAGACTGTGCATATATTACAGCCCAGAATAACCAGAAAGGTTTTTCTTCCATTTTTATTTGCAATGCTTTGGATTCAAGATGCCACATTTCATTCAGTTTGTCACTAGTGACACTGGGAAGCAGAGAATATTAACATGTACTGCTTGTAGTAGTTTCTGTCTCGTTAAAATATATAGTACTTGGCAGCTCTTTAAGGCACATGGGCATTAAAATTTTGCATATAATATGTGTTTCTAACACTAGTTAAGTGCATGAAAATGGATATTAAAATAAAAATCAATGTTCCAAATAATACAGTACAAATTTGCATTTCTACATGTGTTTGACTTGAATTGCACTGCAATGCGTATTTTACTGCTTTTTGCTCCATTTCTGTGCAACTGATGCATCATCTGAATGGGAGTACATTGTAAAAACATTGAGATGCGGAACGTTTACATGTGTTTTCACTTTGCATTAGGCCTCAACATGATAGCAATTTTCTGTTAAAAAAACATAGATTGAACCTACTTGAAAATACATATAAAATGTATATTAAATGCATACATAAACATAATAATTGTAAACATAATGAGGTTTATAGGCATTTTTCTGTCTTTTAAAAATGCGCTGTAAAATCTTGTGTGTATGTAGACTAAGTATCTGGGACTTTGTCAGCCTTTGGGAAATGAGATCTGTCTCTGAAATAGCAGATGCACAATTTGTTCATATTAATGCTAATTACATTTAAACAGTTTTCAAAGTAACAACAGAAATAATACATCATGAATTAGGAAAGCAACGCACATGTCATGTATTACTTGTGCAGGACTATTATTTGACACTTTTCACAAGTCAGCTTTTATATACTTTCTTTAAGTAACAAATGTTGGCTTTTTGGAAAGGGTACACTGGTCTGGGCTTAGGACAGCAAAGTTGCAGGCTGTTCCTTCTTTTATTTAGTGTTTCCTAATGTTTGCTTAAAACCCTTGCTTAAAGCTGCGTTACCATCTACTGTAAAATTTTACTAACATTCTCCTCCACTTAGTGGGACTCCCATGGCTGCTACATGCAGCTGTTTGTCCCTGCACTCCTCAATTCTTTGAAAAGCACCGGCTGAAATCCAAGGCTTTATGAGTGAGAGTCAGACAATAGCTATCTTAAAACAGGGATGGGGACCCCTTAATTCTTCAGAAAATACAGCTAATTACAACTGTCAATGAACCCAAGTGATCTAGAGGTGGTTCCAGGAACTGTTTCATTAACTGACACCTTCATTGCAGTACATAGCCCTAAAAAGAAACATTATGTACGGTCCTCAAAATTGTTCTAATGTTGAGTCGAGCTTCATCAGGTAGTTGGTGTGAATGGACAGAAAAAAAGAGTGTTGTTGGGTATGCCAGGAAGTAGTTTATGTACATTTGGGGCATAGTCTGTGCAAATGAGTTTGGTTTATTTTGTTTAGATTTTGCCTGGATAAATCATGTGATCTCACTGCAGTGAAGTCAAAAGACCCAAGCAAAGGGCAGTCCCAGAGCAGCACAGTAAAGATCTACAGTATATCAGGTTTCTCTTGCTTACTAGCACTAGCAGATCCATGTCAAGTTGGATCTAAAAGAAGCAGCTCTATTATATTTCTGGCAAAAGGTGAAAGCGGTCAAACAATCCATGGAACTCAGGAAAGAAAGGGGACATCTGGACTGAACCTAATTTATGTGTAATATTTTTATTATATATTCAGTATTTGATCTAGAGATGCTCACTGACCCTCGTGAAATGGATTTGGTTTTGGTTTTGGATCTGGATTAGCTTTGTGTTTTGGTTTTGGCTTTGGCAAAACCACCCTCATGTGTTTTGGTTTTGGTTTTGGATCTTTATTTTTTTAGAAAAATTGCTAAAATATGCTAAAATCACATAATTTTGTTCTTTTTTTGATCCTACATTATTATTAAACTCAATAACACTAATTTCAGTTCAATTTCAGTCAATTTTGACCACCTCACAGGTCTGGCTGGATGGTAAGCGACAAAGCAATGACTCAAACACACGGCAGTTCCTACCACATCTAGGACACATTGGCACACATCAGTGCCAGAAAAGAAAAGTGGGGCAAGATGGAATAGTCCTTGGATCATGAAACCAGTTATGTTTCATTTGAGCGCTCCACCTGTTTCTTGGATAAGTGAAGTAATTCTACAGATAATACATGGCAACGAGCGCTGACACCCCCCGGAATGCGCGCTTTTATCAGACACGCACCAATCCAGGGTGCCAGATGTCAGGCGTGGTCCCCGCACCTTCACTCGGTGTCGGGGACGGGCGCTTGTCTCCGAGTCCCCACGTCCCATTGCTAGTCAACAGGACGAATGACGTACTTCCGCCAGGCGGCCGGGCACATACGCGGGGGTCCACGTCACGTTGCCTAGCAACGGGATGCTATTCCTCTCACCTGACCCCCGCTCTCCAATAGGCAAATGGTGCTTCCTATATCAGGAAGTCTCTGGCACCATTAGGGTGCCAGAGTATTGTGGAATGGTTCCCCTGCTCCAGCGTCACTTAGTGTTCAACTGCTCTCGGACTGACTTTCTGGTTCCTGACCCGGTTTGTTTGACATTCCCTACGGATCTCCCTTGGGCATTATCCTCCTCTTTGTCTTTGACTACGGACCATCTGACCTCACTTTTGTGTGCCTCCTCTGTACTGCGCAGCCAGCCCGGTTTGACCTTGGATCGCCTCACTACGTTCCTGCCTGATCCCTATACCGCCCTACCTCTGGTCAGTACAGCACCGTTTAACTGCACCACTTCACTGGTGGCTGACCCTGAGGGCCGCGACCTGCGTACTCCTGCAGCTAATTCCAAACTTCCTTGCGGGGGTCCCTGGTGAAGACCAGGAATGCGTTTAGACTCTGTGCCTCCAGGTTAGCTGTGCCAATACTAGTAAGTGGCCTCTACGTTAATCCGTGACACCAGACAATGCACTAAAAGGAGTCATTGTAATTCCCAGCAAAAAGCCAGTTCATCAGTGAGTTTCGAATCAGCCCCAATTCCCACAAAAGTATAATCTAGCTATGTACCTTTCATGTAAAGTGCAGATTACAAACATGATAGAGAAAGGCAAAAGGCCTCATTCTTTCTTTGCCACTGCGTGTGTAGAATGGCTTGTTGGCAATTTTAGTTTTCTCTGCAGATAACTTTCCCTGGATTACAGCTCTTTTTTTTTGACCAAGGTAAAAGGTGTTTATTTACATTTTTGTTTGCCTGACTTAAATACACTATGTACTTTTACATAGGCTTTACCAGATGACGTACAGGAATTACTATCATCATGACTGGTGGCAGCAGTTGCTTGGTGTTCCTGCTCTTCTGTGTACTGCTGTCAATCCATTTTGATAACACTGTACACTTTTTTGGGCAAATTTAGAAGAAAAGCCTGCAAGGACTAGTATTTGTATTTCAGCAATGAGAATTAGCAATGGAGCTCTTGTCTTTCGGTGTATATAACACTGTGTACTTTTTGGTGCAAATTCAGAAGAAAAACCTGCAAGGACTAGTATATTTGTATTTCAGCAATGACAATTAGCAATGGAGCTCTTGTCTTTGGGTGTATATAACACCCTACACTTTTTGGTGCAAATTTAGAAGTAAAGCCTGCAAGGACTAGTATATTTGTATTTCAGCAATGACAATTAGTAATGGAGTTCTTGTCTTTGGGTGTATTAAACACCCTACACTTTTTGGTGCAATTTCAAAAGAAAAGCCTGCAAGGACTAGTATATTTGTATTTCAGCAATGAAAATTAGCAATGGAGCTTTCTTTAACACTGCTACCACCGTCTTCTTTCAATTCTCTAACTTTGTCTGCCCAACTGCTCTACACTCTATCCTTCCCCTTCTGTAACCCTCTCTCAAATGGCGCTAGATTGCCGTGGAAGGCGGTATTTATAGATTCCAAAACTCGCGAGATCCGAGATCCGACAATGTCACAATGATGTTTTGCCTCGTTTTGGAATCCGAAAAAGAGCGAAAGTACCGAGTCGACTCGGCTCGGTACTCGGATCACTTAAGTTCGGGTGTGTTCGGTTTCCGAGCCTGAGCATCTCCAATTTGATCACATTTTTCTGTGACAGTGTTATATTACGTACTTGCCTACACGTTCCATTGAAAATTATAGATAGTAGCTCATAAAACCACATCCGAAATGCTGTTTGAAAAGTTCTTTAAGCCCCTTTCTAAAAACATGCACTATCAAATTTGTCCATATTAATTAAATCTCACTTATAAATCAACATCTTATTTTAAAAGTTTATTGCTTACTGCAGGGCACAACTGTGACTAGCCCACAATATATGAGAAACACCATGAACCTCTGTTATCCATAAGGTAACCCCCTTGCAAAATAAAAAGCATGCACCATGGTTGCAAACCTTGAGCAGATGGGAAATATCACAAACAGCCTTTGAGGGACAGAGTCACTATGCCAATCAATATCTAAAACACATATACAGTATTTATTTTTGTTGTTTCTCTATTTAGAACCATCAGTATAATTATTGAATGTTACTGGATAGAAATAGCTTAATGTCTTTTTTTTCACAACACACAATTTCAAGTCAGTCTTAAAAAAATCTCTGTTGTTTCACAAGAGCATCGCCCAAATGTTGACTCATTACAGACTTTTCACAAATTCCACTGGTTATAGATGGCAGCCTATGCCCATAGTTACCCAGTGGTCACTAATTTACATGAACAATTCAAGATTTTAAAGATTTGTCCCTGGAGTTTTATGTGCCCCAGATATGTCCCTATTTTTCAGTATTGGCAAAATACATGATACATTTCCTCTTTTCTCGAATGTTAGATGCATTTACTACCATCTATTCTTGCACTTTATAAGTTAATTACTTTTACTGAAGACTATTACTATTTCAAAACAACAAAAAAATATGCTCCTATCAAGTCCAGCAACAGTGACCTTATGGGGACTGTAGTACTCTAAGTTCCAAGTGTGATGCATGATGTACTTAGATGTATCAGCTCAGTAGCAAATCGCTCCTGGTATGTATTCTAAAATGCTGCAAATTATGTTTGTATTCTAAAATTTCTAATCCTGCAATAAATAGCAATTTACTTAATAATATTCTATTTTCTTCAAAGTTGGTGCTTTTACCCTGTAATATCTGAATTTGCTGATCTGTTAACATTAAAATTTCTATGGACAGTATCAATGACAGATTGCGCAATAACACTGAAATATTTTGCTTTCTTGTCATATGTTAATTCCAGGTACAGTATGCTTACATACTTATGATGGACTCACTATTGTGCACAGTCAGCTCAGAATATTTCCGTTGAATGTATATTGTGTTCAGTGGTTTGGAAAATTAAAGAGAACTTATTAACATGAATTGAATAGTTTGACTTATATTTAAAATCCCTAAGTAATGTAATTTAGGGGTTTCCCTTAGATGAAAATGCACATACAATGAAGTTAATAATTTCGCTTTTTTATGTTAAACATATAATGGCAAAGTAATATATGTCATGTGTTATTCGTCACATGCTAATGTTAATTTTAAAAAATTGTAGGACTTGCTGAGGACTAAATGATGGTTAATTATGTCCTGATATGTAAAACACAGATTTGATAAAGGATATATTTTCTATTTCACTATATACTGTATATGATCTATTATCTGGAAAGGTTGGACCTTGAACTTTATTCTATATCTTCTATAAATTACATTAAAAATTACCCCTGTCTTTTCCAGCACTGCTCCTAGCATTACTTTTAGCATTAAATTGTTTAACTGTGACCCTCATAGTAACTGTAGGGAGTAGCACTGGGTGAATATTTTAGTTTTTTACAGTATAACCGAACGCTAGTAATTAAATATTTATTACGTTATACTTATTTTTGGAAATTTTTCAATGTTGGGTTCTGATTTTATTTTAAAGAACACAGTCTTACACTATGCAAGATTGTCATAACTCTTACTGGTCTTGTACTTGCAGTAGAGCTCCACCAACAGTTATGAGAAAAACAACCTCTAGCTACTCATTAAAATTGTCTGTTACTCACAGTAATCTCTGATGTCAGTGGGACCGTGGCTGTTCTCAAAGAAACATAGGGCATATATTTTTAAAGATTTTTGCAAAGAATTATAAAAAAGGAAAAGCTATCAAAGAGATTCTTAGATGTTCTGAGGAAACAAATAAAAATCCTTGGAGAGAATTAAAAAGAACTAGACATATCGGGCCAAAGACGGTATCGTGATTGGACATACATTAAGCTGCAGCATGGCCTTATCTGTGTGGAGTTTGCATGTTCTCTCTGTATTTGCGTGGATTTCCTCCGGGTGCTCCGGTTTCCTCTAACACTCCAAAAACATACTAGTGGGTTAATTGGCTGCTATAAAAAAAAATGACCCTTGTCTCTCTTTCTGTGTGTGTGTGTGTGTGTGTGTGTGTGTTTGTTAGGGAGTTTAGACTGTAAGTTTCAATGGGGCAGGGACTGATGTGAGTGGGTTCTCTGTACAGCGCTGCGGAATTAGTGGCGCTATATAAATAACTGACGATGATGATGAACTAACCACCCCTAGCTTGCACTCACTATGTAGGCAGACTTACTAAGCAGCAGTTCAGTATG
The DNA here is from genome assembly GCF_038048845.1 of Mixophyes fleayi. NCBI lineage: Eukaryota > Metazoa > Chordata > Amphibia > Anura > Limnodynastidae > Mixophyes > Mixophyes fleayi. Next base: position 141,928,390 of record NC_134405.1, on the reverse strand, counting down.
TGGTTTGCAAATGGCCACGGGGGGGGGGGGGGGGGGTGAACAATCATAAGGAGGCATGATATATTTTTTAAGGAACTAAATCATATCTTTTTTATTTCTTATGTGGGCAACACTTGTAATGCACACCTCTGGTATGTTCGCAATTAACATTCTACATGTGTCAGTAAGCAAGAAAAATGTTCTGTGTAACTATTTCAGTAAGTCTACTTTTTTTTATAAATCAAGATTACTAAATTGTGCATTTTAATGTTGCTGTCATTCTTGTCTGCATTTTCGTAGTCGCAGTAGTGACTACCACTGGTAAAACTCGGGATTGTTGTTTCAGATCAGATGGCTTTGATTCATGCATTTGATTTGTGGTTTGGCCTTCAGTAAATTGCATGGTTACAAACCTCACATCAATGCTCATACAAATCACACTTTAGTAAATGTCCCTTACAAATATCTCATAGCTCTATTGCGGGCAAATACAGTGATTGGGTTTAATGCATGCAGGTGGTTCAGCCCTTTTAAGTAATTTTCAATGTCTCCCAGGGATAGACAGACATTCTTCCCAACTACAAGATTGATCATCAGGAGTCTTTCTGTGCTCTCATGGGAAGAAGGATGCATATGTAAAACCATTTAAGTTGCTACTTAAGTATCATAAAGAGAGCTATTTTGGATTCAATTGAATATTTTATTTTTTCCACCGAAATGCTTTGACATAAATGGAGCAGGATTGAACACCATTTAAAAAAAATGCAGATTTCTGTGCAAAGAGTATATGACACTCACAGTATACCTGTGACAATGCATTAAGTAATGAAGCAGAATCACACAGAAATCTCACCTCTCTAAAATTTATCAGATTGTTGTGACCGTTCAAATTGTATTGTGCTATTGTGAATAGTCAATAATATTGTAGAAACACTTTAATAAAAAGGTGTTGGGTAGAGATGGGGAAAGCCTGTTCCGGAGAATTTTTGCCTCACTCAGGCTTAGGGCAGTGAATTTCAGATGTTTGGTGTGTTGTGTTAACAAGAATTCCCTAATCATTTTTGTTCCATCTGGAACTCTCAAATAGTGAAAGAAAATCAGAACTCGAAAATCATATTGTACCTGTGTAAAATGGCCTGTTCTTTCTGATGCAAAATTTGCAACAAATTCCATTATCTTTTGTCTTGGATCTCAGAAAAAAGTGTATCTGATTTACTTAACATGGTGTGTACTGGATGGATATTAAAGGTCAATTTTAAAACTTGCATTCTCTTCTGTAGATCCCATAATGTTTCTATATTTTTTTTCAAAAATCAAAGTACAACTCCCTCACGTCCATTCTGGTTATGCATTGCAATTAATTTTCCATTTACAAATAATAAATGCACACGAAAATGTAACCTTTGTCAGGTGCTATAGATTAATTGTATGTCTATGTCCAATATTAACAGAAACGACTCACGCTCTCCGGGATTGTTACTTAAACCAAGTGACATTTATTCTAATGCTTCAAACTACCAAAGCACCTTCATTAAGAAAATGTATATACAAGTGAATAAGTGAAAGTTAATAACCACAAACCATTCAAAATGACACCGATCACAGCAGGGTAGTCACACTGAGGGAGTATGCAAGGGATTTGTTTCTATGGTAACCTGGAATGCACAAATAAAAGGGACAGGCCCATTGAAAACACACATACAATACCAAATGTTAAAAAGAATGCAATACATTGGAAGGCAAAAACATAGAAACAGTCATAAAAATCGAAAGGCATATAAAAAGTGATACATTGCTTAGTACTATTTAATTTGGAGATAATTAAAGTAACTATGAATATTATTATTCAATGTATAAAGTGGTAACATATTATGCAGTGCTGTACATTGAGTCAATCATGAAACAAACATATTATTTAGAGTGATGTGAAACAGAAGAATATGGCATATACATTCATTACCATACTTTGCTATATGAAGCATTAAATCTAAATGTTTCATGCTACAATAATGATGGGGTTATTGGACACATGGTAGATACTTGGACCACACATTGCTAGCCAAAGGAAATTCAATTAAAATGTGATGGCTACTAACGATTCTGTAATTATTCCAAACGATCCCTGTGAATGTCCTAACATATAGGGATAACATACTGTCTTTTTCATAGTACCACAAGAAACCAGTACTCAAAGTATTATTACTTATTAGGTAGGGTGGACATGGTGCATCTTCAGACGTGTTACTGTTCTGCGCATTTAAAGGGTTTTTCACTGACTTATCACTCTAATTGTTGGCTTCTATTGATGAAAATAGAGAGATAGATGTCCAGTTTCATGTTATACCATATTCAGTTAAAAAAATGTCCTTACACCTTCCATAAAACTATGGAGAGTAATATCCTCTAATGTAATCTCTAAATAATGTCCCAATGCTGCCTAAAGCTCAACAAGTCCAAAACAGAGCTTATTATCTTTCCATCTGCCAGAATCACCACTTCCCCTCAAAACTCCCTCACTGTCTATAACACCACAATTTCCACAGTCTTCCAAGCCCGCTGCCTTGGTGTCACACTTGACTCTGACCTCTGTTTTTTCCCTCACACCCAGACTCTCTCCCATTCCTGTCGATTCCTCCATAAAACCTTTGCCAAAATTTGCTTGTTTCTTACTCAACATGCTACCAAAACTCGTATCCATTCTCTCATCATTGCCCGTCTTGACTATTGCAACCTCCTGCTATCTGGCATTCCCGACACCCATATATCCACACTTAAATCCATCCTAAATGCTGCTGCAAGACTGATCTTCCTCTCTTACTGCTCCACATCTGCTTCACCATTTTACAAAATCCCTACACTGGCTTCCTGTGTCCTCCAGAATTCCATTTAAATTACTCACCCTTACATACAATGCCCTCAAGAACACCACCCCTTCATACGTCTCAAATCTCATATCAAAATATGCTTCCTCCTGCCCCCTTACCTCTGACCTGCGCCTTGTCTAGTCTCTGGTAACCACCTCTCACTCGTTACTACAATGCTTCTCCCGTGCTGCTCCCCACTTACGGAGCGCTCCCTACCACGCCCAATCAGGGCTTTCCCACAGCCTTCAAATCTTTAGACGTTCTCTAAACCCATCTCTTTTTTAAAGCTTACCTTTTCCCTGATGATACTATTCACACTAGTACACCCTTACAGCTGTCCCAATCTCCACTCTAATCCACACTCGCTCCTCTTGTTTCAGCTCTGCCCTCTTCCACTTAGAATGTAAGCTCTCTGATAAGCAGGGTCCTCCATAACCTTTGTTTTCATGACTGTATTTAGTTTGTCTGTCTTTTATGTTCTTGTTTTATCTATGTCCCTGTTTTATGTATGTCCTTTTTTCCTACTGTACGGCGCTATGGAACACTGCGGCACCTTACAAATCTACAATAATAATAATAATAATCCTTCATGAGCACAATATCCTTACATTAGTCAATTTCATAGAGCTAATCAACTCAGCGCACTCTTTACTTAGTGGGAATGATTTCATTTCTGTTCTGGTATGAAAAGAAAATGACAACAAATCAAAACATAATTAAAAGTAGAGATGCTCAGGCTCAGTTTTCCAAAAACCGAACATCGCCAATCCGAGTACCGAGCCAAGCTGACTTGGTACTTTCCTGCTGCCTTGGATCTGAATTTGAGGCAAAACGTCATTGTTGTGTCATCGGATCTCGCGGGTTTTGGATTCCATAAGTACCTCCCTCCCCAGCAGATCAAGCACCATTGCTCACACAGAAACAGGGGTAGCAGTGTTCTTGTCACTCTCCAGTCTCCAGTGATATTGCTCAGTGCCATTGCTCACACAGAAACAAGGGTAGCAGTGTTATTGTCACTCTCCAGTCTCCAGTGACATTGCTCAATTTCATTGCTCACACAGAAACAGGGGTAGCAGTGTTCTTGTCACTCTCCAGTCTCCAGTGACATTGCTCAGTGCCATTGCTACCACACGGAAACAGGGGTAGCAGTGTTCTTGTCACTTGACAAAACTTGACTGGAAATGACTGGAAATTAATGTTATTGAGGTTAATAATAATGTAGAAACAAAAAAGAGTCAAATTATGTGATATGATTTTAGCATTTTTTTTAGCATTTAAAAAAAAAAATACAGATCCAAAACTAAAACCAAAACACGTGGGTCAGTGAACATCCCTAATTATAAGTGACACAAATCTACCACAGTTATAAGGATATGCTGTATTTTAAAATACCAAGTTCTCTGTTAAAAACTATGACAAAGGGATTTATTTTTTTCCTATAATGGCCAATTTATAAAGGATTCGGTGAAGACCAAGTTATGGTGTATTTACCTGATAATGGGTGGATAAGTGTATTCAATAATATGGGAAAAGGTTATGGTAATGGTGTTCTAATTTTCTAGAATGTATTAACTAACCTATACAAGTATCTATGTAAAGGAAAAGAACATAGAAAAAAATAATAAATATAAAGCTTTTTTAGCTTTATCGGCAATATGTGGACCCACAGCCTGGATTACATTATACAGGCTGTGGGTCCACCCATTGCAACTTTAAAACCGCAGTTTTCATTATGTCCATTACAAGTGATGTGATTTGTAAGTGTATAGGTGTTGCAATGTCGCTTTTTACATTTGCAGGGGATTTTAGCTGCCGGAAATACTACTCGTCACTTACATGGTTAGTCGCTATCATTATATTATCGCTCTTGTACTGATGGTAATTTTTCTGCCACTGTGGTGTGTGTCGGGTTTGTATGTGCTGCTTACACGACAACCACCAGGTTCAGTCACTGCCCCTTTATAAAAGAGTCTAATCCTCCCTGGTTAATGTCTCCTGAAAAGCCAGACTGGAGTACAGCCATTTTGCCAAGGTGCACTAAAGACCAGCTCTTCATTCAGGTAATACTAGGATTATGCATTCAGGTGGCCAGCACACTCCACCAGAAGTGATGGCTAGTTCAAATACTTATAAAAATAATATAATGGGTTAATTTAGGCAGGAAACCACAGCTAGTTGGATTTCTAAAAAATTCTGCATTTAGATGCATGACTCAGTATCTGTGGCAGGATGGACCGCCTATGCCACCCCGTCTGTTGTTGCTGGGAGCTGGCTGGTATTACTTTGCCACAGTCCCCTTTCGGTATTCCAAATATGCCCCTCCTGCCGCAGTAGGAGGAGCCTGCTGCCACCACTGAGCTCCTTTATGGCGCTCAGAACCACGTTCCTTTTGGGTAACTGTCACTGCTAGTGTACTTCTGTGCAGGTACACTTGGGCTGGTACTCCTGACCTCTTCCTATAGATCAGGGTTGCTGTGTATGAATCCCCCCTGACCTATCACACCGACCAGGGTTGCAGGGTAGCAGGCAGAGGGGTGGTACTGGAGAGCTGGGTCCAACCTCAGAAACAGCCAGAGAACGGATTAGATTTAGGGTCTAATCTGCAGGTCACAGGAATACAGCAATATTAAAGATGTTTTCAAGCAGGTCTTTGAAGCAAATGATGTTTATTTGCTCTCACACTGGTTTAATGTACCAGGTGATGAGGTCAAGACGTAACCTGTTTACCAAAACTTAGATTTACATGCATTGCAAAGCTAACAATATTTACACTTATCTGTGAAATTCTAGAAACTCTGTGATGTCCTGCATCTTGTTTTTAGACGCAGGAAATCTAGCAGCAGGTCTTTAATTAGGCCTTCCTGTCTTCAAGTGAACCCTCACACATCAAAAGATCCAATCAACATGAATCCTTTCTTCAGACAGTCGCAGAATACACATTCCCAAAGAAAGGTACAACCCCAAACAAAGCATTTCCTTACTCCAAGATATGCAAAAGGCTTTCAAACAAAGGCTTATTGTATCAGATATATACATCAGAAAAAAGGCATTTCCTCTAGAAAGGTTAAAACAGAAAACAAATTTTCTAGCCTAGTCTCAGAAATAACGATTTCCTATCTCAAAATGTACACAATCAAAAATAAGTGCATTGGCAATTATATAAATAAGCGCACTGCAGTATTTCCTTTAAATAAATTTATACCAGAAGTTATTTATCAGTGATCCAGTCACAGTATCCATCTTTCATTTCACAGCGTGGTAAGCACAGCTGATGCATGTTCACTGAGATGCAATCAGGTGATCTCTGAAATCACAGATAGGAGGAGTTGAATTTCAAAACAGTATTGTTTGCCTGTCTTTCCCTGCCAGAGTATCAACTTTGCTGAGCTTCAGAGCATTTTATATTGATTACTACTTGACTCATGATTATTGACCCTGCTTGTTCCTGTTTTCATGAGACTTAGATCCTGACTTTGTACTGTGTTGATGGATAGGTTTTGACCTTTGGCTTCCCCTGACTATTCCCCTACCTGTTGATTCTGTTTGTCTTAACTGCATCCTGCTGACCTTGGCTAGTCAGACCATTCAGCCTTCTGAGCTACTACCAGGGCCGGACTGGCCATCTGGCACTTCAGGCAAATGCCAGAAGGGCCGATGTCTAAATGGGCCGGGGCAAACAGTGTTTTTTTTTTTGTTTTTTTTTTAAAAAGTACTTTTTTTTCTCCAGCAGGTGGCGCACTCACGATCGCGCATGCACCCGCGAGTGGGAGGGGGAGAGTAACAGGGGGCACGGTCCAGGAACTGGGCACCCATTTTAAAAAGTGAAGGAGCCAGCATTCCAGTGCCAAGTACATGGCAGGGTGGACCTATATGCTGCTGAGGTTAGTGATATTCTTAAAATGTTGGTTTTAGAGATGCACTACCACCCAGGGTTGCTATATGTATATTTTCGTTTCTGGGGCTCTGCCAGTTCTGTAAAACACACTAGCTGCTCAAGGCACAGTCAGTCAGGGTGACCGCATAGGAGGCACCAGCAGGACCACCTCCATTCCTCTGCCCAAAGGATTGCACAATGACATATATAGACAGTGCACGGCCTTATTGTATACATACGATGTGCACCCTCTAACCCCACCTCTATACCCTTTGTGTTTGTGTCTCTTTGTCTTCGCATTGTGGGTGTCTGTCCTTTCCTTCGCCCCCTTTATGTGTCTGTCTCTCTTTGCCCCTATTATCACATGTATCTCCTCACCTTTTTCTACCATGTCCCAGTATCTATTTTTCCCCTGTGCAACCATGTCCAATGCCACCTCTCACTCCTGCCTACAAGGCTTCTCTTGTGCTGCTCCCCACTTATGGAATTCCTTACTACGCTCAATCCAGCTTTCCCACAGTCTTCAAATCTTTAAACACTCTCTGAAAACCTATCTTTTTTTTAGAGGTGACCTTATCCTCGAAAACACTATTCACACTAACGCACCCTCACAACTGTCATAATCTCCAATCTGAACAACACTCGCTCCTCTTGTTCCTCTCTAAGGAGCAGGTTCCTCCATACCCTTTGTTTTCAAGTCTTCATTTATTTAGTCTACCTAGTATGTCCCTGTTTTATGAATGTACTATTTTCCCTACTGTATGGCTCTGTGGAGCACTGTGGTGCCTTAGAAATCTACGATAATAAATAATAATATTGATGCCACCTAACTGAACCTGAACCTCAAAATTCTGATTTTAATAATTTTTGATAAGCGACTGAATGGTAAAATTATTTCTACATCGTGTATTAGTTAGTAACTCTCTCTTTTGTGAATTATGATACTATGCTCTTAATTTTAGACCATAGTGCCCCCTGTCTTAAGTGCCCCCCAAAGCCTTAATCCAACTCTGGGGGGAGCTGTCCACGGACAGTGTGTGGTGACAGCGTATGTCATCATATACTTTCCAGCAGCCTGCAGAGCAGGCCTGGAGCTCCAAATCTCACGAGACTAAGAGCTTACCTGCTCACTCTGCAAGACGTTCTTTTTTACTCTGATGTCAGCTGCATAGGTAAGTACAGCAGGCTGGGGGGTGTCATAATGTGTCTCGGGGGGTTATAATATGTCTTGTGTGGCATGATAATGTGCCTTGGGGGTGGCATGATAATGTGACTGGGTGGTAGCCTGATTTCTCTGCGGGGTGGCATGGTGTGAATTGTCTGGGGGGGTATTGTGGTGTGAAGGGTGATGTGGCAGGGGGTAGCGTGATGCAGGATGTGGTGTGATGTGTCTAAGGGGTGGCGTTATGTAGCTGGTGATAAATGTAATATTTTATTATAATGTATGTATTTTATACTGTGTGATCTGTGTCATGTACGATGTTCACTTATTACTCGGCTTTCCATATATACATTTTCCAACAGGTCCCAACATTCCAGGATCTATGCAAGAATCCAGTACCAGGTTGTGAAAGCTGCAATAACCGGTAGGGGAGAGTAACACCATTATAATACATAATGGGGAAATTCAATTAGCTGCAAAGTGAACATCCGCGAGACACTTTGCGGCTGAAATTTGACAGAAATCACTGTTCATTTTCCCTCTCAAGGAAATTGCCAGCAATGTGGGCTGCGTGATACCCATGTATCACATCACCAGCAATTGAGTCTCCCCCAATTTGTTATGCCACGCCACATATTGACCACGCCCCCAACATTATGCGACCACACCCCTTCACCGACGCCGCTGCGCATCGTTATACATTTCTCTTCCTGTGCACCTGTGGGGATGGGAGGGCAAAATTTCACCGTACCCCAGCCCCAAATTTCTCTTGCCAGTCCTGTGCATACCATTATCTGATACTGGTGCACCCTATGCTGCAAATAGAGAGTCAAGCTGAATGTAATACATTAATATCTCACGGGACACCATATAACAATGAGCTTTGCAAACTGTACTGTAATTATTATTAATCTGGAACAGAGCTGGGTCTATGTGCTTTAAATGCCAGGGCTGATATTTAGTCCCAGTCCGGCCCTGACTACTACTTATAGTGCTTCATCCACCACTCTAAGGACCAGTTTCATGGACTAATTACTACATGCAGCCAAATCCATTCCTCCTTCTTGTGGGCTCTGAATACCGGTAGTAACCACAACCCATGTCCTGATACCATGTTTTGAAACATATCAAATTAAGCTTTGGTGTAAGAGTCATTCCTGCATAGCACCAAGTTTAGGAGATTGGACTAATTCCTTGACTACTTTGATATACCATCGCATAGGTTTTACTAATTTCTTCTTTAACAATATCTTCAGTTTAGGAACCTAAAATGTACTCTGGTAGACTCCCACTGGAGACCTTCTGCCTTGATTAGAAGTGTGTAGGTCAACACCATCATCATCATCATTTATATATATAGCGCCAGCAAATTCCTAAGCACTTTACAATTGAGAACACACAGCAATAAAACAAAACTGGGTAATACATTTAGACAGAGAGGTAAGAGGGCTCTGTCGCAAGCTTACAACCAATTGGACAATGGGAGATTGATGCAGAAGGGTAAGTGTTACATCATATTGCATGTGTTTCCAGCTAGAATGCAAAAGTATAAAGTATTGAGTGGGCTGTATGATCAGTCACACAGCAATGTTGGTCAGAGGCTTGTTACCTTGTCTCAGTTGTGTAGAGGGTGGTAATAGGGTAACCTAGGGAGATTAAGATCGTGGTTGAGGAATATCATAAGCTTGTCTGAAGGGGTGGGTTCTTAGAGAACCCTTGAAGGTTTGAAGACTAGAGGAAAGTCTTATTGTGTGAGGGAGGGAATTCTACAAAGTGGGTGCAGCACGAAAAATATCCTGTAATATTTTGAAACAAGTGAGGAGATGTATGTTGTTTTTTTGTAGATTTCTCTGTGGGCACATTAAGTTAAATTCAGGCATAGCCTGTGAGCACAGTTAGGAGGTACTCTGCCATTTGAGACCATGCCCAGTCTACGCCCACAGTATTGTACTTAGGTGGCCATTGTGTTGTGGTCCCTTTCACTATACTTTATTGCATTATACTGTATTGTATTGTGTGTATTTCTTTTAAGTATTTTCCCTTCCAGGATCCAGAAGTCAGGCCCCCATTAAAAGCAGGGGCGGATCTAGAAAGATTTTCTACCCCGTACGATTTAGGGGGGGCGATTTAGGCCCGCCCCCTTTCTGCCTTTTAAGGCTGCCGGCGGCTGCACAGTATGTGCAGGTCCGCTCGGCAGTGACAATGTGCTGCCTGGCTGCTCTGATTGTGTTTAAAACACAATCAGAGCAGCCGGGCAGCACATTGTCATGCTGAGCGGACCTGCACATACTGTGCAGCCGCCGGCAGCAAGCCCCTGCTAGGGGGGGCGATTGCCCCGATCGCCCCCCCCCCCCCCTGAATCCGCCACTGATTAAAAGTAGGCTTTTGCTATCCGTATTTCCCTGTCGCTTGATTTAGGGTAGTACACGACACCTAGTGCTAGGAGTTTATATTTGCACAAGAACAGGGTGCTGTTTTGTGTTATTGTAGCTAGCTCTAATGTGGGAAGTACATATTAACCTGGTAGACAGCATTGTAGGTGGGCTGTCTTGTGTCTCCCCTTTTTCAAGACGCTGATCATAGGAGTACAGACAACCATCAAGAGAAGGCAGCGATTACCCAGTGAGTATCATCTTTCTGTTTCATCTCTCTCTCACACTTTTGGTGGGGGCCCTCACCAGTACATTGGTGAGTAGGATCAGGGGCGGATTGGGAACTTAAAGTAGCCCTTGAAAAAAATATTGAAGTGGCCTCATGTAGCCGGGGCCAACTTAAATATAGGTGGGGCCAACACAAAAGTAGTCGGGATTTAGAACTTGGAATTTGGTTGGGGAAACATTTAGGAAAACCTATATATGATGACTTAATACACAGTGGGTCATTTCTAAAGCAATGCAGGAAAAAAGCTGTAGCCCCCTCACATATAGTTTTTCTAGATGTAGCCCCTTCACATAGTTTTCCCAGATATAACCCCCTCACATATAGTTTTCACAGATATAGCTCCCTTGTATATAGTTTTCCCAGATATAGCCCCCTCACATATAGTTTTCACAGATATAGTCCCCACGCATATAGTTTTCACAGATATAGTCCCCTCACATATAGTTTTCACTGATATAGCCCCTTTTACATATAGTTTTCACAATATAGCCTCCTCACATATAGTTTTCACAGATATAGCCTCCTCAAATATAGTTTTCACAGATATAGCCTCCTCACATATAGTTTTCACAGATATAGTCCCTTTTACATATAGTTTTCACAGATATAGCCCCCTCACATAGTTTTCACATATGTAGCCCCCTCACATATAGTTTTCACATATGTAGCCCCCTCACATATAGTTTTCACATATGTAGCCCCCTCACATATAGTTTTCACATATGTAGCCCCCTCACATATAGTTTTCACATATGTAGCCTCCTCACATATAGTTTTCACATATGTAGCCCCCTCACATGTAGTTTTCACATATGTAGCCCCCTCACATATAGTTTTCACATATGTAGCCCCCTCACATATAGTTTTCACATATGTAGCCCCCTCACATATAGTTTTCACAGATATAGCTCCCTTGTATATAGTTTTCCCAGATATAGCCCCTTCACATATAGTTTTCACAGATATAGTCCCCACGCATATAGTTTTCACAGATATAGTCCCCTCACATATAGTTTTCACTGATATAGCCCCTTTTACATATAGTTTTCACAATATAGCCTCCTCACATATAGTTTTCACAGATATAGCCTCCTCAAATATAGTTTTCACAGATATAGCCTCCTCAAATATAGTTTTCACAGATATAGCCTCCTCAAATATAGTTTTCACAGATATAGTCCCTTTTACATATAGTTTTCACATATGTAGCCCCCTCACATATAGTTTTCACATATGTAGCCCCCTCACATATAGTTTTCACATATGTAGCCCCCTCACATATAGTTTTCACATATGTAGCCCCCTCACATATAGTTTTCACATATGTAGCCCCCTCACATATAGTTTTCACATATGTAGCCTCCTCACATATAGTTTTCACATATGTAGCCTCCTCACATGTAGTTTTCACATATGTAGCCCCCTCACATATAGTTTTCACATATGTAGCCCCCTCACATATAGTTTTCACATATGTAGCCCCCTCACATATAGTTTTCACATATGTAGCCCCCTCACATATAGTTTTCACATATGTAGCCCCCTCACATATAGTTTTCACATATGTAGCCCCCTCACATATAGTTTTCACATATGTAGCCCCCTCACATATAGTTTTCACATATGTAGCCCCCTCACATGTAGTTTTCACATATGTAGCCCCCTCACATATAGTTTTCACATATGTAGCCCCCTCACATATAGTTTTCACATATGTAGCCCCCTCACATATAGTTTTCACATATGTAGCCCCCTCACATATAGTTTTCACATATGTAGCCCCCTCACATATAGTTTTCACATATGTAGCCCCCTCACATATAGTTTTCACATATGTAGCCCCCTCACATATAGTTTTCACATATGTAGCCCCCTCACATATAGTTTTCACATATGTAGCCCCCTCTCACTTACCTTAAGTATCAGGGCCGGCGCGCTCTGCAGCGTTGCTCCGCAGACCTGATCAGACAGACAGGAAGTGAATACTTCCTGCTTCCTGTCTGATCGGTGCACAGTGCTGTATGGCCCACAGTGCTGCAGCACCAGGCAGCCTCGCGATGCGTGAGGCTGCCTGGTGCTTACCACTGACCACCAATTTTTGGATTGTTGCCCTCCTTCCGACCGCGCCAGGTGACACAAAAAAAGAAAAAATAGAAGGCGGCCTCGTTAGGCCACCGGCGAGCTTCCCGATAAAGGTAATGGCCACTCCGCCCCTGAGTAGGATATTCGGACAGGATACTTCCCTGTCCAAAATAGCTGTAGTTCCACATCCAGGCTCAGATAAAATCGAGGCGTAGAGGGGTAGAGTGTAGTTCTCTACTTCTGGCCGTCATCTCATACACCCCCTTCCTTCAACTTTGTATCCATGCAAAGTGGAAGGAAGTAATTTGTTGTGGCTTCTTCCTAGACTGAAGCGGTATGGAGCTGTGTTTAGGAGTCAATACGAAAGGGAGGTGGACCAGTGTTGTGTCTGTCTGTCCATTCCCCGCAGCCATTACAAGTGCATTTACAAATGTTCATGCTGTTTCCATTTGATATGAGTACTTACAGCTTCCTTTCTCATACAGCCTAGGGCAACATGTTGGCACAGTGGTTAGCATTGCTGCCTCACAGTGCTGGGGCCATTGTAATACATATAACTTTTGTTTTCTTTCAATCAGAATGTAAAACTTTTAATGTTCCATATTAACTCCCTTAAACCAAAGAACTCAAATAAATAAATATGTAGGCAAACCACTCTGTTAATTGGCCGTTCAAAATTCTACTTTCTCATTATTTAAGGAAAATCAATATTGAAGCTGTTGAGCTTTAAATAAGTTCCATTAAAGAAAGATAATTTTCTTCAGGGCTTCTGCAATAATATACTGTGTAAATAGAATCATATATTTGCTTATATAAGTAATCCCTTCATAGAACTATTTTATATATCAATCAATCTTTTGATCACTGCACACAGTGAAATTTTTCTTTGCCGCCATATGAAGATAAGTCTTGAAATCCCTTGCTGTTACTGCGTAACTAGAGTCATTTTAATCAACTTACGATGGCTCTTTCAGTGTAGCTCTGTTCCCCTTCAGGAAAATTGTCATTGCTAGAATTTCAATAACTTTATATACCTTATATGAGTGCTTTCATTTGTTCAGCACGGCTGTTCTATGCAGAATTAAAAACCATTGCCCTATTGTCAATGCCACAGCATTTTTCCTACTCTGCAAACTTTTATATAGGTCCTTTCCCACCTGCCATCTCGTCTAATTTATAAGTCCCAGCGAAGTTGTATCTATTCCTAGATCCTCATCCCATCTTTCCACAACATCTAGTCTTGCAGATTATTTGAGCAAGATCATAATTATCAAATAGTAGTTAAATTAAACCTGTATAAAGCAATAAAGCAGGAATACACAAGGAAGATATATGGGTGTATCAAGCAGTAGTTAGGACCAGGCAGACTGTTTAAAAATGCTGTCATAAGAGGAGAAGCAATGCTATCCTTCATTATTGATGTTCTGAGATAGGGAAAGTTGAGGTTTCCCGGCATAAGAGTGATTATGCTCTTCAACAAAACATGTTTTTATAATGGGGCTACAGTAAAGAGCAGAGCCTTAATTAGGGTGGTGCAGTATGTGCCACAGCCCAGGGTGCAAAGCTGTGAGAGATGAGTGGCTGAATTACTCCTCAATCAGATCATAACGGTGGCCCTGGGCACCCAGCAGCCACCTGTGATTTCCCCCCTCCCCCTCCACACACACAACCATCGACCATAGACATAATTTTACAATAACAGAAAAAATAAGAAATAAATCCAGCGCTATTGGTTACTCAAATATAGGCAGAAAAAATATAAAGTATTTAACTTCCACTTTATATGATGGAATTTCTTCACAGTTCGTCCAATTTATGCAAAAAAAGATAACAAAGAAACAAATGATAGTGCAGATCTATTAGATCAATATAACCTTATAGTATATCACAATAGTTCCTTAGTGTGAAAGTTACCGGTAGTTATCACAACGTTTATTCCGTAGATAAGATCACCGCTGATTTCCCTTCTTAAAAGGGGCTTGTATTCAAACATAGACTCAGGTGCTTTGAATAATCATTAGGTTGTGTCTCTTTTCCCATAAGAAAAGCACTTACATCAACAAATCTTGAAAACAGTCCATAGTAAATGCTTAAACAATTATAAGCCTTCCTTAATCCATCCATAGGAGAGAATAAATCTCCACATGACAACATAAAAAATATAAAAGGAGTGAATCTGGTGCAATAGGTTTTAAAACAAAACATTATTTATTCAGTTCTTTAAAACAAAGACATATAAAGAACAGGGGAATTCTAAATACTCGTACCGAAGTTTAGAAGAATGCTCGCATGTAGATAATAGATATGAATCCAGGTCATCAAACTGCAGACCTCCTCAATATAATTTTAAAATGGGAATGCTATTAATTTGATGCCTGGACTGATGTCCAGACTTCAAGGTCATAGGTCTATTTATTAAATGCTGGCACAATAAAAAGCCACAACAATGGACATGGCCTGAGGGTGGAGGGAGTTAGAGTGCAGTCTAGCAATTGTAAAGGGCTAGACATGCCCCCACAGGGCCTCTTCGTGTGGTGTAGCAATGGTTGGAGGCAAAATATACTATTACTTCCACCAAGATGGGGGTACCAGTGTCTCTCTCACACAATGTGCCAAAATACCTGGTAAGGAGCCAAAGCTAGTATAGGCTTAGAGTTTTAGAGATAGTGGGTAGTTCCCTCTGTAGCTGTGGTAGGGTCAGCTGCTTAGCTATGCCCTTTGATATACATTGCCCCAGGTTGTGAAGTTAGTAGAATGCTAGGGATTAGCCTCTGTCAGAAAAGGAATAAACATTAGTGAGGGTCATTATAATAAGGACCTATAGACAGGTCTAACAGCGAGCCTTGCATGGGTAGGTTCTGTTTATTGCAGGCTGAGAACATATTTGGTCATACCATCCGAACCAAGAGGTACAGCAGGTATGTTGTGCAACATCTCTGGAGACAGCGAAAAAAGTGCCAATGTGGCTACACAAGAAAAGGGTTGGGAAACAGACCTATAAATAGCAAATCAGTCAGAACAGATTTTCAGATACAATTGTGGTGTGGTTCTACCAAATTATTTTTTTTGTGGACGATGCAAATGGACAACCTAGTTTAGGTTTACAAACTGAATTGTGGGTATGTGGACTGATTAGTTGACTGTATATTGGTAGGTTTATATTAATAAGTATATCCCTTGTTTACTCACACCAAGTATATTTTTAAAAGTTCAAGCACTTTTATGTTGTTAATGGTTTTCTTTTCTGAGAGGGAGACAATGTGCTGCAAAAATGCTTTGGTCAAATCTATTCCTTAAACCATTGCAGAAATTTTCAGATTTGCTCCATTTAGCACAGGCCTGGCCAACCTGTGGCTCTCCAGATATTGATAGCACCTTTAGTGGAGTGTGGCCTGAACCTGCCTGTTCAACCAAATGAGAATATAGTCCCTGACCTCTGGAACCTGTCACACTCAAACACGCCAGCTGCAATACCTAATAACAAAGCTTAAAGTTGGAGAGTGTCAAGCTTCCTGAGAAGAGCGCTATTGGTCTATGTTCCAGAATATATTGGTGAGTATGACCGTCGGAGCCTGTTGAAGTACATATAGGAACTTAGGCTGGACAATCATTTTTATAATTTCAATTATTCTGTCTGTCATTGATAATGGTAATGTATGGATTCTATTTTTCAAATATTCTATTTTGGACTAAATATTTCATTGTATTCCGACATTATTATTATTATTAATTTTTATTTATAGGGCGCCACTAGGTGTCCGTAGCGCCGTACAGGGACAAACAAGTACAATACAAGGTGGGACGGCACAGTACAGTAAACAGTAAGCACAGTAACTCAGTAAGCTCAAAGCACAGCTAGAGAGAGAGGGAGGGAAGACCAGCAAGCGCTGGAGCCCAAGAGGAAGGGCGCGGATGACGGGGAGACCCCCAGGGGGGTGGGGGAAAGGTAGCTGGAGAGCAGAGTTAGAAGTGTAGGAAACAGGAGGAGAGATGGCCCTGCTCAAGGGAGCGTACAATCATATTATTAGACATTCATATATCCAAATATTTGAACCTAGATGTTCACTGCAGAGGAAACTGATGTAAGTCAACTAATGGGCAGTCCGTTCTTGGTGGAAATATATTGTACTTATCCCAAATAAAAAGACCAAAGAAAAATCAAAATCCATCCACCACCTGCAACAGACTACTCATCGAGTCTTGTGTATCTGATAAAAAAAAAACCTACATGTCGTCTGCATAATTGTATAAACCCATTCTATAACTGTTAGATAGTGTATACTTGGAATACTTCTAATTATAGAGGTCAGTGGTTCAATGGCTAAGGCAAATAAAGTATTAGATAGTGGGCATACCCATTCACTCATGCTCTGGCTACTGTATTGGAGTACAACAGTTTGATGCATCATATGTAAGTGGGATCCACACTAAATCTGTTCATTACTTTCCAAAGATAAGTCCATTCTACCGAGTCAAAGGCTTTGACAGCCTCCAGAGATACCACCACTGCATCATGTGCTTTGTGTATTACGTGTACATGTGAATATGAACATATAACATTTGTACTTGTAGAATTACTTGACATGAATATAGTCTGATTTGTGTGGACACTTTCAGACATAACCCTAATAAGCCACAAGATAGAGTAGACCTGTGAGCATACACCTTATATTAGTATTTTTAATTTCTTGCAATTAAATATGCTTTTCATCCTTGCCATCCAGTATTTCAGGGTCGGTCGTGTTAATATTTTCAACTCTTGTCAAATAAACGTTAGTCTGCCCTCTCTTTCAGGGCAGTCAGCAATTTTTTCTAACCATCTCTGAGTGTGATATGATATAGTCTTGTACTAATTCTCTGCATTTTTGTTCTAATTCAGTTTTTTTATGTGCATTCATAGAGAAATACCCTTCCCAATGCCCTACCAATTTAGAGCCCACTGCTTATTTCTGCACATTTGCTCATTTCCACTTACCCACAAGCACGGTCTCTCACACCACTACCGTCTGCTTCTCAACACCATCACACTGTGTAACATTACATCATTTACCATCAACACACAAAACGTTTAGCGCTGGGAAACTTGACTAGGTAATTGCTCACTGTAAATAGAATATCGTATGGCAACACATAAGTGTACAAACAAGATTTATTAAAACAAATGATCACACCGTGCAATCACGCAGTTATGCACAATGAAGTACTTTGATTTATAAAAATAATAATAGGATCACATGGACATAGTCTAATATCCTACTACAAGTACAATGATAAACTGTTTATCACAAGGTAACTGTATCCCTAATAAGAGGGACTCGGACCTTGCACAGACCGAAGTAGTATCAATGAAAAGGACACACTCTTAAAATTGTTAAATTCCCTAAACGTCATAAGAACTGAATGCATGCATGATTCAAAAAATATAAAAACAAAATAAAATGTATATCACAAAAAGAGTCCAAACGTATGGTCATCGGTATTGTTCCTGAATCCTAGGTTGGAAAAAAATATATATGTATCCAAGAGAGGTATATGCATATACTCTGAAAATCAGACATATATTGTGTTATGCGGTTTCCTCCTATATATATTTTTGGAGACCATGCCTGTTCCTTCGGATATATAAATGTTTGAATATTTGAAACACTCTTCAAAAGTCTGAACGTGGAATAAGGCATTTTACAGGTCTAACCGCATCCCGGAGCTTCTTGCAAGAGTTGTAAGGGTAATGCTCATCTGATCCAGATCCTATTCACGGGAAGTGAGCCAGATTCGTTTCGTAGTGGCTAATTCCAAGTATGCGTCTCAATGTCCCGGGAAACGATGTTCGATATTAACTGTTCCCCTTGAATTCAGTATGTGGACAGGACAAATGGAAAAGCCGCGAGCTTAAGAAACTCACTCTTCTTACACAGCTCTGTATTCTCTGAAAGTAGTTGATTATACAACTTGCTGACGCGTTTCGTCCTACACCAATTAGGACTTTCTCAAAGCTAAAAAATTTAGGGGTGTGGTCAGACATTCAGGGGCGTGACAATGCGTCATTGGGGCGGTGCAAAATTTTCCAAGGGTGTGGTCATACATTTGGAGGCGTGGCAATGCGCCGTTGGGGCGTGACTAGCACATCAAAATCACTAGGTCCTGAATTCACCAGAGCGTCACATATGTCCTAGCACTCCTGACTTTTAAGACATCTAGCACCACAGTGTAGTATACAAAGAATGCAGTGTGTACACAAAGAGTTCAGTCCTTGCCTGCACCTTACATTGGGCACAACACTCACCAAAAATTGACATTATCCCTACTAGAATCACAACATTTCACACACTCTGCTGCTCTCTCCTACCTGTTCTTCTCACTTTCACCACCTGTGACTGCTGCTTTCTTTAGTTGCGGCTTGTCCGGATCCTGGAATGTTGAAGGACCTATTTGGAAAAAAAAATGGCTACATTTAGAAAATTACAGCCAGCCCCGGCGTTAAATCAATAGCACCCACGATTAATAATTAAGCCTTCCTCCAGCCCCAACATTAAAATAATAGTATTCACATATTAATAAATAAACCTATTTCCTTCCTGCAAACAGCAATACCTATTTCCCGCAATCATTATTACTGCCATTAAATAACTCATAGTCACATTTAATAAATAGACCTCATTCTCCCTAAACTCACCCCCATATTCAATAGCCCCCAAACCACCCCATCATAAATTAATAGTCCCCACTATTAAATTGCCCCACCATCAACCTATAAACAAAATAGCGCTCATTAATTAGTGCTTCTCTCCCCTTTTTTTTTTAGTGTTTCTCTCCCCTTTTTTTTTTGTGTTTCTCTCCCCTTTTTTTTTAAGTGTTTCTCTCCCCCTTTTTTTAAGTGCTTCTCTCCCCTTTTTTTTTAGTGTTTATCTCCCCTTTTTTTTAGTATTTCTCTGCCCTTTTTTTTAATGTTTCTCTCCCCTTTTTTTTAAGTGTTTCTCTCCCCCTTTTTTTAAGTGTTTCTCTCCCCCTTTTTTTTAGTGTTTCTCTCTCCTTTTTTTTTTAGTGTTTCTCTCTCCTTTTTTTTTTTAGTGTTTCTCTCCCCTTTTTTTTAGTGTTTCTCTTCCCTTTTTTTTTTGTGTTTCTCTCCCCTTTTTTTGTGTTTCTCTCCCCTTTTTTTTTTTTTAGTGTTTCTCTCCCTTTTTTTTTAGTGTTTCTCTCCCCTTTTTTTTGTGTTTCTCTCCCCTTTTTTTGTGTTTCTCTCCCCTTTTTTTTTCTTAGTGTTTCTCTCCCCTTTTTTTGTGTTTCTCTCCCCCTTTTTTTTGTGTTTCTCTCCCCTTTTTTTATTAGTATTTCTCTCCCCTTTTTATTTTAGTGTGTCTCTCCCCTTTTTTTTATTAGTGTTTCTCTCCCCTTTTTTTTTGTTTTTTTTACTCTCTGCCTCTCTCCCCTGTTTTTATTACTCCCTCTTCTTTATAGCACTGTCCCTTTCTGTTTCCCTCCCCTTGCCTCTCCGCTTCTTTACTTACCTTCTTTCTTTTCTTTTCTTCTCTTCTCTTCTTTTTTCTGTCTTCTCTTCTTTCTTCTAGTCTTGTCTGGCTCTCCTCACTGACTGCCTTTGAGTGTGACTGGTAGTATTGTTCTTTCATACTCCTCTGTCATTCCATGTACGCAAGGAACCTTCACCTTGGGCAACCGAGAAGTTATGGTTTCGGGTAAGGCAGAGCTGGAAACCAAATCACTCCCCGAGTCAACCAAGGCCAGAACAAGGTTTTGGTTGATTAGCACAGTCACCCGGAACAAACAAGGACTTCCTGATGTGGGACTCATGGTAAAACAGCTTGGAAACGCAGGCCCAATATGTGCCACGGAACAGTCCATGGGTTCCTGTAGTTTAGACACTCTGCCTTAAAGTGGCCTGGCTTACCACATTCGAAACACTTCAGATTAGACAGCTTTGCACCTGGCCCTCTGTCCGTAGCAGTTTTGCCATTGGGCCCTGTAGCAAGGATTGTCAAACCTGGCTTTTGGCGTGGCAGCGGCTTTGGCATGAATGCAGGTTCTTTAGTCATTTGCTGTAGCGCACAAAACCTTTCTACCACTGTGGCAAGCTCTTCATAAGTTTGTGGGTTTGATTGCAGCACTTACCTTTGCAAATCGCGGTTCAGCCCCCGGATGCAGTGATCTATCGCCAGAACTTCAATAATCCGAGAAGGCGAATTCTCCTCAGGCTGCAGTTATTGCTTTAAAATTTTAGAAAGCTCTGCCACTTGCGCTCTGACCGGTTTTTCTTTATCATAGCGCCATTGGTGATAGCGCTGGGCTCGGCCTGGCCCAGAAACCCCAATGCGAGCCAATATCTCAGACTTTAGACACAAATAATCAGAAGCTCTGTCCTCATCTAGATCCATATAAGCTCGCTGAGCTTCACCAGTCAGATATAGCGCCAGTCTCTCAGCCCAATCTTTAGGAAGCCATTTTGCCCTTTTTGCAAGTCTCTCAAAGTACACCAGATATGCTTCTACATCATCAGCTGGTGACATTTTCTGCAGAACCGGACCAGGTGGTTAATTTCTGTCATGCCTCACCTGGCTTAACTCTTCCCTTAAGAGCCTTGTGTTTTCCACCTGTGCCTCGGCAACTCGTAGCATCTGAGCTTGCTGCTGTTGCTGCGCAGCGGCCACATTCACAAGGGTTCTCAGTACTTCCTCCATGTTGAAGTCTGCGTGGGTTGGGTAGCGGAAACTTGCTTCCCGGAGTATCCCACTCCTGACACCACTTGTGGCAAGAGCCCGCTACTGCTGAAGCACACGCGAACAACTTCTTCTTTTTATGCAGCTTTATTGTCAGGATGGTTAAAATACATTTGACACTGTATGCATTTCACACTATTATGGAGACCCTAAACGCTAGCTAGACATAGACCAGCTCTCTCAAGACCAGCCAGCTTCCCCAGCGTTGGTCTCCCTGAACAAATGACACAATCAAGCTTTTATGCATGATACTCCTCCCCCAGCCTTAGCTTGATGGGCAGATGACACACCCACCTTCTCTTTAAGAGGAAACGCCCATCACTGGCTCTGTTTGCACTAACAGACACACCCTGTCTGTTTGCTGAGAGGGAGGAGCTTTAAAATCATGTAAGTTAACCAAACTTTAAACTACACATAAGTTTTTACCTGGTTTAACCTCAATCTAGGTGCATAACTGCGCCAATGTTTTATTCTGTTTGTATGCTTCCTCTGCATCTTGTCAGATAAATACCTCCCTTTGTTACAATATATACATATATAAATATTTGCTCACAGTTGACACTGACTGTAACAGACAGGCAGAATGACAAACTTATGCAGTTAATGTACTTAACACCATTATAGTACATTACTAAATGCCGGATGGTTAGCGTGTATTGTGGGCAATGTCAGAGAACAGGCTGCTTATACATATATTGTGGCTCTTCTCACTTTGTATATTTATATATAAGTATAACACATAAAGGATGCAGCTCCAGCTGTAACCTCTTGTAAGTAAATTTGTATGATTATTGATTTAATAGCTATCATGTGCTAAGCTTTAAAAAAATATATGCTATATCCTTAAAAAGTATAAAAAATAGCACAGATCTCTCGGTGCAGGGGATCTGGGAGAGAGATCTTGACTTGGATATATCGCTAGAGGTCTGGGCGAAAATCTATAAGAATATATACAAAATGTCAAAGTGTATTAACCATTCAGAAATGCTTATTAAAATGGATCACAGGGTGTATCTCACGCCAGACAAACTACATAAAATCTGGCCATCAGAAACCAAATACTGTTGGAGAAATTGTGGGGAAATTGGAACGCTTATACACGTTTTTTGGAACTGCCCAAAGCTACAACCACTTTGGGTTGAAATTTTCCAGCTAAATACTAAGGTCACTAAGGATGATTTATCCCCATCCGCGGGTATGGCGCTTTTACACCTATATCCCCCTCATCTTCAGCGTCATAATCACTATGTGGCTGGGCACATTCTCATCTCAGCTAGAGCCGCAATAGCTCAAAGCTGGAAATCCCCCTTGGCTCCATCTCTTACCAAAATCATCAGCAAAGTACAACATAGCTATGAGATGGAAACCATAGGGTTTAACTTCACCTCAAGGGCTTCCTCTCCCCTGGTTAAATGGTTCACATGGTACGAATTTTTCTTAGGGTACAGACCTGTGTCTGCCACCTAACTCTCCCATGCTGTATACCACTCTGGAGGGTAGATGTCCTGTTTTCAAAATGTATTTTTATGGTTGATTGGGTTTAATACAGCCAGTCTCCGACTCTTGCCCCCCTGTCTGTCTCCCTCCCCCTCCCCTTGAAGTCTTTGTCTTATGTGTATTTGAATGTTTCTTGTGTTATTGTTTGCTGTTTCTTTTTTGATTGTTTGTTTATGGGCAGTTCTGACTGATTTCTTGGATCTACATTATGCACTGTACTCTGTTGTAACTGCCATGTTTGTTACATATTCTTTTACTAAAAACTTAATAAAAACCTTTTAAGTATAAAAAATAAGTTAGCAAATATTGTACTCAGAATGAAAAGAGAAACAGATTGAAGCCTTGAAAAATGTTACAATAAGATGTTCTCAGAGAACATGAACAACCCAAGGACGCACAGCTGAACGTAACGTTCTATGTAAAGTAACAACAAGACTGGTGGCAGAATGCCTGAGAAGGTAAAAGCATTAATAAGAAAGATTTGTTTAAACTTATAAGTTGCAGAGTATGCATAACGTATAATTAGCTTGTTGTTTTCATGTTTTCATAATCTACTGTTTTATAATTGGTTGTTAAGCTTCTATACCTCTAATATTCTACTGTATAAATAAAGATCCTGAAGTAAGCTCTGGATGGAACAGAATCAGAATTACACAGCATCATATTATACATGTGTTGGATGTTTTTCCGTTCACCAGTCGACTGCAAATCAATGAAGATCTGACTGACATTGAAGGTGATTGATAGAAGTATCAGTGAATCCCGATACCCCATCATTTCTGGGGGCTCGTGTCTGGGATCACTCAATATCTCCACACCTGACGACAGAATCCACTGATGTTCAGAGAAATGCTGAACTAAATTCCATACGGTGAGTAAGAAAAAGTGTAAATTTCTCCCATCTTACTCTGTTCAGTATTTCTTTATGGGGGGTATTCAATTGTTAGCGTTAACGGGAAAAAACGAGCGCTCAAAAAATCTTAGCATTAATACGGTAATTACTCTCAAAATTGCGGCGAGCTGAAATTCCGCGAGTAAACTACCGTATTAACGCTTTTCGAGCGCAATATTACCGTATAAACCGTAATATTTTTTGAGCGCTGGTTTTTCCCGTTAACGCTAACAATTGAATACCCCCCTCTATGTCTAAGGAAAGTCAGTTGAGGTGATTAGAGGGTATCTCATGAACCCAATGTTCAGTCAGAGGAAAGAATAATGAAATTGTGAATGTATGGATACAGTGGATTATGATGGGTGTAGACAATTTGTATTAGATAAGAGTGGTGTATGTAAGAATTGTACCTGCTGAATTATTTTAAGAAAATATTTAGGGTGTAAAGGACCCAGTTTAGAGGGTGTTACAACTACAAATGTACATTGTGGTTTGGAAGTAATAAAAGAGAGGTATACTGCACATTAGGCTGCCATTTTAAATAAAGAGTTATTAGAGAAAAATTGGTCTCACATTATCGCTTACTGGCCACAAAATCTTATGTTAGCAGATTATAAACCTATATGTCCATACACGGACTTGAGAGGAAGAATCGGATCACCCATAAGTGCCAAATGAAAAAAGTAGCTTTTAAACTATGATATTTTGAACAGCAGTCCGATTCAAATAACCCCATCATATAACCTCGGGGTGGGGACAAATAGCCCCTGTGAAATATCTTATAAAACATTTCCCTATAAGTATTTGCAGGTAAAGTCTTAACAGAGAATAAAATTGTTTTGAAGACCTCATCCAAGGTCACTTGGGGGAAAAAAATCCACCCAATAAGACAATCCCGAACAAATTTTCCTATAATCTAACATTGTTTGTAAAAGTTTGTAATGAACAGAAATAGCTCCCCGACCTAGCATTGGCTTATCAATTACCCTGTCTAATTCATTGTTCCAATCTTGAGGTAAAAAGTGTTTAATAATCAGGGAAACATAATGTTGAGACTGATTTATTGCAAAGACATGAGTATAGGGCAGATCAAATTTTGCAAACATTTGAGCCACCGTAAATATTTTCCCAGCTTGCTGATCTACTAGTGATTTTATATTAGTAATTCCCATACTCTGCAATTTATTGAAAGGATATATAGCTTTTTCCTCTTGAAAATTAGGGTTTTTATAAAGTGGTAAATAGAGTGAACAAGTGCAATTAAGTTCATGTTTTATTCTAGTTAAACACCACACTTTCCATGTAGTAAATATTAAGGGATTATCTATCCATTCTTCCAACAGATCTTGTCTAGGTAAATGTAGAAAAGAGATCAAATTACATGTAGGTGGAAAGGAACTGTCAACTTCCAAATTAACATAAACATTTCGGTCATTAAGCCATTCACGAACATACCTAAGAATCGCAGCTTGATTATATATTTTTAGATTTGGGAAATTAATTCCCCCCCTCGATATAGGCTGTTGCAACTTAATTTGGCCAATTCTAGATCTCTTAGTTTGCCAAATAAATCTACGAAATTCCTCATCTATCAACTTTTCATCTATGGCAGTTATCAAAACCGGTAAAATTTCTGATGGATACAATATCTTTGGGAAAATAATCATTTTTTATCAAATTTGCTCAGTCTAGATACTACAAAGGGAGGTCACTCCATCTCCGAATCTTTATTCAAGGAAAAAAGATTATTTATATTTTAGGTAGTTTAATCCCCAGATACCTCATCGATTGAGATGCTCACATAAACTTAAAGGCTCGCCCCCATATTGGTTTAATAGCTGGTCCCAAAACCATTGCCACTGATTTTTCATTGTTAACCGTAAATCCAGATACTCTCCCAAATTCTACAAGTTTATCCAATACTGGTGGTATCGAAAAATGTGGGTCAGAAATAAATAACAATAAATCATCAGCAAAGGCTACTAACTTTACTTCTTCCCCCCCTAAACAAATACAATGAAACTCTGACATTACTGTCAATATTCATAATAGAGAGTCCAAGGCCAAGTTAAAAAGCAGGGGTGATAATGGACATCCCTGTCATGTACCGTCATAGTTATTGGTTCACTATTAATATTGTTTATGGATAAATATGTAATTGGATAATTATATATATATTTAACAAGCCGAATAAATTCCTCTCCAAAGTGCCGAAACTCAAATATAAGTTGAAGATATTTCCATGATATTTTATCAAATGCCTTTTCTGCATCTATATTTAACAAAACATTGGCATTTACCTTAGTTAAATATGTTGAATTAACAATAGCTGCAATAGCCGTGCGTACCCCTCGTACCGAGTGCCGACCTTGAGTAAAGCCCAATTGATGAGATGTAATCATATCAAGAAGAATACTTTGTAGCCTATTTGCCATTATTTTAACCAAAATTTTCAAATCTTGATTTAACAATGTAATGGATGATAAGAAGATACCTTTTCTAAAAAAAAATTTGGCTTAGGAATGAGTATTGTATATGCTTCATTAAAATGCTGAAAGGGAAGTTGCTCAGCATGCAATCTACAATACATACTTGAAAGAAACTAATATATTAAGATGCAATATTTTATAATATTCCCCTCCTAGACCATCAGGTCCTGGTGATTTATTAGGTCTTGGCAATTGAATCGACTTCTCGTTCAGTTATCTCTGAATTTAAAACATTACATTGCAATTCAGTTAATTTAGGCATTTTTGATGACTTTAAAAGGGAGTGGTGAAGAGATAAATCTTCTATATCCGCTGCATATAGTTTTTCATAATATATTTTAAATTGCTGAACTATTTCAGAGGGTGATATATATCTATGACCAGAAATCGGGTCTTTAGTTGCCTCCACATTATGTTTTTTCTTTTTGAACTTTAGTCAAGTTTGCCAACACCCTACATGCTTTATCCCCCTACCTATAATACCTATTCTTAGAATAATCCAGTCTGGACTTTGCATTAACTGCCAATAGATTTTCCAAAAGTTGCCGTTCCTTCATATAGAACTCAAAAGAGGAAGATGACGGAGATCTTATATAAGCCTCAAATGCAGTTTTTAGAGCTCCATTCAAGAGATCATATTTACTTTGATATTCTATTTTTTGCTTTGCCATATATGCAATGATATGACCCTTTAATGCAACCTTGGAGGTCTCCCAAAATAGAATTGTATCTTCCCAATGACCCAAGTTGTCGTCTACAAATTCCAACCATTTCTGATTAAGATATTTCTGAAATCATCTGATTGTGCCAAATATGTAGGAAACCTCCAAGGCCGACAAGTGGACATATCAGAATTCACCCTCAAATTTTTCCATATCAGGGCATGATCCGAAATGAAAATATTCCCAATTTGAGAATAGCTTACTCTAAAAAGTAAATAATTTAAAACCATCAAATAATCAATAGGTGAAAAAGTATGATAGACCCCCAACTGAAAAGTATAGGTTCTATCATTAGGATTATGAACCCTCCATGGGTCGACCAGCCCATGATTGCTCTTAAAGTGTTGGATAATATCCCATCCAGAGGCAGGAATAGATGATTTATCTAACTGGGAATTATCTACCGTATTAAAGTCTCCTCCCACAATTAAGTTTGGAAGGTCTCCTTGAAGTAGAAGTCCCAACAGTTTAGTAGAAAAACCTTAATTAGGCATATTTAGGGCATAAATATTCAGCAATGTAGAACATTTCCCAATAATTAACAAGTGCAAAAGAATGTATCTACCTTCATTATCAATTACCTTGTCCTCAATAATATAACTCAACCTTCTATTCAAAAGTATCGCAACTCCTAGTTTTTTAGTTTCATAAGGAGCAGAAAACATTCTTGAATCCATGTAGACTTTAAAGACATCCCCTGAGTATAAGTCCAATGTGTCTCTTGCATAAATACTATGTCTGGTGACAAAGTCTTTAAAAGGGTTATTACTTTTTTCCGCTTAAGTACTGAATTCAATCCCCCTACATTCCAAGAGATAATATTAAGATTAGACTCCAGCATAAACTAAAGTCAATTTTGATAGTACTGTGTTCCATTTATCCTATTCCCTTCCTCTAGCAACATGAAACAAACACAAATTTGTTTATCATCTCTCCCACCCTGTCCCAGCAAGCAGGATGAGAATTAATTTCAATTTCCTTATATCTATGACCGCACCTGGATAGCCTACAGCCAAAGACTATCAATATCCTAAATAAAAGCTGTGGAGTATAAAAATAAAATTTCTCCCTTTTCCACCTGACCTAATATCATGTATCCAGCTATATTAACCAGAGACATGAAAAAAAAACACCCATCACAAATAACACAAAAAAAACCATTACAAACAAAGAGATACCAAATAGCACCAATATCAATCAGGATCTGTTCTCAAGCAACTTTTAACTACTTTAGCAACTCTAGGGGATTGAAATACACCATGTTACCAAATATTACTAATACCCTTGGCTCCTCTAAATCCGATGTAGCCCAATGAAGTCCAGTACTGCATCCAGTCCAATGAAGCCACAATCAAAGATTTTTCCAAGATCTCCACAGACATAAATCTAAACCAGACAATAGCACCTTAATATTGGATACCAATAGTCATTCCGACCAAGACCATACTTTACATATACAAGCACTCTCTTCAGTTCTCTTCTCCAATGGTCTCCAATGGTCTATGGTTTATAGTCTGTAGATACGGTTTATGGGCTGTAATCTGTATTCTGTAGTCTGTAGAGAACTGCAGGCCGCAGACTGAAACTGTGTTTTCCGATCTAAAATTTTGAGATATAAATTAAGTTTAATTAGTATCCATGTTAGCATATAGAATCAATGTCTCTAAAAAAACAGTTCAAGATTTCATGTATATATTTTTAATCATCAAATTATTATTTAAGATTTTCTTTCTCTTCCTCTTTTCCCATTTCCCTTCTTTCTCTTACGTCTTCTCAAATCCTTATGAGACCTTTTTTTTTTAAAATAGAGGCAAGCAGAGCAAAAAAACATGAACTTTTAACTTTTATTTTGCTTTGTCCCTTCTCAAATATATCACAATATTAGTCCTGTATTGTATAGCACTAAACAGTCTTTACATCATACGGTGCTTCAATGCACTTTACTGTTCTTTAGTGCATTATACTTCCACAAACAACACTCACTGACTGTGAGCTAGACTCCAGGCAAACAAAGACAGGGAGCTGACAAGACCTCTTCACTTGCCTTGCTTGTTCTTATCCCCGAGGCTGCAACACCTCTTGTGTATGTTTCTCCTTCATTCAGCACTCGAATCTTATTCTTGTTGCACCGCTAACCAAGGATCCGGCAACCGCCAACTCCCGAAATGCTTCACACAGGTTATTGTACATTGCTCTTTTACTCTTTGATCCTCTACTCCCAACACAATAACTTGTTTTTTTCTTCCCGCTAGCCGTTGGCATCTTCCTCCACAAGGAGGCAAAGGAGAGGCATAGAAACAGGCAACAAACCTGCTTAAGGAGAGGCTGAGGATCGGAGGGTCACTTCGTGGGAGCCTGTAAAACCCGTGTCCTTCAATAGGAATGCCTACCTAGAAGTCTCCTAGTGAATAAATGTTAATCACTATGCAAAAGTTTTTTCTCTTCACAGAAGGTCTCCAGCTACAGAGAAAGACCCTTTAGGCAATCCAGATTGAATTTATCCAACTTCCAATGAATAGAAGTGTGCAATATGTTTTGGTTCACAGCTACAACAAACATAAGTAGAAACTAATGAAGGATTTAAATAATGTAGGCTCTGCTGAGTAATGACTACTGAAAAAGATATTAGACTTTATGGGCTATTCACATAGCAAATGCATGAACTAGCTGGTTTTTCTGTATGTCGTAAAAGGTCAGAAGGTATGTTTTTGAAAAGAAAATGAAAAATGGACTAACATAGTTGAATATGAAATAGTGTTTGGGTTTCTTTTTGCTTTTTTTTAACCACATTTTATATTAGATGGTTTGAAAGAAAGTAATGCAATGTAATGTCAAATTATGGTAGATAACAACATTTTTATCCACATAATAGTTTTGAGTCAATCAGTGTTGTAAAGACATTCACTGCCCTTATTTACTGTGCTATAATCGTCATATACTTCTTTGTATCGTGGTTATGGTAATGCATTGATGGGAATTCAATGCTTGTACATAAATAAAAAAAGACTTAAAATTATATGAGCTATTGTCCGTGCTCCTGCATTAGCACCTCTGGATGATAGTAAGCCATTTACACTCTCCGCTGAGCAGAACCAAATGATTAATTTATTTTAAGCTGAAGTAACTTCCGCACCAGCACTGGCTTTGCCAGATTATGACAAGCCTTTCACATTATTTAGTAATGAAGTCAGTGCACATACACAAGGGGTACATGGTCACAAACAGGCCATTTGCTTATTACTCTACATAGTTAAACCCAGTTAAAAGAGCAGCACCCAGCTGTGTAGGAGCAGTAGCTCCAGCTACTAAGTACTTGAAAAAGAGTATAGATATTGTGCTAGGACACCCAGTAACCCTAATGGTGCCACATGCAGTCAAAGAAATTCTCAGTCAAGCAAGGACAAAACATTTGTCTGCAGATAGACTAATTAAATATGAGGTAGCCTTGCTTAGCGCCTCACACGTAACAATTACCAGATGCACAGTCCTCAATCCAGTAACCCTGCTCCCCATTGATGATTCAAAAGAGGGGAGTATGGGGAGTCACAAAGAAGATGAATCATCAGACAGGGGATAGGAGGATTTGAGTGAAGCATCTAAAGAAGAAATACAAAACAAAAAACTTTTTTTTGATCATGATTGTATTGAACTCATGCAATTAGAGGCTTTGGGCCTAACAAACATACATGATACACCACTACCTGATTCTGACTTAAATCTATATCTAGATGGCTCACCCTACTACATAAACAGCACACCATATACAGGTTGGGCTGTTACTATACAGACACATATTGATTCAGCAATCACTCCCAAGCCATATGTCAGCACAGGAAACTGAGTTAAAAGCATTGACGTTGGCCTGTGAATATGTTGATGGACAAAAAGTCAACATGTACACAGACTCAAGCTATGCATATGGCATAGCTTATGACTATGGCCCAATATGGAAAAGCAGAAACATTATGGGGTCATCGGGCAGACCCGTAAAACATGCAAACCACATAAGAGAATTGTTTACTGCCTTTCAGATGCCTGTCAAACTGTCAGTGATTAAGATGAAAGTACACACCAAGGAAACAACGCCTGAGGCAGAGGGAAATAGACTGGTAGACCAAGCTGCTCGAGAAGCTGCTGTAACACCAATGCCAGAAGGGAAAATTGCCTACGTGTTAGCCCCAGACCCCAAGTTTGACCGAACCATACTCCAAGCTATTCAAAAGCAAGCAACAGAAAATGAGAAAAGAGCTTGGGCTAAACTATGTACACTAGAAGTGCAAGGAGAATGGTGTAAAGGTCAGCAATTATGTCTGCCAAAAGCACTTTACCTGATTATGTCCAATATAGTATATGGGAAAGTGCACCTGGGGAAGGATGCTATGGTAGCACTAATAAATAAATAATGGATAGCACCAGTGTTTGCCCAAGCAGAGCAGGCATTAGTGGCTGGTTGCTTAATCTGTGCACAAAACAACCTGGGTAAGTCTGTCCCAACTCCACAGAAAAACACCCCTCAGACACTATCATTTTCAAAGGATTCAGATTTTATTCAGCTTCCCAAATGCTCAGGGTATGAAAATGTACTTTTGTGTGTGGACCTTTTCAGTCACTGGGTGCACACGTGGGAATGCAGAAAAGCAAATGCAGAAAATAATGGCTGAAACAAGCCTGCCATGGATCTCATGTTTACCTATGGCCCTGCACTCAGTAAGAAACACTCCTAGGAAAGACACAGGTATAACACCATATGAGATTCTGTTTGGCACAGCACACAGAACAGGCTGTTATTTTCCACAGCAACTATGGCATGTACATGGTGATTTTTTTGAACTATGTTGCTTTATTACAGAAACAACTAACTGAAATACATTGTCAAGTGTTCGCTTTCATTCCAGACCCTAATTTTGATACAGGTACCGACAGACTGCAACCTGGGGACTGGGTGGTCGTGAGAAATCACGTCAGGAGAAGTCTTGAACCCAGATACAAGGGACCTTATCAAGTCCTATTGACAACTCCCATGGCAGTGAAAATACAGGGAAAAAGACACCTGGATTCACGCATCACATTGCAAAGTCCTCAAATCAGGGGAGTCTTGTTCTTATAAATAGAAATGTACTGTCTTATGTTATTGATATGTCTTGCCAGAATAGTTGTGACTGAAGTAGGGATCAAGGCCTCCCTAACCCATTGTGAAATAGATAGATAAGTGACAAATTTTCTATGACACTGTGAGAAACATAAAGGGAAGAAGTGCTCAACAATTTGCACTCATAGGAGAGTAAACTCTGAAAATGCCTTTGTGTGGATGCACAACCTCTTTGGCAAAGTTGTCAGTAATAATTCATTTTGGATATTGGGAATATTAGTTTTAGTAGCAAAGGGTTTGACTATCCTGTTGATCGTATATGTGGTATTGAAAATTGTTATATGGCTGATTAAGAAATTACTGACATTTGATTGTTGTTCCTGCAGGAAAAATAATGAGCTTCCTGAACCAGTAAATATCACAAACATTTTTACAAGTTTAATGCCTGAGACAAACAGTGAACATTATGAACAATGGTCAGTAATCAATCAAAAAAACTACACAGTGTGCAACAAGAAACCAGAATGAAAATGAATATTCTTTTTGTGGTAGAATTGATGAGAATCCTAGGGCAGGCGTGGACCCCGGGTCAGATACTAGGTCGGTTAAAAAAACCTTTGAGCAGAATAGACAGACAATTGTGAGATGGAATTGAAAAATGGATTGACACATCATTAGTGGGACATATTTGTTAATGGATCTTATTTCATAAAGAAAGCAATGAATATCTTGATTCCTCCATTGTTACTAATCCTTCTTCCGTTAACTATAATTATTATATGGAACTGTTATCTAACATGTAATACAAGGAAAATTCTAAATCAATATCAGCAAAGTATCCCCCTCTATACACCTGGATTAAACATTACATAGGGAAAGAAGCGTTATGGTGATAAAGATACCAGGGGATACCAGGGAATACGTGCCGAAATAATTATTATTCTACCTATGTGGGGTCCTTAAAATACCATATAGTGTAAAGGTAAGTGCTTACTGTCTTCTGCTGATTATCACCATGATGGATAGGTAGAAATTAGAAATAGATATTTAATCAAAAGAGGGGAGTGTAAGGGTAAATTTGAATGATTATTGATTTAATATCTATCATGTGCTAAGCTTTTGAAAATAATATGCTATAACATAAAAAAAACAAATTAGCAGATATTGTACTCAGAATGAGAAGAGTAACAGATTGAAGCCTTGAAAAATGTTACAACAAGATGTTATCAGAGAACATGAACAACCCAAGGACGCACAGCTGAACGTAACGTTCTATGTAAAGTAACAACAAGACTGGTGGCAGAATGCCTGAGAAGATAAAAGCATAAATAAGAAAGATTTGTTTAAACGTACAAGTTGCAGAGTACGCATAATGTATAATTAGCTTGTTGGTTTCATAATCTACTGTTTTATAATAGGTTGTTAAGCTTCTATACCTCTAATATTCTACTGTATAAAAAAAGACTCTGAAGTAAGCTCTGGTTGAAACAGAATTAGAATTACTCAGCATTACATCATACAGGTGTTGGGTGTATTTCTGTTCACCAGTCGACTGCAAATCAAGGAAGTTCTGACTGACATTAAGGTGATTGATAGAAGTATCGGTGATCCCACGATACCCCAACACTCTTTACAGTTCAACTGTCACTGGAGGAACCTGCTGAGAGCAGAACTTTCTGTCTGAGCATGCTCAGTAGAGCGATGTGGACAGCTGGAGGCTGCCCCACTCCCTGTCTTAACTAGATCAGAGGGAATACCACTACCAATATGGGAGATGGGACATAGTGCTCCATATTAACAAAAACAAGTTGGGATTTCCCTCAGCTGTCTTGTATAGGGAGATATATAGTCCTATGACATTTTGCTCTTTTTTGGATGTAGATTGAAGGGTTACACAGACAAAAACTTCCGCCTGCTAACATCTGCAGTTATAGCTTCTACCCACAGTTCAGCTCTGTTTTACCTCTCCTTCACCTAAGTTTCAGGCCCCAGCAGTTTTAGAAAAATTCTTATATTTGGTGTTTAATATCAGCACATATGACCCCACCAGAGTATTAGTAGGGCCTGCTGACCTCAGCCATCTGCTGAGTTTTGTGTACTAGAAGAATAAATAGATATTAGCAGCAGTACACAGATATAAATCCCCCATAGTCTGCCCCTCTTAACCTCTTCAATCCAGACTAATTTCAGAGCACTCACTCCTGTTGACTCCTGTGATTTCTCATCCTATGATTTTGTCCTACAGGTAGGCTAGATGTATAAATGTTATATAAATGTTTAAACCTGTTCTACTTAGCACTCTTTGTGGTTATCTTTCAGCATTTTTCAATAATGACAACTCACAGTAAAGACACTATTTGTTACATTATATTTTGCACAAAATGCTACATCGTGTGTATGAGTTTTGTACCGTGACTGCCTCAGGAACCATGGACGCTTTCATACCCACTTTTACCCATTACTAAATTACATAAAATTTCTATTGCGTACTTCTGTTATTACTTGACCTTATTACGGTAAATGATTAAAATATGTGTGAATGAAACCACTCAGATTTAAACAACAATAGAACTTTATAATCAGAATAAGAAATCATTTTACAAATTAATTGGAAAAAAAATCATAAAATATCTAAAACAGAGCGAATATAATGGCACCTACTTGATGGTGGATGCCTATTATTATTATTATTATTATTATCATTTATTTGTTAGGCCCCACAAGGTTTCCGCAGCGCCTTACATAGTACAAACAGTAGACCATACAGGGTGAAACATTACAGAACAATAAACACAAAGTACCAATGCTTCAGAAACTCCGGGCAAACATATGGCGTGAGGGCGGAGCAGAAGAGTAGGTATGGAGACAGGAGGGGAGAGGGGCCCTGCTAATGCGAGCTTACATCCTAAGGGGAGGTGGAGAAAACAGGCACGAAAGGGAGGCAGAGATGCGAGGGAGAAAAAGGACCAGGGGAGAGAGGGGAGAAGAAGAAGAGTAGATGAGGGATGAGTAGATGCCTATACCGTAAGTTATGAAACATTCCCTCCTGCACTCCTCTTGGAGTTCCTCCATATGTCAGCACCTGTTTGTGAGAAGAAGCAAAGTATTTGCTGCCATAATATATGTTGTAATGTTTGTTCTTATTTTTATAATCTTTATTTCTTATAATATGGCATAAATACATAGTTATTCCAACACATTTTAAAAATAGACTGTCTTTCATTTATATATTTACTCCTTATTATATAAGGTTTCAAGTAATAAATAAATAAGCTTGACCACAAGGGACTATTACAATCAATTTTCTATGCAAAATCATTTTCAAAATGTCTCCTACTAATGTTTTCTGAACTGGATAAGGAAAAAGCATGGATTTTTACATAATATCATAGTTGTAACATGGTTTAATAAGCGCTCTTTGGTTTACTAGTATTTTTAAGGAAAGACAACACTGGGTTGATTATCTATACATGAATAAATCATTTTGCAATTATTGGAGAGAACATAAAACCTGCTCATTAGTCTCTCAAATTACACATTTAGGGCCTCATTTATAGTTGGGAGCAAACACAGCTAAAAAGGTGTAAATTTGTAAATGCTCAAATCCTTTTGCTATGCAAAAGGTCTAAAATCCAATTTTATTTACAGTGAAAATATTGCTTGCTTTTGCATGTGGCAAACAAAACATCAGGCAGTATTATGTTTACACAGTTGACCTAGAATGCCAAAATGTAAATCTGAACGCATTTTTACATTTGCCCCTCCCTCCGCCTGCAGAGCAATTTGATTCTACAAAGGTGAAATGTTGCTTGTTCTAGTTGGATTTGCTCATTTATACAATTTGTGACATTTGCTTTAACTGTTATATGAAATATCTTATGCTTATCTGGTTAGTGGTCCCCTGTTGGCAACTACTCACTATCCACTATAATTATTTCAACCACTTGCGGCTCTAGCTTCACCTATGCCATCCACTTCAAGGATAGCTCTTGCTCCACCTGTGCCACCTTCTCCACTTGTTGCTCATGCTTCACCTGTGCTATGTACTGCAGTTCAATATCTGCTTCCACATTTACCACCGCCTGTTGTTGTGGCCCTGCACCACATCTTCCAAATGCTCCACTTCTGCAGCTCTTTCCCTGGTTTGCCATTCTGTGGAACGTAATATATGTGCATTCCATATTCTCATAACATATGTATTTTAATTTACAGATTGATATTACGTATACTATGTGGGACAAGAGTGCAGAAGCAAACGTAAGACGCTATGAATAATATCAATTTCAGTTAGAGCCATTTGATTATGATACGCTGTAATATATTGATTTATACTATTTTACAGAAACATTATTTTCAGTGTGTCCATATAAGAAGATTGTTAATGTCTGTCTCATATTATATAGTGCACACATTGTTACAATATATTATTGCTACTGAAGGTACCCATCTGAATATGTTAAACATGCGATAGTAGATGTGCATAGGAAAAAAACCCTGTTATTACCTGATCTACCGTCCCCTTTTGATGCTATTTTTTTAAAAGCTATTATATAGAGAATCATGTGAAATGCTAAATTATATTTGAATCAATTTTTCAAAATTTAAACTGCCCTTCGTTTTTACATGAAAATGTTAAAATAATTGTTTAGCAAAAATGTAATTAACATTTAAATACTGTCTTACGTTCCTCTCTTTACTCTCCTGCAATTGCGCCTTAGCAGCCGCAGCTAACATCTGTTCAGATTGTTCCACCACCTCTGGAGTTGGCAGATGGAGTGACCCATGCATAGGATTGTGTCGAATTTACTCTGTACAACCATTTACGCACTTCTGACAGGTAAAGGTTACTCTCTTTCATGCTTGCATCTTAATGAGGATTTTTTTTTTAAAAAAAACCCACAAACACAGTGATTAGCTGACTTGTATCATGAGGGGTTTACTTGATAATGTCATGGTACAAATAAGTAAAAAAATGTCCTCACCAAACATGGCCATCCTGCATCTGAAGAATGTTGAACAGACAAATTTCAATTAATAAATACAGTCACCCTCCCCCCCCCCCCCCCCCAAAAAAAGCAACAAAACATAAAGCACCATAATATATAAAGCATGCAGGGCAGGAAAAGGATTCCTTGCCACATTATTCTTGTTATGGATATTAGACAACATGGCTAACCAACTAGAACATAACCACCCCCAAAGAAGGTAACCCAACTTCAGCACTAATGAAGTAGAAATTATAGTTACAAATGTCATCAAAATTATGTCAAAACAAGCAGGCAGCTACTGGCAGGGGCCAATCTAGACTTTTGGCAACAGATAATGCATAGGGTTAAAACAGAGGCTCCTATAACATGCTCTGTGGATGGAATAGAAAAGACATGGCAAGACTTTAAAAGACGATTAAAAGATAAGATCAGAGCGCAACAGTGGCATGCCAGGTGGACAAGTGAGGGCCCAAGTCTTCAACTAGATTTGTCACCTCTGGAGCTGGCTGCGTTTGCCTGCCTTGATCCACAGCAACTTGAGTGACTAGGTGTGCTTGACACTGATAAGTAGAGATGGGTGGGTCCGGTTCCCCGAAAACCGAACCCACCCGAACTTTGGCTATCCGAGTACCGAGCTGAGGAGCTCGGTACTCAGCCGCCCGCTCCGAATTTAAATCGAGGCCGAACGTCATTGTGACGTCGTCAGATCTTGGGGCTCGGTTCTCGCAATACTTGAAGATTCATCATCATCATCATCAACATTTATTGATATAGCGCCAGCAAATTCCGTAGCGCTTTACAATTGGGAACAAACATTAATAAGACAATACTGGGTAATACATACAGACAGAGAGGTAAGAGAACCCTGCTCGAAAGCTTACAATCTATAGGACAATGGGAGTTAGAAACACAAGGGCATGTGCTACATCATATTGCACAATGGACCAGCCAGACTGCAAAGGTAAAAGTACTGAGTGGGCTGTGTGTGTTGCAATGTTGGTCAGAAGGTTGTTGTCTTGCGTTAGCAGTGTAGAGGATGGTAATAGGGTAATCTAGGGAAATTAAGATGATGGTTGAGGAATATCATAACCTTGTCTGAAGAGGTGGGTTTTCAGTGAACGCTTGAAGGTTTGAAGACTAGAGGAAAGTCTTACTGTGCGTGGGAGGTAATTCCACAAAGTAGGTGCAGCCCGGAAAAAATCCTGTAACCGAGAATGGGAGGATGTGATGAGAAAGGAGGAGAGACGTAGATCTTGTGCAGAACGGAGGTGTCGAGTAGGAAGATATTTCGAGACAAGTGAAGAAATATATGTCGGTGCAATTTTGTTGATGGCCTTGTATGTTAGTAGAAGAATTTTATATTGGATTCGTTGAAATACAGGCAGCCAATGTAGAGACTGACATAGTGTCATATCTGTCAGAAGATTATAAATACACGCCTCCACAGCAATCCATCACCATTTGACAGAGGGAGAGAGCAGGGTGTAGTCACAGGCTGATTAGAGCAGGGACAGAGAATACAATATTCTTCTTGCAATTGCTGTAACAAAAATCGCTAGAGAAGAGAGGAGGATAGAGGTTTATAATTTTGTTTTAATATTTGGCACTCCCCAGTGCTTTTGGGGTGTCCCCCATAATTGTGCATAAATATTTCTGGCTGTCAAAAGTCAGATCTGTCAGCAGCATCTTACCAAATAATTGTTAGCACTCCTCAGTGCTTTTGGGGTGTCCCCCCTATATGTGCATAAATATTTCTGGCTGTCAAAAGTCATATCTGTCAGCAGTATCTACCAAATAATTTTTAGCACTCCTCAGTGCTTTTGGGGTGTCCCCCATAATTGTGCATAAATATTTCTGGCTGTCAAAAGTCATATCTGTCAGCAGTATCTACCAACTAATTTTTAGCACTACAAGTGCTTTGCGCTCAGAATGGATTCAAAGCAGTCCACATATGATCAGAATGAGCAACCAGGTTCTGTCACCAGTCCTGATGTTAGTGTTCCCAGTACGTCATCTGGCCAAGGCGATGTCAAACAACAGATTGTTTCCAAATCAGTGCAAAAAACAAAAACCCAAAAAAAATTTACTGTATTGAAGCGAAAAAGAAGTGTTACTGAGCAAAAGTTAAGTGCCGATAAAAAAAAAATTGCAAACATGCCATTCTACACACGCAGTGGCAAAGAGAGAATGAGGCCTTCACCTTTGCCTATTAGTGGCAGATCCCAAAAAGTTACCCAGCCTACAATTGGTGCACAACTACTGTTACGCGTCAAAGCCGCGCTGCAAGATAACAGTAAGGCATTAGAGGAGAATGTTTGCTCTGATTCACAAATGTCAACAATCCCTGTGGAGAGTCAATCCAACAGTGGGATGTCTAATCGTGAGCATTCTGCTGATGTGTGCCTTAATAGCCCGAGTGTAGCCGGTGATACCCAAATTGAGGATGAGGCTGAGATTTGTGTAGGCGACGAGGGCACTAATGAGGATGTTGATGAGGATGAGGTTGTTTGTGTAAGTCCTGCACCAGTGGCAGCAGTTCTGGGACGTGACAAAAAAAAGGCCATTGTCATGCCTGGCCATAAAACAAAAAATTCCACTTCTTATGTGTGGAGATATTTCTACCCAAATCCAGACAACAATTGTATAGCCATTTGTGGTGTATGTCAAGCCACAGTCAGTCGAGGGAGGGACCTTAACCATCTTGGAACCTCGTCTATGTTACGCCATTTAACGAGAGTTCATGGCAAAGTGTTGGGAAAAGCTGAAAGTTCTTCCCAAAAAATTACAAGCACTCCATCATCAGCTAAGACCCTCCGCTCACCGACATCCCAACGGCTACAAAATACACCCACCACACCATCCTCATCAATATCCTCAGTATCGCTCGGAGTTAGCCCGGCATCCCACTTAAGGCTGGATAACTCCTGCACTATTATTGATTCCTCTGAAGAAAGTGTTAGTCCCACTGCTGCTGCTGGGGGTGAATCGTCATCCCAGAGGCAGGTCAAGAAAATGAGCAGTCCTACATTTCAGCAATTAACTGTGAAACAATCATTTGCGAGGGGAAGCAAATATGACAGCAGTCACCCAGTCGCCAAGCGAATCACAGACTCCATGGCTGCAATGTTAGTGTTAGATCTGCGTCCAATCTCCACAATAAACGCAGCTGGTTTTTCACAGTTAATTGAGGTTTTGTGTCCGCGTTACAGAATTCCATCGCGACACCATTTCTCCCGTAAAGCAATTCCACAATTATACCAAAAAGTGTGTAAAAATGTAGAGATTGCGCTGAAAAATGCCATTCTGCCCACTGTCCACTAAACCACAGAAATGTGGACAAGTGGAAGTGGCCAAACCAAAGACTATATGACTGTGACAGCCCACTGGGTTGGTCATTCACCTTCACCAGCAGGAACAGTAGCAGCATGTACACCACTACGTAACATTTGTCACAGGCAGGCCACTCTTTGTATCACCGGCTTCACTAACAGGCATACGGCTGACAATTTGTTACGCAAACTGAGAGATGTGATTGATGCATGGCTTATACCACTCGGACTCTCCGCTCAGGGTATGTCATTTCTGATAACGCCAATAATATAGAGCGAGCATTACAGCTGGGTGATTTCCAACATATTCATGACGTGTGAGGTGAGTGCAGACTCTGCTAGTTTGAGCCAAGTCATTCCTTTAATTAGACTATTGGAAGAGCAGCTTGAGAAAATGAAGAAGGAGCTGAAAGCAAGCAATTCAGCAAAGTATGTTGGCCTTGTCGATCAAGTACTTAATTCGCTTCACAATGATCCTCGAGTTATTAAGATCTTGAACTCGGATCAGTACGTTTTGGCCACTGTGCTTGATCCAAGGTTTAAAACCTACATTGAGTCTTTACTTGTAAATGAGCGAGATGTTAACTTTTGCAAGGAGCTATTGCTCAGCAAGTTGTCCGCTGAACTGGGCCTCGGCTTGACAACGTGTCCTCCTTCACTTTCTCAAGCTGCTGCTGCTCGTAAAAAATTAAATCTCCAAAAAAGAAGGAGGGGAGACGCAGGGGGCAGACCAGAACAATTTAACATCTGGGCTGGTTTGAAGGATTTTTCAAAAAAATGTGTCACTTTGCCCATAACTCCATCCAATACGAGTATAAACATGCAAAGGATGGTGGAGGATTACTATCAAGAGGTAGTTGATATGGAAATGTCAGACAGTCCCTTTCCTTACTGGGAAGAAAAGCAGGCCATTTGGAAACCCATGTCCAAACTTTCTTTGCAATACCTAAGCTGCCCACCCTCCAGTGTGTACTCTGAACGAGTGTTCAACACAGCAGGGAACTTA
This sequence comes from Mixophyes fleayi, assembly GCF_038048845.1. Lineage (NCBI taxonomy): Eukaryota > Metazoa > Chordata > Amphibia > Anura > Limnodynastidae > Mixophyes > Mixophyes fleayi. The sequence goes on along the minus strand of NC_134405.1, from coordinate 141,887,027 downwards.
GTCAGTGATCGCCGTAGAAGGTTACTTCCCAAAAATGTGGAGAAAATGATGTTTGTAAAAATGAACTACATCTTCCACGAGGAAGGCCTTCACCATCCAAGACATCCAAGCACTGACTGTTCTCTAATGGCGGATTCAAGCGGCGATAAATTGATAGTCTGTGATGATGACGTACACACTGATGAGGGTGAGGATGAAGCTGAAGATGATGAAGATAACATCTTTTTAAAACTTTCTATGGAAGTGTAGGGTGCAATCTACCCCCAAAGAGGAAAGAGACTTGTGGCATTTCCATATCACGTACCGTCTTGAAAGGCTGCTGTTTGGGCCATTTCTCCTTAAGGGTAGGGTGTCATAGACAGAGTGACCCCAAACTGCCTTTGTCCATTTCTCTTAATATTGTACAGTCTATAATGGCTGAATTGTTTTGTATTTTATACAAGTGGAGGGGAGCCTAGAGAGACAGAAACCAAACTGGCTTTCTCCATGTCAATTAATATTGTACAGTCTATAACAGCTGAATTTTTTTGTATTTTCGACAAGTGGAGGGGGGCCTATAGAGGCAGAAACCAAACTGGCTTTGTCCATTTCAATTAATATTGTACAGTCTATAGCGGCTGAATTTTTACTGTTTTTTAAACAAGTGAAGGGGGGCCTATAGAGACAGAAAGCAAACTGCCTTTTTCCATTTCTTTACATATTTAACTATTAGTGTAGGGTGTAATATACATCCAAAGACGATGGCTGCATTGCCAATATGCATAGATGGAGAGGTAGACAATCAGTTTTGTGTGTAGAATAAATGAAGGCCTACCAACGAAGAATTAAACTGTTTTTTGGATGATTTATTACCTCTACAATTAGATTACTTATCTCTAAAACAGTTAGAGCACTAAATTGGGTTATTTTAGGCCCAAAAACATTGATTTTCCAACAAAATAGCAAAACAAAACCAAACAAAACCAAAACCAAAACACGCAATGGCGGTTTTGCAAAACCAAAACTAAAACACTACGGTAATCCAGATCCAAAACCGAATCTAAAACCAAAACACGGGGGTCAGTGACCATCTCTACTGATAAGCCACCATCAGCACACAGCCCAGAAGCCATTCATTGTCAAAATGATTTACACCTGTCTTCTTGTCCAATACCACCTCGTCAGTCCGTTCCTCCTAACATTATGGGTCTTGCGTGTTATAATCTATGTTTTATGCCTGACATTTACCTTGCCAGCCTAACATATTTATATTTATAAGACACTTGACCCATTTTTCATCATGCAGCAAAGAATGGTTCTGTAAATCATCACTATTACTTGTCTTAAGTATACACCCTACTCTTTCTCAAAATTTTGCAAGCTTCAAAGATCAAGCTAGGGTAAACAACAGCACTTCTCATGCAGCATAAAATTAATAGCAGACCAATACAGTGCTTCCTGACAAGTAGCAATAGCTAGTTTTATTAAACACAAATCCTAGCCTGTCTGGCGCTAACTAACATAATCAACTCCTTCTCTAGGGTGGAAACGCCTAATGTTACTCACACAAAGCACAGAAGTTACATGTAACAGTGTCTCTCAGCAGGTCTCTGACCTGTTCCCCAGGCAGTGAAAGACTGAGGGAACAGCCTCACAGCCTTTTAACTGCACCTCACAGGTGCAACTCCTGATTATCCAGCAAAATGTCTGGCAAGTTGTAAGGCCTGAAATTGGGCCTAATGAATGGAGGCCACCCTTTTCTCTCCATTCATAAACCCAGGGACCCTACACAGGCTCATCCTGCAGCCGAAAATATATTTGTGAAGCTTTTTCCTAAAACATGAACAATCTCACTGGGGTTTTAAAACACCTAGGGCATAAACTTGTGACATACAGTATATACCTCCCATCAATAATTACCCCAGTGCTTCTTTTCACAGTATGTTTACTGTAAATGTATGTAAGCTTGTTTGTTTTTTTATTTAAATATAAAAAAAATATATATGAAATTCTAAAAAAAAAAGAAAGAAAAAAATTGCATTGCATTTTCAGATTATTAGACTTGTTCATGTACCTGGCCTTTGCTATTGATGGAGAACCTGGCTACAGATGATCCTGGCTGAGCTCTTTTTTGTAGCAGATGTGTGGGGGTGTAATGTCATCTTTTGAATTAGGAATAATTGCATACAATTTGACATTTAGGTCTCTAGAATGATCAGCATATTGTCTTTGCATATTCTGTTCAGTAGTATGTACTATGCTGTCTAGCAAATAATATAATATAGATAATAATGTTATATTATTATAATAATAATATAATAGTATTCAATATAATACATAGTGTTGGCTATGTTTGTTTTGAATAAAAATAAAGATAAACAATAATCCAAAAAGTTGATCATTGTCTCAGATTTAAATAGATGAGGACCAACCCTGTCTCTCGAGGGCCATCAACAAAACAGAACCACAAATGCAATCTTCTCACCATCAATAACGCCATCAACTACTTAATAGCTGCCGGATGAGATACTAGAAGACATGGCTGAAGGGAGGCGAAGCATGAATCAACTGAGAAGATATAACTTCCCTGCAGCAACTGCAGGTACAACAACTACAGATACTTGACTTACAGCAAAAACAAGATAGCACACTAAGGGAGATTAATACATCACATTACAGTACATGGTGGTCATTCTTGATAGAGAGATCACAGCAGGATCTTGGAGAGATGGCTGCATCTGGCCCTGGTGAGTCAGAGCTACAGAGTGCAGAGGTTTCAATATTTAGGTATGCTCCAGCAGCTTCACTGCTCTGCTCAGCCAGAGCCGCACATGGAATGACAATCCTAATAATGGGCATAATGGCAAATGGCTAGGCAAAAAAATATTTTTTCTTGATTGTGTACATTGTGATGTTATAGTTATCACAAATGTATGATGTCATATATGTCAAAGGAGGGAGAAAGAGAAGGAGAGGGAGAGATATTCAGTTAGTGGGGGTAAAATGTTTGTATCTAGAATTTGGACGAGGGCACCTTCAGAAGCAATTTAAATCACAAATAAGCACGATCTGTATGCAGCATGCAATATCTGACCATTATCAAAAACTTTGCACAATTGTTTTCTACTTGCATTAAAACAGGTTTATCATGGAATTTTGCAAGAAAAGGTCTTTTGCTCAAAATTTTTAATCACAGCAATCTAGTATTTGCATTTCTTAATATGTAATTTCATGTTGCTGTTAGGAACCCCTCCAGCCGGCACAACACAACCCGAAATCTACTCTGCCAATTAGGTGTTCACTGGAGCCCCTGGTGGTGGGGACAGACTGGGCTGCAGACTGACAGAGGGTCGTGAAGTGTGTACCAGCTGGGGAGAACCCAGGCAAGCGGAGTGAGGTCCACGCAGAGGTCAAGGGCCGGCAGCAGGTAGCAATTCCATTTAACAAGCCGGGGTCAGGGGTCACAAGCAGATAGCAGAAACGGTAAACAGGCCAGAGGTCAGGGTCACAGGATACACAAGCGAAGTCCAATTTCAAGCCAAGGGTCATACACGGGAGTTCAGCAGAAGTTCAGTAGACAGGAACAGGAACAAGCAGGTCAACAGACTGGAGAGCAGAAGATATAACCGGCAGTGAGGCTGCAGACCTCACTGCCTTAAATGTACAGGTGAGCCAATCAGAGCCTAGCTCTGCAACTTACTCCCATGTGCTTACTAATAAAATAATTACAGCCTAATAGCCAGGAGGCTATTAGGTCCCTCTGCACACGCGCCGGCTGTCCCCTGTTGCCGGGACGCGGCGCTACACTACAGGGCGTCCGGCCATTGCCTCGGCAACGGTCGGGAGTTGGAGGGAAGTGACATCCCGGTCGTCATGGTGATGGCCGGGACACTGGGGCAGGCAGGAAGCGAGCCGCAGCGGCTGTGAGTACCGCCGCGGCTCGTGACAGTTGCACTTACAAATTAAATATTGTTAAAAAACACATTAAGAGCATCATGACTACTCTGCACCAAGTCCCAGATCCAATGAGTTACACTTTGGCTAGTCCGCCTACTGAATAGACGGACAGTCAGTCAGGAGTAATCGCTCAGTAAGACTGCTGGGCTTGGATTACGAACACTTCCTCCATCTGCAGCACACAACTCACAGGTAGCTACAGTTACATACAAGAGTACTTCAGCATTTCTTCTTTCCACAGTGAGGAAGTCTAGGCCCTTGTCTGCATATCTACTTCAAATGATAATCATTTATACCAGACACTACTATTCTGAATCAGTGTTAGAGATAATTCTGCATTACCAGTGACTGTCTACTGCCAGAGATTTTCTGCTACTCCGTGTATCTCCATATTATCCTGCATATCATTAATACAAGAACAGTACTGTGACTCGTTTTTTCCTTAATGCTGTCGAGTTTCAATAAACCATTTTCTATCGCAACACAACCTCATACTTCTTGGCTATGTATTCCTAACATAAATGACAAATAACTATTGGAAATAGACGTACTTGACTTGATAATAAATCCGTAACACCAATGTTTTAACAGTTATCAGCTGCAGACGTCAACCCACAATCCGTCAAGCAGAAGCAGCCAGCTAGTGCTGCGAATGGTCAGCATCATCGTCATATTTTGCTGCACCGGCCCCCCTCATGGGAAAGATAAGCAAAAATCTGGATTAGGGTGTATGCAAAGTACTGAAATTCGTATGTTTCACAAAAATGTACACCCAACTCTACATGAGCCCCAATATCTACAAGTGCAGATGTACAGTACAATTAACCCAAACAGTACTTAGATATAAGCTTTGCATAATTCACAATAAAATTAAAAAGTAAAAGTCTCACATTGGAACATCTTTGTCAAAGGCTGTATTTGGGTGAAATGTTCCAACAGCTAAACCTTAGTTTATCTATATGTATACACCTTCTTGTTATCAGTCTACACCTCTGCTCTCTGGAGCATGTTCATTAGAAGATTTGGGTTATAGCCCATGACCATATATACAGATCCTGGTGCCTGAAGGGCTGCATTTTAAAGGATATGATTTAAATATTAAAGAACAAGTAAACAATATTTTTCATTTCAATAGTAACCAAACAATGTCTTTCAAAACATGGTCACTGGCAGAGAGGGACAGGCTGGCCTGGGATCAATGGGTCATCTGGGCTCTCTGTGGCCGTACAGTGCGGCGCCCGGTGAATGAGAGATTATGCTCCCAGGTCACTCTAAATGTGTTTTAAATACAATGAGAATGACTTGTGAGCATCCTCTGTCTGCCTCTGGGCTTACAGGCGAAGCATTGCACTGTGCGGTCACCTGGCTAATATAGAATGTTTTCTGCATTGTATAGATATTTCTAGAATTCCCTCTTTTATTATATAGAGGTTACTAGAGTGTACTGTGCATTGTATATTGTTCACTAGAATGCTGTCTCTATTATATAGCAGTCACTAGAATAGTCCCTACATTGAATAGCAGTCATACGGGGTTGGTAAGTGTTATATTTGATTACAGCTCTTTGACATAACAATTTTCATATCTTCCATTGACCATGTAAAACCAGAGGCCCATTTTTCTTTCAGGCATGCTCATAGAAAGCCTGCTAATTTGCTTGTGTTTGCTTGTATGCCAAAAGTTATCAATACTCCACCAGGGCCGCCAAGAGGAATTTGGGGCTTTCACAATCTGGTACTGGATTCTTGTATGGATCCTTGAATGTTGGGACCTGATTGGAAAATGTATAGATACATGAAATATGGAAAATAAAGTAAACCCAGATCATGAAGTAAATAACAAATGCATTATAATAATACATAACATTTCACACACCACCCGCAGACACATCACACCGCCCCCCCAGACACAGTATACACCCCCCCAGACACAGCATACACTCCCACTGGACACATACTTACCTAAGAGGAACTAGAACTCCTCCTACATGCTGTGCAGTCTGATGGGACAATTTGTGATGTCAAACACTGTCCGGGGATTGGGAGCTGTAGACAGCCATCAGCTCGCTCTCTACCTCCCCTTTAACACCCCCACCCCTCTCGGGGGTGTGTGCTCCAGCGGCTGGACAAAAAGAAAACAATTTTTTTTGTTTTTTTTAAACTATCATCTTTGGGGAGACGGACCCGGTAATTTGTACCCCCTTCCCCCCTCTCGGGGCCCCTGTCCTCCCCTACTGGGAACTTGCTGACTCCTATACTTATTTCCAATATGATCATCTCTTCACATTGGTACAAACTAAATAAGTTTATATGCAGTTTGCAAAATAAATGGCAGTGAATCTTGCTCTTAGAAATCACATTGTTACCTAGACAGGTACATAATATTAAGAATTGTCTTAAATCATTTGATGAGTAACATTTCTTTCACCTTGGTCCCAGAGATTGACTGTAACAAATGTGTAAATTAAAATCAATACTAGCTATCTTTCATAAGGAGAGTAAAGCACTGGGTATGTATTAGTGAGGTCACGATGTATAGGGGTCAGGGGCGGGCTGGCCCGGGGGGCAGGGGGGCAGCGCCCCCCCGGGCCGCTCTGTCAGGTTGCTATTAGGGCCGGGGGGTAGGCTGGCCGGCCATCCCCCGGATGCGAAATACAATACTTTCTACCGCGGCCGCATCTGATGACATCAGATGCGGCCGCGCAGCGCACAGGCGGCTGCATCACATGACAGGGGATGCGGCCGCATCATCAATGACGCGGCCGCATCCCTTTTCATGTGATGCGGCCGCCTGTGTGCCCCCCGGCCACGCCTCTCCCAGCCCGCACCTGATAGGGGTGTGTCTCTATTGAAGCAAATATACCTCATTTAGGTAGTAGTATTTGAGAGGCAGAAAAATATTGGGAGTCATTAAAAATGCAAATTGACTTGCTGAAGAAAGTCAAAAATACTGTTGGTAAATCTAATAATACTTAAAAAGGACAATATTTGTATGTTATGGTCTATGCTACATACATTACATAGATACTATATACATTTATATAAGAGACAACAAGGGTGCCTTTTTAGTTTCTGTTTCAGGCAGAAGAATGGAGAGGTACACATTGACCTTGTAACAGTATGTCTAGAGTCACTCATCTAGCAAAAGATTACCAAACGCAAAACGGACAAAATGTGTGGTTTTTTTTAACACGGAGCAGCGGGTAAACACTAATCCGTATTCAACAAGCAGATGTGAAGATACGTCTGGTGATGAATACGGATCTAGATTGGCTCTGCTCTAATGGGACACTGCAGGATATGTCCAATATATGTGCTATATGAAGTCCCAAAAAAAAACACACAAAAAAAAAATACTATTCAATTTATGTCACCTGTTAATAATATAGGGCCTGATTCAGTTAAGGAAAGTTAAACAAAAAATTGAGTAAGTTTTCTGGACAAAACCATGTTGCAATGCAAGGGGTGGAAATGAGTTTATTATTTTGCACATAATAAAAATACTGGATGTTTTTTCGTGTAGCACACAAATACTTATAGCTTATTTGTAGGACATGCCCTACCCCTACTATAAATCTGCTATCACATTTTAAATTTATCTCTCCTTCCAATGCAACATGGTTTTGCCTTACTTGCTTAATTTTGCTTAACTTTCCTTAACAAATCAGGCCCATATTTATTAAGGACAAAAATATTAAAGATGAAAAAAAGTATTTATATTTTTTACATGAAATACATTTATTAGGATGCAATTAATGTCTACTGTACATAAAATGCTAAAGGTTTTTTTTAGAATCGATTCAGTGCTCAAAGTGCACTATATTTTGTTTTTTGTGGGAATTATGAATTTATGATTGAAGATTCTTGTACATATTGTTTATGAATGAAAATTTCAACATATATTATAACAAGTACATATCAATTTGTAAAATCACTTTTACTGCACTTTGAGGTAAAAGTAGTGCTGAATCAACTCTAAAAAAACCTCTTTTTATTTTGTTAGATTTTTTGGATGTGTGTATCACCAAATTAGAATTTGATTGGCTGCTTCTTTTGGAGCGCTGATAGTGTTTTTTATACATTGAATCTGTACATAAAATACATTTTCACAGTTGCTCTTGATAGCAAACATGTTCTAGTATGCATACCAGTGTCGGACTAGGCATGAATGGGCCCACCAGGACCATTGAATGGGCGTGGTCAGTCTGCAGAGGATATGGTGACTACTGTGCATCTTGGGCCACTATATAAATATATATAGTAAATACTGCTAGTGCACATAGTATAATGCACTATATGTTAGCTGCAATGTACTGTAGGGAATACATCATAGTTCTGGTAATACATTATAATGAAATGCACTTATGTATAATAATAAAGCATCACATTATAGTGATCAGCGATCCTTTTTGTATACATTAATAATGCACTGTACAAGTGATAGGAGACCTCTGTACTCACCAGTAAGCCCAGTTCACAAACACAGCACAGTCACTGAGAAGTGTCTAATTATCACCCGTGTACTTATTGCTGGTGGCACATTCAGGCAACACTCCCTCACAAATAGCCTAAACTTCCTGCTCTACTGGCTCACTACATACTAGAATGCCACAGACCAAACCCCTTTTAGATTCTCAACTGACACTGCTCTATGTCTGACGGCAACCATGGAGGGGGCTATCATTAAATGCTTCTTCTCTGCTAGTGACTGAGAGCCAAGCTACAATGCCTTCCCTTTCACTAGCAGGAATAGTGAACGTTATGCTTAAGCCGACAGCCAGCGCAAGGAAGGAACAGGGGCGTGTCCGGGGCACCCACTTGGTTTATTGGCAAAAGAGTTCTTTTAGGACTTAGAATTATTGTTCTTGGTTTAACTTTCATATTAACAAACCAAACACCTGTACCCAATTCTCCTATTCATCCTGGGTCCTGTTCCACCAGGTCAAGAACTTTCTAAATAATTCTTTATCTAATCATTTATTATATGATTTTGTTTGTATTGTGTACTACTATCTTGGCACCGCTCTCCATGTGTATCTGTGTGTGTATGTGTGTGTGTGGCGTGAGCAGGGCCGGATTAAGGGAATGGAGGCCCCTGGGCTAAGGGGGCCTCCATTTCCCTGTAAGGGGCCCCCCCCATGATCTGAGCTGCCCACGCCCCCGCTTCCCCAACCCCTCCCACCCCCCGGCACTTACCTCCTTCTCCGGCGCGCTGTATGCTCTTTACTGAGGAGATCTCGTGAGAGTGAGACTCACGAGATCTCCTCAGTAAGGAGACTACAGCGCGCCGGAGAAGGACCGCAGTGAAAGTGCTCAGCAGCACTGATCGCGCCGGGGGCGCTCCCGACTGATCAATACTGCTGCTGAGCACTTTCAAAGGCCCCCTGGATGCCATAGGCCCCTGGGCTGTAGCCCAGTTAGCCCTATGGTTAATACGGCCCTGGGCGTGAGTTGAGCCTTAAAGCAGTGGGACCCACCAGATGCATACCCAGCCATCATCACTAGTAATTGGACATGTAGTTGGTGCAAGTGGTAAGTTAGAACATCACCTTTTAGATGCCCAAAGCTTGAATCGGACAATGTTGCTTGGAACGCCCTTACTGTACAATGACTACATGCATCTGACCATTCCCCTTCCGGTTCTGCCACTGAAATTGTGCTTTCACAGTTTGTTTTAAATATATATATATATATATATATATATATATATATATATATATATATATAAATCCAGTTGTGTGATATAACATGTGGTGAAAATTGCTTTGAGTGTATTTGCTTATCTTAAATGTTGATTCCGGCTTTGCTTATCTTTCTAACCGATAGTAAAATGTCTATTAAGAAAAGATAATCTGTAAATAGGTTTAAAAAATGTAATATCTATGCTAAATACATGATACCAAAGTAAAATTAAAAAATACATCTAAAAAGTAAAAAAGAAATTCTAACTATAAGCTGTTGCTAACATAACTCTTTATCCATGTGACTCTGTTGTGGCCAGCAACACAGGGAGCCCGAACCCTGAAGAAAAAATGTGTCTTAAAGTAGAAACTTAATAAGGTTTCATAACAAATTTATCCAGGCAGTTGTATTATTTGGAAAATAATGAGGAACAAATAACTATATATAGACCGAGCCCGAGCATCTCATATATATATATGAGATGCTCGGACTCTGTTTTCTGAAAGCGGTGCTGACCTGAACGGTACTGATGTATATGACATAATTGTGAGGGCTATGTCACAATTATGCTATGGTGCCCAGACATTCCACCCCTGCTCATAACATTAGGCCAGGCTTTAACCCTAGTAAGCTCAAAATTTGAACCATATCAAGGTTTAATCCTAGTCCTGATGCTAGCCCATGCAGCTAATCATTACCTAACAAAGTTCCTAATCTGTCTATTGCCCTAAAAGAGTTCAGATGTTTCCCCTTAAATTATAAAAATTAAAGACTTATACAGAAAAATCATATAATGTCACTGTCTTCCATACGTGTGTATGAGAAGATGCAAAGGATTTAGTATACAATATACTGTATGTAATGTAATATCATGTTTTGTTCTAACACTGTTTTAAAAGTGTAGGTGTATTAGAAAATATAGGGCCTGATTCATCAAGGAATGCAGAACGAACGCATTATCCTATTTTTTTTTAAAAAAAGTTCATATATTGGGCATACACACGTCCGCATTCAACAAGGAGCATATCTGAAGATACGTCTGTTGGTGAATATGGGTCTAGGGGCATGATTCATTAAGGAAAGTTAAGCAAAAAAGTGAGTACGTTTTCTTACTCAGTTTTCTGGAAAAAACCAGGTAGCAATGCAAGGGATGCAAATTAGTTTATTATTTTGCACATAAGGAAAATACTGACTGTTTTTTCATGTAGCACACAAATACTTGATAGCTTATTTGTACACTGAAATTTAAAGTTGATCTAGGACATGCCCTACCCCAAATACAAATCTGCCATCACATTTTAAAGTTACCACCCCCTCCAATGCAACATGGTTTTGCCTTACTTACTTTTGCTTAACTTTCCTTAATGAATCAGGCCCTAGGTCCACTCTAGCAGACAACACACTGCAGGATATATCTAATGCATATGTGGAATATAAAGTCCCAAAAGAGTGCACAGAAGAAAAAAAAAAACAATTAATGTTACCTGTTAAAAATATAGTCATTAATGACAAAATATAAAAAAATGAAAAAGTTTGTTTACTTACAGTTTCCCGTGTAAAATACATGTATTAGGATGTTATGAATGTCTACTGTACATAAAATAAATTTTTACAGTTCCTCCTGAACAGGAATGGACTGGCCATCTGGCACTTCTGGCAAATGCCAGAAGGGCCGATGGCCAGATGGGCCGGTTACAAAAGTGGAAGCTGCTCAAATCAATTTATAGGCCATAACAGGTGCTGAAAGGGTGGGGTTCTCCTGCAAGGAACATACACACAACATTTTTTTCCCCAGCACACTGCTATAGCCAGCAACAGATCTGCCATTTCTACTGTAGATAAAAATGCAAAAGTCTTTGTTGCACACATTTGCAAATGTATGTTTAAGCCATCCTGCCACGCCAAGGCGCTTTTGCATATAGGATGGTCCTACTCTAAACAATGAGAGTCCCTATATTTGGGCCATACATATGTGTTTTTAAATTGAGAGCTAACTTACCAAAGAGGTACCCCAGAAGCCTCCAAATAGCAATCCAATGTCAGCACTCCCCCTCAGCTACTGACACCAACATGCCTCTCAGACAAATACAAAAGTGGAAGCTGCTCAAATCAATTTATAGGCCATAACAGGTGCTGAAAGGGTGGGGTTCTCCTGCAAGGAACATACACACAACATTTTTTTCCCCAGCACACTGCTATAGCCAGCAACAGATCTGCCATTTCTACTGTAGATAAAAATGCAAAAGTCTTTGTTGCACACATTTGCAAATGTATGTTTAAGCCATCCTGCCACGCCAAGCCGCTTTTGCATATAGGATGGTCCTACTCTAAACAATGAGAGTCCCTATATTTGGGCCATACATATGTGTTTTTAAATTGAGAGCTAACTTACCAAAGAGGTACCCCAGAAGCCTCCAAATAGCAATCCAATGTCAGCACTCCCCCTCAGCTACTGACACCAACATGCCTCTCAGACAAATACAAAAGTGGAGGCTGCTCAAATCAATTTATAGGCCATAACAGGTGCTGAAAGGGTGGGGTTCTCCTGCAAGGAACATACACACAACATTTTTTTCCCCAGCACACTGCTATAGCCAGCAACAGATCTGCCATTTCTACTGTAGATAAAAATGCAAAAGTCTTTGTTGCACACATTTGCAAATGTATGTTTAAGCCATCCTGCCACGCCAAGGCGCTTTTGCATATAGGATGGTCCTACTCTAAACAATGAGAGTCCCTATATTTGGGCCATACATATGTGTTTTTAAATTGAGAGCTAACTTACCAAAGAGGTACCCCAGAAGCCTCCAAATAGCAATCCAATGTCAGCACTCCCCCTCAGCTACTGACACCAACATGCCTCTCAGACAAATACAAAAGTGGAAGCTGCTCAAATCAATTTATAGGCCATAACAGGTGCTGAAAGGGTGGGGTTCTCCTGCAAGGAACATACACACAACATTTTTTTCCCCAGCACACTGCTATAGCCAGCAACAGATCTGCCATTTCTACTGTAGATAAAAATGCAAAAGTCTTTGTTGCACACATTTGCAAATGTATGTTTAAGCCATCCTGCCACGCCAAGGCGCTTTTGCATATAGGATGGTCCTACTCTAAACAATGAGAGTCCCTATATTTGGGCCATACATATGTGTTTTTAAATTGAGAGCTAACTTACCAAAGAGGTACCCCAGAAGCCTCCAAATAGCAATCCAATGTCAGCACTCCCCCTCAGCTACTGACACCAACATGCCTCTCAGACAAATACAAAAGTGGAAGCTGCTCAAATCAATTTATAGGCTATAACAGGTGCTGAAAGGGTGGGGTTCTCCTGCAAGGAACATACACACAACATTTTTTTCCCCAGCACACTGCTATAGCCAGCAACAGATCTGCCATTTCTACTGTAGATAAAAATGCAAAAGTCTTTGTTGCACACATTTGCAAATGTATGTTTAAGCCATCCTGCCACGCCAAGGCGCTTTTGCATATAGGATGGTCCTACTCTAAACAATGAGAGTCCCTATATTTGGGCCATACATATGTGTTTTTAAATTGAGAGCTAACTTACCAAAGAGGTACCCCAGAAGCCTCCAAATAGCAATCCAATGTCAGCACTCCCCCTCAGCTACTGACACCAACATGCCTCTCAGACAAATACAAAAGTGGAAGCTGTTCAAATCAATTTATAGGCCATAACAGGTGCTGAAAGGGTGGGGTTCTCCTGCAAGGAACATACACACAACATTTTTTTCCCCAGCACACTGCTATAGCCAGCAACAGATCTGCCATTTCTACTGTAGATAAAAATGCAAAAGTCTTTGTTGCACACATTTGCAAATGTATGTTTAAGCCATCCTGCCACGCCAAGGCGCTTTTGCATATAGGATGGTCCTACTCTAAACAATGAGAGTCCCTATATTTGGGCCATACATATGTGTTTTTAAATTGAGAGCTAACTTACCAAAGAGGTACCCCAGAAGCCTCCAAATAGCAATCCAATGTCAGCACTCCCCCTCAGCTACTGACACCAACATGCCTCTCAGACAAATACAAAAGTGGAAGCTGCTCAAATCAATTTATAGGCCATAACAGGTGCTGAAAGGGTGGGGTTCTCCTGCAAGGAACATACACACATTTTTTTCCCCAGCACACTGCTATAGCCAGCAACAGATCTGCCATTTCTACTGTAGATAAAAATGCAAAAGTCTTTGTTGCACACATTTGCAAATGTATGTTTAAGCCATCCTGCCACGCCAAGGCGCTTTTGCATATAGGATGGTCCTACTCTAAACAATGAGAGTCCCTATATTTGGGCCATACATATGTGTTTTTAAATTGAGAGCTAACTTACCAAAGAGGTACCCCAGAAGCCTCCAAATAGCAATCCAATGTCAGCACTCCCCCTCAGCTACTGACACCAACATGCCTCTCAGACAAATACAAAAGTGGAAGCTGCTCAAATCAATTTATAGGCCATAACAGGTGCTGAAAGGGTGGGGTTCTCCTGCAAGGAACATACACACAACATTTTTTTCCCCAGCACACTGCTATAGCCAGCAACAGATCTGCCATTTCTACTGTAGATAAAAATGCAAAAGTCTTTGTTGCACACATTTGCAAATGTATGTTTAAGCCATCCTGCCACGCCAAGGCGCTTTTGCATATAGGATGGTCCTACTCTAAACAATGAGAGTCCCTATATTTGGGCCATACATATGTGTTTTTAAATTGAGAGCTAACTTACCAAAGAGGTACCCCAGAAGCCTCCAAATAGCAATCCAATGTCAGCACTCCCCCTCAGCTACTGACACCAACATGCCTCTCAGACAAATACAAAAGTGGAAGCTGCTCAAATCAATTTATAGGCCATAACAGGTGCTGAAAGGGTGGGGTTCTCCTGCAAGGAACATACACACAACATTTTTTTCCCCAGCACACTGCTATAGCCAGCAACAGATCTGCCATTTCTACTGTAGATAAAAATGCAAAAGTCTTTGTTGCACACATTTGCAAATGTATGTTTAAGCCATCCTGCCACGCCAAGGCGCCGGTTGCCAGCTAGCCGGCCCCACTGCTCAGCGCACAGACTGTCATGCCGGAATTCTTGCATGACAGTCTGTGCGCTGAGAAATGGGGCCGGCTCTACACTTACTTCCTGGTGGCCGCGCGTCCTCTTCTCCCCTCCTCTTCTATGAATGGATCTGGCGATATGTCGTACGGGACGCGCACCATGTGATAGGTGCCGTCCCATGTGATAGATGAGACTACACAGCGCCGCAAGGCGAACAAGGTAAGGCGGGGGGGGGGGGGGGGGGCAGTTTGTGTGCCAGAATATCTAAAGTATGTGAGTGCCAGGGTATCTAAAGTATGTGGTTGCCAGGGTATCTAAAGTATGTGGTTGCCAGGGTATCTAAAGTATGTGAGTGCCGGGGTATCTAAAGTATGTGGGTGCCAGGGTACCTAAAGTATGTGGGTGCCAGGGTATCTAAAGTATGTGGGTGCCAGGGTACCTAAAGTATGTGATAGGTGCCAGGGTATCTAAAGTATGTGGGTGCCAGGGTACCTAAAGTATGTGGGTGCCAGGGTACCTAAAGTATGTGATAGGTGCCAGGGTATCTAAAGTATGTGATAGGTGCCAGGGTATCTAAAGTATGTGGGTGCCAGGGTACCTAAAGTATGTGGGTGCCAGGGTACCTAAAGTATGTGATAGGTGCCAGGGTATCTAAAGTATGTGGGTGCCAGGGTACCTAAAGTATGTGGGTGCCAGGGTATCTAAAGTATGTGGGTGCCAGGGTACCTAAAGTATGTGGGTGCCAGGGTACCTAAAGTATGTGGGTGCCAGGGTACCTAAAGTATGTGATAGGTGCCAGGGTATCTAAAGTATGTGATAGGTGCCAGGGTATCTAAAGTATGTGGGTGCCAGGGTACCTAAAGTATGTGGGTGCCAGGGTATCTAAAGTATGTGGGTGCCAGGGTACCTAAAGTATGTGGGTGCCAGGGTATCTAAAGTATGTGGGTGCCAGGGTACCTAAAGTATGTGGGTGCCAGGGTATCTAAAGTATGTGGTTGCCAGGGTATCTAAAGTATGTGGGTGCCAGGGTTCCTAAAGTATGTGGGTGCCAGGGTACCTAAAGTATGTGGGTGCCAGGGTACCTAAAGTATGTCGGTGCCAGGGTACATAAAGTATGTGGTTGCCAGGGTATCTAAAGCATGTGGTTGCCAGGGTATCTAAAGTATGTGATTGCCAGGGTATCTAAAGTATGTGTGTGACAGTGTATCTATAGTATGTGTGTGTGTGACACGGTATGATTATAGTGTGTATGTGTGTAACAGTATAATTATAGTATGTGTGTGTGTGTGACAGGGTATGATTATAGTGTGTATGTGTGTGTGTGTGTGTGTGTGTGTGTGTGTGACAGGGTATGATTATAGTGTGTATGTGTTTGGCAGGGTATGAGCATAGTGTGTATGTGTGTGACAGTGTAACTATAGTATGTTTTGTGTGTGACAGGGTATGACTATTGTATGTGTGTGGGGGCCAGCGTATGACCATAATGTGTGTGTGTGGGGGCCGGCGTATGACCATAATGTGTGTGTGTGGGGGCCGGCGTATGACTATAATGTGTGTGTGGGGGCCGGCATATGACTATAATGTGTGTGTGGGGGGCGGTGTATGACTATAATGTGTGTGGGGGGGGTCGGTGTATGACTATAATGTGTGGATGGGGGGGTCTTAATATAATGTGGGAGGTAGGCTGGTTAATCTAATGATGAATTGCAGGTAGGGGCTAATTATTGGGTGCTATTCAATTTGTGGGGGGATGGAGGGGCAATTTAATGGTGGGGCCTATCAATTTAAGATAGGGTGATTGGATTTTTAATTTAATGCTGGGGTGGTTTGGGAGCTATTAATTGAATGTGGGGCTGTTTGTGGAAAATGAGGTCTATTTATTAAATGTGATTATGAGTTATTTAATGCCTGGGGTGGTTGTAGGTAATGGATATATTTATTAAACTTAAATGCTATTTAATTTCTTGCTGGGGTTGTTTGGAGAGAGGGAAATAGTTTTATTTATTAAATGGGAATGCTATTTAATGTCAGGGCTAGTTGGAGGAAAATAGATGTATTTATCAAGTGTGAATACTAGTATTTTAATGAGTGGCTGCAGTGAGGCCTAATTTTAAAACGCGGATGCTATATTGATTTAACACCAGGGCTAAATTTCATGTACTCATTTTTTTCTCCAAATAGGGCATCCAACATTACAGGATCCAGACAAGCAGCAACTGATCTAAAGGACACCAGCAGCCACAAGTGGTGACCATGACAAGACAGATAGGAGAGACCAGGACAGTCTGCCAACTGTTTTGAATTTGGTGGGTGACTGACCCACTTAGTCAGGATTTGGTCTGACAGTTGGGAGATATGTCCTGCTTTACACTGTACTGCTTGTTAAGGCAGAACTGCGTGCACCTAACAGTAGTGCACACAGTATTGCCTGTGTATTTGTCAAAAATTTGTCTAATAGCCAAATTACATTATAGGAGCCCCCATGACTTAAGTGCCCGGGCCCCCCGAGCCTTAATCCAGTTCTGGTAAGCAGGAGGAATCTGTGCTCCCAGTCCCGCCCAGGACACAGCCTGCAGAGCAAGCCGAGGAGCTCTAAGTCTCACGAGATTTATTAATCTCATGAGACTAAGAGCTTGCCTGCTCACTCTACAGGAATGTCAGCAGCATCAGAAGCATAGATAAGTACAGTGGGCTGGGGGTGTCATAATGTATCTGGAGGGTGGCGTAATGTGGATGGGGAGGGTCTGATAAATGTAATGTTTTATTATAATGTATGTAGCAATGCACCATTTTGACCACGCCCCCAACATAATGTAGCTACGCCCTTGGCGGCACCGCCACTGCGCTGCAGCACACATTTTTTTCCTGATCATCAACAGAGGTGGGCCTGTGTGCTTTAGATGGCAGGGCTGATTTTTAGTCCCAGTCCGGCCCTGCTCCTGAATGTTCACATGTTCTAGCATACATGCACAGCCGCCGTCACTAGTAATTGGCACTTACACCAGAACTGTAGCTGGTGCAAGTGACGCTGCTACGTGAGCTTGAGCTTGGCATGCCCTTAATCTAAATTGTCTACGTACATACGGTCATTTCTCTCCCCTTTCCATCCCTGAAATCGTAGGCTGTAGTAAAGATCGTTTGCGCTCGAAGATGAATTGTACCTTGTTCTTCCTGGACAGGTACCAACTGCTTTTTGCAACAAAACACATATGACATCAGAAAATAAAATGCTCATATATTATTGTTTGAAAACTAACATTGCATACTGTACGTGTATTGTGTAAGAGAAAATGTAAACTATGTGCAGTTTCATTTTTCTTTCATATGAATAAAATTGTTTGAATTTGCATGCAAAGTTCTGTAAAATACAACTAGAACCCCATACAATGATCACCACTGGCTATATGTTATGTTGTAATATTAGTTCATTTTTGTTAATGTCATCATTACACATTAACAAATTACATGATTTCTAATAAAATTTAAATGCATGATTAGAAATCAATCATCATCAGTTAATACTGAAGTGTGACTTGAATACCCCCTGCTATTTCCAAACTAATTTTCCGAATGGCTTGTAAATGGATTGTTCAAAAGATATTACTTTTAGTATTTTACACCTGACTCTCCACATTGTCTTCTTTTTGATTGTTTTATCTGCATTGATGTTGTCAGGAATAATATAGCATCCTCTATAGTTTACCAGCAGAAATAATTCCTCTTTTGAGAATTTTCTTTCTCATGTTTAATTTTGTTTTCCAGTCCAAAATGAGGTAACACTGTGATCGGATTATGTGCATCATGAGTAGAGATGTTCACTGACCCCCGTGTTCTGGTTTTGGTTTTGGGTCTGGATTAACTTCGTGTTTTGGTTTTGGTAAAACCACTCTTGCAGGTTTTGGTTTTGGATCCATATTTTTTTCCAAAATGCCTTTTTTTTTAGCTAAAATCACATAATTTTGCCTTTTTTACCCCTACATTATTATTAACCTCAATAACACTAATTTCAAGTCATTTGCAGTCAATTTGAACCATCTCACCGGTCACAATATTATTTTCATACACTTTCAAACATAGACTGCAGCGACCTGGCTGGATGTTAAGCGACATAGCAATGACTCAAACACACGGCAGTTCCAAGCACATCTAGGAAACATTGCCACACAGCAGTGTCAGTGAAGAAAGTGGTGCAAGATGGAATTGTCCTTGGATCATGAAATCAATTATGCTACATTTGATCGCTCCACACGTTCCTTGAGTAACTGTGGTAATTCTACAGCTAATACATGGCGACGAGCGCTGGAATTCACCATTACAGAAGTCACAGACAGCATGCAGGAGATGCTGTTGGGTCAAGTGATTCCCCTAATGAGACTTTTAGAAAAGCAGCTAGAGAAATTGAAGGAGGAGACTATGCAATTCCACTAACTATGTAGGACTTGTAGATCAAGTACTTCTTTCGCTTCGCCAGGATCCGAGAGTTATCAAATCTTGAAATCGGATCACTACATTTTGGCAACTGTGCATGAACCTAGGTTTAAGAGCTATGTCCTCTCTTTCTTTCCAGCTAACCCAGATCTCAAGAGATGCAATGAGCTCCTGGTCAGCAAGCTGACAGATCAAGTGGTACATGACACAACGACTCCTCCTCCCTCAGTTTCTTTGACTACTTCTGCTAGGAAAAAACGTAACTTTCCCAAGAGACACAGAGCTGAGTCAACACAACATTTTGACATTTGGTCTGGTCTAAATGAATTGCCCAAAAATCATGACAACTCTCTCATAAAATAAACTACAAATTCCATGGGAAAGGTCATTACCTGCAATTACATCTAAGTACAGAGACTTCTGTAATGGGGAATTTCAGCGGGGATGAATTAGTATTGATGATGTACACACTGATGAGGGTGAGGATGATGACAGTGCAGGGGCGCACACAGGGGGGGTTCCTAGTCTCTGGTAACCCGTGTCCTGCCTGGTATGGCTTACACTTTCTTTTTTTTCAACCCGGCTCGGGCGGGGGAAGGGGGAAGGGGCCAGCGTGCGGAGGGGGGGGTGGGTGACAATCAAATCATTGGTGTTCAGTGGCAGCAACAGGCAGCCAATCGTGAGGCTGCCTGATGCTGCTTGGCCTCAGACAGGAAGCGCTCACTTCACTTCCTGTCTGAGCAGTGAGGAGGGATGCAGCAGAAGTGCACCTAAAGGTAAGTGAGAAGTGGTGATGTCTGTGGTGTGTGTGTGTTTTGATGTCAATGTGTGTCTGTGTGTTAAGACGGGGGCTTGTGGCAGTGTAATGTGTGTGATGGCACAGGGGGCTTGTGGAAATATAGTGTGTGTGTGATGGAATGGGGCTTGTGACAACGTAATGTGTGTGTGTGATGGCACAGGGCTTGTGGCAATGTAGTGTGTGTGTGATGGCACGGGGCTAGTGCCAATGTAGTGTATGTGATGGCACAAGGGGCTTGTGGCAATGTAATGTGTGAGGTAGGTAGTGTCTAATTAATGGGTGTTATTTTGTTTGTGTGGTGATGGTGGGGCAATTTAATTTAATTGTGGGGTTGGTGCAGACTTATTAATGTAGGGTGGGATGATTCATTTAATGTTGGGGTGGTTTGGGATCTATTAATTAAATGTGTGGCTGATTTTTGGAAAAAGCACTGCTATTTCTTAAAACTTAATGCAAGTTATTTAATGTATGGTTGGAAATAGGTTTATTTAATAAATGTGATTACAATTAATGTTGGGTTTGTTTGGGGGAAATAGGTCTTTTTATTAAAGGTGAATACATTATTTTGCAGTTGGGCTGGTTACAAGAAAGGGGCACTAATAATAAATCATGAGTTGTTTTGATTTAATATCGGACTGCATAGAGGCAGGTAGGCCTACTGTGTTCACTCATTGCTGATATTTCTATATCTCATGTACCTATTCTGTTTCCAAACAAGGGCCCAACAATCCAGGATCCAGACAAGCACAACTGAGCTTAGGACACGAGCAGCAGCAACAAGTATTGAAAGCAGGAAGAACAGGTAGGCGAGAGCAGGACAGTCTGCCAACTGTCCTGATTCTGGTGGGGCAGTCCTGAGTTTGGAGACTGACCCACTCTTTCAGGACTTTGTCCCAACTACAGGGACAGTTGGGAGGTATATCCCACTTCACACTGCTCTGCTCATGAACGAGGAGCTGCATGCTCCTAACAGTAGTGCACGCAGCATTACTCATGTATTTAAAGGGGGTTTGGAAGAGTTGGAGAACTACCTAGCACTGTCTAAAATTATAGCCACACCCCAATGCATTCTGGTCACGCCCACTGGTGGTGTACCGTGGAAACCCCCTCCTCAAATCCTGCGATTGGCCCTGCTGCGTATATTGCAGGTGCTCGGATCTAGCTGAGAGAAGGGAGCTAGCTGATGCTGGTATGCTTGTTAATATTTTGGGTTAAATGGCATTTTGGCAATTTTATGTTTTTCTACAGTAAACTTTCACCTTTGTAAGAGAGGTGTTTTTTTTCTTTAAAAAGGTGCAATCTTTTTTTATTACATTTTTGTTTCCCTGACTTAAAACCACTATGTACTTGAACATAGGCTTTAGCACATTATGTAGAGGGATTAGTATCATCATGACTGAGACTGCAGAGTGACAAGAACAATGTGACTGAAGACTGGAGAGTGACAAGAATACTGCCACCTCTCCTATTTCTGGGTGAGCTATGGCAAAGTAGAATGTGACTGCAGATTTTTAACAACACTGACAGCCCTATTATTTCTATTTCAGCACTGACAATGACCAATGGCACATAAACAGTAGACTGGCAACAACACCGGCACCTCTCCTGTTTCTGTGTGAGCTATAACAACATAGTACAATGTGACTGGAGATTTTTTAGAACACTGACAACCCTATTATTTCTATTTCAGCAATGACAATTTGCAATGGAGCAATGGCACGTAAACTGTACATTGGCATAACACAGTACAATGTGACTGCAGATTTTGAAGTACAGTGACAGCCCTATTATTTCTATTTCAGCAATGACAGTTTGTAATGGCACGTAGACTGTAGACCTGCCAACAATACTGGCACCTCTCCTGTTTCTGTATAAGCTATAATAACACAGTACAATGTGACTGCAGATTTTGAAAAACACTGACACCTCTCCTTTTTCTGCGTGAGCTATAACTCAGTAGACTGCCAACAACCCTGCTACCCCTTCTGTGCCTCTCTGTGAAATGGCGCTGGAGGCATGTACTTATAGAATCCAAAACTTGTGAGACCCGATGACGAAATGATGACGTTTTGCCTTGTTTTCAGTTCTGAGTGCCCACAAAAGTACTGACCCAGCTCGGCTCGGGACTCGGATCTCCAATGTTCGGGTGGGCTTGGTTTTCAAGAAACAGAGCCCGAGCATCTCTATAAGAAATGAGCTGTTTGAAAAGTTGCTTCTTTATGGCAGAAGATAGGCAGCAGGACTTCTAGGCCAGGCACCAAAACTTTTATGCCCTGCACCATTCCACAAGTTGGTGAAAAATCATAATGACAACCAAATTTCAAAAAGAATGAAGTACAAATACCTGCTGAAAAGGTTCTGAAAATTGACCAATAATGGTCTTAAAGAGTAAAAAAACAAATGACTTCAGCTGTCAATATTGAAATGTGGAAACAAATCACAATACTATTATTGTATGAAGTATAGATGAATTTAAAAAAAATAGATTCCAAAAAGAGGCTAAAGGACAAATAAAGGGACATCTGAGCATCACTATTGGGCTTAACGGCTATAGTTTTATTTAAAAGCCTGCAGACTCTAAAGTTTGTCCTGGCTATAGGATTGGCAATAAATGTAGCTCTTTATTTAAATGACATTCAAATATACAATTCAAAGTACTAAACTACATGCAATTATAAACAAAGCACCAATGGTACAATAGGCATTCACAATGACATCAACAATGCAGCAGATATATGTATACATTAAACTCTGTCTATCAATAAAGGCCTTATTTTACTAGGCAATCAAATAGCACTCTCCAACATTTAAATGTTGGGGACCCCTCTGAAGAATTATGCACAAATAATGGATGATCTGTAAAAAAGATGCAGTTGCTTTCTGTCAAAATTGCTTTTTATAGTAATGTTACTGTGAAGTCAATTAGGTGGACAAGTGAACCAAGTCCTGAACTGGTTAATCAAGGCTTACGAATATTTGTCTTTAGTTTATTTTAAAGCATGGAGTGTGAAGGGGTTCAGGTGAGTACTCTCTTAAGTCTTTATACTGAGGGCCAGTTTGCATACAGCTTCTAGATAGACTGCTTACCCTGTCATAAATCTAACTTCTGTCCTAGCTGTAGGTTCTTCTTACTATGGGGCCTATTTATGTAGCACCGCATATTATGATAGATACTTTACAATCCTCATTGCATAGATGAGGATTGAAAGATATCTCAAATTTATTAAAAAATCAAAATGAGAACAGTTGTTCCGAAAAACAGCTGTTCCTGTAAAGTCTTACACTTACTTTTTATGGGCTCTTTACTTGTGTTCCTCTGCGATGTGGTTTCCGGCTTGCTTTGAATCCCTGTGCGCATGCGCCAACCGAAAAGCTCGGGCATGCGCACAGAGATCTGGACTACAAGATGGTGGGTCATGTGACTGGGAGGGATCACATGATCCCTCCACACATGCGCTGTCCAGCTCTGCTCTTCGGAGCAGAGCTGTTGGCAGTGAAACTTTTCAAATTTGTTAATGTACGCCAGCTTGAGCTGGCGTAAATTAACATGATTGAAAAGTTAATTTTGTTCATTGTTATATAGCATTACTGAGCACTCCCCAGACACTGTTATGGGGAGTGCTCAGAAAAATTATAAGAGATCCAAAGCTGCGATGCTACAATCATAATTAGCCATTTAGCGTTTAATCCCCGAAAACTGATGTTTTCAGGGGAAAACCTTTGATAAATAGGCCCCTTTATCTTATATTTTCCAGTTCTCTCAGTCTCTTACTCTGCTTTTCCAGTCAGAAAAGCTAAAACTCCTTCTTCCTGCAGTTCAGCACTTTCCCTCCAAAGCCCTGAAGCATTATGGGAACTATAGTTTGTAACTCCAAATGATATAAACATGGCTGCCAGCTATGCCAGAATATCTTAAAGGGATATCCCGCTTTAGCGGGATATCACGTTCTTACCCTTTTCATGCATCTGTATCTGCAAATGCAACACCTTCTCGTGCTGTGCTAGTACTTGTTGTAAAAACACCTGTTTGGCACATTAACAAAAAGTACAGTAGAATGATGTTATGTGTGTGGATTATAAAGCATAATAATGAAAAAGTGCTTCACATTTTATAAATCTTAAATTTAAACTTAACTTCACTTTGCCAGAAACGTATGTTCAAGGCATGCTTCACACTTATGCAATTATTTACAATGCCATCTGTTATTAGGCAAATGTGTATACATATTTCTATGACCAACTCATGCCAAAGTCTTCCCCATCTGACCAGTCCTAACATGATCAAATGTTATAGGGCCTGAGTCATTAAGGCAAAAAAGGAGTAAATGATCTCTGGGACAAACCATGTTACAATACAAGGGGTGCAAATGAGTTTATTATTTTACACAGGTTAAATACTGGCTGTTTTTTCATCTAGCACACAAATACTTAATAGCTTTATTACTATACTGAAATTTAAAGTGGATCTAGGACATGCTCTACCCCAACTATAAATCTGTCCCCACATTTTAAATTTACCTCCCCTCCAATGCAACATGGTTTTGCCCAGGTGCAAATGTTACTCCTTTTTTATGCTTTGCTCTCCTTAATGACTCAGGCCCATACATTTTATTTGGGTTGAAGCTTACCTGCGTGCAGCTTTTAAAAACAAATCCTTACAGCAATAGCAGCCATGGGACACCTAGAAACTCACCTGTCACAAGTTGGAATTAATGTAAAGAAATAGAAAAAGGCTGCAAGATTTTTTTTACTTACATTGTAGAAACAAAAAGACATTTCTCACAATAAAATCCACCCCCTCATTCTCCTATTGGCACATTTATGACAGAATTATTGAGCAGGGGGCTGTAAAATAAGATATGTGAGATGATATATGCTATTGATTTGGAATTGGTTGCTATACCTTGGGAAAACATTATTTTTTGCTTTCTTTTTCTATGACATCATTCAATTGCATCAACAATGATTTTCTCAGCTGATTCTATATCTAACAATCAAGATGTCATTACTGACACTATTGCTTGACTCTGACTTATGAAAAACAGAAATGCAATGACTAATTTAAAGTCTAGCTCTGACTTCCCAAATCCAGCCTCAGGGACTGATAACAGTGCATGTTTTCCTTATGTCCTTGCTGGAGCACAGATGTAATCATTACTGACTGACACATTTAAAAGATCCACAGGTGGTATAATTATTTCCCTTGTGACCTGGAAAACCTGCACTGTTAGGGCTCCCTGAGGACTAGGCGTAGAAAACACTGATATTGCCTTTTCATTCACTTGGGCTTCTGTGACATGTGTGTGAAAGAGTTAATCAGAAAAAAACCCACCTAGGAGTAAATAACTGATTAATTTCTGCATTTTTATGTACAAACAGAAATAGCAGCTCCTTTGCTGGCTATAGCAGTGTGCTGGGGGATTTTTCTCTGTGTTTGTTTCTTCCAGGATAACCCCACCCTTTCAAGCACCTGCTATGAGCCTATAAATTGAGCAACTTCCACTTATGTTTTGTTTGTTTGAGAGGCATGTTTGGCATTGGTAGCTGATAGGGGAGTGCTGGTGCTGTATTGCCATTTGGAGGAAGTTGGGGTACCACTTGAAAAGTTAGTTCTCAATTTAAAAACACATATATGTCATACTTGCCAACTTTGGCAGGTTGTTATGGGGGAGATCAGGGGGGGGGTGGGGGCGGGGCTCAGTGAATGGTGCGTCATTGTGTCCCCACCCCCTAACTTCACACAACCTTTCTAAGCCTATTTTAACAGGGGACAGAGTCACTATGATGCGCAAATCATGTCATAAGCCCCCCGCCACCCAACTAAACACATGGATAGTAATCGGGAGGTTTGCCTGTTCTCCCAGGAATTCGAGAGTCTCCCGGACATTCTGAGAGAGTAGGCAACTATGATATATTTATGGTCCAAAAATTGGGACTCTCACTTTTTAGCGTTAGGACCACACTACTGGTTGAAGCATCTTGACAGGGCGGGTGGCTTTCCATGCATTTGCAAAAGTGAGCAACTGAGATTTCTGCATTTTTTTTGTACAAGTATAAATAGCAGCTCTTTTGCTGGTTATAACAGTGCGCTAGGGATTTTTGATACTCTTAGGGAGTCTTTAGTTACTCCCTGGCTTATCACAAAATGTATTCACAACCTAGTGTTATCGTTACTATAAGCCAAACAAGCACCAACCAATTCCCTGAATACATGTAGCGTTATAAAATGTAAACTATATCTGACATGGGAATTATTTAAGAAAACAAAGGCAAAACATTGAATAAAAATAGTCATAACAATTTGACAGACAGAAACAGTTTCTTAAACTAAAGCAGAAATAAAACACAGAAACAAAAGAACTACACTCACATACTCTTTCACAATCTGCCATCTAAAAGGTTTGGACAATTTCTCACTTGCAGACTGATCTCAAAAACTGACAGCTTTCATCATATTTCACTGCTTTTGAAGTCTTTTTCTTCCTTCTTCTCCCCCTTATGTGACCTTGCTAAATAATTCTTGATATTTTGTTACTTTCACAGGTTACACATTTATACAGGAGTCCTCACAGTCATTATTATGAAATGTAATCCTTTAATCTGTTATGTTTCCCATAAGGAACATATGATGAACTGTATTAACCATGTGGTTCTTTCTGGCCCAAGGAATTTATGCTACTTTTTATATAGTTAATCATTTCAGATAAAATGATACCATTAACATATTATTTTTATAATTATTATAATTAGGCTATAATCATTAGTCATCTTGACTTGTGGCAAACAACATACAGGCAGTAATAATATCATAGTCCTCACACCATTATTGGTTAAGGAGAGAATGAAGAAGCACAGTATGTTGGGGGAACAGGAGAGGATGTTAGGTTTAGTGATAATAAATTAAGAATAGATTAGTTCAATTATTATCATCACCACCCTATTTACAACATCTGCATTTTATGTCTTTATCCAAATCTAAGTAAAGTCTGTTGCCCTTTCATGCTCTACCCCCCTTTCAACATAACCATTATCTTATCTCATAATCGGAATCTTGGACTAGATCTTCAGAATTGAGCAACTGAAAACTTTCAGATGTTGCATGGTTTATGTTCATTAGAGCCACCAATAAATATATTTTTTGTTTATTTAACCAAATGCTGTTATTCGTGTTTCTGAGTTTGTGTCACACGGTCAACAGGGATACTGCATGAGGACATTATGATGCTTTGAGTTTCAGGTGCTGCTGTTTGTAAGTGTGGTGAGAGGTTGCTCTTAAATCAATTAATTCCACCAGTATATAAATCAGCTTGTTCCATGGAACTTGTGAGGCTAATTTCAGCATTACTATTGATTCCTTATTTACTCACATTGGCTACATGTACTTCTGAAAACATCTCCTCACCGGCCTCCCCCACTCCCACCTCGTCAATCTTTACTCTATACTCAACGCGGTTGCAAGACTTATATTCCTTTCACGCTGCTCTTCCTCTGCCTCCCCTCTCTGCCTTTCCCCTACAGAATCCTCTTCAAACTCCTCACACTTCCCTACAAGGCCTTCTCCCACTCCAGAGCCCCTTATATCTCTAACCTCCTCTCCATTCACAGTCCTGCCTGTTTCCTGCTCTTGTCCAATGACCGTCACCTCTCCTCTGCACTGATCACCTCATCCCACACTAGAATTTAAGATTTTTCCTGGACTGCCCTCATCAACTGGAAGCACCTTCCTCGCTCCATTCATCTGTTCCCTAATTTGAGCACCTTCAGACCGTCACTCAAAACCCATCTGTTCCTCAAAGCCTACCAGCCATTCACCTAACCTTCTCCATGCTTGTTCTCCTCATCTCCTTCTTCCCTGTTCACGCATCTCTTGCACTTGATCCTCTTCACTGACTCCTCTTTTTCCTGCTATATGTTTGCCCTCTCTTTAGTATGTAAGCTCTTACAAGCAGGGCCCTCTTACCTTCTGTTTCAATACTATTCTTCTCCTCCACGTCACTGTACTTGCTATGCTTAGAGCTATTGCAGTCATGGTTTTACTCGCTTGGTTCTCTACTGTTGTACCCTATATGGTCTACTGTTTGCATTTTGTACGACGCTGCAGAAATCTTCTGGTGCCATATAAAGGATAATAACAATAATCTTCACCCATTTGAGTTTGATACATGTTAGTCGATGACTTCTCTTAGCCACATTTTGGGTCCGTATTTTTGTTTCAGCATTTTTAATTTACATTATTATGAACAGAACAAACAAAAGGATGTACTGGAAAAGAGAACAACAAATAACGGTTCAATATAGCACAATAGATTACTGCAAAACTGTGAAAATTTTGAAATGTAAAGGAGGTAGCAATTCTCACAATGATCAATAGGTGTTTTAGCCACTAGCCAGTGGGCACAAAAAAACAGTCAGTACCACTACCTCAAATCAAGCAAATCAAGACCAGGCCCACCAAATCAAGATAGAATTGTATACAATTCAGCTGATGTAAAATTGCTGCAACTGCTGTATCTAGGCTGTCTTGAATTGGCAGTTTTCAATTGAAGTAGAGAATCTCTGCTGTATAATTGAAACATACTTAGAAAGGTTCCGTCACACAGATAACTGGGAGCTTCCCCTGGAGTAATAATCTTAAGATTTTCTCCTAATAAAGATATTGGGGGTGCTATCTCATAACTGCAAGAAACAGAGACTGTATATAAAAAAGAAAAAAAAAAAAAGGTTGAGTTTTGAGAGATGCACTGCAGCTCACCAGAGTTATAGGATCAAACTTACTCAAGGTCTAAAACTTAACTTTTATTAGTCAGATAAAATAAAATAAAATAAAAAAATATAGTAGATTAGCGAAATGTAGTGGTATCAAAGTGCAAAAGTGTAAGGTGAAAATAAAATATGCTGGATGCACTCCTATTCCAGAAATCTATAATCAAATAAATAAAGATCCCCATGTAGTGGGTTTCATATAACAATATGCATAGATTATAAAATTTAGAGTCTGTAAGGCATCACGTTTGAAAATAACAAGTAGGTATCTCCCCTACAGAGATGTCATAGTCAAATCTAAAATAATATAAGATGGCATAGGTACTCCCACATCTCTCTAATGATGTAACTTTATCACCTCTCAATATAAAGAGGTATTAGACACCGATAGTTTATGAACAAATGCAGTCTGATCTAGTATTCAAGCAATAAGAACATAAATTGCTAACTGCCTATTTATGCTCCGCTTAACTATGGAAAGAAGGAGCTTGATTGCATAATGACCACGAGATGATTTACGGGGAGTGCTTTGCTGACTACCTATCTATGCTCCGCTGTAACAGTTATGTAACATGTGCAACAATGCAGTAATGTAGGGAATAAAATATGGAGTACTTGCCTTACTCTAGATCAACGCTGGCCGGCCGGTGGTGTGGAGTCTAACGAACCCCCTGGTGTTCACCAAGAACCGCCGCAAGGCGGGATGGGCATCGCTGTGGAGGATCGCAGGTTGCGGTCCACTGGTATGCCTCTAGAGGTAAGGATGTAGGAGGTAGCTCACGATCACACTGGAACTAGAAAGTAAGTATGAACCACTCCGTGGTCAGGATAGCCGAGGTCTGGTCCACTGGATACAGATAATGCGTGGTACAACAAGCCTGGGTCTGGTACACTGGAGCGGAGATATATACGCGGTCTGCAAGCCTGGGTCTGGTACACTGGAGCGGAGATATAAACGTGGTCAGCAAGCCTGGGTATGGTACACTGGAGCGGAGATATATACGTGGTCAGCAAGCCTGGGTCTGGTACACTGGAGCAGAGATTAATACGTGGTCAGCAAGCCTGGGTCTGGTACACTGGAGCAGAGAAGCCTGGAAGTCAGCAAAGCAGGTCTGGTACACAAGGAATCCACACTGAAAACACCAAGTCAGGGAACAGAGGAAGTTGCTCTGACGCTGCCCAGGTGTCAGAGCAGGGTTTTCATAGTTTGCAGTTTTGAATTCCCCGTCCTGTGTTGTCATGTGACAGCACTGCCGAGACCCGGAAGAGAGAGATCGTGGCGCTGGAACGGGGACAGGTGAGTTTGTAACATCCGCTAGCTTTGGGTTTAAGGAGCCTCTGAATAGTGCCAAGTATCTGATAATCTTTGGAAAGGGTGCTCACAGCGCAACGCCGACGCGCGTTTCGTTAAGCTTTTTCAAGGCCAAAGAGTCAGTGCATCTGACAGGTTTTTAATACTCTGCGGGGAACTCGCCTCTTTCATGACGTTTGATTCCAATTGCCAATAGGCATATTAGATTCAATATAACAATGATTGGCATCAAGTTGGACCAATCATTCCCTAATTATAAAGAGAACCACCTGTTATGGGGATTGGTTGATCGTAGGATTCGTCATTCCCGCATCCCTATATACGATATAGCTGGTATGAAAACTATGTATAACTGAAACATGCCATAATCACCTAAGCACCTTTGGTTGTGGCACAACACCTATGTATGGGTCTGTTAATATATAATGCAATAGGTTGTAATATTTAATTGACATATATTACAAAATGTAAAGCTAGCCCACCCTGCTTTCATATATATGTCATCATGTTAAAGGCTGAAATGTTTGTAGGGTTAGGACACAACCCGCGTTTAGGCAAATTACATTAAGGTGACAGCTTTTGCTGTATTTATTCTGTAGTTCTGTGATGCCCAGAATGTCTTCACTTATAAATAGAGCATGTGTGGAGGAACTAAGAGCAAGATCACAGACAAATACTGTCTCATGAAGCAGACTGTAATATACTACCACACCGACCACACTTACTTCTCACCAAATACACCACCCGTTCACCGAAATACCTCTCACCCACTATTAGTCACAGACACCATCCCTCACCAACTAAAATACATTTCACTCATCTCCACTCCCTGGCACCATCCCACACCACCTATCACTCTGTGACACCCTACCTCACTGACTGGCATAACCATCACTGACCGCCACTCCCTGGCATCTTACCTCACCCACTAAAATACTTCTCACCCACAACCATATCCTGACAACATACCTCACCCACAGAAATACCCTCTCCAAAATCTGGCCCATAAAGAAAGCAGCAAAATAAATTGTCTACATTTTTTTTAAAATATAAATGAAATTGTCCTATCTGTCAATGGCACTTACTGCTATAGCTCTGTCATAGTACAAGTGGGGAACGGGAGCAGACTGCAAACCAGGGAGTTGAGCCTGTCAGGGTCTGTATTAAACACCATAGAATACAAAATCCTGGCTCCTCTTGACCAAATAAGCCACTAATAAGCCTCTAAAGCAAATGCTGACTCTATTAACTTTTGCCAGCACCTCTCTTAAAAAAAAAATGTATCCCACACCAGTGCCAATGGCCTCCCCAACCTTGATTCCTGGGTGATGGCACAAGTCACACAGACTTAGCCACTGCTCTGCTCTTTAGTCTCTGGTAATTAGCACACATCATTACAAAGTCCATCTATAGCTGATGGCTATCATTAAAACTTCATTTCACTTTAATATTTTATTGTAATTGTGTTTTATTAGGATCAATGCACCTTTTTGTTATGAATCTTCCTGTTTCTACCTTGTGCTGAGGAAAGTGTGGCCAATCAGATTACAGCAATACTGAGTATTTCAGGAGCCGAGAATGCTGATCTTGTTAGAGGCTATGACATGTGCATTCTTGTGATGGTGTTAATAAGGGCAGGGCTGCATGTGACAGGGGCAGAAAGATAAATAGTGAAAGAATAACCCAAATTAGTGAAGTGAGAGTTGTAGTACATTTAGTTGAATTAAAGTTGTACTAACTACTTAATCTGAGATGATGTTCACTGATAGGTACTCTGTTACTCAATTAGATTTGAAGACTTATTGAACAGATTCAATAGTCTCACTTTCAGAATTGCACAAACTTTTGCCGACATATTTGTGATATTTACAAAGTTCTACACACAGTAAGCAATTAATCAATGCTTGTCAAAAACAACACTGATATTTTACTCAGTCTATCTTGTTATGATTATTATTATTATTATTATTATTATTATTAATAGTCTTTATTTATAGAGTGTCACATGAGGTCCGCAGTACAGTTCAGAGGGAAAACAACAAGACAGTATATGATATAATAGCACAATACAGTAAACAGATAACACTACAGCTCTCAACACAGCTGCTGGGGTGCAAATGGCTATATTCTGCGCAGGCTGAAACCTGTGCCCATAAGTGTGACTTAAAGGTAGCTTTGAAAGCATACAAGTTACTGCAGTCATTTCCCTATGCAAGTGTGAAGTAAAAATAAATCAAGGCTCTAGTGATCACTTGTAGGGTTCACAATGTCACTGTAACTCTGATATGTTGTAACATTTAGTTCTGATGCAAAATGAACTCTTTGCTTTGCAAATGAAGGCTGGCTATTTGTGTACTGAATTTCCTTCCCATTTGTAGTGTTGTCACGTTTTTGAATCATAGCAATACAGTGACATATTTGTAGTATACAATTATATGTTAAATGTTAAATTCTCTTAAAAGATGATGACTCATAGAATCCATTCATCTGTATCCCCAATGTGTGCTGGACTCACAGAAGGAAGCCTATATATCAGAATCTAAAATGCATGAGTCATAGACAAAATATACATTGCAATAAAACTATTACTGTCTATGATGTGGGCAATATGTACAGTCTCTGCAGTCAGTTTTGAAAAACATGATTTTTATGTGTATAGTTCTAGATTAATGCTAGTGGCACACAGGCTTTTAAGATCATCACCGTTGTCAATTCAGTATTTGCCAGCTGAAAAGCTGTCTCTGGGAAACTGACTTTTCCTTTCCCTATTTTGTGTAACTGCACGAGTTCCAGTACAGCATTCTTTTCTTGGTAAAAAAGCGCAGCGTTCTAAAATCCCCATGTGACAGGTACCTTATACAAACTGTGAGGATGTGCCCTGCCGAGGTGCCCATGAAAAGGACGAAGATAAAAGTGATGGAGAAAGAAGAAGTGGAGAGATGAACCAAAGAGAAAATATGAAGAAGGAAGAAGATTCACCGTTCCTGGGATCCAGCAGCGGTGAGTTCCAATCCTTTTTCCTACAGATGCCGGTAACAGTGGGCAGCTGAGTCAATCAGGGCTCAGCTTCCTCTGTTGGCCAATTAGAGGCCGGGAAAAGGGAGCCAATCATTGCTCCCCTTCAGCTGTTTGAATCTTTGTCACCGCTCTGAGCCAATCAAGGCTCGCCACACCATCGAGCAAAGACGAGACATCTGCTCGCCAGCGGCTATACAAGCCAACTCAGTTCAGCGACGGAGCCCTGAAAAGAGGACTTCAGGGGATGTCCAGAAGAAAACAAGAGGAAGACATCGGCCTTGTAACGGCTAAGAGCTATCCTGACTCAAGAAGAAGGTAGCGGCCCAGAAGACGTTGGAAGAAGCATTTCGCCAGAAAGAAGGAAGACACCGAGATCAAACTAAGAAGATAACAATGGTCGGGAGCCCTTGCAAGGGCTTAGAGCGCCGTCGCCCAGAAGACAGTGGTGACCAACACGCCGAAGAGGCGCCGCCAGCTGGAGCGTCTAGAAGACCCAAAGACACTAGGGCAAGTTGAGTATCCTGCACGGAGCAGGTAAGTATAATTACTATTCTTAGGAAGTGCACAAGACCCGTGGGCCATTCGGCCATAAGGCCTGTGGGACATGTAGTGAGCACAAGGCCCAGCACAGTTAGGGGTCGGTAGGTTTATTGGAGCATGCGGCCCCTTTGGTTTAGCTGGGCCCAGTAGTCTAGTAGAGCTGCAGGCCCTTTAAGTGGGCACCAGGCCCCTTTAGTTAATGATAGGGCACACGGCCCATAGTTATAAGGTCATAAGGCCCTTAGTTAGTCTCAGGGCACCAGGCCCTTAGTTCACAGGGCACAAGGCACTTGCATTTAGGCAGGGCAGAAGGCCCTACAGTTAGGTTGGGTATAAGACCCATAGTTATTGTAGGGCACAAGGCCCACAGTTAACTGGGCACCAGGCCCATGTGGTAGCAAGGCATCAGGCTCATGTAGTAGCCGGGCACCAGCCCCGTACAGTGTAGGAAGGTGCAAGGCCTTTTGTGTAGTGGTATGCTATATATATATATATATATTGATTCAATTTCTCACAGAATATGACAAAGGTCAGAAAAGGATTAAACATATACTGCATAAAAATTGGAACATTATTTGCATGTACCCTATATTAGACTCTGTGGTTTCAAAGAAACCTGATATTATATTCAAGAGAACAAAGAATTGAGAACACTTTTAACACCAAGGGGTAAATGTATGAACCTCCAGATTCTTCAACTCCGGCGACTTCAGCATCTTGAGCGCTTAAATTTAAAGCCGCGCTGCCTTGTAAAGGGAGACTTCCCTTTACAAGGCAGCGCCGCTTTAAATTTTCAGCACTGAAGACGCTGAACTCGCCGGAGTTGAATAATCCGGAGGTTCATACATTTACCCCCAAGTGTGTTGAATAATATAAGGGATAACAAGAATGAGACTTTTCTAGCGAAGCCTACTAATGGATTCTTCAAATATTCAATTTGTAGTGTTCGTATATTAGTGGATACTTCCAATAAGACCTCCTCAGATTCTTTTAATACTAATAAATTTAAGATCCAGAAGCTAATGATTTTTTATAAAACTTCAGTAGTGTATTTATTGGTGTGTCCATGCCATTTAAAATATAATGGAAAAACTAAGAGGGCCCTTAAACTGCATATACAAGAACATGCAAGGTTCATTAAGAATAGATTTGAATTACACTCCATTTCAAGACAATTTTATAAAGTGCATCCTAGAAGTTTGAGATTTAAAGCTATCGACCATGTGGTTTTGGGCACAAGAGTAGAGATTTGTAGAGAGTTGTATTGGATCTATAAACTGAGCACTTTGGCACCTTTGAGATTCAATGAAGTAATCAAAATAACACCTTTTATTAATTGATCATAATTATAAGGTTGTTAATATATTGTCTGTTTTCGCCATTTTCCTATACAGATATTTATTTAATTTAATCTTTTTTTATAATTTCTATTACATGTAGTTCATTTTTAATACACTGGTCTTTTTCTATGTATTTTTATATATATTTTTGGATGAAATAAGTAATGATTTTTATATACTTTTGGTAGTTATTGGCTGTATAAAATTAATGTTACCCATATGGGCTAAAAACCACCAACAAAATGGCGTCTATACATATGGGCTAAAAACCACCAAAAAAT
The DNA here is from genome assembly GCF_038048845.1 of Mixophyes fleayi. Lineage (NCBI taxonomy): Eukaryota > Metazoa > Chordata > Amphibia > Anura > Limnodynastidae > Mixophyes > Mixophyes fleayi. The sequence goes on along the minus strand of NC_134405.1, from coordinate 141,851,855 downwards.
GGGGTATGTACATCTTTGTTTAAAAATGTGTGCATTTTATGCTAACTTTTTTATGAGCAGTATTTTTGTATTTTAGACAATTATTAATTATTTGTATGTTATTATTTTTTGTATGTTATAATTGACTGTATGGTATTCTTTATGAACGTCTTGTCGTGGTTATGGGCACAAACCACCATAAAAATGGCGTCCACATTAGATGCATAAATGTGATCGCATTGTACTCTAATGATTTTTTTGAGTGACTCAGTTAGATACTGTGTAGTTGTAGTTAAGATAGGTCTTTAGTGAATATTGTTTTTTACTCATGAATGTATTATGTCCTTCCATGCTTCAATAGGAAGTGACATGATGCGCCCCTATGGTTTGTGGAGGAAAATGATAGCACTGTAAAGGCTTAAGTGTGGACATACCGGAAGGTTCGACAATTGATGGTGTGCTGATTGGCGTTCTTTGGAGACATGGAACTATTTAAAAAACTATTTTTGAGTGCTATTAAATACCTTTTGATAAAGTAATTCTGACGAAATGTGCATTGGAATTCTTATTCCTCACAGCTGAGATTGGGATCTTCTTTCTGGCCAGAAGTGTCTCCTTTACCAGAATATCATTGCTGTTTGAGGAGTTCAGATAAGCTTCATTGTTATTGTCTTAATGTATGGACATTTGGAATTCTGATTTTGTACCTTTTTTACGATTATTAAAACTTTTGTAATGTTTATTGTCAGTCTTATTGATTTGATTATATGGACCAGAAGAAAGTTTGATATGGTATGCATGTACTTATAAGTCTCTATTTATTGGATATCTATAGAGAACATATTTCTCTATATTACTCTTTCTGGAGTTCTAGTTCCTGTCTTGAATCCATTCTTATAACATGGAAAATTGAAGAGTTAGAGTCTTTCTGTTCATGCATCAGATAAACCATTAATAATTTGGTTTTTGGTATGCAGTTAGCCATCACATTTATATATCACTATTAATATTAAGGTGTAGTACACTGTGTGGTACTTCTGTTTTTTGTTTTGTATTTTAGGCTTCAGGTGCCTAATTTCAAGAAGCAGCCTACGATATGTTATTTTATAATTGTCTCTGGTTAGTTATTTCACTATTCACGTGGTATTAACGCTGTTGTTGCTTAATAAATATATATGTAATATATATTACTGCTACCCATAATTTTGTTTTGTTAGATATATCTTTGGTGGGGTTAGGCATATACCCAATGCCCTGGGAATGTTGGCTACTGTTCAGGGCCAAGGTGTTGTCAGCTGCCAAGGCCTGATTGGCTAATACACTCAAGATTAAACCCATACTAATTTTTTCGTTAATTTTTTTTTGCTTTGGAGAACAACTATTCTATTATATTTTTAAATTAATCAGCTTATACCCCTAACGTGAGTGTTCCCTGCTTTTCTCTCCTATCCTGACCTGGCCTACTTTCACTTGCTCTGACAAGCAAGTGTTATTTTACCCAATAAATAACACTCTGATATCAAACTATAGCTTTGATTACTTTATTAGCTTATCTCTTAGCTTATCTATTTACTACTAATTAAAAAATTAACTATATTTAACTCCATGAAAAATATAGAGCATATCTATATTAGATATTTTATTAGTCTATATTTCAAGGAGGAAGTTAAATGATGCTTGTAGGAATGTCCATGTTAAATTGAACTGTACTACTGCTCCAATCACCGGAGTGCTGTGTCACTAAAGAATTCCTATGTTTCAAGTATTTTTATTCTTATTGGACTTCAATATCTTCATGTACTGTACACGACTGAAAGAGGTTGTCATTCAAGGTGTGTGACTGCAGGGGATACATGAATCATTTCTTAGAGTATTGTTGCTGATATGTTATTTAAGTTTGAATCTGATTCAAGCCTAGAGTCATATTTACATACTGTACTGTTTATACTTTAAGGGAGCAGTTTAAGGTGAATGCTCCAGAGGTACCGCTTACATTATCTTGCATTATATTTCTGCCTAGAAATTCACAAGAATTGCTATTCTAACTCAATTGTCACTGTGTTTATTGCATATTTAAACCTGTGTCCATTATATTGTTCCATTGCTGCCAAGATGTTACATTTTATATCTGTATTTCTATTTTTGCTATAAAAAGGAACTGATTGACAATTTTGGTTTTTATTTTAAAAAATGCACCAAGTGGTTTCAGCACCCAATTAATTGTGCCTACTTTAAGGTGTTAGGGTCAGTTTGGTGCGGGGAGGGATTTTCCTGAATCGATCCTTGGGTGGAATCCGCCTATCTTCCCGAAACCCAGTGAGGATTCAGGTGGAAACACTGCCAGAAGGTCAAACGTAAGAAAGAGAAGACACATACATTCACGCGTCACCACCTCCTTGCTACTACAGAAAGGGCGTGTGAGCAGATGTTACATATAATTTGTCTTCCTCTATTTAACTAGTATATTTCTTCAGTATATTCTTTGTTTTTATAGAGTCTTGTGTTTCACTTATCTATCGTCACTTGCTTTGCCACTCTAGCTCTTTTATCCTCCTTAATGTCATCCTTTATATTCTCCAATAATTTTACTTTTCTTTCCTATTCCTCACTATTCTCCCACACTTTCTTATTATTGTAATCACTTAATCTACTTTATTCTGACAGTGACTTCTATCCTCTTTATCGTATGAACTCTTTAATTCTGTCAGCTGTTCTTCATCCAATCCTCTTGTGTCCTCAGTGCGCTCCTTGTGTCTCTCCTTTCCATTCTCTCAGCCTCTACCAGCTGTCTGTCAGCTGTGCCTTCTTCGAAAGTCTTGGCATGAACGATTTTGCGATTTGCTGGTCGTGGGATCATCGAAATGTTTTTTATATATATATTACTTTTGGATTTTCTGTGGTATTACATTTATTTGAAACAACTGATCTTTATAAAATGTATATTCTGGCACTACTCTAAATTTTGTGTACCAAATTAGCTACTTTATAACATACATGCCTACCTTCCCTACCTTTGAGGAGATATGGACGTGAGACAGCAAAAGAATAGATGGGCAGGCCATGATGATGTCATTCACATCAAGTGGGCCGTAGAATCATGTCATCATGACCCATCCACCTCAGTAAACACTGAGGGGAAATCTAGTAAATGGAGATTGACTAAAATCACAGTTAAAATAGCTATCTGTAGGAGATTTACATGGTGGGTTTCAAATCTCCAAATTTATTAAAAGGAAAACTCTATAAAAATCAACATTTTGACATTTTTTTATAAAAAAAAACAAACAGCTAAATTTCCATTTTTAAAGTAAAGACTGACACTATTCTCATGATTTCAGAATGAAATGCCTATTTACTAGATCTGATAGTTTGGTCAATTCATTCATCCTTTTATTATGGCTTTTTATGATTATTTTATACAGCAGAAATAAATCTGCACTGCTATATTCTCCTGAGTGACAGAGGCATCAGGAAGCAAATAGTCATCATAGTTGCTGCCCACATTGCTGCAGGTATGGCTTCTTCGGGAGAATTGTCTGATCCCTTGGGTGTCTAGGAGATTCCATGAGCGTAAGAGTTATTGAGATTTATAGAGGTGTACAAAATGAATGATATTATCTATCCCAAAATGTTTTGTTCATACAACTGATTTTGTAGAGAAAATATACCGTAGATAAATGGCACCTCACTCTATTGACAGAAATTGCTACATGTTGCCAGCCCTGTGATGTTGGATGAGACAACAGACAACTAAGAGCATAGCATATGTAACCCCTGGTCCCGGAGCTCACTGGCTAGCTATATGAGGAGCTGAACTTCTGTGACAGAGCTGGCTCAGCCCAGAGTGCTCAAGCTACATCCCCCAGCATGCATGGCATGGAAAGGAAGGGGAGGGTGGATCTACCCACAAGCTGTCCATGGTTTAAATGTCAAGTGCATCCAGTGTCCAAGGTCAGAGTACATCTAGTGGCATCCAGCAGTAGTTCTACTGTTTAGTGGTGATCCTTTATTGAGGACAGAAACAAATATGGGAAAGGTGAATAAATAAGGCATGACATTCAACAACACTACAAACAGTGATAGGATAATGGGTTGGAGGGGATAAGAGAGGGGAAATACAAGCCAAAGGTTTTAATGATAAAAGACACACATGGGGGAGCAAGACAAGAGGGAGACAGCAATCAATCATCTTCCTCTTCCTCAGGACTGTCAAGGGTGTTATAAATGAAAGATAATAATAATAATAATAATTAGCAGGCTGTGAATTAGCCTGCGAGGTCCTAGATAGTCATCTTCTCCCTTTTCAAAATGAGGCAATTCCTGGCAAGCCACATAGCGTCTTTAAAGTAGTTCATAAGGCGACAGGCTTCCTGAATTGCTCCAATGGAGTGGGTCCGAGGAAATAATCCATAAAATACTGAATGGTATGAAAAGCAAGTCCTGGGTACATTGTCCTTAAGTTCATGTTCCAAGGCATCCAACAGAGCCTGTGCAGAGGGGCAGTCCCCAAAAATATGCTGTGCTGTTTCCCTTCTGGTTATACAAAAGGGGCAGTGAACATATCTGCACAGGTTTCAGGAGTGTATGAATGTCCTGAGAGGCAGACCTTCCTGGATAGCCATCCATGCAATACCTTTGTATCTATTAGTCAGCCTCTTAGAGGCCACATTCTCCTACACTTGTTTGGCTGTAGCAACAGGGAGCCCTGGAACAGATTCCATAATGTCTTTCGCTCTGATGAGCTTGTGGACAGTTTTTGGCTTCCACAAGTCTGTTTTAAGTCCCTCCAGATGGTGCTCCCTCACAAGTTGTCCAACATCCAGGTAAAACCAAGGTGTAGTCTAGTTGTCCTACTTGTCCCAACCAAGGGTTCTCCATAGAGGCAGGAGGAAAAAGCAAGACATGGACTTTCCAGCAGAGCAAATGTTCTTTTCAATATGAGTTCTGCGGATGCAGTTGCAAACGAAGAAGACTCGCAGCATGGTGGGGATATCTGGGATACCTTTCCCACCTTTGAGGGGCTCCTTGTACATAACTGATCGCTTCACTCTGTTCATTTTGGAGCCCCAGATGAAGTTGAAGACTGTCTTCATGATGGTCTTGCAGATGACAGCAAAAGGTGGCCAAGCTTGGGCTGTGTACTGCAGAACGGGAAGAATCTCCTTGCGCAATACCAGTGCTTTCCCTTAGATGGTAAGGTCTCTGAGGTTCCACAAGGTAACTTTCTGCCTGACTGTTGCCAGTCTCTCTTCCCAACACTGCAGGGCCGCCTCCTCTCCACCAAACCAAGCTCCAAGAATTTTGATGAAGTCCAACTTGATTGTGAAGGGGAATGCAGCAGGGGATGATAGGTGCCACTGCCAAAAGAGCATCGCCTCTGACTTCCCGCAGTTGACCTTTGTCCCTGAATCTTGGCCAAAGTTCTCACAGGTCTGGACGAGTACTGTCACCAAACGCTGGTCAGTGCAGAAGACAGTGACGTCGTCCATGTAGAGTGAACACTTGGCCTCTAGTTGGTCTGGTCCCAGTGCGGTGATGCCTCTTATCTCTGGATTTTGCCTGATGCACATCGTGAAGAGCTCTATACAATAAATAAAAAGGAGAGGTGAAAGAGGGCAGCCTTGTCTGACCCCAGACATTGCGGAAAAGGGGTCAGTCTTCCAGCCGTTCACCAACACCGAGCTGTGGATGTCAAGGTACATCAGGTTAACATAGGAACAAAACATATCACCCAATCCAAACCTGCACAAAACCCTATGCATATAATCATGAGAAACACGATCAAAGGCCTTCTCCTGATCAAGACTGACCAGAGCCATGTGTGCATGGCGATCTTTGATGTAATGGACCATGTCCCTCAGCAGTGCAAGGCTGTCTGCAATCCTGCGACCGGGAATGACACAAGTCTGATCCGGATGAACAATCTGCCCAATGACAACCTTTAGCCTGTTCGCTAGAACCTTGGCGAGGATCTTGTAGTCCACGTTCAGGAGAGAGAAGGGCCACCAATTTTTTAGGTCATATCTCTCGCCTTGTACTTATACAGGATCAGTCCCTCTCTCAGACTAGGAGGCATTCTGCGCCCAACCACCATCTCCTCGTACAGCTCTAGCAGGTCCAGGCCAATGAGGTCCCACAGCGCTACATAGAGCTCCGCAGGGTCCTACCCGGCCTAAAGGATCTAGCGGCAGTGTGCAGATTCCCCAACATCAGGGGGGTGTCCATGGCTTCTTTACCTGCAGGATCAAAATTGTTAGTGATACCTGACAGAAACGATTCAAAAGCATCAGTGTCGATGGTCTTGGGGAAGTAGTGGTTGCTGTAGTAGTCTGTGACGACACATTTGACACCCTCTTTCCCCTTTCTGGGAATGCCAGTATCGTGCCGCAGCTCAGTCAGGGGTGTGTGGCCGGGGTGGAATTTTCTGAAAAAGAAAGAGTTATATTCCTCGCCATTTTCCAGGTTCTCCATCTTGGAACGGAAGATGACGTGCCTGGACTCCTCCTCGAAGTGCCTTTTCAGGCAAACCTTGGCCTCCACCAAATCATCCTTCATGTCCCAGCCGCAAAGTTGGAGATTCAACAGGGACTGCAGCTGATGTTGCAGCCTCCTGAAGTTTCTCTTCCTCTCACACGCCTGTTGTCTTACCTTAGCCTGAAAGAAACTGCAAATCTTGACCTTGACATATTCGTTAGACATGCAATCAAAGTACAATTTATAATTTTTCCAAGTGATGTAGGCATCCCTCAGCTCCTCCAACACATTCTCCCTCTTCAGCAGAGCACAATTCAATTTCCAGGAGCCTGGGCCGGGAGGAAAACCAAGACCCAGAACCCCATCGGAAAGAATGGCCCTATGGTCCGAGAAGAAGCAGGGAACCATGACATGCCTGTTCTGCCTTACTGCTCTGGAGGTAAACCCAAAGTCAATCTGGGAGCGCACTGAGCCATCAGCGCGGCTCCAAGTGTAATTTAACTGCAAAGATGCTTCGGATGCTTCGGAGATCCTGCAGCAACCTAGAAGAAACATCAAGTTTAGCAGTGCTATTAGTACTACGTCCTCCTTCCTCTATAGGACAGTTAAAATCCCCAGCCATCACTATCGCCCTGGTGGACGTGAGCTGGGCCCACATGGTCTGGAAAAGCTCCAAACGCTCATTCTTACCAGGGGATGCATACACACAGATTAGCCTGATAGGGTCACCCACCCAAGAGCCGTCTATGATAAGCAATCTGCCACAGACAAACTCCTGAACGGAATCCAGTGTGAAGAGGCTTCCCCTGATAAGTATTGCTACCCCGCAGACTTACAGTCACTCACCCCAGACCAATAGGAGGGCACATGAGACCACTGCCTACCCAGATGTCTATAAGAGCTAGATAAAATAAACATTACATTTCCGACTATCAAGAAAGGTAAACACAGACTGACGTCTAATCTTATCCTTAACACTCCTCACATTAATGGTAAAAAGAGAAAAATTATACATTAGTTGGAGGGGGGGAGTTTGCACATACAGTACATCAGTTACCATCCTTGTCTAGTGGGACTTGGTGCGACCAGCCCGTGACTCCATGTTGGGTTGGGAGCAGACCTCTATCTTCAAGCTGATTAAAAAGGAGATGTCGCGCAGCTTGAGGAATTCGTCCACATCCAACTCCTCCTCCATTTCAGAATCTTGAGCTGCGAGCTACTCTACCATCTCTTCCAGGGCCTCCTCTGTGGAAGGAGGTTCTCTCTAAACTCAACCGCCGGTTCTTGGAAGTTTTGGAGTCGGCAGCTGGGCTGTCAAGCTCTTTCCTTTTCCTCCTCAATTTGCTCTCCTTTCCTGCAGCGGACACAAGAGGGGGAAAATCTTCCAGGGAGAGGGAGAGTGCTGCAGTAACGGAGGGGGTTAGTACTATTGCACAGGAGAGAGGGGGGATGGTTGCAACTGGTGGAGGTGTGAAGGTGGGAAGAGGACGGGAGCGGGTTGGGGAGGGTGGGGGAGTTGTGACAGCAGGAAGGGAGGAAGATACTGTCACAACGGAGCAGTGGAGGAAGGAGTGGGGACGGAGGTAGGCAGGGGGGTGGGGAGAGAAGAGATGGGATGTTTCTTACCTACTCGTGGCTGCGGTAGGGGCTTCTGTTGCTTCTTCTGTGCTGGCTTGCGCTGCAGTGCAGGAGCAGGTCCACTTTCCAGCAGGCCTTTTCCAGCAGCTGCAGCGTAGGTTCTGGCCCTCTGGGGATGGTCCCTGTAGATGTGGCTGGCCAACCCGCAGGGATTGCAAGATGTCTTCCTTGGACAATCCTTGGTCTCGTGCCCTGCCACTCTGCAGTTCCTGCAGGCTGAAACATTGCAGCTTCTCTGTGGTCAGCTTCCACGCACTTCCTGCAGTTCCTTGGCTGATCTGCGTAGTGGAGAAGGCCGGCAGAGCCGCCCAGGGCAAAACATGCTGGCAGGTGCTGGAGACCATCCGTTGCAGTGTCATTTTTCCTCAGCCTGATAATGATGGACCACTTGCCTGTCCAGAAACCATTGGCATCCATCTTGGAGGGGTCCTTGACCATGGAGCAGAAGCAGCTCAGGAAGGTAGCGATATCCTTGCCAGTGGTGTGAGGATTCCTCTTGGAGACCATCACTCTTCTTTCCTGTCTCTGGATGGGGCAGTTCCCCACAAATCGTATAAATGGGGATTCCGGTCTTGCTGACTTCACCGCCTCCCAGTATCTCTTGCAGATCGCTATGGAGGCAAAGGTGATGTAGAAGATCCCCTTGATGTAGATCTGAATGTTGAGGGTTTCAGCCTTCGAGAAGCTTTGTTCAAGGACCATCTTCTTCCGAAATGTCTCAGCCATCAGATTTGGGACCCTTTCATCAACTTCCTTCAGCTTCAGGACGACTGTCTGCCTCATCCAGGGTTACAGGGTGGGAGTTCTCTGGGAGGTATCCTGGCTGGACTTCCCTTGTCTGGAAGCAGCTGGGGCAGTGGAGGAAGAGGTCCCACCCTCAGGGAGAGGATTTGGTGCAGGGGGTCTTTCCTCACTTCTTCCTAAGGAGCAGGAGTGGAGGCAGGAGCTGCAACAGCTGAAGCCATCTTCCTGGCTCTTCTTCTTGTGGCAGAAAGGCTTGAAAAGCTTTTCTGGTGAGTGATCTTCTTCAAGGGGGTGGAGCTATGCAGATTTCCTCTTGCTGGCAAAGAAGAGCAGGCTCTTCCACTGAGAAGAGGGGTTCTTCCGCTGGGGTTGATCCCAAAGTCACACAGGTGACAAGACTTTAAAGAAGATTTAAGGACAAACTGAGAAACCACTATAGACATCTCAGGACAGGAGGTGGTCCTTAGATCATAGCATTGGCCTACATAGATGACCAATTGGTGCAAGGTGTGGGGCACATCGATATTGGCGAGATACCTCCCCAACTGCACAACAATCCCCCCAGGTTTTTATCACAATACATGCATTAATTATTAAAATCACTGTAATGTTGTGACTAAATCAATCTTAACACCCCCATCAACAATCTAAATATGCCTGTTTTCTAAAACTCTACCTGCCTTTTTACAAATGAGGCTGTAAATTTTTCAACGACAACCCCGACATGGGTTAGCACCCTAGACTGCAACATACTCAGCCTATTAGATAATCTGGCTATGTATTCAAGAGTACTATGTTATTCTCCAAGGGATCACCTTGGAAAATACAAAGTTATAAATAGGTAAAATTGCCATCAAGCCAAAGATATGAAGTTTGCCCTTTATGCATATTGTCAAATCATTTGGTGTAATATTTTCTCCACATGACCCCACATATACATATATGACACAAAAAAAATATGCATTTCACATGTGAAATGACTGATGTATATAATGAAATCTACTGATATGATGTAAAAACTTTATTTATATAAACTTATTTTTTCCTTCCATCATGTTAGCTGGAGAGGCTAAGTTCCACCGCCCCTTCCCTCCCCATTCCGCCCTTCAAGTCGTAGGCAGTTTGTGTCATATGCGTTCAAATTGCATGCACTTGCATTCACTGGCGTATAGGGACCTTCTGGTCCCCTGTTATTGTGAAAAAATTAGGTACAGTTTATCTAGGTGATCTTGTTCGGCGTGCCCTCAATGAACACTAAAGAAGACGTTACCATTTACTACAGGAAAAATTAATGCATGGCTTGAAATATGTGACTGAGCTCGTAATTAGGTACACGCAAGCAACCTTATGCAGAGCCGTGCTGCTCTGTGTGCTAAAGCTGCAATAGAATTAAAGTTGAATAGTTTTCCTTTAAATAGCATTGACTGCATTTCTGAATTTACTTCACCACTAATGCTAGATCAATGCACTAAAATCTATTCCACTGTTTTACTTTTCTGTAGCATTTAAACAGACAGAGTTTCTTGCCTGAGGAATCTCTTTAAGCCATGTTTTATTTCTCGTGACTGCAAGGGGATATTACAGAGACATTGGCAAAAGCAATTATTCATTATATGAATGTGATTAAAACATTCGAATTCAGCAGCGTTCACAGCAGTTCAACATTCAAAAAGAAATCAATAGCAGCACCATAAAGTAAAATAACAATCCTTGCAACCAGTTCCTTGCTATCAGTATATGTATAACCCTGATTTATAAAGTGTTTTATCAATCTCATAATAATAAACCTTAAAATAATCTCAGAGCACAGAGGTGCAATCAGTGATTATGTGTACTTAATACATACCAATTCCATCTGGCTAACTCCACAAAGAAAATCTTTTATAGCAGAGGGGTATAATAACAATAAGTCACACAATATACAAGTCACACTGTAACCCAGCATATGATGAGAATGATCCATAATTCAGTTTAATCAGTTCCTCAAGCAGCGAGGAAACAAAAATCAATTAGATCTCAGGCAGCCTCTGATTATAAGAGTTCCCCTGCCTAAACGGCATTTCACACTCTCCTCCGAGGCATATGGCATCACATACTCAATAGACTTCAATAGAAGGTTAATGCAGACTCTTTAAAACACACAGGCCTTTAGTCTAATGGACTGGATCTACCACTTACTTTGCAATCAGGGAATGATTTTTAGATGCATGGTAATTGTTAGCACTCTGGGCAAAAGACTGAGCATTCCTTCGTCGTATATTTATTTTGCTGGCCTGTTATTATTTGACTGATTTTTGTGACAAAACTTTCAACAGAATCAATACTCATAATAAAATTTGCTCTGTGGTGCACACAACCAGTGAACAAATTACATTAAATCTATAATCTATTCCAGATGTAATTTTCTGGATTGATAGATTTGGTGCAGTTTCTTCTAAACCACTTTGCAGTGATCTTCTGTTGTGGTTAATTACGGTAGAGCCATATAAGAAATTTGAAGTAAACAATAGGACCAATTAGGTTGCGACTGAAAGACAGCGCCCTTATTTTTTAGAGGAAACATTACGTTTCCATTTTTTTCATATCATGGATCACTGAATTGCAACTGATTGATTTAACATATGCTTATAATAGTTTGAAGTTTTTGAATATTTACAGTACATAGGTTTTCATTGCTTTATTTCATGCCCGATCAAACATAACAGCTTGTGCTTCATTTTTACCTTGCGTAAAGAATAAGGTCATACTAAGCTGCTATGGTACTCAATTAATCCTCTAAAGCGATTGGGAATACTTTATGGTGAGATACAGTTGTTTTTTGAATGTATATTGGCAAGAGGCTGTCACACACTCTGTACAGGAGATTGTTCAGTCTGGGTTGTATTTAGAGTTAACGCACTTGTTAGTGAAGTGAATGCTGTCAGTTAGGTGCCTAACCTTAAGTGCACCCTTATGAGTGTGGCTAATGAAAAGAGTGTTGTCTAAAGAGCTTTATTTAATAGATATTTATAGGGTACACAGATTTAAACTCAAACTGGCATTGTTGCCAATTTTGTGTTTGTAGCTTGCTCAAGGGAATCCTGTGAGAGAAAGCATTTGAATTTAGTTTAAAAGGTCACAGTTGAAAGGCCTTGTGACAAGATGGACCGCCTATGCCACCCTGTCTGCTGTTGCTGGGAACCGGCTGGGATTACTATGCTACAGTTTCCTTTCTTTATTCCAAGTGTGCCCTCTAACTGCAGTAGGAGGGGCTTACAATGATGCCGCTACGGGACTCCTTAACGGCATCCAGTACCGCGTTCCTTCTGGGTAACTGCTAGTGTATCCCATTGCTGGTGTACCTGGGTTGGTACCCCTGACCTCTTCCTATGGATGAGGGTTGCTGTGGATAGATCCCCCTGGCCTATAGCACTGGCCAGAGCTACTGGGTAGTGGGCAGAAAGCTGGGTCCAAACCTCAGAAACGTATTAGAGTTGGGTCTAATCTGTAGGTCACAGGAATTTCAGCATGGGAGAAGTTGTCAAGCAGGTCTTTGAAGCAAGTGATGTTTAGCTCCAGTAATCCTGACAAGGACAGTTCACACTGGTTGAAGGTACCAGTGATCAAGAGGTCAGAAGAAACAATAATAATACATATTAGTGTACAAAGGCTCTCTTTTTATACAGTTTTAGGGACTAGTCTTGGCAGGTGGTAAGCCAGCCCCCTGATAATATAGCTTTGCACAGACTGCAATATTTCATTCAAAGATTAACATCAGGATGTGAGATGTTCTTTAAACATAGATTTAAAATGCATTTTATACTTAACAAAATTTACACTTATCTGTGATATCTTACATCACATGCTGTGTACATTGCTAGGTTTCCTGTCTTTCTAACAAGACCTGCACACAGGTAAGGATTTCCTGTTGTGTATTCAAGTGTTGGTCACTCACATTGAATAGACTTACTTAGCATTTTCTGTTATCAGCAAAACAGACTCCTTTCCCACATATACCTAATTGGAGATTTCCTCTAGCAAAGTTACAAAACTCCAAGCAAGACATTTCCATACAAAACACATCCCAATGTAACACAATAAGTGCATTTGCAATTATATACACTGGTGCCTGCACCACTAATTGAAATACATTTCTACAATAAATTATTTCTACATGATCCAGCCACAAATAAGTTATTTATAAATGATCCAGCCATACGCCTCCTACATCTTTAGGATAGTGTGTTGATGACTGCAGTCACTTGAGTTACTGTGACATCACTGTCCATGTAAAGAACTGGAAATTGCTCAAATCAATTTATAGGGTGGCACAGAGTAGGGATAGATGTGGTAGCAAAGGCAGAGAAGTTGGGGTGGGATTGATAGGCTTAAATTATAAAATTTGTTTTAAGGGCACGTTTGAAGCCTTGGAGACTAGAGGCTAATCTAATAGGTCATGTGAATGTATTTCAGAGGTGGGTAGCAGCACAGGCAAAATCCTACATATGTGAGTGTGAAGGCCACTATCATTGGCAGAGAGGAGGGAGTGATAGTAGAAATGAGGTAGCAGATAATGAAGGGAGAAGCGTGGCTGACAGCCTTGTAGGTGAGGAGTTTGAATGGGATTCTGTAAGAGTTGAGGAGCCAGTGTACTGACTGGCAGAGAGAGTCAGCAGAGCTACAAGAGAGGAAAATAATAGACTGAAGAGAGATGAGTCAGGAAGGTCAGAGTGGAGGAAGTTACAGTATCTAGCAGAGAGATTATGGGTGAGTGAATTAGAATTTTGGTTGTTTCCATGGTGAAAGTACTGGATCCTGAAGATATTCCAGAGGTAGAAACAGCAGGATTTTGACAGGGACTTAATATGAAGAGTGAAAAAGAGGGAAGGGTCTTGGATAATTCCCGAACTGAGGACTTGAGAGACAGAAAAGAGTGGGATGCTTTCAACAGATTGTGAAAAGAGGAAAGGTGGGGGGACTCTGGAGGGGGAAGACAATGATTTCAAACATATTGTTTCAGGAAGTGCTGGGCCATCCAAAATGAGATGACCAAAAGAAAGCAGAAGACACGAGAGAAGAGGAAAGGGGAGATGTCAAGGGAGAATAGATAAATTTGGCCATCATAAGCACACAGGTGATTTTGGAGGCCAAAGGAGATGATGACATCACCAAGGTGATGGAAGAAAGTGTAGAGTGAGAGCAGGGGGCCAAAAATGGATCCTTGGGTACTCTGACAGTGAAGGTAAGAAGGGGGAGGTGTCAGGTGTGGAGACAAAAAAGGAGCGGTTGGTAAGGTCGACGGTAAAGCAGAAGAGGACAGTGTCACTGAGGACAATGTAACTGAGAGCTTGCAAGTGGTGAAAATGGTCCAAGACAGCAGTGGGGTCAAGAATAAGAACAGAGACATGACCCTTTATGTAGAAGTGAGAAGATCATTAGTGAGGGTTGTTTCCATGGAGTGAAAGGAAGGAAGCTAGATTGAAGTGGGTCAAGGAGTGAGTGGGAGGAGAGGAAGGGGTGAAGAGATTATAGTTGGAGGCCAGTTTGCTGCACACTGATATAGAATTCCAGGGAGCATAGGAGAGAGGGAGGGAGAAAAGAGGAGACATGTGGGTGAGGCTGTTGGAGATGCTGGTTTCCAGGGGTGAGCAGGGAGAAAGGGGGGATGGGATGAGATAGAGAATAGGGAGGTCCTCAAGGGACAGAATATTGAGGGGTGGGTAGAGAGGGTAACTACTGTGTGAGAGGGGGAGGAATTAGTGATGAGCTTGTCAGGGGAGAGTAGAGGGGGATGAGGGAACTGTAGAGGATGGAGCAACATGAAGGGAGCAAGGGCAGGAGGAGACAGGTCAGAGAAGAGGGTACCAGAAGGAAAAGAAGTGAGGGGGACTAATGGGGGAGTGTATAAGGCAGGAGTTAAGGTTTGGAGGGATGGGTGTGATGGGGCAAAGCAAGAGTGAGTGGGAGGACAGAAAGGGGGCAGAGAGGGAGAAGAGAGGTAGCAGAAGAGCAGGGACGAGAAATGAGAAGAGACAGAGGGACATAGAGGACAAAGAGAAGGGACAGAGCTAGAGGAGTCTGGGGTTAGCAGGAGGGTGGAACATTGGTACAGGAAGATAGAGGGGAGAAAAAAGCGAAGAAAATGAGCAAATACATGTCAAAAGCAAAAGATAAGTTAAACGATCTAAGCAACCCAGACGCTTCCCGGCGATCAGCTGAGACTGATCGCCGGAACCTCCTCTCCCAGGGCTTCCTGTCTGCCGCTATTTAAACTTCACTCTGGCACCATTTGGGTGCCAGAGTATTGGTTCTACCCAGCTCCAGCATTTAGTTTATATTACTGTTCCTGATCTCCTGTGTATTGACTCCTTGGCTTGTTTGACCTCTCCTCCGGATTTCCCTTGTACTTCGCTGTCGGCACTGGTACTGACCTTTGGACCATCCCTGACTACTCTTGTCTGCTCTTCGTGGTACCTCGCTTCCTTGGTTTCGACTCGGCCTGTCTGACTACCCTCCATTCGCTGCACTGGTGACTTCCTGGGAGAACCGCGACCTGCACATCACACGCAGCAAAGCCCAAACCTCCTTGCGGGGGTCCCTGGTGAACACCGGTGGTGTGTTAGACTCCGCGCCTCTCAGGTTAGTAGCGCAAATGCCAGTCAGTGATATTCTCAGTGAAAAAGTGTGACAATTCAGCCAGACAGTTGAGCAACAATATCATCCTTTATTTTTTACAGTGTTAGAATACTGCTTTATCTTGTATGTGCCTGCAGTACCTCAGTACTACCAGTGGTTCTGGTCAGTGTCGGACTGGGGCATGAAGGGCCCATCGGGGGACTGCAACACTAGGGGCCCACCAGAGGGGGTGTGGTCAGTCATCATAGAGGCGGGACCAGACACTAGAGGGGGAGTGGTCAATCCACGAAGGACAGCTAGCACCTTAGTGTAGTATATAAAAAATGCAGTGTGTATAAAGAATACACAGTGTTGACCTGCCCCTTAGTTTGGGCAGAACAGTCACCAAAAAGCAGGATTGTCCCACTAGATCAGGGTTGGCTAACCTGTGACACTCCAGGTGTTGTGAAACTACAAGCCCCAGCATGCTTTGCCAATATATGGCAGCTTATTGCTGTAAGGGTATGCTGGGACTTGTAGTTTCACAACATCTGGAGTACCACAGGTTAGCCAAGCCTGCACTAGACTCAGAACATTTGACAGACTGTCCTACCTGTTGTTGTCACTTTTACCACCTGTGGCTGCTGGTTTCTTTAGTTGCGGCTTGTCTGGATCCTGCAATGTTGAGGGCTCTATTTGGAAAAAATAAATGGGACATTTAGAAACGCCAACCATCCCTGCCATTAAATCAACAGCACCCACATATAATAATTAGGCCTCTCTCCAGCCTCAACATTAAAGTAATAGTGCTCACATGTGATAAATAAACCTATTACCCTCCCTCCAAACAGCCCCAGCAATAAATTAATAGCATGTAAGTTTAAAACATCCATTTCCCACGACCATTCATAGCATTAAATAATTAATATTCACATTTAATAGATAGCCCTCCTCCCCACACTCTGCCACACAGTAGTGCCCCAATATTATGCCACACAGTAGTGCCCCAATATTATGCCACACAGTAGTGCTCCAATGGTATGCCACACAGTAGTGCCCCAATGGTATGCCACACAGTAGTGCCCCAATATTATGCCACACAGTAATGCTCCAATATTATGCCACACAGTAGTGCCCGAATGGTATGCCACACAGTAGTGCCCCAATGGTATGCCACACAGTAGTGCCCCAATATTATGCCACACAGTAATGCCCCAATATTATGCCACACAGTAGTGCCCCAATGGTATGCCACACAGTAATGCCCCAATATTATGCCACACAGTAATGCCCCAATGGTATGTCACACAGTAGTGCCCCAATGGTATGCCATGCAGTAATGCCCCAATGGTATGCCACACAGTAGTGCCCCAATGGTATGCCACACAGTAGTGCCCCGATGGTATGCCACACAGTAGTGCCCCAATATTATGCCACACAGTAATGCCCCAATATTATGCCACACAGTAGTGCCCGAATGGTATGCCACACAGTAGTGCCCCAATGGTATGCCACACAGTAGTGCCCCAATATTATGCCTCACAGTAATGCCCCAATATTATGCCACACAGTAGTGCCCCAATGGTATGCCACACAGTAATGCCCCAATATTATGCCACACAGTAATGCCCCAATGGTATGCCACACAGTAGTGCCCCAATGGTATGCCACGCAAGTGTCCCCAATTCACACACACATTATATATGGGACTTCTCTGCCATTTTGTGTTTTAAAAAAATCAAAAACCAGGCTGTCTGGCAATGAGTGTCTTACCTGTGAGATACTCCGGCATGCTGCTCCTCTGGGCGGCCGCGACAGGCAAACAACTCCTCCTCCCCTGCTGAAGTGTAAAACACACTACCGCGCAGGTGCAGAGAGTCCAGACACAGCTCTCTGCACCTATGCGGTAGTGTGTTTGTTACACTGCCGCCGCAGACGTCCGGGACCATCAATTAGGTGCTCCCTGCAAGCTCTGCCCCAACATCGGAGAGGGCGGGGCTTAATTGCGCCCGGGCCTACCGGTATATAGCCCGGCTGGCCGGCAGGCCAGTCCGAGGCTGGTTCTGGTGGTTTGCCCTTGAATATTCCACCTCGTCTGAAGGAGTTAATCTCCTTCCCTGATAAGTGCCTGCATCTGTTCCAATGCTTATATACCTGTCAGTCAGTGTTCATTTCAGTTCATTATTTGTTCCTGTCTGCTGCTGTTTGTCTGCTATACTTGTGAGTAACCTCCTCCAGTTTGTTACTTCGGTTTGACCTCTGCCTGTGACTTGACCATCCCTGATTGCTGCCTGGGTTGACCCTTTTCCCTGTGATTCCGACTATACATATCGCTTCCTGGATCGCCCCTTTGCCTGGTATTTGCCTTTGCCTTATGTCTGCAATTCCACTTCCCAGCCTCAGGTTTGTGGTGTCTGCTGTCTGCTCCATTGGACTTATCTGTGCTCACTGTGTTCCACTATCCAGATCTGCAGCTTGATCTGGCCTCTGCTTGTTCTGTGTTCTCCAGTACCATCTCCACACAGGCCACAACTGACATTAGACCCAACCTTAAATCTGTGTTGCTATAGGCTGTACCATTAATCACTCCCTGCATCCATGGCTCAAACCTGGTTGACTTGCTACTTTATACTGTGGTTAACTCTGCATATCCTTAAACAGTTGTTGCTACTATGGATTAACTTGCAATTTCTGAAACAGATCATTGCTTGGACAGAGTTGCTGCACCTATTAGCTTCCTTGTATATTTGCTTTAATAAATATTATACTAAAACTCTTCTGCCTCATCTGGAGTTCACACTAAGGGCTAGATTTACTAAGCTGCGGGTTTGAAAAAGTGGGGATGTTGCCTATAGCAACCAATCAGATTCTAGCTGTCATTTTGCAGATAGTACTAAATAAATGAAAGCTGAGATCTGATTGGTTGCTATAGGCAACATCCCCACTTTTTCAAACCCGCAGCTTAGTAAATCTAGCCCCAAGAATTATAACACACAGGTGATGAGTTTTGGCCATTCAGTTTTTTAGTCGGGTGGCCAGATGCCTTTCAGCTTCACTTGTGCTTGATAGTGCTGTCGGAAGACGTGCTATCAGAAGATGGTGGATATCGACCACATTTTCTGCAATATATGATATTGATTATATTAATTGTCATATGATCATTATCTGACATTGCAGTAATTTTGGTGCCACATATACTTGTGACAAATACAGAACAAGGTGCAGACTACAGCCTTAAGTCGAAAAAGTCCGAAAGAGTCTTGCTGGCCTTAGGATCGTGCACTATTCAGATATTAGACCAAAGTGAGATTTTAACATAGAGATTGTCAGTGATGATTCTCATTTATATACGACTATGTTACAAGAATTAAAAAAAAAACACATCTACCAAAAATTCCTTGGTGCAAGCATTTTATCTTATGTCCTTTAGTTCTGTGAGTAAAATGCAGACCTTGCAGAGATTAGTCGCACATGTATTCTTGTAGATTACTATGGACATTTATTAAAAGCATAAAAAAACTAGCTGTAGGTAATCAGTAAGCATTTACATTTCATTTACATTTAATATGCACTTTTCTGTTCTGTTGCTGAATGGTTTTATGAGACATGTTTTTTTTTTTTTTAAAGGACAGCCCATTTTGATTAGAAGACCGCAGGGGTGCACTTTAGAAAATTAGATAATTGTTGTATTAAAATGTCTCTTCTGGTGATCAAGCAGCTTATAGGTAAAGTATAAAGAGTCATGGGCTTAGTAAGGACATTCCTGGAAATGGGGCTCGCTGTCCTCTCAAATATTGCTTTAATAATACATGTTCCCTTCTATTATGTTGGTATGTTAGTGTAAGTGGAGCTGTTGGACGCCAGCCTCAGACAGCAGAATGACTGGAACCAGCCATATTGCAGTTTCAGGGAGTTGACATTTTCAATAACAACAAAAAGCAGCTTTGAAAGCCAGAGTGTATCTTAAGATCATTACAATCAATACTGACTCCCTGTCTTTCAACTGAAGTAGAGCTCTATAGCCTGCCAAAAATATATATATTGCTGTTATACTGTAAATATTTCTGTTACACAATTCTCCTTTAAGAGAGATGAATAAAATGTATATTTGGGATTATGTAATTAAAAAATTAAGTACAAAAAGAAAGAGCCCATTTAATTGTGTGTAATGCACAACGCAATGAATATAGGCTATCAATGTATTTCTGCAAAGCTGTAACAATGTAATACATTAATGTAGTTGGAACAATTTATAACCTTGTATATTACAGTATAATTGACGGACCATCACTCAGTGATAACTATCACTTAGTGTGACCAATATCTACAGCGAGATATAAATTGACATCTGTTTTGAATTAAGTATCATTCTATGTCATATATTTAATGTTACAAATTACTTGGTGACAATATTTGAAGATGCCTAGCTATTAGTGACATCTATTTGACGTTAAATCTCAATAGAGAAAGAAGCATAGAGTCCCCCCTGCAAAAGCAAGATAAATATGATATGAGGACCACAGCTCCAGCAAGCCAACTACAGAGTATAGAGATTATTAAACACTCCACTGCAATCTAACCTGACACAATTACTATTTTTTTTATAATAAATTGTTTAACCTTTCAACCTACTTGGTGGCATATGAGGATTAGCTTTATGGACCCTGCAATGATAGTGGTTGGTTGCATTATAGTTTGCAAAGATTCATCACAGCTTATTTACGCTTATAAATTTATTAACACAGATAAAAATAGCCTTTGTCTGAATTAATAGCAATATTGTAACACAGTAAAATAAATAGCAAGCAGATACTTTGAATTAATGCAATTAAAACATACCACGTTGTAAGTGGTAAACAACTGTTATAATACAAACATGAGACCCTTCTAAAGGGATATATGTGATGAGATGGAGATGTCCTCTTCAGCACAGACAACCATGAACATTCATCTCCCTGCAATTTGGATTCAGTATGTTTTGGACATCTCCATGCAGTTAAATACACTGCACATTGGTGCATTTGATTTTTATAATTTGTTGCCCCGTGCAGGACATGGGCAATTCTCCAATATTCTTTCCCCTTTTGGATGTGTATAAACCATTAGGGAGCATTGGGTCATGGTTGGACCTCTTCATCATGATCTTGGTGATCATTACCCCCTATACTGGACCTATTGCACTTTGGGAAGAAGCATATGGAATAAAGCTTGTAATTAAAATTACAATTGAGATGTACTCAGGGTTCCGTACAAAACTCAGGCTGAGCAAGCCAAGCGTACTAAGAAACCCATCCCTTGAACTTTATTATCAATGGAATTTTTGTATTACAAGAACAGAATGGATATGCAGATGTCATTCAATGATATTGTACATGAGGAAATTAATCTACTGTGATGTTGTAACGTTGGTTATTGTTTTGATTATCAATGTATAAGATAATCATATTATTTAGCTCTTAAATGTAGCCAGATGGGTCCTAAATAAATCTATCAGGCTCCTGCACTGGATGTTTGAAATATTACAGCACCTTGCCTCCCCCACATACCCTCTCCTTGTCTCCCAAACAGAAAGCTGGGTACCTCTGACACTTCATTACCATTGGAAAATCATTACATCTGGGAGACTTTATTACCATAATGAACTGCCTATTGTTCTATAAAGTACATTAGCAGACATCCAGATGCCTACCCAGCAGGGGTTAGAGGAAAGCACAGGTAATGAAAAGCAACACCCGGTCAGCCCCTTTGTGCATTTACCCAATCAGGGGTATTCAAGATATCTGGTACCCACCCCAGGTGGAGCGCCACATCTTGGGAAATTGTATCTCTTTAAAAGAAGGAATTGGAAGGCTCTGTGGTGGCTGAACTTTGGGAACTAGTGTTGAGGTCTACCCTTCAACAAGTTCTGATCATGTCATGGTGCTATCGTGCTATTGATTTACTACTTTGCTGTGTGGATATCCTGAACTGTCCTCTCCATTGGGAGAACCTGTGTATTTGATTGACTAGTGAGTCTACAAAAGTAGAGAAACTGGGTGTAAGGCCCCTACCAGGTAGTGGGTAATGTGGCCAGTGACCAGGATCAGCAAGAAGTACTCAACATCACCAGTGCAATTGATGCTTCTGTGAAGTGGACCAGTAGTATTTCTTGGGAAGTATTGTAAATGTATCACCCCGAACTTAACCAGACCATCGACTGTATGGGTAAGGGTCCAAACTAAGGGGTTGGGCTCATACCATGCAATTGATAAGTGTTGTTTATGTGTAGTTGAATTTCCATATTACATTGTTTTATTATATTGTTTTATAAATATACTGTTGTATCTTCCCTATTGTCCTTAGCTGTGTGATCTGCGAACCCTAGACACTGGGTGTAAAATGTCAGTATCATCATCATCATCATCATCATTTATTTATATAGCGCTAACATATTCCGTATTCCTTTACAATTGGCTCGAACATCTCTAAAACATGACAATGTTAAATTGATTCAATAATTATACATAAATCTACTACAGTCATTAAAAAGGTTGATATTTATGTCAATGAAGGCAAACTAAATTATAAGCAATTATGAATATAGCCAGTGAATTACCAAGTAATATTTTCTTGAACCAAAAGTGGTGTATAAAGGGTTATGGGTAACATATTGTCTGTGGCTGTACATTTTATTACTGGCTTTAAAAATGACTCGGAATTATGACTAAAGAACTATGTAATTGCATGTATCGTCTGGTGTTACATTGCACTTCTTTTATGGTTTATTAACTTTGTATATACTATTGGCTATTATGCCTCATTCAGCTGTGTGCAATTTGAGTTAAGAAGGCTAAAAGGCTAACACTATTATCAGTGGTAATCTACCCTATTACGTGCTAGTAATCTTATTTTCAACCTTTGATATGTGTCCAAAATGCGTTATTTACTGAACTTACATTCAGTTGCATCTAAAACATGTTTCCAGCTATAATCAACAATGTTTACTACTGTATTTTCAGAATAACATTCTGTAACTTCATGTCTGCTTGCAATATATCTCATAAGCAAAAAATGGTTAAGCTAATATTTTCTTCATCATAATTAGCTTCTTTAGCTAACACTTTATGATTTACATTGTATATCTAATGACATCATCAAATTAACTACTGCAGAGATTGTTTCTATGTAGATTACATGCCATCTTATATTTTTGTATACCCAGTGTTATTCCTTTGTATACAGCCCAGGAGCGAACCGTGGGGGGGCAGGGGTTCCTGGAGCCTGAAAACTCCCCTCCCAGTCTAGGGCTCTGTATGCTTGAGTTGGCTTTCCCCGTGGATATGATGGGGATAGGAATTGCCTGTGTATATGATGGGGATAGGAAGAGTTGGAGAGCAGCCCAGCACTGTCTAAAATTATAAACATGCCCCATGCATGCTGGTCATGTCCACTGGTGGCATGGCTTGGAAACCCCTCTCTAGAAATCCTGCGTTTGACCCTGCAACCTATGTACTGCATAGAATATACACGCCTGCTTTTTGTGTGTTATCACACTAGGACATCCTGATCATATTAGAGAGGAAGAGCTGCAGGTGATATCTAACTGTTTATAGGCTGCTATCATGGTGCTCCTGTGTAGCAACCCCTATATTGAGTTACTATAACAGGTGGACGTCAAAAGTATTTAACTCTATGCTAAGAGTATTTGTGTGTTTTTTAAATAGAAATATATTTTGGGCCGAGAGTAGATTACATTTTCATTTTTCTTCAGGCAGGCATATGTGACATTGAATGTGAATCATTTCAGGGGAATCCCTTGTTTTACTATCAAATTAACGTTTCTTATTAAGCATTTTACAATATAACTTTTGCTGCATTTTAATCTAAAATATATAGTGTATGAGTTCCATTTGATGAACCTGAGCTAAAAATAACAATTATTAAATTTATATACTGCAACCTTATGCAAATAGGTAATTTAAGGGATTCATTTAGAAAGGCCATCACCCAGCATTGTATCATCAGTCATGCACTCTGATCATGCAACATTGAATAAAACAAGGGTGGGACAGTGCATCTTTAGGGCCCCATAAACATTTTTTGGATAGGGGAGACCTCTTCAGAGCATGTATGATCTGGAGCAGAAGAGGGGCCTTGGGAGGAATGGAGATCTCGGAGGCGTGGGGGCAGCAACCGTCACCTCACTGCCCCATAGCACCCCCTGTAATAAAATCATGGAATAAATCATTCAAATGGGACTTAAACATGATCAATATCACTGTGAGGAACACAAGTACCAGTCACATTAATGTGATTGGTAACTGATCTAGAATGCAGGATAGAACATACTCCCATTTTATACTGTTTGTTTAATTTTATACTTCATTCTGCTTTCTCTTTGTATTGCCTGAACATCCTTGTATATTGATTGTGTCCAAAAGCTCAGGTGCTTGAAACATTAGGCAAAGAGGAACGTAGCATGGGAGTGTTTATTAGCAATAAATTCATAATCACATCAGTGAATAAAATGAAAGCATAAAACTCCATTAAGGGTGTTGTCTTTGGTGTCAGTGTTATTAATCCAGAGCAGTAATCCTGTTGGCTTGTATCTCACATTGCACTGAAGTGACTTTCCAAAGCTCAAAACAGTGAAGTGGGCAACTTCTCTAACTTGTTTCGCTCAATAATCTGTATCCTGAAGGCTTTTTTAGTTAAAGAAGCACTTAGCACTTTTGAACCTTAATGGAAGGTTTCACATACATACAATAATATATAAAAACATCATATTATAAGACTCTAATAAATATCAATAAAATGGTGTAAACAATACTGAAACTTTGTAAGTATTGTAATGCTCACATTTTGTATATAAGCATAAACTACATGAATGCCAATATTTGTGCTCTAACTAAAATTCAATCTGCCCCTATCTGACCCTCAAATTGACTTTATCTTAGATAGCACTTTACTTTGGAATATAATTATTTTCACTTTAAAATCATGTTCGATCAATAGATCAGGTGCACAGCTGTGGGTACATGTATGGCGCAAGCTATGTAAATCTGTTCTTTAGCCTAAGGGAGTAAAAAATCATCTTGTCAGAGACCTGTCCATTTAAAAATAATCTTGAGATCTGGGTGAGATTTAATTAATATTTGTTTGTAATTAATTGGAATTTTTTAGCCTTATCTTCTATATTAACACATATGGTTTAACTTTCCCTCACAAAATAATCAGCCATAAAATATACTTCCTAGTTTTACAAACATCTATTGATGAAAATAATTGTAGTCTACTTGTTTATAAGACAAATCTACAGATGCTAATTTCTACCTAACAATACTCCTCATTGAAAGTTGCTGAACCATGTCCCTAAGGGGGAATTTAGGAGAAATTTCAGGAACTGCAGCAACAATTCCCATCTAGCCCCCATTAAGAATACATTTATAGAGAAAGGGTATGAAGACTTATAGCATCTGTCAATTATTATTATTATTATTAATATTTATTTATAAGGCACCACAAGGCATCCGCAGCGCCGTACAGAGACAAACAAAATCACAATACAATGGGAGACAGCACAGTACAGTAAACACAGCAACTCAGTACGCTCAATGCACAGCTAGAGAGGGCGGGGAAGGGGGAGGGAGGATCCGCAAACGATGGGGCCCAAGAAGGAGGGCGCGGAAGACAGGGAGACCCCCAGGGGGGAGGAGGGAGCGAGAGTGGACGTGGGGTGGAGGACCCTCGAGGAGGAGGGCTAAGTAGCTGGAGAGCAGAGTTAGAAGTGGTGGAAACAGGAGGAGAGATGGCCCTGCTCAGAGGAGCGTACAATCTAAGGGGAGGGGTGGACAGACAGAGAGACGCAGGGGAGAGAGGGAGAGTAGGGGGACAGAGGCAGAAGATAAGGTAGGAAGTTAAGTGGGAGACAGAAAGGCTTTAAGAAAAAGGTGGGTTTTTAGGGCCCGTTTGAAACTGGACAGATTAGGGGAAGTTCTGATGGAGGGAGGGAGCTTGTTCCAGTGGAGGGGGGCAGCGCGGGCGAAGTTTTGGATACGCGCGTGGGATTATAAGGTTATAAGGGGGGAAGAGAGGCGACGGTCAAGAAAACAGACAGGAGCTGCACCCTAATGCTGAAAAAAGGAAACACAGACTCCAGAACCATAGTCATCCTAATAATGCTTTCAAATCATTTGTGATAAAGTATAATCAATCCTTTGATATAAAAACTCCTCAAAAATATTGGAAGATTTTACAAATTGACAACCTATTAAATACCATTGTCCAAAACTATCCAAACAGCTATAAAAACCCCACATAAGAATTCTATGTCTAAATTGCAACAAACATTCTCTAAGCAACTGAACAAAGTTGAAGGGAATTATGAATTTCTATTTAAGTCAGTTTAGTAATAGTATGTAGAAATCGAGTCTATTAAACCAGTCCTCGATTGATGGAGTACAAGATTTCCACTTGTCAGCGATAAAGACTTTTGCAGCATTATTGAAATGCCTCAAAATGGATTTCTTATATCTGGAAATCTGAGTATTAATCCTGTTTAAAATCTATAATTCAGGAATCATCATCTCAGCTAATCTCCCAAGATGTTTTTAGAATTTTTTATTACCTTATTCCAAAATCATGAAGTTTAGGGAAGTCCTGACAGATATGCCAGAGATCACCTACTGAAAAGCTTGCATCATCAGCATTTATTTGAGAGGCCAGGAAACATTTTACATGGACGTTAGGGCATTTGAACTTTCAGCTAATGTATCCAATATACAAGTGGCTGGTTGTGGCTTTTCCACCTTAAAACTAACTATCTGGCTGTGACCAATTGAAATGACGCCATCAAGAGCCGCCACACTTTTCTACAGTCGCATTTTATCCCTCTTGGCTACAAGAAGTGTCGGGCATACCTGACATCTAAATTATGGTAAATCTTTATTTCATCTATGTTGTATTTATTGTTATTGGCGTTTCCAAGTCGTTGGAATCCTTGATGGCATTTTCGTGTTCGGGAACACAACTATCACCGAAAAGGAAGATGGGGAGAGTCTGGATAAGATATAGTATTATGGGCAAAACATTTTCATTTAAATTAATTTCCCTATCCAGTAGTAGTAGTTTTTTTATTTTTAATATCTGATTTCCGCTAGTTTGGGAATAAAATTAGCATTATAAAGATCAACTGTTTGATTAGTTAATTTTATTCCCAAATATTTAATTTGAAAGGTATATCATTTAAATGCAAAAGCACTTTGTAGGCCTTGGATTGTTTGTACTGGTGCATTAAGGCTAAGTGCTACTGATTTAGAATAGTTGATTTTAAAGTTTGTTAGTTGGCTAATTGTCTGAAATTCTAACAGTAGGTTGAGCAGTGTAATCAGTGGGTTCATTATTGTATGCAATAGATCGCCTGTAATGAGAACAAGCTTTTTTTTTTTCACCCCTCTATGAACTACAGTAGTGTCGGGATTAATTTTTGCCCATGCTCAAATAAGGAAATGATTTTCTCTAATCTCTCGAATGCCTGAGCTTTTGCGCACAACTCAGAATATTACTGGAGCAGGCTGGACAGACTGCAGCAGATGGCAGCAGAGTAGTGGAGAAGATCATTACAGACCTGTACTACAAAACCCAGCATTCAGAGTCTGAATCAAAGGATACTACATTTTTTATACATTTATGGAATTTTCAGAGATAACCATATCTTCTATCTCCAAGAGTAGATATATCATACATAGAGATTATAGACTTAGACTTATTTATCTTGTACAGAAATGTATTTATTAATTACTATTTTTTCCCCCTTTTGCTACGTGTTAAACCATATATGGCTACAGTATACTTGTTTCATTAATTTAGTTTTTCATATTGTTTTTATTTTGTACATATCCTTCTAGATATGCTTTGTATGCTTCAATAATCACCTTTTCAAGTCCTGTCTGTCAAGCATTTTGCTTTTTTCAACACTAGTTGAACAGAATGCATCTCGGGTGGGGAGTGACTGACACAAGTGGCTCAGTAAAATCATTATTTAAGCAGGCAAATAGGAGAGATTCTGAAAATAATGCCAGGGTGTGACAATGAACTACAATTGAGCAGAGCTGATAATTTTGACTAGAAGAAAATGCAAAAGAGATGTATACCGCTTTTAAGAGAATAAATAGACACATTTGCACATTTTAGCAGATACAACTCCTCATTAAAAACATACAATTGCAGAGCTATGTAAATGAGGCTCCACTGTGCTTTGGAAATAAGCAAGCTGAAAACTGTATTTTGGTACAATTAATATGCTCATTCACAGTTTAATTTAGCAACAACAGCCACCTATCAGCTCTCTATCTACCACACTATTGGAAATGCTAAAGGAATGCTGAAAGATTCACTTGAATATGCTGGGCACATGCTGTTCCTGATTACTGCCTACTGATGTGTAACAGAGTGTAATAGAGCACAGATCCATGAAAATATTGCAAAGAATAGCATGCTTAATAAAGGTCCTACAGTCCTTGCAGAATTTGAATGGAAGTCGTCAGTGGTCAGTTAAAAGCTCCTGTAAACATAAACCGTATCTGTCTATTACAGTTTTCTATAACGGCAAAAGGATATAATTACATTGTCATGATACCATTTTCATGGTTAATGAAAAATATACTAATGTATATTTTATTATCTGAGGAAAGGAAGGCCGAACAAAACTTTCTATAGTTCTACACAGGCACATTGGGCCTCGTATACAAAATGAACTGGATGTGCAGCACAAAACACCTTGATTTTGCACCAATATATCTACTCTGCCCAGCGCATATCAAGATGCACACCTACCAGTGTCACACTGGAACATGTAGGGCCCATTGGAGAATTCAAGGGTATAGGTATAAGTTTTAACCTACACCACAATGCATAAGTGATGCACTGCTGGATGAGGTGTGGCTAGCCCATGAAGGGTACATGGCAAAGGGTGTGGCTTAGCAACTGCACTTAAATGAAAAATAAACAGTAATATTGCAATTTTTCAGTGAAATATGCAATTCAGTGTGAAGAAAAAGGCTTCAGCCTTAGAAAGGAAAGCAAATTATGAGAAGCGCAACAATATAGATCATAATGTATAAACTCCATGAAAGCAGCTGTATACAGAGTAATCCAAGCTCTATTTTATTCTATAGAAATATATGTAGTGCAGCGCTCAATCTCAGGAGTTGAAGTTTATAACTATAATTCTGACTGTAGATTACAGTCTAAATTCCCTAACGTATACACATACCAAGAGAAACTAAGGTCAATGTAATAGCAGCCAATTAACCTACCAGTATGTTTTTGGAGTGTGGGAGGAAACCGGAGCACCTGAAGGAAACCCACGCAAACACAGGGAGAACATACAAACTCCACACAGATAAGGCTATGGTTGGGAATTGAACTCATGACCCCAGCGCTGTAAGGCAGAAGTGCTAGTCACTTAGCCACCGTTCTGCCCATTTTATAGCACATGTATGAAGCATTGCCCACACAGCAGTGGCAGAAAAGAAAAGTGGTGCATGATGGAATTGTCCTTGGGCCCTCCCACCAAGCCTTATGTTGGATATTAAAAAGGACATGTACAGTTTAACAAACCAAGCACTTCAGTGACTGCCACTTTTATGGATGAAGTGCTTGGTTTGTTTGGGCCCCCACATAACAAGCTAGCAATGGATTTAAGGCAGCTAAGCTAACAGTGCTGTCAATGAACTCTACATTGGCAAGATGTTGTCATCATCCTCACCCTCATCCTCACCCTCATCAGTGCGTACATCATCCTCACACGATATTAATTCAACCCCACTTGAATCCACAATTAGAGAAGTCTCTGTACTTTGATGTAATTGCTGGTAAAAAAGGCCTTTCTCGTGGAGTTTGTAGTTCATTTTGATGAAATCATCTTTTCCACATTTTTAGGAAGTAGCCTTATACACCGATCACTGAAAAGGATCCCGATTATGCTGAAAACTCTTTCTGAGCACACACTGGTGGATGGGCAGCTTAGGTATTACAAAGTGAGTTTGTACATGGGTCTCCAAATTGCCTTTTTTTATTCCCAGTATATTAAGGGACTGTCTGACGTGACCATTTGTACACCGTCATTAAAAATAATGCTCCACCATTCTTTGGAGGCTGATAGTAGGATCAGGTGGAGTTATGGCAGAAGTGTCGCAATTCTTTTAGATCAGACCAGATGTCAAAATGTTGTGCTGCCATCTGCATCACCACTGGGTCTCTTGGAAAAGCTAAGTTTTTTTCCTAGCAGCAGTTGCCTGAGAAACTGAAGGAGGAGACGTCGTCATGTCATGCACCACTTCGGCTGTAAACTTGCTCACCAGGAGCTCATTGCATCCCTTGAAATCTGGGTCAGTTGGAAAGCAAGAGAAGACATAGCTCTTAAACCTAGGATTAAGCACAGTTGCCAAAATGTAGTGATCCGATTTCAAGATGTTGGATCCTGGCGAAGCGAATAAAGTACTTGATCTACAAGTCCAACACACTTAGCGGAATTGCTTTGCTTCATTTCCTCATCAATACCTCGAGTTGCTTTTCAAAAAGTCTAATTAGGTGAGCCACTTGACTCAAGCTAGCAGTGTCTGAACTCACTTCACAGGTGACTACTTTGAATGGTTTCTGCTCCTTGCACAACACAGAAAGTATTCTCCACTGTGCTTGAGTAACATACATTCCCCATCCTTTCCCAATGTCATGGCTTGTTGAGTAATTGTGGATGGCTTTTCAGTGTTCTTCCATCCTCTGAAGCATATAAAGGGTGGAATTCCACCTTGTTACCACCTCTTGCTTAAGTTGGTGGCAGGGCAAATTAAATTATTTTTGCAGCTGGTGCAATCTTCTACATGCTATTGCTGAATACCTAAAATGTACCGAAATGTTTAGGGCCACAGACAGCATCTCCTGCATGTCCCTGTCATTTTTTAAAAAGCTCTGTACCACCAAGTTGATTGTGTGAGCAAAACATGGAATGTGATGGAATTCACTCAGCTGTAATGCTCTCACAATATTGGTAGCATTATCAGAAATCACATATCCTGAGGAAAATCCAAGCGGGACAAGCCATGTTGCAATGACAACCCTTAGTTTTTCTAAAAGGTTGTCAGCGGTATGCCTCTTAGTGAAGCCAGTAATACACAAAGTAGCCTGCCTCTGAAAGATCTGGGGGTAAATGTATGAACATGCAGATTTTTCAACACCCACGTGTTCAGCGTGTTCGGCGATTAAATTTCAAGCGGCGCTGCATTGTAAAGGGAAACTTCCCTTTACAATGCAGCGCCGCTTGAAATTTAATCGCTGAACACACTGAACACGCGGGTGTTGAAGAACCCGCATGTTCATACATTTACCCCCAGATCTTCTACTGAATGTGGCTTTACAATGCAGCGCCGCTTGAAATTTAATCGCCGAACACGCTGAACACGCGGGTGTTGAAGAACCCGCATGTTCATACATTTTCCCCCTGGTGTTGTTTGCTAGATGCTGCTACTGTTCCTGCTACTGAAGGCGATTCACCAACCCAGTGGTCTATCACAATCATATAATCTTTAGTTTGCCCAGTTCCACAGTTACTATGGCATTTTGTAGCCCAATAATTAGGTGAATAATTGCTTGTCTAGTAAAATGGTATCGATATAGAATTTGGTAACGGGGACAAAGGGACCTCAATTAACTGTCTAAAACCAGCTGCATTAATGGTGGATATTGGATGCAGATCTAATACTAGCATAGTCGCCATGGCGCATGTGATACGCTGTACGACTGGATGACTGCTGTCATACTTGCTTCATACTTGCTTCATACTTGCAACCAGATTGTTTAACAGTAAATTGTTGTAAACTACTAGTAGTCTTCTTCTTGGTCTGCTTCTGGGATGAAGATCTACCCCAGCAGCAGCAGGCTTAACACACATGGATTCTTCTGAGGAATCCTGGATAGGGGAGGAGTCATCATGTCATCTAGCCTTAGCAACATGAATGCAGGACTAACTCCGATCACTAGTGAGAATATTGATGATCAGGGGCGGGCTGGGCCAGGGGGGAATCGGCCCCCCGGGCCACTCAGAATCACAGCTGTTAGAGCCGGCCAGTAGGCCGGCCGGCCGCCCCCCGGAAGCAATAGCGCTGAATTTTACTGGCCATAAATGTGATGCGTGTGTCATGTGCGATACGGCCGCGTCATCAATAATGCGGCCGCATCCCGTGTCATGTGATGCGGCCGCCTGTGCGCCCCCTGGGCTGACATCTGCCAGCCCGCGCCTGTTGATGATGAAGGTGTTGGTGTAGATTGCAGGTACTGGAATCTAGCTGAGAGAAGGGACCTAGCTGAAGCTGGACTGCTTGTTGTTATTTTTTTAGCATAACTTATTGATTTTCACAAAAGCTTGCCATGAACTCACTTTAAATGGCGTAACATGGATGAATTTCCTGGATGGTTAGGGTCCCTATCTCTACTGAATGTGGCTTTACCACTGTTGTCAGGATTTGGGTAAAAATAATTCCATACTTAAGAGGTGGATTTTTGTGTCTTATACACAGGCATGACAATGGCCTTCTTCTTATCACTTGCAAGAATTGCTTCCACCGGTGCAGGACCTTACACAAACAACATCATCATCAGTAGCATCCTCGTTAGCACCGTCATCAGCTACACAAATATCTCCCTCATCCTGTTGTAAATCCAAAGTGGCATCCTCAATTTCTATATCACCAGCTATACTTGGGCTGCTCATCCACACATTTGCAGAAATGGTGAAAGGAGGCTTTTTTATTTAAACCCACTATGCCCTTGAGCATAGGCTTTAGTAGATGAAGTAGAAGGACTAGTATCATCATGACTAGTGTCAGCAGCTGGTTGGTGCCACTGCTCTTCTGTCGACTGATCATGATCCATGTCGATGACCACACACAATGTGTCGACAAATGCAAATTTTTTCATACTGCAAATGACAAATGAGTACACAAATGAGTAAAGTAAACACTGTCATGCAGTGCTTTTGGTGAACAATAATGCTATCAGATGGTATACAGTACACACAAAGACTACAGTGTGAAAATTGATTTAAATAGCCAAAAATTGCTTTTTTGGACGCAAATGACTGTTAGTACTGCGTAATGACAACTGAGTGGGAAATCACTGTCAGGCAGTGATTTAGGTGTTTTGTTGCAGGATAGATTGAGGTTTGTGGCTGGAAACTGGAGAGTGATAATACGATGTTAGCCCTCCTGTGTCTGTGTGAGCAACGGCATCGGATCTCCTTAGGAGGAAGGAATTTATGGAATCCAAAACCTGTCAATGACAATATGCCTCATTATCGTATCTAAAGAAGCGGGAAAGTACCGAGCCAGCTCAGTTCTGTATTTGGATATACTAGGTTCGGGGGGGCCTGGTTTTTAGAAAACAAAGCCTGCGCATCGCTACTTATTAGGTATATATATAGTGTACTGTCACTGCAACACTAATTACTCACATTGAACTATTAATATATTTCCATTTGAATAAAACCATTTATTCTATGTGTACATATATCTATGCGACAATGAGATTTAAACAACAATAAAAAATGTATTTTCTAATCCTTTTCAACCAAACTTTCTAAAAAATTTGAAATACATTTTTACGTCAAAGAAAAAAAGTATTTTTATGACATTGGCAAAAAAGGGGGATATATTGCATCATTTGGTCCAGGGCATACCATATTACATCCATCTGGCAATGGATGACATCCAGGGTGCCTGCGCCATATCCATTATTTTATCAATGAAAAGTTCCTTGTGTGCAGTATCTGTGGATGATTAAACATGACTTTAATGCAGAGTATATCCATCATTGCTGATAGTTGTGGTTTTGGACATAGTTTTAGCATTTCATTTTATTTTCCTTTTGTATTTCTAATTAGTGGAATATAGGCTCTTGAATTATGCAATCTTAATATATACACTTATGCACAAAAGCAGCATTTATACATAGCTCTATTTTATAGAGCAGAATGCCTCAAGTCTTTTCCAACAGCCAGTATATGTGGAAACCTTTAAGCATTATACTACTTTGTCATATTTGGTCTACATTTTTCTTGTAGAATGCCATCATATTGAGCATTAGAAAATCATTTTGTAGCTGACTTTTCCTGTAAGCAAATGCAGCTTTAGAATTCTTATTTTGCAACAAGGTTAAATCATAAGATAATAAAGTTAAATTAATTCATCAGCTATCCACTCTTTGTAGTTATATATTCTCACTCCTGCTTAGCAAACATTGAGTCATCTATGTGTACACAATAAAATGTTTTACAGCAAGGATAAGTTGCGAAATCTATTTACCTTCTTCACAGTTCAGCCTCAATGGGCTGGTCTGCTCCATGGCCATTGACTACCCGGGACTGGCTTCTTAGACCCTCTCCTGGGCCTCTTCTTGGGCATCTTCCTGGCCCTGCTCTTGGGTCTCATCCTATTTATGTTACATGTCTGTGAAATAGACAAAAAAATGATTATTCATTTTGCTCAAAATCATTACTTAATCAAATATCAATATGTATGTGGTACAAAAATTGAAAATGAACCAGAAATGTATACAAGAGGTATGTGTTTACCTTTTCAATAGACATTTTCATTCCCATTTTATACACATTGTCCATTAACAACAACATTTAAAGAGCTCCCATCATTATTTATGATTTTAAAACAGTAGATTCTTTTGTACTAAAATTACTAATTTTATCATCATCATCATCTCATCATCATCATCGTCAACTCAGAAACTTGCATTTAGCCCTAAATGGCATAGCTTAAAGATGCATGTAAGTCAATATCTGATGCATTTCTCTGGGGTGTAGTTGATTTGTATCTCCACTGTCCTAAGGTATTGAACTTACATGCGAACTCCCCTGACCCACCACTACAAGAGCGATGGACACAAATCAAAATTTGGGCATAATGCGTGTACATGCACAGCACAACACATATTACACAAATAACATGTTTATTTGGTGCAAATTAACTTACATCTCACTTTAAATCAGGCCATATATTTTGAAGACTGGAAAAGAACAGACGAAAGCCAGTTTATGTTAGCTATGGTTTCAGTAAAAAATAGAGATAGGTTTGTTATATAATTGTTACATGAGCATACAGTGTAAAAGACATCTAACTTATGGCACAAATAAGAGCCTATGACGCCTTTAAAATCAAGTATTAAATTAAAACCAGATTATTGCAGTTGAAAAAAAGTGGGGAATTTGGTAAAATTGAATGTTAATAATTATAATAATGGTAAATGACATATGTATAGATAGTTTAAAATTGTTATCCCCTCAATTCAAAAAGCATCATAAAAACAATTCTACTGTAATTAAATGAACTCATTTTAGACAAGGCTTGCGGTTTCAAGAATAGGGAAGGGGTTTGCAATTCTGAGAGGAAAAGCAATTATCCCTTGGGTTACTTTTGTATTTTTGACAAGGGCTGTGATGTCATTCACTGCTGCAATTAATAAACTAAGCAGTGCACAGTAACTGTATATAGATCAGTGTGACTTGCTTTTTTTCCTTAGGTCTCACTGGCGTATACCAATAGTAATACAGCAGATTAACCCACAGGACTATAATAGACAAAATGGTCAAAGTTAGACCTGCGTAAGGATATGTCTGATGGATCATTGTGAACTCCTACGTCTGTAAATCTTGGCATAATAGCCTATGAACTTGTGATGAGGTGTTCCTGTACAATGAGCTACTCAGATCAAAACCTGTCAACCTTTCCCTGTCTAGGGAAAAATATTTATTAAAAAGTTTGAATGTTATCAAATAGGTTTGGTGATAGAAATGGACATATAGTATGTAAGTGTTTCTCTGAACCTAACGCAGAATAGATAATTTTATTACAAAGTGTTACAGTTTATAAAACACACACTTGTACAAACACCCACACACCTAACACACATGTATGTAAATATAATAAAAGCTGTATACCTTTTCCTGGCTATTGTCCAGAATAGTAGATGCTTAGGGATTTTTATTTGCAAATTGTGTTGTAGCTATAATTTTCTTGTAAGAAGCCTGTGATGAATTGGATGTCAGGTGTCTCTGCTCCTGTCTCCTTGGTAATTTGAAGCATGCAGCAGTCACACTAAGTATTCCCGGAGAGGAGATGTTCGTTGTTCTACAGCTGTCAAGCACTGGTAATCTTCACTCCTAAAAAACCTTAGTGTACCCATGCAAGACTGGTGTGCTGTCTTTTCACTATGATTTAATGTTAAGAAAATAGAGAGATTAGGTACATCTTCAAAACAGTTCCGCAAAATATTTACCTTATTCCGTATTTGACTCTAGCAGAATTTGGCCTTAAGTAATCTGTGTAGAATTCCTTCTAGCATTTTTGTTCCTCCCAGAATTTATACTCTTGTAAGAGTTGTTTCATTGAGCCATTCACATACCACTAAAATGTAGTTCTCTTACATGAGCTTCTAACTTATACTTCTCTAATAGTTTTTTCACAGGTCTAGGGCAGGCCCCCCTGCCATATAACCAATCCAGGCTGACTTCCTTACCTGTACAGAAGGGTCAGGCTGGATATCTTACATTAACTATAGTGGCAGGCATGTGTTCCTGCCAATTGTACAATCAGCTGTCAGTGGTCTCTGCCTACTCTGGACACTGGCATCAATTAGTTTAGGCTTAAAGTTTTAATCCTTAACCCCATAAATTGCTTTGCCACCATGCTCAAGAGCCACTTCTGAGTCAAATTTGGCTCCAGGAGATTAGGAGCCAGATCTCAGGGATACAGCTTGGCAGTGTTGGCTGCAGGAGCTCACTGAGCTCTGCTGCAGGGCTTGGGTTTCTGTGATTCCCAGGAGGCAATGCTCCCTTTGGATTCATCACAACCCTTATTTGCCTGCTGATTTTCAGTTCTCTGACTCTCAACTGAAGGCACAGTAGTCTTACACCTCCAGGCCCTCACAAATTTCACAAGACCACCAGATGAATATTTTACATACACATTTAAACACAAAGTGCCCTAGTGTGCCAGATTTATAGCTAAAATGCTTCTCACATCATGTGTGAGGAGATGGGCTCAGTCACAATCACTCCCGTTTCCATGTGGATCACCAATGAACCCCCCCTCACATTATCTGGCATTACATAGAGTTACCCTGGGGTTCTGGCTCTTCTTGTCAGGACAGTCCATCTGCATTGATATGGACCTTTTACTTCCTGTTTCGTAAAATGAAAGTCATAAATCTGAAGCTCTAGCCTTGACCACAGCAATCTGCAATCTTTCTCTATGGTGTACTAGAGTACACTGCTGCCTGCAATGTCCATTAGATGACAATACATAGTTGGTGTCTCTTAGGTGATTTGATTTATTGTTGTTAGTCTGTGCTCACCACTATTAATCACTGGAGTTGTCTCCCTTCTAGAGGCAAGTTCATTCATGGATAGGGATTTAGATTGTAAGCTTCAATAGGGCAGGGACTGATGTGAATGAGTTCTCTGTATAGCGCTGTGGAATTAGTGGCGCTATATAAATAAATAGATGATGACGATGATGATTCTAAATAATGGTTGAGTTGTGTGAGAATAACATCATCTGCATTGCTTGGGGATATTGTCTTCACAGAAGTAAGATTCTTGTGGGTCTAGAAGCTTGTTTTGGTTTCTTTGGGGCTGAATGAAGCTGGCGCAGTTTCTCCTGAAGGCTGTAATCTGGCTGCTTACATCCGGGTGATGGAAGAGAGAAACCCAATCAGTATCCAGCTATCCAAGGTCATTTCCCTGAACTGCATTGGGAAGCAGTTCATGACTGCCAAATTTCTGACCTCCTTACTATGTTTCCAGTCTTGAAACAACCTAGCCATGGGTAATTCCAATGGTTCGGCCTTTGCCACAGTCATTTTGGTGGGGTGACCCTACAGCACAGAAGCAAGGTTGATGAGAGGAGTGTTAACCACAATAATTAAGGACCCATAGTCTTACCGTTCTTTGTTACACCAAGGTCCCACTTGCACCTGCTGCCTTTGACTCCACATTTTTTGTGTAGGTCACTTTCCAACACAAGTGACTCTCTCCCATGGGTCACTGACTTGCTAGCCATTAGATTACTTGGAGTAGGAACAGTCTCTGTTTGCTCATTTCCATTGGTGGGTTCAGCTAAAGGGTGAAACCACTATGGTGTGCTTAGGCTATAGGACATTGCAGCCTATGAAGTCTGGATTGGTAACAGCTTTAGTACTCTTTCTCTGGCAGGGGCTGAATCATACCTGATAGCTAACTGTAAATCAGGACTGTTGGGTAGCTGGAAAAATACTGACAAAGGAACAATGAGCTCTGTGCAGAATAACTATTGGCTCAATTAGCTATTACAAGAGCTGTCCCTCGAAGGGCATACACATACTATAATTATCAAGTGATTTTATTAGCTATTAGCTTTTCTTTCTTACAGTTTTTTTTACACAGGTTTAGGAGTCAATAAACCAATCCCCAACAGCAGTGGTGTATATCCATATGTCTATCCATGTGCAGCCAGCAATCATGGGTCTAGGCTTCTACTGGCACTGGTGCCACTTAGTCTGGGCTGGAAGATCTAAATTTTATATCTTCCACCCTAAACTACTTCCAGGGCTCTGTCAGTAGGATCTAATACGACATGCAAGCCATATTTGTCTCCACTGTGTAATAGCTACCACTGGACACCAGATAAGGTCACCTGTAGCAAACTGCCGTTTTCACCGCACACACTGCAGCACTTGGCCTCCTGCGAATGCCAACTGGGACTACTTTATGAACCAGTTAGAAGTGTTTGGAGTGCCTATGGTTCCGGACTCTTTCCGGTCCTTGGAGTGTCTACGGCGCCTGCCTCTCTCTGGTCCTTGGACTCAGAACTGGATGCGCAGAAATCTAACACCACCAGCCAACCCAGAGACCACTAGACCAGAGGCAAATACATTTTAATAGAATTGGCACGGTAGTGTACCTAAAAATCTAGTTACAATTTTCCATATCAGGTATGGAAAGGGACACCAGTCACAGTGCTATATCAGACTAGAATGTCCTGTCTTTGTCTATATTAGTGTAATAATGCGGCCTGGGCTTTTGCTTAAAGTATTTAAAGCACCTTAATGCTTCAGATATGCTCATATTATGGGATTCTAATAAAACACTTAGAAATGTCTACAAGTTTTTTCGTTTAAAAAATAACAGTTACATTGTTAGGGATTGGACTACATCATTTTTTCTCTTTCCTGTAGATGGTATAAAAAAAGTGTGTTCTAAACTATAAGACTGGACTCCTCCCATTTCACTGTTCTCCTCTCAGACATTTTTTACTGTGGAACCATAAAGTGCTTCTGTAGATGCTTCTCTACACACAGATGAAGGGCATCTGGATCACTGAGCCATGTCTAATCCCAATGCAGAGTGTATCCATTGTGTTATTAGATCAACTGCAACAATATTCAAGGACACCAGATGGCATGTTTAAGAAATGCAATGTGTTGTATCACACATGAGCAGTACTGGTTCCCAAGGTCGTATCATTGCCTTGTTGCTTCATGAATACCTATTATGTACATGCATATTAAAGAGGCAAAACTGTCTGATTATCCAAACGCACACTACTTTAGACACATAATCCTGTGATGCTATAATCTGTATCACAAAATAATCTCAGTATGTGCAGTACAGTCAGTTACACAGACACTCATTATTATTTGCATGTTATTGCATTACATTGTATTACATTTTACAGTTTATTGCTAGTGCTATTGTACTTTATTTAATACACTGACAATATTCATTTAATAGTTATATTCATAAGTACAGTTGGTGTTCAATTTTACAGATGTTACTAGTGTACAGCAAAATCAACACTAACCTGTGTATCAATATGAGTTACCTAGACAACAAGTTAATGGAAGGCTACTATAGACATATTCATGAAGAGGCATTTTGCAGGCATTTTGATCAAGTATGCAGACTATTGGGTGATTAGCTGTTACCTAGACAGCCAGGCAATGCTACTAAAATGAGAAGACTGCAATATACATATATATATATATATATATATATATATATATATATATATATATATATATATAAATAAATTGGTACATCACATCAGTAGCCATTTTCATGTACTCTGCCTATTGTATGAATTACTGTTACCTGGACATCCAGGAACCGCATGTGAAATCTGAAGAATGTGAAATTTAAACAATTGCTGTACTAGTTCTGTGTTTTTACTGTATTATTAACTATATTTAATGTATTTCTGCAATGCCTTTGAAGGGCGTAGTATAAAGCGTATGCTATTCCTTTTAATACAATATTAAAAACATATTCCTTTACTGATGTGCAGTAATAAGCATTTTGTTTAAGGAAACGCATAGTACACTATAATTTGTTGATTATGCAATTTGATAACACATGACAACACTTAAAAGTTTAATGATAAAAATATCCAGTTGCGATAAGCTGGTAAGAAGCGCTAAAATATTGTTTAATTTTTGTCCAAAAAAGTTTAAGGTGTATCCCATTTTATCAATAAATATATAGTGTCTGATACAGAGTTGAATGAATTTTAAGCATAATTTACAGACCATAAATGTACATGCAAAATAGCGAACCTTTTCAATCCTCGTCGCTTATATAAGGACTGAATGATCTTTCATATTTGTCAAAAAATCTTCACAGGAACAGCCGTTTAGAAAAACGGCTGTTCCTGTGAAGTATAACACTTACTTTTACACTGGCTCTTCACTTGCGGTTATGATTGCGATCTGGTTTCCAGCTTTGAATCCCTGTGCGCATGCACTGATTGAAACCCTCGGACATGCACATAGATAATCCTACTGCGCAGTGAAGAATGAACAATTATCATGTAACAGGGAGGGATCACATGATCCCTCCACACATGCGCTGTCCAGCTCTGCTCTTCGGAGCAGAGCTGACAGCACTGAAACTTTTCAATTATGAAAATGTATGCCAGCTTCATAATTGCTAATGGCGTACATTAGCATTAAAGAAAGAGATTTTTTTTTTACGGCTATTGTTAAATAGCGTTACTGATCTGTCCCCATACACTTTTATGGTAACTGCTCAGTAAAACGAACACAGATCCAAAGCAGCAGATATCTATGATACTGCGATGCAATCAAGGTAAATGGCATTTTTGCGGTTAATTTAACAGGGGAATATTGTTTGATAAATAGGCCCCTTAAGCCCATAAGTCAGGTGCATTTCAAGTTGTGTTCAGCACTGCATCTGTAGCATATGTGCCAGGTTTATGGCAGGCAAACTGTCACGAATGCCCAGCCTGTCCCAGATACAGCAATCTGAACAGCTGGCCGTGACTGGCATCACCTTAGTTACTCAGCAATGAATACACCTTATCTGCCACCACAAGGGGTTTATTATGGTGTCCTTGCATTCACCAAAACCACTAATTAATGTTTTACATTTAAATTACATACACATGTAGCACAAATAAACACGGAGAATACACTAGATTAAATTGATTTAATCTGAAAAATGTTTCCAAGGTTTATTTACAAAAATTATTAACAAGACATACAATATGTTGCACAAATGAGTTTCAGAAAATAAAATAGGAAATAAAATCAGAGTACTACTTACTACGTAGACTTGATGTGTGTGAGGGAACACAATGGAAGAATATGGGACATTTCAGTCTTTATAGACTCCCTCATGAAATGCACACAGTAATGTCTAAAGCAGAATATTTTAAACCCTTCTTACAGGTTCTTCACCCCCGCTTTAGGAATTACACTTTCAATTAAGTCAGATTGACTCCCAAAATGGTTCAGAGCTTTCCAAAGTAAATTATCTATCACTAAGATATATGTTTGTGCACCTCGGAGAATCTCTCACCTCTGCTCTGCTTAAGTGACTAGACGGTTTACAACTTTGGGCTTCAAATTCTTCCAAGATCCTTATCTATCTGGCTAGTTTCAAAAGACCCTTTGTTAATTGCACAGGTCACCGAGGTCAGTCAGCAAAGCATACTTTGAGAGGTTACATAAAATATTCACATGATCAAGCATGAATTCAACAGAAAATAACGATCAGTCATTAGATATACTACATAATCACACATACCTACATCCATATACACAGAACCAGGTCGGAAATGCCAAAAAGCCTTTGTAAACATTTGCTTTTAAAATATCAACTGCATTTTCTATTAGGTTTCATATAATAAAGTACATATAACCTTCTTTCTTGCACACAAATGAAAGTGACACTTTTTTTTGTTTTAAATATATATAAAATATATGCATGATCAATGCAAAAAGCACCTGGCAGCTTCAATGGTGAAATACCAATCAGCTAATCAGAAGTGGTTAGCTGATTGGTATTGATAATAATAATAAAAATAATAGTGTTGGAAATCGTCATTGTCATCAGCATGTGGCTGACCATCGGCATTTGACACACCATCTACAACTGTAGGTGGTTTGTCGGCTCCAATTTCTCGACCTTTACTTCTCAGCCAACATTAGAGCACCAGGGCCATCTTAACAGCATTATAGGCCCCCGGGCAAATCAGTGCATCGGGGCCCTACCTACACAACCACTCACCCACTTATGTACTATTAGTATGTGTACATTGTTTTCGTTAAGATCAAAATATGTATTTGCAATGGCAAGATCACATGTACAGATAACAGCTGATACTCAGGTGATTATTCTATCTAAATGTTTTAATAAAGAGGGTTTGAAGGTTCTGAATATACCTCCCAAAAAATGATAATGTAAAGTTTGCAAGCCTAAGGGGCCCCTATGCTCGTTGGGCCCCCCGGGCAACTGCCCAGTGTGCCCATGCGTTAAGACAGCCCTGTAGAGCACCCCTACCCAGTCACACCTCTTCAAGCACAAACAGGTGCATATTTGGATTCAAGCAATTCTGAAGAGGATCTTAATGTTTTTTTTGTGGGCATGCGCAGAATGAATTCATAGAATATATGCTACAAAAACGGGCGTGTGCTCAATTCTGCGCCATAGGGCGAGCCATGCAGACCTGATCGCAGATGTGTTTTATAGCTGTGATATATGCACCGCCATAGGGAGGTTGTTGATGATGGCAATCGTCAGCACTAGCTAATCGCTTCTGATTGGCTGATTGTAAATTCATCTCTGAAGCTGCTGGGTGCCTTCTTCATTTCTTGTGCATATATTATAGGATTTTGTGGGCCTATTTAAAGGTAAAACTTCATGTATTTATATTTTCATGTTAATGCAAGAAGGAAGGTTATATCTGTTGTATTACATGAAGCCTAATAGCAAAAGGTTTTTTCCCTTTGAAAACAAATGTTTCCAAAGCTTTATTGTGCTTACATGCTGGTTCTGTGTATATGTGTGTGGGTGCAAGTATATGGTATATATGCAGAGCTGGACGCATGCGATAGCATATGGGCTGAAATATGCTATTTTTGTATGCACATTTTTTTGTCTATAAATTACGCCCAAGTTGTGTTCAACTCTGCATCAGGCCCATACTGTACTTTGCACATGTTGTTACTTGTAGTTCCACAAAATGTAAACAAACTTTGATTACAGTAGAGGATTGTACTTCTGCTGAACATAACATATAGTAAATACACACAGTATTATTTTTTTTCGTGGGCAAAAGTGCATTCTCATTTTATGTATTAAAAATAAAAGTCAAGTCTGATGTATGAACTTTATTTTATATGGTGGTGCACTTGATACCGAACTTACTGAATCAGTGTTACAGGAGTGTCACATTTCTACTCTCTGCTGCTGGGGACCCCACAGCTTCAGCTATCCCACTCTCAGGGGCATATTTATCATTATTTACATCAGTCCTCGTAGCGATGGCAGATAACTTAATGGAGCAATTTACCAATAAAGTCATTTCGGGACAGTGCATCCCATAGGAGGCTTTCCTTGCGATGGCTCTGCTCTAATGAAATCTTGAGTTGCGCATGAGCAAAGGACAATACCGATAATCAAGGCAGGGGCGATCCTAAAGATTCCTTTCCTACAATGCTCTTCGAATAGGATTGATTCCCCAAGCTCTGAAAAGCTAAGTTTTTGCAGCTTGATATATTTTACCAAACTGCAGTCCCCATTGAAAATTATGGGGACTGTGATATTATGTGATTCTATGCCTAATGCAGGAGATATCTCTGATATCTTCTGCATCAGTCAGTTGTTAAATAACAATGATACTAAATTGTGCATAAAACATGTGAACACAGCCATTTCTGTATGCTTTAAGGCTTGACAAATATGACCCTCAATCTGTTACTTCCTGTTTGCCTCTTTTCCTCTCTTTACACTATGATTGTCTCATGCAACCCTGTCCTCACTAACATAATCACGCAAGTGGACTAGTCATTGCCTCCTGTAAGATTAGCACAGTTATCTCATGAAATGCGTAATGCTTCTATGAGCATTCTGATAATCTTGATAGCTTATTAAATTGGTCTGTATGTGCCCACTTCAAATCTAGGATACTTCTGGATGAGGATATGAATATAGTAAGGTGTTTTGACCCTAGTCAAATGCACCGTGAAAATGAATTTGATGTAGCTTCCAGAAATCAAGTAGCTTCCTGTAAGGAATAAACAAACACCCACTGTATATACTAATAGAGGAATTAATAATAACAATGAATTCAAACAGTAAATAATTTAAACTGTCATTCAGAAGAAGTTGGGCTCAAAAATGAACAACACATAAACAGCCTCATGACACTAAATAGATGGAGTACCACAATGGAAAGTATAAACTTGCCTTAGACTGCCCTGTCAGAAACAAGCTGCATGTTATGGGGATAGGAAGCACCAAATCACAGTGAGATGGGATAGTATAGTACAGTGGCCACAGGAAGATTCAGCTGAGAGAAGTGAAAGTAATGAAGTAACATGTATGAGAGAGTAGAA
Organism: Mixophyes fleayi; assembly: GCF_038048845.1. Classification (NCBI taxonomy): domain Eukaryota; kingdom Metazoa; phylum Chordata; class Amphibia; order Anura; family Limnodynastidae; genus Mixophyes; species Mixophyes fleayi. The sequence continues at coordinate 141,807,488 of NC_134405.1, read as the reverse complement.
CGCTTTTGAGAAAACACAGTTTGAGAGCCACAGGGTGAATCAGCCCGAGAGAAACTGCCTGAAAGAAACACAGGGGAAATGAAGCTGCAAGATAGCTTGTAAGGCAGACACCAGGGTGTGAGTAATGTGTTAACTATGTAAATGCCACATGTTTACTACTGGTTATAACAGCTGTACCGGATAAGTAAGGAAAATCATTTTTATTGCTTACAACTAAGCATGTGCTGGAGTGAGTAGGCAAAGTTTTTCTTTCTTATCACATTGTAATTGATGGTCTGGCACCCATTCCTTTATATTACACTGACAGACTGTACAGCATTGTGTTATAAAATGTCTGCATCACACTTATTGTTGTTAAACCGGTATACGCAGGGGTACCTGGTCACATTCACCCTCAACACCCTAAAAGCAGTGAGAGTGGACCTAGTTCAAGATGTTAAAGTGAGAGAGGTTTCAGTGGTATTTGCTTAGAAAGCTGCACCTACCCACCACACCAGCAAACAGAGAACTATACAGAGTTACAAGTAATAGATATTCCAGTATTTGAGAAAACAGGCAAGTTTGATTGTTTGCAATATTGGTAGTACTTTATTTTGGCCTTTGGTTCCTCATAGTTTTTCTGAGCATTCAAAGTCATGGTTTTGCTTACCAACCAGGCATTCGGTGCCTATTTAATCTATATTCCTAGGAAACACAGAAGGTAGTTTATGAGGTAGAAATACAGAAGTTTGGAAGTAAGTGGGTGAGATTGAACTTGCTTCCAGTATAAACTGTAGAAGTCTACTGGGCTCATATATAGGCCAGATTCACAACCAGTCCAATCAGATGGGGATTTGTAGTATTCAGATGGGGTTTAGAACCAGCCTGCTCCATTCTTACACCTTCGTCTTCCATACACAATAAATTTAACACAGCATAAACACCCTATATTTTTATTTTTAAATAAAAAATCCCCTTACTTATTGGTTGAATAATTCAGATCATGCTAATTTTGCAAGATAGTATTGCACACAGTCTGCCTTGCAGTTTGCAATATTACATGCAATTCTTGTAAAAATTCTAACAAGTTTTAGAGACCCCAGGCAGTAATCAACAATACTACAAATGTTGGAAAAAAATCAGGTATGATGCTGCAACATAGTGTGATCAGGCGAGTCCTGGGCAGTTAGGCCTTAGCCAAATTGAGTAATATAATACTTCTCAACTGTTTCTCTGAGCTATGTGGCATGCCCCCACAGAAATACCCCCTGTCCCCAATTCACCTGTGCCAAATGGTGGGCTGTGGGCAAAAAACTTCCCACATCCAGAGCATGGACAAGGTCTCTTTTACAGTTGAATCTGGCTATTTTTTCTTCCTCCCAGGACTGCACAGTATGGTGTAACGTCCTTCTGAAGCATCAGGGACCCAGTCTGTGTATCACTACAATATTGCTGGGTTTCTCTTCTTTCTTCGCCCTGCTCAGCTCTCCTCAAGTCTAGCATGAAGTATTTATTTTCCCCAATTTCCTGGTGACAACTCTATTCTCTTTGTCCTTTCATACCACTCTTCTTCCTTCAGCTTGCGACTCCTTCTAACTGAAGAGGTGAAAAGGGGTAGTGAAGGGGCAGGTGAGCATAGATTGTGTACAGTAATGTTATTGCAACTGAGCTAGACCTGCATTTAGAAGCATATACATCTTTCAGGAGCCATATCTGTTGCAGGTGCTGGAGGTCTGGAGCAGTGAGACTCAATGTTGATGATGATGACAATTGACTTCCAGTTTTATTGGATGTTTACCGATTGACCTCTCCAGCTATTAGTAAATGCAACTTTCACATTTATTAATAGGTGTCCAAACACTTTTCTTTCATTTGTGTATGTAGCACTTCTTTACATTATTATATTGCGAAGAAATAAGGTAATTTTAATTTAGCACTTACCACTAACACTGTCAAGCGACATTTATATGCTACACTTGTTGCTCCCGATGTACGCTTGGTGCATATGCTACTGTTGTAGAGGTGAGATGCGAGGTGAGAAGTGAGGAGGAACTGACTGAACATATGCACGTAAATGCACTTATTCATGTATGCGGCTTTTCCTGCTAACGTTTAGAACACAAATGTGTCCAACTCTACATAAATCCCTAAATGAGTGACATCATATCAGTCATTTAGTGTTTTTACTTATCCCAGTGCCATTGCACTGATCACAGCCACTTTATAGATTTAAATAAAACATCCACCCATGCTCATTGTTTGACAATTATTAATAATTAATATTAATTTTTCATTTATAGGGTGCCGCAAATTATCCTTAGTACAATACAGGAACAAACAATAGGACAGCACAAGGTAAAACAGCATAAAAAAACAATAACACTATAACTCAGGTAGCTCAAAGCACAGCTAGAAAGAAAGGCTTAAAGAGGGAGGGAGGGCGAGGAAAATTCAGTAGACGCTGAAAACCTGTGCCCAAGAGTCAGGGCACAGCTAACAGGTAAAGAGCCACTGAAAGATGCAGAGAAAAACAGGAGAGGAGTCGGTGGGCAGAAAGCTCTAGAACGATGTGGACAGAGTAGCTGCAGAGCAAACTTAAAAGTGGTGGAAACAGGAGGAGAGAGGGCCCTACTCAATGGAGCTTACAGTCTAAAGGGAAGGGCAGACATACCAAAGACAGAGGGGGGTGGAATGGGGACAGAGTCACATGGAGGGAGAGGGGAAGGAGGAAAAAGGGATGAGAGGGGGAGGTAACCTATAAGGTGGGAAGTTAAGTGGATGAGTGGTAAGCATTTAAGAAAAGATGGATTTTTAATACCCGTTTTAAGTTGCACAGATTGGGGGATGATCTGAAAGAGTGAGGGAGGGTGTTCCGATGTAATGGGGCAGCATGGGAGAAGTCTTGAATACGTGAGTGAGAAGAGGTAATCAGAGGGGAGGGGAGGCGATGATCATTGGCTGGTCGCAGTGAGTGGGATAGAGTATGAATAGAAATAAGGTTGGAGATGTAGTGAGCAGTGGAGTTGGCAAGGGAGAGGAAGGGAGAGGAAGGGCCAAATGAGAGCAATATTACATAGCTAGAAGTAGCATGACTTAGCAAGAGAATGAATGTGTGGGGTAAAGGAGAGAGAGAGGAGTTGAGGATAACACTCAGGCAGGGGAGTTTAGGAACAGATGAGATAGAGAAATTGTTGACAGTGTAAGAGAGGTCTGAGGTGGAGGAGGTTCTAGATGAAGGAAAGACAATGAGTTTGGTTTTAGCAATGTTAAGTTTAAGAAATCTAGAGGACATACAGGAGGAGATGACAGAGAGGCAGGAGGACACCCTAGGGAGGAGGAAGGGAGAGACCTCAGGAGAAGAGAGGAAGAGTTGAGTGTCATCAGCATAAAGGTGGTGGAGGCTGAAGGAGCTGATCCTACCATATAAAATTTTGCACCTCAGCAGGTACCATTATTTTGGTCAACAAATGTATGCACTGAGAGCATTTGAGCAAAAATAGGCTAGTACTGCCACAAAACTGTATTGTAGTAGTCTACAAGTAAAGCAGGCTACACTTTTGTAAATTAACCATAACCCTTTTTATGTTGTAGCGCTCTTATTACTGAAAAAAATAACTTCCATGTCAAAAGTTGCTTTATACAACTTTTTCCCTATTCATTTGAAGTTGGTAGTGCTTTGTATTTGCAATAACTATGGATTTATGCTGGTGTTTTGTTTGGGTATTGAAACAGTAGAGTATCTGAATCAGTCCGATTAATCCAGCAGTAAAAAAAGTAAATTATGTTCAAGTTAACATTAGTTTAACTAGATGAAAAAGATATCTCTCCCCAAAATAGGAATAAATAATAAACAGAACAAAATATCTATATAACAATTATTAGGAGAAACTCGAAATACATTTCTATTTAAACAACCACCATGCAATACAAATAATTTAGAAGAGAATAAAAGCTATTAAATACTAAAAACTGACTTTCACAACAAGACTCAACTGAGCATGCATGAGGTTTGGCTATGAAAGGGTTACTCAAAACAAAACCACCTGGTCTGTCTAAAAATGATTAAACTCCCCTAAAATTATACAGTGTCTCACACTCATCATTGACTAACAGGTTGTGCCGCCAAACCAAGATTTGGCTCCAAAGCTGACAATTTGAGGGAGTCTTCAGGTACTCCCTGACTTTTCTGAAAATATAGTCAATCTAATTTATTTATAGTTATTGTTAAACAGCCAATTATCTGCTTTAAATGCATTGTTTAAACAACCAAGTTAGCCTGGCACAAGAATGTGTTAGGAAATCAAAGACAGAACTTAATTAAATGGAGTTTAGAAATTCACAATGCTTATAATATATATAAAATGATAACACAAGGACATTCAGTAATATTTTTTCTTAAATAAAACAGGAACATAACAGAAATTCAAAAGTCACGTATCTTTATGTGACTGTCGGTGGAGGTTGAAACATGGATAGAAGCTCAATAGTAGGTTGATCCCCAGGATCTGAAAATTTCTCAAATCATTATATTACTTTTTAAACATTCACTGTTGCCCACTTCACTGTGTGGTCACTAAAGTCTGTATGCTAATTGGTTTCTACTACTGCTTTTGTTTCAACACACTTTACTCAAGAATTCTATAAATGAAATATCCTTTCTCTGGAAAAATCATAGAAATAATTAATCATCCAAACAGAGGACGATTTTCCACACAAATACATGTGAGATGTCGCTATAAAAAATAAATGCCTTTTTATTTTACTATGTCCTATCAGGCTGGTATTTACAGTTGATATACTTGATGAAACACATCCCTCTTATTAGTAATATATACAGGAACCTTCCTAAATATAGATTAAGAAGAGTATTGCTTTGATGCATATCAGTTTCTATATAAAACATTCTACACTTGACAGCTAGAATCCTGTTGTGACTTCAATAGGACCTTAAATCTTATTGCATCTGGGAAACTGGGCCATAAATCTAGGCGACAAGCTGATCTTATCTGCAGAACCTGTAGCATTTCAGACCTCTCTGAATTATAAGCCACCCACTTATGTTACAGGATACAAACGCTAACCAGACTGCTAGGGGAGATATTAACTCAATAACCCTTAAAGTACCTGCACACAGTGGGCCTGAGTCATTAAGGAGACCAAGGCAAAAAGGAGTAAATCTGATCTTGGACAAACCATGTTACTATGCAAATTAGTTTATTATTTTGCATGTAAGAAATTACTGGCTTTTTTTTATGCAGCACACATATACTTGATAGCCCTATTTTTACACTGAAATTTAAAGTTGATCTAGAACATGCCCTACCACAACTATAAATCTGCCCCAACATTTTAAATTTACCTCCCCCTCCAATGCAACGTGGTTTTGCAAAGGTGCAAAGTTACTCCTTTTTTTGCTTTGCTTTCCTTAATGACTCAGGCCCAATGTCTTCAGATGTACTCCTCTGTTGAGAGTAAACATTTATATTTTATTTTCTTAATTCGTGATTAAGCGATAATTACAACAACGTCTACTTAGACAAACACAGGAGGCAATTCATCTCTAATAAACAATAAAATTTAGTAATGTTTGGCTTAATTAAGCACCTTCACCAATAAATTGATAAAAACACTATTATATCTATAATTATAATATAAGAAAACAAATAAATAAGTTACACAGATGTGGGAAGAGTAATTTAAATACACCTTCTGAAAGTTTGTAAAAAAAGGAATCCAGGCTATGGTTCTACTCATTTAAACAAAGAAAAATATAATAAACAAAAACCCCAAAGCGCTAGAAAGTGCAGCAATCTAAACATAAATCAAAGTAAACTAAATGCAGTGGATCAGAAAAGGTGAAAATGTATTCAGGGTACAACAACCAAAATTAAATCTGGAAGGAAACTAACACAACTTTGATAGTGGTGCACTACACAGTCAACCTGTTGTACATTATTTAAAAAGACACTTATAGTCAGCTGTTAATCAAGTTAAACCATTACATCAAAGTTCAACTTACTGACACTTTAGGATAACTTCATTCATGTGAACATGTTTATTTTTCTCCTAAAATACTGCACAGTTGAGCCCCATCTATGTCTTAAATTAAACAGAAGAGTGAAGGCATTTTGGGGCTGTCTTTGTTACATTTGTCACTTTTTTAGCTTTTAATTACCTTGTTCAAAGTCTAGAAATGTGATTTTAAGTAATAATAAGTAAGAATAAAAGTGAAGTTGTAACGGGCTGGAAAAGTTTACACCTTATCAGCCACTGCAAGCTATCTCGGGCCACAAGGGTGGTTAATTAGCGGAGAACAAAATGTACCCTGGTGTTGGTGCAGGTGGTAGGGAATTTAGACAGTAGGCTCCAATGGAGCAGAGACTGATGTGAATGATTCAACATTCTCTGGAAAGCACTGTGTAATATCCTTATGCTATACAAATAAATAATAATATTTATGAGCACACACTAAGCAAAGTGGTTTAGTGTTAACCAATGCTACCTCTATGTAATAGTAAATAAAATACATTGATTTCTAAAAAATCCTATTAATGTGCATCATAAATCTCTAAAAAAAGCAAAAACATGTTAATGATGCACAACGAAGACCAGTTCCATGTTTAAAAACTTAACCGGCAAAAAACCTCATCTCAAATCACATAAAACATCTGGTTGAAAAATGTCACCAGCTCCTAATTAAGTGTGTGAAACTACTCACATAAGGATAGATACTTGTGCATAGGAGATCACAATATCCCGTTTCTGATAATAAAAGAAACTGCTTGATGACCAAGAGACAATAAAGGTGTGAGTGTAACTGTTGTGGCAGAGTGGTGCTATACATGTCATGGATTGGTGGCCATGGTGGTGGTGTGCGCATATAACAATTCCGAATTTGTTGTGGGGGTGCCATGTGACAGTTAAAATTGGTGTTGGTAGTGTTGTGTGTGCGTAACATTCTGAATCTTAATGGATTTATAAAATCGGGTAAACCAAAATAAAAATTTTAATACGCATGACAAATGTAGATTGTTGGCAGTGCAGTGTATGTGTAACAAATGTGGATTTGTTGTGGCAGAACTTTTATTTTAATGAAACTATACTAAGTTACTTTTGGAAAATTAATTAATTTAACTGTTACCTAGCCCTGGTTTCCATTTCAAAATATAATATCCTACCTCCCAACGGACCTGATTTAGATGGGACATGCCCAATTTGAAAGATCTGTCCCGCAATCCCAACCATTGGCAGCTTTGTCCTGATGGTCCAGAGGTTGGCAGATTTGTCCCATTCACCACTACTCTGGATTGAAGAGCAACTGTGAATGTGTGCTGTGACCATCTGCCACTGGTTCACACAGCAATGAATTAAAGTTTTTAGGGAAGACTGGTAAGGGACAGCCTAGTGCTTAAGAAGTACTAGGCATGCCTCTGGAGATGTGGCCATCCCCCTTTTGTATGTGTACCCCTGCTAAGGCGGTGCGCACACTATGTCTCAATTCCACAATTCCACAATTTGGGAGGTATGATTAATACAATGTTGCTTTCACACCAGTTGCAAACGCAGGATTTGTGCAGGGGGGCTTCCACACCACGCCACCAGTGGGCATGACCAACATGCATGGGGGCGCAGCTATAATATTAGACAGTGCTTGGCTGCTCTTTAACTTTTCCTATCCCTATAATATATATGGGCAATGCTGCATGCACTACTGTTAGGTGCAACATACTTCTCCTCACTTGTCTCAAGCCCCAGGCTTGGAGGGGGGTTTCCAGGAAACCCCCCCTCCCCCTCGGTTTGCCTCTGCACACCTCCAAAAGAAGCATTCAATAATTATTTTAACCATCAAGTTTACAATAAATATTTACCTCACAATCACAAACACTTATTAATTCTACCTTTCATTATACATGCTCTTTAAAGTGATAACTAAACATCCCTGTCAATCAGTCATTATAATTAATAATAGCATCACTCTGCATCATTCTTAAAATTCCGTTTATCCACCTACATGTAAACCATCATTCCCACAAACCTCACCTATCCATTCACAGAAAGAAGAGTAAATCACTTGAAATATTGTACCTTACATGAGTAAATCACTATTCCATAACTCATTTTTCATTAACATTCACAAGAAGCTAGTAAATCATTATTGCCATTGCCAGTTACATCCAGTCATCCACATCACAATAACTAATAATTATAATAACAAAGCAATTTTTACTTTTCGCAATGTTAGTATATATTTACAGCTTCCCACTGAGTAATTACCTGGTCACTTCTGCTTAAAAAACAGTAAATATTTATAGCACCTAATTTGCTTGTATCACTCTTTTAACAAATGTTATCCCACAAGTGTCGTAGGTGTAGCTAATTAGGTATGCCCAGAGCTTTATCTAAGATTGTATGAGCCAGTCAAAATGCCTTATGCTTCAGCGATATAATCAGTAGAAGTGCTAAGGCTCGTTTCCCAGAGAACTAAACACACCCGAACTTAGCAGATTCGAGTACCGAGCCGAGCCGGTTTGGTACTTTTGCGCACCCTTGGAATTGAAAACGAGGCAAAACGTCATTGTTATGTCATTGGATCTTGGATCTAGTGAGCTTTGGATTCTATAAGTACCGCCCTCCATGGCGATTCAGCGCCATTTCATAGAGGGACACAGAAGGGGTAGCACAGTTCTTTGCAGTCTCTAGTGAAGTTGGACAGCGTCATAGCTAGAAAATAAAGAGGAGGGGTAGCAATGTACTTCAAAGTCTCCATTGACATTCAGGAGAGCTCCATTGCTCCATTGCTAATTGTCATTGCTGAAATAGAAATATTAGGTCTGGCAGGCTTGGTCTTCTAAATCTGCAGTCACATTGTACTGTGTTATATAGGTAAAACACAAAGAGGAGAGCTCTATTGCTAATTGTCATTGCTGAAATAGAAATAATAAGGAGGGCAGTGTTGTTCTTAATCTGCAGTCACATTGTACTGTGTTATCAAAATGGATTCACAGCAGTACACAGAAGACCAGGAGCACCAAGCAGCTGCTGGCACCAGTCATGATGATGGTAATCCCTCTACGTCATCTGCTAAAGACTATGTTTAAGTGCATAGTGTTTTTAAGTCATTGAAACAAAAATGTAAAAAAACACCTTTTACCTTGGTCAAGAAAAAAAAACCTGTAATCCAGGCAAAGTTATCTGCAGAAAAAATAAAATTGCCAACATGCCATTCTACACACGCAGTGGCAAGGAAAGAATGAGGCCTTCGCCACACACCTAGTTCTGCAACTGTCACTGAGGCATCTTCTTGTATGGTCAGTCATGACCAAGCAAGACCTTGTCATTCGGACTCAAAGTGGTGCCCAAATTAATTCACTAAAGATTTTATGTGTAAAAATGAACTGGAAGAAAACAGTAAGGCATTAGAGGAAAATGTATGTTCAGATTCAGAAACGACACAAATCCCTGAGGAGAGTCTATTCACGAGTGCTATGTGGAATCCTGACCTGTCTGATAGTGTACCTATAAAGAAGGCCCCTTTCAGCATTTATGCAGATCTGTGCATGAACAGCCCAAGTGTAACCGGTGATACACAAATTGAGGATGCCACTTTGGAATTGCAAAAGAATGAGGGGGATATTTGTGTAGCTGACGAGGACGCTAATGAGGATGTTGATGAGTATGAGTATGATGTTGTTTGTGTAAGTCCTGCCCCAGTTGAAGCAGTTCTTGCATGTGATAAGAAGAAGGCCATTGTCATGCCTGGGCATAAGACCAGAAAATGCACCTCTTATGTGTGGTATTATTTTTACCCAAATCCTAAGAACAGTTTTCTAGCCATTTGTAGCATTTGTAAAGTCACAGTAAGGTAAGCATGGATGTCTAAATAGACGTGTATATGTATTACCTTCCACTTTGCTGCTGTTTCATCAGTATTGCACAAGGTGTTTGTAATCTGCACTTTGCGTCAAAGGTACCTAACTATATTGTAATTTTTTGGGAATTGGGGCTGATTCGAGGCTCAGTGATGAACTTGCTTTTTGCTGGAAACTACAATGGCTCTTTTTAGTGCATTGACTGGCACCCTGGATTGGTCTGGGTCTGATAAAAGCACGTATCACTATGTATTAGCTGTAGAATTATTACAGTTATCCAAGGAATGGGTGGAGCGATCAAATGAACCATAACTGATTTCATGATCCAAGGACAATTCCATCTTGCACCACTTTTCTTTTCTGCCACTGCTGTGTGGAACTGTTTCCAAGATGTGCTATGAACTGCCGTGTGTTTGAGTCATTGCTCTGTCGCTTAGCATCCAGCCAGGTCGCTGCAGTCTTTGTTTGAAAGTGTATGAAAATAATATTGTGACCTGTGAGATGGTCAAAATTGACTGCAAATGACTTGAAATTAGTGTTATTGAGGTTAATAATAATATAGGGGGGAAAAAACGGAAAAATATGTGGTTTAAGCAAAAAAAATAGGGATTTTAGAAAAAAACCGGGAGCCAAAACCAAAACACGCAAGGGCGGTTTCGCCAAAACCAAAACACGAAGTCCAAATCCAAAACCAAAATCAGAAAACGGGGATCAGTGAACATCTCTATTAATCAGTCCTACTGAATTAATATACTGCATTCTTCTAAATAATAGTTGCGTCTAAAAAATGCCTACTTTAACTTTGGGTGGATGACAGGTCTACATTAAAGGCATGAACCTCTTACATATAAATTTGTAAATTTGCATATTTTATCAGCAGCTATTTCATCTACAATGAAATGAACCTAATAGTTTAAACTTTGTACCCACAGGTAACAAAAGATAAGCATTTCCAAGCTTTTTTAGCAACATGATACTATTTTCATATAACAAATCACTGCATATGCAGCTACAACTACCGTTTAGTTCATTTCTGTCTCTGCAGTTTTTTTGTAAAGCCGAAACACTTATCAGAAAGAGGTGTACAAATACTTTTTTCTTTTCCTTTTTACTGTCTGGCAGTTAGCAAATGATAAAAAAAAAATCTACAAGACCATACCATACATACTGAGAAAGATTTAACTTTTTGCAAATTCTGCATTAACAGGAACAGTCTGGCCCTGCTCTTGACATCTGTATTGATAATGAAATTACATTATATGCTTTTTGCTAACATTCCTTTGAACACACGTTAAGTGGTACAGGAGAGCAGTCAAACTGAGCTCAGCCAGATGCATTGACAGTTGCCATGACACCTATGAAGCGATTGGTCCCTCTATACAATGACATCAACAGCTGACTTACCACGGTCCCTGCGCTAATTGGTCAATTACCTTGAACACAACAACACCTTGTTGAGTCCAGCTGCTGTAATTGGTGGCATTAACAGAAACATGCATTGTTAGTATGCCTGGCAGGCTTGATATTTTCTTTTGCATCTTCGGTCACCCCCCTCCCTCTGTCTTGCTTAATCAAGCCTGTGTTACAAATGTAATCAAGTCAAATACTTATACACTTCAGCTTTCTGCCGCTGGCTACTTTTGTTTTAAGGGTTCGTAGCATAAGTCATCAAAGCTTAGTTTTACAGTGTTTTTAACCATATCAATACCAAGGCTTTTATAGCTGGTAGACTTAACTCATTCTTACTAACTTTTATATTTTGACCTATGGGAGAAAATTACAGAGGAGAACAGGGTGTCAGAAATAACATAATTTAACCCCTGCGACACAAAGTTGCAATCATGTTATTCCATCACGGGGTGGAGAAAAATTATGTGATTCATGAGGAACCGCGTCATAAAGGCCCCATCTCGCCCACTTCATTTAAAAGTGGGCAGGATGCAGGGGAATGACATGCTTTCCCAGGAGTCTGGGAGACCTACCCAGAATTGTGTATGACTTAACTCCATAGTTGATTACTCGTCTGGAATGTCCGGAAGACTGCCTAGACACTAGGTTCCCAAAGTGTGCGCAGCGGCTCCCAGGCGAGCCGCGGCGCTGTCGCAGGAGTGCCGCTGCGCTCTCACAGGGGTGCCATGGCCAGGAGGAGAAAAAACAAACAAAAAACGTATCATTCCGACGGCACCCAGCATCCTCCTCCCTCCTCGCTTCTCACTGAATGTTGAGCATGACCTCATCACGCCTGACATTCAGTGACAAGCGGCAGGAGAGAGGATGCTGGGTCCCAGACACCGCCAAATTGGTAAGACAGAAGAAAAGACATAAGAAATAGAAGAAAGAAGGTCAAGTATGGTAAGTAAAGAAATGGAGGGGAATGGTGTTAGGAAACAGCAATGGAGGGGAAAAAGAATGAAGGAGGGGGCAGAGCGAGGATGCAGAGGGGGCAGAGCGAGGATCCAGAGGGGGCAGAGGGAGTATGCAGAGGGGGCAGAGTGGGAGGATGCAGAGGGGGCTGAGTGTGTGGATGCAGGGGACACAGAGTGTGTGGATGCAGGGGCACAGAGTGTGTGGAAATGAATGAGGGCACAGAGTGTGTGGAGATGAAGGAGGGCACAGTGTGAGTTAGCTGTAAATTATTCTTTGACAGAAATATAATTGAAAAAATATATAAAAATATTCTCTTCCCTTCGATTTATATGTATTATTTTTGCATACAACTATAAAAGTATTTCTGTCCTTACCTAAATACTTATTACGGTTTTTGCCCCAACTACTTATAAAACGGGACTGCTCTGTAATTATTTTGGAGGTATGCCTTGAAAAAATTATGGAGACTCTAAGGGTGCCACGAACTGCAAAAGTTTGGGAACCACTGGCCTAGACTACAGGGAAGTTAGGCCAACCTCCCTGATTCCCTTTGTGCCTCCTAAACTGCCAGCTTGCTCATGCACAGGCACACTAGCCAGTATGTGCTACAAGAATTGCTGACGCTCTTTAGAGCACAGATGTACTCATTACTTATCCTTCTTCCCAGTTATTCTTCAATATAAATGGCTGATGAGATTGTCCTGCACACATAATATATGAGGGAGAATCAGATCTAGTTATATACTGTGTACAGGACATTTACTTAATTTACACTGAGAAATTTACCTATCTGAGGTGCGCTACAAGAAAATTGCTGCCACTCTCCTACACTAAGGACTGATGTCACAAAGTAGCTATCAAAGAAAGGTGTGTGCGTGTGTCTGTGTGTCAAAGAATATTGGGAGATGTCCTAGAAGGTAGGTTAACCTCCTGGATACTCGCTGTGTCTCCTGAACAGCTCAGGTGTACTAGGAGGTATGTGGATATATCAGGGAACAGCAAGAAGAATGATAATCCTTGTGATCCAAGTAAGCACAATGTTTGTATTAGAAGTATTTTTTTATATTCCTTTCAGTTTTTTTTATAATTTCTTATAAAAATTAAGAGAAAAATTAAAAGCAGTTCTTTCACTACTGGGCCTATCTGTCAGTCTCTACAGTGGTTACCTGTTTATTACCAAATCCAATATAAAACACTTCTAGTAACATACAAGGTCATCAATAGAACTACAGCATCATACATCTCCTAACTTGTCTCAAAATATCTCCCAACTCAACACGTCCGTTCTGCTCAAGATCTACATCTCTCTTCCACTCTCATCACATCCTCCCATTCACAGTTACAGGACTTTTTTCTAGCTGCACCCAATTTGTGGAAAGCTATTCCTCCCACAATAAGTCTTCAAACTTTCAAGCGTTCTCTAAACACCCACCTCTTCAGGCAAGCTTATAAAATTCCTCAACCAACCTCTTAACCTCCCTAGAGTACACTATTACCACCCTCTTCACAGTTCACACAAGAAAACAACCCTCTGACCCCCCTTACCAAAATTGCTGTGTGACTACATCACATAGCCCACTAAGCACTTTTACATTTGCATTCTGGCTGAACCAGTATGTATTATTTAGCACTTAATCTCATGTATCAAACTCCCATTGTCCAATAGATTATAAGCTTGTGAGCAAGTCCTTTTTACCTGTGTCTGTCTGTATTAACCAGTATAGTTCATTACTGTGTTTGTTCCCAATTGTAAATCACTGCAGAATATGCTGCCGCTATTTAAATAAATGTTGATGATGATAATTTATTAAAAGTACAAAATATTTTTGTTAAAATGTAATAGATTTCTAATAGTTAAAGAATTTAGGACCTATTTATCAAGCCCTATCAAAGTGATAAAATGCTTATTGCCGCAAAAGAGCTTTATTTGGTGTGCTCTATTATTTTCCACTTTATCACAAAAGATTAGGCCTCAATACTTCTGAATAAATAACTTTATTACTTTTTAATCAGTGCAGCAGTAATTTCAATGCCGAGCTGCTTGGTTATCACCCTTTACCCCTGCTACACTATCAAGCTTCTGGTGGAGTGCCACCCACACACAAACTAGAGATGCTCAGGCTCGGTTCCCGGAGAACCGAACCCACCCAAACTTAGCAGATCCGAGTACCAAGCCGAGCCAGCTCTGTAGTTTTTCGCGCCTTAGAATTTGAAAATGAGGCAAAACGTCATTGTTACATAGTCTAATCTAGCAAGTTTTGGATTCTAGAAGTACCGCCCTCCACAGTGATCCAGTGCCATTTTACAGAGGGACGCAGAAGGGGTAGCATGGTTCCTGGCAGTCTCCAGTGCAGTTGGGCAGCGTCATAGCTAGAAAAGAAAGAGGTGTTCTTCAAAGTCTCCAGTGACATTCTACTGAGTTGTAGCTCACAAAGAAACAGGAGAGCTGTATTGCTAATTGTCATTGCTGAAATAGAAATAATAGGGCTGACAGTCTTGTTCTAAATCTGCAGTCACATTGTACTGTGTTATATAGCTAACACACAAACAGGACAGCTCCATTGCTCATTGTCATTGCTGAAATAGAAATAATAGGGTTGGCAGTGTTCTTCAAAATCTGTAGTTACATTGTACTGTGCCATAGCTCACCCACAAATAGTAAAGGTGGCAATGTTTAGTGCTGAAACAGAGATTGTAATAATAGGGCTGTCACATGAAATTGCCAACATGCCATTCTACCAAAAATTTTACCAAGCATAACAGCATCTGCTAGCTCCCTTCTCTCAGCTAGATCTCAGCACCTGCAATCTACACTGTCATCATATTCACCCTTATCAGTGTGTACATCATCCTCAAAGAATACTATTTCATCCCCGCTGGAATCCACTATTACAGAAGTCTCTGTACTTTGATGTAATTGCCGTTAATGGCCTTCCCCATGGAATTTGTAGTTCATTTTCAAGACAGAGCTGTCATGATTTTTGGGCAATTCTTTTAGACCAGACCAAATGCCAAAATGTTGTGCAAACTCTTCTGCATCACCACTGGGTGTCTTGGGAAAGCTAAGCTTTTTCCTAGCAGTCGTTGCCAAAGAAATTGAGGGAGGATGAGTTGTCATGTCAGGTACCAATTCAGCTGTCAGCTTGCTGACCAGGAGCTCATTGCATCTCTTGAGATCTGGGTCAGCTGGAAAGAAAGAGAAGACAAGCTCTTAACTTAGGATCATGAACAGTTGCCAAAATGTAGTGAAGGCGAAGTGAATAGAGTACTTGATCTACAAGTCCTACAAAGTTAGCGGAATTGCTTAGTTTCAACTCCTCCTTCAATTTCTCTAGCTGCTTTTCCAAAAGTCTAATTAGGGGAATGACTTGACTCACGATAACAGTGTCTGAACTCAATTCAAATGACTACTTAGAGTGGTTTCAGCACCTAGCACAACACTGCGCTGGACTAAAGTACATTCCCCCTCAAATTCGAATCTTCATGCAGCAGCTGCTATCTCCTACGTGCTGTTGCAGAATACTGAAAAACAGGGAATGTGATGCAGATATTTTTATTAAGTCTTGCAACATAAGCATACAGTATTATTACGAAAAGGTGGCACCACTTTTTTATAAAATCACAAACCACAATGTAAGGCACTGGAAATCTGTTATCCAAGACTATAAATACATATATATAAAAAAATAAAACCTGCATAAAATAGAAAAGGGTGCCACCACTAAACCATAACACATCCAAATACAAATTCACAAACACACTACCCACCGCAAAAAAGCAAGCTGTAGGTGCATGCTAAGCCATACTTGAAAAAACATTTAACCACCAAAATCTAGG
Organism: Mixophyes fleayi; assembly: GCF_038048845.1. Taxonomy (NCBI): domain Eukaryota; kingdom Metazoa; phylum Chordata; class Amphibia; order Anura; family Limnodynastidae; genus Mixophyes; species Mixophyes fleayi. The sequence continues at coordinate 141,791,436 of NC_134405.1, read as the reverse complement.
GGGTGAAAGAATAGGAAGAAAAGCCATTTAGAAAGGAGAAAGCGCCGGACTTTGACTTCCCTATGGAGGCCTCAGACCCCGCCAGAGTCTGAGCCAGTTGGCATTGTTTATCTGACGTCCCTCCATATCCCTCAACTTCCACCCCTCGTGGAGAATGTCACCCACCACCACTTCACAAGGAAGAATTTTGTGTCTGATGGACACCTGACACCGTGCATTCCACGTCAAATATCTAACCACTAAACTAACTAAAAAAAGGGTACAGAAATCAAAAGCCCTCCATCTGGCCTTGAATGCCCCGTAGACCCATTCAGGGTAACTAAGCCCCGAAAGGCAGGGGATCCCCAAAGATCCGGAGACTCTTTTATAAACCTCTACGTTAAAGGGACACTGAAGCAAGAAATGGTCCATAGTCTCCTCCACCCCTAGACATTCCTCCCGTGGGCAGCCACGATCATCAGCATTTCTATACTTGAGATTCCCTCTCACGTAGAGTCTCCCTTGAAAGGAGAGCCAGGCAATATCCCAAAGCTTCAATGGTATTCTCCCTGAATTGATCAGAGAAAGCCCTGCCGAACTCACATCACCCGGGCAGTCCCTCAGTGACAGCGGAACCCAGAAATGGGGAGTGCAGGACTCTCTTCTCCAGCTCCCTTCTAGAAGAGCTCCTGACTTCCCCCACCCCCAGGCGCCAACGCCTTGTCACCTTTAATCCCAAGGAAACATAGGCAGGGAGATACCCATGCCGGACCCGGAAGCTTTTCACCATGCCCCCCCATACCATGCACTAAGGAAGGGATCCACCCAAACCCTGAAGCCATCCACCCACGAGGAGGGGTCTCAACTAGGAGACTGCTCAGGTGCAACTTTAAAAAGGTTGTGATGAAGAAAAGCACTGGGTTAATCATGCCCAAACCACCATCCCTCCTCGGCCGATAGGTCACAGCCCGCATGACCAGATTCAGCCTATTCCCCCAGAGTAACTGGAAGAAAACTGCGTAAACCCTAGACCATAAAGACTCTGGCAAAAGGCACACATAGCTGATATACAAGAAAACCGGGATCAGAAAGGTCTTGACAAGGTCCACCCTTTCCCTGAGAGAGTGTTTCCACCTCTTCCAGCTCTCTACCTTCCGGGAAGCTTCCTCCAGCCTAAGTTCCCAGTATTGCTTGGTATAATCACCAGGGCCGAATTGAATTCCTAAGATCCTGATCTTGTTACTAGCTTGGGGGAGACTGTCTGGAAGGCTGAATTCACAACCCTCCTCCCCCTTCCAGAAAACTTCACTCTTTTCCTGGTTTACCAATGAGCCACTGGCCTCGGAATACCCACAGACCAGAGTTGCAACCTCTATTGCTTCCGCGGGACTTGACAAGACAACAGTAACATCATCCGCGTAGGCCACGACCTTCAGAGGACACTCCGGACCCAACAGCACCCCTCCTATCGAGCCACTTTCAATCCTTCGAACGAAGGGATCTATTGCAAACACATACAGGAGGGGGCTCAGGGGGCAACCCTGCCTTACTCCAGAGCTGACCCCAAAGGACGGACCCACCCAGCCATTCACAAGAGGGAAACTCTTGGCCTGCTTGTAAATAGTACGAAGCCAATTCACCACCTGGACTGGAAGACCATACCACAGAAGCAGAGCCCAAAGGTACTCATGGTTTACCCTGTCAAAGGCCTTTGACTGGTCTAATGCTAAAAGGTACTTCCCCCACTTCTCAGCACGACACTGCTCAATAGCCTCCCGCACCCCCAGGACAGCACTAAAGGTGCTTCGACCCTTCACAGTGCAATGCTGAGAGGGAGAAAGCAACTGGCCGGAAACCTGCATCAGTCTATTAAAAAGCACCTTTGCCAAAATCTTCCTATCGGTATTGAGAAGAGCGATGGGGCGCCAGTTCTCAACACACGATTGATCCTTCCCCTTGGAAAACAAAATAAGGGCGGAAACCCTCATGGAGGGAGGCAATAAACCTCTACCCAGGCTCTCATTAAAGACCTCCGCAAGGCACGGGGCCAGGATGTCCCCAAAGGTTTTAAAAAAACTCAGATGTCAGACCATCCGGGCCCGGGGCTTTCTTGATAGATAAACCATCTATCGCCATCCTGACCTCGTCCACCATTACCTTACTGCCCAAGGACTCAAGCGAGCCGCTTAGGTCTCCAAGGCCAGGGGTTTCCCTCAGGAACTGGTCCATCTTTTCTCTGTCAAGTGACTTCTCCGACAAAAGATCAGAGTAGAAGGACCGCACGACACCAAGGATGCCCTCCTTATCCTCCCTGAGCACACCCCCAGCATTGTGCAAGCCCCTCACCTCCTTAACATCTACCGAGTTCCTACAGCTCTGGAAGGGGTCAGGCGAATGGTACTTCCCATAGTCCCTCTCCAGAATCAAGGAAGAGTACCAGTCATATTGTATCTCTCTCATCTGAGCCTTCACTCGGGAGATTTCCTGTCACGGGCACTAGGAGTCTTTACCCAGTATCACCCGCTGATGGTCTTATCAGAGCAGTAGAGTTGGTATATGATACTCTGATGGCAGGGTGATAATGGAACTGGAAACAGCAGATGGTTAGAGAATGCTCAGAAAGTCTATGACTAGCAGCACTGGTAAACAATAGGTAACTGAACACGAGGATCTGGATGGACAAGGACACGTGAGGGTAGTCAGTGGTCTGCGCACGGCAAGTTGTACCACTGCTATAGTGAGAAGAATGTCCAGGAGTAATAAGGAGGTGGAAGTCAGCGGTCTGCGTATAGCAAGTTGTACCGCTGTCTGTAGTGAACGAATGGAATCCAGGTGAAGGTAACGGGGAAGTCAGTGGTCTGCGAGTAGCAAGTTGTACCACTGCTTATGTGAAAGGATATATGCAACTGGTGACACAGGGAAACAGGAATCAGTGGTCTGCCTCTAGCAAGTTGTACCACTGAATATATATGTGAGGAAGGACACGAGGAGATAAATGCTATGCAGAGTCTACACGGGTACACTGAACTTGATCCCACGTTGAACTGCACACAATGATAATAATGAATGAACAGCACTGCACAGATAAACAAAGTCTCTCAAATAGTCCAGCAAAAGGAAACACAGTCAATAATAGCAATAGTCTCAGAGGATGGAAACTCCGGAGGAGAACAACTCAGTCCAGATGGATATGCAATACACCAGCACAGTCAATGAGAAGTATGCATACCGTGGTTCAGATGAGCAGGCTGTTAGAGATAGCTGCAGGGATACCTGAGCGGCCGGGAACAGACGAGATGAGAAGTCCTTGCAGAATGGAAGCGGCAGGTAGGTGTAGCGCACTGTAGGTAGGCCAGCAAGGATGACAAATACTCAGGAAGCAGTAGTATATTGAATAGAACAGCAGGAGACCACGGGAGAGTTGAAGCGATGTAGCAAAGCTGGAAGCCGAGGAGCGTAGACTCGATGCAACAGGCAAGTTGACACAAATGGACACACTGTAGAAGCAGTAGGCAGCGGGTCAGCTGACGGCAGATAGAATGCAGACTGGAGCGCTGAGACGAGCAGACTCTGTAGACACGCTGAAGTAGCAAACAGGAATCAGCTGCTGGAGTCACGATGAAACACAGGAGAGTTTGCAGTAATCTGTAACTGTAGATACACGGAGGCAGCGGATAGGAATCAGCTGCTGGAGTCACGATGAAACACAGGAGAGTTTGCAGTAATCTGTAACTGTAGATATACGGAGGCAGCGGATAGGAATCAGCTGCTGGAGTCACGATGAAACAGGAGAGTTTGCAGTAATCTGTAACTGTAGATATACGGAGGCAGCGGATAGGAATCAGCTGCTGGAGTCACGATGAAACACAGGAGAGTTTGCAGTAATCTGTAACTGTAGATACACGGAGGCAGCGGATAGGAATCAGCTGCTGGAGTCACGATGAAACACAGGAGAGTTTGCAGTAATCTGTAACTGTAGATACACGGAGGCAGCGGATAGGAATCAGCTGCTGAAGACACTAGGAACACGAGGAATAGAAGTGGTCTGGAAACCACAAACGGCAAACAGGAATCAGCATAAGCTGAACACACGAGCAGGCACTGGAACACCTTCAGAGACTCATGAGGAATGAGACTCCAAGATCAGGCAACGTGGTATTGACCACAGGTGCTTAATATAGGGAGTTGTTGCCTGATCAGCCAATTAAGTTAAAGGAACAGAACTGAAGGTTAAAAGGGGCTGCACATGCGCAGTACCTCATAATAATGGACGGACACGGTTCCTAGCTACCTTAGAAGTAGCACTCACAGTCCGGTGAGTGACATTTCCCCACCATGCCCCTGGCCAGAGATCAAGAATCCTAGTTTCCTTCTCAGTGCTAGGTAGTTACTCTCTTTTAACAAGTTATTTCGGGCTACCAGTCCACGGAAAAAACCCCGGGTCCTCTTTTTAAGCATCTCCCACCATTCAGACCTACTCCAACCCGCCTCCAAAAGCGTTTCCTGGGATTCAAAGAAGTCCCTAAAGGACTGTCTTATCACCTCCTCCTCCAGGAGCTTAGAGTTCAGGCGCCAGAGGCCCCAACCCTTCCGAAGAGTCTCCGAAGCATTCAAAGACGCAGAGAGGTAAACGTAATCAGAGAACTCTACTGGCCTCAGCTCAGGAGCCAAGGTTTTCGAGCTCTCCTTAACAAAAAAACTATCTATCTTAGACCTACAGCTACCTCTAAAATAGGTGAACCCCGTGTGGTCCGGAAAATGGTGAATATGCACATCCACCAGACCAGCCTGCCTTATTATGCTAGGTAAAAAATGGGAGTCATAGCCCAGAGAAGTCCTTGAACCTCCCCTGTCTTTAGTCCTAATGACAGTGTTAAAGTCACCACTAAAGACTATCTGCCGGGCTGAAAAAAGGTACGGCTTTATCACACCGAAAAGGCACTTCCTTTCCCACCTGGATTGGGGACCATAAACATTAATCAACCTCAGGTCATGCCCTCTCAGATTGACATTCAAGATCATGCACCTACCTACCTCTAGTTCTATAACTCGCTGGATGGTTATCATACTGATAAAAAGCACCGCCACCCCACCGTACGGCTCGGCCGCAAGAGACCAGTAGGAGGGCCCACGCCTCCACTCCCTTTTGGCTTTATGAAGGTCAGCCAGCTGACTCAATCTGGTCTCCTGCAAAAATAAAAAATCAGCCTCAACCGTGCTGAAAAAAATCAAAGGCCATATAACGAGCTCGCTCGGAACGTATAAATGCCACATTAATGGTGGCAAATCTAATGGGCTGGGAAGCCATCCTTCAGAGCTATAAAGTAGGAATTAGCTCACTTCTTTTTTACCTGTTTGGCAGAGTCCTCATCCGAGGACCCATACCTCTTGTAACTTAGGCCCGCTGGCAAGGCCTCCCCCTCCTGAAGAATAACCTCTTCACCAGAAGGGGGGGGGACCCACCAGACCCAACACTGGCCACCACGACTGACAATTTAGCCACCAAAGTTGGGGTACTAGGAGGAATATTAGCGGGCAAGACTCCCGACAACACTGACACCTGACTCAGAGGAGCTACAAGGAGGGGGGCGGGGTGAAGAGGGTTGGGAGGAGGAGGAAGGAGAGGAGGGACAGGAATAGAAGTCGGGCTATGGGAAAAGACCAAACAAGACTGAGAGGCAGGGACGGAACCTGAACCGGCAATCAAGGGAGATACCTCCTGAGCCAACCCAGAAGGGATCAGAGCAGACGTAGAGGCAGGAGAAACAGGAAGGGGAGGCCGGATCAGGGTCAAGGTCGGGAATAGGAGCTGGGGCTAATTCTTCCACAGAGGGAGGACCCTTGGGGGAAATTGGTTTAAGAAAGGCCCTCGGGGACTTTGATTTATCTTTGGGCTTCTTATAGGCTGCTATATCACCTAGGACAGGGCCGGAGCGCTTCCTTCTCTTGCTGCTAGTACTTTGTCTAAGAACTAGATCCCCTTCGTTTGTTCTTACAACCTCACCATCCTCTGATTCCTCCCCCTCACTAGACAAGAACTGGAACTTATTAGACAAAACCAGGTTTTTTTCCCTTCTTGATTTGTTCTGCCTAATACTCTTTTTTGGCTCCACCCATTCCTTGCCTATGGATTACATTTTGGTACTAGGACCAGGCTGCTCAACACTCGGCCCCTGTTGGAAAGACTTCAGCGGCTCAGTGGAGACTGGATCAACAGGTTTCGCCACACCCTCACCCCTCTGCGCCTCTTCTATCCCCTCAGCAGCCTGTACCAAAAGCTCATCAGCTATTTCTGTTTTACGGAATGCATGGGGGCATCTACTGAAGGGATGGCCAATTGTCCCACATAAGTTACATCTAATACTGATACAGGAACGGGTTTCGTGCCCAGTATCCCCACAGTGCCCACACTTTTGATGCGGGCAATTGGCGCTGAGGTGGCGGAAGTCACCACAGCAGTGGCACATCCTCGGCTGACCCGGATAAAAGCATTGAATCCTGTCCCTCCCCAGGAAGGCAGCATTCGGGATATGGGCAAGGCCAGCCTCCGTGCACCGCAGGTCTACCATGGCGGACCACCCACCACCCCAGACACCATGGCTTGGATCAGGCACCTTCACAAGTGGGGACACCAGGCACGTGTACCGCCCCACCCAAAAGGCTAAGTCAGCTACGGGGATAGACTTCTAACCAGGATGGTAATCTTGACCCTTTCCTGTCTGGTGACAGCAATAGCTTTAAATTTTGCCCATGGATCCTGTCCCCTACATCCACCCCATCGGCCCTAGAATGCCTGCAGCCCCTGATATGCCATAAAGCTGACATCATACTCGGGGGTCCCGAAGGGATGGATGCAGGCAAAAAGATCCGCTGGGACGAAACCAAAGGAGGAAAAAAAGACCTTCAGAAAATCACCTCTATTTGGGGGTTCTTTCCCCATGTACCTTAGCTGTACAACATTTATTCTCTTGGGGGTTTGGTCTGTGAGAGACGGGCCCCCAGACTGAAGACCCCTAGGAAGAGGGCCACCGGAAGGAGGCGCCACAGGTTTTTGTGCACCCGATACCACCCCGGCATAAGAAATTGGCCCCGGAACTGGACCTAATGGACCCTGACCATACCTCGGGGGCACCAGATTAATTGAGGGGCAAACAGGGGTGACTGGCCACGGCAGGCGAAATTGGACCCACCAACTCCCCTCTAGCGCTAATACTGGACTTATCTTGATCCCCCAGACCCCCCTGGAACCTCTCCGCATTTTCCTTGGTCACTTGGTCGATTAGAATAGCAGCTTTTTTAGCCCTCTCTGTCACCTGGAGGGGCCCGTATATAGTATCAATAATTTTTGATTGTGCCAGGCTCAAAGGTATTCCAATACAGTTGCTAATAGGGGCGATCTGGCCTGCGGATATAGAAACCTTACTGGACTCAAGGGGCCTAGCTGTACACATAGTCGTGCTGCTCACATCAGCGAGCACCTCAGCATCAGGGAGAGGGGAGCTATTGCTAGCAAAGACAGGAGTAGGTAATCCACCACTATTAATCCCTGCACCAACCTCTAATGCTGTTGTAGCAGGGAACAACATATCAGTGCCTGTTTTGAACTTAGTGGGGACAATATCAACAACAGATATGGCATCAGAGATCCCGCCTTCAACAACCGATCTCACTGGCATTACATTACACATCTCATTCATACCTGCCTCCTGGAGAAAGGAGCCTGATGCTACTGCATCTACCCTCAGCCTCGGGATATCCGGATCAGGACTGCCAGCCGTGATCGGAAGTGACGCCAGAGGCAAGACCGCCGAACCAGCCGCAGTAACTACGGCCGATGCAACAACCACCCCGGCATCAGCTACAGCCCCCACGGGTTCCTACACGGTTGGCTCCCCCTCCTGCCTCCTGATTTTATCATACAGGGAGTCTACCCCCGCATCAACAGGAGTACTCATCACCGGGTTAGCAGGTAAACATGATTGATCACCGGCCGAGGCATCCACATTATAGGACTCCATGTGTTGCAGTTGCTCAGTCAGGCGTTGCAGATTTTGTTCTTTCAGTAGCAAATTAGCCAAAAGTTCCTCTATCTCCAAACGCATAACTACTCTTTCCCTGCTAAAAGCCCGCTTGCTCTTTTTTTTCAGTGCAGATATTTGTCTTTTCAACCTCGCTATATCAGCGATCAGCCCCTCATGACGTTCCCTGTAATTGGCTCTTCGACCTCCCCCTCCGATTCAGGTAAGTCAATACTACCAGGATCCACATCAACGACAAGAGGTTTCTCTCCTCGGGACATGGCGTGATCCACTGACAAGCTGTCCCGGATTTCTGCTTGCGGTAGCTCCGGATCGCCCGCACCAGTTGTAATTTCACGGGTCTCATCAGGCGGTGCCACGGATGCTGGGGAGTCTGACTTGTTAGACTGCACAGACGGGTCTCCCACGGTCCTCGGTTGTGTAGACACCGGGACTTGCTTACTTGCACCACTCGGAGAGGAGTCCGACATGTTAAATGGCACAGACGGACCTCCCACTGTCCTTGGTTGTGTAGACACCAGGACTTGTTCACTTGTACCACTCGGAGAGGTGTCCGACATGTTAAGCGGCACAGACGGATCTATCGCGGTCCCAAGTTGCATAGTCACTGGGACCACATTGGCTTCATTCGCTTTTCCCACCATGTTTAATTTCACAGATGGAGTTCAATGCCGGCACCTAGTTGCCTCACTAGGGCCTGTACATGGGATGGGTCCTCAGATACAGCATCCCCTGAATTCAAGTCCATGCAGGGGGAGCATTCTTCACCCAAGGTCATAGCCAGAGGCCCAGAGATCTCCCCTGTGATTTTGCTTGGGGGGGGGCTTCAGCAATAATGCTGGAAGCTTGACTGCGGCTTTCCATGCTAGAGGGGTTATCAACCATGCTGGCTAAGACGTTTTGAGGCTGCAGAAGGGAAGAATTTACCCCAGAGATCACACTTTCTGGAGGTGGAGTAGGCCTGGAAACCTGGGGGCTTTCCTCCTCGCCTCCTCCAGGATCCTCCATCCTTCCTGGATCAAACGAAGTACTATTCTGGGTCTGCAGGAGCTCTCCAACACACAACCTACTCGATGGAATTCACCCAGCTGTAATGCTGTCACATATTGGTGGCGTTATCACAAATGACATATCCTCAGAAGAGTCCAAGCGGGATAAGCCATGTTGCAATGACATCCCTTAGTTTTTCAACCAGGTTGTCATCGGTATGCCTCTTAGTGTAGCCGCTGATACACAAATGTAGTATACCACTTTGTATTTGCAACAGGATGATGAGGATATTTGTTTAGCTCACAACGGCGCTAATGGGGATGTTGATGAGGATGATGATGAGGATGATGTGGTTTGTGTAAGTCCTGCACCATTGGAAGCAGTTCTTGCCAGTTATAAGAAGAAGGCCATTGTCATGCCTGAGTGTGTCTATTGATTCGGGACTTTAGCTAGCTAGGCTAGCGTGTTTTTCAGTACCTCAATTAAAAGGTTTATGAGCCTGTATATGTACTTATATGAGCAAGAAGCTCTCACAGTCCTAAGGAGCCATTACAGTCCGGGAGTTTGTATAAATATTCACCCGCCTACATAAGCTTCGTGATACATAACATCGCAGATTATACCTTCCAGTTTTTTTTATATGTGGTCCGGACCACTGTCTATATGATCAATGTCAATTGTGATGTTGTTATATGTTAGAGGCCATTGTGGTTTTTTATTACAGGTGGATATCTAGTCACCTATGAATAATAGATGTGTATTGTTTTTAAGTGTGATCTACTAATATCATTAAATTCATTAATGTTCAGGTGATTATTCTGCTATTTTAATTTGCTTCTACTGGATACTGCGCCCCTTTAATATTTTATATTACTTGGTTGTTTTGTGGGGGCCTGAACAAACTAAGCACTTCACCCACAAAAGTGGCACTCCATGTTGCTAGAGTGCTTGGTTTGTTAAACCATACATGTCCTTTTCAATATCTTACATAAGGGTGGGTGGGAAGGCGGGCCTAAGGACAATTCCATCTTGCCCCACTTTTCTTTTGTTTTCTGGCACTGCTGTGTGGCAATGTTTCCTAGATGTCCTGTGAACTGCCATGTGTTTGTGCTCGCTGCAGTCTTTGTCCGAAAATGTATGAAAATAATATTGTGACCTGTGAGGTGGTCAAAATTGACTGGAAATGACTGGAATTTAGTGTTATTGAGGTTGAAAATAATGTAGGAACAAAACAAGAGCAAAATTATGTGATTCTAGCATATTTTAGCAATTTTTCAAAAACCAGAACCAAAACCAAAACAAGCGAGGGCGGTTTTGCCAAAACCAAAACTTGACGTTAATCCAGATCCAAAATCAAAGCCAAAACACAGGGGTCAGTGAGCATCTCTAACACAAAACTCCTCTGACAGCATGCTGCACACATTACTTCAGGTGCTGGACACTTCTCTGGTTGGCTCTCATTATGCCCCTGTATGAAGCTAGTCACAGACCTTGTGAGGAGCAATATACACTCCATTCAACTACACGCGGTGCTTAGATGTTATTTGCACAATCTCACTGAACTTAATTTTGCAGAAGTAACCAAGTATGCTTTACTCAATATCAATGTAGATCCGTGGTGTATTAAAACAGCCATGGGCCCCCACTTCACCTAGTTTTATATGAGTGAAACCTGATTTAAACAATTGTAATTCCTTATATGCACCTTGGGCCAGCAGCTCACATTTTCATTGGAACGCAAAACACACCTCTCCCTTTAAGTATATAAATAAATATACACTGCAAGCTTCATGCTCCAAGTATTTTGTAATAAACATCAAGGAACTCTAATCAAGCTTACTGAAATATACACAGCATCTTGCCTTACTTTACTTCTTATCAGGATCATGCTTTCACTGCCGAGATTGAATGTAGAAGGTCTGGGACCTTTTATGTAGTAGTCTGGGGACCAATCCAGTAAAGTCCTTATTGTAATCAACATGAGCATGTATTGAGACTGGGGGCTCATGATGGATTTGCTGGCTATTTAATCTACTCATTCAAAATTCACAAAACAATCTTTACCACTGCATTTTGACACAGACTGACAAAATTATGATATATTTATCTTACTTTTGCTGCTAGGAGTATGTTATTGTGTGTGATTTTTTTTCTGAAAATGTCTTTATTTAATATCTTTAATTTACATATGTCCCACACTTACACATCCTCAAAATGTATGCTGCACATGTAGCTAATACTGTTCCCACCAGCACAGATTATCTTATAAAAATTCATTAGCAGATGTTCTCTATAACATTTCTGTAGTCACACTGTAAAAGAACATGAAAATAGTCTAATCCATAGTATGTGACATTAAACTAGGTTTGTGAGGTAGAATACGTTTGAACTATCCATAACTTCATTCAACCAATAGCATCTTTTACGCATATTTTTTTTGTGTTAAAATGAATGCCCATATATTTAGCAATCCCGTCAGCCAAATAGGTAATTTTATATAAAATAGCTGCAAATCAGTGCTTTTTTTAGGCCCACAACTGGAAGAGGATTGATCATATTGGTGGAAAATGCAATGCAGTCAGACCATAACCACAATCTCGCCGACAGAAGCACTTTCCATTTTGGTCATATACATGGGCGGCCAAATAGCACTAATCCAGCATGCAGCACTAAGGGAGAACAGCCAGATTACATGACAATGACAATGTGTGCTTGGAAGACGATCACACACAAAAGCACAGACTGGTTGTGCTTATTTGCCAACAGCACTTACGGGCATACTCGACAATCATCTGATCAATTTTGATCCAACCATCCTGGAATATCCCACTCAATTTTTGCCCACATTTGCAGTAACTTGGGCATGTTTGACCATCATAAGAAAACTGTACCTGAATATATTTTATATTGTCATTGATAGCCAACTGATTTTCTTCATTATTTAAAGAATTCACAACATGAAAGCAAGAAGGACAATTGACGGTCAAACAGTCCTTCAATATTATTAACAAAATGCAAACACCTTGGAGCAAAATATAGATTGTTTCTGACATATATGCTGCTTTTATTTATATGTTTTGGCTGATATGGGACACAGTATGTACTTTCCTCAATTTTAGTATACCTTGAGGTTGACCTCTCAGAGAAATGTATAATTATCTATCTCTTTGTGCTTCTGCTTCATAGTTCATTGCTCTATTATTGTATTTGTTTATATACTTGTGTGGAATTAATTGGATGATCAGTTTAACTCCATGCTTAACTAAACAAAAGCAGGATTTCCCCATGTAGCTGACAGCATTGTGCATGGTGCCCTTAGTCCACATCGGCCTGGGTGTTTAGAGATGTGTTTTGATGTGACAGTGTTTAATGTGTATGTTGTGTTTTACCTTTGCAATATCCTTTATTCAATGTACTGTAATTGAAGAGGCGGAAAAGTAAGTTATCAGTGTATTCATCACACAGTCACAGAAATACAAAAGCCAGTTTCATGCTATTGATTTTTGTACGGCTTACAATATTGTAGCACAGAGACAAAACATATATGTGATCTATGTTATCTAAAGAATCTACTAGGCAGCCAACAGAGACAAAAACACAAAGGAGAATTAACCTACACATTGGAATAGTGCATCATATATAACATTATATATTAACCTTTTGCAGTTAAACATTTAGTTATTCCTATAGTAATTTATGAGCTCTATATTTTTGGTTGATGGCATTAAGCAGGTTATCAATACAGTACCTTCCAGGAACATTTTTTTTGACAATGTATTATTATATAATGCTGTCAGAATGGAAGTTTACATTTTAAAAGTGTCACTGTTCTGTAAATCTCACTGTTCTATACTGAAAGCCTCTAGCTTCAACACTATTGTTTACTGTAGGGCAGGGGTGCACAACCATTTGTGGTCCAAGAGCTACATTAGAAGATTGGCCTATTTTGTGTGAAAACATGCATGCTCAGAAAAGGACCTTACACTAATGAACGCAATTGCATGCAATTCATCAGTGAACTCAAACAACACTTTCTACTGCCTACAACTTCAAGGGCAGATCAAGTGAGGGAAGGGGCGAATGAGCATAGGCAATGTACAGTAAAGGCATTCCCAAGCAGATGTGGGTGATTCAAGTTCAACTATAAACAGAAGTACGTTTGTTTTCAGATGTAAGGTTTGCAGCTGCTCCTGGGCAGGTGTAACTGATAGATGATAGAGATGGCAGCATTCACTCTCACAATGTAATGGGATGATTGATAATTCACCTATCACCAATCATCTCACTAGATAACATTATAAGATAATGGCAGGTGGACGCCATTGTGCTATTTCGTTTTCAGAAAAAGTAAAAACAAAAAACTACTGACTGCTTACTTAAAAGGGGTAGTAGAAACTTTCACATGTGTCTCTCAGTAGCAACAACATTATTTCATTTTATCTTGAAAGCATTGCATACATTAGCAGGTGAGAATATTTTCAATCGTCTTACTGACCCTTTTTAAAAATGTAGTTAATTGTGAGAATTAAAAAATACACCAAATGAATTGACAATATGCATTGCAGTATATTGTTCCAAATGGTTAGACACAGTTGCACATTAGGCAATGTGGTTTTATGTTTTAGAATGTTAGGACTGTATTGCCCATGTGATGCAGTTTATAAACAGTTGCACACATTATAATTTTTTTATATGTTTTAAAAAATGGACCAAGCTTTGTTAGCTGCAAGTAAGTTTTGTCTATAACGTGTAATTTCAAAGGGGATACAAAAATGTACTATGCATAAGAGAATTTTTCCAAATATTACCATCCGGAGTGGGGTTCCATGAGTGGAAGAGGTCGAGGCCACTGGCCAGGAGGAAGATGACGTCAATTCTAGTCATCCAGATTCATAAGATTATTCAGTCTTCAAGACATATATAATTTCATCTTACATGTAATCTTTAGGGTTTGCTTAAAATATAATGCTTACAATAAATGGATAAATAACCAAGGAAATAATTGTTTTCCTAAACAGTGCATTTAGTAGAACAAACAGGCAAACAGTGACAAACACAAACTCAAATGAAACACACAAAATAATTTTCATTTTCCCACATGGGCAGGAGGTGCAATAGGTGCTAGAGGGGCAGGAGGGGCATTATTTGCCAGAGGGGCAGAAGGGTGAACCAGTGTCACAGGGGCAGGAGGGCCAATAAGTACCACAGGGATAGAAGGGTAAACAGGTGCCACAGAGACAGGAGGGACAACAGGTGGATTCCCATTATAATGAACAATGACAATGGTTTCCATGGTAGTGACATGCCATTGTGGAAACCGAGCAGAATTCTAAATCATTAATAGCAGCAAGGACAAACAAATCAAGGAAAAACGTTTATTAGCAAGACACATCTGTCACAGTGATTTATGTTAAAATTAGAGATGCTCACTGACCCCCGTGTTTTGGTTTTGGTTTTGGATCTGGATTACCTTCGTGTTCTGGTTTTGGTAAAACTGCATTTTCGTGTTTTGGCTTTGGTTTTGTTTGGTTTTATTTTGCAATTTGTTAAAAAATTCCAATTTTTTTTGGGCTAAAATAACATAATATAGTGTTCCACCTGTTTCTTGGATAAGTGAGGTAATTCTACAGCTATTAAATGTTAATGAGCGCTGACCCCCCGGGATGTGTGCTTTTATCAGACACACACCAATCCAGGGTGCCAGACATTGCACTAAAAAGAGCTATTGAAATCCATAGCAAAAAAGGCAGTTGGGTGTCTATCTGTATTTTACACCCTACACTTATAGTTAAACAAAAAAAAAAATACCTTTGATGAAAATGTCACTGATGACGGAGAAACGCGTAAGGTGAATGACGATACGTCACTTCCGGGAATTCCCGTTTGGCAGCGCCACGAGCACTAGTTGCTTGCAACAAATTACAGTCTAACAGACATCCGGAACTTAGGTTGTGAACCTGCTATAGATGAGAAAGCCGATTGAGATGTAGAAAGCTGCGGACATCAGCACAATATACAGCTAAGTTTCATTACACTGAGATACTTTTCTATTGGACACAAGTACCCTTAAGACTGTGTGTATTTGAGCTGGTGACTTGTAGGGAAGACTAATCCGCTAACATATTTGCATCTCATTTGCAGCTTCAAACAGATATAACGCATCTTTTATAACTGTGATCCTACGCTATTGAGTGTGTTTGGGCTTATGTGCCTATGTGACTGATGCACAACGGGTATATCAAGGCTAAGCCAATATAAAATCTATGTGCACTATATATACCATTTGTGATTATCAGACTTGGTATATATGATTTTTTATCTGGTATAGATGATTGAACATGCAATCCGGATTGCTTTAGATGTGAACTATTTTTGTACTATCACATATTCTGGGAAGCAAACACAGCAGGTTGCTCAGTGGAAGCAGCAGATTTATTAGCCTATATATCCTGAGGATATTCATTTCTAGCGCCCATATATATATTTCCTAATAAGAAAAAAAATCAGCCTACAAAAACTGGGCGATCAATAGAAATGCCAAATTCAGATTTTCTGTTTGGGTCTAAATTATTCCCATATATTAAAATTGAAATAGAAAAAGAAGCAGCCTGCAATGACTGTACGATCAATAGAAATGCCCAAAGAAGATTTTCTGTTTGGGTCTAGCTTATTCCCATATATTAAAATTGAAATAGAAAAAGAAGCAGCCTGCAAAGATTGTACCATATATAGAAATGCCCAAAGCAGATTTTCTGTTTGGGTGTATATTATTCCCAAACCTTATTAGTGCAAATTATTAAAAATACTGTTTAATCCCCGCTAGGCCCTCCTTAATCCTACAGCTACACACACCAATCCAGGGTGGCAGCCAACGGTCTAAAAAGAGCTATTGAAATTCATAGCAAAAAAGGCAGTTGGATGTCTATCTGTATTTCACACCCTACACTTAGAGTTAAATTGGAAAGAAGCAGCCTGCAAAGACTGTACCATAAATAAAAATGCCCAAAGCAGCTTTTCTGTTTGGTTCTAGATTACACCCGATACTTATAGTGAAATTGACAAAACAGCAGCCTGCAAAGACTTGACGTTAAATAAAAAATGCCCCAAGTCCCTTTTCTCTTTGGGGGTAGATTACACCCTACACTTATAGTGAAAGTTTTAAAAATATGTTGTGGTCATCATCTTCAGCATCATCCTCACCCTCATCAGTGTGTACATCATCATCACAGACTATTAATTCATATCCGCTGGAATCCGCCATTAGAGAAGTGTCAGTATTTGGATGTATTTGCCGGTAAAGGCCTTCCTCGTGGAAGATGGAGTTCATTTTGATGATCATCATCTTTTCCACATTTTTCAGAAGTAACCTCCTACGTTGATCACTGACAAGGTTCTCGGCTGTTCTGAATACTCTTTTTGAGTACACACTGGAGGGTGGGCAACTTAGGTATTGCAAAGCAAGTTTGTACATGGGTTTCCAAATGGCTTGTTTTTCCTCCCAGTATGGAAAGGGACTGTCTGACATTTCCATATCAATTAACTCTTGAAAATAATCCTCCACCATTCTTGCATGTTAATAGTAGGATTGGATGGAGTTATGGGCAAGGTCACACATTTTTTAGTAAAATCTTTCAAACCAGCCCAGATGTCAAACTGTTGTGGTCTGCCACCTGCGTCATCCCTGCCTCTCTTTGGAAAGGGCAATTTTTTCAGAGCGGCAGCTGCCTAAAAAACTGAAGGAGGAGACGTCGTCAAGGCAAGGCCCAGTTCCGTGGACAACTTGCTGACCAATAGCGCCTTGCAAATGTTCACATCTCGGTCATTTTGAAGCAAAGAATCAATTTAGGTCTTAAACCTAGGGTCAAGCACAGGCGCCAAAACGTAGTGATCCAACTTCAAAATTTTAATAACTCTTGGATCATTGCAAAGTCAATTAAGTACTTGATCTACAAGGCCAACATACTTTGCGGAATTGCTTTCTTTCATTTCCTCCTTCAGTTTCTCAAGCTGCTTTTCCAATAGTCGAATTAAGGGAATGACTTGGCTCAAGCTAACAGAGTCTGAACTCACTTCACATGTCACAACTTCAAATGGTTTCAGCACCTTGCACAGCACAGAAAGGATTCCCCACTGTGCAGGAGTGAAATACATTCCCCCTTCTTTCCCAATGTCATGGCTTGTGCAATACGCTTGTATGGCTTTGCGCTGTTCCTCCATCCTCTGAAGCATGTACAGGGTGGAATTCCACCTAGTTAACACCTCTTGCTTAAGTTGGTGGCAGGGCAAGTTTAATTGTTCTTGGAGCTGCTGCAATCTCCTACATGCTGTGGCAGAATGCCTAAAATGTCCCCAAATTTTACAGGCCACCGAAAGCATCTCCTGCACCTCACGGTTATTTCTCAAGAAGCTCTGCACCACCAAGTTTATTGTATAAGCAAAACAGGGAATGTGATTGAATTCACCCAGCTGTAATGCTCACACAATATTGTTGGCGTTATCAGAAATAACATATCCTGGGGAGAGTCCAAGTGGTATAAGCCATGTATCAATGACATCCCTTAGTTTTCGTAACAAATTATCAACTGTATGCCTGTTAGTGAAGCCCGTGATATAAAGAGTAGCCTGCCTGTGACAAATGTTACGTAGTGGTGTACATGCTGCTGCTGTTCCTGCTTGTGAAGGCAAATGACCAACCCAGTGGGCTGTCACAGTCATATAGTCTTTGGTTTGGCCACTTCTACTTGTCCACATATCTGTGGTTAAGTGTACAGTGGGTAGAATGGCATTTTTGAGCCCAATTACTAAATTTTTACGAACGTTTTGGTACAGTTGCGGAATAGCTTTACGTGAAAAATGGTGTCGCAATGGAATTTTGTAACAGGGACACAAAACATCAATTAACTGTGAAAAACCAGCTGCATTTATTGTGGATATTGGATGCAGATCTAACACTAGCATAGTCGCCATGGCGTCTGTGATCCGCTTTGCAACTGGGTGACTGCTGTCATATTTGCTTCCTCTAGCAAAAGATTGTTTCACAGTTATTTGTTGTAAAGTAGTAGTGCTCTTCTTCTTGGGCTTCTTATGGAGGAAGATTCACCCCCAGCTGCAGCAGTGGGACTAACGATCAAACATTTTTCAGAGGAATCAATAATAGTGCAGGAGTCATTGAGCCTTACCAAGTGGGATGCTCCAAACGCTACTGAGGATATTGATGAGGACAGTGTTGTGGGTGTAGATTGCAGGCGTCGGGATATAGGTGAGAGAAGGGTCCTAGCTGATGATGGAGTGCTTGCTATTTTTTTGCCATAACTTTCACCTTTTCCCAACACCTTGCCATGAACTCTTGTAAAATGGCGTAACCATGGATGAGGTTCCAAGATGGTTAACGTTCCTCCCTCAACTGACTGTGGCTTGACATACACTACAAATGACAATGGATTTCTACTTGTCACGTGCCAAAACTGCTGCCACTGGTGCAGGACTTACACAAACAACCTCATCTTCATCAACATCCTCATTAGCGCCCTCGTCGGCTACACAAATTTCCCCCTCATCCTCTTCTAATTCCAAAGTGGCATCCTCAATTGGTGTATCACGGTCTACACTCAGACTGTTCAGGCACACATCATCAGAAATGCTGAAAGGGCCCTTCTTTATGGGTACACTATCAGAATGGTCATGATTACACATACAACTCATGGATGGACTCTCCTCAGGGATTGGTGTCATTTCTGATTCTGAGCATACATTTTCCTCTACAAGAAGAAGGCTCAGTAACATTTTTGGATCTCGCACTAAAAGAGAAAGGCGGAGGCCTCATTCTTTCTTTGCCACTGCGTGTGTAGAATGGCATGTTGGGTAAAAAAAAATTATCGGCAGTTAACTTTTCCTCGATTACAGCTTTTTCTCTTAAACGCGGTAAAAGGTTTTTTTTTGTGTGCTTTTTCCCTGACTTAAAAAGACTATGTACTTTTGCATAGGCTTTACCAGATGACGTACAGGGAAGACTACCATCAGGACTGGTGCCAGCAGCTGCTTGCTGATCCTGCTCATATGTGGACTGCTGTGAATCCATTTTAATGAGACCCAAAACGCTTGTAGTGCAAATTCAGAAAGATATAGTGCTGGTATATAATAATTTCAGCACCAGAAAATATCTTTTTTCAAAGACGGGAATATCTGACACCCCAAACACTTGTAGTGCAAATTCAGAAAGATATAGTGCTGGTATATAATAATTTCAGCACCAGAAAATAGCTTTTCTACAAGAGGGGAATATCTGACACCCCAAACACTTGTAGTGTAAATTAGGAAAAATGCCTCCTACTACTCTCTTCCTGCTCCAATTACTGCTCTAATTACTGCGACCGTCAACTAACCCCTCTCTCAAATGGCATTGCATCACTGTGGAGGCGGCTATTTATTCAGTCTAAACATCGCGAGATCCGAGATCCGACGACGTCACAATGACGTTTTGCCTCGTTTTGGAAACCGAACAGGCGGGAGAGTATTCGGCTCGGGACTCAGATTCCGGAGGTTCGGGCGGGTTTGGTTCTCGGGGAACCAAGCCCGCCCATCTCTAGTTAAAATAGACACCTCGGGCCTGATTCATTAACGATCTTAAATGAAGAGGTATCTTATTTCAGTCTCCTAGACAAAACCATGTTACAATGCACGGGGTGCAAACTAGTTTTCTGTTTTGCACATAAGTTAAATACTGACTGTTTTTTCATGTAGCACACAAATATCAACTTTAAATTTCAGTGTACAAATAAGCTATCAAGTATTTGTGTGCTACACAAAAAAAACAGTCAAGGCCGATTCAGGAAACCCTTTCCTAAATTTTCCTGGTAATTTGTAATCTAATAGTCTCATGCAAACAACCAAAAATGTGTTATATTGCATTTTTTTGATTATTGTAATGGAAAGTGTTGATTACACAATAACACCAGTGATGAATATCTTACAGCACATTTCAGAAATTAATACATTCAACATGTAATCAATATACTTGAACTAATCTTCAGGATTACATCATATTATTCCCTAAATCACTCATTTATCATGCGTCAACCCTAAACTCAGGCATGGCAAATGTGATTGTTATGCTACTAAATAAATGTGCTCATTAACACGTGTTACACATTTTTTCATCAAAATGATGTTTTTTATTGCTTAAATAAATAGAATTACTACAGGAAAAGAGGAACCTATTTGCATATATGCCATACCTCTTAACATTGTTAAAAGGTGCTTGTGAAACTATAGGTGTGTACACCACCATATTGTAGCATCACAGAACCAGAGGGGACATAGTGGTGAGTGTAGCATGCCTCTTCTGTATATACCATTTGGACTTCTTCATATCTGTAACACATTTCTTACACCCATCCCTCCCCATAACACATTTAACAATTTTTCAGCCCACTCTGAAACATGTTTGTTTCCCAGAATCCTCAACCTGTAGCACATATAATCTGAATATGCCTCAGTGGTTAGTCTAAGCTCTGTGGTAAAATAGCAGTTTGGCAGTGAATTAGTTGATTCATTCTGATTAGTTTCCAGACTGCCTGACCTCACAGCAGCTACAAGAATCAGGACTGGGAGAGTGTTCCATACCCAGCACCCACAGCCACAGTTAGCCTCATTGCAGTCTGGATAGGACAGATACATGGGATGCTGCTGTAGCATTTCTGTCCTGGTATTCCCCTTGCCGCTGTACCTCATATAGCCTACAGGCAGTGGCTACCATGTCTGTGGTGTAGTACATACAAGATCTATGATATTTCTAATGCCAAACATGTTTTTTTCTTTGTTAGTTTGGCTGTGGGGCTGCTGGTCAAAAACATTTGGCTAGTATAGAAACCTGTGGTGAGGCTTAAAAAGATGGCAACAAAAAGGATGACAACAAAATAATCTCAGGTAAGAAGGATGCAATGTGGACATGGGGCAGACTGCGTAAAGTTTTGAAAACTGTTCTGCTAAAGGTATGCCTCATATTGCATTTGGTTGTAAAATTATGTATGTTTCACCAATAGACTATGGCTTTAGATGTTCCCAGTCCTACCCCAACCACACAAAATAACATAATTAATTGACTAACATTGTCACACCTCTATTCAAACTATAAATTATACAAAATGCAAAGGATGAGTTTGTAGGCTAGTAAAATTAAATAGCAAAAAGCTATTCAGTTAAAAGCAGATGGGTTTTAATGCATGCCTATAGGAGCTAGCCAAGGACAGAAAACTGTATATGTCAATCCTCCATAGATAGAGATGATGCAGTACCAGTACGTGTTAGGTAGGTTATTTTAGTAGAGTGTATCCTGTTCTATGGTCATACCCATCTGCTCCACGGGAGGTTTCTGTCCTCCCTGAGCTCGGCTTAGGACACCTGCGTTACGGTTTGACAGGTGTTCTGCCTAAGTCAAACTCCCCACCTGTCACTGTCCTGGGAGCGGAGAGGTAGTAGTTATATTGGTAAAATATTGGACTAGCATGCATATTTAACTCCCACAAACACAGTCCAATAACATCACTTTATTGTTAAAAATATTTTACATAGGAAAATGAGTGAATTTTATACGATCTTACTAAGAAAACAGAAAACGTGATATATCCTTAAAATGTTATTGTATCTGGTACAATCTAAAAAAAATTTGTGCAGAGGCCTTTACATTCTTTTATCAATGAAAAAAGCAATAAAGAATCAGTGTGCAGTGAAGTATTGTGAAAAGATGTCATTATGGAAGAAATATGATTACTGCGATAAGGTTTGAAAGATTGTACTTTTAATGAAGCATCAGAGGCAGTTGTCATGGAAACAAGAAACAACCAGTATTTCCATGTACACAGATGCAGTGGGCCATTTATTTCCACTTGCTGTTCCGCTCCCATGAGAAGTCTTGAGCGTGATTTGTCTGAGGATTTAAGGAACCAGGCCATAGCAAGTTGATGTATTCAAAAAAGTACATAAATCACAAAAGCTGTAACAAACCACATTCACAGCTACAGGTAAATGGAGTTTTCCATTAAAAATACATTTCTAGTAAATCCCTTGCTTTCCTTTAATATTGCTTTGGTGGGGGGTCCCTCCCATGGGACCTCCACCATTCGCTGTGTTTAGCATCATCCCAGCAGGACCAATATTGTTTTCATGGTACATTTATCTTGTACCTTCTTTCATGTGGGTGCAGGCAGTTTGCTTTACTTAGAGTTGTTGTAAACATTTTCCAAGCAGTTTTCATGTAAACAAACACATGGGACTGCACATATACAATATGTTGTACAAAACTTTTAAGGATTTTCAGTACAATATGTGAGGTTGGCAGTAATTAGTAGGCAATTAACATTTCTAATTGGACAAAATATGTAATTAATATGTACAGCTATGTTAGTAGGTCAATTGTTTCTCTAACAAATGTTATGTACTGTATATGGAACTGTGAAAGAGTTGTAGGAGTATTGAATTATTTTACATATTTATTAACCAGATTTATAAATGGATCAGGTGCCTGTCTTGGGAAAAATTGTTCCAGTAGCTATATTTAGTAGAGGTATATCAAAGCCCAGAAATTAAATTTTCTGCAATTCAATTGAATTTCAGTTCAAAATTAGACAATCACAGGGAAATTTGTGTCCTTAACATTCTTGTGCCGATTCACAGGTGTGAATTAGTATTTTATAATTCACACTGCCCAGTTTTACAGGACCTTCTGTCCAGAAGCGACTTTTAGGGCTGCCGCCAGTTCCACCGGACAGGCCCTGCATTTCGTGCTTAAATGGTGCATGGCTCCAATTGCCTTAGGGTACCGTCGGTATTGTGATAAAAATACAGAACCACAATAATAAAATAGGATCCAAAGTAACAGTTTCCCACCCCCCTTTAGCGGGAGGGGGATGAGAACTGGAGAGGGGTAGTGGCGGAAGAAACACTCATGTGTTTGTGATATGATGATAACTGGCATTTTAATGTAAATTTAAATGTACATTTAAAAAAGGAAAATAAATAATTTGAATGTATGGTTCCACCAGCAAAAATTATCTAGGCACCCAGGCCGGCGCTCCCATTAGGCAAGGTTAGGCAATTGCCTAGGGCGCCGGGACCTGCAGGGCACCTCGAAATTAAAAAAAACGGATATCCACGGGGAGGAGAGGAGGGAAGGGGCTATGAATCTTACCTGCATGAAGCTGCTCCTCTCTGCTCTGTCTTCTCCCCTCCGCTCACTGACAGTGACAGGCCGTGATGATGTCATCATCACGGCCCGACAGTGTCTGTGAGTGGAGGGGAGAAGACAGAGCAGAGAGGAGCAGCTTCATGCAGGTAAGTTAAAGAAAGACATGGGGAGGGGTGGGGAGGGAAGCGCAGCGGCGATTTTTAAAGGGGGGCGGCGATTTTTAAAGGGGGGGCGGCGATTTTCACACGGGGGGGGCAGCGATTTTCACACTGTGCCTAGGGCGTCAAGGACCCTAGCACCCGCGCTGTAGGCACCAGCGCTCATAGTCTTAATGTGGTCTCAATGAAATCACTGTGTCAATAAGGTACATTTTAACAACTTATTACCCCAACACCCTCCAGGGATG
The DNA here is from genome assembly GCF_038048845.1 of Mixophyes fleayi. Taxonomy (NCBI): domain Eukaryota; kingdom Metazoa; phylum Chordata; class Amphibia; order Anura; family Limnodynastidae; genus Mixophyes; species Mixophyes fleayi. The sequence goes on along the minus strand of NC_134405.1, from coordinate 141,767,840 downwards.
TTGGGAGGAGGCCCAGTACAGCTCAGGGGTAGTTTTTCTAAGGGTAACTCGTTTTTTTCCAATAGGGAATTCAGCTCCTAGCTGAACAGGTTGGGGCTGTGTCCCAGTATAACAGCGGGACAGCACACTGTGGGTTTCCCTTGTATAGTGTGACCAGTCCAGTCTGTTATAGCTTGGTGTAGGACGTTGCATTTGAGGCAGGATCTCGCATTATTTGAGCACCCACAATATATATGTCTTCTGACAGGCATATCTTTGGATGTGTCTACCTTTATTTGTGCGGCAATTACTTTACTGTACTCTCCCTACATTTGCCCACCCCTATTATCAGTATTTGAAAAGTTTATATTTCATGAGCTGCTAGAGTTTGCAATGTGCCACTACAGAGCTCAGCCGAAACCATTATGTTGTTGTGTTGCTCGGCTCAAACCATTACATGTAGTGTTGTTTGCAGTGTCTACTATATTCGTCTGATGTGCTGGACCAACCCTAAATTATCAAGCTAAGCTAATGCCAACTCTAAATGCAATGCAAAGAGTAATAGTACTATTCCAAAGAGTATTACTGCATTATAAAATGGTTATTTTACAGTATTATATTGAGTTACTTGGGACATTTTGCTGCCAGTAGGAACATCACTTTACATCACACAGTATAGTTCACACAGCACAGCCCAAGGCAAAAATGTATGCAAGGCTGTGCGTCAAAGTGTGACTACTTTGCCAAAAAGAACATGCCTGCATGTTCAAGCAATTGCCAATAGAATGTGACAACCAGGGATGGAATTGTGCTTTCCTTTGTGCTTCGAATATAGACAGATTCCCCTAGCCTTAACAGACTCATGTCTACAAATGAACAAACTCAGATGGTTCGATTTGATGAATGATTTGTAGCTCGGTTTTCAGCAACTCAATTCTCAAATCTTCTTAAATAGAATAAATGTAATTTAAAAAGAGTAGTGAAAGTAAAAATAAAGTTGTTTTTAATTTGAATGTGGCAAGTTTATTTTTAACTTTTTTATTGCAACTTGTTCAATTTTAAAGTACATTTTCTTTCAATTCCCCTTATCAAATAATCCCTTATGAGTGAACTTCCCGTGATTGTGTTCATAAACTGCTATGCAAAGCTAAACACTGTCAAATAAGAAACCTTGACAAATTGTTTTGATCTTTTCTAATCACATCAAGGCAAGAGACAGAACAATATAAAAGGTAATATTTTATTTAATAAAAATATGTTTTGTTTACACTTCAAATGCTATAAAGGCTTCTATGTTTTAAGATCTTATTGAAAGTTCACCTATGGTTATGTTTTGCAAGACGGCAACATTGTGTGCCATTCACCATAACACAGCTTCTATTTATACAAGCAAAATTTAAATCTCCAACATGTTGTATGACACCCTGATATTAGAGGTATTACGATATCTCAGTACAGAAAGACAAACCACTTGATGAGATCTGGCATGTGCCCTTAGTAGAAGGATTGCATGAAATGATGATGATCTCACTGTCATAAAGCGGAAGAGAAGGTGTGAAAGGAGTAGATGCTAGAATCAAAGGGGACAATTGCTTGCTGCAAAAGTGTCTGTCCTTTTGCAGCAAGATAAGAAGAGAGTAGAAACTTTAACTTCATTTGTGAGATCAAATGAAAAGAGGGTGTCAGAGGATGCTGGGAAGGAATTGAGCTGATTGCTAGTCGAGGGAGATGATACCATTTCAAGTCTGTTCTTATCAATCTTGTCCTTGAAATAGGAAGCAATATCCTGGGCACTGATAGTAGTCGGAGGGTTTGGGGTGGGTTTGGGCTGGTAGGGATAAGCCCCCTCTCTAGCTACTCCCTGACTTAATATCTTATCATATATTCTAACAGTCATACAATATATCACCTCTATTTTATCAGTAAACTGCTCCTGAACGCTTTTATCTGTCACAAACCACCCTCTACGCACTCATGATTTCAAAGCTTGCTGTAAGGGAACACACAGAATTCCAGCCTAAACCTCACACTCACCTGTTTTTCATGCTACAGATTTCGCTTGTCCCTTTCCCAACAAACGCGCTTCACACCTCTCAGCAACTGCCACCAGCTATGTATAAGGCCCGTAGCAAACCTATGACTTAATCACGCAATTGCACACACTCTGTGTTTCCACTCCATCCCTTTTTCTTAATTCATTGCAGGTAAAACAACTTGGTTGTTTCCATAATCAGATCTATATACTAGAATTAATTTTATCATGACACATTTTTCACAGCATTTGTAGTGGGATAGAGAATTGATTCCTATTTTGTCGCAAATTTTAAAAAATACATAATTTTCAGCCAGTGAGGCACAATTGCTATGCAAGTCAACCTTTTTCTACATGACCTACATTCCCTCTGGCAGCACACAATACTAGTCCCAATAATGCAGCCAGTGAGTATGATATCTCAACATGGGCATATGTAAAATAAAGTGTTCTGAATTACTTTAGCCTATAGTTCTCTAATGTCATGTTTGTCAGGCTGACTATTGGTGTTATTTTGTTATGCTGGTTCAGAGCTGCCATCAGAAATCATGGGGCCCAGTACAAATGAGACAGGCAGGGCCCCACCCCCCATGAACACTTCCCCCCCCTCCCTGAAAACGACCCGCCCCCGGCACCCGCATACAAACTTAGTTGTGTCATAAAGCACCGCCCCCCTCCATTCAATGCCGCAAATTTCAGTTTTTTATAGACACACAGTTCCCTAGGGAACAACCTCGGCGCTTGAAGTCAGCAGATAACCCTCGTTATGGGAATATTCTTTGGGTAACCCTGCAGCTTAGACCACGGTTCATCTAGCCGTGTAATAAACAGAAAAATACACAAAAGTGTCCAGCGCTGGGAATCAACCCTCTGCTTATATACAATCGCATAAAATACACACTTTGGGTGAAATACACATATTTATTGGAACTAGAGTTCCTGCAAAAATCACACACTTCCCAAATGGGGAGCTAATATATAAAAACAAACAACAATAATGATGTTTATATTGGGCTGAATGTGCTAATATTCAACCTTTATATACCATAAATGGTTAAAATTGTTGAAAGGCAGACCAGTATGAACAACTATTTTAAACATTCTATCTCTCCTGGTTCATCTGACAAAAACTAGTATCTGTCATGAAAAATACGAATGCATGCATGATTCAAAAATATAGATAGAGATCTCGCTTCCTAAAAAATGTATGGTGTGTCTAAAAAATAAAAATAAAAACAAAATTGAAGAGATGCGCTATATTGAAATAGCTACTTCATATACTTTCCACAATGAACAAGTGATCTCCAGTAGAATTAGACAAATCCGTGAATACAGAGTTAGACTTGTTCCTTATCTATACGGTGAAAGCAGTTCATACAATCTTCCTTTCTACACGTATATGGAATCCCGCAACATCGGAAAAGGTAAGCCTGTAATGTAATAATTCTTACCGCATCCTATAATCCTTATAGAGAGGTGCAGGGAAGCGTGAATCCACCTGTGCAAAGTTCTTGAACCGCCCGGATATCCGATGATGTTTCCACTAAAAGGAGTGTAATTTCCAATTCAAGCATACAGGAACCGATATGCTGTATTTTCGTTCCGCTTGATTCTGACACCAATGGAAACGTCGGAGCATATATCTATCCAAGTATTATTTCTCTCCACACAGCGCTGTGTATAATAGAAAAACCTGAAGGCAAATCTTTTGCTCACTGACGCGTTTCGTCCCGTTCCAAGCGGGACTTTTTCAAAGTAATGCTACGATATCCTCAGCTCCTATTTAAGGAACATAGGGGTGTGGTTATCCTCACGGGACATTAGTATTTAAAGTGCACTCTTCTCTTTATCTCCTCTCCTCGGTCCATTCATAAGGACAACTATATGGAATACTCATTTATCAATTAATTGTTTATTCCGCTGATTCCGTATAATCCAATAACTTCTTATGAATAATTAAACATTTTGATCCACCCCTACAAAGCACTATACACCAGTCTCAAGGAGTGGAGAATCATTTGAATGTTTTATATATGTTTCTTTCTTCATTTTTTATGTTTAATTATTCATAAGAAGTTATTGGATTGGCGGAGCAATTATACCCCTGCGATCTTAACAACAACCCCAAAGCGCTCAATTCTAGAGATGTGCAGACTATAAATAAAAAAAAACAACTTATAACATAGTAAAATTAAAATAAAAATAAAATACTAATAGTAATAGTATTGGAATGAAATTCGGTCAAATTAGAGTTTACAAAGAACCATGAATGGGAATGATCATCCTTGAGTGCATAATAAAGACCATAATATGGATATGCATTAAAAATACATAGGGGCTCAATATACAGTATATGTATTATAAATTTAAACAGACACACAACATGTATGCAATTATCCCCTTATGGGAATCACTCATGATAGTCAATATGGTTGTAGATCATAGAATAAAATGAATGGCTCAGCCGTCCTAAAATTCACTGCAAATCCAAATCTGATGGCGGTATAAGTATAGAAATGTCATAAACTGAGATTGCGGTATGTCTCTCCCCACACACACACACGGAACTGAGATGGTGAAAAACCTGTGCTGGCTGCGGTGGATGCCTGTGATGGTATCAGTGGAAATACTACTCACAGACTTGTTATCACCCCAGCAGTCTCCCTCTGATCTCATGGACTTGCTGTCATTCCGCCCGCTAAATTAAGCCAGATTCAATAATCTCCCTCCAGTCACAACGATGTACCCAAAATGAGGCGGGAATTACTTCAATGTAACTTTATTAACAATAAACAAAGTAGCCACTTACATAGATGTTAATATCAGCAAGCGTCCTTGCAGTCTGGATCTGCAGAAAAAAGTTGTATCACGGCATGTATCAATTGTCCTCAACATGTTTCGTCCCCTTTAGGAACTGTGTATCGCATTCAGCTGCCTGGCAGGCTGACGGCAGCAGCGCGGATGCCGGGGATTGGAGGACAGCGGGACCCCTGTAAGTCTGTGCCGCCGGGCCCCCTAGTGAGCCCGGGCCCGGTACAACAGTACCCCCCGTACCCCCCTGATGGCGGCCCTGTGCTGGTTACATGCTAGCTCCTTAAACTCCCCCTTGTCAAAGCTTTTACTGATTTTCCTAAGAAATTGTGTACATCCTAAAGCTATACTGTCACGAGCCATGGTGTCCTGCGACTCACCTATTCAGCTCCCGTCCTGGCTGCTATGACAACAGCTGGGACGTCACTTGCCCTCTCTCGTGGCGACAGCCAACATGCTCTGTATTAAAGTTGTGAACTGATGCGTGCGCATTTGGGCTCCCCATGTTAGCTTCAGCTGGGGCTTATTAGTATTGATAGTGGTGTGCGGCTCCTGATTGGTCATTGCTACTATTTATGGCAAAGAGGGCTTAGCCAGTTATAGCATTTAGTCTCTGTGAATTGCTGACCTGCTGTGTGTTGTCTTCTGACTCCTGATTCATCTCTTGTTACTGACCCTTGACTTGCTCTGGCCTCTGATTTTTAACTGATTGCCCTGACTCCTGGCTTGTTATTTGGGTATCCCTGTTTGCTTCCAACCCTGACCCATTTGCCTATCCCTGACCATTTTGTCTGATACAATCCCATGACCTGGGCCTGCTTTGATCATCCGTTCCTTCCTGCTACCGCCTCCTAACAGCCAGCTGTGGTATTACTCATAAGCCAGCGCTATGCTAGAATGACATACTGGGGGCATTCAAGTACCTGTGAGCACCACAAGCTCTACAGGAAAGGCGGCTGATATAGATGAAGACCTCTGTCATCTGTTCTGCAAGCTTATGCCAATAACCGTTAGCTGTAACATATACATCTTATACTATACAAAAATGTGATAGCTGGTAAGTTTTGCTCAGCCTAGGTAAGTCTTCATAAACAACAATAAATCATTGAGCACTGTGTTTCTAGAGTCACTTGTATATAAAACTCCAATTGGTTATGAGTTCACTGCAAAAGAATGAAACAGCCCATAAAATAATGTTGGAGGCTTTAAAACATCTTTTGCTCATGTGGTGGGGACATAGATATTCTAATACGATACTGGAGGTGGTAATGCTAGTTTTAAGGTACTTCCCATCTACTATTCCTTTGGAAGATGGAATACTAGTATACTGGTCTCAGGGTAACTAAAGATCCTGACTAGAATACATCTGTTATTGAAGAATTATTATTATTATTATTATTATTATTATTATTATTATTATATTATTATTATTATTATTATTATTACCATCATATATAGAGAATATGTACTAATTCACATTAATTTATGTCCTATTTCTAACTGACATTCTAAATTCTCTAACACACACACACACACACACACACACACACTAGGGTCCTTTTGTCAGAAGCCAATTAACGTTTCAGTATGTTTTCTGGACAGTGGGAGGAAACTGGAGCAACTAGAGGAAAATCATGCGACCAGGAGGAGAACATGCAAACTTCACACACAGCTTTTTTTTTAGAATCAAATCCACGGACCCACTATGAGGCAGCTAAGCAACCTAGTGTGGCATCAAGCTTTACCATTTTAGTTTTTTTTCTAAACAAAGATAAAAACGTTCTTAATAATTTAATTGTGCATGTTTACTGATCAACGGGAGACCCTTCAGCTAAAGACATGCTTCAACATTTAGATGGATGAGTGGAGCAACAAGACACTACACAACACCAACAGTGCCTCCAAACTTTGGCCACTCGTCTGGATATCCTACAAGCCGCACAGTCATCTGCCTCTACTCCTCCTCTGGATGAACCAGATGCTCCTCAAGCAGCTGCTGCAACTACCTCCACACTCAGGTTATCTACTCCTGCAAAATTCAATGGGGACTGTAAATTTTGTTGCGGTTTATTGAACCAATGTTCTATTCAGTTCAAGCTGCTGTCACAGAACTTTCCTACCAATAGGACCAAGGTTGCTTACATTGTATCCTTGTTGACAGGACAAGCCTTAGCTTGGGCCCCTCCCTTGTGGGAGAGAGATGACCCTTTACTTATTAACTATTCTGCCTTCCTAACGGCATTCCGCCGAATCTTTGTTGAGCCTGGACGTGTCTCTTCTGCCTCGGCCAGTATGCTCAGACTCCGCCAAGGGAATTGTTCAGTAGCGCAGTATGTGAATGAATTCCGTACCCTTTCTTCTGAGCTAGTTTAAAACAATGATGCTTTTGTTGCTGCCTTTTGGCAATGTCTCTTTGATCGCGTGAAATATGTACTGGCTTCACAAGAACTTCCCTCTCCCTTGGATGTGATCATTTCCCTGTACAGGGTGGACCTACGCTTTCGGGAGAGGTCCACTGAGAAAGATCAGTCTCATCGACCTTCCTTCAGGCTAGCCCCTCATTTCCAGTCACCCTACCCACCCAAGTAGCATATGCAAGTAGGACGAGCTCGCTTGACTCCTGAGGTACGTGAAATAAGACACAGGAATAATCTCAGCATCTACTGTGCAGAACCTGGCCATTTCCTTAATTCTTGCCCAAAAAGATTGGGAAACACCAAGCCCTAACCTGCAGCGGGGAGTTCAGGTTGGGATCTTCTAAATCCTCCTTCACCTCATCTGTCTGTACCATTCCAGTTTCTCTACGGTACACCTCTAGTTTCAGTCGTGTGCTCTATTAGATTCTGGTGCTGCCAGGAAATTAATTTCTCAATCTTTGATTTTACCTACAGTCCCTCTGGTAAACACGATCATCATTTCCGCCATCGATGGTTCCCATCTTCCTGGTGGGATGATTCATCTTAAAACCAAACCTCACAGACTCCCGGTTGAAGCCCTCCATTTGGAACAAGTACCATTCCTGGTCCTTCCCCGAATTACTACACCTGTCATAATGGGCCTTCCTTAGCTCCGTTTAAACTTTCCACATGTGGACTTGAATACTTGCAAGATTGTAGCCTGGGGTCTTCCTGCCATTCTCGTTGCCTAACCCTGGTAAGACCTCTGCAGTCCATCTCCACTTCTACAGTTGTGGTTCCTTCGACCCTACCACCCAACTATCTTGCAATCTCTGATGTATTTGACAAAGGCAGTGCAGAGCTGCTCAGCTCCCCATCACCCTTGGGACTGTCCCATAAACCTATTACAGGGAGAAATCCCTCCTAGATGGAGTGTTTATCCTCTCTCCCAACCTGAGACCCAAGCCATGACTGATTATATCAAGGAAAATCTCCAGAGAGGATTCATCAGACTCTCTGTTTCTCCAGCCGATGCAGGCTTCTTTTTTGTAAAGAAGAAGGATGGGTCCCAATGCCCCTGCATTGATTATCAAGGTCTGAATTCAGTAACAATTAAGAATCATTACCCCATTCTGCTCATCACTGAGTTATTTGACCGCATATAGGGGGGCTAAAATCTTTACGAATTTGGATTGGAGATGAATGGAAGACCGCATTTAACACCCGCGATGGGCATTGCAAATATCTCGTCATGCCCTTTAGACTTTGTAATGCCCCAGCCGTGTTCCAAAGCTTTGTTAATGAGATTTTCAGGGACCTCCTCTATTCTTGTGTAGTGGTCTATCTTGATGGCATCCTTATTTGTTCTCAAGATATTGATTTGCATTGTGTGCATGTCGCAGAGGTGTTGACCAGGGACTGAAAAAATTGGCTTTATTGTAAACTGGAGAAATGCTCCTTTGAGACCACTTCTATGCCCTTCCTGGGTTACATTATCTCTGGATTCGGCCTTCATATGGACCCAGAGAATGTACAAAAGGTGCAAGCTATTCTGAAATGACCACAGCCATCCGGTCTCAAGGCTATCCAATGTTTTCTGGGCTTCTCAAATTATTACAGACAGTTCATTCAAAACAATTCTACTATTATTGCTCCCATTACAGCATTCATCCGGAAGGGAGCAGATACCAAGAACTGGTCAGTAAAAGCTCAAAAGGTTTTTTCATTCCTTAAGCAAGCCTTCACTTCTGGTCATATTTTCAGGCAACCAGAGCTCTCTAAACCTTTTTTCCTCAAAGTGGATGCTTCCGCGGTTGGAGTAGGTGCTGTGCTTTCCCAAAGGTCGGTAACCAACAAACTCCAACCCTGCGCCTTCTTCTCTTGCAAATTTCTACCAGCTGAACGGAACTATACCATAGGTGATAAAGAACTACTGGCTATGAAGTTATCCCTTTCTGAATGTCGCAATCTCCTGGAGGGAGCTCAGCACGTGGTTCCCATCTTTACAGATCATAAGAACCATTTGTATCTTCAAACGGCTCAATGCCTCAATCCCCGTCAGGCTCGCTGGTCACTTTTCTTCTACCGCTTCAACCTCCAAGTGACTTACAAGCCGGGTCATTTGAACAAGAAAGCGGATGCTCTTTCCCGGACCTTCAAATCCAGCCAAGATTCTGATCCACATTAATACCGTCCCATCTTGGACCCCAAGTGTTTACTAGCTCTTTCTGTGTCTTCTACTCCTGCTCCTGGGAGGAGCTTCGTTCCTGCTTCTCTCCAGAAAAGACTTCTTCAGTGGTATCATGCCTCCAGATTTACCGAACACGCGGGATTCCTCAAAACCTATAAGGTCATTTCTCAAATCTATTGGTGGCACTCCCTCCGGTCAGACGTCAGATAATTTGTGGATGCTTGCAACATCTGCGCCCAACATAAATCTCCCCGTCTGACTCATATGGGTCCACTATTACCTCTTCCAGTACCTTCTAAACCTTGGACACACATCAGCATAGACTTTGTCAATGATCTTGCTCCCAGTAGAGCATTTAACACCATTTGATTCGTGGTGGATCTCTACTCTGTGCCATCTCATCATGTACAGCCTACAGTACATTACTACCTACCCGAAGACTAGTTGTATTGGACTCCACTCTGTTCCAGAGATGCTATTACTCGCTACTCTGTGTCACCTCTTCGTATACAACTTACACTTCAGTGCTACCAAATCACAGACTATCTGTCTTGGACTTCATGCTGTTCCAGTCTCTTTAGAGGTTCCCGCTGCCATTAGCTACCGTCTCACTGTTCTCTACTCTCCTAAGGGGGTCTGTCAGGTACTCAATTAAGGGGCCGCGACCTGTGGGGCAGGGGCCGTAACTACCATAACTCCTTGCGGGGATGCTGGCGAAAACCACCTGTTCCGTTAGACTCAGCGCCTTTGGGTAGAGTTGTGCCAAACTGGACAGAATCGGGGGATCCCAAAATCACCTGAGAACTCCATGACCGTAATGAGAGGTATGTCGGCCTCAAGGTAAAAAAATACCCAGATTATTTCCTTCTAAGGTTAAAAGTAGGGAGTGACATATTGCCCTCTTTTCAAATAAACAGGTAATCCTAACTATTCTTCTACTTTTGAATAATAATAATTATTAATAATAATAATAATAATAATAATAATAATAATAATAATAATTCTTTATTTATATAGCTCATTTCTCCCAAACTCAAAACACTTTACATTGTTGAAAAGGGTGAGGCAGCCATCTTTAGCACACTCAGCTGCTATTCTATGGGATCACTCACATCAGTTCCTTTGGAGCTTACAATCTAAATTCCATAATGCACAAACACATTAGGGTCCATATTTGCAAGAAGCCAATTAACTTACCAGCATGTCTTTGGGCAGTGTGGGAGGAAACTGGAGTACCCGTTGGAAACCCATGCAAGCAACACAGAGATAGCGTCATGGTGGGAATCTAACCCATGACCGTAGCACTGTGAGACCACAATGCTATACACTGGTCACAGTGCTGCCATAGACTAGAAAAAGAGTGAAACGTAAATGAAATAGCAAGCTAGAATACAAGTTAGCTTCCATAAAAGATACATTAATAAAAGTTAGAATATTTATTTAAAACATTCAGCAGCTTTCATAGTGGAAAATAGATAGAGTTCTTATGGCATGGACAGATATTTTCCTACATATCGTATATTTCCTGTAAAGACACTAAAGAACAATCAGCCTCTTTCAGCAAACTTTAGCCAAAATGGCTGATAAAACAAAACATTAAATTTAATTCAGCTGGATAACATACGTAAATACAATATTAAATATCTCAAGTTCTGTCATGGTATAGTCACTTCTACATATTTTTTTTTATTTTTTTTTTACTGAACTTATATTTTAGATTTAGTGGCCCTTTAAGTTACTGGCTGGCTTCTAAACTGTGCTATAATACTTAATAGTGCGGATCTAAAGTGGAGTCAATGGTCAAGTATCATGCCTGTCTTTAGAAAAGATATGAAAATCCTATGGTATTTGCAAATGGAATTGTAATTAAGTTCAGGTAAATGATGATCTCAGAAAATCTGTGCAAACAATTTTCTAAAGAATTATGAAAGGACACAGACCCAATGCCTAAATTTAGTTCTGTCTTACCTGAATCAAATATTTTACAGCATAACAGGGTCCATAATCACATCAATTCACAAGAAAAATGCACAAGCAAATTATTATGAATTATAGACAACAATGGTGGTTGCTTTTCATCTATTTTCCCCATTTTAGTTCAAGGAATATTTCATATTTTACTTGCATCACTATTGCATGCAATTCACTCACCCTTATCTCATCCAAGACATTTACAAAACCTGTGATCCTAAATGTCCTGGCTGAGAGTTGATTTCAGGACTTCTCTTACCTGACCTAAGACAGATTGTGGAACGGCACACACATATTCCATAATCATTACCGCCTTTTTAGTGACAAATTCCTGTACAATGAAAAAAAACAAAAACATAAACAACTGAAACCTCACAAACATACATAACTAAAATAAAAATGTCTATTCACATTATTTATGTGCGTAAATGTGTGTGTATATATATATATATATATATATATATATACACACACACACACACACACACACACACACACACACACACCCCTTGGCATCTGCCACATGGGCAACAGGACTAGCATGAAAGAAAGTGAAACATCTCACGTTTTTGCCAGATGTGGTTATTGCCAAACATTTTTTGTCTTCAAGGGTAAATGCAGAATTTCTAGAGGGGGCTTCCATTACACACTGCCAGTGTAAGAAATGGATGTGGCAATCATTTGAGACAGTGCTACACTGCTCTCCATCCCCTTGAAATACATGGGCAATAGTAGCCAAGTGTCCTGATTCTAAAATGTAATGATTTTATGTGACTGTGTCGCTCAGTCAGGACTCTTCCTACTGCAAGGATAATTGGGATGGATGTTCTACTTCACACTGTACTACTTATTAAGGGTGAGCTGCTTGCATCTAACTGTGGTGCATGTTAATTGCCCTTAACGAGCAGCATACATCCCAACTATCGTTGCAGTCAGGACATAGTCCTTACTGAGCAGGACAGTCACACAAAATCAGGACTGTCCCACCAGAATCAGGACAGTTGGCCAACAGTGCTGCGCTCTCCTACCTGCTCTTGTAGTTTTCACTATCTGCGACTGTTGGTCTTTTAAGCTCAGTTGCTGCTTGTATGGATCCTGGAATATTGGAGCCCTGTTTGGTAAAAAGGGAAAGGAACATAAACTATGGAAAGTCTAACAGTGGGTGAGTCCTTTTAGGCCTCCCTCCCCTGACCAACCTAGATGTTTTATATAGCACCTACATTTAATAATTAGGCCTCCCTACCATATAAAACCATCCTAACATTAAATTAATAGCATTCACATTTAATAAAAAGACCTATTTCCACACTAACATCCCAACATTAAATCAATAGGCTTCACATTTAATAAATAGACCTATTTCCCCCTGGTTAGCTCTAGCATTAAATAAATAGCACACATAAATAATATATAGACCTAATTCCCCCCACCATGCCCTGACATTAAATTAATGATATTTTCATTTAAGAAATAGCCCTATTTCCCCACAAACAGCCCCAATATTAAATAATTAGTATTCCCATTTAATAATTACACTTATTTCCCTCCAAATTGCCTCAATATTAAATAATTGGTATTCACAATTAATAAACAGTGCTACTTCTCCCTAAACTCAGTCCCGCGTTAAATTAATAAGCATACACCACCCTAAATTAATTACTATGACCCCACTATTAAATTAAATAGGCCGCACCATTAATTAGTTTGCCCCACCAATAAATTAATAATTTCCACCCACTTTTAAATCTCCACTCTTATTGCAATAAGCCCTCACTTACCTTCTTCCATTTGGTAGACTCTTGGAACAGATCTGTAGCTTTCTGGCTGGTCCTGAGGAAGAAGGGGACCAGTCTGATAACAGTCCTGGCCTTGCGGGAGGGGGGTCTGGGAAACTAGTAAAACCTCTGAGTGCGCGCCTGTTCTTTTTTCAGTGCAATAAGAGCTGCACTAAACCAAAAAGAACACACAAAATAGAATATTAATTATACCAATGACAACTTTTTTTGAACATTGTAACATATAAATAAAAATAAAATATATAAAATAACCTCAAACAATATTTTATAAACCTTAAATGTTATTTTACAAATAATACTGTTAGTAATTTAGTATGAGTACAGAAGGTGTGAGGTCAGAACATAAGTTCACAGAGGACTGCATGGTGTCAGCAAGCTTTGCATAATTAGGTAAGTAAGTACTGATTTCTCATCTTCATTCGAAGTCTTATACAATGACAATGACAAGTCGTGCATAATCTTTCTTCTGATGATTGCCATTTGGAGGCTCCTCCATCCTCTATTGCCATTTGGAGGCTCCTGGGGTACTTCTTGGTAAGTTAGCTCTCAATTTAAAAATACAGGAATGTGTGGCCCAATATATAGGGATGATTATTGTTCAGAGTTAGGAGCACCCTATTAGCAGAAATAATTTGACTCTTTGATTTCAGGTAACAAATCCTTAAATCATTACAGAAATGTACCTCAGCACAGCTGCCAGACCTTAGTGTTCAGAAATAGATATATGGGGCTCATTTAGAGGAGGAAGTGTGTCTTTGTATTGCACATGCACACCAAAAATGTGGACACATACATCTGTATACACATTTATGCATATCTCATCGCTAAGTACGCTTAGAGAGGTATAATTAGATGTAGACACATCTGCAAATAGGCCTTGTTGGAGACATATCTCTTGTGGGTGTGGGATAACTAGGGCATTCATACCCAATGATGATGATGACCACCAGCAACACTGTTTAGCCACTTTTAAAAAGCTGACTGCGTGACTCGGTAAGTCAGGAATCATATCATACTGTTTGCATAAACCAAGTTATATCACTTTAAATTCAAGAATCAATAATTCAATAAAGTGCTGAAAAAAATCTACACCCTTGGAAGGATCCAAACAATTTAATGAATTATAAAGATGGAGATGACACAAAAGTATAGTATATTTAAAAATATTGTTTGCCCTTATAATCCACACTGTGCACACATTAATTAATATTCAATATTTTCTGTAATGAAGGTTGATCTTGAAACATTTACCCAATTTTACAATAAACTGAATTTCCATATGCTGGAGCCTATGGAAATCAGAGTCAGCATGCTGTTGTATTTAAAGCAATATTAAATATACTGGTTAAAAACACATACAATTAGGTGTTGGGTGTATTTTACAGCTGCCCCTAAAATAATGTATTTAAACCCATATTATGAGTCATAGACATTTCAAGATACAATCAGCTCTGCACCTGTAGCAAATATGCCAAGTTTATGTCAAACATATATAAACACGCATAACTATACACAAGAACAGGTCATAAGCACAAAAGTTTGTTAACATTTGTTTGTTCTTATTTAGACTGTAAGCTCGATTGGGGCAGGGACTGATGTGAGTGAGTTCTCTGTACAGCGCTGCATAATTAGTGGCGCTATATAAATGATCATGATAATGATGAAAATGGGTAGAATACTTCATTATAGATAAGCCTGACATATTTTAATTTATGCACGTATGTTGGGGTTTATGAGGGTACCCATTATTACTTAATATACCACATTGTTTGCTCGCCTTTATAATTCATTGATTATTGTATGCAAGTACAACAGTCACTTGCAATTAAACAGATATAAACAGACAACCCCATTCCCAGAACAACATTATTTGAAGGGGTTGTATGAAACTGGGAAACAAAAACAAATGTAGCAACTATTTTAATCATTATATTAAATAAAGGGAAACAATATGGAACATAAAACTTGGACAAAAATGAAACTATTTGCTTACCAAACAACAGCAAGTAACCACTGAAACAGGGGTGATACAAACAAATATAAACATATTTAATTGAACATGCAACTCAACACATCTTTAGTAAAATAAACACAACTAACACATATTTAATAACATACATAGCTTCCATATTTAATACAATTTGCAGCAAACGCAAACAACCTTATCCATGTTTAATTAAAGATGCAGCTAATACACATATTCAAATACACAGCTAACACATCTATTTAAATGCACAGCTAATTCATCTATTTAAATACACCACTAACACATGTTAATAAAATACATAGTTAAAGCACATTTATTTTATATCTCATAAAGGCTCCTCATTCCAGTGCTAGAACATCCAGCTGAAAACTTAATGTCAGGCTTGTTTTTAGCTGCATGCAATCTCTGTTTGTAGGTGAACAATCTCCAGACATTCTTCAGTCCCTCCATTGCTCTCTAGAGCTTGTGAAGGAGGGATGCCCTCCTGATTATTTTTACAAGCTTCCAGTCCAGCAGTTGGATCAAATTTTGTTTTTAAAACGACACAAAAAAAGTAGCAATGGTTGGTATGGTATAACAATAGACCACGGGCCATCCACCGGCATGTGTGTGAGCCAATCAAGACCGACCTTTTGGCCACATATGTTGAAAGTGTTGTACGGTCATGCAATTATTCATCATCAATACCTGTATGAATGTCTGTAGAAATTGTCGTATGAAGTTCATGATGGAGCTATAAAATTAATATATACATCATTTTCATATTGTAGATTAGGATATAAGTAAGAGTGCGATTGAACATGGTTCTAAAATTATATCTGACACTCTGTTCCCATGGCACCCATATTTCATGCAGATATTGTTTTTCTTGTCTAGTAGATATGAATGCTTTTTATTTTTTTTTAAGAAAAGTGCTAGAAAAGATCAGCTACTACAATAGTTAACTGCCAAATTATACTTTTATTATACACAGTACCATTGGGGTAACTGACATAAATTGTCTATAAGTATTTTTGGGTTCACACACCAGCTGATGTATGTATGAATCAAATAAATATGAGACAAAAGAATATCACTAGCATTCGTTTTTTGAAATTTAATGACTAGGTATTCAGATTGATATAAAGAAGAGAGTTGACGCAGCATACTAGAATGGTCTGTCTTCAAGCTTACAAATATTACTTTCAATGGGAGATATGCAAAGAATATATATAGTTATATCATAATATTGAAGTTGATGTAAATATAGCATAGATGTTGCTTCACCTTTGGAAGTTTAAAGTCTAACAATGATTATGCTTAGCAATTTTAAATTTCTTTCCGCTACCTGTTCGTACATGGCTTTTCACGCACAACCAATCTTTTGCATGGCTCTCTTATGGCAAATGCAAGGGTTAACGTGCAGTACATTGGACAGTTCTACCAACAAATGTATATGTGTCATCTTAGTGGTGTTGCCTGCAGGAAAGTAGTATCTGGCTGTTGCCAATTATTACATTTCAGAATTGTATTTTCTATACTCCATTTCAAATTAAATTTAAGGCTTACCTGTCATGCAGTTTTGAAAAATCCAGCATTAATAGCACAGCCTGAGCAAATGCCTAACTGCAATGTACAGTTATAATCACACATACATTTATTGAGAAAACTTAGTTGTAAAACTGTGCGCCTCCCTTTCTGTCATGAGTGTCTTAGGCATTATTTAAATTAGCTGATTGCATAGGGATAAACTTTGATCATTCAGATCCAGTATACATAAAGTTGATTGTTTCATGATGTGACATGAGAACAATGCCCATGCCCTTTGCAGTACATAGGTTGTCCACACTTTCATTAATACTCATGAATAGTCGTAGCTCCCCAAACATGTTAAAAAGGCAATATAGAAGACACTAAACAGCTGTAACATATAGTAAATGTGAACATACTGTATGTTTATTTAGGTGTTGTGTGTAGGTGACAGGTACTCATAAAAGGAGATATCCACCCTAACTGCAAATGTAATATTAAACCTTTTCACCCCTGACCGTCCAAGTGGTAGGATTAATATCCTAGACTTATGGAATTTTCACATGGCAACCGATGTGATTCTCAATACACCAGTCCAAAATATGAACAACAGAGCAAGCACTCCAGGAAATACACGAGCGTATTAGATGGTTACATATTTCAGGCAGCATGTGCCCTTAATCATAGCTATTGTAAATATCCAAGGTCCATTCAGAAGGGACTAACCTGCCCCACCTCTTTCCCAACACCTTTTATGAAAGGAGATTCTCCTACCGCTGGAGGAATAAACATTTTGAAACTCAGCACTGTCAAAGCATCATCGTAGCCTGCAAAAACAAACAAAATCAACTTATTGAATATAGCAGAATGGTATCTTCACCTTTATATCTTAATGAAACCTCTCCCCTTGTTCCTCACTAAAATCACCAAGATTATCTGGAAATCTGTGTAAGTGGCTATGGAGAATGTGTACCTTTATGCTCATATTAGTACCCACATTTTTAAAATTTGTGAGCATATTTTGCAATTGTCTGCTTTGTGATTACCCAAGGAATTCTTGACAACTGAAACCTGCACCTGGCAGAAGCTTCAACACCATTCATAAATGTTGTGAAATTAGAATCTTTTATAAGTTTATGAATTTGAGGGCCATCAAAGATTCCAGCTTTTAGTTTTTCTATACTTAGTCCAGGTAACAACCTACAAATGTATTTGAAGCAATCACCATCCTTGTCCAAGGCCTTAACAAATTGTTTCATTAGTCCTAGCTTGATATGGAGTGATGGGAGAATGATTTTTCCCTGTCAACCAATGACTTATTAATATTCACTGCACCTAAAGTCATGTTTTCTCTTGAAGGCCATGTCACTTTTTTCAATGATCTTGCCTCGCCCTACTATTCAACAAGCAGATGAAACAAGGGTACTTCGTACACCCACTTTGCTGTCCAAGCAAGAAGTTTGTCATCGTTAGATCAACATAAATAGACAACTGGTGCTCATGGCAGCAAAGCTTCTGCAAGACCAATTTGATATGTTCATATTCTTTATGTTTTATTGTGTGAGTTGTTGTAGAATGTTCTGGTAGATTCCCATATGCACGTATTATGGCTAAGTTCCCTATTAATTAAGGAAATCCATTATCTCAAGAACTAGAGCCAATCTGAAAAAAATACTTTCATTTTTGAATTTAGCAACCAAAAAATACCCTAAATTTGTTCAATTATCCACAAAATACCCTAAATTCATTCAAATATCCTTAGCAACTAAATATTTTTTCTTGTTGTTGGGCTGTGTTATTTACCACTGATGCCCTCTTTGAAACCCCTAACAATGAATGCAGTTAAAAAAAAAAAAATTCAGTCTGTAGGATTAGCTCCATTTATGTTGAATTAATATTTCTTTAATGGACAAGTAATGTAATCTTACTTGTGTATGCCCAAGTGAATTGCATGACTTTACAGCATGGTAAATGCATACTACCAATCTGAATGAAAGCCATGTGTACAGTCTTTAAATGTGTGCCATTCACATTAGACAGAAATGTAAGGTAACACAGCCAGATGAAGTGTGCATGCCCATAGGGTTTTTAGTGCTATGCAGCTTTTCAAGCAATTACCTCTGTTTTAACTTTGTACACATAATAAAACCTTATTCTATATAGCAAACAAAGGGTTAACAGGACCACTTTGAGGGTAAATTAGCCAGAAACAGACATTATTAATAGCCATAAGAAGTTGATGAGGAAAGAAAAGCAAGAAACGGCTTCCTGACATAATAGGCATTTTCGGTGGTGTGTCCGGTTCCCGCCTCCCATCTGCGACTATTGTTTGCAGGGACGTCAGCATGAAGCTAAATCATCATCTCAGGGAGGCAGCTGTAGTGAAAACATTTGGTGGGAGGACTGCAGCTATGGGTGCAAAGAATACATGCAGAGGGGAGTGAAGGAAAATACTTATGGTCTTGCATTACATTAACCCATTTTCTTGGCTAAGCTTTTCATTCAATGGGTACAGTGCTATGTAAGCTGTGCTTCTTTACAGCACTGTACATCACATTTCTGCTTATAGCTCCCATTCTCTATCTCATTCTCACAGGAAAATACAGATCAATCAGAGACCCCCGTGAGGAGATTCCGAAAACATCCTTTCTAAATATAGGCTCAGAAAACGCAGTGTAGTAAAATTGAACATTTATAGGCTACATGTTACCTATTTTTTTTTTAATAACATGTTTATTTAATAAATATACGAAAATTAAGGTAAATGTAGCCCAAGAGATTACTGATATAAATGTGATAACTACTACATGTACCACATGAACACTCATCTGTCTTAGCACATACACAGTATGTGTTCATTTATAAAGTAGGTTACACAATTTTTGAAAAGGTAACAGAACACAATTTATTTCTAGAAAAAAAAAAATCACTCACCGTTTTCACTGCTTTTCTCAAGCGCTTCTATTTATGTGTAATATACTTTATCTTGCTGGAGAGTTTAGTCCCCAGCTGTTTAGCAAGACGCTCAAAGTGATTCATTATAATTAATTTGTGGCTTGTTAAACAGTTTTTCACACTTTGTGAGATGAGGTACTGAGGTACTATTTAAAAAAAAAATTAAAAATTTGTAATAGTAGAGATGCTCACTGACCCCTGTGTTTTGGTTTTGGTTTTGGATCTGGATTACCGTCGTGTTTTGGTTTTGGTTTTGCCAAACCGCCCTTGCGTGTTTTGGTTTTGGTTTTAGTTTTGTTTGGTTTTGTTTTGCAATTTTGTAAAAGTTTGTGGGCATAAAATAACCTAATTTAGTGCTCCACCTGTTTCTTGGATAAGTAAGTAATTCTAAAGCTAATAAATTAGGAAGAAAACAGTTTAATCCCTGCTAGGCCGTCCTTAATTCTGCACACAAACCTGGTTGTCTTCCTCTTCATCTTAGCCTATTGGCAATGCAGCCATTGTCTTTGGGTGTATATTACACCCTCCACTTGTAGTTGAATAGAAAAAAAAGCAGCCTGCATACACTGTAGAATTAGAAAGTAAAAATAAATGGACCAAGGTAGTTTGGTATCTGTCTGCATCAGACCCCCTCTCCACTAGGAGTAAAATAGAAAACTATTCAGCCGTTATAGAGTCTAGAATATAAATAGAAATTGAGAAAGGCAATTTGGTATCTGTCTGCATCATAATCATCAACATCATCATTAGTGCCCTCGTCGCCTACACAAATCTCCCCCTCATCCTCTTCTATTTCCAAAGTAGCATCCTCAATTGGTGTATCACCGGCTACACTTGGGCTGTTCAGGCACACATCAGCAGAACTGCTGAAAGGGTCCCTCTTTATGGGTACACTAACAGAATTCTCATGATTAGACATCCCACCGTTGGATGGACTCTCCACAGGTATTGGTGTCATTTGTGATTCAGAGCAACCATTATCCTCTACTGCCTTACTGTTATCTTGCAGCTCGGCTTTGACGCGTAACAGTAGTTGTGCACCACTTGTAGGCTCGGTAACATTTTTTGATCTGCCACTATCTGACAAAGGTGAAGGCCTCATTCTCTCTTTGCCACTGCGTGTGTAGAATGGCATGTTGGCAATTTTTTTTTTTATCGGCACTTAACTTTTCCTCAGTTACACTTCTTTTTCGCTTCAACACTGTAAAAAAAAAAATTTGTGTGTTTTTTTGATTGATTTCAAAAGACTGTGTAATTTGACATCGCCTTTCCCAGATGACGTACTGGGAACACTACCATCAGGACTGGTGACAGAACCTGGTTGCTGATTCTGCTCATATGTGGACTGCTTTGAATCCATTATGAGCCCAAAGCACTTGTAGTGCTAAAAAATATTTTTGGAGACTGCTAACGAACAGGACTTTTGACAGTCAGAAATATTAATGCAAAAGAATGGGGACACCCCAAAAGCACTTGGAGTGCCAGAAACTGCACAAAAAACCCTCCGCTATCCTCCTCTTACTGCTGTAACAACTGGTATTAAGATTACAATGGTATTGCATACAAACAATAATGTGTCCAAATACTGATCTGTCCCTGCGCTGATCTAGCCAGTGTGAACTAACCCTGCTCTCTCCCTCTGTCAAATGGCGATGGATTGCTGTGGAGGCGGGTATTTATGCTTTTCAATACGAATACGTCACAATGACGTTTTGCCTCAATTTTGAATCCGAATGTGTGGGAGAGTACCGAGCGTGCTCGGCTCGGTACTCGGATAGGCTAAATTCGGATGGATTCGGATCTCGGGGAACCGAGCCCGCCCATCTCTACATTCTAGTGAGTATTTAAAAATGATGATACTGTAGCAGCTGTAGTATTTACAAATAATTTGCAAAGTAACTCCCTTTTACAGTTATAAACAATTTGAAATAATTTTATAATCTGGTTTTTCTGAATTTATATGAGCTCTAATTTGCGATGACCGTCAGTATAACACTCTGAGGGGCAAATGTATCAAGCTGAGAGTTTTCCGGCGGGTTTGAAAAATCAATCAGATTCTAGCTATCATTTATTTAGTACATTCTACAGAATGATAGCTAGAATGTGATTGGTTGATATAGGCAATATCTCCACTTTTCAAATTTGCCGGAAAGCTCTCAGCTTGATACATTTACCCCTGAGTTTGTTTTGCCAGGTAGATCTTACTTTGAAATATCTAGAGATGCCTTTACACGGTGAGCTTAGCTACTTGCTGTGGCAACTGTAGAGTGACTCTAAGGAGTCTCTCTTTAGTGGACTTGGAGGACAAATTTAACATTTTATTGTTTGAGTATTTTTATTAAGGCAATGACTAGTGCTTCAGGTGTGGTTTTTCTTCACTACTTTCAGCTGCAAGGCTCTCCTGGCATCTGTGCTAATATTTTCAGAGTTTTGGATGGACACCAGCAGCTTTGGGACTGCTTTTTACTACTTGCAATTACTTACTTAAAAACTTACTGTGCATCAATATGTTGGCTCCCTTGTCTCTGAGGCAGACGTGAACACTAATGCTCATCCTTTCCTTATTTCCAGGCCAGACTCATAGTATAAAGTCTAAAGAACTCCCTCTTTTTCTAAAACATACTCTAACATAAAGTTTCTTACTTTCTATAGAAAACTATTGCATCGTCATTTGAGTGTTGCATCAGCCATCTTGGAAAAGGGAAGAATGGTTATTGTTTAGGTTGAAAAATTAAAGGTGTCAATCAAGTTCAACTCTTTGAAACTCTTTGAAACTGTGGAGAAATGCCCCGTCTGTCGGCCTGGGAAGAGGGTGAACATAGCAGAGGAAAGAGACTCACCAGACCTTCGCTCCCTCAGTGAGTATCCCCTATCTTCTTTTACAGGTCCCGGCGGCAGCGGACAGGCGAGCCAATCACGGCTCACCTCTCGCTGCTGGCCAATCAGAGGCCGGATCGGCGAGCCAATCCTGGTTCGCCTCCGGCCATCCAAACTACTGGCGCCGCCGCCACGAGCCAATCAGGGCTCGCAACGACGGATGATGACGTCAGCGCGCCGATGGCTTTATAAGCCGCCGGGCGCCGACACGAGGGAATCCGGTGGCGGAGGAGAGGAAGAAGGATGTCGCGTCCGACGGTCCAGAGGAAGAAGCGGCAGGGAGCCCTTGTAAGGGCTGTGAGCTACCCTGCTGCCCGAAGACTTCAATCAAGACGCCGGAGCAGCGATCGCCGGTGGAGAGCCTGGAAGACCTGAAGACGGCGGGTCAAGCTGAGCTTCCTGCGCGGAGCAGGTGAGTATTAATTACTCTTGTAGGTCGGGCACAAGGCCCGGGGGCACCTTTAGGCACTAGGCCTGTGGCATCGGAAGGGGGGCCATTGTAGGTGTTGAAAGGGCACAAGGCCCTTAGTTGTTAGGAGGGCACAAGGCCCTTAGTTAGTGGGGCACAAGGCCCTTAGTTGTTAGGAGGGCACAAGGCCCTAGTTCCTTAGAAGGGCACGAGGCCCTGGTCTTTAGAGGGCAAGAGGCCCTAGTTGTTATAGGGTAGGAGGCCCTCAGGTAGGAACACGGCTCCCCCCGCAGGGCACAAGGCCCTTAGGTGGGTACAGGGCAGGAGGCCCTCAGGTAGGAGCGCGGCTCCCCCCCACAGGGCGCAAGGCCCTGAGCTTTAACAGAGTGCAAGGCACTGGACTGTAGGAGGGCGCAAGGCCCTCTAGTGCAGAGAGGCATAGGCCTCTGGTAGGGAAGCGATAAACTTCCGTAAGCATAGCAGGGCGGCTGCTCTGTAGCTTGGCAAGGACTCTGGGTCCTTGCTGGTATCGGGATATAAGGTCCCTGACTGTGAGCGGGCAGTAGGCCCTTGTAGTTGGCAGTGGGCATTCGGCCCAGACCTAGCAGGACGCTAGGTCCTGACATAGAGAGGGAACACTTGGTTCCTACGTAGGTACGAAGTAGAGTCCTGGAGCGGTGTTTAGAACCCCTCCATCCATCCGGAGTCCCTAGGACAAGGCGGGCTTAACGGCCGGGGCTCGGGCCACGGGCGTAGGCCTGTGGGGGCATAGCGTCTCAGGACGCGAGAGTGGTCAGTCGGAAGTAAAGTAGGTTGTGGTGAGGTACATAGCGTTCCCTCGGGATTGGGTAAGTAACAGGTGTTGGGGAAGGACTGTTGTATTGTTGTCTTTGTTGTCTTGCAGGTGCTGATCGGAAGACAAGGTAGCAGGCAGGAGTCAAGGGGGCATCATCGGAGAGTTGCGTACGTGAGTATAGCCGCGGCAAGGCCTGTTCCCTTGGTGCACTCACCTTGTGGAGCTGTCCCTCCCGTATTCCCCCCTCCCCTTTCCCTTACAGCAAAATGGGTGCCCTGTACACGAAGTCAGGAGCCTTCTCCCCCTGTGGCGTTTGGGCGCTCGGACATTCCCCCACCCATCCCCCTGTGGGCACATCACAAAACCTCACTTGATTCAGACGAAAGTTAAAAACAATAGTAATGTTTCCCTTAATCTTGAAGGGAAGACTTTCTTTCTTTCTTATTCCTGATGTTGGCAATCACACAACCCCCTAGTGTCTGCAGATGTTTTGGAAGGTTTGGAGTAAATCAAACTATAGAAGGCTTCTATAAAGTGAGTATGACCAGAATCATGTTTATTTATAAATCAGGTACTATGCACAGCATTCACATAAGCACAGATTCAATAGATTTCTTGTGCAAGTTGCAGGACACTCATTTATTCATTATAGTGTTATATCCATATTTATAGCTTGAAACAATGAAAGTAAGAAAACACTTTGATGTAGTACACAATAAGACTTATCTGAGAGAATAATGCATCTTTCTTTGTTCTAATTTCTTGCAAAAACAAGAAACAATGTGATTGCACTTATAGAAATCCTTTAATTCCCGAAGGGCTGGCTACTAAGGCCTACTTCTGCATTCCCATCTCTTGAGTCTTTTGTGATTGAACTTCATCATTAATATTAATACTAGTTAGACCACCAACATTTGTTTACTTTAACATATTCTTTAAATACAAGGACATAATTTTAACTTGTTTTTCTTGAATACATTTAAATGGCTCAAAATCATTCATTTTACTGCACATGAATAAGGCATCATTGGAAGATAGTATTGGATAAACATGACAAACATGAAAAAACCAACACAAACAAATATAAACAAAGATACCATAAAATATATATCCTATATCTCTTACCAACCAACCCAACTTACTGCAAAGCTCTCAACTAATCCTCCCCTCATACATCTCCAACCTCATTTCTACCTATACTTTTCGCAGCCCCTTCCACTCTGCCAATGACTGCTGCCTCACTACTTCACTTATCACTTCTTCCCACTCATGCCTCCAGGACTTTGCCCGGGCTGCTCATCAGCAGTGGAACGACCTCCCACGCTCCATCAGATTAGCCTCTACTCTCAAAGGCTTCAAGCGTGTCCTTAAAACTCGTTTCTTTATTGAAGCCTGTCAGCCTTCCTCCTAACTCCCTTTTCCGGCTTTCTCCTCCACTCCCCCAGTTGGTACCACCCTATTTGTGTCTCCCACTTTCCTTTTGTAAGCTCTAATGAGCGGGGCCCTCTTTCCTTGTGTTCTTCTTCTAATATTCTATCACCCTCTGTAGCTCTTGGTCTGCTTCCCTAACCCTGTTTTCATAAGACTAGACCTACATCCTCTATTTTTATTTATTCAGTATGTCTAGTCTTTGTATTTTGTTCTTCATGTATTATGTCATGTGTTATGAATCACTGCTTTCTGTATATGTCATGTACAGTGCTGCGGACGCCTTGCGGCACCTTATGAATATAAGATAATAATAATAATATTACTTAATATTCTTATTTAATCCAAATTTTGAAAATGTCTCTCATATCCCTAATCCTACATTTGAAAGATAATTGACATGCTCAATTATTGGAAATGTGTGAAAACTTGGGATTTTCTATCTACGGCTGAACACACACCCAAGATGTTTTGAAAAATAATTTTGTTAAAGTGAAGCTGTCATGCACCACCGAAATTTCAGGAAAGGATTGAAGGGAGTGCCAGATCTATTAGTTCAGTATGAAAAATTCTCTGGGTCAAGAACCAGCATTAAAGCTGAAATATTCAAGAGTGGGGTCTTCAGTAGGTGACCTGTTAATAATTGGAATGCGCACAGTCATTCTAAATTTATAATAAAAAAACCAATGTGGGAGCTGTTTCACCACAGATGGCCTCAGCTGCAGTCCAATCCATAGAATGGTATAAATGGAGAGCTTCACGTAAGCTTCAATAATAGTTCATTCCCTATGTGCCACGTGCACCAAGTAATAATATTTTATTCTATCAGGTACACCCAAGCTTCAAATGTCTATGCAGAAGGGGCATCCACACTATGTGGCTTCTATCTGACCATATGAATTTAGAGATCGATTGATGAAGATTCCTAAGAACTTTTGTGGAGACTTGTACTGGCAGGGTTTTTATTATTATTATTATTATTATTATTATTATTATTATTATTATCTGTTATTTACATGGTGCCTGCAGTGCTGTACATAGAGCAAGGGACACAACAGAATATGGCATACAGGGTAGTACAAAAACAGAAATGAAGTGTTGAAGTGCAAAAATGAAGGAGAACACAAAGATAAGCGGGCCCTACTCGTGGGAGCTTACAATCTAAAGGGAAGGGGGAGACTGACAGCAAACACAAAGTGGGGAGTTGGGGTGAGGAGACTGGGTATTAATTTAATTTTAATCACTGCCATTAGTCACATCTAAGATATGCATTGCTTATTCCATTCCAATAGATTCATTTTTAGCTTGCCAGGAAGTGGGGAAAGTTAATTGCATATAATTGTGGGTATTTCCTATTCAGACAGATGTCAAAATATTTGATCACATGTGTTTGTCATCTAAATTTTAAGTTATCCTTCAGTGTCTCTTGAATATTTGTTGGTATGTGTAGATCAAAGCCCTCTGTTTTATTTGTGTTCATCTTGAGATTCGAAAGCTCACCATATGCACAATTATGTGAGCATGCCTTTACTGTGCTCAATTTGTGTTTGCATACCCCTTTGTTTCCTGACTCTCCAAGCATAAGGTAGTGCAAGCGTTCGATGCAAAATGACCCATACAGATGTAGGTGCTTACTTGAAAGTGATAGATTTTTTACAAAATGTATAATTGTACAATCTGTATAGCCATGATTAAACTACTACCCGTCTGGATAGTCCGGATAAGCTTGGAAAACATGTAACATATAATTGCAAAGGAATACAAGTAATTTCAGGAAATATATATATATATATATATATATATATATATATATATATATATAATTATTATTATTATTATTTATTTATATAGCGCCACTAATTCTGCAGCGCTGTACAGAGAACTCACTCACATCAGTCCCTGCCCATTGAGGCTTACAGTCTAAATTCCCTAACACACACACACACACAGTGTAGGGTAAATTTGTGAGCAGCCAAATAACCTACCAGTATGTTTTTGGAGTGAGGGAGAAAACCAGAGCACCCAGAGGAAACCCACGCAAACACGAGGAGAACATACAAACTCCTCACATGGCCTCCTCCGAGTGACCCTAGTCTGTGTGTCTGTCTGTCTGTCTGTGTGTGTCTGTGTATGTTAGGGAATTTAGACTGTAAGCTTCAATGGGGCAGGGACTGATGTGAGTTCTCTGTACAGCCTTCCGGATTTAGTGGCGCTGTATAAATAAATTAGATGTGGTAAAAGATCATTCCAAACTGCCTCAATATATGTATGTTAAATCACATTCTATGCTATTATATTGTCCGACATATGTCAACCACTTGCATATCTTTAAACTAGGTGCACTCCTGTACAAATGTGTAATGTGTGCAGCCTTGCCCTGAAGACTGTCAGCTGAATACTTAACTCCTCTCTTAGAGGGCTGTGGAAAACCACTCCCTTTGTCACAATATATACCCACTGATCGGCAAAAACCTTAAAATCACTGACAAGTGAATGAATAACATTGATTATCTTGTAACAATGGCATCTGCAAGGAGTGGGATATAATAGGCAGCAAGTGAACAGTCAGTTCTTGAAGTTGATGTGGAAGAAGCAGGAAAAATGGGTAAATGTAAGGATATGAATGACTTTTACAAGGGCTAAATTGTGATGGCTAGATGACTGGGTCAGAGCATCTCCAAAACGGCAAGTCTTGTGGGGTGTTCCTGGTATGCAGTGGTTAGTACCTACCAAAAGTGGTCAAGGAAGCCAGTCTATAAACAGGGTGATGGGCACCCAAGAATATTGTGTGTGGGGAGCGAAGGATGACCCGTCTGGTCCAATCCCAGGGAAGAAATACTATAACTGAAATTACTGGAAAAGCTAATGCTGGCTATGAAAGAAAGCCGTTAGAACACACAGTGCATCACATCTTGCATCTTGCTACGTATGGGGCTGCATAGCTGCAGAGCAGTCTGTACTATTTTGTGCTACCAACGTTTTTGATACTATCTCCACATGGATGTCCCAAAGCTGTCTAAAGCTCAACATGTCCACAACAGAGTTTATTATCTTCCCTCCAGAGTTACCACCTTCCCTCAAATCTCCCTTGCTATCAATAACACCACAATTTAATCAGTGCCTTGGTGTCACACTTGACTCAGCCCTCTACATTATTCCTCACATCCAGACTCTCTCCCAGTCCTGCTGACTCCAC
The DNA here is from genome assembly GCF_038048845.1 of Mixophyes fleayi. Lineage (NCBI taxonomy): Eukaryota > Metazoa > Chordata > Amphibia > Anura > Limnodynastidae > Mixophyes > Mixophyes fleayi. The sequence goes on along the minus strand of NC_134405.1, from coordinate 141,739,507 downwards.
CTTGAAAATCATTGCCAGAAAATGCCCATTTCTTATTCAGTATGCTACCAAAACTCTTATCCAGTCTCTCATCACCTACTGTATTGACTCCTGCTATCTGGCATTCCCATCAAATATGCATCGACACTTCAATACATCCTTCCTCTCTCACCGCTCAACATCTGCTGCACCACTTTGCAAATCCCTGCAATGGCTTCCTGTGTCCTTCAGCATCCAATTCAAATTGCTCACCCTTATCTACAAAGCCTTCCCTTCTTACATCTCAAATCTCATATCAAAATACTCTTGCTTCCGTCCTCTTAGCTCCACCGTTGACCTGTGCCTTGTCTCATCTTCTCCCGTGCGCTCTTCACCACACCCACTCATACTTTCACACAACCTTCAATTCTTTAGATGCTCTCTGGAAACCTTTACTCTAACAACTATCCCAATCTCCTTTCAAACTTCATTGATTGGAAAAACGGCCACAGTGCTTTGCAGTGCCATGTGGTAGGGAAAATAGGCCATACATAAAACATGGGCATACAAAGTGGTCAAAATAAATGCAGCCATGAAAATAAAGGGTATAGAGGAGCCTGTTCATTAGAGAGCTTTCATTCCAATTGGCACAGCTGAAACTAGAGGAACGAGCTTGGCAGAGATTGGGACAGTTGTAAGGGTGCAGTAGTGAGGTACATTTCTGTTTATGTAGACTGCTGAGTGTGGTGGGTGTAGGAAACAAAACAGTTCATGCGTGCAAACTAGTGAGGAGGGACGTAGTGAAGGGAAAACAATAATAGGGGACAGAGAAAAAGGAGGATGGAAAGAAGAGGAGTTTGGAGAGAAGTGTGGTGAAAGTGAATAGGAGAAAGAGAGATTGTAAATTGAGTGCATGATAGAGAGATGTGGATAAATGTGTATTAGCTAGGGTAGGCAATGAAAGAGTGGGTAGGAATAATTGATCCAAACTGTACAGTGCAATGGAGGAAGTGATGGATACTTTATCACCCTCAGCTGCGGTTAATAGAGTAGGCAGTTTCTGCAGCTCTAAGTCCAGGATGCTGACAGTTGGGTGCAGAGGGTCCAGCAGCCAAACAGAGATGGCATTAGCAATTACAATTGAGCTCAGTGAGCAGCTGAACAGATGTTGAAACAGCAATGAAAGTTTAGCTCTGTGAGTCCCACAGCTGAACAGAGATGATAGTTCAGTAGAGCCTAAAACCCCCTTGTTTTCATTATGAAGTCAATCCTCAGTGCTACTGTAATGTTTGCCAACAGTATTCAGAAATATCCAATGTTTTATATTTGTGAGAATAAGGAAAAGTGGGAGTATGGGCAAAGGGCTGATCCAATGCACAGCTTAGTCTAACTGCCATCTGTGTTACCATTTATGTGTTACAAGTAGATAAAAAAAATTAAAAAATATTTCATAAAATATTCATTTTGTGCCGTATTTGGCCGCTTAGAATTTGTCCTCAGAATTAGGCTTTAAGTTTTCCTTCAACCATATTATACACCTGAATAATTTGACAGTAAATGACACAGTTCTATTTATAGACTATCAATTCTGTGAAATGGAAGTATACAAAAACAGCAGAATTGCAAATCGCATAATGGCCAACATTTAAGATTGTATTGTCAAATCAATCTGAAAAATGGTCTGCTCTACAGTGAAACTCAATTTGCGTGAAATTTCTTTAACATCAAATTGTAAAGTTACCTCAGAGTTCCGAGAGCTGTACAGAATGCTCCTTTGATGCCTTGAAAATTTCTAATATCTTATATTTCACAGTAGGTGGTGCATTAGTCAATAGTTTGTTTAGCACTTTTGGTGAAGCAATTTTAATTACAATATTTGGGCTGTAAGCAGGAAGCATAGATATTTGACGTACTGCAAGGTCCATGCCCATAGGGATATTGACAGCAAATGAGTTTTCTCAACAGTGTGAAAGTCTACATTTGGCCCAGTTGAGCACTGTTTTCTTAGAAACTATTGCACTATTGTTGTACTCTTCAAGGCACAAGGTAGACACTACCCTTGGTGGGTGTGAGAGTATTGCCAACCCCAGTTCGGAGAGATGTGAAATTCTCCAACCAGGATGATGAGACCTCAAGAAACTGACACTTTAATGGGAAAGGTTTTTATTACAGGTTATGCGGGAAAGGAGGGGAAAAGATGGAGGGTGTATATATTGTGGAATTTTAAATTAGAAGACATTCAATCAATGCAAAATGAATATATGACCAATGAAAATCTTCACCTGAGTGTGATTACTAGAGATGCTCACTGATCCCCGTGTTTTGGTTTTGGATCTAGATTAACCTCGTGTTTTGGTTTTGGCAAAATCACACTCGCGTGTTTTGGTTTTGGATCTGTATTTTTTTGAAAAATTGCTGAAATATGCTAAAGTCACTTAATTTTGCTCTTTTTTTAGTTCCTACATTGTTATTCACCTCAATAACACTAATTTCCAGTCATATCCAGTCAATTTTGACCTCCTCACATGTCACATTATTTTCATGCCCTTTCGGGCAAAGACTGCAGCGAGCACAAACACATGGCAGTTCACAGGACATCTAGGAAACATTGCCACACAGCAGTGGCAGAAAAAAGAAAAGTGGTGCAAGATAGAATTTCCCTTAGGCCCTCTCACCCACCCTTCTTATGTAAGATATTGAAAAGGACATATACAGGTTAACAAACCAAGCACTCCAGAGACAAGGAGTGCCACTTCTGTGGCTGAAGTACTAGGTTTGTTCAGGCCCCCACAAAACAAGCTACCAATAGCTTAGCTGGCTTAAGTCCAACAGAGGCAGGAAAATAAATATGTCCAGTTTAAAGAACAGCTAAGACACCTGAGAAAACAAATGGGTGTGTCACCGGCCCCTGCAGACGAAGATTTGGAAGATGAAAACAAAGAGTTCGCCATCACCCAGAGCCGGTACAGTGAAACTGTGGATTGCTCATTAAATCAGTTATAGTTCCTTTGATCGCTCCACCCGTTACTTGAATAACTGTGGTAATTATACAGCTAATACATGGCGACGAGCGCTGACCCCCCGGGCTGCATGTATTTATTAGACCAAGACCAATCCCGGGGTGCTCCAGCGGGTTGCAGATGGTGAACCCAGTGAAAAAGAAAGTATGTGGTCACATATAAACGAGTGAGACGCAATTTAAAGAATGATTGAAAAAAAACTTGATCCTAACACAATATTTATTCAACCCCGCAGGAAACCACCATTACAGAAGTCTCTGTAACATAAATGTCAAAAACAAAAATGTGAAAAAAAAGCTTTTACATTTTTAAAGAAAAAAACACATCTTTAATAAAGATGAAACATTGCTGTAGAAAAACATAAAATTGCCAACATGTCATTTTACCCAAATATTAATAAACATTCCAGCATCAGCTAGCTTCCTTCTCTCAGCTAGATCCCAGTACCTGCAATCTACATTGTCATCATCCTCATACTCATCAGTGTGTACATCATTATCACTCAATACTAATTAATCCCAGCTGGAGTCTCTGTACTTTGATCTAAATGCCAGTAAAGGCCTTCCTTGTGGAATTTGTAGTTCATTTTATGACAGAGTTGTCACAATTTTTGGGCAATTCTTTTAGACCAGACCAAATGTCAAAATGTTCTGCTCAATCATCTGCATCATCCTTGGGTCTCTTAGAAAAGCTTAGTTTTTTCTAGCAGCAGTAGCCAGAGAAACTGAAGTACTGGACACAGTTGTGTCAAGTACCACTTCAGCTGTCAATTTGTGATCTGGGACAGTGGGAAATAAAGAGAAGACATAGCTCTTAAACCTATGAGCATAGTTGCCAAAATGTAGTGATACAATTTCCAGAAGTTGATAACTCTTCGATCCTGGCAAAGCGATTAAGTACTTCATCTATAAGTGTGACATTCTTAGCGTAATTTCTTTGTTTCATCCCCTCCTTCAATTTTTCAAGGTCCAGTTCCAAAAGTCTAATTAAGAGAATCACTTTGCTCAAGCTATCAGTGTATCTGATCAGTGTACCAATCTTGACCCCACCTCTCTTGCTAATTATCGCCCTATCTCTCTTCTCCCCTATGCCTCCAAATTACTTGAGCGGATTGTCTGCAGCCGCCTAACAAGCACCTTGTGGACAATTCCCTCCTTGACCCTCTCCAATCTGGCTACCGCCCCCTCCATTCTACCGAAACTGCCCTGGCTAAGGTTACTAATGATCTCCTATCAGCAAAATCCAAGGGTCACTTCTCCGTACTCATCCTCCTTGACCTCTCTGCAGCCTTTGACACCGTGGACCACCCCAACCTGCTGCAAACTCTTCTCTCTCTCGGCCTCTCTGGTTCTGTCCATGCCTGGTTCGCCTCATACCTCGCTAATTGCTCCTACTCTGTATCCACGTCTGGTTATTCCTTCTCCCCCTACCCTCTCCCCGTAGGAGTCCCGCGGGGCTCTGTTCTTGGCCCTCTACTCTTTTTACTCTACACTTCCTCCCTTGGTGCTCTCATCTCCTCCTTCGGTCTTCAGTATCACCTTTATGCTGATGACATTCAACTCTATATCTCCTCTCCTGATCTTTCCTTCACCCTCCTCGCTCAGGTATCCGACTGTCTCTCCGCCATCTCCTCCTGGATGTCCGAGCGCTTTCTCAAAATCAATATCTCTAAAGCTGAACTCATTGTCTTTCCTCTGCCCAGACTCCCATCCCACGATGACCTCTCTATTGTCATCAACAACACCACCATCTCCTCTGTCACCCAACTTCACTGCCTGGGTGTCACCCTCGACTCCTCTCTCTCTTTTGCCCCCACATTCATTCCCTTGCCCAAGCATGTCGCTTCCAACTACGCAACATCGCACGCATCCGTCCTTTTCTCTCTCAGGATGCCACCAAAACTATCATCCACGCACTCATCATCTCCAGCCTTGATTATTGTAACCTCCTCCTCACTGGCCTCCCCCACTCCCGTCTCTCCCCCCTCCGCTCTATACTCAATGCGGCCACAAGACTAAGCTTCCTCTCACGCCGCTCCTCCTCTGCCTCCCCTCTCTGCCTTGCCTTACACTGGCTCCCCTTCCCCTACAGAATCCTTTTCAAACTCCTCACCACCACTTACAAGGCTCTCTCCAACTCTACTGCCCCTTATATCTCTAACCTCCTCTCCATTCACACTCCTGCCCGCTCCCTGCGCTCGACCAACGACCGCCGCCTCTCCTCCACCCTTATCGCCTCTTCCCACTCCAGAATCCAAGACTTTTCCCATGCAGCCCCCCTTCTCTGGAACGACCTCCCTCGTTCCATCCGTCTCTCTCCTACTCTGTGCTCCTTCAAAGGTGCACTCAAAACTCACCTTTTCCTCAAAGCCTACCAACCATCTACTTAACCCCCATCTCCTCCCTTTGCTTGTCCTCCCTTCTCTCCTCTTGCCTCAACTGGCTCCTCTTGTGCCTGGTCTGTTTACCCTCCCTTAGGATGTAAGCTCGTATGAGCAGGGCCCTCTCCCCTCCTGTCTCAATACCTGTTCTTCCGCTCCGTCTTTACTGCATATGACCGGCCGGAGTTTCTGAAGTATTGGTACTTTTTGTTCATTGTTCTGTATGGTTTCACCCTGTATAGTTTACTGTTAGTACTGTGTGCGGCGCTGCGGATACCTTGTGGCGCCTAACAAATGATAATAATAATAATAATAATCTGAACTCAGTTCACAGGTGACTACTTCGAATAGTTTCAGCACCTTGCACAACACAGAAAGTACTCTCCACTGCATTGGACTAAAATACATTCCCCCTCCTTTCCCAATGTCATGGCTTGTGGAGTAAGAGTGGATGGCTTTTCGCTGTTCCTCCATCCTCACAAACATATAAAGTGTGGAATTCCACCTTGTTACCACCTCTTGCTTCAGTTGGTGGCAGGGCAAAATAAATTGTTCTTGCAGCTGCTGCAATTTCCTATATGCTGTTTCAGAATGCTGAAAATATCCTAAAAATTTTCAGCCCATAGACAGTATCTCCTGCACGTCCCTGTTATTTTTCATACAGCTCTGTATTACCAAGTAGCTTGTGTGAACAAAACATGGATTGTGATGGATTTTACCCTGCTGTAATCCTCTCACAATATTGGTGGCGTTATCATAAATGACATATCCTCAAGAGAGTCCAAACGGGATAAGCCATGTTGCAATGACATCCCCTAGTTTTTCAAACAGGTTGTCATCAGTATGCCTCTTAGCATAGCCGGTGATACAATGTGTCTTTCAGCACTGAACACTGCCACCTCTCCTGTTTCTGGGTGAGCTATAGCACAGTAGAATGTCACTGGAGACTTTTGAAAACACTACCAGCCCTGTTACAATTTTGCTTTCATAATGAAAAATGCCACATTTCTTGTTTCTGGGTGAGCTATGGCACAGTAGAATGTCACTGGAGACTTTTAAAAACACTACCAGCCCTGTTACAATTTTGCTTTCAGCAATGAAAAATGCCACATTTCTTGTTTCTGGGTGAGCTATGGCACAGTAGAATGTCAATGGAGACTTTTAAAAACACTGCCAGCCATATTATTACAATTTTGCTTTCAGCACTGAACATTGCCACCTCTCCTGTTTCTGGGTGAGCTATGGCACAGTAGAATGTCACTGGAGACTTTTAATTACACTGCCAGCCCTATAATGTGTCTTTCAGCACTGAAAACTGACACCTCTTCTGTTTCTGTGTGAGCTATGTCACAGTACAATGTCACTAGAGACTGCCAAGAGCACTGCCACCCCTCCTCTTTCTCTTTCATTAATGACGCTGCCCAACTGCAGTGGAGACTGCCAACACCCTTGCTACCCGTTCTGTGTCTTTCTGTGAAATGGCGCTGGATCTCTCTGGAGGACGATACTCGTAGAATCCAAAACTCGAGAAATCCGACGATGCAACAATGACGTTTTGCATCATTTCCACTTCCAAGAGCGTGCAAAAATACTGAGCCGAGTCAACTTGGTACTCGGATTAGTGAAGTTCGGGTGGGCTCGGTTCTCGGAGAACCGAGCCCGAGCATCTCTATTGATTACCTTATCAAAGCAACCTGGCTATTCTATAAATCTCAATGCTAATTTATCTAAGGCTTGTTAAAATGGCACGTAATGCATCTGTTTAACCTGTATAAATTTAAATTAACAGTCTTTTTAGGAAATACTGGCATGAATATGTTCAATACATTATAAGTTGCAGTCAGTTTTGATAAAATTAGCCGTCTTAGGTCCTACTTTTATTATTATTAATGTTTAAAAAGAGTGACAAAAAATTCTGGAAGAGGGAAGGAAACAATAGGAATAAGGGCCCTGCTGATGAGAGATTACATTCTACATAGAAATTCAATGGGGTGACACATAGCGGTAGGTGATGGTGAGAACTTAGCAAGTAGTCTGGTAGACTTTGATGAACAATTTCATTTGAGGGAGTTTTTGAAGTATTTGGGGTAGGGAAGAGTGGGATAGAGTATGAGAGATGATTCCAGAGATAGGAATCACAAGGGAAAGTCTTTCAGAACACAAAGAGAGGAAGATTAATCTTGCAGAGGTGTTAAAGAGAGATTGAAGAGGAGAGAGGTGGGTGAGGGGGAGTCCAGACAGGAGAAGGTTGCTATAGTCAATGTGAGAGATATCTCAGAGTGGATATCTAGGCAGAAGAGGAGACTCGAGAGGGAGGCAAGGCAGTCATCATCAGCTATTTATATAGCGCCACTAATTCTGCAGCGTTGTACAGAGAACTCACTCACATGAGTCCCTGCCCCAAATGGAACTTACAATCTAACTTCCATAACATACATACAGACCGAGACTAGGGTCAATTTAATAGCAGCCAGTTAACCTACTAGTATGTTTTTGGAGTGTGGAAGGAAACCTGAATACCTGGAGAAACCCACACAAACATGGGAAAAACATACAATCTCCACAGAGATAAGGTGAGTTTAGTTCTGGAAATATTTAATTAGACAAAGTGTTGGGACATCCAGGAGGAAATGGTGGAGTGACAGTTGGAAATCTAAGAGAAGAGGTAGAGGAGAGATTAGGAGAAGAGGAGTAGAATTGGCTGTTGGTGTAAAGGTGGTGCTGTAGGGCAAAGCAAATGATTAGTTCATCATGTGGGGAAGTGTAAAGAGAGAAGAGCAAGGGCAAAGGACAGGGCCTTATGAGAGTGCAATGGGAAATGGGAATGTGGGAGAGGATGATCCAAAGTTTGTGGTAGAGAAGCATTGGTTGGAGTGAAAGGAGGTGAAACATGAGAGGACAGTGTAACAGAATTCAAAGCAGTAAAGGGAGAAGAGTGGAAGAAGGTGGTCCACAGTGCTAAGGGGTCCAGAAGAAAAAGCAAGGAGATGTGTCCTGTCACTCACCGGACTGTGAGTGTTACTTCTAAGGTAGCTAGGAACCGTGTCCATCCATTATTATGAGGTACTGCGCATGTGCAGTCCCTTTTAACCTTCAGTTCTGTTCCTTTAACTTAATTGGCTGATCAGGCAACACTCCCTATATTAAGCACCTGTGGTCAATACCACGTTGCCTGATCTTGGAGTCTCATTCCTCATGAGTCTCTGAAGGTGTTCCAGTGCCTGCTTGTGTGTTCAGCTTATGCTGATTCCTGTTTGCCGTTTGTGGTTTCCAGACCACTTCTATTCCTCGTGTTCCTAGTGTCTTCAGCAGCTGATTCCTATCCGCTGCCTCCGTGTATCTACAGTTACAAGATTACTGCTAACCCTCCTGTGTTTCATCGTGACTCCAGCAGCTGATTCCTGTTCGCTACTTCAGCGTGTCTACAGAGTCTGCTCCTCTCAGCGCTCCAGTCTGCATTCTACCTGCCGTCAGCTGATCCGCTGCCTACTGCTTCTACAGTGTATCCATTTGTGTCAACTTGCCTGTTGCATCGAGTCTACGCTCCTCGGCTTCCAGCTTTGCTACATCGCTTCAACTCTCCCGTGGTCTCCTGCTGTTCTATTCGATATACTACTGCTTCCTGAGTATTTGTCGTCCTTGCTGGCCTACCTACAAGTGCGCTGCACCTACCTGCCGCTTCCATTCTGCAACGACTTCTCATCTCGCCTGTTCCCTGCCGCTCAGGTATCCCTGCAGCTATCTCTAACAGTCTGCTCATCTGAACCACGGTATGCATACTTCTCATTGACTGTGCTGGTGTATTGCATATCCATCTGGACTCAGTTGTTCTCCTCCGGAGTTTCCATCCTCTGAGACTATTGCTATTATTGACTGTGTTTCCTTTTGCTGGACTATTTGAGTGACTTTTTGTTTATCTGTGCAGTGCTGTTCATTCATTATTATCATTGTGTGCAGTTCAATGTGGGATCAAGTTCAGTGTACCCGTGTAGACTCTGCATAGCATTTATCTCCTCGTGTCCTTCCTCACATATATATTCAGTGGTACAACTTGCTAGAGGCAGACCACTGATTCCTGTTTCCCTGTGTCACCAGTTGCATATATCCTCTCACATAAGCAGTGGTACAACTTGCTACTCGCAGACCACTGACTTCCCCGTTACCTTCACCTGGATTCCATTCCTTCACTACAGACAGCGGTACAACTTGCTATACGCAGACCGCTGACTTCCACCTCCTTATTACTCCTGGACATTCTTCTCACTATAGCAGTGGTACAACTTGCCGTGCGCAGACCACTGACTACCCTCACGTGTCCTTGTCCATCCAGATCCTCGTGTTCAGTTACCTATTGTTTACCAGTGCTGCTAGTCATAGACTTTCTGAGCATTCTCTAACCATCTGCTGTTTCCAGTTCCATTATCACCCTGCCATCAGAGTATCATATACCAACTCTACTGCTCTGATAAGACCATCAGCGGGTGATACTGGGTAAAGACTCCTAGTGCCCGTGACATGTCCATTGGATTTGGTGGAAAGAAGTTTGGTATCTTTGGTTATAGCAGTTTCTGTGGAGTAGATGGATCAAGAGATTGGCCAGACTGGCAAAGAGGGTGTTGTACTCAACAATACTCAAGTATTTTGGAGGTGAAGGGGAGGAGATTGATTGGATGTTAGTTTGACAGTGAGGCAGGGGCGAGAGAAGGATTTTTGAAAATAGGAGAGATGAGAATTTGTTTAAAGGAGGAGGTGGAAATGTCTAATGAAAGTGATAGAGGTGAATGTGAGAGATTAAATGAACAAGGGCACAGGTTATTGGGAAGACATTGAAAGAAGTGCTTGTACTTCATCCACTGTGGTTAGGACTCTGCTACCTGTGTGCTATCTTGAGTTCCTGGCTGTCTGCTATCAGTAAGCTCCTAATACTCTTTTACTTGAGTGTAATGCTGAGTTCCTGACACTCTGCTGCCTATGAGGTATCCTGAGTTCCTGACACTCTGCTACCTACGTGCAATTGTAAGTTCATAACACTCTACTACCTGAGTGCAAATGTAGGTTCCTGGTACTCTTCTACATGAATGCATTCATGAGTTCCTGGCACTCTGATACGCCTGAGCTATCCTGAATTCCTGACACTCTGCTAGCTGTGTGCAGTCCTGAGTTCCTGACACTCTGCTACCCACATGCATCCACAATTTCCTGACTTTCTGCTATCTGTGTGCTACATAAGTGCAATCCTGAGTTCCTACCACTCAGCTTCCCATGTGCTATCCTCATTTCCTGACACTTTGCTACCTGTGTGAAATTGTGAGTTCCTGACACTCTGCTACTTGAGTACAACCATTGGTCTTTTAAACTCTGTTACCCGAGTGCATTCCAGAGTTCCTTGTACACTACTACCTGTGTGCTATACTGAGATCCTGAAACTCTGATACCTGTATGCAATCCCGCATTTCTGATACTCTTCTGACCATGTGCAATCATGATCTACTTCTTTGGCCTATTCATTCCCAACCAAGTTTTGCATGTTTCCAACTGTAATAAAGAATTCTACACTGTCATAGATCTCCGCTTCCACTGATCATTTAATTCATGACATTCTTGACAGTTCTATTGGAAAACTTATACAATTGTTTGTGTTTTAGTACTATCTATATCCTAATAATACTTTACACTTCATCATGTGACTTGTCACCCTGTTATCTAACACCACTGACTATCTGCTGTCTCTGCTATGATGCATAGTCAGACAGAGAGCTACTGTCTGGGGTTTTTTTTTTCCTCAAACTGTTTGACCTAAGTTATTTTCTTGTATTTTAACTTATTTATGTTTTACCTTCTTACATTACTGCACTATAGAATATGTTGGAGCTTTATAAATAAAAGCTAATCATAGCAGTGTGGTTTTCTATTAGAAAGTAATATATTTAATAATAATATTAATATTTATTAATAATTTTTAACTGTTCAAGTGAACCTAACTGCAATGAGCATGCTCATGTCAAAGTCAGGGACTTGAGAAACGGAATAAAAAACCTACACATAAATATGGCAACATGTAACAAATACCTAATAAATGATTTTATTCATTCATGGAACTGTCATATGCACTAGAAACAAAATGTGTTTTAAGGTTGGCATTCCTAGCTATAATTATTTTCTTTAAAAGTGACTTTAATGAATCAATATACTTTCATCAGTGTGGTAACTTAGTATAGCATCAAAATCTACACGACTATCTCTGGCCTTGTATGTAGTGAGTATATCAGCATCACCTTTTCAATCCATTGCAGCTTTGAATCCTTTTAAATTACTTCACTAGAGAAATTCACAATACAAACCATCTCTTGAACATTACACAATGACCGATTTCCATTTCAGACCTACAACACTCTTTCAACTATTGACTAGAGGGAAGCAATAATTAATTCATATATACTTTCACTCCAGCCTCTTGTGTGTGTGAGTGTATATATATATATATATATATATATATATATATATATATATATATATATATATATATAATATATATATATATATATATATATATATATATATATATATATATATATATATATATATATATTACTTATTGTAGCATCGGCCACCTCTGCTTCACTCATTGTCTGCATCTTAGATTATTGGATACTCTCTGGTGTAGAAGTACTATTTATATTGCTGCTTTATAGCTTGTATCAAGGCTAACAAAAGTTTTTCCTTGATCAACAGGAAAATAGAAAGAAACACAGAAAGAGCCAAAGAGATATAACTTAACACTTTCTTAGCATACAGTCTGTTTTAAGAAAAATGTTTGTTTGTTTTCAAATTGCTCATTAGCTTGTTCTCAGAAGTGGTACATATTCTATAAATTGCTCTACAAGCCCCTCAAGGTGTTGAAGGGGTTAGCGCAAACTATTAGTCATGCATGAAATCTATGACTCATCTCTTAGAAAAGGTTCCAGCATTCAATCTGATGAACAATGATTCCTTTACTTGCAGTACCAGGTACAGTTCATAAAGGTGTGAAAACATAAACAGTACACTAGAGAAAAAATTCCAGATATAAGGGATGTTTATCTAGTTTCACTGGTACTACAGGTCAATGTAATGTTATAAGATGCATTGTCCTTGGTAAGACAATTGCTGCAATATCCTTATATGAGCGTGCTATATTTCTACACTTAAAAAACTGAATGCACCATGAGATTTACTGAACTGTGTTGTATTTTGATGGTAACTTAGATTTAAAAACGCCCGTGTGTTATGTTAACTACGAAGCCAAAATACCAAAAGCATTACTGTATGTATAAAAATTGTGACTAGAGCTGCATAAAATTGTAAACATTTTCTAAAAAGATTATATGAGATTATACAAAAATCTAAAGCTCTGCGTATGCCAGCTAAATTATGAAACCTCCCTAAATGCCCAGTCTCTACCCTATATTACAATATATTGCTCTACAGCACAAATATTTGTCTCTGAATTTGGGTGCAGAAACAGATGTATTACTGCGGCTCACCCGCATTCAGCTGGGAAAGTCAAGTTTCTTCCATCAGCAGGAATAAAATGTTGTGCTCACTACCTTACATGCTTACCCACAAAAATGAGTGCAATTGTGCAAAAATTGGCTTATGACATCCCCAAAGAAAAAAAATGGCATCTCCTCAGCCCATTGCAGGTAAAATGTATTTAGTGGGTCAGTGCCATAGCAATTTTTATTCTCAAGTGTATAGGTATATTCAAACATTTCATACTCCACCCCTTGCAGGTAAAGTATATATATATATATATATATATATATATATATATATATATACACACATAGCCAACATTACTCAGTGTGTCATTATTTTAATCCCAAATATGTTGATATCTCTATGTCATTGGTTATATAATATAGAAAGTCCTAATGATAAGCTTCACGCCTTCATTTTCAACACTCCACCTATTCATTTCACTGTACAGTTTATTGCAAATACTTTATCGACCTTATGTTATTTGCTGCACTTTATTTTATGTTTTTCTGGTATATATATGCTTATACTTTCTTATACTTTAGTTCATTTATACCTACTATCTCTGCACATCTCTCTCACTCATCTACCAATATTACTATTCACCACCACATACCTTTTCCACCTCTGCTCTATGCACCCTTCTAGGGCTGAGCAATAGATCACCAGGCCCCATAGCAAAATTTGGTTAAGGCCCTGGCAATGACGTTCTCACTTCCTAGGCCTCTCGCTCTGCTCTCAATAAAGCGTAGGCTGCTGTATCCACCAACTATGGAGCATGGCTCCTGTACAGCACTGCCACTACAACCAAGCATAATAATGTACCTCTAATTAGTAACTAGAATCAGTCTGGCAAAACTATGGAATCTATCTATCTATCTACGTATCTATCTATCTGTGGCTGGCAGAGCCACTAGGCCCTAATCTTGCCCTGGAGAGAAGGTGTGATTAAAGAGGGGTGATGCGGAATCCTAGAGTTAGTGCTCCCACTCTTAGTTTCGGACATACAGAAAATAGCCAGAATGACAAGTGCACGCAAGTTCAAGGATAAAGGGAAAACGGGCATATTAAAAAATAAATGTGTTAAGATTACTTCTAATATAATGTAGAAAAATTCATACTAAGCTTGTATAAAATAGAAATAATGTCAAAAGTTGTAAAGGTGATGCAATATACTATATAAGTGTTAAGTTAACTGTTGGGTAGAAACTGATTACAAGAATCTTGAAGGTGTTCATTCTCTTCTTCCAAAAATCCTCCTCATCATCAGCTATTTATATAGTGCCACTAATTCCGCAGCACTCCACAGAGAACTCACTCACATCACTTACTGCCCACTGGAGCTTACAGTCTAAATTCCCTAACATACACACACACAGTAGGGTCAATTTTATAGCAGCTAATTAACCTACTAATATGATTATTTTTTTGACTGTGGGAGGAAACCAAAGCACCTGAAAGAAACCCACGCAAACACAGGGAGAACATACAAACTCAATGTTCTGTTAGGCAGATGTGCTAACCACTAAGCCACTGTGCTTGATTTGCTACTCACACGACAGTTACTTGTCAGTTGTCATCATGCCCATAGTCTCAGGTATGGTGTTCAGAGGTTCTTTGCATTTGGAAGTGAGGTTCTTCTGCAGTTTATATAGAAATTTGTCTGGATTGTCTCTGGATCATTTTTGTGTAACTTTGCATTGAGCAGTTTAAAATGGGCTCATACAAGGTGGATTTTCATATTTGAATTGTAAATAATGGGACTCATTTAGACTTGGATATTTTTTTTCCATATTGTGCATGCTGATCAAAAATGCATATGCAGTTTTTTTTGAGTATCATTGACTTATATCACCTTATGCATTTGTAGGTGGAATAGGGTGTGGTCAGGGGCAGGCAAGCATAGGCTGAGTACAGTATGGGTGTGTTCAATAGACATGAATGCATCAACAGATATGCAAATTAGGAGGCACATCTCTGGCGGATGGTGGAAGGCTAGTGCAACTATACACAATTATTTTGATAATTATCAATGGCATTATTTAGGCACCCATTGGCTTTTTTCTATTAAGTTGCTAATTTTCATTTATTAATTACAATTTCCATTCGAACTACTGCAGGATTTATTTTTTTAAAGGGAAAACAACAGATATTTTTATTTAATTTATTTTAATTTACATTTGTGTTTGCATTTAAATACTTTTTATATTGCAGTGGCGCATGGGTCTCCAGAAACCCCTCCCCTCCACTAAAAAAGTGCCCTATATAGCGGCACTGTACTATGCAGCAGCCACGGCGCTGTCAAAGAAGCGTCCGCCGCGGTGATGTATTGTATACAGCACCGCCGCGGACGCTTCTTTGACAGCGCCGCGGCTGCTTTATAGTACAGTGCTGCCTAAACTCAGCTGCTGCACATGCGCGGCAGCGCTCTCGCTTTTTTTTTTTATCCCAGTGAAGGGGAAACCCTCCCCCTTAAAAATGCTCCGTGCGCCCCTGTATTGGAAGCATGACTCACAATTATTAACTGCCAAGACATTTTTTTCTCTCCTGTATATGACACTTCATTACATTGTTAGTACAAATAGGCTAATGCAATTTTAGTAATTACTAGTAACACAGTCAAGCCACATCTCTATGCCCTCTCTATGTTATTGTGGGGTGTAAGCATGCACACATATTATACCTTAGGAATGCCTGGCACAACTGCTGCTGTGTTTGATGCATTCTGAGATATGTCTGACTCAACATTTGCAAATACAGTAAATACAGTTTTTTTAAGTATGTCTTTTCCTATAAACTTTCAGAATGCAAATGAGTCCAGGCTCGTGTTCAAGAGGCATTCTCTCCATCTGCCTTCACTGTAGCTTATAATTGCACCCTCTATATGTAACAAATAAATATATTCTACTAGCAATTAAAAACTATTATTAAAATTTTATTTTGACAAATGTATATCAGAAGGAAAAGTGATACGATGATGAAACAAGAAGTAGAATTCCATCCCTCCAAATTGAGCCAATGAGGACTTTCCAGAAATACAGACCTTGATAATAAAAGGAAGAAAATAAACCAGCTTTAAAAAAACACTTTCCAAGACATGCAGCCACTATTTTGTGTCAACGGTACAGAGTAGGCATCTTATTTCAGCTTTGAAATCATGTATTTGTCCTTCTACAAATACTGGAAGAAGATGTTGAATACATTATAACAACTTTATTATTCTTATTTACCAAATAATGCAATATGCTCACACAAACCACCCGATGAAAAATTAATTGAACAGCAGTCAGACAGAAAGTTAATTATCCACAGTAGGAAACCAAGTCTGAGCCCCTATATCAGCACACAGAATAATTCCAGATAATAGAGACCTAAATTAATACATTGCATGTTTATTTTCTAGGCTGCAAGTGGAAAGTGTTATTTTTGCTTATCATGTAGGCAGATGTGGGGGCAAGACTGTGTAACATTTACATATACACTTGCTACAATATGTGCTTATCATAAAAAGGAAATGTACTGTGCAGGTACATGCTAGGTCCACCCTACAAGAGAGTATATTTGAATCAATGAATTAAAGATGCAACCCCCTGAAAAAGTACATGTTTTATTAACACAAATATTTATGGTTCCCTGTAAGTAGACACATGGGGCTAGATTTACTAAACTGCGGGTTTGAAAAAGTGGAGATGTTGCCTATAACAACCAACCAGATTCTAGCTGTCATTCTGTAG
Source organism: Mixophyes fleayi (assembly GCF_038048845.1). Taxonomy (NCBI): domain Eukaryota; kingdom Metazoa; phylum Chordata; class Amphibia; order Anura; family Limnodynastidae; genus Mixophyes; species Mixophyes fleayi. The sequence goes on along the minus strand of NC_134405.1, from coordinate 141,722,897 downwards.
AATGTACTAAATAAATGAGAACTAGGATCTGATAGGTTGCTATAGACAACATCTCCACTTTTTCAAACCCGCAGTTTAGCAAATATACCCCATGGACTTGTTCTGTTTTCAAGCAGCTATTAAATATCAGCAGTTTGCCAAGTTTCATGTGGCTACTATGGTAACTAGTCTCATAACATATGCAGTGAGTAGAGAGTCTTTGGAACGCTCCTCAGCTTTCAATGAGTTTGGTTACTGTTTGGCTCAGACTCAGAAATCAAGTTACACTCTCCTTGAGAACAAACAAAACTATAATTTTGTAATGGCAAACTTGTAAATATCCCCAACAAACCGATTTTGCAAAGGAAACACCAAGTTATATGATGGCTGATCAGCAAAGCTTCAGTTTAATGCTAAAGAGATACAACACTTGCTGTTTTAAAAGTTTGTCTGAAAATTCAGCAACTGGGCATCAGTATAATCCAGTAGTGGTAGACTATGCCACCCATTATCCAGAGGCAGTGCCTTAAAGAAATATACATTCTAGTACCATAGTTAAATAGTTGGTACTGATCTGTACATGTTTGGGAATACTCAAGGAGATTCCAAGGGAGCAGGGCACCCACATTTACGTCTAAGATGAAGAAAACATGTGTCAACTATTAGGGTTAAAACCTATTCATACATGAATATACTATCCCCATATGGTTGGCTTAGTAGAAGGCTTTAATAGTACATGTTATTAAAGGTGATGGCACAGGAGAGAAGAGATGGGGATACACTCTTGCCCTACCTAATGTTTGTGGTACTCAAACTCCTGCAGGAGTGATGGGCATTCTGATACACTTCAAAAGGGCTGCACATTACCCTTAATAAGTTGAAACAATAGATTTAATCAAGAAAAGAGACACCTATCTATAATAATATATCAGCAGACATTTTAAACAAGTGCTGCATGCTGTAACAAACAAATCTAACAATAAAGCAGGAAGGAGCTGGGAGCTGGGAACCGCAGGTGAAACCTCGGAGGGCCGCATGTGGCTCTAGGGCCTCCTATTACCCATCACTGTTCTACAGACATCAGCCCTTTTGAGTTGTATGAAAGACAGCCAAGAAGAATCTTGGATATGTTAAAAGAGGAGTGGGAGCAACAGACACCAAGGGAACCAAATTTGATGCAGTTTGTAGCAGGCATGCAAGAGATTGGTCAGCTAATATAGCCCCTGTAGAGCAGCAATATCTAGAAGAGACACAAGTAATATGGCAGCAGAACTATGACAGGTCATCAGTGGTCTGCTCCATTTAACCAGTGGACAAAATAGTGGTATTAGTACCTAGCTTTTTGCTCACTGGCAAGGGCCCTATGAGGTAAACTATAAGCTCCAATAAACTGATAGGTGAAAAGGGAAGAAGATATACCATGTCTGTCCCCTTAATCCCTGACAAGAGCAAACAAAGCAACGATTGGGACTACGGTTGAGGAACCTGAGATTCCTATAGGTGCAAACATTTGGAACACAGGAATAGAGATATCTCATCTTATGTTCCAGGATTTACTCATTTAATAGAGCATGATATTATTACTCCTCCTGGTGTGATCATAAACTGGAAGCAGAACCGGTGCAATAAAAGAGGAAATTGATAAAATAATGCAGTTGGATATGATAGAGGAGTCCACAGCTCTAGCCCAAACGTGATGGTTCCGAAATCGAACAGGACCATTTGCTTTACAATTACTTTTGATGCTTAAATAGTGTGTCATGTTTCAACATGTACACCATGCCTAGGTAGGGGCAGAGCTAGACTTTATTTTAGAGGGGGCGGTGCGACTTAGCATAGCCATGCCCCTCTTTCACTCTAATTTGTTTGCCCCAATTGGCCCAACCCCTCATTCTCATTCAGCAGATCTCTCGGCCGCAATTCAGAAGGTATGAAGATTGCTGCTATAGGGGGTGAATGACCCGATCACCTCCATGTGGATCCACTAGGATGGATGAACTGTTGAAAAGCCTATCTAGTAGCAAGTATTTAACCACCCTATATTTAACAAATTCCCCTCACTCAGGATACAAAGCAGAGAACCACCTTTGCTACTCCCTTTGGATTTTTTCAGTACAAGGTACTCACAAATAAGTTATGCATTTCATGAATCAATTTTTAATACCTCATAGAGATTTGCTATTTCATATTTAGACAACTTTGAAATATATTTGTGGAATTGGGAGACACATCTGCCCAAAGCAGAGGCTGTCTTAAAGTCTTTAAGAGCAGCAAGTTAACAGCAAACCCAGACACATGTGCAGTGGCTATGTTGTTGGACAATGCCATGTCAAGGTTCAGATATGTAAGGTAAATGCATTAAAACAGTGGTCTAGGCCTGAAAGGAAATCCCAACTCCACTAGTTAGGACCAGTTGACTGTTACAGGTTAGTAAGTCAGTCAGCCACTAGGATGGCCCCCACAGCGAGTTTAGAAAAGATTTGTCCAAATCGATTAGCTTGGTCTGATGTGGCTGCAGCTGCATTTTTCTTCAAACAGACACCTCTGGTGTGGTGTTGGGGGCTGTGTTGTCACAGGTCAGAGCTGGGAAGAAAAGAGAGTTCTGCACCTGAACCATATGCTATTTCTGAGTTAGCAGTAAGCTATAGTAGAGAAATAGAGAAAGAATATCTGCCGATAAAATGGGCTACAGAAGCTCTTTAATACTCCATATTGGGTAGAGCGTTCACACTAGTTACCAACCATGTGCCTCTATGGTGGATGCAAACCAATTGCGAGATAAATGGGAAGGTGATTCACCTGTTTTTGCTTGTACAACCATTTCATTTCACATTCAAGTGTAGACAGGGGTTGTCACATAGAAATATGCATGCTCTGTTAAGAAAGTTTTCACTGCCCACAGAGTCCGCGTCACCCAACTTTGTTCTGCTAGGGGGTTGGGAAGGGGGAGTGAATAATGTATGATGTGCGTCTAGCATAGTAGGCACCAGGTGTGGCTGTGTGAAGCATTGCAGACAACCAAAACAAAGCACCTGTTCTGATCATCTTCAACGAGGGAAAGTGGATGGTGTCAGGCTCAGGGGAGGACAACATGGGTTGGAGACCTGTCAATCAGGCTAGAGCTGGGAATGGGGCTATCAGGGCCAGATTAAGGGAATGGAGGCCCCTGGGCTAAGGGGGCCTCCATTCCCCCGTGAGGGTATGATCTGAGCTTCCCGCGCCCCCCCCCCCCCCCCACCCCCAGGTACTTACCTCCTTCTCCGGTGTGCTGTACGCTCTCTACTGAGGAGATCTCATGTGAGTGAGACTCACGAGATCTCCTCAGTAAGGAGACTACAGCGTAACGGAGAAGGACCACAGTGAAAGTGCTCAGCAGCACTGATCGTGCCGGGGGCGCCCCGCCCCCGACTGATCAATACTGCTGCTGAGCACTTTCAAGGGCCCCCTGGATACCATAGGCCCCTGGGCTGTAGCCCAGTTAGCCATATGGTTAATCCGGCCCTGGGGGCTATACATGCTGGAAAATCTGGAAGATCTAATAGACATGTGGTCTATGTTGGGTCAGTGTTAGGGGTTGCCAAGAAGAAATTGCTTTTTTATGTGTAAGTTGTCTGCCACCCTGACACCGAAAGAAGATGGTTTTTATATATCAGAAATATGTTTTGTGCATCATCTTGAAGGTATCAGCATAACAACAGATAAATTGATAATGAAAGGGGTGCAGTAGGCCTTTAATCAAATTTGTGGCTCAGTGTACAGGGGCTGAGTTTGAGGTTCAAGTCCAGCAGCACCAGATCCCTTCTGGTCTTTGTGACTGCGGAGAAACATAGTCATGTTAGAAAAGTGGCAAGATTTTAAACAGAGACCGCTGAATGCTAGCAGTGAAGCTTTCATGGCATTTGAATCTCACACATCAGAGTAAAACAAGGACTAGCACAGGACCTGACAGACCACTAAATTGTACAACATGACAGACATTATTAAATTGGAGCAACTTCATAAAACAAGCACTAGAACACTAGCTATGTGATCAAAAGCAACTTAGTGGCATAAGATCTCGTATAATTCCTTAAGTAGATTTTGAAGTAGGTCAGAAAACTATTGGTGTTATTAGATGACTGGTGCACAGATTAGAAACATTTGTAAGATGAAAAAAGTGATGTAGCTTCTTGCTGCAATAGAATTTTAATATTCTGGATTGAGGATGGAACATGTTCTAAACCAGGCCTGTCCAACCTGCGGCCCTCCAGGTGTTGTGAAACTACAAGCCCCAGCATGCTTTGCCAGTAGACAACCTGTTGATAGCTGGAAGGGCATGCTGGGACTTGTAGTTTCACAACATCTGGAGGGCCGCAGGTTGGACAGGCCTGTTCTAAACCCATGAATGAAACAAATCTTATTTACTATCATTCACCTTAGAGAATTAACTGCGCTTCTGCAAATTTATTCTCTTATACTGTGTCCCCAAATCACCTGCTGATTTAGCCACAGGGACAAACAGAAATAAACCACAAATTTGAATTAACAGGTATTTGTACCTAATTCTCAAATGTTTGATATTTAGCGAAGGGGCAGATGTTCTATAACCTTTATTTATAATCACCAACATAATTATCAACAGACATGTTTTCTTCTTTTCAAGCACAACATCACTCTGTAAATGGTCTCAAATGTTCTTAGACATCCCGAATGAAAAAATTGTTCTATTCATCATCATCATCATTTATTTCTATAGTGCCAACATATTCCGTAGCGCTTTACAAATGGGGACAAACACAGTAAACTAATAAACAAACTGAGTAAAACAGACAAAGAGGTGAGAAGGCCCTGCTCGCAAGCTTACCACTTATGGGACAATGGGAGTTTTATACATGAAGTTAAGTCTACATTTTGCATTTCGGTCCAGCCAGACTGCAAAGGTAAAAGTGACTCAAAAGCTGAATGATCCTGTCACACAACAATGTTAGTCAGGGTGTAGTTGTCTTGTGTGAAATTGTGTAATGGGTGGTAATAGGGTAATGTAGGGAGGTTAAGAGGGTGGTTGTGGAATATTATAAGCTTGTCTGAAGAGGTGGGTTTTCAGAGAATGCTTGAACATTTGTAGACCAGAGGAGAGTCTTATTGTGCGAGGGAGAGAATCCCGTAGAGTGGGTACAGCCTGAAAAAATCCTGTAACCGGGAATGGGAGGATGTAATGAGGGTGGATGAGAGACGCAGATCTTGTGCAGAACGGAGTTGCTGAGTTGGGAGATATTTTGAGACAAAAGAGGAGATGTATCTTGGTGCAGCTTTGTTTATGGCCTTGGAGGTTAGTAAAAGTATTTTATATTGGATTCGGTAGAAAACAGGCAACCAGTGTAGAGACATACAGAGGGATTCAGCAGAGGAATAACGATTTGCAAGGAAAATCAATCTCGCTGCTGCATGCAAAATAGATTGTAGGGGTTTGAGTCTGTTTTGGGGAAGATCAGTAAGGAGGGAATTGCAATAGTCAACGCGGGAGATGATAAGTGCATGAATTAAGGTTTTTGCAGTGTCTTGTGTGAGATATGTGCGAATTCTGGATTTTTTTTTTAGATGTATGTAACATGATTTAGATATAGAGTCAATGTGGGGAACAAAGAATAGGTGTGAGTCAAGGATTACACTTAGGCAGCAAGCTTGTGGGGTGGGATTTATGGTCATGTTATCAACAGAGATAGAGATGTCAGGTATGCTCTTTTTGGTGGGTGGGAATATTATTAACTCTGTTTTAGAAAGATTAAGTTTGAGTTGGCGAGAGGACATCCAAGATGAAATGGCAGAAAGACAGTCAGTTACACGGGACAACACAGATGTCGAGAGATCAGGAGAGGATAGATAAATTTGAGTGTCATCCGCATAGAGATGATACTGAAATCCAAAGGAGCTTATTAGATTTCCAAGAGAAGCGGTACAGATAGAGAACAGCAGAGGACCGAGCACTGAGGCTTGCGGTACTCCAACTGATAAAGGAAGCGGAGCAGAGGTGGATACAGAGAAATTAACAGTGAATGAGTGACTAGAAAGGTAGGATGAGAACCAGGATAGAACAGTGTCTTGAAAACCTAGGGATTGCAGCATTTGTGTGAGAAGAGGGTGGTCAACGGTGTCAAATGCCGCCGAGAGATCCAGGAGAATTAGGAGAGAGTAATGGCGTTTTAGCAGTGATCAGATCATTGACAACCTTAGTAAACGCAGTCACTGTGGAGTGTTGAGAATGAAAGCCAGACTGAAGAGGATCCAACAGGTTGTTTGCAGAAAGGAAGCGTGTGAGGCGAGTGCAGGCAAGTATCTGTAGAAGCTTGGAGGGGCACGCGAGCTGAGAGATGGGACAGTAACTTGAGAAACAGTTTGAGTCGGAATCTTGTTTTTTCAGAATAGGAGTAATCACTGCATGCTTGTATAGTGATGGAAAGATGCCAGTAGAGAGCAAGAGATTACAGATTTTAGTTAGACGTGAAATGAGCACAGGAGACAGGGATCTACCAATTTGTGAGGGAATAGGATCAAGAGAACAGGAGGTAGAGTAGGAAGATAAGAAGAGAGTAGAAATTTCCTCTTCATTTGTGGGGTCAAATGAAGAGAGGGTGTCAGAGGGTGGTGGGAAGGAATTGAGCTGATTGCTTGTTGAGGTAGAGGATAGTAGACGGAAGTTTCAGGGTGGGAGGAATGAGAAGAGATTTAAATGTGTTAAAAAGGTGTTTGGGGTTAAAAGTCTGAGCATAGATAAGAGATTGGAAGTATGTTTGTTTTGCAGTGTCCAGAGCATTTCGATAGGAGTGATAGATAGAAGTATATGTGAAGAAGTCATTAGAGGTGGGAGATTTACGCCAGTGACATTCTGCTTTACGGGAAAGTTTTTGAAGTTTTTGCGTTGCTGTAGTGTGCCACGACTGACATCGAAGTCTACGTGTAGTCTGAAGAGTCGCTGGAGCCACTTGATTAATGGCTGTTGCTAAGGTTTGGTGAAAATGAGCTACTGCCATCTCAGGGGAGGAGAATGTGGAGATAAGGGAGAGAAGGTGAAGGGGAAAGGCGGAAAATTGTTGAAGATTAATAGAATTAAGATTTCTGCGAGTATGAGGAGGCTTGGTAGAGTTAGACAGTAGAGAGGTTAGAGCTGTCGGGGTGAGCGTGTAGCTGATAAGGTAATGATCCGAGAGGGGGAAGGGTGTGTTAAGGAAATTAGAAACTGAGCATAGTCTAGAGTACACAAGATCAAAACAGTGGCCATCCTGATGAGTAGATGATTCAATCCACTGGGAGAGGTCAAGTGAGGAGGTTAGAGAGAGTAGTTTGGAAGCAGCTTTGGAAGGTGGGTTATCAATGGGGATGTTAAAATGACCCAGGATGAGGGTGGGGATGTCTGAAGATAAGAAGTGAGGGAGCCATGCAGGGAAATCCTCAATAAATTGTTGGTGTGCTCCAGGGTGACGATAGATCACTGCAACACGTAGAGAGAATCAATTAAAAATACGAATAGGATGTACTTCAAAAGATGTGAACGTGAGTAATGGGACATTTGGTAGAACTGTGAATGTGTACTGTGGGGAGAGAAGTAGTCCAACCCCACCTCCTTGTCTGCCTTCAGGTCCGGAGGTGTGGGTGAGATGGAGGCCACAATGTGCTGCAGGTGAGGCAGTGTCTGATTGCATGAGCCAAGTTTATGTTATTGCCAGAAGGTTTAGTTTTTTGAGAGGAAGAGGTCATGTATGGAGGTAAGTGTCACGAGCCGCGGCGGTACTCACAGCCGCCGCAGCTCGCTTCCTGTAGGTCCCAACGTCCCGGCCGTCACCATGACGACCGGGACGTCATTTCCTTCCAACTCCCGACCGTTGCCAAGGCAACGGTCGGACGCTTCCTCAGCGCCGTGTCCTGGCAGCCAGGCGCGCATGCGCTCTAGGGACAATCAGGCAGATTTAGCCTGTGGCTGAATTAGCAGGCATTAGCCTGCAGGTGTGGATTTCAGTGCTAAGCCCTGATTGGTCTTGCTAGGTGCTGGCAATTAGCCTACAAGTGTGGCCTTGTCTAGGGGCAGGTTCTGATTGGTTATGGGTTGTATTTAAGGCAATGAGGTCTGCTGCCTCATTGCCGGTTATAGCTTCTGTGCTCCAGTCTGCTGACCTGCTTGCTCCAGTTCCTGTTCCTGTATCTACGTTTTGACTTCCCGTGTATGACCCTTGGCTTCGTATTTGACTTCGCTTGTGTTTCCTGTGACCCTGATCCTTGGCTTGTTTACCCGTCCTGCTACTTTGCCTGTGACCTCTGACCTCAGCTTGCTCATCGTTTCTGTTACCTGCTGCCTACCTTTTGACCTCTGCGTGGACCTGACTCTTCTTGCCTGGGTTCTCCCCAGCCGGTACACACTTCACGACCCTCTGTCAGTCTGCAGCCCAGTCTGTCCCCACCATCAGGGGCTCCAGTGAACACCTGACTGGCAGAGTAGACTCCGGGTTGTGTTGTGCCGGCTGGAGGGGTTCCTAACATTATAACCGGCCCACTCACGGAGACAAGATTAGGATGGATACAAGTGGATCCACACCGTCTCCAGCACAAACTCTAGCAGGCCACGTTGAGTCCTTGTATCAGATGATGCAGGGATTGGCTGAGCGTATGTCTGTTCAAGAAGAAGCCACAAAAGCTTCACAACCGACTCCAGGTCCCATCTGTGAACCCAAAATGAACTTACCAGATCGGTTCTCCGGAAATAGAACCCTGTTTCGGAACTTCAGGGAGAGCTGCAAGCTCTATTTTCGGATGAGACCTCGCTCCTCCGGTTCAGAGCAGCAAAGAGTTGGGATTATTATTTCCCTTCTACAGGGTGACCCCCAGTCCTGGGCGTTTTCTTTGCCGCAGACCAGTCCGGCCATGCAGTCCGTAGACTCCTTCTTCGAGGCACTGGGTCTACTGTATGATGACCCGGATCGAGTGGCCTCCGCGGAAGCTCATCTACGGTCCTTGAAACAAGGCCGACGGTCGGCAGAAGAATACTGCGCTGAATTCCGTAGATGGTCACCTGATAGTGGATGGAACGACCCTGCCTTACGGAGTCAGTTCCGTCTCGGCCTATCTGAACAGATTAAAGATTCTTTGGTGCAATACCCGTCTCCTAGTTCTCTGGAGGATCTGATGCACCTCTCCATTAAAATTGACAGGAGATATAAGGAGCGGAAAACTGAAAAGGAAGCATCATCACCGCCATTCGCCTTCGTTCCTGTTTCCCAGGATGTTGAGGAGCCTATGCAATTAGAAGCATATCGTCTCTCTTCGGAAGAGAGAGACAGGAGACGTTCGCAAGGTCTATGTCTATACTGTGGCATAAAAGGCCACTTCTCCCGTTCTTGCCCAAATAAGTCGGGAAAAGACCATGCCTAGGGAATGAGGGGAAAGTTCACCTAGGTCTGCAAATTATCTCCCCGAAAAATGCTGTATTAATCCCTGCACAGCTCACCTTCCGGGCTCGCTCTGTGGACCTTTCGGCCTTCATTGATAGCGGAGCTGCAGGCAACTTCCTTGATATTGGGTTTGCCCGCTCTGCCGGAATTCCGATGGTAAAACTCAACTCTGCCATTACTGTCTGTGGCTTAGACGGAGGTCCGTTGCCTGGTGGCAAGATTTCCTGGGAGACCCCGCCACTACAGTTGAAGATCGGAGCTCTCCATTCTGAGTCAATCACCTTCTTCCTGATCGATTGTTCGTCGGTTCCTATGATCTTGGGCCACCCATGGCTTTCCTGTCATAACCCTGTCATAGACTGGGTAAAAGGAGAGATTGTCAAGTGGAGTACTTATTGTACACAGTCTTGTTTGTCACTGTCTCTGCGTATGATTCAGCCTATTCCGGAGCGGCTTCCCTCACAGTATCATGAATTCTGGGACGTGTTCTCCAAGAAGGCTGCTGATACCTTACCGCCACATCGTGACTTTGACTGTGCCATCGAACTTATTCCTGGTTCCAAGTTACCTAAGGGGCGTTTGTATTCCCTTTCTGCTCCAGAAACAAAATCCTTGCAGGAGTATATCGATGAAAACCTGGAGAGAGGCTTCATCAGGCCATCTAAGTCTCCCGTAGGAGCGGGATGCTTCTTTGTATCAAAAAAAGACAGAGGGTTAAGACCTTGTATTGACTACCGGGGATTGAATCATATCACAGTCAAGAACACCTATCCCCTTCCGCTCATCTCGGTTTTGTTTGATCAGCTAAGAGGGGCCACTGTCTTCACTAAAATCGACCTTCGCGGAGCATATAATCTCATCCGTATCAAAGAAGGAGATGAGTGGAAGACGGCATTCAATTCGCACTCTGGCCACTACGAGTATCTGGTCATGCCGTTTGGCCTTAGTAATGCACCTGCAGTGTTCCAGGACTTGATCAATGAAGTTCTTCGGGAATTCCTTGGTTGTTTCGTGGTCGTCTATTTAGATGATATCCTCATCTATTCCAGATCTTTGCCCGCCCATCAGACTCACGTCAAACAAGTTCTACAGAAATTACGAGAGAACCACCTGTACGCTAAGCTGGAAAAGTGTGAGTTCGAGGTACAGAGAGTATCCTTTTTAGGCTATGTAATCTCTTCTGAGGGATTCTCCATGGATCCAGCTAAGGTCCAGGCTATTCTGGATTGGGTGCAACCCAACAATCTTAAGGCGGTGCAGAGGTTCCTGGGCTTCTCCAATTATTATAGGAGATTCATTCACAACTTTGCCGACATTGTGGCTCCCATTGTCGCTCTGACCCGTAAAGGAATGGATCCAACTAATTGGTCGTCCCAAGCAGTAGCCTCATTCGAAAGCCTGAAAAAGGCCTTTGTCTCCGCTCAGGTCCTCAGACATCCGGATCCAGCTAGGACATTTATTCTTGAGGTCGACGCCTCTGACATCGGTGCCGGTGCCATCCTATCGCAGAAGGATCCTCATACTAATCGTCTGCACCCATGTGCTTATTTCTCCCGTCAGTTCTCTTCAGCGGAGGCCAACTATGATGTCGGTAATAGAGAACTATTGGCAATCAAATGGGCCTTCGAGGAGTGGCGGCATTGGTTGGAGGGTGCTTCACATCAGATCTCTGTCATTACCGATCACAAGAATTTACAATATATACAGTCAGCCAAACGTTTAAATCCCAGACAGGCCCGGTGGGCGTTATTCTTTACCCGGTTTAACTTCCTGATCACCTACCGACCAGGCTCCAAAAATGTCCGGGCAGATGCCCTTTCCAGAAGTTTCTCGGCACACCATATTCCAGTCACTATCCCAGAGCCGATTATTCCCCCTTCTGTAATCCATGCCGGGTTGACCCAAGATCTGAGTATCACACTTCAGAGATTCCAGAAATTAGCCCCTGATACTACTCCGGAGCGACGTCTCTTTGTTCCAGTCCATCTAAGGAAGGCGGTTATTGCAGAGGCGCATAACAGTAGGGTTGCAGGGCATCCTGGAATTTTCAAGACGTTAGAAATCCTTTCCCGTACAGTCTGGTGGCCATCTATGTCTGCTGACGTCAGGAGTCATATCCTCTCATGTGAGGTTTGTGCCAGAAACAAAGTTCCTAGGATCCGCCCAATAGGCCAGTTAGTTCCTTTGGCACCACCTGCAAAACCATGGACCCACTTGTCCATGGACTTTATAGTGGATGTACCACCTTCTGCAGGACACAATACCATTTGGGTCGTGGTAGACCGGTTCAGTAAGATGTCCCATTTCGTTCCCTTACCCAGACTGCCTACAGCTCGGGATTTGGCCGTCTTATTCATTCAACATATTTTCCGGCTTCATGGACTCCCTACTGACATAGTTTCCGATCGGGGTTCCCAGTTCATAGCGCAATTCTGGAGATCTTTCTGTACCCTCCTCGGAATCAAGGTTAGTTTATCATCCGCATATCACCCTCAGTCCAATGGGCAGACCGAAAGAGTTAACCAGTCCTTGGAAAAAATTTTGCGATGCTACATGTCAGAGTTCCATGATAATTGGTCTTCCTTGTTACCCTGGGCAGAATTCGCCTGTAACAATTCCTGTCATTCATCTACTAAAACTTCTCCGTTTTTCTGCAATTATGGTTTTCACCCCAGATCTAACTCCCTGTATTCACTTAACCCAGTTGGTGTCCAGGAGATCCGTTCCACTGCAAGAGATCTCAGAGTTATCTGGAGGAAAGTACAGGCATCCTTGAAACAGGCTTCAGTTGTCGCAAAAAAAATTTCGGATCGCCACCGTACCATCTGCTCCTTCAAGGTGGGCCAGAGAGTGTGGCTGTCTACAAAAAACATTAAACTCAGACAGCCTTGCAAAAAGTTAGGTCCCAAGTTCATCGGCCCGTTCCTTATCATCAAGCAGGTTAATTCTGTTGCATTTAGGTTAAGAATTCCGGGCTCATTGAGAATTCCCAACACATTTCACTGTTCTCTGTTGAGGCCGGTATTATATCCTACTCAAATCCAGTCTTCAAATTTGCCTGAGAGAAAATCAAACAGATCACCAAGATACGTTGTTCAGAAGATCTTGGATTCCAAAAAAGTGCAAGGTCAGGTGCACTTCCTAGTGCAGTGGAGGAATCGTGGGTTAGAAGAATGTTCTTGGATCCCACGGAGGCAACTCGATGCTCCTAAACAGTTGAAGGAGTTCTTTAAAAAAATTTCCAAGGAAACCGGGATGTCGGGGTTCCTTAACCCCTCCTCAAGGGGGGGGTACTGTCACGAGCCGCGGCGGTACTCACAGCCGCCGCAGCTCGCTTCCTGTAGGTCCCAACGTCCCGGCCGTCACCATGAGGACCGGGACGTCATTTCCTTCCAACTCCCGACCGTTGCCAAGGCAACGGTCGGACGCTTCCTCAGCGCCGTGTCCTGGCAGCCAGGCGCGCATGCGCTCTAGGGACAATCAGGCAGATTTAGCCTGTGGCTGAATTAGCAGGCATTAGCCTGCAGGTGTGGATTTCAGTGCTAAGCCCTGATTGGTCTTGCTAGGTGCTGGCAATTAGCCTACAAGTGTGGCCTTGTCTAGGGGCAGGTTCTGATTGGTTATGGGTTGTGTTTAAGGCAATGAGGTCTGCTGCCTCATTGCCGGTTATAGCTTCTGTGCTCCAGTCTGCTGACCTGCTTGCTCCAGTTCCTGTTCCTGTATCTACGTTTTGACTTCCCGTGTATGACCCTTGGCTTCGTATTTGACTTCGCTTGTGTTTCCTGTGACCCTGATCCTTGGCTCGTTTACCCGTCCTGCTACTTTGCCTGTGACCTCTGACCTCAGCTTGCTCATCGTTTCTGTTACCTGCTGCCTACCTTTTGACCTCTGCGTGGACCTGACTCTTCTTGCCTGGGTTCTCCCCAGCCGGTACACACTTCACGACCCTCTGTCAGTCTGCAGCCCAGTCTGTCCCCACCATCAGGGGCTCCAGTGAACACCTGACTGGCAGAGTAGACTCCGGGTTGTGTTGTGCCGGCTGGAGGGGTTCCTAACAGTAAGTTTGTTACAAACAGAACATTCATTCCAAAGGGCACATTTAAAGGACATTTAAAGGACTTTGGAAGAGAGGGGAAACAGGTAATGTATTTGAGGTTTGCAGTGTTCTGTGTAGATAGACAAGTAATGCAGAGATAGGCTGTGGCAGATGTAGCTTATTCGTGGGAGTAATCAAATGTAGTCCAATGTTTGTCCAAATGTGTTATCTAACTGCATTTTCATATACTTTGTGAGAAAACTCACTTACTGCAGAAAACACACATACCTCTCACCCCACAGACATCACCCCATAGACTGAAGCTAATATATAGTCAGGCTAATTTAGGAATACACTACAGCTCTGCTAATTGGTCAGATAAACAATGGAAAAGAAAAACATTTGTCGAATAGGCTAGAGGAGGCCAGATTCCTATCATAAATTAGGCATCAATAAAAGACTCGGCCAACCTAAGTTAGAACAATAGATAACAAATTCCTATAACATACTTTTTAAACACACAGTTGCAGGGATGAGGTACACAAATTAATGTAGTTCAGAATAACAGAGGATGGACATACTTTTACTATTGACTGTTCTTCAAAGATTCATCATTGATAATATGCCAATTATTCAATACCACACTATGTATGGAAACTCAAAAAAGAAACTATCTGGCAGAATTATTTATTGGCTTCCTATGTATCAGATGTTAACTGCATTATTTCAATACTATAGGAAGTTATTCATTACTCAGAGCATCATAATCTCCCAGTCAAGAGGACAATTCTTGCGCATATGTTATGAAATCTGAATCCAGTTCAAACCAGGATTATTCCTACTCAGTGAAGGAAATGCACATATGTAATTACATTGCTCTTGCAGGAGGATGAAACAATCAAAATATAATAATTAATTAAATTAATTAATTATTATTAAATATTACCAAAAATGTATTACCATAAATCTAAAAATCCCAATTTACATTAGACATAAATTGCATATTGACATATTATGCATAAAAATATTGTCTCTGAATCCAATCTGCTTTAATGTTACAGGACTATAGATTGGTGTTAAAAATATATAACTCCTCTGACCTTGACAGAAATAAACTCCATATGTTGGGGTCACTGAGGTTCCCATTGCAAAACACGTAATTTGAAGGTGCCATTTGTCAAAGCAGAAGGAGTTGTGAGATGAGACAAACAATAGCCATTGATATATTCTATGTGAGCAAAATGTTTTCCTTTACATTCCAGGAATGCTGCAACTGCATTGATAACACCACCATGTAATATATATTCTACTATACAAGCTAACCACATCAACATGGATTTGTACTAAAAAAAATAAAAATCTACAAAACTATTAAAGTGTCTGGAATATATGACAAAGCCTTAGGTGCAACAATTTATCCAAAAATTTAGACAAGGGCTAGAAGAGGGGATCTACTGCTAATGAGCTTTAGAGGAAATTAACTATTGAACTATTTATTAACTACATCAAGCAAAAGCAATCAAGATACAAGCAAACATCATATGCATAGGATAAACAGAATAATAAATACAATGCAAGGAAGAAAGAAAATCATGTTGCCTGGTTTTTGTATAAAGGAAAGGACTAGGTAAGGTAGTAGGATAAGAGAGGAGGTGGAAAAGGGTGGGGATTTCCGCTCACGCAAGTTGACATGATAGCATACCTCCGAACCGTCCCATTTTCAGCGGGATAGTCCGGATTTCAGAAGACTGTCCCGCCCGACTTACAGTTTGTGCAGATATTGGAGAGGGGTTTCTTTTCAGTGTAGCTGTTGCTAAGCAACGTCCCTGTGACATCCCTGGTTCTTGTGGCTGCAGCAGTTACATGGTACACTATGCAGACGGGCAGCTGGGTCTCTTACTACTATGTAACTGGAACTGTCACTGGAGAAAAGGTATGAAGGGTAATGTAATGAGGGGGCATGTGTGTGTAATGTTTTTGTGCAGAGAGGAGTATGTGTGTGTAATGTATGTTTGTGTAATGTATGTGTGCAGAGGTGTGTATGTGTGTGTAATGCATGTGTGTAATGTGTGTGTGTGTGTGTGTAAAGTATGTGTGCAGAAGGGGTATGTGTGTGTAAAGTATGTGTGTGTAATGTATGTGTGTGTAATGCATGTGGGCAGAGGGGGTATGTGTGTATAAAGTATGTGGGCAGAGGAAGCATGTATGTGTAATGCATGTGAGCAGAGGGTGCTGGGCATGTGTGTGCAATACATGCGAGCATGTGTGTAAAATATGTGTGTAGAGGGGTATGTGTGTATAATGTATGTGGGCAGAGGGGACTGGGCATACATGTGTAATGCATGTGGGCAGAGGGGGCATATGTGTCTAATGCATGAGGGTAGAGGGGGCATGTGTGTGAAATGCATGTGGGCAGAGAGCACATGTGTGCATACTTCCCAACTCCCCACCCCCTGCTAAATCCCTTTGTACCCATCTAAATATATTCTCTACTAATGTGTCCCTTTCTACATACCCCTGTACATGTCTCCCAACTGTCCCGATTTTGGTGGGACAACACGATTTGCAGACCGCAAAAGGGGTGGGGTCTAACAGGTAAGTGGACGAAGCTTTGCGGGAATGTGCCATATGGAGAGAGTTTAGGTGGGGCGGGGCTTATTTTGTCGCTCTTTTGGGATTCTAAATGTTGGGAGGTATGTGATAGCATCACACAATTGCTGCAGATTTGTTGGTTGCACAGTCATGTTGCAAATCTCCCGTTCCAACACATCCTAATTGGATTGAAATATGGTTACTGTGGAAGCTATTGGGGTACACTGAAATCATTGTCATGTTTGTGGAACGAGCTTGAGATGATATGTGATTAGTGACTTCACGTGCTAGCCAGCTGGAAGTATCCAATAGCAAATGGGTGAATTAAGAAAAACACATGTGGACATGTTATAGGATCAATGTTTAAGATTCTAATTATATATGCTTTCCAAGAAAAATATGCTAATCACAGGAAATAACATTAAAATAAATAAAAACATTAATCTATTGAAGAAACCTCAGTGACAAAAGCAGCTCCTATTTGTGGATTATTGTGTGATAATCCAATTGTATAATTAAGGAAAAAAACATGTTGCATTGGAGGGGAGATACATTTAAAATGTGGGGAAAGATTTATAGGTGGGATAGGGCATGTCCTACATCAACTTTACATTTTAGTGTAGAAATAAACCTATCAAGTATATTTGTGCTACATGAAAAAACAGCCAGTGTTTTCCTTATGTACAAAATAATAAGCTGATTTCCACCCCTTGCATTATAACATGGTTTGTTCCAGAGAGCACTTACTCCTTATTTTGATTTTGCCTTACTTTCCTTAATGACCCATAGTCATTAAGAAAAGTACTCCTTAATGACACATGGCCCATAGTGTCCCTGAATGGTGGCTTTAATCCACCATCCAAAATGCAACAATCAATTTTATAAAAAAAAACCATTATAAAATTATTCATCAATAATACCAATAACATCAATAAACAAAATAAACTTATAAACATAGAAATGTAGCCTAGGAAACATGTCACCTGCAAATATAAGGATATATTGAAACATATAAAATATGCAAGCTTAAGATCCGGTGCACACATTTAAAATTATTATAGCTTGTTATGAATACGGTATAGATAATCTACTGCAGAGTCTATAATCTCAAGTTTGCTTTATCTCAAAATATGTGTCACCTTCCTTGAACCACAGAAAATTAACAAAGTCTCCTGTGATTTCCCTGCCCAATTGTTTCTAGAGTTTAAAGAGAATGGTGCACAAAATAAAAAACATCCAATGAGTCGCAGTTCTGTGGGCAAAAATGTATTGCTAATGAGAGAGGTGTTTTGTTTTACTGCTCTGTTATCTCAGATTTTCATTCCAGATTTTGCTGAATCAGAGTTGTTGTTGAGCAACCTTATACTCCATTCATACTGCACCAAAATCCCGGGTTTTTGCCGGGGCGAGCTCAAACGACCCGGGTCTTGGTGCAGTATGAATGGTACAAGTCAAAAATCCCGGGTCTAAAAACCCGGGTCTTCAACCCGGGATTTATCGAGGGGTAATTCCCGGGTCGGACCCGGGTTGCCTGCACTATGAATGGTGTAACCCCGGTTTTTCAACCCCGGGTTGCACAGAAAACAAGCTGATTAGCTGTCTGCCTGTCTCTGGAGGATGATGTCATCGGTGGGAGCCCGTGGAAGATTCGAGAAGGAGTTTAGGAGAAATGGTGGATGGTGGAGTGCAGATCAAGCTGAAGCAGAATCGGAGTTTGTTGGAGAAATTTGCTTTTATTTCACTGAAAAAGTGTCACCTCAAAAAACCAGTCACCTTTCAATGACATCACCATTTTTCAGCCAATGAAAACTGCTCTGGTGATGACTCCCACAAATTGCCAGGGCACAGACTTGTGCAGTATGAATGGGGTCAACCCGGGAAATTCCTGGGTCTGAGGTGCAGTATGAATGGTGTTTCTGAGCTGGGACGCTCCGAGCCCTGGCAAAAACCCAGCTTCAAAAACCCGGGATATTGCCGGGGTGGCAGTATGAAAGCGGTATTACTCACGCTAAAGAGGATTCCACATTGTAGCTGATTACCAGTTCTTGCTAGACTCATCACTGCTCATTACTTATCTGCTGAGTAGTCAACAGTCTTCCTCACATGATTTCTACCCAGCAGCTGATTGGTCAGGACCTACATAAATACACTCCTTACCATTATTGCTTTGCTGATGTTCGGTTTACCTAGGCTAGTTCTATCTTTATCCTGTATAGATTGATATAGCTGCTGCTGCTGGATTTCTGTGTTTGACTTTGGCTTTGTTTACTGGACCTTGTTGATGGATCTCTGACTGCCCTTGAACTCTTGGCCTGTTTATTGACTTCATGTACCTCTCCTGTCCTCTGACGAAGCTTGACAATTGACCATTCTATTTTGTGACCTGTTTGTCTTAATCTACATCACTCAAAACTGTTAACGACTATACACTACTGAAGTCAAGTCTAGGTGGTATCAAAATACAAGTGAACAGTATTGTTTTGGGAAAGGCAGCTGCTAATTGTGAAAAACATCTACATATATATAGCGGTTATCAGTTGTTGATTGTGAGGTTCATAATAAGAGGTTGAAATAAAATGGACATAGTATTTCAACTGCAAGGAAGGCTACAGTAATTGAAATAACCATGCAAACAGTGGTTTTCAGAAGTCCATCTCTGAATGCACAGCATGTTGAACCATGAAATGGAAGGGCTACAGCAGCTGATGACCACACTGGGTTCCTCTCCAGTCAGCTAAAAACAAGAAACTGAGGCTGCAATGGGCACAGACTCACCAAAACTGGATTTTGAGTTGGACTTGGGAATACACAACTGACTGACTCTTGTAAAGTTGTATTTATCGTAGAGTATTTTGCTGGATGACAGAACAAAATGGCTGACTCTGTAGGTCGCTAATGGTTGACTTCTGTTACCATATCCTTATATGACTCCTGGGTACAGGGAATATTCACTCCTGTCTGACTGCTTCAGGCTGTACACTCAGTCCTGTAGAACAGCTATATCAGGCTCCTCTGTTTTCTCCTCAGCATACCAGCTTGTTAACTGTTGCTTCTGACTCCTCCTTGCTCTCTCTGGCAGTTAGCAGGCCGTCACCATGGCAACAGCGAGAGCTTGTTTCTCTCAGGTGGCTCTCACAGTACGCTCCTCCTCTCTCAGCAGGTCATATGGTTACATCCCACAAACACATTTGTCCATGTACTCTCAGGTTGCATTGGGTTCCTCATCTTACTTAAGCAATACCACTATTCCAGAGAAATATAGCTCTTTTCCAGGGAGTCAGTAGTCCTGTGTGGAGTATCACACAACAACTGAACCTCTTGACCATGTCTCCATGCTTCTATGCATTGAGTTGCTGCCATGATTGGCTGATTAGATATTTGCATTAACAAGTAGGTGAAAATGTGTACACAATAAAGTGCCACTGAGTATATATTCCATTTTTTTTTTGGCTAATAGAGGATTTTTAAACTCCAGTCCATATATCCAATCAATTCTCTACATCCAAAATGCCATCTAATTCTTTTTCCCAGATCAACTAATTGGTATCTTTTTGACTATTGAGTTGTATATAGAGGATATGAGACTTTTAGATGAGTGATAGCTCAAACAATGGAATTTCTAAATTGTTGTCCAGTGAATATTCTGTCATTGGAAGCATGAAAGAAATGTCTTATTTGTAGGTAATAATAAAGGTTGTCGAGAGAAAAGCATGGATCTCCTGTAAATTTGCAAAGGTTGAAAACACTCCTAATTTAGTCAACTCATTCAAGAATCTAACATTGGCTTTATGCCAATGTAGAAACGCAATAATACCATGGCTCAGAGCACAATCTAAATAATGCCATAGAGGTATAAGAGGCGATGAGAAAGAATATAGGAAATATAACTTATTGCAGTGTGAATAGATCAAAAAAGGATACGTTAATCACTGGGTGGTAATGAGCCACTTGAGGCCAAGCAGCGGGTACATGCTATAAAATAGCATAGGTAGATTATGATGAAAGCATTGTTTATTCAATGTCCACACAAACCCATGATTTAGGGGAAGAGTACCATTGTATACTCTGAGCTAACTGTGCAGCATAGAAGTATTTCTCAAAGTTTGAAACACCGGAGCCACTTGCTAATACTGAATGCTGAATGGTGTTCCATCTAACGCATCACTTTTTCTCAGAGCAAATAAATGATGATACCATCTGCTGAAGGACAATAAAGGTCCTGGAGGAGATATCTATTGGTAAGATATAAAACTGATGTGATCCAAACAGTACACTCTTTTAGAAATGTTGCTGAGAGAGGATATGACTACACAGAAATTTAAACTGAGTGTACAAGCACAATTGTACTGACTCCAGTGAAGCATGGTTAGAGGAAAATTGTACAATTAATTTGCCACATGACAGATGCATAAATGCAGGGTTCATTCTAACAATAAATGTAATTCATTTGTATGTCATAACATTTTTTATTCAAAACTCTCCAAATGGAAAAAGTTTGAATATACGTGGATATATATGGCATGTGTGGCTTCATCTACTGACCCCTGGTCCTCCCCCCCCCAAATCTTAGAAAATGTTGCTGGACTTTTTTCTGTCCTCCCCGATGCTTACTCTCATGGATTTCAACATCCCCATTGGCAACCCTTTCTGTACTACCTCTAAAAGTGCTCCTGCTGTGCCAATATTCAATGTAGAAAGTCCTGCTCCCACACTGACTTCATCCAATTTAAATTCATCCTTTCTTCCTACTACCACTATTTCCCTAACCAAACAAACCTATTTCAAATCCCTCACCTCTTTCTTGGCCAACAAGCCCAACCACGTCTTCATCACTGTTGAATCATTTATCTGCACTCTCTCCCCAAATGTCCCCTCCTCACTCAAAACTTTTGTCCACTTACTTTAAAGACAAAGTTGACATTATTCACCATGAAATTACATCTTGAATCCATCCCACCTTCCATTCTGCCACCCTCACTTCTTTCTCTCCTGTAACTGAGCCCATTCCTTACTCTCCTCTCTTCCTCTACTCTTAAAACCTGCCACTTGATTGATTGCCTGAACCTTGCTCACCCCTTTAACCACTCCCTATAGATTGGTGTCTTCCCCTCCTTCTTCAAACATTTTCTTATTTCCTCTATTCTCAATAAATCCTTTTTTGATCATTCCTCTTATTCCAACTGCTGCCCCTATTCTCTGCCCCTCTAGGTTTGCAAAATTATTGAACGACTTGTCTTCATCTCTCTGACCCACTTTCTCTCCTCCCACTCTCTCAATAACCATCTTCAGTCTAGGCATCTGCCCTCTTCCCTCTACAAAAATTGCCCTCACCTAAGTGACCAATGACCTACTTTTAGCTAAGTCAAATGGCCACTTCTCCCTTCTCATACTTCTTGACCTCTCCACCACTTGTAGCACTGCCAGTCACCCTCTTCCTGACACCCTTCATTCCTTTGGCCTCCATGACACTGTCCTTTCCTGGTTCACCTCTACCCTCTCAGGTTGCCCCTTTAGTGTCTATGCTTCCAACTCTTGGTCCTTTTTCATATTCCATGTGTCCAATTGCATCTTCACCATCTACACATGGATGAGCATGTTCCCCACATTGTGTCTTCCTTGACTCTGCTCTTCTAGTCTCTCCCACAGTCTTGTTGCCTCCTCCTCTGTAATTGTGCCACAATATGCCCCTTCCTCACTCAGGAACTAAGTAAAATCCTGGTTCACTTGCTCCTTCAAAACATTCCCTGAAAACTCACCTTTACATGATTGCCCTCCTAGAACTCCTGTCCACTCCCTCTACTTCTTATATTCACCACATCTACTTGTGCCCTATTAGTACCTACTGTCCCTCATAACACCATCTTTCTAAAATGTAAGCTCTCTTGGGCAAGGTCCTCTCTATCCTATGAATCATGTCTGTCCACCTTGTACAGCCATTATGTTATGTCTTAATTTTCTGTAATTGCCAGCTCATGACTATCCATGCATGTGTTATTATACTTAATTGTATTTATGTATCTGTTAACATGCTTATTATATTTATATGTCATATTTATAAGATGATTGCCTGGCACTACAGAATCTTTTACACCCCCTTTATATAAATGATGATATGGTCCCCACAGATCCATGATCCCGACACCATTGAGTCTGTCTGGGTTTACATGAAGAGACAGAAGGATTTGAGCAAGCCTAAATCCACAGAAAATCTGTGGATAGTTCTCCAAGATGTCTTGAACAACCTCCCTGCCAAGTTCCTTTAAAAACTGTGTGCAAGAATTGATGCATTGATGCTGTTTGGAAGGCAAATGGTGGTCACATCAAATATTGTTTTCATTTTTTTATTTAGAGTTATCTTCTGTTGCTTTTACTTTGCTTTAATATCAGGATGGTGAAGTACTTGACAACATTATAGTCCTTTTATTTTCTTGTGATCCTAAACACTAAATAAACAGAGACCAGCTCTCTAGACAAAGGACAGCTTTTCTAGCATCAGTCCGACTGAACAATGAAGCAAACAGGTTTTTATAACTGTCACTCTACCCACAGCCTTAGCTTAATGGGCATGTGACACTCCCACCTTCCCTTTAAGAAGGAGTTCTCATCAGCTGCTCTGTTTACTCTAACTGCAGACATACCCTGCCAGACTGCTGTGGGAAAAGACACTTCCAAACCATATAAGTTAAATCAGACATTATGCTATCATTTTGTCACACATATATTCTCCACCAGTTTATCTTTAACCTATACATACCTGAACATATACACACACACACTATATACTATGTATATATATATATATATATATATATATATATATATATATAAAACGATCATTATTACAAGGCTTATGGAGAGGAGAGCTTGCTTGTGATTAGTGGAGGAACTCTCTTACATAAAGGGTGGGATGATAGTGTGTGAGCAGAGCATGCTCTCTGCTTTGTGAACAAGCAGTGCTAAACCAGCATGTGTAGAGACTATGACATGGGCCTGTGTCATAAGGCGTTTTTAATGCAACAACTTATTCCAGACATTACACACTGAATTTAATTTTACTGTGCTGCAACCCTTTTCATTATTGTATGTGTCAGGAATCTGGCTAGTGCTACATACTACTACACCTTTGTTGAGTGTTTACAAGCAGGCAGAGTAAGCCTTCAAATCCTTTCCATTTGGTTATATCCCCGGATCTGATATCTAGCCCTTGTGATCTTTTGATCCCAATAAAAGATTATTTTTGCTCCATGCCGCAAGTACTTTTTTCTACTGGCACCAAGTTGTAACAAAAGTAAACTGTAGTGGCAAAATGCTTCTATGTAACTTGTGTACGCTGTTACGGAAAATCATTTTTAAAACGTTAGTCCATTTTATGAATCTCTGCGTTCTAATTGGTTTCATTATTATGCCATTTCTTTCTCAAAGTTATTTGGAAAATCTGAATGACTGAAATGTATAGCTCATCTTTAGCAGTCATCCACACGTACAGAAACTACCAATTTTTTTTAGGTCTCATTCAAGGATTGCCATGGAGCAGGAGGGAAATAATGGTGACAGCAATGCCATTTAGGTAATCAACTGGAGATAGGAGGAACCCCAGAAAAGAATGTGCAATTTTGCAACTTGGCAAAGCCATGTTGCGCTTCAGGGTATCAGGCAAATTTAAAACGTACAAACAAATTTACAGACAGGAGGGGGAATGTCCTAGCCCCACTATAAATCAGTTTTAAATTAGATTTGCCAAGCCTGTGTGTACTACATACAAAAGCGGGCAGTATTTTCCTGCATGCAAAATAAACACAGCATTTGCACTCCTTGTATTACAAAATGGTTATACAAGTGCAAACGTGCAGCCATTAGCTGGATTTGCTCCTAGCTCTAAATCAGGTCCATGTAATCTGCATGGAGCTGTATCCTTTTAATCTTTGAGAAATACGTATGTAACGGGTCATATCTTTTAGTTTAGGTGTAAATCACTATTGCTCTGCCTACAGCAGCTTGCACCTTAAGATTTAGATAAGCAGAATTCTACCATACTAAGGGGCTTGGGTGACCTAATGATGTTACTTTATATTGTCAGTTATGTTTTGTAAGATTATACTTGTAGGGATGTTTGGGCCATCTAAAATCACTGACCTAGAAAATAAGTGTCCTTCCTGATGATCAGGCACTGGAAAGCATATTTCATTTCATTCCTATTGGTGACACATCTGATAGTATTCATCTTCTATCATTTCAATGCATTTATCTTGCCATGTGATGCTTGTTATTCCATGCTATCTAACTGCACTGTTTACTATATCCTGCACCTTCACTGAATTATTTTTCCCAACCAATCATTGAAATGTATACTGGATACAGGCTATAATGGTATAACCTTCATACTCATTATTTTCAAATATGTTCTTTCCTAATAGATGAAAACTCTCCACATGTTAGAAGCTCCTTTTGTGCAAAGGGTTATAAGAAAGAAAGTATATTGGCATTACTATTAACATTTTTAACAATATGGACATGCCTCATGGGGATCATGGCTGGTATGTGTTATCTTGCTTTTTATAATCCAATAGTGTTCTAATATATTCTTAAAATATATTCACATAAATAGTACCTTCTATTTTACCATGTTTTCAACTATGAGTTCACATTGCTCATATGGGGCCTGATTTATTAAGTAAGGCAAAAAAGGAATATGTTTCTCTTGGACAAACCATGTTACAATGCAAGGGGTGCAAATTAGTTATTATTTTGCACGTAAGTTAAACACTGGCTGTTTTTTCATGTAGCACACAAACAGTTGATAGCTTTATTTTTATACTGAAATTTAAAATTGACCTAGAACATGTCCTTTCCCAATTATAAATCTGTCCTCACATTTTAAATTTACCTCCCCCTCCAATGCAACAATGCCAAGGTGCAAAGTTACTCCTTTTTTTGCTTTACTTTTCTTAATGAATCAGGCCAATGCTGTTTGTCTTACTTTGATAACTTTTTGCTCTAGTCCAGGGGTGATTAAGGATATATGCACACTGGCGTTTGGGAGGTAAAAATGAAAAAACATATATGTTCTCAATGGTTTTTATTTTCACATCCGTTCACAGAGACTAACTTGCCTTAACAATGGACATTAGTTGCATGATTTTAAAGCCTGTCACTATGTTGCCTAAAACTTAATGCAGGTGTACAGGATATATCTCTGAAATATGTGGTTATTTATGGCTATATGTCAAAGCAAAATACTTGATCATTTTTACAAACGCCTGATCTGCCTTATTGTAGTTTTAGTCCTATTGGATACCATAAACCATACTGTGTTTCTCAGTGTAATCTGTGCCTTTGATCATGTATTTATTGGCTGGTTAAAGAAAACAGACTATGGACACAGCATGCACTACTATGTTCCATCATTGTTTCACCATTCATTTTATTATAACATGCATGGAAAGTCAATTTACTAGAATCAATTAACTCTACTGCAAGCTATGTTTTGCTCTGTTTACCACAGGAGCATAGATATAGGCAATACATCCTGGGAAGAGAACAAGACACAATTACAACACTAGGCATCTTAGTTCTCAACTAGAGTCAATGCAAGTTATTGAAATTTGACATTAATGAGGACTGCAAATTGAAATAATTAAAATTTTAGTCTCTTGGATATGACTGTACATTGTATTTAGTTTAAATGTTTTATAATAAAGCATAACCTGGAAATAAAGATAAAATAATTATTTTCACCTATCCTTGATTCTGTCATTACTGTCTCACAAAAAAAACTGTGTGTGATCTTTTGGGAATCTTAATACTCATTCCGTAAATGTTGTTAAATCTGATTAGCAATACATTCACAGAGCTAATTGTGCAGAAATACATGGTGATAAGAGCTTCATTACAGTTTGATGCACACACAGGCATTTAAAATATACATAACTGAAATATTGTGAAAGAAATAGCGTTTGGAACCCAGAACAGCATTATGCAAATATGTATTTCATTATTATGTGATAATTGTAAAATGAATATCATAATCTCCTATACTTAGAAGAAAATACTAGCATCAGCAGCTATTAAACTGAAATACTGAATAGATGAGACTCTTTGTGTTATTGTTCTTTTTTGTTTTATTTTTATCTACATGTAATCAAGTGTGTAAAGTTGTTGTTACTGTACCATGTCACTGGACTGAGAATGTGTATAACGTTATTCTTGATTTTTGTTTTACATATCTGACCCTGGAGAAATTTGTTCCTTGCATTGTCCATTTTGTTTTAATATTGAACTATTGCCTAGCGTCACTTTTTAGAGCTTCTTATAGGTGCAATTCTCAGTATAAGTTCTTATCCTGCATGCTGTATTTGAGAATTTTCAAATGGAATACACTATATAGAGTATACCAAAATGATATCATGATCATGTCCATTGACAAGGCATGTTGGGTTGATGTAGTGTACTATGTAAGGCATAGAGTTACATACATTTGCCCCGCGAACAAATGGAGGAAAAGATGCATGCAAGATGAAAAGCATTTACGTGTATATGCCCCCATGATAGCATATAGAAAGAGTAGAGGCTTGACAGTGTCAACAGTACATGCTAAAAGCATTCCCCTATTACTGCACAATACAATAATGTAATGAAGTGTCATATACATCTGAGAGAATTGTGTCTTGGCTCATAAATTCAAAAGTCACATTTTCCACATAAAATGTAATTACATGTAAGCAGAAATGCAAAATGCTAATTAAATTAAATTAAATTAAAATAAAATGACATTAAATAAAAAATGTGCTAAATTAAATATTGTCTGTTGTTCATCCCTTTAAAAATAAAATGGTAATTATTAAAGTAATTCTTTCGTTTTCAAATAAGCATTGTCTAAGCGATTGTGTTGTGTTTCCAAAGCACAAAGTAATTTATTTTAGCAGATGCAAAATTTAGCAGTTCAATACATAATTATAATACAGTACAGCCAATACCAAAAAGATACATACATACTGCGCCCGCATGCGCTCGCTAAGCTGCGCTCCACTGGTACCAGCGTACAGCACTTCACTCCAGAATACTGTGGTCAGAGAAGACTGGGCTAATACCAGCTAGAGCTGTATTTTATACACTCAGTGTTACAGAGAGAACAATGCACATGACGTGGCTTGCTTCTATAGGTCCAGGATTCAGGAGGGTCCAGTGTAAACAGGTCATAGGCTAGTTCAAACAACCCCCTCCAAGGGTGAGGGTCAACATTCCAGATGATTCTCCCGCCCAGAAACCAGTTTAAGCTAGTATATTTACATATTACAGTCAGTATCACTTTAGACATTTATTTCCCTAACATTGCTAACTAGAGTATGCAATGTATGATCTCTGCGGCGAATAAACCGGACAACTGCTGTTGAATAGGGGATTAAAATGATACTAAACATGACATGTTTTCTGTAACCTGAACCTTTAATAACACTAAAGTGTACATATAATCATAATATATAAACTAATAATAAACTAAATACTATCTGCTCATAAATCACTGTAGAAAGGAACCAATAGGAATAAGAAATATATAAATAATTAAATGTTATAGTGCGAGTGTGTGCGTGCGTATTTTACTGTGCGATCGCGCTATGCCACGTGTTACGTGGCATACTGATTGCAATCGCACGGCAAAGCAATATAAACCAATATACTTTCGTTCATCCAATTATACGACTTCGACATTAATCTTCTTTCCTGCTCTAGTCCAAATGGGAATGTCAATTAAATAATAGGAATAGATGGCGGCGACTGCAATGTAGCTGCTTGTGTATTATTTTGGATTTGTGTATTAGAGATCAAGACAAATTTAGCTAATAACAAGCAGCCAGGCAGTGCTGCTAATCATCATCATAAGCATCAGGAGAGGGCTGGCAGGTAAGACTCGACTCAGTAACCTATTTTAATGGGGAAAAAAAATACAGGTGGCCCTGTTACCCAGCCCAAGGTAGCCCACTATCGGACCGGCCTGGGGGACAGATGCCCCCCTGACCTCCAGCCCAGCCTGCCCCTGATAAGCATTGTGTATGGTTGCGTCAGTCCTGCAGCTCCTGCAATGATCAGCCTTCTGACATGTAACCCGTATTAACATCCACTGTAGTCACAATTATGTGAACATACCAGGGCCACCTTAACAACTTTATGGGCCCCCGGGCAATGCAGTGTACCGGGCCCCTAAAAAAAAAAATAAAAAAAAATTTAAATAAAATATATATATATATATATATATATATATATATATATATATATATAGGGGCCCCCTTAACTTACCTTAAGTCCGATCCTCTTCTTTTTTCCGCGCCGCTGAGTCTCTTCTGCCCTCTTCCGTGCTGTGGTTGCAGTGAATGCTGGGCGTGACATCACGCCCAGCATTCACTGTGAGCACAGCACGGAAGAGGGGACCAGGGAGGGAGCCGGATCACCGCTGATGTGACCGCCCTTGCCTGCCGGGCCCCTGGGCACCTGCCCATCGTGCCCAATGGAAGAGACGGCCCTGGAACATACCCTATCTGTACTCACCCTATGCTTGCTTCTATCTTTCATGCCCCAATCCACTTCTTCAGTGATAAGGACTCGTAAGAATAATATGCGCAAAATTCTGGATACAAATGTATGCATAATTTTTGTTGGTTCTCATGCACAGTACAGAAATGCATAAATTATATTAAATATTATGCAGAGCTAATGATGTACAACAATACAAAAGCTTCTGTGTGTACAGAGTGTAATATAATTGTATTATAATGATAGTGGTCATGTAATATTGTTTAGGTTTAGTGTCGTTAGAGAAAATAATTATTATTGTTATTTTTATTGATGTGATTTGTAAGGCACCATAGTGACCAATGGTGCCAGACAATAGAGAAAGGAGGGCATGCATAAAACATGGATATTAGAGAGGTGCTATTTGGTTTCAGAGATATCCGACAGAATTTTTGGGGTACCGTGTCGAACCAAGGCATGACGTTCTCGCTAAATTTGAATCTGAACACGAGACAGAACATAATTTCCGGTAAAATGTTGTAACTCACGAGTTTTGAAACAATATCTTCTATATATAGTCCATCCTCCTAATCTCAGCTGCCATTTTAGATGTGATAGCACATGGGTAGGAAGTTTGCTGCAATTCTGTGCTCATCAACTGGCTTGTAGAGGGTTAGACAGGGTGAAAGTCAAGTTGAGAGGCAACGTATATTGAAATAGCAGTGATTTTACTGCACACATCTCAGAGTTTATTTACAGATCAGTTTGCTGGAATTGTGTGTTTATAAATTGGGAGTGAGAGAGTGAAGAGTAGACAAGCAGTGGCTACTGGTCACAACAGTCTATTAGTAAACTAATTAGGAGTGGACAAAAAAATATTCTTTCTTGCTTTTAAAATCAAAGCGTTTCAATCTGAAGACCGTTACGCAAGGGTCAGTGTCAGTAACATCTGAGCTATTTAGTGGAGAAAAACACAGGGTGCTGTTTGACTGTGAGTAGCACTTCCCCCCCCCCCCCCCAAAAAAAAAGTATTTCATGCTTTTAAAATCCAAAGTATTTCAATGGGAATGTAATTGTGTGAGAGGCAGTATTAGTTGCATCTCAAGTACTAAGCCGCCAAAAAACAGGGTGCTCTTTTACTGGAAGCAAAACACCCCCTGAAATATATATATATATGTTTCTTGCCTTTAAAATCCAAAGGGGCATATTCAATTAGGAAGAACATCACAGCTGCACACATTTACAGGTGCTACATAACCTCAGCATTGCAGATTTCTCCTCGTACCTATATGGAGGGCGAAATGAAATCTGCAATACTACATCGCCGCAGCCTACCTTTGCGACCATTCCTGAGACACTCCCCAGCTAATTGAATATGCCCCAAAGTGTTTCATCTGAACGCGAGGGGCAGTGTCAGTTACTTGTTTACTACTAAGTGCCCAAAAAATAGGGTGCTCTTTCACTCTGTGCAGATCAACAAGAGAAAAAATATATTTGCTGCTTTTAAAATCCCAACTGTTTCAACGACATTGTGTGAGGGTAAGTATCAGTAACATGTTTACTACTAAACAGCCAAAAAAAGGGTTGTGTTTGACTCTGAGCAGCACAACCCCCCCCCCCCCCCCCCCGCCCCCACAAAAAGAAAACACCAACATTTTTTTAAAGAACCAGTTGTATAAATATGAAATATATTGTAGAGCAGTGTCAGAAAAATTGTAAGGTAACGTTCCGTCCTTTGCCTATTTCATTGGGCATTCACCTGGTGTGGTGACAGCTTCAGGTAGCTCCAACTTCAAGTAGCTTTAGTTCTTTTGTCATCAGCTCTTGATGTAATGATTAAAGGAAAAGATTCTGGTGAATGTGGCAAATTGTCAAAAAATGAAAATAGCTAACATTCTTTACACTACCCGCAGTTTCAAGACAAGGCTCAGACCATGTCTACTTTTTACTAGTAGGGGTCCTGCTACTGCTGGTTCATGTACTAGAATGCCCTTAGCAAAAGAAAGTGCCCAACACGGTCATGCATCTTTCTTAACTGCCCATTCACCACTTCTCGCTCAGTGTGTGGGTCTGTCACCTCCAAAACTTTCTGACATTGTAATTAAAGAGAAGCCTCCTTCTAAAATTCTCAACCATTTGGAAATGTGAGGATGAGTAATAATGATGATGATTTCAATATAGAATTTGAGTGTGCTACTTGAGGGTATAATAATGGATCTGAAAATTATGAATGTGTTGTACTTAAACGAGATAATGAGGAGGTTGATGAAGATTGTGTCCAAGTAAGGCTGCCACCCGTGGTACCAACTCATGCCCATGATAAACGCATTGTCATGCCAAGGCATTAGACCAAAAAAAGCACCTCCTATGTTTGAAAATAGTTTTATCCCAACCCAGACAACATTTGTCAAGGCATCTGTAGACTTTGTGATGCCACAATAAGTAGAGGTAGGGACAATGATCATCTAGGTATCTCCTCCCTGTTACTTCATTTGCAGCGAGTTCATTGAAGAAGTTTAAAGGTGGAAAGTTGTGTACAGTATCAAACAGCACAGCATCAGCTAGCAGCAGAATGGATAGACATGTCATGCAATCTTCACCGTCAGCACCTTCATCAACAACCTCTTCATTATTAGTATGTGGTCCAGTATCCAATTTCCAATTTCCAAATTCAAACTGAGCATTGCATTTTCAAATTCAAACTGACTCCCCTAATTCAATCCATGATTCTCAAGAGTCAGCCTTGCACGCTACACCAGCTGCAGCTGCTGGGG
The DNA here is from genome assembly GCF_038048845.1 of Mixophyes fleayi. Classification (NCBI taxonomy): domain Eukaryota; kingdom Metazoa; phylum Chordata; class Amphibia; order Anura; family Limnodynastidae; genus Mixophyes; species Mixophyes fleayi. The sequence continues at coordinate 141,691,596 of NC_134405.1, read as the reverse complement.
GTTGATACTTCTATACAGAAGGGAAGCAAGAAGAGCAGCCATAGTTTTAAACAACAATTGTCTGTGAAGCAAGCATTTGCAAGAGGAACCAAGTATGACAGTCGGCATCCTATTGCACTGTAGGTTACTAAAGTCATGACAGCTATGTGAGCATTGGATGTGCATCCAATTTCTGTAATCAATGCACAAGGTTTAAACAGAATAGTTGGGAGGTTAAACAAAAAGCAATTCAGTCCCTAGAGAATACCATTGTACTGACTATCCACTTAACTATGGTATCATTCACCTCCTCCTCATCCTTTCAGCATAGTAGTGCTAGCACACAATGCCAGGTCATTTCAGGCAAGCTACTCTCTATATCGCTGGTTTCACTAAAAAACATACAGGTGTCAATCTGTTAGAAAAACTTAGGAATGTCATAGAAAAATGAAAAGCCATTAAGACCTACACATCAAGTAATGACATAGGGGGATGTAGGACATTTTACCTTACTCCAGCACACTGGAGAATCACTTCTGTTTTATGCAAGCTACTGAAACCCTTTGGAATTGCAACAAGTTAAGTGAGTGAGACTCTGCCAGCCTTAGTCAAGTCATACGCCAAATCAAACTACTGGAAAAGCAACTAGAGAAGCTGAAGGTGGAGATGAAAGTTAACGATTCTGCTAAAGATGATGGCCTTGGGGATCAAGATTTTTATTCACTTTGCCAGGACCAATGGGTTTACGGCATCTTGAAATTAGATCACTACATTTTTGCAACCATGCTTGATCCTAGGTTTAAGTCAAATATAATGTCTCTCTGACCAACTGACACAAATCTTCACAGATGCAAACAGCTCCTTGCGAGCAAGCTGTTAGCTCAAGTAGCACGTGACACATCCTCTGTTACAGCTTCTCCTAAAAATGCTACTGCCAGAAAAAAACTTACCTTTTCTAAGAGTCACACTGTTGGTGAGTCAACACAGCACACCAATGTGAAAGCTATTATTGGGCCTGATTCATTAAGGAAAGTTAAGCAAAAGTAAGCACGTAAGGCAAAACCATGTTGCATTGGAGGGGCAGGTAAATTTAAAATGTGATGGCAGGTTTATAGTTGGGGTAGGGCATGTCCTAGATCAACTTTAAATTTCAGTGTAAAAATAAAGCTATCAAGTATTTGTGTGCTACATGAAAAAACAGCCAGTATTTTCCTTATGTGGAAAATAATAAATTAATTTGCACCCCTTGCATTGCAACATGGTTTTGTCCAGAAAACGTGAGTAAGAAAACTTACTCAATTTTTTGCTTAACTTTCATTAATGAATCAGGCCTATTGAGAACTCTACAATGTCTCAATCTAATACACCTTGTATTAGTAGAACAGTGGAGGATTATTTACATTATTAACGATAATGTAGAAATTAGCATCTCAGACAGTCCTTTTAAATTCTGGAAGGAATAAAAAGGCAATTTGGAGCTCCTTGTACAAACTATCTATGGTGTACTTAAACTGCCCACCCTCTAGTGTGTACTTGGAAAGACTGTTTAGCACAGCCGGGAACATTGTGACTGATTGTTGGAGGTGATTCCTTTCCCTAAATGAAGAAAAACTTGTGTTCATCAATATGAACTTCAAATTGTATGAGGAATACTGTTGTTGTCGCCAATTACAAACGTAATCTGTGACACTAGTTTCCAGTGGGGATGAACGAATATTGTGTGATGATAATCTTGACATCGGTGTTGATGATGAGGGTGATGACATTGACAATATAGAGGAAGATGACCACTGTTAGCCAAATGCCCATTAGTAAATTGTTAAAATCCTAATCTATAGTCCAATACATCAACCAGAATCCAAAATGTTCTCTTTTGTAGGGGCCGCAACAAATCATTCAGCCACAAAAGTGGCAGTCCCAGGCAGTGATGTGCTTGGTTTGTTAATCTATGCATGTCCTTTTTAAAGCATGGTTGGGAGGGCCCAAGGACAATTTCATCTTGCACTATTTTATAATATGGCCTTAGTCTATCATCTTATGAAAAATGTCTACTGATGCTGCTGCTGTCCATATAATGATGTCTTATTACTGTTTCTTTACTTTTCATGACACATGCAGACTAACATTCAAAATATTGTGCTATGCTCTTTCTCCCAACATTTCACTTCTGGGTTAGGCCCACCTTCATCTATCTACGCATCTAAATATCTATTGATGCTGTCCATCTAATGAGTTGTAATTACTGCCTCTTTACTTTTCATGACACATGCTGGGATATTTTATTTTCTATAATTACCAGTATCAGTGCTTTACCTTTATTTTTTTAAAGGTGTCCTTTACTTTATTAAACTGCCATCCTGTCTGCCTCTGCTGTGTCACTATGTTTCATAGGGATTGTAGCCTTTTGCAACAATTTGTGAAAATGTTGACACTTGTGAAGAAATCATTAGAACATAAACTGTAAATGATTGTAAATAAATGTTAATGCTATAGATACTAATGTAGGAACAAAAACAGCTCAAAATCACGTTTTTCACAATTTTTTATGAAATTCAGATCCAAGACCAACACCAAAACACATGAGGATTTTTGTCAAAAACCAAAACACAAAGATGGTTTTAGAACCAAAACTAAAACCAAAACACGAGGGTCTATCTCAAATGGATATACAAAATATGCAAACTAAATGTAGATATTGAAACAAAGAGTAGGGAGGGCCCTGTTCATAAGCTTATAATCTAGAGGGACAATGGAGACAAGAGGAGTGTGGTGATTGGAACAGTTGTGGGGTGTATCAGTGTGCATAGTATAGGTGGAAGTAAGGTAAATTCTAATAATGAGGCATTTTTCAGAGAGCATTTAAAGATTTGAAGTCTGGGGGAGAAGTCTGATTGAGCATGAAAGAGAATTTCATAAGTTGCTAGCAGCACGGGTGACATCTCATAGGCAGGAGTGAAATGTGGCTATAGTAGACAACGCTATGCACAGATCAGAGGTAGATCTAAGAAGACATAAGGTAAAGTATTTCAAGAGGAGGTTTAAGATGTAGTATCAGGGGTGGAACATGGCACCACCAGGCCCCAAAACAAAATTTGAAGTAGGGTCATACCAAAGCCTCTGCTCTTCTCCTGAGCATGAACGTGAGTTGGTGCATACACCGTGAAGCCCCACATGGCTTTGGGAGGTTGGGACTGCAATACTTGGCTCCCATTACCTCTGAACCCCTAAAGGGCTCAACCATGTGCAGTGGTGGTAGTTCTGCCACTGAGTGATGTTGTTGAGGGCTTTGTAGGTGAGGGTAAGGTATTCAACTTGTACATGGATAAATATTTGCAGTATGCAGCAGATGTGCGTAGGGGGGGGGGGTGAGAGAGTAATTTAAGTCTTAAGCAACATTTAGGATGGATTTAAGTGGGGCTAGATGGGTGAGAAGGATTCCAGATAGGAGGAGGTTGCAACAGTCAAGGCGGGAGATGATGATAGAATAGATAACATTTTTGGTTGCATCTTGAGTAAGAAAGAGGTGCATTCTTGAAATATTTCAAAGGGGCAGTTGACAGGGCTACAAGAGGTATTGTAAATAAAGATATGAGGGGTAAGGCAGAGAGTCAAAAGTGACACAAAGACACTGGATTTGGGAGGCTGAGTAAATTGTGTTGACAGTTAAGGAGATTTGAGCTGTATTGATGAGCCTAGGGGGAGGAAAGAAGAAAATCTCTGTTTTGGACATGTTCAGCTTGAGATAACTTTTATACATAGATATGGAGATAGAGACAGGTGGTCACACAATATAGTAAAGTAGGGGTGAGGTCAGGGATGATAGATATGGGTGTCATCAGCTTAGTGGTGGTGTTGTTGGAGCTATTTGCTATAAACAATTGGTTCCATTTTGTTACTAAAAAACACACATTCTGCATACTTTTTATTGACTGAACAGCCTTCTCATTTTTACAAAGTCCTTAGGTAGAATACAACATAATTTCTGCAGGTGCTTAAATCAGGCTCACTGTTTATTGCAGTGTATGAGAAGAATACTTTGTATGGGTCCTGAGGATAGATATATAAATTATGCCCTTTACATCAGGATGTGCCGGGAAACAGGAAAGCCTAACAGCTCTTTAACAAATAAGTGGACATTAAATAACACTAATAAAATTGAATTCTGACTCATTCATTATAAACCAGACATTAAAAAAGTTAACAAGGTTTATTGAAAAGGACAAATTACAGCAGCGTTGTAGGATTTGTGAACACGTTATTTCATGATATCAGTGTGAAAGCAAGGCTTAGTATCTACACCCTGCTTTTATTTTTTAATATTTGTTTTTATATGGCGCAGAATGTGACATGGCAATAGAAACACAATTATAACATCTGTGGGTGTTCACTGCATGTTTAATGGTAAAGTAAGTATATACACATTTAGTAAGATAGCCCATAACCACATCTGCTAAGAAGGCTAATGAAGGACAGTATGATTAATTAAGGAGATGGAGTTTTGATTGTGATGCTAGAAGATAACAATATTTCTGGACAGCATAAAATAAGGATTTTCCTTGTGCCAATTGTTATAGTACTACTCCCTTATGCATGCCTCTTCAACATGGGAAAGTTCTTCTGTTCTTGGCCCTATGTGACACCAGGGGGTAAATGTATGAAAGTCCGTTTTTTTCAACTTGCTGGAAATCGGCGAGTTTACAGCTAAAATTTAAAGCGGCGCTGGCTTGTAAAGGCAAGTCCGGCGAGTTGAAAAAAAACACTGGACTTTTATACATTTACCCCCAGGACACCAAACATTTGGGGTCCCTGGGTGCAGCCCATCATACGGTTGCCAATATAGTCTGGAAGCTTCAAGAGGCATGCTGCTAAGTGCCTTGTGCACAGAGGAGATTTCTGGACATATGCCACTTAATAAAATCACCAGGAGTGAAAGCTGGCCTGAGACTGCACATTTATCTGGCTGGTAATCTTGCTACAAACATCCAATCATAAGGGGTGATCCAATTAAGCTCAAATTGCCTTGTATGTCATTTTTCTGTATGAGCAAAATCAAGCCCTATTTTCAGTTGTGATCAGTACAGCAGGTCTTGTCATTGAATAGCTCCCTTGCAGAAATATGACATGCGAGGTAACTCACAATTAATTAATTGAATAGACCCCATAGAGTGGTGGGAAAATGTCAAAGATTTTTGCCAATAATTAGCAATGTATCTGACTGGTCTTCTGACACACTATTCTTTGGTAGCCTGTAGCATGGTAAGTATAAAATCCCAGTTTCTTGGTCAATGTTTGCTTTACATGGTCAACAGTTTACCAATAAAGTGGTTTTACATTAAGGAACTTAAAATTACAATTGTACTAGCTGTACATTTTCCCTATTTATGCTGAATACTATAATGCTGTTGTATGGTTACTTGCATTTAACGGGAATATGTGTCTAATGGACTTCAATATTGTTTTAAAACCTTGAAATCCTATCCCAGCTCAGTAAATGACATTTTCTGTTGGTTTTCAAGATTTTCTACATTGAACATCTTTTGTGTGGCCTTATCTTGGAACACTGAACTATCTCAGAGAACTTTCGATCCTTGCATTGTCAGCTTGTCTATGTTTTGATCTTATACCAGAGCTTAATGGAAATTGTCATCATAGTTGAAAATGCTCTTTAAGTACAACAAAGAGACAATTTAACCATATTTTGTCATTTCCATATTCATTGTAACTTTTGTTTCAGAAACGCTATCTCTTATAATTTTAGCAACAGCCCTAAATTTTCATTGACATCTTTGGTCAAGACTTTAGTGAGGGTGTTTGATACTGCTGGTAATATATTTAAATATACATGCATACATAGTTTCAGATTTTATTAACTAAATAATTATGCAATTAATAGACCAGCATTGCCATTGACAGCTCATTGAACTATATCTGATCACATTTTGTCAATTTTACATATCCCAGAACTTTGGAAATATCAGCTACCTATCTTTAAATACTTATATGATGATAATTATGTCATTCTATTTTTGAATGTCAGCCTTCTGAAATCGACTGTCAGTTAGTTTTTTTGTGTGTGTTTAACATGCTTTAGTTTAATGAATCAATCAATTAGGTGAATCGATTAGTTGTACCAATTTTCTAGATATAACAAGTACAAGGGAAGCACTACCATGACATTGATCCCACAATCAGTAAACATTTCCTGCTTATCCTTGTCTCTCTCCAACAGCCCAGTGCCTGGGTGTATATGAATGTTTTTATCTGAAATATTGAATATGAATAGACAATATGTTATGAATCCAAATGAGCTAACCACACAATATTTGGTTTTGTTTCCAAATCCATCTTCTTGTCTTGGTGTTGGTTTGACTTTAGTAAAGCTGTCTGATGATTTTGTTTTGATTTTGCATTTTATGATGAACACCTCAAAATTAGCAACATTGTGAACTGCAGACAGCTGACTTGCTGAAAATGTTTTCTGTACCCAAACTAAATGGATTTGTGTAATAGGTCAATGAAAATGAGTTTATTCTCATCATTACATGCATCAATCTAGTATTTTTTTTTTCTTTAGCCTTTAGACAAAATTTCTAGTCTCATGGCTCTGTTATGTTTTATCTGTTACTAAAAGATGTTATAAGACAGAAATTAAACAGACTGGGAGAACAGGTTGGGTAGTTTAATAAAATATACATTTACTACTAGTAACAAGTAAGCAACTCTGTCTATATAGTAGGGTACAAGATTAATAAAAGATAAAGTTTTCCCTTGAACAAATCATGTTACAATGCAAGGGGTGTAAATTAGTTTAATATGTTGCACATAAGTCTAAAACTGGCTGTTTTTCATGTAGCACACACAAACTTGATAGCTTTATTTTTACACTGAATTTTAAAGTTGATCTAGAACATGTCCTACCCCAAATATAAATCTGACACAGAGCCGGATTTACACCTCATGGGGCCCTTGGCAAGATACTGGTTTGGGCCGCCCCCCCCACCCCTCCGTGAAACAATCCATAGCATATATTAACTTTTGGTGAGGTATAATACGAGAGAGAAGAGGATGAGACAGAGTAGAGGATAGAGAAGAATGCGGGGGATCTGCGGAGCTGGGGTACATAAATAAGCATTGCAGGTGAAAACTTTTTGCAGTTCATAAATTAACATTCATGTGGGAAGTATTAAACATAGTGGTTGATGTATTAGCATAGAAAACATTGTTACACATACCGTATAACCAGAGATGACAAAAATACTAATAAAAATTACTTCCTGATAATCTTTTATTACTTAGCTACCCGACAACCAGGGGCCTCAAAGGGGGCTTGACGCAGTGTAGTAGCAGGCGTGTGGCAGGGGACTTGCGGTATTATATGGGGTAGTGGAATGCAGGGTTTTGCGGCAGAAACATGTGGTTGTCTGCTTGACTGCATGCACCTAGAATCACATACACAGTGCATCATTCACCACGGGGGTGGTAATAGCAGGCTAGTAGCGCGATGGGAGAGAACCCGAAGAGAATGCGCATCTGGAGGGAAAAAGCTTGGTGCCAGTAAGCCCCCACCAGGGGAGCGGAGGCCCCTGCTGAAGAATGCCTTTGATTTTTTTTTTTTTAAATCCAGTATTTTTATTGAAATTTTTTAAGATATAAACATACTAAACAACAAAAAGAAAAGAAAAACAATCGCATACATATCGGAATTAAATGACGGAATTTACAAGATTACATTAAAGCATAATAATAATAAATGTGCTATATTCATTCAGGATCATACATCGTAAATGCTTATACATAAGTATGTTACACATGCAGGGTTTATTACATGGACTCAGATACTTATTATAAGAACTGCGGTAGCCATACATTTAAGTAGATAGAGTATCTGTACTAGATGACATAGGATAGAATGGAGACTCTAACCATCTGTACCATATATTCTCAAATTCCTTCAGAGCCTGTCTGCTAGTATAAACAAATCTCTCGTGCCTTATGGTGGTATTGACCAGTGCCTTCCAATTTTTAACCGTGGGACTCGTCGGGGCCAACCACAGCCTCGCTATACAGACCTTAGCCAACATCAATAACTGTGAAATGTACATTTTTGTCAGTTTATTAACTTTCCCCTTCAATTGGAGCCCAAAGAGACAAGTGGCCGGTGAACTAAGAGACACTTCAATTCCAGTAACCTGAATACATCTCCTGATCCTTCACCAGAAGATTTGTATACATGAACACTCCCATAGAAGGTGCCAAAAGTTAGCATTGATCGAATTGCATTTCGGACAGTTAGGGGTAGCATCCGGGCGAAATTTTGCCAATCTAATAGGGGTAAAGTAGGCCCTGTGTAAGATAAACACCAGTATTTGTTGAAATTTTAATGATGAAGTATAACCTTTAGTACTGTCTGTAACCATTTCCCACTCCTTGTCTGATAAAGGGCCAATATCTATTTCCCACTGATTCCTCAAACCATCCAAATCATCTGCAGTGGATTCATACAGAAGACATGAATACATTCGAGAGATCAGACCTCTATAACCCAAGGCCTGTAATTGTTTCCTCAGTGGATCCACCCCAAACACCAAAGTCTCCCCTTTAAATTGTGTGTTTAGGGTGTGTCGTAACTGAAGGTAAGAATAAAACATTGTTCTGGGTACAGAGAATTCCCCAACCAACTGTTCGAAGGATTTAAGTACATTTGTATCATAAAGCTGACCTACCGACACCACACCCAACCGAGACCACTCCCTGGCCCTCTTCACTGTATTCAACTTCTCAAATTTCTTTGCCCCCCAGATAGGAGTATATGGATCAATGCAAGTTTGTTTCATTATTTTATTACAGATTGTCCAAATCTTAACTGCCTGAATCAGGAGCGGAGGAGCCCGCATACCAAGCCGCCCTGCCAGCAGTGACTGTAAGGGAGTGTGATTAGAATTAAATTGGTGTACCAACACCCAATGTAGCTCATGGTAATCGGGGTCCGAAACCCATGCCTTAAGGTGGACTAATTGAGAGGCAAAATAATATAATTTCAAGTTAGGAAGTGCAAATCCACCAGAAGATCTGGATCTATACAGCGAGCTGAGCTTGACCTTAGCCCTTCCCCCTCCCCAAACCAATGAAATCAAATAGCTATCAATGCATCGGAAAATGGAGGGTGGAATATATACAGGTGACTGCTGGAGTATATATAAAAACTTTGGCTGCACCATCATCTTAATTAAATTTATCCTACCGGAGACAGAAAGTGGGAGCTTCTTCCATACATGAGTTTTTTCTTTAATGTATTTGATCTGAGCCCGCAAATTAAGTTCTACATATTCAGCGGGGGTATTAGAGATCCATATTCCCAAGTATTTGAATTGCGATGCCCATTTTAACTGTAAGCCTTCTGGCATTGTCACGGGACACTCCCATCCCAGAGGGAACACGCTAGATTTATCCCAATTAATTTTTAGGCCGGAAAAAAACCCAAATCCATCAACCACCCGCAGCAAATGTTTTAGGGAAGTGTCGTGATCTGAAAGGAACAACAGCATATCATCTGCATATAATGCCACCTTATCCTCTCTGTGCTCTGATCTAAGTCCCACAATTTCTCTATCATGCCGGATCTTACAGGCCAGCGGCTCTATTGCTAATGCAAACAGGGCCGGAGACAACGGGCATCCCTGTCTAGTACCCCGCTCTAATTGAAATTGTTGAGAAAGATGCCCATTGACACAGACCCGCGCCACTGGATGTGAATACAAAAGTTTAACCCATTTTATAAATTCCGGGCCCACTCCAAATCGGGACAATACCTCCCACAGGTATGGCCACTCCACCGAGTCAAACGCCTTGGCTGCGTCCAAGGACACCACAACTTCGCTCTCAGAAGAGGGTGACCGCACCTGCAGGAGAGTATACAGCCTTCTAAGATTGATAGACGTGGACTTGCCCGGCATAAATCCCGTCTGATCCGGATGAATTAATTCCAGCACCACTCTACTTAACCTCAAAGCCAGTAATTTTGCTAGAATCTTAACATCATTTGACAAAAGTGAAATCCGGCGGTAGGACTCAGGGTACAACAAATCTTTCCCTGACTTAGGCAGCACCACCACTATTGCCTCTGCCATTGAAGGGGAAAGAGCGCCAATCTCACCCAGCTCGCTGAATGTATCCAACAACCTAGACACAAAAAAGGGCCGGTGTTTCTTATATAATTCAATTGGGATTCCATCTACTCCAGGGGCTTTACCATTAGGGAATGACATAATAGCTATATCAATCTCTTCAAGAGTAAAGGGTGAGTTCAAAAACGCCCTACTATCATCGGAGAGGACAGGAAGGGAGATACCAATCAAATACTGCTGTAACGTATCCATGTCATATCTGACCTGTGACTTATATGTATTCGTGTAATATTTATGAAATACCTCAACAATATCAGGCATCAGATACTTCTTAACCCCACTGTCATCACAGATAACCGGTACTGCTGCATCTGCCCTCTCCGCCCTTGTCAGATAAGCCAGGAAGCTACCATTTCTATCGTCCTCTGCATATCGTACATGCTTAGAAAACAGAAATTTACATTTGGATTTCTCAAATACATACTCTACCCACTCTCTCTGGGCCAACTGCCATGTTCCCCTTGCAACCTCAGTTTTGTCCGCAATGTATTGTGCTTCTAAAGATTTACACCTTTTCTCTAATATCTGTTCTTTTTGTCTGGACGACTTTTTAATTTCAGCTATGCCAGCAATTAATGTCCACCTTAGGAAAGCCTTAAAAGCGTATATAATGAATGCCTTTGATTAGATTGATAGCAGCAATGCAGGGGGGCAGCTCAGACATATTCACAGTGCTTTTCTTATCCAGGGGGTGCAGAGATTGAAGCAAATCACAGATGCTAAGGTAATAGGAGACATAGTTATACAAGAAGGGGAGGGGTTTAAGGATACATTCAGCATGCAGACACATAGAGATACCAATCAGTAAATCACATCAGTGGCAAAAATGGTGGTATGGCACACTGCCGTATACCGTCCCACTTCGAGCACTGTATGTGTGTGTGTATGTATATATATATATATATATATATATATATATATATATATATATTATATACACACACACACACACACACACACACATATACAATTACAATTTATTATGCTAATATCATGATAGTAGTAATGGGACCAACAAATAAATGTTCACACAGTAGTGCCCTAGTTCAAATTATGCCACATCTAAGTGCCCCCAAAACATATGCCACATCTAAGTGCTCCAAAATCACATTATGCCACATCTAAGTACTCCCAAATCACATTGTACAACACATAAGTGCTCCCAAATCACATCATGCCCCACATTAATGGCCCAATACACAATATGCCCCACATAAGTGGCTCCAATACCCATTATGCTCATATAAATAAAAAATCAAATATAAATTGAATATACCAAATAAGGCAAATATGTAAACATATAAAAACAAATAACACCCTCAAGGTAATACAATTCCCCACTGTTATGTGAATGATAGATGTTATACATCCATATATCACTGGATCCAGATGATGTACAAACAAGAACAGTCCAATGAAAAATACATATGAGACCTTGTCCCAATAATAAGGGATAAAAGCAATGATCCTGATAAATTAGAGACAAACAGTTCATATGAGGCGAATCGCAAAAAATAGATTGAAGCTGGCCAATATAGTAAATAATATGTATAATGTTCCTCCGGCAGAAAAAATAATCAATAACGGCTCCTTACCAGGTTGTTGAATGTCCTGGTCCCTCTATAGAGGAAGAGTCTGAATCCACGATAGGAGAGAAGCCCCGGACTTCACCGCTGGTGTTGTAGATGATTGTACTCACTTCTCCCTTTCGTGAAGACTTCCTGTCGGCCGTGTATCCCGGCAGGTGCACCTGCTAATTCTGTCGATCGGAACTCTGTATAGTGAAAAAGGTTCCTACTGTAAACGGGTTCCTGGCTTCACTGCAGATCGATATCCAGACACTAGTGCCACACCATATGGATCTCGCTGGCTATGATATAGACATGACTGACTATCTGGAGAGAACACGAGTAGAACGGAATTTAATTACAGGGACGGATGTTGGGGGAGGACCCCCCTAGTACCGCTGGGCCCTAGGCAGGTGCCTAGGTTGCCTAGCGGTAAATCCGGATCTGACATCACATTTTAAATTTACATCCCCCTTCAATGCAACGTGCAAAGTTACTCCTTTCTTTTGCTTTACTTCCCTTAATGAATCAGGCAAAAAGGTGAAAATGCCAGAGCATTTATAAATGGACATGTAGACGTATGTAAAAGAAACAGACAGAAACAGCAGTGCCTGCTAGAAAGTTAATAAAAAAATACAGGTTGGCAAGTGGCCAGTTAGATAATAGGATGGTGTAAGGGTAATTTTGTATGATTATTGATTTAATATCTGTCACGTATTAAGCTTGAGAAACTAATATGTTATATGCATGGCCGGATTAACCCAAGGTCTAACTGGGCTATAGCCCAGGGGCCCGGGCATCCAGGGGGCCCTTCAAAGTCCGCAGCAGCATTATTGATCGTTCCGGGGGCGGGGGCGGGCCCCCAGCCCGATCAATGCTGCTGAGCACTGTCAGTCCAGTCCTCCGTCCCCAGTGCTCAGTACTCTGCTTACTGAGGAGATCTCGCGAGTGAACTCTCGCGAGATCTCCTCAGTAAGGAGCATACAGCGCGCCGGGGACGGAGGACTGGACTCACAGGTAAGCGCTTTGGGGGGGCCCTCACGGGGGAAGGGGGCAGCGGGCGGCTCACAATGGGGGCCTCACGGGGGAATGGAGGCGCCCTTAGCCCAGGGGCCTCCATTCCCTTAATCCGGCCCTGGTTATATGCTATAACCTTAAGAGAAAATCAGCAGATATTATGTTCAGTTTTAAAGAAGAATTATTCAAGGTTGTGAAACTACATAGCAGGATGTTCCCATGAACAGAAACAGAACAAGGACATGCAGCAATGCAAAGCGTTCTTTACAGGTAAAACCCAAAAACTCAAAGCTGGGGGCAGCGCAAGAATATTGGCAGAAAATCTGAAAAGAGATAACGCAGAAAGAAGAAAGAATTGTTTGAACTTTGATGGAAAACTGCAATATATGTTGATTAGCTTACTTTCATAACCTGTTGTCTTATAATTAGTTGTTAAGTATCTATACCCCTAAACTTTTATGTATAAACACAGACGCTGAAGCGGTCTCAAATTGGAACAGAATAAAAGCTGCTCAGCATTATATCATACAGGTGTTGAGTATGTATCTGTTCACAAGTCAACTGCAAATCAATGAAGATCTGACTGACATTGAAGGTGACTGATAGAAGTATCGGTGAAACCCGATACCCACAATGGTAGTTTTATTAAAAAATACAAGTAGGCAAAGCATGGCATTTCTTAATAGTACAAAAAGATGGCAAGAAGAATGAAACAGATAGAAAGAGCAGCGTCAGATTGCACATATGATGGTAGCTTAGAAGAAGACAAGGTGGGCAAATACTTCTTAGAAATAAAAGGAGATGGCATTGTCCTTGGACACTCCCACCAACACTTGTGTTGTAGATTAAAGAGGATATTCACATAATGCACATAAATTAACAAACCAGAGACTTCAGCAACAGGATCACTTTTGTTGATGAAATGCTCCCCCCCACCCCCTCAAAATAAAAGATATAGTGCCTGTTCATTAAAGAAAGTAAAAACAGATATGTACCATATGTTGCATAAAATCACTCTGCGCATGCCTAGAATCGCACTTAAGAGTCAGTGGTTAGTAAGCTGCTGCATTTCAGGCACCACTGAATGTCTCACCGAACACCTGAAAGGAATAATCCATCTCAGTATTAATAAGTGAGAACCTTGGAGGCCACAGGTATGGAGAGAATATTTAGATGCCAGCAAGCACTGACCCCAATAAGTGCACAGATATTTAGAGGCTAGATGAAAGACTCAAGAATAACAAAAGTCACCAATACTGGTGCAGATCAATGTGTTCCAAACACTGCCCACAACTACAGAGGGCGGAAGGCTGCTGCAATCATCAATGAATGAGGGGTGTGTCAGTGACCTATAAGTGTAGCCAGGCCTGAAAATGTCAGCTGGGGATCTGTTTTTTCCTACCAAATGGCTAACCGCTCAACCTCAATAAATATAGGGCTAATTATGGGTTGCCCATGAAAGTCAGAGAAAGGTAAAAGGGTGGAGGGATTCGTATAAGATGCTGCTATGATTTCTGATCTTGACATAGGTTATCGATCCTGTTTACATATTTACATATTTACGATTAGTAGGTCCTCTATTGAAGCGCCATAGATGTGAGATCGGTTCCCCCAGAGGGTCAACCATTTTTAACTCTATTTTTTCAACACTATATTTTTAATATTTTGCTCTTTTTAGTTTGGTTGTATATCTTTATAAGCCAATTTTAATGCATACCAATAAAACTTAATGTATTAAATTAATTACCCATTTATACCTGGAGTGCTACTTAGGTCTTTTTCTCTGTCCCTCCTTTTGGATTTATATGTTCAAGCATGTTGACCTAAGCACCCCTCACACAACAAAATAAATTGGAAAGTGAGGTTGGTAAATATCGTGTGCGGAGCGGTTTCCCTTTCCCTTACCCTTCCTTTTTCACTTTTTGATGTCAGATAGTTGGTCACACAAGATACTACAGAAGGGGAGAGGCCAGGGGAAGAGATATAGATTTGAGTGTCATCAGCGTAGAAGTGATACTGGAGGCGGAATGAGCGAATTAGTGCTCCAAGAGAAGAGGTGTACAATGAAAAAAGTAAAGGGCCAAGAACAGCACCTTGTGGGACCCCAACAGATAGTGAGAGTGGAAAGGAGGATGTGCCAAAGGTAGAAATGCTAAAAGAGCGGTTTGAAAGGTAGAATTTGAATCAGGAAAGGCCACATTGTCACAAAGGCCAAAAGCGTGAAGGGTGTGTAGGAGAAATGGGTGATCAATAGTGTCAAAGCAGCAGAGAGGTCCAGGAGGATGAATATGGAAAAATTACCCTTTTATGAGAGCAGTTTCAGTGGAAAGTTTGGGACGGGAGCCTGACTGCAGAGAGTCGAGAATGGAGTGAGAGGGGAGAAAGTGAGACAGGCAATTGTACACTAATCGCTCAAGCAGTTTGGAGGAGAGAAAAAGGGCGGTAGTTGGAGACAGACGATCAATGGAGAGATGGTTTTTTTAGAATTGGTGAGAAGAGCGCATGTTTAAAGGAGGAGGGAAATGTGCCATGAAGAGAGACAGGTTGAAGAGTTGAGTTAGAGGTGGGCATGCAGTGGAGGAGATGGAGCGGAGAAGATGGAAGTTAATAGGGTCAAGGGGACAAGTTGTAGGGTAAGATGATGAGATGACTGTAGAGATTTTGTCTTCAGTTACTGGAGAGACGGAATTAAGGGTGGATTGGGGAGTGTAGGTGAAGGTGGGTAGAGTGGGTGCAGTATGTGAAATTTGGCATGAGGAAATATCATGTTGAATGGTGATGATTTTGTGTTTGAAGTAGGTGGGAATATCATGGACCGGCAAGGGAGGTAGGTAGAGGGGGTGCAGGTGGACAGAGAAGTAAGTTGAAGGTGGCAAAATGGCGACATGAGTTAGAAGACAGGGTTGATATTAGAGATTTGAAGAATATTTGAGATTTGAAGAATGTTTGTTTGGCAATTGAAATGGCAGTGCATAAGATGAAAGGCTGATTTCCTCCGGTGGTGCTCTGCAGTGCGGGAGCACTTTTGCAGGTCGTGGGTGTGTTTGATGTGCCATTGTTGGGGTTTTTGAATTGTCAGAGACTGTATGTGGTAGCTGGAGCTGCATAGTCTAGAACTGAAGTGAGTGTTTTGTTGTAGAAAGAGGTGGCCTGATTAGGGCAGAACAGTGCAGACATAGGAGAAAATAATTGTTTTAGATGAGAAGTGGATTGAGTTAAGGGTACATAGGTGTTATTGTATACATGAAGATTTGCATGCATGGGGGGGCATGAGTTAAAGTGAGCCTGAAGAAAAGGAGGTTGTGGTCAGAGAATAGGAATGCTAAGTTGGTGAGACTAGAGATGGCGCAGTAGTGGGAAAAGACAAGGTCAAGAGTGTGTCCATCACAGTGGGTGGGAAATGAGGTGCACTAGGAGAGACCAAAGGAGGAAGTAATTGAAATAACTTTATTGGTAGAAGAGACAGTGGTATTATTAATGGGAATGTTGAAATTGCCTAGTATGAGAGTAGGCAGGTCAAAGGATAGGAAATAAGTGAGCCATGCCACAAAGTTGTCAAGAAATTGGGAAGCTGGACCTAGGTCAATAAATGACAGCAACACAAAAGTTCAGAGGATAAAATAGATGGATAGTGTGGACTTCAAAGGAAGAAAATGAGAGTGAGAGTTCAGAGGGTATGTCTTGGTAGATGCAATTTGGAGAACGTAGAATGCCTACTCCCCCACCTTGTCTGTTTCCGGGTCTGGGAGTTTCGAGGAAGGAGAGTCCCCCATAGGAGAGAACTACAGTGAATGTAGTGTCAGAGGAGGTCAGCCAAGTTTCTGGAATGGTATGGAGGTTGAAGGATTTAGAAATAAATAGATCATGAATGGATGTAAGTTTGTTATAAATAGATCTGGCGTTCCATAGTGCATAGGAGAAGAGAAGAGGGGGTAGTGGAGATATGTGGATAAGGTTGGTGGCATTGCAAGTACGGGGTGTATGGAAAGGATTGGGATGGAGCGAGGAGTGTAAGCAGAGAATGAGGATTGTACAGGGTCCAGGGTTAGGTGAGATGTCACCAACAGCAATGAGAAGAAGAATGCGGAAGAGGATATGTGAGGAGGATTTGTGGGTGTGAGGTTTATTTCTATTTATGTAGGCCGTTGGGTGCAGGGCACTAAACAATTTATGTGTGCAGACTAGTGAGAAAGAAGTAGTGAAGGGAAATCATAATAGAGGAGGGAGAAATAGGATGATGGAGAAAGAAGAGGCGTTTGAAAAGAAGTGTAGTGATAGTAAATAGGGAAGAGTGTAAATTGAGTAGGTGCATGATGAATAGATGAGATAGATGTGAATGAATGTTCATTCGCTGGTGTAGGTAATGAGAGAGTGGAAAGGAACAATTTATCCAAATTGTGCAGGGCAATGGAAGAGGTGAAGGATATTCGGTAGTGGTTAATAGAGTAGGCAGGTTCTGTAGCAGCCAAACAGAGATGGCAACAGGAATCACAATTGACCTCAATGGGCTGCTGAACAGATGTTAAAACAGCAATTGAGCTCTGTGGGTCCTACAGCTGAACAGAGATATTAGATCAGTAGATCACAAAAGATATGGGTCAGGCCCCAGGTCTGAACCTGTCCCTGCAGACTCTTTCACTCCGGACTGCAATGACAATGCTAAGAACATGGAGCAGCTGCAGACAAGACTCGTTTGCCCCTGTGGAACAATCCAAATTTTCTACAAGACATGAATTAATTATTATTTTTCAGCTTGGATCAATTATGGAGTTATATTCTATCATGCATTGCCTTTATTAGACACTCTCCCAAAATGTTCTGGCATTCAAATTAAACAACATTTTTCAAAATAACATGTTTATTAATATTTTTAAGCCCAAAACTTGATTTTCATTTACCTCAATAGTCAAATAACTTCTTACTCTTCCCTAGAGTCTCTTTATATGTTTAACTAAACTTCTAAAGGTCTTATTTAATGTATTTATAAGTTACTTATAGCTTTCCCAACAGGTGGAAAACATAATTTTGCAATATCATAGTAACAGGAGATCAGAGTTACGCTTTCCTGTAAGAGTTGTACATTGAGGGGATAATGATACATTCAAATAACATACAATAAAATGAAAGTGAAGATGACTCTGCCCAAACAATATTATAATCTAAGGTAGGGGAAACACTTGATATGTAAGGAAGCGGAAAAACAATTGTAGCTGTTGGTGGGGATACATGTTCATGGATACAGCCACTGTGTTAACATTTGACTTCAGTCAGATGGTGGATGTCACTTTGCTAGTGCCTAGCTCTATGCAGTGCTAATTTATGGTGCCAGGCAGTTGATGATCACAAGTACAGTGCTCCAAGAAGTTGATGATCAAAGGTACAATGCGAGGTCTTGGCTTTGGGCAGTCAGTATTTGCAGGTACAATATGAGAATTAACTGCAATCAATCACTTCCTATAGCCATGGATGAGCTTCCTGCACCTCTCTACTGGCAGTCTGGTCCACTGTTCTTTTGCAAACTGATCCAGTCCTCTGAGATTTGAAGAGTGCCTTCTCCCAACTGCTGTCTACAGATCTCTTAACAGGTGTTCTATGGGATTTAGATCTGTACTCATTGTTGGCAACTTCACAACAGTCCAGTTTCTTATCTTCAATTATTTCTGGGTGCTTTTTGAAGTGTATTTTGGGGCCATTGTCCTGCTGGAATACCCATGACCCTGGAGAGATACACAACTTTCTGACTCTGGGTTCAATATTGTGATCCAAAATGGCTGTCTAATCTCCAGATTTCATTATGCCATACACACATTTAAGACACCCAGTGCCAGATGCAGCACAACAAACCCAAAACACAAATCTTCTCCATGTTTGAATGTTGGGAAAGTGCTCTTTTATTTGAAAGTTTCATTTCAACAATTTTCTGGAGGAATCTTGCATTAATAGACAAAAATGCAAGGGTGTCAACATTTGTGGCCATGACTGTACACTGAAATGAATGATATATGAAATGGTTGCAAATAAGTGATGATGATAATATTTTAAAACTTTTAGATACATAAAAACAATTTAGATATTATCATCAACACCATCATCACCATATATTTATATAGCGCCACTAATTCCGCAGCGCTTCACATCAGTCCCTGCCCCATTGGGGCTTACAGTCTAAATTCCCTAACACCACACACACACACAGACTAGGATCAATTTTGTTAACAGCCAATTAACCTACCAGTATGTTTTTCAAGTGTGGGAGGAAACCGGAGCACCCGGAGGAAACCCACGCAAACACGGGGAGAACATACAAACTCCTCACAGATAAGGCCATGGTCGGGAATTGAACTCATGATCCCAGTGCTGTTAGGCAGAAGTACTAATCACCGAGCCACCGTGCTTTTCAAGGGAAGCATACATATTATGTATTTATTAAGCATATCAAATGAAATTGTTAATCATGTTAAGAAGACTAATAAACATTTAAAAATTGAGATTACATGTTCGTAGAAATATTGCACATTCGTATAAAATCATTAAGCTAGGGGTTTGCACACAACCACACTATGACCATGTGGACCTTGGTCTGTCATATGCTAAAAAGAAATATTAATATTAGTACCCACTGATCCTTATGAGGAACACATGATCTGTACAATGAACCATGCAGCAAAAATACAGCATGCTATGCTTGCTTCTTATCTGTCCTGACATTGTGTATTTACACTATCTGCACTCTATTTAAAATATAGTGGTGTTAAATGAAGCAATAGAGAAAGACGGCTTTCTGCATGAATTCGTAATGACAGACTCCATGTAAAACTTAAAATTTTGTATTAGGCGGAGGTCATTAGGTTAAGATGAAATAGTTATACTTACCTGGAAGATACCCAAAACCTCCATATGCCCAGTGCTGGTCTCTTGTTTACTGACACTTCTTGCCTTATTCAAATTTGTAGCAGATTTGTCAATTCCCCTTTCCTGTAAACTTCCCATTTTCCATGCACTAGGACGTTCATGTCAGCAACCCTGCTGTCTATTTGAATAAGGCAAATGGTATTCATATAAAGTAGAAAAGATCCAGCGAAAAGTGCTCCTCTTGTAAGTAAAACTCTGAATTTTATCTTACCACAGTAAAGCCTTCGATTTTTTTTTTAAAGCATTAGCTCTTGCATTTCTGGCATAATTAGATTAGCTAACAAGTAAAATCAGTTGTCTGATCACCTAGCATAAATAGAAAGCACAGTTTCCTATGGAAAAATCTTACTATCGGTAAAGAAAAAAATTAAGAAATATACAGGTATTGTACAAACATACAGTGATCTTACTTTTACCTCTTTCAAAAATAATATCACACTGGAGAACACCTGAGTCACATTTGCTAGTTGACATTGAATCCAAAAATGTAGCATATGATGCTAACAGGATCACAAAATAATGCACCTGGACTACTGGATTGTTTAATAAATTGCCAATATGCATAGCAACATAGTCAGAGTAATAAAAATATGCAGGTCTACATTATTTCTCTAATCTATATGAATACAGTTTTTTCTTACTTAAGTTTAGATAGAAGTCAATAATCCATATATATAACACATTATAGCAGTTATGCATGGACAATGTCACCCCTTAGCTTTGTTTTGTGCTGTTAGAGACGGCATATAGGTGGAGGGGTTGGCAATCAGAGAAAATGCCTGGAACCTGCAAGTTTTTTTCTATATAAAAGCATTGTCACATTACAGGAAAGAAAGAAAGCTATGTGGCCTACCCTTCCAATGCATTCTTATGTTTCTAGTGCCATTGTATTTAATTTTAAGTGACAATTTCAATCCTGTTGCTTTGCAACTTTGAGGTAATTAAGTCAATGTCCTTGTTTAATTTTTAGGGCAGGAATCTATTTCCCTTGGATTCCTCCAATGGTAACTGGTTGATCTATTTGTAAGAGTTAGGTACAAATATTTCTTGTCTGTAGGACTTCTATGAGATGCTGGTATCCATTTTATTGCCGGTTTGACCATCACTGTTCAATTTTCTCTGTAATTTCTGGTTGTTGAGAAGTATTTTGTGGATTTTCAATCACCATGCCTGAATTTACATTGTTTGTGCCCTCAGACTATTGGTAGGAAACCTATTATCAGGGCACTTGTGCTGTTATATGTAATAGGTGTCAGCAGCATTGATGGTAGATGTTAAACCACTCAGAACTTGTTGTAACAGATGATATATACATATATACAGTCTGATCATTTTATATATATTTCTTTATAAGTAAGTGAACAAAGAAAGGATGCAGCTCTAGTTATGACATCTTTACAGTTCAAATGTCCCTTGGAAGAATCTGAGAGACGAACTTCGTGTTTGTGCATGCTCAGTAGAACGATGCGGACATCTGGAGGCTGCCCCACTTCCTTTATTCACTAGATCACAGGGGACATTACTACAAAGATGGAAGACGGAGTGTAGCGTCCCATATTAACAACCATTTGTTCTGTACCTCTCAACCTTCCTACCTGCTAGTAGCTATATTTTTGGTGCAAAAGATTCATTTGTGGCTTGCTGCCATTTTGTTGGTTTTAAGATTAAGAATTCTTGTTTTGCTTTGTCCTTTGCATCCTACCAAAACACCTTCTGTTCTGTCAATTCTCAGAGAGTCCACACTGATTTTCTTACCATTACACATCTCATATTGTGTAGAAGCTTTTTTAAATAGCTGAGATTAATGCTTCTCCCTGGAATTTATTATGGAAAGTTGGCGCCCTTAGTTCTTACCATCTTCATAATAGTACTGCTTTTCTTTCTGCTGCTCAGTTTTTGTTCTGCAATATAAGGTGCAGTTGTTTGGGTTTCAATACCTTCATCCTTAAAATATGCTTGAGCTTCTCTGCTTATATACTATCATCCATTATCAGTTTGTAGCATTGCATGCTTGCACTGGATGCTTCTATGTATTCTTACGATGTGTTAAAATTATAGTGGATTCAGTGGATTCTCTGTTGCCAACCTGGAGTATTTCTGGCAGTAACAGAGGCGCGGAGTCTAATGAACCCCCAGTTTTTGCCAGGGTCCCCCTGCAAGGAGGTTTGGGCTTTGCTGCTGGTGGATTCGCAGGTCTCAGCCCTCTGCCCTGCCAAGCTGGTTTCAAATAGTAAAAGTAGACTGGTCAACTTAGCTGGGACTGGGACCCAAACAGATTGCAGAGTGCCAAATCAGAAACCACGAGTGTAAGAACAAGCCTGGTCAGCAACAATTAGGAACATAAGCAGAAGCAAACGATAAGCAGTGGAGAAGTCAGGGTTCTGAGCCGAGAGAAGAGAGGAGAGCAGAGAGGTAGTGTAGCAGACAACGGGTTTGATAAGTAACAGCCGCACACGATATGAGACACTATGTATGAATAATTTTTGTAGCATCTCACACTTGTACTTCTTTAGATATATTTTGTGTATCAGCAGTAGTCAACTATGAAGGCACAAATATTTGGCTGCACTATGGATCACCTGTAATGGAATGCCACCTTTATGTACTAGTAGTAATAGTAAAGATATTTATTTTTAAACAGGATAACACATTTTAGACCTATTTTCAAAGATATCTTATATCAAGAACATGTTGCATTCAATATTGCAGCAGTTCACACTACATAAAACTATGAGTAAAACAGATTTGTCAACATTTTATAAACAAATACATTCATCAGGAAATACAGTATTCATTCCTAATTTAAACTGGGATTGTTCTGTGCATTTTTTTAATTCAGGGGGAATATTATTCCAAATAGTGACAGTCTGGGCCTCTAATGACATAGTACCATATCTTGTATTAGCATTTGGACAACTGTAACCTCTACACTTCAATCCCATAAAATATATGGATAATGTTTACTAACAGAAAGTAATTTCATATTTCCATCAATTATACCATTGATTATTTTATAGATAAATATTGAATATTGTTTTTTCAATCATATGTATAAATTATCACAGATTAGGGGCTAGATTTACTACGCTGCGGGTTTGAAAAAGCGGGGATGTTGCCTATAGCAACCAATCAGATTCTAGCTTTCATTTATTTAGTACCTTCTAAAAAATGATAGCTAGAATCTGATTGGTTGCTATAGGCAACATCCCCACTTTTTCAAACCCGCAGTTTAGTAAATCTAGCCCTAGGTCTTTAATCAACATACAATGATGAGTATTACAGCTGCAGCTCAACACAAATCTTGACAATTGATTATATTGTGTGACTAATCTCTTTCAATATATTTGACACACCATATTTCCATATTATAATACAAGCATTATTAATTGATTTGCAATTAAACTCCACTAATGGAAATTAAACATCTATATGACCTTCAAAGTACCCAAATCGTATTATTAATTTTCTTTATTCTATCACTAATATGAGCAGAGAAAGATGTGTTCAATCAATTTCTACACCAAAATATCTATATTGATTTATGATCACTAATAAATTCCAATTTCTCATTACTATTTCCCTATCTCTAATCTGTTTTTATTAACCTTTTTATAACTAAAAAAAATAACCTGGGTTTTTCACATATTTGTAATTTAGAACTGTAGAACATAACAATCCATTTAATCATCATGTACTATTGATAGTTGGCTAATGCTTAAAGTACTGCATCATTTCCATTCATCCTGATTTGTTAATTATGTATTTTGATATATAGCAAAAACAAAAATTGC
Organism: Mixophyes fleayi; assembly: GCF_038048845.1. Lineage (NCBI taxonomy): Eukaryota > Metazoa > Chordata > Amphibia > Anura > Limnodynastidae > Mixophyes > Mixophyes fleayi. The sequence continues at coordinate 141,668,145 of NC_134405.1, read as the reverse complement.
CCAAAATTGAACATTGATGGATACCTCTTACTATAATACCTACGGTACTTCAGAAAACTGACAACTTCAGAAAACTTGCTGTTTTAGTTAACGCAAATATGATTTAAACCATAAGTCTGTGGGGCTATGCTAATCCTCTTCATCCTCTCCATCCAGATAACGGTCAACCAAATGAAGGTTTTAGACAGGTCACCAATCACTTGTTTTTTTTCATTATTCAAGGCAACTCTCACAGTGCAAGTAACCCACTTTAAAGCCTTGTTGATATTTGGTCCATTTTGAATCTTTTTCTAAATAACTATATAACTTGTCAAGCACCATTCATTTCATAAAATTAAAGAGGATGGAAAGGACTGCTAGTGGTCTATAGTTTGAGAGGGTCATTTGTGATCCAGCCACCTTAAATATTGATACTTTTGTTGCTGTGTTCCTTATAGAGAGATAAGAAGTATGATTAAATTATTATTTTAAACTACTCCTAACTTAGAGATTTATATTTTTTGCATACAAAAAGAGGACAATTTTCATTATTAGTTTCTTTATTTACTAAATCTGTTTGTACTTGTGAACCAGCTGGAATGATAATATGTGGCAAAATTAAGAAATATTTATTCAACAATCGTGCTGTTTTGTTTGAGTCAAGGAGCTCATTTTTGTACAAGACTTAGCTCTCAAACGGTTTTCCAAGTCTTTAATCATATCACAATATTGTTTAGGATCATGACTTGACTACATTTTAATGTTTTAGTAAAAAACATGCAAATGTAATTAACCTTTTACATTCATGTTTCTTATTCTCCTTCCTATATGTTTAATTTGCTCTTTTTCAGATTATATCTCTAATACAAATTTTCAAGTATGGCTTTTTCCATGGACAATGCTTTTTCATTAGGTTTTTTTTATATGGTACAGGCCTCTAAACTCTTGAACCACTAAATTTATGTCCCAGATTAAAATCTATCACACCATTCATTACAATGTTCTTTTTATGGTAATCTATACCTCAAATATTTGATATACACATTTTGCAACAATATACTGGAATATGATTTACTACTTTTCGACATGAAGGCTCCTAGATAGAAATATCAAGACCAAAATGCTCCCCTGACTTTTAACCTCACTTTTCCTAGAACTAGAATTTAATTAATTGAAATTTAGGGCCTGATTCAGGGTTTATAGTTGAATGTAAGGATGTCCTATTTGTGTATGAGTAATATGCTTGTGTACACTTGTATTTCCAGGTCTGTATTTTGAGCTGCACGCATATTAAGATCTGTGCAACCTTAAATATAGCATATATATGTATCCGTAAAAAAGATGCTTCAAATATCATCATCTCCAAAACTTGTCTTCAGTTTACTTAGGTGCAACATTTACATCTCATAGCTATCATATTTCAGGATTTGTGCCTCTCCATATAAGACAGGGATTTAAGGGGTATAATTAACTTACATATGCATGCACTTGCAGTAGTTGATCTTTAGTTACCCTGATACACCTCTCCAAGCATATGTGGATGCTAGTGCAATATACACGCAACTTTTAATACGATTAAAAATTGTGTAGAGCATCAATTTTACACCAAGCTAAATCTCTGGGTTGGATTTGAAATGTCCACATTCAAAATGTAGACAGTCAAAATGTGTAAACAATATGAATGGTAGTTTGTGATGAGGTCTGACTGAGTATAATGCTTCCATTCAGGAAAAAGAGTGGGAAAGGGAGGATTCAGGCCTTTAAAGTAATGTCAAGGGCGCATTTTGTGAGAAAATAACCAGAGAGTGGTCTGCATTATGTAAAGAAGCACAAAAGGTTGTGTATTGTTCAATGATTTGATAATATTCAACAGTATACAATACATAAAGTGCATACGAAAATCAACCATCACAGTAGAGTAAAATACATTTCATCATGATATTTGAGGGTGTAATGTAATAATCAAAATAACGTTGAAATCACCAAAAGGTACACATAGCTGAACATGGGATTATAGAAAACATAGAATCCAGGTTTTAAACAGCGAAAAGTCCAAATTCCTGCTAAATATTGTGAAAGTCCTGGTAAATTGTAAGTCTGTTTCAATCTGACTCTGTATTTAGCTCTTCAGAAGATAATCCAGTGCTATTCCTTATTGCACAGTTCCTAATAAGAATCAGTAATCCATAAAAGGTTTGTTAGTCTGTAAGTATTAATAATGTCCTTCTAGATTCAAAATCTTCACAAACAATGTAAGATATACTGTATATGTTCCCTTCTGTGTGTGACGCTTTAGAAGAATGAATCATTCACCGCCTGGTGTTTCAGAGACCCCCGGATTTAACTTTCCCCCAGCAACGGTATCTGAACAGGGTAGTAGACTTACCACTGGCTGTATTTGTATTTTATTTACATTTTTCCTTGGTGCACTACACGTCCCAGCGCGTCCTGGGTGCCAAGACATGCTGCCAATTGTAGTTTCCCATGTGCCAGCGTGCCCTGGCAGCCAAAGGTATGCTACAAGTACCAGCATGCCCAAACACTTAATGGCAGCTTGGGCATGCTGGAATCTGTAGTGCACCAGGGGCAAAATTGAGTTTTCCTAACAAATAATTATTATTACACCACACCCTCCAGCGGTGTGGTAAAAGACCTAGTGCTATCAGCATGGGGATGGTTAAACCTGGGGGTGTGGATGGGGACTGTATTTTTTGTCAACCCATTCTCCATAGGGAATCCAGCCCTGTACTGAGGGGACCTGCAAGTTTTCCTGCTATAGTGCCACCAAAGCAGTGCTAGCAAAATCTTAGGGACCCCACACTTTTTGCCCTCCTGATTTTGCTAGTACCAGGGTTGGTTAAGCTGTTTGGGTTGGGGGGATGGGTCACAAGCAGTTTATGTTTTAACACTTCTTGACCGTTTTTGTTAGATATTTTACATGTCGGCATCTTAACTGTGTCGACCTTATGAACATGTACACATTTTGACTGTCGACCTTATAACTGTGTCGACATTATGACTGTTGACATTTTGGTGGGAACATATTCACTGTCGACATTTTGACTGTCAACTTTTCAACTGCATTCCAAATTACTATGTGGCAGGTATGCACTTACATGCAACTCTAAATTAGGTCATTAGTATCCCTAAAAAATCTTCCATCCCCTTAGCTTACCACAAGTGGCATTTAAATCACAAATTAATATGAAATCTTTACCATCTAACATTAGTGCTAATTTATATGCTGATAATTGAAACAGACATTTAATTCTCTTCAAATTACCCTGAATAATAACTTCTCCCAAAATCAGTTTTAAAGACCACTTCCTTCCTTATACAATATGTTTTGATAATTGTGATTCCTGATTTTTTTTAAAAATATTTGAAACGTTGAAAAGCTGGGAATTCTCGAACCTTAAATACACTAAAAGGTTCAAACTAAATTTGAGCTGATTCAACAATATTCAACCTGAAGCATAACGTCTGCATTATATATAATTTTTTAACATTTTTCCACTGACAAATAATAAAATTGTTAAAATTATAAAATTAAATCATTTAAGTATAAACAAGCATTTTCTAGTTTATTAAAACTATTTAAGAACCTCAAATGTGAACTGCAAACCTCAAACAAGAGTCTCATATTTTGAACTGCAAAATCATATCAGCTTAAATTCAAGATTGTACTACATTAAATTTCAAAGCATTCAAACCAGTCTAATTCAACTGAATTTTGAACTGGTCCAAATTTTTTGAGCATCTCTATTTGAGATAACCATGTTTCAGGGAATCCTATCATGTCTGGTTCGTAGCTTTTAATCCATGTTTGAAATTCATGCATCTTGTTTATAACACTGTTTGCACTTTCAAGACAAATTTCAAAATGTATTTATTGACTCCTATGGGAATGGGATTTATTTCCACATAACCGGCAAGCAAAATTACTTTACTACAAAAAAATGGAGCACTTAATTTTAGGCAAGAATTTCAAAGTGAGAAATTGGATTCTAGCTTGATAAAATAATATCCTCTGCTTAGATAATACATTTCTTCTGATTTTATGAAAGAGTTGTACAACATAAATAAATACCACAAAATATTTTTTATTGCTGCCTTACAGGTGATGGAGTAAGCATCCCAATGCCAACATTCAATCGTCTTCCATTAATTATTATATAGCACAAGTTGGACACAGTGCATAGCTCTGCATGGCAAATAATTAATTTAAAAAAATCTCTGGTTCTAAGGATGTGTTTGGCCCATGTCCTCCCATTCCCTGCTGTCGGTTCAGCCTGGGATACCGTTAGAGGGAGCGGCCCCTAGCACCCAAACATGACTGCAGTCACCGTCTGATCCATGCACCCTTGATGATCTTTACCACCTTATTGTTTGAATACAGCTGATACATTTCATAAGCATATTGCATGATAACAAAGGTTAAATCAAAAGTCAGTTTTTGTTTAGCAGTTCCCCCTAGGAAAAACCAACCCCGTGCTGAAAGCACTAGGGCTCATCATACACCCCTGGTGAAGTGAGTGTGGGGTAAATAACCAATTATAAAGTGATTAAAAACATTTGCATGATTCAAGCAAGTCCTGGGTGCTTTGAACTGATTGGATATGTTGTCACTTTTAGTACTGCAAGTGCCAGCAAGCCCTGGCAACCAGGTCCTGCTGAGACCTGCAGTATACGTTGCCAAGCTGCTGGAGAAAAAACAGATGCTGTGGAAAAAATACATTTATTATAAACAGCCCTACACACAGCCTTATTTAGCCATTTTATTTCTTACCTAATTCTTGGGTTGCAGGAATTGCTTCTGGTGTTCCGCAGGGTTTAAAGAAATAAATAAACCATCATAACGTGCTGCTAAACCTGCTCGTTTACAAGCCACATCGCGAATGAGTGATAGATAGCTGTGCATCTATATTTATACATTGAATACATCAGGGCCGGACTGGGACTAAAAATCAGCCATGGCATTTGAAGCATACTGGCCCACCTCTGTTGATGAGCAGGAAAAAACTGTGTGCCGCTGCACAGCGGCGGCGCCGTCAAGGGTGTGTTGGGGGTGTGGTCAACATGGGGCATTGATACATACATTATAATAAAACATTACATTTATCAGGCCCTCCCCATCACGCCACCCCCCACCCCAGAAACACATTACAACACCCCCAGTCCACTCTATTTATCTATGCTTCTGATGCTGCTGACATCCATCAGGGTGGGAACTTCCTGTAGAGTGAGAAGGGAAACTCTTAGTCTAACAAGATTAATAAATCTCATGATACTTAGAGCTACTTGGCTTGCTCTGCATCCTATCCAGGGACTGGGAGCTGCTAGTCGCTCCCTCCTGCTAACCAGAGCTGGATTAAGGCTTGGGGGGCCCTAGGCACTTAAGACAGGAGGCTCCTATCATCATCATTTATTTATATAGCGCCACTAATTCCGCAGGCTCTTATGATGTAATATTGTTATTAGACACATTTTCAACAAATACACAGGCAATACTGTGAGCACTACTGTTAGCTGCACACAGTTCTGCGATCACAAGCAGTACAATGTGAAGCAGGACATACCTCCCAACTGTCCTTGCAGTCAGACCGAATCCTGACTAAGCGGGACAGTCACCCACCAAATTCAGGACATTTGGCCGACTGTCCTGATCCCTCCTACCTGTCTTATCATTTTCACTACTTGTAGCTGTTGGTGTCTTTAGAACAGTTGCTGTTTGTCTGGATCCTGGAATGTTGGTGTCACGATACCAAGGAGGAACGACTGGATCCTGGTGGTTCAGCCGGGATAGTTGTTACTTCTGCAAAGGACGCGGAATCTAACAAGCGAAAGGTGTTCACCAGTGATTCCCGCAAGGGAATATGGGCTTTGTGGCTTTCACTTGCAGGTCGCGACCCCCTAGGGAAGTTCCCAATGAACCCGAACAGACTGAGCGTAGATTAGGTAGTAAGTGGAGTTGCCACTTGAAAAAGGTGTTTTAGCAGGAAATGTTCTGCAGCGTTGTCACCTGGAAAGTGGTTTGCAGGGTAGAAAGTAGCACCGCCACTTGGGACGCAGTTTGAGGGATTAAGGTAACGTTGCCACTTGGAAGTGGTATAGCAGGAACTGTTCTACAGCGTTGCCCCTTGGAAAGTGATTTGCAGATGAGATTTGCTGCGTATGAGCCTGGAGAATTCAGAGTACTGGTATGCAGGGTAGAACTACACCGGAGCATGGAATAGAAGCAGGAGCTGTTTCCAGTGCAGGGTCAGGAACTGACTGAAAGAACCAGCACAGAGTTTAGGTCAAAAGGGTAGATATAGTGCAGTTCCAATTAGACGACCAATAGAGGGCAGCAGGAGGACAGAAAAGGGTTTGACAGCTCTGCGCATGCGCAGAGCCACTGAACGCCGAAGAGGAAGAGAGAGCGACAGCGCTGGACGACTGCAGCAGCGTGGAGACAGGTAAGTCAAATTTAGCTAGCAGAGACTGTTTAAGCGGGGAGCCCGCGGAAGAGCAGCAGATGCACACGTCGGCTCCCAGGGGGACACAGCGGGAGTCCGCCGTGTGACAGTTGGAGGCCTTATTTGGAAAAAAAAGGGGTACATGAAATTTAGAAAACTCCAACCAGCACCGGTGTTAAATCAATATAGCAACTACGTTTTAAAAATAGGCCTCACTCCAGCCCCAACATTAAAATAATAGTATTCACATTTGATAAATACATCTATTTCCCTCCAACTAGTCCTGACATTAAATAGTATATACATTTAATAAATAGACCTATTTCCCTACAACCAGCCCCAACATTAAATTAATAGTATTTCCATTTAATAAATAAACCTATTTCCCTCCCTCCAAACAACTCCAGCAAAAAATTAAATATCATTTACGTTTAATAAAAATAACCATTTCCTACAAACATCCCAAGCATTAAATAATTCATAATCACATTTAATAAATAGACCTCATTTTCCCCAAACAGCCCCACATTCACTTAATAGTAAACATTATAGTCATATACTGTCCCCTACACACATTGGCCATTTTTATTTCCCCAACTCCTACAGCCATTGCCTCCCTGCAGACATTTTTACTCACTCGTACAACCCCCCTGCAGACATTTTTACTCACTCGTACAACCCCCCACTGCAGACATTTTTACTCACTCATACAACCCCCCCCTGCAGACATTTTCTCTCCCCCCCACATTTTCACTTTGTGCCCCCCCTGCAGACATTTTCACTCATTCTTACAAACCCCCCTTCCCCCTGCACACATATTTACTCACTCCCCCCCCCCTGGAGACATTTTTACTCACTCCCCTTCCCCTGCAGACATTTTCACTCACTCCCCCCTTTCCCCTGTGCAGTTATTTTTACTTTTTCTCCTCCCCCCCATGTAGTACTTGTCACTATCCCCCCCTGCAGTACCTGTCACTATCCCCCCCTTCGTCAATTTCCCTATCACCCGAACGGAATGCAAAGAGAAAGAGCACACCAACTTACCTCAACACTCTGCGCCCTCAACAGACTGAAGGCTCCTAGGCGGTGGCGCATGGCGTCATGATGTCACATCGCGCGGCCGTGCAGAAGTAAAAAAAACCAAAAAACCTACGGGACTGGAAGCGCAGGGTACCGGACAGCTATTGGCCATACAGCCGATGGCCATACAGCCATCGGCCCTTCTAGCAAATGCCAGAAGTGCCAGATGACCAGTCCGGCCCTGAAATACATTGATCTTTATTATGACTTTAAATTAGTTTATTGTCTCACACCCACCACACCAGGGGTGTTGGATGAACCCTAGCGCTTTAAGCACCAGGCTGGTTTTTCTAGGTGGAGAGTTGCATGTTTTTATAGGACTGATCCCCCAATGGAATTTAGCCCCATGCTGAAAGGCCAAGGGCTGTTGTTACTATTGCAGGTGGACCCCATGCTGTGAGTTTTCCTGTTATAGTGCCACATGCTCTGTCTGGCATAGCCTAGTACTGGTATTGGCATTTTTGGAGGGACCCAATTCTGCCTATACCAGGATGCTAGCAGTATTAGTGCTGGTATTACTTATTTATTAATTTATTATTTTTACCACAAGTTAGGAGGGAAGCACATTCAATAGATATGCCATATCTGCTCCTGCTTCCACCCCTATATACCACGTAAGGTGGGAGAAATGCCTTTACTGTACTTGGGCTTTGTTAGCCCACCCCTTCCCTGACCCATTTAGCCTCTCTAAGCATAGAGAGGAGGAACGGAGAGCTGTATGTCTAAGTCTGCATACAGACTTATGGGTATATTTACTAAACTGTGGGTTTAAAAAAAGTTGAGATGTTGCCTATAGCAACCAATCAGATTCTAGCTTTCATTTATTTAGTGCATTTACAAAATAACAGTTATAATCTGATTGGTTGCTATAGGCAACATCTCCAATTTTTCAAACCCACAGTTTAGTAAATATACCCCTTAGACGTATGCTCTTTTAAAGTGCATTTTGCGCTTAAAAGTGGGGTGTAAATCCTACTCTACATGAGGCCCATTGTCTTCACTTTTGATCCTACACAGATGACTGTCTATTGCTCCCTCATCTAATATTATCCATGCTGAATTGCCTTTGAAATGAATCCTGAATTATTTAAGTGTTGGATTGGAGATTCCCCCTATAGATCTTAAGCATACAATACATCTTTCACAAGAATTTTGTATTTTTATCTTGCACCTTTGACACAGATTCTGCTAGTCCTGAACAATTGCTACCACAACGACACTTTTCCACTTAAAAGAAACAGTTTCTCATTTTTATCACATTCTTTCTGGTCAAAAACATTTCTGTCACTGGACATGTGACATTAATACACCAATTTGATGAGCAGCTTTTCTGAGAAAGCTCTTGTCAAGTTTTTATTCTACTTGGCATTCTATTTATAAGACCATGTTCCTATTTCTTTGGACTAGCATTCTGCTATGCTGCTTATTTCTCCAAAAATGGAGCAAGTCTTTCTTTAAATATCCTGTTTTCTTACATGAAAAACACACTCTGTTGTCTGCTTGCAATTTCATATTTTATCTAACTTTAAGACATGTTTCTGTTCTTTCTGACTATTTTTTTTACATCACTTTGTTTAGGTTTTTTTGTAAAAGTAGTACAATATACAAGATGTACAATTAGACCATTTGATATGCAAGGTCACATTTGTAAAGAACAGATAAACAAGCAAACAATATAAACAAGTTGTCTGAGTGACAAAGGAAGTGCAATAGAATATGGATATGGCGAAAGTAACAGGGGGGAAGATCCAGTGGCAGGAATGGGATGGGCAGGGATTTGTCGGGGGGAAGTAAGTGACCATGGGAGTAAGGTGAATTCAACAGGTTCCAGGAAACGGAGCATCATGATAATCATACAACGGATCCCAAATTTTGTGAAAAGAGATGACCTTACTTTTCTGGAGGCTGGTGTTGTATTCCATTTTGGAAATAAACCATATGCGGTTTGTAACCTTTTGGCAGGAAGGGGGTTACATTTCTTCAAACTCCGAGTGATTTGGGATTTCGCAGCACAGAAGATAAAAATTTTAAAAAAGATGTAAAATTATCAATGATTTATTAATATGTGAGATAGGGGCACAGATGAGCAAATTGGTGATGGATAAACAAAGGGAGAGCTAAGTATCATCTGCGATGAGGGTCCTTATTTCATTCCAGAAGGAAGTGATATTCAGACTGGACCAACTTTACTGTGGAGGAAGGAGTAATCTTGGGAAGTCTACTGAAGGATAAATATTGGCGGATGGCATGACGTGGATTGCTCTCACATGGATCAGTGCCTCATAGTAATTCTTGAATAAATTATTTTTTTGCAACCGGATCATATTGGGGGGAAATAGGGGTATTTTATAACTTGAATTGCCTGAGAGGATTGGCAGGTTTTGAAGTTATTGGACAGTAAAGAGCCAGCTTTGTTACTTTTAAAATAAAAGCGTTGGTTCATCCAGTGCAAGAACTTCTCTGTCTTTTCAGCCAAGATGTTATTTATCTCACTCCTGACGGTCACCAGGTTGTGGTAATGTTGTGGTAATTTTGGTTAGAGGGGTATTGCTTATGTAAGACTTCAAGGTGCTGTAGTTTAGTAGTTAGTTAGTGTTTGAGGTGCTTTTGTTCTTTAGTATGGTGAAAGGCGTAGCTAATAATACTGCATCTTATAATGGCCTTATGAATTCCCCACACCAGCGGGAAGCAAGATTCAGCTTGGAGGTTGTTAAAAAAAATAGTCAGTAAGACTCTCCATAACCTTCACTTGAAATTGGGGCATCTGTAAAAGTGTTTCCTTGAGTCTACACAGATACTGGCCCATGCGGCCCTCCAGGAGACTAAAAATGAAAACAACAGCTAATGCTCTGACCATGAGTTAATATGTATTGTAGATAGCTGCAAATGACATGAGAGAAAGTTGCATCCCAACAACATATCTATCCTTGAGTAGGGGTTGTACGGACAGGAATAGAAAGTATAGTTGTTCGTGGCAGGGTTGAGAGTGCTCCAGGTATCAAGAGAACCCCAAGAAAACAATGTATCTGCAATCAGAATATGTAGAGCAGGAGATGAGCTTGAAAGAAAGTGAGCTGCCTAGCAACCCTAGACTATATCGGCTTGTAGCTTGCACAAGGTTCAATGGAGAAGATATTGTTTATAAGGAGAGTTATGACCTTTAACATTAAGGGTGACGTTGACTGGCATGATTATCTGTGGCATGAAATAACAGAAATGAAATACAAATTGGAGTGGATTGCAAGGGCGGAGACCCTCCGACACAGAGGGAAGACCCAAAATATATAAAAAATAGGGGCATGGGTGTGAAGGAAGTGGGAGGTTGTGATAAAGTATAAATGCGCAGTAATCACTCGGGATGAGAGCAGTGGCACTTACAAAATGGGATTGTGGGATCCGTAGAGATGCTGAGACCAACAAAGGGAGCACGTCTGGAACACATGAGGGCAGGGGGCATGGTCTGTGTGATTTGTGGGTATCGAAAGGGGAGTTAGAAGGAGGATCCTGTGTTCCCGGGCCTAGCTATGATGGTGAGAGTATTAATCTCTGGATCTGATTTGGTGGTAGATGTAGACAGCAAATTCAAGTGTGCATGGGGGGCTATGAGAGCTGCTGGTGTAGAGCCAAGTATGGAGGGCAGGATGATAAGATTATGAAGGCAGTTGTGTAGTAATGGGTGGAAGCAGAGTCAAGGAGGATGAAATATACATACCAAATCCATAAAGGGCGATAAATGTTACATAACCAAGCATCATCATCATCATCAGGGCCGGATGAACAATGGGCGTGATGGGGCTGCAATCGCGAGGCTGCCTGTTGCTCAGTGGGGTGGGGACTGCGTCTATAGAGACTATGTCTGACTCTTGCTGTACCAACTTCCACAAGCCCAACAATGGATATGTGAAAATATAATATGCATGTGTCAATGGTCCGTGTGTATTAACATAGGCATCAGTTCCTTTTTTAATAACAAAATTACCAACTTTTTCAATGGAGATTATGCCCTGGTGCCACTGATGGTGTTTGACTATTTGTATTTTGAAGTCTGCTCAGATGTATGAACACTTGAAGAAAGAATACTTTTATATAACAAATCTTATACTTTCCCCTTTGGCCATTTGATGTATTAGGAGGTATGAAAATAACCAACAACTGATAATCCCATTCTCAAACATTAACTGCACAGTTTGTTTGTACAATAAAAATCATATTTTGCTCTCTGTATTGGGTGACGGTCTCATGGCTGTCCTATGTATTGGTTGGCTGACACAAAATTGCCCTCTGTATTGTGTGGATGTGAGAAGGATGCTATGTGTTGTATGACGGTCACAAGGGTGCTCTGTATTGTGTGGCGATCACAAGGGTGCTGTGTATTGTCTGGCGGTCACAAGGGTGCTGTGTATTGTGTGGCGGTCACAAGGCTGCTGTGAGGTCTTCTGCTGCTGTAGCACATCCACTTCAAGGTTGGATGTGCTGTGAATTCAGAGATGCTCTTCTGCATACGACCCATGGTTAATTGAGTTACTGTTGCCTTCCTACCAGCTAGAACCAGGCTGGCCATTCTCTTCTGACATAACACATTAACAAGGTGTTTCCACCCACAGAACTGCCGATTACTGGATGGTAATGGTTTTGGTTTTAGGCATCGTTCTCTGTAAACTCTAGAGACTGTTGTATGTAAAAATCCAAAGAGATCAGCAGTTTCTGAGGTAGTTTCTGAAACAACCCATATGGCACCAACAATCATTCCACAGTAAAAGTTACTTAGATCACATTTCTTCTCTATTCTGGTGGTTGGTCTGCAATTTTTGCAATCTTTTGACCATAACTGCATGCTTTTATGGATTGAGTTTCTTCTACATGAATGGCTGATTAGATATTTAGCATTAGCTAGCAGGTTTACAGGTAAACAAACAAACAGATAAATTGTAGACAAGCGCCAATCCAGAGATAAAGTCAATAATGCAAGAACAAAGCACAATGGTCAAAATGTAATGGTAAAAAAGTTAGTGGTAAAAAAGTTCAAAGTCCTACGTTCCATTAGACGAAGGAATGAATCTTCTAGTAGAGTCCCAATAGTTTCAATGTTCCTCGTAGATCAGACATATAAAATAAAAAGAGAACAACCAAAAAATAGTGCAGTCTGTAAATATATCAAGATGGCAAAGGGAAAACCCTAGATTATCCATGCACTCATACAGGAACAGGAACACCACGTGAAGTCAAGGGTTACACTTAACCCCTAAGTGGTGCACACTCACCAAATGGTATAAATATTCAAGCCTGTAATACAGCCGTCACTCCTCATATGAAGAAGATCTTCTAACGTGGAGTCCCACTCAATATAAAAGGAATCCAAAAAAAGAAACAACACTCCATAGTGTAAAAACGTAAATAAAAAACGTATATACAAATTTATTCACAAAATACAGCAAAATACACAGCGTCAGATAAGGTCTGAAAGTAAGGAATAGATGGACCCTTACCGTCCTCAGGATGGCAATAAACGTGTCATAAGATGGAAAAAACAGCGAGCAGTACCCGGGTAACTCTCACTATCAATCTCCGTTCTGCCTGAAAAGCACATCAAAATCCGGCACAGGAACAGATCCCCACTACAGACGTCTAGCGTCTGACGTCACGCTTCTCCCGTCAGCCAACGCGTTTCTGCTCATCTAGAGCCTTTGTCAAGGCAAATACCTAGAGCACCTGTATGAGTGCACGGATAATCTAGGGATTTCCCTTTGCCATCTTGATATGTTTACAGACTGCACTATTTTTTGGTTGTTCTCTTTTTATTTTATATGTCTGATCTACGAGGAACATTGAACCTATTGGGACTCTTCTAGAAGATTCATTCCTTCGTCTAATGGAACGTAGGACTTTGAACTTTTTTACCACTAACTTTTTTACCACTACATTTTGACCATTGTGCTTTGTTCTTGCATTATTGACTTTATCTCTGAATTGGCGCTTGTCTACAATTTATCTGTTTGTTTGTCTACATTGTATAGGACTTGGTGTTACCCATTTTTTGCTATAAGCTGCCTCTCAGTTTGTTACATTTGGTGCGCTTGTGACTTAGTCATCTTATATTTTTTTAGGTTTACAGGTAAACCTAATTGGACAGTGAATGTGTGTTGTCACAAACATGCTCCCAACTGCCGTGACTTTGGTTGTTTGCTGTTAGAGGTTACACATGATTCTAGCCCGCAGTCTCTCTCACCTATCACACAGGTTATAGACCTATTGAATCTCCCCCACACAGCGCTCTCACACCCCCACACACTTCAGGTTTTGCCACCACCTATTGAATGCGGGTAATAGAACCCCAATATACTGTCCCACACTAGCACACCAGGTTTCTGGCTACTCACAGGCTAGCAAGGCCCACACCAGCAAACAAAAGGTTAACTCTTCACTCCTTCAGACTGTTACACAAATGTAAATGCAAGCATGCACAAAGCTTGTTAATCAAATGTATCAACAAAGCACACACACCGGCATTCAAAGGGTGTACTTGGTCGAGCTATATTCTTCTTAACAGGCTAATGGATTCGTTAGAGTATCAAGGACATAAATTATTAAATTTATAGATTTAATATACAAAAGTACAGGGAAATCAGATATAAAAAATAATAAATAAACAATTGACATAACATACACAAGCAAAACAGTTTAAAAAAAAAAAGGGTTACATTCAGAGTATCACTTACATGAGTTGTATAATCTGTGCCATGGGAAAATGGCTAGGAAGATGGACAGCTTATTAATGTGGACTAATTTTCTCAAAAGACTGACAATTTGTTGTAACTGGTCTTAGCTTTTTAAAGACACCTTTACACCTTTCCCACCTCCCAGGGGTTGTGATCTCTGATACTGTTTTCAATCGCCATTTGCATGTTGTCTGATTTACTACCCAATTCTACTATGTGACCTAACTTTTCTATGACATGTCACACAGACCCAATTTTATTATTAACAAATACCCTATGATTTTGTCCATCTTTTGATACCAAACAGGCCTAGATACAGTGTCTTAGTAGAGCTTACCCTCATTTTCTTAACTTCTCGGTGTGGCAGAATGCTTAATTTGGCATATGAGCTGCCCTTCATCATACTATTGAGGAATGTGTGGCTGAACACTACTTTTATTGATTTTAAGTGAAATATTTTAAAACTGACTTCTTTTGTCTATATACAATTATAGACAAGTCAGCACATGGCCTCTTTGAGCCAGACACCCTGCTAAGCGGTTCCTAAGAGTGTATTCTGAAAAATAACTTGTGTCAGGATATAGCTCACAGCAGGGGCTCTTTGAAGCTGCCACAGATGACCCTGCTGTCTTCTCACACTGGGATGTGCAGACATTTTACACTTTAGTAGCTCAACTTATCAATTGATTCAATTAATATACCATATTTACACTCCAGTTATGATTTAGGCCTTATTCCCCACAATTATATGATGTGTTAACCCTTCTAAATAACTGTAAGTTTTCTATGATCACGACACCTCCCCTTTTTAAGAGATGGCATGTGGATTGACTGACAGGTCATTGCTCAGGCCAACTCCCACATATTCCCACTGATTCAGCTGAGAGAGCTGTAAGCTGGATCTCACTAGGGTCCGTGGTGAGAACTGTTAAGAAAGGGTTAAATACATCATTGGGCTGGGACTTCTGGTCCTTCAATACCTGTGGACTAACCTCTGTATTCTTATCTACACTCTCTGTACCTCAAACTGACTGTGGCTCTTTGTGGGTGCTGCCTGGGAGAATGCCTCCCTTCCACATGAACTCCTGTAAGTTGGAACCCAATAATTCTGGCACAGCAGAATACCTATTTCCACTCTGCCCTGCTTCCCAGTTACAAAATTCCCTGTCAGTGGGACACACTAGGTAATTCTTATCTGGGGGGCTATTGAACAGGACACTTCCCTCCCCTTTGGACTCATCTATATAGGGGTGTAGTATAACAGGGCGTGTGGGCCCCTCATCTACCTCCTCTAACCAATAGAAGGCTGACTAAGTGAGGGTGGGCTAGCAACTGACCCCCCTGTCTCTATAGAAAACTCAAGCACCTGAAAGCATAGGAAGATGGAATTAGACTTGGGGGCAAATGCATCAAGCTGAGAGTTTTCTGGCGGGTTTGAAAAGTGGAGATGTTGCCTATAGCAACCAATCAGATTCTAGCTATCAATTTGTAGAATGCACTAAATAAATAATAGCTAGAATCTGATTGGTTTTTCAAACCCACCAAAAAACTCTCAGCTTGATACATTTACCCCTTGTTGTCAGATGTCCACTGTGTCCAAATTAAGATGCAGGATATCACAACAAGTTTTTAAGATATCACAGATAAGCATAAATAGTGTTAGCTTTTCAATGCATGTAAATCTATGTTTTGGTAAACAGGTTACATCCTGATTCTAAAAATAGTCTGTAAGGCTTTGCGAAAACAGTATAAAAAGGGAGCCCTTGTAAACTGAAATGTATCATTCTAATTTTCCATCTGACCTGACCACTGATACCTTTAATCAGGGGAACTGTCCTTGTCAGGACACTTGAGCAATAAACATCACTCTGCGTCAAGACCCTGCTTGACAACTTCTTCAATATTGCTGTAATCCTGTGACCTACAGATTAGAACCTAAATCTAATCCGTCCTCTGGCTGTTTTGAGGTTCGAACCCAGCTCTCTAGTACCACAGCTCTGCCGCTACCCAGCAGTTGGCCAGTGTGATAGGCCAGGGGATCCATCCACAGCACCCTAATCCATAGTAAGTTGTCAGGGGTACCAGCCCAAGTGTACCAGCACAAGAGTACTCTAGCAGCGACAGTTACCTTGGAGGAACATGGTTCTGGGCACCATAAAGGAGCCCAGAACCATGTGGTGGCAGCAGGCTCCTCCTACTGTGGCACGAGGGGCATATTCGGAATAACGAAAGTGGCTGGTTCTCAGCAACAACAGACAGGATGGCATAGGCGGTCCATTGTGTCACATTTCTAGTCACTATCTCCCATTGGTCATGTTTATGTGTCTCCCCCACATTACCAACACCCCTGGATACGGCTAGTTCAGGCACAGAACACACCATTTCACTCTGCCCTCCCTCCCATTTACACTGTACCATCACTTCTGAACACATGACCTGGTTGAGAACGTTGCTGTTATCTAACCCAACAGAAATAATTGCGTCTATGTATGTGGGTGTATGTATATATATAAAGTAAAAACCATTACTCTCTTCTAATTCTCTTGGATCTCTCTGCTGCATTTGACACTTTTGACCACACTCTCCTCATACAAACGCTACAATCCCTAGATCTTGAAGGCACTGTCCTATCCTGGTTGTCATCCTACCTATCTAATCACTCTTTCAGTGTTAATTTCTCTGGATCCACCTCTGCTCCGCTTCCTTTATCAATTGGAGTACCGCAAGGCTCAGTCCTAGGTCCTCTGCTATTTTCTATCTACACCACTTCTCTTGGAAAACTAATAAGCTCCTATGGATTTCAGTATCATCTCTATGCGGATGATAGACAAATCTATCTATCCTCTCCTGATCTTTCACCATCTGTGTTGTCTCGCATTACTGACTGTCTTTCTGCCATTTCATCTTGAATGTCTTCTCGCCAACTCAAACTCAATCTTTCAAAAACTGAATTAATAATATTCCTACCCAAACACAGAAGCTTCCTGCCTGACATTTCTATTTCTGTTGATAACATGACCATAAATCCCACCCCACAAACTCGCTGCCTAGGTGTAATCCTTGACTCACAACTATCATTATTCCCCACATCAACTCCATATCTAAATCATGTTACATACATCTAAAAATAATTTCCAGAATACGCACATATCTCACACAAGACACTGCAAAAACCTTAATTCATGCAGTCATCATCTTCCACATTGACTATTGCAATTCCCTCCTTACTGGTCCTCCCAAAGTCAGACTTGAACCCTTATAATTTATTAGGCACGCAGTGGCTAGATTGATTTTCCTTACTAACAGTTCTTCTTCTGCTGAGCCACTCTGTCAGTTTCTACATTGGTTGCCTGTATTTCAATGAATCCAATATAAAATTCTTCTACTAACATACAAGGCCGTCAACAAAATTGCACCTCACTTGTCTCAAAATATCTCCTAACTCGACACCTCCATTCTGCACAAGATCTGCGTCTCTCTTCCACTCTCATCACATCCTCCCATTCTCGGTTACAGGAATTTTTTCGGGCTGCACCCACTTTGTGGAATTCCCTCCCTCGCACAGTAAGACTTTCCTCTAGTCTTCAAACCTTCAAGCGTTCTCTGAAAACCCACCTCTTCAGATAAGCTTATGATATTCCTCAACCACCAACTTAATCTCCCCTATTACCACCCTCTACATAGCTAATACAAGAAAACAACCCTCTGCCCAACATTGATACACACACAGCCCACTCAATACTTTTACCTTTGCATTCTAGCTGGGCCAGTGTGCAATATGATGTAGCACATGCCCTTGTGTTTTAAACTCCCATTGTCCCATAGATTGTAAGCTTGCGAGCAGGGTTCTCTTACCTCTCTGTCTGTATGTATTACCCAGTATTGTTTTATTAATGTTTTTTCCCAATTGTAAAGCGCTACAGAATTTTCTGGCGCTATATAAATAAATATTGATGATGATATTGATTTTTATATATATATATATATATATATATATATATATATATATACATATATAAGAAAACAGGGATACTCTGCACTCTCCAAACACATAATTAATGCTGTACCAAGTACTGTTCTATAGTAAAAACAGGGAATGTTAGTTCCACATATTGCAATATATGTTAAGCTGACCAACTCACGCCAAAGTCTTCCCATTCTGGTCAGTCCTAACATGATCAAATGCTATGCTATTTTATATGGGCTTAAGGCTTACCTGCACACAGCTTTTAAAGGCAAGTCTTTCCCTAGCACTAGCAGCCATGGGAGACCTGGGACTCACCTGACACAAGTTGGAATTAATTAATGTAAAGAATGGGGTGCAAGAGTCATGGGACTTGCATTGTATAAACAAAAACAGACATAGATCCTCTGCACTCACCATGTACAGTCTGGGGTGCAAGAGGGGGTTGCCCACATTGTATAGACAAGAAAACAGGTATACTCTGCACTCTCCAAACACATAATTAATGCTGTACCAAGTACTGTCTATATGTATATATATAAATATATATATATATATATATACACAGAGAGAGAGAGATATTATCATCATCATCATTATATAGCACCAAAAGATTCTGTGGTGCTTTAAAATTGGAAACGAACAGTAATAAAACGTTACTGGTTAATACATACAAACAGAGAGGTAAGAGGGCCCTACTAGCAATGTGTACAATCTATGGGACAATGGGAGTTTGATACACAAGGGTAAGTGCTCCATCATATTGCATATTGGTCCAGCTAGAATGCAGAGGTAAGAAATATTTAGTGGGCTGTATGATCAGTCACACAACAATGTTGGTCAGAGGTTTTTTGTCTTCTGCCAGCTGTGTAGAGGGTGGTAATATGGTAACCTAGGGGGAGTAAGAGGGTAGTTGAGGAATATTATAAGCTTGTCTGAAGAGATGGGTTTTAAGGAAACGCTTGAAGGTTTGAAGACTAGACGAAAGTCTTATTGTGCCAGGGAGGGAATTCCACAAAGTGGGTGCAACACAAGAAAAGTCCTGTAACCGGGAATGGGAGCATGTGTTGAGAGTGGAAGAGAGACGCAGATCTTGTGCAGATCAGCAGTGTCAAGTTGGGAGATATATTGAGAGAAGTGAGGAGATGTATGTTGATGCAATTTTGTTGATGGCCTTGTATGTTAGTAGAATAATTTTAGATTGGATTTGTTGAAATACAGGCAACCAATGTAGAGACTGACAGAGTGGTTCAGCAGAGGAAGGACTTTTTGCAAGGAAAATCAATCTAGCCTCTGTGTCCAAAATAGATTGTAGGGATTTGAGTCTGATTTTGGGAAGACCAGTAAGGAGGGAATTGCAATAGTCGATGCGGGAGATGATGAGTGCATAAAGTTTTTGCCGTGTCCTCTGTGAGATATGTACGTTTTTTGGAAATGTTTATTAGATGTATGCTACATGATGTAAATATATGGTTGATGTGGGGAACAAAGGATAGTTGCCAGTCAAGGATTACACATAGGCAGCGAGTTTGCGGGGTGGGATTTATGGTCGTGTTATCAACAGAAATAGAAGTAGAAAATATATAAATAGAAATGTCAGACAAGACGCTTTTGTTGGTGGGTGGGAATATTATTAATTCTGTTTTTAAAAGATTGAGTTTGAGTTGGTGAGAGGACATCCAAGATGAAATGGCAGAAAGGCAGTCAGTAATTCCATACACAGTTGGTGAGAGCTCAGGAAAGGATAAATAAATGTGTGTATCAACTGCATAGAGATGATACTGAAATCCAAAAGAGCGTATTAGTTTTCCAAGAGAAGCGGTGTAGATAGAGAATAGCAGAGGACCTAGGACTGAGCCTTGTTCTAGTCCAACTGGTAAAGGAAGCAGAGCGGTGGTGGATCCAGATAAATTAACACTGAAAGAGCGATTAGATAGGTAGGATAAAAATCAGGACAGAACAGTGTCTCGAAGACCTAGGGATTGTAGCGGTTGAATGAGGAGAGAGTGGAAAGATTTACAGAATCAAATTACAATAGTGTCATGAACTTGGCTTATAACCTGTTAGAATACTGTAAATTCAAGTTCTTTGCAAATGCCACATGGACACTCAGCCATATTCGGTGTATACAGGAATAACATAACAGCATAACACAGGAACAGGAAGAAGAAAACAGAGGGTCACAGGTACAACATTAACTCACATTGCATAGCAGCCATTTTCCCTCCCGTCAGTGATCAGTTATATTAACTATTAATATTTCAGATCCTGTGTAATATTTCTGCCTGTTGTAGCTCTAACAATTACTTCTTTTCTCCCTCTCCTTGTAATAGAGTATATAACTTATAGTATGTTCTGTGTATGTATTTCATGTAAACTAAGTAAAAGAGATCAGGAAAAAAAAGGAGAAAATTGTAAGTACTAGTTCATATTAGACAGACCGAAAAGAAACACTGTCTTGAATTTACCTGTTATCATTATGGAATAAATCCTCTATAGCAGACGACTACCAATTTGGAAAAGTTTCTAAGTGGCTAAACATGCACCACTAAATGAATGTGTGAATTTCCATAACATAATTGCTTTCACGCATAATAATTGATGAAATCCACAGAGAACCTACAGCAATTGAGAGATTGATAGAAAACAAAGCCTAACTATGGGGGATTTTGTCGATAATATATTCAGTCCTCTGAAATAACGAGGATGTGCAGCAGAGCAGTTATAGATTAAAAAGGGAAGCATTGGGAGGGGAACAAGTCAACATGGTCCCAGTTATATACAGTGATTGCTAAATGTTTAATTAATTACTCTTTTCTATAAGTTAGCAAGAAATAACAACATAAGATAAAGTCTCAAAAATATTTCACACTTCAAATCTTACAGAAGTTTTAAATCATGATTGGTGCTTGATTGCTACACAGTTATCAGTTATGAGGATCTGTTAATAATGGCTGGAAGAATGAGGAGGGGGGCACAATGGAAAATGAGCTAGAATTCAGCTAAATTAGGATGTTAATTAAAATTAAAACTTGCCCCTCATTGCACAGTGAGAATGGTTCAGTAAACTGTATCTATGAATGTAGAGATTATTATTTGAATTGTAGTGTCATCTCTTTAACAGTAGTAGTAATTAGTCAAGGGTCTAAGAATTACTTTGCTCTGACACGAGAATGAAATCTATAAGTGACAAGAATAGTTATTGGTGATAAGTTACTGCTGTCCAATTTTGTCTATGGTGATCCATCATAGTGCAATAGGCTCCCTAATCAGTGTAGCAAGTATTGACTAATACAGTATTTATTTTTTGCTAAAATGTTCTAGTTGAGCCCACAAAATATTGTACATTGAATACAGTCGAAAATATCAATATTAGTTACTATAATTAGAGATATTCAGGCTTGGTTCCTCGGAAACCGAACACACCTAAACTTAGGGGATCCTTTCACGCTTAGGGGGTACTTTCGCGCTTTTTCGGATTCCACAACATGGCAGAACTTCATCGTGACGTCGTCGGATCTTGAATCTCACGAGAATTGGAATCTATAAATACCGCCCTCCAAAGCGATCTAGCACCATTTGAGAGAGGAATACAGAAGGTGTAGCATAGAGTGTAGAGCAGTTGGGCAGGCAAAGTTAGAGAATTGAAAGAGGAGGGTGGTAGCAATGTTAAAGAAAGTAATCAGTGACATTCATGAGAGCTCCATAGCTCCAGTATTAAATCTCATTGCAGAAAAATACAAATACTATTGCTGCTGGCAGGGTTGGTGTAATTCTGCAGTCCAATTCTAATGTGTTATATAGTGTAACAAAAGGAGGCATTTAGCTGACAATATACAGAGAAAGCAGGGAAGTAGAGTAAAACATTTGTGCAGTAATGCACCTAGAGTGAAGACTTATGTATGAAAAGCAATAGTTTAAATTTGGTTAAACTTACATGATCTGAAATCCTTCCTCTCAGCAAACAGACAGGGCGTGTCTGGTTGTGCAAACAGAGGCAGTGATGGGTGTTTTCTTTTAAAGAGAAGGTGGGTGTGTCACCTGTCCATCAAGCTAAGGCTGGGGGAGGAGGATCATGTATAAAAGCTTCTTTGTTTCATTTGTTCAGGGAGACCAATGCTGGGTGAGCTGGCTGGTCCTGAGAGAGAGCTGGACTATGTATAGCTAGTGTTTAGGGTCTCCATGATTGCTGTACAAGTATACGGTGTCAAACATTTACCATCCTGACAATAAAGCACCATAAAAAGGAACCAACAAAATATAACTTAGTCCGGCACTGAAATGACTGCTCAGACTCAGTTCGGGGCGGACCTCGTCCTCTATGGCCGCTATATAGATGATTTGTTTTTTATTTGGAAAGGGGGAGAAGCACGAGCACAAGCTTTTGTTGATTACATGAATCAGAATGAATATCATCTTAAATTTACTCACAAATACCACGAAACAAACATGGAGTTTCTTGATCTGTCCCTAGTGGTTAAAGATGGTAATATTTCCACCTCCACTTTCTTTAAAAAGGTAGATTGTAATAATTATCTCCATTTCAAAAGTGCCCACTATCACAAATGGAAAAAGAATATACCAAAAGGACAGTTCATGCGTATACGTCGCAACTGTTCGGATAAAGATACCTACTTAGATCAGGCCAAGATATTATCCAAAAATTTCCTTGATAGAGGGTACCCTCCCCTACTGGTTAAACAAGCATTTGAAGAAGTAGAACTAATGAATAGAGGAACCCTGTTGAATACTAATGATGGGACTCTTGATCCTGAATTAAAAAAGACTGCAGGGGCTAAAAGTGATGAGAAAAGGGATCATAGTAGAGTCAACAAAAATAACGAAAATACAGAATGGGCTTTTATTTCTAAATATAATAAATCTTCTACAGCAATAAGAAAGATCTTATGCTCTAATTATTCAATACTAAAACAAGATCCGGTTTTGAAATCTATTTTACCAGAAAAATCAATAGTGGTTTTTAAGAAAGCAAATAATTTAAAAAATTTATTGGCACCAAGTTTTTTGAAAAGACATTCACAAATAAAAATAAAAAAGTCATGTGACAATTCTGGAAGTAGCGGTAGTCCTATGATGGAAACACAACTAAAATGGTTCGCCTCAGTTCCAGATGGTTCTTATAGATGTGGTGGAGCCCGCTGTATAACCTGTAAATATATTAGGAATAAGGAAATTTCAGTGGAAAACATAGAGTCAAAGAAAATGTATAATATACGGGGTTTTATCAACTGTAATTCTTCTTATGTAATTTACTTACTGAGGTGCAGTTGTAACCTATATTATGTAGGTCGTACGACAAGAAAACTTAAACTGCGTTTCAATGAGCATAGAAGAAATATTCTAAAGGGTTTGAGATCTCACAGTGTGTCGAGACATTTTTGTGATAAGCATGATAGTAATCCAGAAGGTCTCTCTATTACTGGTTTGGAGTGTGTTAAACCTACAGCAAGGGGAGGAGATAGATATAAAAAATTATGCAAACAGGAGGTATACTGGATTTATCTCTTAGACACATTGTACCCTGTAGGTCTAAATGAGTCTCTTGAACTTAATGATATTATATGAACGAGTTCTACCAGATAACTAGATGTCTGCCTATGTAGTGATCTCCCTTTTTCCTTTTTATTATTTTATTTATATATTTTTTATGCTCTATGTCTGCCTGATAGTAATGGTAGATTCTGGTTTCTATAATATATATTTTTTAAAAAATTCTATACCTTTCTCATTATAGTCAAATGTTTATTAAAATATGGATCTAGTAAATAGCAATTTTGCTAATGTCAATCTATTCTCACGTTAGAATGTTAGCTAA
Organism: Mixophyes fleayi; assembly: GCF_038048845.1. NCBI lineage: Eukaryota > Metazoa > Chordata > Amphibia > Anura > Limnodynastidae > Mixophyes > Mixophyes fleayi. Next base: position 141,644,112 of record NC_134405.1, on the reverse strand, counting down.
ATAGAATAAAATACATGTATATATATATATATATTTTCAAAAATGGTTGTGTGTGTAACTTGATAAATACTATGTATATATATGTATAATTATATGCATGTATATATGTGGAGGAACAACTAAGCACATGGATACTTGTATGTTTTTAAGAAGAAATGTTAAAACAACAAGAGAACATCACTACATATGAAAAATGTCCACTTGGAAATATGTGTAGAATTTTGTTTGGTTTGCTTTTTTATATATATATATATGCTTTTTCTAATGGATATAATACCCTCTACAAGTATAGGGATGAAACACTCATGCATGATTCACAAAGGGTTAATTTTTTACCAGGTGTTAATTGTTTGTAATTTGCTGTGGTCTTAAAAGACGACTGAAGTCAGTGTGGAAACTATCTCTGAGGAAATCGCCTATATGGGGATGAAACGCGTCAGTTGAACAGCAATTATTTTAACCATTCTTGTGGACTACAGTCTAGTGCCTATACCAGTGCATCTTTCTATCACCGTTCAACTTTATACTTTTGAAGAGTCCCGAGGAGTCCCGGAGGAGACGGGGACGCACTTCTATGACGTCGGTCACTAGCGAGACCACGCGCTAGTGTTTGGAGTTCATGTGGTGAGAACAAGAGCTATCCATAGAGCTCCGTATATTTTCTGCATCTAGAGGAGGAGGATCCATGTCGGTTACACAGTACATAGTACAGAATAAGGTACTGGTCCTATAATACATCGCCAGAATTGGTAAGAGACCTTTGTTACCTTTTGACATTTCGTATTGGATTTCATCAGTTATTCCGGAGTTGGACCTCCCAAATACATCACTTTATTCTCCATTTAAATTCCCTGACAGGGTTTGGAAATTCCGTGAAAAATATATCGCAATCTCTATAATATTAGAGTGGAACGGTTTTTATACAGTTGCTGGACTGGTACATATAATATCTGGTTAAACGTGTAGGTGCACCTACCTCGCAACCAATTGTTTTGGCACAGATTATAGTCCTCATTGGTTGTACCTATTATGGTTTTTTATATGTTAGAATAAACATTTTATAAATATATACTTTGTGCATGAGTGTTTTTGTTGCAGACTCGGACATACCACCGCATACCTTGGTTGTTTAACCATAAAAAGGAAGTTGTTGTTCGCGTGTGCTTCTGCAGTAGCGGGCTCTTGCCACAAGTGATGTTAGGAGTGGGATGCTCCGGGAAGCAAGTTTCCGCTACCCAACCCGCGCAGACGTCAACATGGAGGAAGTACTGAAAACCCTCGTGAATGTGGCCGCAGCGCAGCAACAGCAGCAAGCTCAGATGCTACGAGTTGCTGAAGCACAGGTGGAAAACACAAGGCTCTTAAGGGAAGAGTTAAGCCAGGTAAGGCATGACAGAAATGAACCAACTGGTCCTGTTCTCCTGAAAATGTCGCCAGGTGATGACATAGAAGCATATCTGGTGTCCTTTGAGAGACTTGCAAAAAGGGCAAAATGGCATCCTAAAGATTGGGCTGAGAGACTGGCGCCATATCTGACTGGTGAAGCTCAGCGAGCTTATATGGATCTAGATGAGGAATGGGCCTCTGATTATTTGTGCCTAAAGTCTGAGATATTGGCTCGCATTGGAGTTTCCGGGCCAGGCCGAGCCCAGCGCTATCACCAATGGCGCTGTAATAAAGAAAAACCGGTCAGAGCGCAAGTGGCAGAGCTTTCTAAAATTTTAAAGAAATGGCTGCAGCCTGAGGAGAATTCGCCTTCTCGGATTATTTAAGTTCTGGCGATAGATCACTGCATCTGGGGGCTGAACCGCTATTTGCAAAGGTGGGTGCTGCAATCAGACCCACAAACTTATGAAGAGCATGCCCCCGTGGTAGAAAGGTTTTGTGCGCTACAGCAAATGACTAAAGAACCTGCATTTGTGCCAAAGCCGCTACCATGCCAGAAGCCAGGTTTGACAATCCTTGCCACAGGGCCCAATGGCAAAACTGCTACGGACAGAGGGCCAGGTGCAAAGCTGTCTAATCTGAAGTGTTTTGAATGTGGTGAGCCAGGCCACTTTAAGGCAGAGTGTCCTAAACTACAGGAACCCATGGACTGTTCCGTGGCACATATTGGGCCTGCGTTTCCAAGCTGTTTTACCATGAGTCCCACATCAGGAAGTCCTTTTTTGTTCCGGGTGACTGTGCTAATCAACCAAAACCTTGTTCTGGCCTTGGTTGACTCAGGGAGTGAACTCACATTGGTTTCCAGCTCTGCCTTACCCGCAACCATAACTTCTCGGTTGCCCAAAGTGAAGGTTCTTTGCGTACATGGCACGACAGAGGAGTATGAAAGAACAATACTACCAGTCACACTCAAAGACAAAACTGTTATGGTGGTAGCTGCCACAGCACCTAAACTCCCATATCCACTCATTTTGAGGCGAGACTTCCCACTGTTTAATGATGTCCTCAGTGAGCAGGTCTGGCCGGACATGCCGGCAACTGATGCAACGGTCGGAAGCCCGGTCTTAAAGGAACCGCCTAAGAATCTACAGCATCTGGACATCGATGTTTGGGAACCGCCAAACCGGAATGCCATCCTGGGAGTCATAGCAGGAGTTCCACAAAAACATCCACCTGCGGGGAAACATGGACAGTCCAAACTAGCATTGGTCGGTGATGTCGCAGATGAGCCCACCCCGCCTGTCAATGAGTATACGGACTGGTCCGCAATACCAATTTTGTTTCCTCTGCAGGACTTTGCTCGAGACCAACTTAATGATGCCACTTTGTAACATGCCTTTAAAAGTGTGACTGAGGTAAATGGGGTAGCGAAAGCCGCCCAGCCTGCAGAAGGTATAGCATATTTTATTGTTAAAAATAATCTCCTGTATAGAGTTGCTACTGTACAGGGGGATAAAGTAGAACAATTAATGGTTCCTCAGGTCCATGTAACCCTAGTGTTAAAAGCAGCACATACACATGTCTGTGGGGGACGATAAAACACGGGAACGAGTTCTGCTTAGGTTTTACTGGCCCGGTGTACACATGGCAGTGAAAAGGTATTGCTGGTTCTGTCCCATTTGTCTGAGAACCTGTCCCAAACCCATGTACAGGGCACCTCTCATTCCGATACCAATAGTACAAGTTCCCTTTGAACGGATAGCTATGGACCTTGTGGGGCCACTGGAAAAATCCGCACGTGGGCACCAATATATACTAGTGGTGCTTGACTATGCAACCAGATATCCAGAGGCAATTCCCCTACGAAACATAAAATCCAGCACCATAGCTAAGGAACTTGTATTGATGTTTACACGATTGGGAATACCCAAAGAAATTCTCACAGATCAGGGTACTCCTTTCATGTCTAAACTGATGAAGGACATGTGTCAGTTGCTAGGGGTTACGGCGCTTCACACCTCTGTATACCATCCACAAACAGATGGTTTGGTGGAACGCTTTAACCGCACATTAAAGCACATGCTCAGGAAAGCAGTGGCTCAAGAGAAAAAAGATTGGGACACTCTTATTCCCTATTTGATGTTTGCCATCTGTGAGGTACCTCAAGCTTCAACAGGGTTTAGTCCCTTTGAGTTATTGTTTGGGAGACAGCCCAGGGGTATCTTGGATATGTTAAAAGAAGGGTGGGAGCAGCAAGGTCCCAGGGAGCCAAATCTGGTACAATTTGAGTCACAAATGTATGAGAGGCTAGGAAAGATAGGGCCCATTGTGCAGCAACATGTAAAAGAGGCTCAGGAACGGTAGAGAAAAAGTTATGATAAAAGTGCTGTTGTTCGATCTTTCAAGCCTGGGGACAAGGTCCTAGTCCTGGTTCCCACCCAGGAAAGCAAACTTTTTGCCCATTGGCAGGGTCCATATGAAGTTCTAGAGGCTGTCGGTCCTGTCAATTACAGAGTCCGCCAATTAGATAGGAGAAGGGAGGGGCAAATATATCATGTCAACCTCCTTAAACCTTGGCATGATGATGAAACCTCTCCTCAGGTAGTGAGTACTGCCATTGAAAAGTCTGAAGTGCCCATAGAGCCAGCTTTGTCCATTCAGCAGAGACAACAGACTGAAGAAATGGTTCGTCGGAACAGGGATGTCTTCTCTTCCATTCCTGGGCGCACTACCTTAATCGAACACGACATTGTCACTGCGCCAGGAGTCATTGTAAAGCAGAAGCCATATCGTATTCCAGAAGCCAGACGGGTGGACGTGAGAAAGGAGGTCGAGAAGATGCTCCAGTTAGATGTGATTGAAGAGTCCACAAGTGAATGGAATAGTCCCATTGTGCTTGTCCCGAAACCCAATGGGACAATTAGGTTCTGCAATGACTTTAGGCGCCTAAACAGTATGTCGCAGTTTGATGCCTATCCGATGCCACATGTGGATGAACTAGTGGAAAATCTTGCTGGTAGCAATTATTTAACAACCCTTGATCTAACAAAGGGTTATTGGCAAGTTCCCCTGACTTCCACGGCCAAGCCAAAGACTGCATTTTCCACCCCTGATGGTCTCTATCAATATAAAGTCCTACCCTTTGGGTTGCATGGGGCACCTGCCACCTTCCAAAGGGCCATGAATAAATTGCTACGACCTCACACAGCTTATGCAGCCGCTTACTTGGACGATATAGTGATTTATATCCCAGACTGGGGATCACATTTAGACAAAGTTGAGGCGGTCTTAGCTTCATTAAGGTCAGCAGGGTTAACAGCTAACCCAGAGAAATGTGCCATAGCCATGAGAGAAGCCAAATATCTGGGGTACATTGTTGGTCGAGGTTATGTAAAACCCCAGCTAGACAAAGTGGAAGCAGTCAAAAATAGGGCAAGACCAGAAAAAAAGTCGCAGTTAAGAACCTTTTTAGGCTTAGTAGGTTACTACAGACGGTTTGTAAGCCACTTCGCCACTAGAGCTGCTCCACTTACGGACATGTTAAAAAAAAGTTGTCCAGATAGATTAACCTGGTCTGATTCTGCAGAAACTGCCTGGTCTGATCTTCGGCTAGCTCTTTGTTCCTCCCCAGTTCTACAAGCACCGGATTTTACCCGGAGGTTCTTCCTCCAAACTGATGCTTCTGGTGTTCGTTTAGGTGCAGTTTTGTCACAGGAGAAGAATGGAGTAGAAAATCCTGTCCTGTACCTAAGTCGTAAGTTGCTTCCAAGGGAACAAAAATATGTCACTGTGGAGAAAGAATGTCTCGCCATAAAATGGGCTACAGAAGCTCTGCGCTATTATCTCCTAGGCAGAGAGTTCACCTTAATAACATACCATGCACCATTGAGATGGATGCAGAGCAACCGGGAGGTAAATGCCAAGGTTACCCGCTGGTTCTTGGCACTACAACCTTTCAAGTTCTCAGTAGAACATAGACCTGGGATTCTGCACAAGAATGCAGATGCATTGTCACGAAAATATGCGCTCCTCGTGAAGTCCGACTTGGAGACGCTAGGGGGAGGGATATGTAACAAAAAGAGGCATTTAGCTGGCAATATACAGAGAAAGCAGGGAAGTAGAGTAAAACATTTGTGCAGTAATGCACCTAGAGTGAAGACTTATGTATGAAAAGCAATAGTTTAAATTTGGTTAAACTTACATGATCTGAAATCCTTCCTCTCAGCAAACAGACAGGGCGTGTCTGGTTGTGCAAACAGAGGCAGTGATGGGTGTTTTCTTTTAGAGAGAAGGTGGGTGTGTCACCTGTCCATCAAGCTAAGGCTGGGGGAGGAGTATCATGTATAAAAGCTTGTTTGTTTCATTTGGTCAGGGAGCTAGTGTTTAGGGTCTCCATGATTGCTGTACAAGTATACGGTGTCAAACACCATCCTGACAATAAAGCACCATAAAAAGGAAGTTGTTGTTCGCGTGTGCTTCTGCAGTAGCGGGCTCTTGCCACAATAGGTAACACACAAAAAGGTGAGCTGCATTAGTAATTCTCATTGCATAAAAATAAAAAAACTAGTGCTGTCAGGGTTGGTGTAATTCTGCATTAAAATTCTATAGTGTTATATAGGTAACACAAAAAAGAGAGCTGCGTTGCTAATTGTCATTGCTGAAATACAAATACTAGTCCTTGCAGGCTTTTCTTCTGAATTTGCAGGCAAATTCAGAAGTGCTAGATAGGTAACAGACAAAGAGGAGTGCTCCATTGCTAAGAGTCATTGCTGAAATGCAAATAGGAGGGCTAGCAGGCTTGTCTTCTGAATTTGCAGCCAAATTCTACTGCGTTATATAGGAAACACACAAAGACGAGTGCTCCATTGCTAAGAGGCATTGCTGAAATAGAAATAGGACGGCTAGCAGGCTTGTTTTCTGAATTTGCAGGCAAATTCTACTGCGTTATATAGGTAACAGAAAAGAGAAGTACTCCATTGCTGAGAGTCATTGCTGAAATAGAAATTATAGGGCTGGCTGGCTTGGTCTAAATCTGCAGTTACATTTTACTGTACCATAGCTCACTCAGAAACAGGATATATGGCAGGGATCAGTGCTGAAACAGAAATTATAATAATAGGGCTGTCAGTGTTCTTCAAAGTCTCCAGTGACATTGTATTGTGCCATACATCATACAGAAACAGAAGGGGTGACATTGTTGTTGTTGTCACTCCCCAGTCTCAGTCATGATGATACTAATCCCTCTACCTCATGTGCTAAAGCCTATGTTCAAGTGCATAGTGGTTTTAAGTCAGGGAAACAAACATGTAAATAAAAAGCTTGTACCTTTTTAAAGAAAAAAAAGCCTTTCTAAAAAGGTGAAAGTTTACTGTAGAAAACAATTGCCAAGATACCATTCTACCTAAAATATTACCAGACATACCAGCATCAGGTAGCTCCTTTCTCTTAGCTAGATTTCAGCACCTGCAATCTACACTGTCATCATATTCACCCTCATTATTGTGTATATCTTTCCGCAACCAATACTAATTCATCCCCGCTGGAATCCACCATCACAGAAGTTTGTGTACTTTGATGTAATTGCCGATAATGGTCTTCCTCATGGAATTTGTAGTTAATTTTATGGCAGAGCTGTCACGATTTTTGGACAATTCTTTTAGAGCAGAGCAAATGGCGTGCTGACTCATCTGGGTGTCTTGGGAAAGCTCAATTTTTCCGAGAAGCAGTTGCCAGAGAAACTGGAGGAGACGTCATTACAAGATGTTTATAGCTCTTGGATCCTGGCAAAGCAAATTAAGTCCTAGATCTAAAATTACAATATAGTTAGCGGATTTGCTTAGTTTAATTTCATCCTTCAATTTCTCTAGCTGCTTCTCAAAAAGTATAATTAAGGCAATCACTCAAACTAACCGTGTCTGCAATCTCTTCACAGGTGACTACTTCGCTGGACTTAAGTACATTTACCCTCAAATTCTAGTCTTCTTGCAGCTGCTGCATTCTCCTACATGCTGTTGCAGAATCCCGAAAATGACCCTAAATTTTTTGGGACACAGACAGCGTCTCCTGCATGTCATTGTCATTTTTAAAAAAGTTCTGTAACACCAAGTTAATTGTGTAAGCAAAACAGGAAATGTGATGGAATTCCCCCCACTGTAATGCTCTAACTATATTGGTGGCCATATCAGAAATCACATATTCTCAAGAGAGTCCAAGCAGGATTAGCCATGTTGCAATGACATCCCTTACTTTTGTAACAGATTGTCAGCTGTATGCCTCTTAGTGAAGCCGCTGATATAGCTACTTCTGGAAAATATGACGTACTTGGGCATATGCTGCTGCTGTTCCTGCTGGTGAAGGCGAATCACCAGCCAGTGGGCTGTCACAGTCATATAATCTTTAGTTTACCGAGTTCCGCTTGTCCCCATATCTGTGGTTAAGTGCACAGTGGGTAGAATGACATTTTGTAGCCCAATAATTACTTTTTTACGAACTTTCTGGTAGAGGTGAGGAATAGCTTTTCTAGTAAAATGGTGTCGTGATGGAATTTGGTAATAGGGACAGAAGACCTCAAGTAACTGTCTAAAACCAGCTGCATTAATAGTGAATATTGGACGCAGATCTAATACTAGCATAGTTGCCATTGCGTCTGTGATCCGCTTTGGGACTGGGTGACAGCTTTCTTACTTTCTCTAGCAAAGGATTGTTTAACATTCAATTGTTGTAAACTACTAGTAGTATTCTTCTAGGTTGAAGATCGACCCCTAGCAGCAGCGGCAGCAGCGGGACTGACACTCAATAATTCTTCAGAGGAATCATGACTAGTGGAGGAGTCATTTAGCCTTAGCAACTTGGATACAGGACTAACTCCCATCACTTGTGAGGATATTGATAATGAAGGTGTGTAGATTGCAGATGCTGGGATCTAGCTGAGAGAAGAGAGGTAGATGCTGGAGTGCTTGTTGTTATTTTTTTAACATAAGTTTCTGCTTTTCCCAACAGCTTTCCATGAACTCGCTTCAAATGCCGTAACATGGATGAGGATCCTAGATAGTTAAGGTGCCTACCTCTACTGAGTGTGGCTTTACAATCGCTGCAAATGGCTAGACAACTGTTGTCAGGATTTGTGTAAAAATAATTGTACACATAAGAGGTGGATTTTTGGTCTTAGGCCCAGCCATGACAATGGCCTTTTTCTTATCACTGGCAAGAATGCTGCAATCTTTGTTTGAAAGTGTATGAAAATAATATTGTGACCTGTGAGGTGGTCAAAATTGACTGCAAATTACTTTAAATTAGTGTTAGTGAGGTTAATAGTAATGTAGGATTCAAAAAAGAGCAAAATTAAGTGATTTTAGCATATTTTAGCAATTTGTCTAAAAAAATACAGATCCAAAACCAAAACCAAAACACATGAGGGTGGTTTTGCCAAAACCAAATTCAAAACTAAAACATAGGTGTCAGAATATGACCTCTTTGGAGTGGTGTCAGTTTTGATTTATTAATACATATTATGTAATAATATATAAGTATGCCAAAAACTTAATGACCAGTGTGAGCTGTTACACAAGCTACAAGTGCAATTAGCACTGTAGCTGGCACCTCTGAATTTCAAAGTTAGCTATAGTAAAGGTGAGAAATTTTGCCCTGGATATTAAGCTGATTGGCTTCTCCTTCTTCTGCTGCTAGTTTCCCTTAATGTTTATTTCCCATTCACAGTTTCCTTCAAAAATCTGGCTCTGTCATTGAGACCATGGAATGTGAATTACATTCAGTTATAATAAGGGAAGAACTAATCCAGAATTCATCGGGCTCTAGACAGAGGTCATGGGCATGGACAGAAATACATTTCTGTAGTTGAGGAGAGAGGAGTTTCTAGGAAAATAATATCCTGAATTTTAGTACCGGAGAAACACAGCAAATTGCAGGCATTATCTCCCTAACTGATAATCCTTTAATTTAAACATTCCATGATTTTCTGTTTACACAGATAGTTCCCATGATATGTAATTTACACTTCTCTATTACTATTATTATTATCATCTTTTATTTATATATTACATAGCTCTGTACATTGAATGGTTCATGATACAAACAAATGACATACAATAATAACATGAAACAGAAGATAAAGATGAACCTGTCTAAATGATCTTACAATCTAAGAAGCATGGTATACACTTGATTCAAAAGGTTGCCGGGTAACAATTGTAACTGTTGTAGGTGATACATTTTCATGGATTTGTGCAAGATTCCTGCTACAGGCTGTTGATAATAACTGGTACAGAGTAGTTACTGGCTCTGGACAGTTATCGATTACAGGCACTGTGCTAGTTTCTGGCACCAGGCAATTGGTGATTACAGGCACTGTGCTAGTTTCTGGCACCAGGTAGTTGGTGATTACAGGTGCTGTACTAGTTTATAGCTCCAGGCAATTGGTGATTACAGGCACTTTTCTAGTTTATAGCTCCTGGCAGTTTGTATTTGCAGGCACTACTAATTTCTGGCCTCAGGCAGTGGGTAATTCAGGCATTGTGCTAGTTCCTGGACCCATGCAATTGCAGACCACAGTCAGTGTTCTAGGTCCTGGCTCTGGGCAGTTGGTGGATAAATGCACCGTTTTAGTTTCTGGCTCTGGATAGTTAGTGACTACAGGTACTGTACTAGTTCAGGGCCCCATGGAGTTGCTGACCACAGGCACTGTGCTAGTTTCTGGCTCTGGCTCCCGGAAGTTGGTGATTACAGGCACTGTGCTAGTTCCAGGTCCCAGGCAGTTGGTAATCACAAGCAATGTGCTACTTCCTGTCTCCAGGCAGTTGGGATTACTGCCACTGCTAGCTCCTGGCACTGGGCAGTTGGCTTTCACTGGCACTGTGGTAGAAGTTTGAACTTTGATATGTTGTTTTCAGTATTGCACAGTGCCCCTCTTGAAATGTTATTACTTCTCCATACATTAAGACATACTTCTAGTTTGTGGAAGCGTGTCGAAGTCATTGGTTGCACATGCTCACCTCATTGTTCCCAACCAAATTAGACATAACTGCATCTTTCTATTAATGGCATCGATGAGTTCCAAAATGTTGCCATTGAAACTTAAAATTAAAGTGATCATTCATAAGAGGCACTATAAACAAAACAGCAGACAAAAGAAAGAGAGTGGGGGTAAAGGTAACTACAGCAAATAGCAAAAAATAATAAAAATACACTGACTGTTAATCTACCTTGGTTTTCTATTTGTTAAAGCATCATTGATACATGTAGAAAAGGAAAGGCAGTTCTGTCATGGGGCTTTAATCTTCTTTTCAAATTGACACCATGGGGTAAATGTATGATACTCCGGTTTCTTCAACTCCCGCGAGTTCGGCGAGATGACAGCTAAAATTTAAAGCGGTGCTGCCTTGTAAAGGGAAACTTGCCTTTACAAGGCAGCGCCGTTTTAAATTTTAGCTGTCATCTGGCCGAACTCGCTGGAGTTGAAGAAACCGGAGTATCATACATTTATCCCCATGTTTAGTGTCCTGAAAGATAAAAAAAAGTATGTGTAAACATTTGAGAAGCTATAAATAGTACTTTCTTTGCACAGAAAATATAAGTTTTGACACTCCAGTATTAATAATGTTAGCATTAAAATAGTAGATGTTTACTAATTACAATAAACTATTTATTTGTTTTGTTTAATTTTTTTAAGATTTTCAACCTTAACTTTACTTATTTTAGTGTTTTTATGTGTTTTATGCACAACCATGAACACCTATAAACACCATTAAAAATGAGAAAGAAAAATATGCCATCATTCTATTGTGAAAATGAAGAGTGAAATTTAATAGAAAGCCTCACTTCACAGGACCTGATGTGGAGCACAATTAGCTCTGTACTTTACCTTCTCTGAGCAGAAAGACATAGGAATGAAGGCAATAAAAACTTCAGTTAGTATTTAGATGACATCGCTGTTAACATATTAATTATGGGACAATATTTTTTACTGTTTAAATTGTTTACTGTACATCACTGATATACAAGGTGAATATAATCGGGTAGGTTACCCTAGAATTCAATCTGAAGTTTTCTCTCTGTGGAATGTTTTGGTGAGACCCTGTAATGACTGGCTAAGTCTTTGTCTTAGTTAATATGCCATGTGCTTACTGCATTATGTCAGAATGTTTATGCCTAGATCAGAAACACTTTACACAAATATAAATGTAACAGTACCAGCATAAATTGCTCAATCCTCTGCAACCATTATAAGTATCCATGTGTTAGCCATGAGCTGTAGTTTACCTCTTGGAGTAGGTAAACTAGGACATGTAAATTAACACAATAGGTCTTCAAACTATTACTATTTACAGTGTATATTCAAGGATATATAGTCTGCTACAAGGGCAACTTGACCCATATTACACTGGATATAACAGTGCTGCCACTTCTAAAAGGCCTTGGTTTGGGTTGGGTATGTTATACCGACTACCACAAACCCGATAACATTTACCCTGACAAGTTTTGCCCAACCATCTGTTTCCCGACACATTTGTAATCCCGAATGTTTATTTAAGTGGTTTGTAAGAATTCCAATCAGATAACATGTCGGCAGCTGTAAATGATGTCACTTTTAAAGGTGACAGTATTATTTCTGGTATTAAAGGGATAATTTAAGTGACATCATTTACAGATGCCAGCATGTTATCTGATCAGAATTCTTGCAAATCAGTTTAATAAACAGTCGGGTTTACAACCGTGTAGGGAAATAGACGGTAGTGTAATCCTTGTCGGGGTAAGTGTTATCGCGTTTGTAGTAGTCAGTGTAATGACTATTGCCGCTATGTTTTGCACCTAGATGGTTTCCCCAGAGTACTCAGGGCACACCTACCCTATACATTCTTGAGATGCATAGGCAAACTAGAAGTATGTGTTGGTGTGCGGAGAGGTGGAAAAGTTTCAAAGTGACTGTCTGAAAAAAATGGACCCCCTCTGGATTATACAGCAGGTGGGGACCAAAGAAGAGGAGAGGAGCGGTGTCCATAGCGTTGTCTGAGCCCTACAACCGCGACACCTGTATTCTACTCATGGTGCCTATTTCCACTTACCTTCTCTCAGAGCAGCCGAAGTCCTCTGCTGAAACGCGGCTCTGCATTCGCCCAGTCTGCTGACCACTGCGGCAGTGCCAGGAAGTTGATTTTGCTGTCTGCTGCTCTCACTGCCGGACAACACCTACCGGTTAGTGACTTTCCCTGCACTGTTCACTAGGAAGCTGGATACGACCACCTTGCAAAAGCTATACAGACACAGTGATTCCCTCCACCCCCACCCTCTCTGCTGGGGACCTGGACAGTTTATTTTACAGCTGCAGAGCTCCTGTCTGTCACATCCTTTAGTGTCTGATCTCAGATATCTGCCTTGGTCCTTATTTTTGCTGCACTACCTGCTGTGCTGTCCATGGACATACTGGAAATATAACCTGCACGACAGTGTGACTCCTGTACAGACCCCCCTATTGCTTGCCTCACTTCCTGTTTATGGGCTCATCAACCACCTATATAACCCTCAGTTATACTGTGGACATTTACCTCCAGTAGCCCTGTTACCTGCTGGTTCCAAAGATCACCACTAGAGGGAGCTCCAATACCAAGCTACTCTTTCAACCTATTATACTCTTTCTATAGCTTAAGTGCAATCTTTCATAGGGTGGTGGGTCTTTGCACTCCCTCTGCCACACCTGTGCCTTTTCACCAAGGGTAGTCCCATGCTATCTCTCTGATGCTCACATGTCACAGATTAGCAGGCATGGCTATGCTGCTCTACTCATACCTGGATGACAGCTTAATTATGTTGTGAAGCTTTAACCTGTCCTGTGCGTGGACCACTCACTATTGGAACATCCTTAGCTAGTCAAACTTGCTGTGCTCACCACTAATCTCCATCTGCTCTGCAAGTAGTATGCCTAAGAATCAGAAGCCAGGATCCAAATCACTTACCTTACTCTGAGCCACTCTACCTCTTCACCTTCTATACCTGGTAGTGACTCTGAAAAGGACTCCACAGTGAATGATCCATCTGCTCACTCCACTAAAGCAGACATTGCCACTCTCCTCTCTTAAATATCTCAGAGTCTGTTGAAGGACCACAACTTGAGGACTATCTTCTCTGTCTTTTATGTATGCTGGCCCCCTCCATCTCCGATGACCTGTTTCTGTTAGACAGAGCTCATCAGGCACTGCGCCCCCAATCGCAGGACGCTGACTATCCTCCTACACTATTATAAGTCAAAAGAACCAATTCTCCGTGAGGCTAGAAAACAACTTGAGATCTCAATAGATGGGGTTATGGTCCGTTTATTCCAAGATCTGGCCCCTTCTACTTTGCTCAAACGGCGAGAGTTGAAAGGTGCAACTCAAGCTCTCAGGGATCACAACATAAAATACAAAATTGCCCGCATTCGGCCATTCCTCACCCAGGATGCCATCTCTCGTCCACTCTTTGATTATCTCCCACTTGGACTACTACAACCTTCTCCTTATTGGCCTCCCCCTCTCTCATCTCGCTCCTCTTAGATCTGTACTTAACTCCGCTGCTAGGCTTATTTTCCTCTCTTGCCGTTCCACCTCTGTCTCCCCACTCTACCAAGCCCTTCACTGGCTCCCCTTCTCCTACAGAATACTTTTCAAGCTCCTAACTCTGACTTACAAGGTCTTTGCCAACTCCACTGCTCCCTACATCTCTAACCTTATCTCTATTCACACTCCCTCCCGCCCACTGCGATCGTCCAACGATCGTCGCCTCTCTTCCACTCTGATTACCTCCTCTCACGCACGTATTCAAGACTTTTCCCGCGCCGCTCCCCTCCATTGGAATAAGCTCCCCCGCTCCATCAGAACTTCCCCTAATCTGTCCTCTTTCAAACGAACATTAAAAACCCACCATTTCTTAAAAGCCTTCCAGTCTCATGCCTAACCTCCCACCTACCTCTCTCTCTCATCCCTTCTTCCCTTCACCCCCTTCCTCGACTCTCTCTCCGTTTCTCCTGTCTCTCCGTCTCATTCATATGTCTGACTTCCCCTCCCTTTAGATTGTACGCTCCTTTGAGCAGGGCTCTCCTACATCCTGTTTCCTTCACTTTTAACTGCACTCTCCAGCTACTCAGCACACCTCCTCTCGGTCCCTCTGCCCTCTGTCTCCTCTCACTTTTCTCCGCTCCATTCAGTGGCTCTTAACCTGTCATCCGTGCCCACCCTCTAGGGCACAAGCTAACTGCCTGTACTGACTTTTCCCCTCCCTCTCTTTCTAGCTGTGCCTGAGCCCCCAGAGTTATAGTGCTTACTGTTACTAGTACTGTGCTGTTTCACCTTGTACTGTGCCATTGTTTGTCCTTGTACGGCGCTACGGATACTTTGTGGTGCCCTATAAATAAAAATCAATAATAATAATAATGGGGATTCCCTTTTGCTCTCCAGGTTCAGAGAGAGGGCAGAATACTGTCTGCTAAGACCCTGGAAGAGGCTTGCTCCATGCTTTAGAAACTGAATCTCCCACTGCCTGTCTCACTTCCATCAGTGTTTCTCCATGAACATAGTGCAACCCCTCTACCACAAAGAGCTCAGAGACAAGTGTGGAACTCCGCCTAAACCAGAGAGGCCAATACCTTTGTAACCTAAAGGGTTGCCAACGGATCCAACTGGGCTTTATCTACCCCCCTTTAGACCTCCTGTTACCATCAACATGAGTGCCTTCAAGTTTGCACGATTCCTGGAACTCAATGTTTGTAATGTTCTAGTTTGTGTATTTTGTTTAAACTCTGCAGGTTTCTTGCTTGTCTAGGATCTCATTATCTCATCCCAACGACTGTCAGAAGCTGCATTTTTCTTTCTGGGCTCCAGGCTCTCTAGGACTTACTCCCCATGTGTACTCTGTTTACTCATCTGTAGATAAGTTTGTTAGTCTTTCCTGTTTTCATGTCTGCACCACACACCATGCTTTCTCTAGTTTGGTTTTGTTGGTTTTCATATTGTTACACATTGTCTTGATGTTGCAATATCTCATTATATATTAGCTTACTATATTGGTCCTACCAAGCACCAAGGATCTCTGAGCTTCACATCCTACACTCTCTTATCTGGCAGATGCCAGAGCCATCCACCCCCCTCTGGTCTTTAGGACCAGCTTAAGGCACCTTCGGCTTTTTGGACAAAGGAAATTGGCAACTCAGCGCTAAACTGGTATCTCGCAATATTATTGTAAACGTGATGGGTTGGCTGCTAGTGTGAACAAAAATTGCTTTATTAGTGGATACAGGGGGTATACAGGGGGCTATGTGAAATCTTCTCCCCGCTCAGCCTGAACAATTCAGTGCACTGGTATTTGGTAGAAGTAAGATCGATGTGATAGAGGAGTAGTTTTCTAATGCGTTTCCTCCGCACCAAGCAGGCTCCATCCCCCGCTCGCCAGACCTAAACCTGCCACGTCAGCAATAACAGCTGGGACTACAAAGTTCACCTTATGCGCATACGAGCGCACTACTGGATACACCGCATCCACATCCTCCAAAGCTCAGACGAATGCTGCCACCCATGCACCAGGGGAGGTAAGGATGTTAAAGGTATTCAAGCTTCCAAAGTTTGTGAATTGAACGAGCAAGTCCCATCTCTATCTCTATTGGAACATTTAGATCATATATTTAGTTTTGAAACTGACATTCTCCATATGCAAGTAGTAACCTTGTGTGTATCTTTACCATTTTGACTTCCTACAATTTCATTACTAGTGAGCGTGGTTCACAGTTCCTAAGTTGTAATAGAACCCAGGCACAGGATATAAGTATGCCCTATTGACTCTCTTTTTGATTGGACCTTTCATTGACTGAGGATCTATGTGTTCCTTTTGCCAATCTAGGCTGTATGTTGCATTTTTATTTGTTTATGTGGTATTATTCTGGCCAGAACAGTTGTTACTTTGCCTGTATGCACTAATAAAGAAATTTTTGTTCACACTACCAGCTAACCCACCACATTTACACTAATATTGCGAGATACCAGTTTAGCGCAGAGTTACCAATTTCCTTTGTCTGTATTTGTATAGGAATAGAGTCAACTATACCTTTCTCTTGCAGCTTTTTTTTTTCACAGAGAGCACAGTTAACCAATCCACCTGTTACCTACAGCTTTTTGGCCGTCTCTTTTCCCGGGTCCGACTTCTCGGGCTACTCATTTACGTGACCCTGGCCTCTCTTTCCCTGCCCCGTCCTACCCCTCCTTAACCCACAGCTTAAATCGCAAATAGACACAGAAATCCGTGACTACTACAGAAATAACGTTGATCCCTCCATTTCACCCATGCTTCTCTGGGATGCCCACAGGGCAGTGATTCATGGCAGCTTGATCAGAGCGGCTGTATATGCTACAAAAATGCGGACTCAGAAATTTCTGGAGGTCTCTAGACGTGTAGCTAGCTTAGATAGACCTTATATAGCCTATGGCTTGCCAGACGACTATGCTAAACTGGTGGGAGCGAGACGGGAATTAAATCTTTTACTTTCTACAAGAGCAGAAAACTCTCTCAAATGCCTGAACCAAACTTTTTATGAAAAAGACAATAAGGTGGACAGACTACTGGTTTCTAGGCTACGTTCTAAACTCTCCCAGAGCAATGTATTCCATATTAAACCCCACTTGGGCAGCTTCACGCAGGACCCTAGCAAGATAACAGAGGAGTTTAGAGGTTTTTATAACAAGCTATATAATATTTCACAATCTATCGGTTCCTCTTCATATACATGAGAGGCCTCCGCACATTTTCTTTTCCAGTGCCACCTACCCAGACTACTGCTGGCTGCACTTGAACAACTAGGGGTGGATTTTACAATTCATTAAATATCTGATGTCATTAAAAACCTGAAATCGAACAAGGAACCAGGCCTAGACGGTTTCACGGCTATATATTTTAAGACATTCAGTAGGATTCTTTCGTCTTATCTTGTTGACATGTTCAATAGTGTGTTAAAGTGAGGCTCCTTTTCCAAAGAAGCCCTCGAGTCCCGTATTATTGTTATTCGAAAGGAGGGCAAAGACCCATCGGACTGTGCCCATTACAGGCCCATTTCACTTTTGAACACAGATGTGTAGTTCTATGCGAAGGTTCTTGCTGACCACCTCAATACTGTGCTAACACACCTGATCCACAAAGATCAAGTGAGCTTTATTTTGCATTTATTCTGCCAGGAGCGGGATAAAACCAGAAGGACAGTCAGCCTCATTCACCATATCAACTCTACTAAGACCCCGGTCGTAATGCTCTCTCTGGACGCAGAAAAGGTCTTTGACCGAATTAGCTGGTCCTTTATGCTGGAAACTCTTCAGCAATTTGGGTTTGATGGCACCTTTCTTCAAAGTATCCAAGCCTTATATACTCACCCTTCTGCTAGGGTTTCGGTGAATGGTGGGCTCTCCTCCCCGATCTCTATCACTACCGGCACATGACAGGGGTGCCCTCTTTTCCCTCTGATTTTTTACCCTTGTGATCGAGCCCCTGGCGGGCAAAAGTCATTCCTCCCCAGATATCATAGGCATCACTGCTTGCTTCAATGAAAATAAACTTAACCTTTTCGCAGATGGCATCCTCCTCACATTAAGCTCCTCCCACACCTCTTTGCCAAATATGTTTGCTACCCTCTCTGCATATGATTCCATCTAAGGGTATAAGAGAAGCCTTTACAAGCCCTCCTCAGCCCTGGGTCTCCTCAAAAGTAACTTCAGCTTCTCCTGGCGACAGTTTAAGCTAAAATACCTAAGTGTCTTCATTACCTCCCAATATTATACTCTTTATGCTGAAAATTTCCCTGCCATAATAAAGACAATTACGATAGATCTGCTCAGGTGGTAAAAATTGATAACCTCCTGGCTGGGTAGGATAGTCGCCCTTAAAATGAATATCTTGCCCCGCTTGCTTTATCTCTTCCAGACTCTCCAGCATAACTCAATAAGAAAACCCATAAATTCTCCCAAATCTGTGGTGACTGGTTTATTTAAAATGGTCCCTCATGTCCCAATCCATCATCTGACCAAACTCAGAATATCTCAACCCTCTTTTTGTGAACAGTTCTGTCTAAGGTGCTCTGCTTGGTCTGCCCTTTACTCGCTGGGGGCCCCAGACCTGGTCTCGATCCCCCCACCCAACTCCTCCTCTTTCCCTTCCTACCACTACCTTCACTACAGTATACAGCACCAAAATCCCCAACATATTTTTAAAGTTCATTGATTTAACATTGCAAAATTCTTTCACCTGTTTATGTTTTATAACTGCCCCACATGGACTTGTTCGTTATACTTCGGTTTCCAATTCACAAAGTAACTTGATTCTGCCCTCTTGGGACACTGTTGTATTTTGTTTATTATGTGCCAAAATTTATAAATAAAAGTGTTAAGAAAAATAAATAGGTAAAATAATGTCATTTTGAGCTGTTTTTGCTGCTGTTACTATTTATAGCATTTACCTTCATTTCCAGTCTATTTTCTAATGATCCGTTCACAGTGGTCCCAATTTTTAACCAATTTTGGCCAACGTCTGCAGCGATCTGGCTTGCTAAAATTAGTGTCAGAGCAGTGGCACAAATATATCACACAAATACATGGCAGTTTAATAAAAAATACAAGCCCTAGACTAGGGGACATAATATATGATCTGGCAGCCTTGCAAAAAAAGCACTTTAGAAATCATACGTACCCTCATTAATCTTCCGAGGTGAGATTCAGGAACATGCATTATGTCTTTTAGAAATCAAGTAGGCAAAAATTGACAGAGAAGAGTAAAGATTTAGCAAAGTATATAGATAGCCAATTGTAAAATGTAACGTAATTTGATGGCGCTATATAAATAAATTTACATGATCAACGAAGGTGAAGTGCACCCATCATAAAAGACCTCAAAGACTAAGCATACAATAAATTTGAAATGCAAGAGAGCATCCATCATAGACACTTGCAACATGTTACAAAACAGACAGCGTTCATTGGATGGACAGTGATTGAAATAATATAGTTAATTAATACAGACATTGAGAAAATTAAATAAACAAAGGTGGCCTGCACCTTCATCTAATTATTTATCATTGGGTAGAGTATTCACAGGAAGCCCACAGTAGAGCTTTCAAACAACTTGTATTACTACTTTTACTAAAATGTTTTTTTATGGTATGAGTAAGGTAGATGAAACTGAAAAGAAATTAGTATGTGCCGTAATGCTGCCCTCATGAATCAATCAAGAGGACTCGTCACTTGTATATATTTGCAAGTATATAAATATGTCATGTACAATATTTATCATGTATATTAATATGGAGTGTATATAAATATGAAATGTATAAATAATACATATACAGATTTAGAGAAGTAGATAGAGACCCAATTGTAAAGTGTTGCATTGATGGCAGAAAATGGGCACACACCCCATGTTAACATAGCTGTCATGGCTTTAGTGATTTGCTGTGCAACAGGATGCTAACTGTTATACTTGCTTTGTATTTGTGTAAAATACTTACGCAACTTGCTCCCCTTCTGTATAGATTCAAAGCAGTAGCTGTTGCATACAAGGATATTTCTTGGGAATCATGGATTGCATTAGGGGAGTTTTTAGGAGAGTTATTTTGAATTTCATAATTGGATACTGGACTAGTACATACTAATAATGAGGAGGATGATGATGAAGGTCTTGACTGTGAGGATTGCAAAAGTCTATCTATCTATTCGGCTGGTAGATGGTGCTGGACTGCTTGTTACTATTAGAGATGCTCACTGACCCCCGTGTTTTGGTTTTGGTTTTGGATCTGGATTACCTTCGTGTTTTGGTTTCAGTTTTGCAAAACCGCCATTGCGTGTTTTGGTTTTCTATGGTTTTGTTTTGCTATTTTGTTAAAAAATCACTTTTTTTGGGCATAAAGTAACCAAATTTAGTGGCACCTGTTTCTTGGATAAGTAAGGTAATTCTAAAGTTAATAAATTCGGAAGAAAACAGTTTAATCCCTGGTAGGCCGTCCTTAATTCTGCACACGAACCTGATTGTCTTCCTCTCCATCTTAGCCTATTGGCAATGCAGCCATCGTCTTTGGGTGTACACTTCTAGTTAAAGTTCTAAAGAAATGGACAAAGGCAGTTTGGTTTCTGTCTGCATCAGCCCCCCCCCCCCCCCCCCCCCCATCCACTTGTAGTAAAATAGTACAAAAGCAGCCTGCATAGACTGTAGAGCTAGAAATTCGAATATACAAAGGAATGGACAAAGGCAGTTTGGTATCTGTCTGCATCAGCCCCCCCTCCCCATCCTCTTGTAGTAAAATAGAAAAAAAGTAGCCTGCATAGACTGTAGGACTAGAAATTCGAATACACAAAGATATGGACAAAGGCAGTTTGGTATCTGTCTGCATCATAATCATCAACATCCTCATTAGCGCCCTCGTCGCCTACACAAATCTCCCCCTCATCCTCTTCTATTTCCAAAGTGTCATCCTAAGTTTGTGTATCACTGGCCACACTCGGGCTGTTCAGGCACACATCAGCAGAACTGCTGAAAGGGTTCCTCTTTATGCGTACACTAACAGAATGCTCCCGATTAGACATCCCACTGTTGGATGGACGCTCCACAGGGATTGGTGTCATTTGTGATTCAGAGCAAACATTATCCTCTAATGCCTTACTGTTATCTTGCAGCTTGGCTTTGACGCGTAACAGTAGTTGTTCACCACTTGTAGGCTCCGTAACATTTTTGGATCTGCCACTAATAGACAAAGGTGAAGGCCTCATTCTCTCTTTGCCACTGCGTGTGTAGAATGGCATGTCGGCAATTTTTTTTTATTAGCACTTAACTTTTCCTCAGTTACACTTCTTTTGCGCTTCAACACGGTAAAAAAAAAATTGGTGTATTTTTTTGACTGATTTCAAAAGACTGTGTAGTTTGACATCGCTGTCACTCACCAGACTGTGAGTGCTTCTTCCCGTGTGTTTAGGAACCGTGGCCGTCCACCATCCTGAGGGTCTGCGCATGCGCAGCCCTTTCAAAACCTTCAGTACCTGTCCCTTTACTTAATTGGCTGATCAGGCAACACTCCCTATTTAAAGCACCTGCTGTCCATACCTCGTTGCCTGATCTTGGAGTCTCATTCCCCTTGAGCCTCTGAAGGTGTTCCTGTGTTTCCTCGTGTTTTCAGCGCTGCTGATTCCTGTGGTTTCCAGACCACTTCTACTCCTGTGGTTTCCAGACCACTTCAACTCTCCTGTGTTTCATCGTGACTGTTAGCTGATTCCTATCCGCTGCCTCCGTGCACTACAGTCCTCAGACCACTTCAACTCTCCTGTGTTTCATCGTGACTGTTAGCTGATTCCTATCCGCTGCCTCCGTGCACTACAGTCTTCAGACCACTTCAACTCACCTGTGTTTCATCGTGACTGTTAGCTGATTCCTATCCGCTGCCTCCGTGCACTACAGTCCTCAGACCACTTCAACTCTCCTGTGTAATCGTGACTGTTAGCTGATTCCTATCCGCTGCCTCCGTGCACTACAGTCTTCAGACCACTTCAACTCACCTGTGTTTCATCGTGACTGTTAGCTGATTCCTATCCGCTGCCTCCGTGCACTACAGTCCTCAGACCTTCAACTCTCCTGTGTTTCATCGTGACTGTTAGCTGATTCCTATCCGCTGCCTCCGTGCGCTACAGTCTTCAGCTCATCTCAACTCTCCTGTGTTTCCTCGAGACTGCTACAACTGATTCCTATCCGCTGCTCTCCGTGCTCAACAGTTCCAGCTCAGCTCTACTCTCCCGTGTTTCATCGTGGCTGCACCTGCTGGTTGCTATCCGCTACCTCCGTGTACCTGCAGAGTCCTGCTGGCTGCTACTCCTCAGTTCTACTCGTGTCTGCAGCAGCTGATCCGCTCTCCGTGCTTCTCAGTGTTCCTGCTGGTGTCTACTCGCCAGTCTGCATCGGATCTGCGCCTCACTGCTTTCATCTCGTCTAGACCATCGCTACTCTTCAGGGTCCTCCAGGAGTCCAGTTCTACATACTACTGCTTCCTGAGTATTTGTTCCCCTGCTGGTCTACCTACCTGTGCGCTGCACCTACTTGATTACCGCTTCACCCTCCAGGGACTTCGCATCCTGCCGGCCTCCAGCCGTTCAGGTATCTCTGCACTCCTGTCTGACAGCCTGCTCCTGAACCACGGTATGCATACTTCTCATTGACTGTGCTGGTGTATTGCATATCTTGCTGGACTGAGTTGTTCTCCTCTGGAGCTTATTATCCGCTGAGACTTTTGCCATCATTGACTGTGTTATCTTTTGCCCGGATAGTTTCTATGACTTTGTATTATTGCAGTGCTGTTCAGTCATTACTATTTTGTGCATGTCATTGTGGATCAAGTTCAAGGTGCCCGTGTATCCTCTGTATTGCAGTCTCTCCCCGTGCTCCTCCTTACTCATATATTCAGTGGTACAACTTGCTAGAGGCAGACCACTGATTCCTGTTTCCTGTGTCACCTGTGCCAGTGTCCTCTCACATAGCAGTGGTACAACTTGCTAATGCAGACCACTGACTCCCCGGATACCTTCACCTGGATTCTATTCCTTCACCCAGACAGTGGTACAACTTGCTAAACGCAGACCGCTGACTCTCATCACCTCCTCGTTTCTGTTGGACATTCCTCCTCACTATAGCAGTGGTACAACTTGCTACCGCAGACCACTGACTACCCTCACGTGTCCTTTGTCCATTCAGTTCCTCGTGTATTTCTATATATATTACCAGTGCTGCTAGTCATAGACTTTCCCGAGCATCTCTATCATCTGCTGTCTCCTGTTCCGTGATCACCCCGCTACCAGAGTACCATATTACCATCTATACTGCTCTGGTAAGCTTATCACCTGGTGATCCCTGGGTAAAGACTCCTAGTGCCTGTGACAATCGCCTTTCCCAGATGACGTATTGGGAACACTACCATCAGGACTGGTGACAGAACCTGGATGCTGATTCTGCTCATATGTGGACTGCTTAGAATCCATTATGAGACTAACACACTTGTAATGCTACAAATTGTTTTAGATACTGCTGACAAATATGACTTTTGACAGCCAGAAATATTAATGCAAAAGAATGAGGGACACCCCAAAAGCACTTTGGAGGGCTAAAAGTTATTTGGAATATTGCTGACAATCAGGACTTTTGACAGCCAGAAATACTAATGCAAAAGAATGGGGGACCCCCCAAAGCACTTGTAGTGCCAAATATTGAAAAAAAAAGACTCCTCTATCCTCCTCTCTTCTCTATCGATTGTTAACAGAATTGCAATCAGAATAGTATTGTCTGTCCCTGCTCTAATCAGCCTGTGACTACACCCTGCTCTCTCCCTCTGTCAAATGGCGATGGATTGCTGTGTGGAGGCAGGTATTTATAATTTTCAAGTATCGCGAGAACCGAGCCCCGAGATCCGACGACGTCACGATGACGTTCGGCCTCGATTTGGATTCCGAGCGGGCGGGAGAGTTCGGTACTCGGATATCCTGAATTCGGTTTGGTTCGGTTCTCGGGGAACCGAGCCCGCCCATCTCTAGTTACTATACACAATTTGCCACATTTGTAAACATGACTTGAATGAAATAACAAGGAGGAGATGCCTAGATGTTCAGTATCCCAACCTCTACGTTATTTTAGGCTGACAAATGTTGTCTGGGTTTGAATAAAAATATTTCCGAACACAAGTGGTTTTTTTCATCTTCTACATTGTTACTACTACTACTCATCCTCAAATTTACAAATAGTTGAACACTTTTCGAAGGAGTCTGCTCTATTATTACAGTGTCAGAATTTGAAACTTCAGACTTACATGCAGCACTCATGGATACCCTCTTTAGACTCTCCTCAGGATTCTGTGAGTGCCCAAGTTGTTCTTTAGCCTCAGTGTCATCTTCAGGCACTGATTTGGCTTTTTTGGAGGTGTCAGTAACAGACATACACTCTGAGCGGCAAGGTGTAAGTTTAGAAATGTGCGAGACCACGTTGAGCACTCTGATTTGGAATGGCCATTCTAGTACATATACCAGTACCAGTAGTAGCCGGGCCCCTACTATCAAAAAGTGGACATAGTCTGAGCCTTGTCTTGCCACTGCAGGTGGTGTATGGAATGAATGACCCTTTCAAAAGTTACACATATTGAAAAATATAAGAGATTAGAATATATAGCACTTTTTGTGGTGTGCAGCTACGTGCTGACCCTCGCAAACACACTTTTTTAATATGGATGTCACTGAATGAGCCTTTTAAAACTGACAAGTATTGAAAAATACTTGATGATCAGAATATAATACATATATATATATATATATATATATATATATATGCTTGTTTTTGGGGTGTGCAACTGCTGCTGAATCTCACACACAAGCACCCAGTTTATTCCAAAATTATTTCAGTTGTCCCTGCTCCACAAGATTACTTTCACTAGAAAAACTTTCAAGTTTAAAAGAAATAATATGGATTCTGCTGCATTTGACACTGTTGACCACTCTCTCCTCATACAAACGCTACAATCCCTAGGTCTTGAAGGCACTGTCCTATCCTGGTTCTCATCCTACCTATCTAATCGCTCTTTCAGTGTTAATTTCTCTGGATCCACCTCTGTTCCGCTTCCTTTATCAGTTGGAGTACCACAAAGCTCAGTCCTAGGTCCTCTGCTATTCTCTATCTACACCACTTCTCTTGGAAAACTAATAAACTCCTTTGGATTTCAGTATCATCTCTATGCGGATGATACACAAATGTATCTATCCTCTCCTGATCTTTCACCATCTGTGTTGTTTTGCGTTACTGACTGTCTTTCTGCCATTTCATCTTGGTTGTCCTCTCGCCAACTCAAACTCAATCTTTCAAAAACTGAATTAATAATATTTCCACCCAAAAACAGAAGCTTCCTGCCTGACATTTCAATTTCTGTTGATAACATGACCATAAATCCCACCCCGCAAGCTTGTTGCCTAGGTGTAATCCTTGATTCACAACTGTCATTTATTCCCCCCATCAACTCTATATCTAAATCATGTTACATACACCTAAAGAACATTTCCAGAATATGCACATATCTGACACAAAACACTGCAAAAACATTAATTCATGCACTCATCATTTCCCGCATTGACTATTGCAATTCCCTTCTTACTGGTCTTCCCAAAGTCAGACTTGAACCCCTACAATCTATTTTGCATACAGTGACTAGATTGATTTTCCTTACTAACCGTTTTTCCTCTGCTGAGCCACTTTGTCAGTCTCTACATTGGCTGCCTGTATTTCAACAAATCCAATATAAAATTCTTCTACTTACATACAAGGCCATCAACAAAATTGCACCGCCATACATTTCCTCACTGATCTCGAAATATCTCCCCACTCGACACCTCCATTCTGCACAAGATCTGCGTCTCTTCTCCACTCTCGTCACATCCTCCCATTCTCGGTTACAGGATTTTTTCCGGGCTGCACCCACATTGTGGAATTCCCTCCCTCGCACAGTAAGACTTTCCTCTAGTCTTCAAACCTTCAAGCGTTCACTGAAAACCCACCTCTTCAGACAAGGTTATGATATTCCTCAACCACCATCTTAATTTCCCTAGATTACCCTATTACCATCCTCTACACAGCTAACGCAAGACAACAACCCTCTGACCAACACTGCAACACACACAGCCCACTCAATACTTTTACCTTTACGTTCTAGCTGGTCCATTGTGCAATATGATGTAGCACATGCCCTTGTGTTTCTAACTCCCATTGTCCTATAGATTGTAAGCTTGCGAGCAGGGTTCTCTTACCTCTCTGTCTGTATGTATTACCCAGTATTGTTTTATCAATGTTTGTTCCCAATTGTAAAGTGCTACGGATTTTGCTGGCGCTATATAAATAAATGTTGTTGATGATGATGATGATGATGAATAGTCTAACAGCAAAAGCACTCTGTTAAAGAAATAAATATACTAGTTAGTTCAGAATATCTATCTAACTCAGTCTGTATATACTGTTTAGTACTATTATATGTATGCAAAGCAATGTATTAACAACAACCAGTAGCCACTAATCTGTGTAAAGTGTATTTAAGATTGAAAGTAAAAGCAATTGATCAGCAAACTATTATTTCTGGCTATTCTCTACAGAACTGCTTTACAATAATAACAGGATTCTATTGCTTTTCTATGTCCGACTGAAACGAATCATGACTCGTTTCAGTTGGATTCCTAATGTTGGATTTCAGTTAATCCGAACCAATCATCTATAATAAATAGCCCCAAACCATCCCAGCATTAAATAAATAGTACCATCACTCCACTTTAAATTAGTATGCACTACAATGACCCACTATTAAATTAATTACCCCAACATCAAAAAACTGCCCCCATATCACTCTACCTATGAATTTCCCACCGAGTACTAAAAGACTAGCCTTTACTCTCAACATTAAATAAACTTACCCACTCACCTCTATGCACATAAAGAGCCCTACTTCTCCCCCACATGTAAATTCTTCTTGGCACCCAAACCCACAAGTCCTGAATTTGTAAACTTACCCTGGGCTTCCTCTCTGCTTCTTCTTCGGTAGCTCCTATGTGTCACGGACACTAGGAGTCTTTGCCCAGGATATCACCAGATGATGTACTTACCAGAGTAATATAGCTGGTACTATGGTTCTCTGGTTTCAGGGTGACAACGGAACAGGAGAATCAGCAGATGGTGAGAGAATGCTCAAAGAAAGTCTATGACTAGCAGCAACTGGTAATGAGTAGATGAATGTACACGAGGAACCAGATGGACAAGTAAACATGAGGAGAGTCAGTGGTCTGCGTACAGCAAGTTGTACCACTGCTATATTGAGGAGGAATGTCCAGGAGTAGCGAGGAGGTAGTGAGAGTCAGTGGTCTGCGTATAGCAAGTTGTACCACTGTCTATAGTGAAGGAATGGATTCCAGGTGCAAGTAAGTAACGGAGAAGTCAGTGGTCTGCGTATAGCAAGTTGTACCACTGCTTATGTGAGAGGATACTAGAAACTGGTGTCACAGGGAAACAGGAGTCAGTGGTCTGCGTCAGCAAGTTGTACCACTGCTATATATATGTGAGGAGGGGCACGAGGAGATGAATGTAATGCAGAGGATACACGGGGCACACGGAACTTGATCCCACGATGATTTCCACAATACAATAATAACTGACAAGCGCTGCTTGAAGTATACAAAGTCACTAGAGCGATCCAGGTAATAGGACACAAAGTCAATAGTCACAATAGCTTCAGTAGATAGAAGACTCCGGAGATGAACACAACACAGTCCAGACGAATATGCAATACAAAAGCAAAGTCAATGGAAGGTATGCATACCGCGGTTCAGGAGAGCAGGCTGTCAGTGAGACGTGCAGGGATACCTGAACGGCTGAACGCAGGAGGAGAAACCACTGGAGGATGGAAGCGGTAATCAGGTTGGTGCAGCGCACGGCAGGTAACCAGTATCAACGGAGCAATACTCAGGAAGCAGTAGTAAGTAAAACTGGAAACATGATGAAAGCAGGAGAGTTGAGGCTGTCTGGTATCCGGCAGTAGTAGCGAAGGCAGCGGAGGGAAGACACGCTGAACACGGGAGAGTAGAGGCGGTCTGGAATCCGGTAGTAGAAGCAGATAGGAATCAGTGGAGTGCAGGCACGATGAACACAGGAGAGTTGAGGCGGACTGGAATCCGGCAGCAGTAGCAGATAGGAATCAGCTGAGTGCAGGCACGATGAACACAGGAGAGTTGAAGTGGTCTGGAAACCACAAACCTGAATACACGAGGAAACACAGGAACACCTTCAGAGGCTCATGGGGAATGAGACTCCAAGATCAGGCAACCAGGTAATGATCACAGGTGGTTTAAATAGGGAGGGTTGCCTGATCATCCAATCAATTAAAAGCAACAGGTACTGAAGGTTTAATAAGGGCTGCACATGCGCAGACCCTCAGGATGGCGGACGGCCACGGTTCCTGAACACAGGAGAAATGGCACTCACAGTCCGGTGAGTGACAGTACCCCCCCTTTTAAAGGTGGGCACAGAACACCTGGAACCGGGTTTGTCCGGAAACTTGGAATAAAACTTCTTAAGAAGAGCTGGAGTGTTGAGATCTTCTGCTTTAATCCATGACCGCTCTTCAGGACCAAAGCCCTTCCAATGAACGAGGAAACGAAGAACTCCTCGTGAAATTTTTGCATCCAATATGTGAGTAATCTCAAAGTCCTCCTCTTGATGAACTTGAACTGGCCGAGGTGCTGAAGGAGGGACCGAGAAACGGTTGATGATAAGGGGTTTGAGCAAAGACACATGGAAGGCATTGGAAATACGAAGGTTCTTAGTTAGTAGAAGTTTGAAACAAACTGGATTTATCACTTGAATGATCCTATATGGACCAATAAAACGAGGAGCGAACTTCATAGATGGGTCCTTCAAACGAATATTTTTGGTTGATAACCATACACGATCTCCGATTTTAAGTGGTGGAATAGCCCGTCTCTTTTTATCTGCAAAAGACTTATATCTGGCAGATGTCTTCTTTAAACAGGTTTTGACCTGAGACCAAATATTTTTGAAGGTCTGACAAACAGTCTCTACAACAGGAACTTGGGTGGGAGGGAGGGCAGGAAATTCCGGAAAAGACGGATGGTGACCGTAAACCACAAAGAATGGAGTTTTAGAAGATGATTCATGATACATGTTGTTATGAGCGAATTCAGCCCATGGAAGCAAATCTACCCAGTTGTCTTGGTTGGCTGAAGAGAACATCCTTATAAAAGTCTCAAGATCTTGATTGACCCTTTCGGTTTGTCCGTTTGATTGAGGATGGTAGGAGGATGAGAGTGATAATCGGATACCCAAGGTCTTACAGAGGGCCCGCCAGAATCTGGAAACTAATTGTACTCCTCTATCTGAAACAATCTCGGAAGGACATCCATGAATACGGAAGATTTCTTTGATGAAATAATCAGCCAGAGTAGATGAAGAAGGTAAACCGGTCAAAGGAACGAAATATGCCATCTTCGAAAATCTATCCACCACTACCAAAATAGTATTGCACTTTTTACTAGGAGGAAGATCAGTAACAAAGTCCATGGGTAGTGGTTGAAGCAAACCCGCTGGAGTTCTGCGGGGAGTCTTAAACTGGGAACACAATTCACAAGCAGCCACAAAATCCTTGACATCTCTCCTCATAGAAGGCCACCAGTAACTTCGAGAAAGAATTTCAAAAGTCTTGCGTTCACCAGAATGTCCAGAAAAACGAGAAGAGTGAAACCACGAAAGGATTTTCTTCCTAAGAGCAGGAGGCACGAGGGTTCTCCCAAATGGTAGCACCTTAGTGGAAGAAGCAGCCAGAGAAACACATTTGGGGTCTAATATAGAGTGGTTGGGACCATCTTCAACGTCTGAGGACGTCACAAAAGCTCGAGATAGGGCGTCTGCTTTTTTATTTTTCGCAGCTGGTTTGAAGGTTATGATTAGTTCAAAACGAGAAAAGAAAAGAGACCATCTTGCTTGACGAGGATTCAAACATTGAACAGTCTGTAAATATGACAAATTTTTATGATCAGTAAAAATTGTCACAGGATGACGAGCTCCTTCCAACAAATATCTCCATTCCTCTAATGCTACTTTTATAGCCAGCAACTCCTTGTCCCCAATGGTATAATTCTTCTCCGCAGTCAGAAGACCCCGAGAGTAAAAGGCAAAAGGATGGAATTTTTGTTGCTCCGATCTTTGGGAGAGAATGGCTCCTTAACCAACATTAGAGGAATCTACCTCTAGGAAGAAGGGAAGCGTCACATCAGGCTGTCGAAGAACAGGAGCGGAGGAGAAGGACTCTTTGAGAAACTGGAAGGCTTGAAGGGCCTCAGAGGACCATTGTTTAGTATTGGCCCCTTTACGAGTTAGGGCCACAATAGGAGATGCAATCGAGGAAAAATCTTGAATGAAGCATCTATAGTAATTGGCAAAACCTAAAAAACGCTGAATTGCACGATGAGTAGTTGGCTGAGGCCAATGTAATACAGCATTCACCTTTTCTGGATCCATCTGAAGACCAACTCCGGAAACAATATATCCCAGAAATGGAATCTGGGGCAACTCGAATGAACATTTTTCTAACTTGCAGAATAATGAATTTTTCCGGAGTCTGGAAAGGACCTCTGCCACATGTTGGTGATGAGAAGGCAGGTCCTGCGAAAAGATCAATATGTCGTCCAGATAGACGACGACACAAACATATAACAAGTCCCGGAAGATCTCATTAATGTAACCCTGGAAAACAGCGGGGGCGTTACATAACTCGAAGGGCATTACTAAATATTCATAATGCCCGTCTCTGGTGTTGAAAGCTGTCTTCCATTCGTCACCGGACCTGATTCGAATAAAATTGTAGGCACCACGAAGATCCAACTTGGTAAAGATCCGGGCTCCCTTGATACGATCAAATAACTCAGTAATTAATGGAATGGGATACCGACTTTTGATAGTTATGGCGTTAAGTCCACGGAAATCTATGCAAGGACGTAATGACCCATCCTTCTTTTTTACGAAGAAAAACCCTGCTCCAGCAGGAGAGGTAGAAGGTCGAATAAATCCTTGCTGGAGATTCTCTTTGATGTACTCAGATGTAGCTTGAGTTTCAGGTAACAAAAGTGGATACACACGTCCCCTGGGAGGAGTCTTGCCAGGTTGAACATCAATCGGACAGTCCCACGAACGATGAGGAGGAAGACGTTCAGACTGAATTTTATCAAATACATCGGCAAAAGAAGCATACTGAGGAGGAAGTCCCGGTGAACAAGGTTAAATGGAGGATTGCTGTATTTTGAGAGGAACGACTTGAGAGAGGCAACGATGATGACATTCAGGCCCCCAAGACGTAACTTGAGGAGTGTGCCAGTCAATCTGGGGAGAATGAAGTTGAAGCCATGGAAGGCCTAATACAATCGGACTGGTAGTAACAGGAAGAATTAAAAATGAAATTTCTTCCTGATGTAATACACCAATTTGAAGGGTTACTGGAGACGTACTCTGGGTAATGAGACCATTAATAATGCGTGATCCATCGATAGCAGTCACAGTAATAGGTATTTTTAAAGTAATCACTGGTAGCGACCATTGATTCACGAGGGATTTAGAAATAAAATTTCCTGCAGCTCCAGAGTCAATAAGTGCTTGGGACTTGAACGATTTGGTAGCAAAGGAAACCGCAACATCAAAAGCACAAACTTTTAATTTCGTAGAACATGGAGAGGACTCCAGGGACCCTAACTTCACCTCTCCAGAACTGGTTAGGGCCTGGCATTTCCCGATTTTTTAGGGCATGAATTGAGCATATGAGTAGAATCAGCACAATAGATACAAAGTCTATTTTTTACTCTTCGGTCCCTCTCCTCTGAAGTTAATTTGGAGCGACCTATCTCCATGGGTATCGCCGGAGATGAAACTGGGCGAACTTGAAGACTTGAGCGAAGAGGTGCTTTAAATGAAGTTGTTTTTTCAGACTCTCTTTCACGAAATCTCATGTCTACACAGTGGCAAAGAGAAATCAAATCTTCTAGAGAATTAGGTAACTCTTGAGTAGTCAGTGCATCTTTAATTTTATCAGAAAGCCCCTGCCAGAAGGCGGCAATTAACGCTTCAGTGTTCCACTGAAGTTCAGAGGCTAATATCCGAAATTGAATGACGTACTGGCCTACAGTACGAGAACCCTGACGTAGACGGAGGATGCTGAATGCAGCGGAAATAACACGTCCAGGTTCATCAAATACACTTCGAAACGTGGAAATAAATTTGACACTATCTTGTAATAATGGATCATTTCTTTACCACAGAGGGGAAGCCCATGCGAGAGCTTGTCCGGAAAACAAGTAAATGAGATAGGCCACTCTGGAACGATGAGTAGAGAAATTGTGAGGTTGAAGCTCAAAATGAACTGAGCATTGATTTAGAAAACCCCTGCATGTTTTGGGGTCTCCATCTTATTTTGAATGAGTAGGCAGGTGTAGCGTGGAAGCAGTAGACACCTGGGATGGCACTGGGGAAACGGAGGAAGGCACAGGAGCATCAACAGTAGCTGTGATATTTTGCGCAGACGTTCTTTGGGAGGCTAACGCCTGGCAACATTGCAGCAATTGTTGTTGGCGAACATCCTGTTGTTCAATACGGGTAACCAGATACTGCAGCATCTCTTTAGCTGTAGGTTCCGCTCCTGGGTCTGTCATGGCCTGATCTTACTGTCACGGACACTAGGAGTCTTTGCCCAGGATATCACCAGATGATGTACTTACCAGAGTAATATAGCTGGTACTATGGTTCTCTGGTAGCAGGGTGACAACGGAACAGGAGAATCAGCAGATGGTGAGAGAATGCTCAAAGAAAGTCTATGACTAGCAGCAACTGGTAATGAGTAGATGAATGTACACGAGGAACCAGATGGACAAGTAAACGTGAGGAGAGTCAGTGGTCTGCGTACAGCAAGTTGTACCACTGCTATAGTGAGGAGGAATGTCCAGGAGTAGCGAGGAGGTAGTGAGAGTCAGTGGTCTGCATATAGCAAGTTGTACCACTGTCTATAGTGAAGGAATGGATTCCAGGTGCAAGTAGGTAACGGGGAAGTCAGTGGTCTGCGTATAGCAAGTTGTACCACTGCTTATGTGAGAGGATACTAGAAACTGGTGTCACAGGGAAACAGGAGTCAGTGGTCTGCGTCAGCAAGTTGTACCACTGCTATATATATGTGAGGAGGGGCACGAGGAGATGAATGTAATGCAGAGGATACACGGGGCACACGGAACTTGATCCCACGATGATTTCCACAATACAATAACAACTGACAAGCGCTGCTTGAAGTATACAAAATCACTAGAGCGATCCAGGTAATAGGACACAAAGTCAATAGTCACAATAGCTTCAGTAGATAGAAGACTCCGGAGATGAACACAACACAGTCCAGACGGATATGCAATACAAAAGCAAAGTCAATGGAAGGTATGCATACCGCGGTTCAGGAGAGCAGGCTGTCAGTGAGACGTGCAGGGATACCTGAACGGCTGAACGCCGGCAGGAGGAGAAACCACTGGAGGATGGAAGCGGTAATCAGGTTGGTGCAGCGCACGGCAGGTAACCAGTATCAACGGAGCAATACCTCAGGAAGCAGTAGTAAGTAAAACTGGAAACATGATGAACACGGGAGAGTTGAGGCTGTCTGGTATCCGGCAGTAGTAGTGGAGGCAGCGGAGGGAAGACACGCTGAACACGGGAGAGTAGAGGCGGTCTGGAATCCGGTAGTAGAAGCAGATAGGAATCAGTGGAGAGCTGACACGATGAACACAGGAGAGTTGAGGCGGACAGGAATCCGGCAGCAGTAGCAGATAGGAATCAGCTGAGTGCAGGCACGATGAACACAGGAGAGTTGAGGCGGACTGGAATCCAGCAGCAGTAGTAGATAGGAATCAGCTGAGTGCAGGCACGATGAACACAGGAGAGTTGAAGTGGTCTGGAAACCACAAACGTAGAAGACAGGAATCAGCTGGAGCTGAATACACGAGGAAACACAGGAACACCTTCAGAGGCTCATGGGGAATGAGACTCCAAGATCAGGCAACCAGGTAATGATCACAGGTGGTTTAAATAGGGAGGGTTGCCTGATCATCCAATCAATTAAAAGCAACAGGTACTGAAGGTTTAATAAGGGCTGCACATGCGCAGACCCTCAGGATGGCGGACGGCCACGGTTCCTGAACACAGGGGAAATGGCACTCACAGTCCGGTGAGTGACACTATGGCTTATCTTTTCTCCTCTTCACTTACAGCGTTGTCACCTAATGATGTCATGATGCTAACTAGGTCATGATCATGGTTAGTATTTGGGGTGTAGATAGAGGGACCCTGCACAAGCGGACTTGTCCCCAGCACTCAGGTTTTTTTTTTAATTGTTGTATTTTTAACAGTATACAACCAGCGGGTTAGTCCTGCTCCCATAAGCTGTCTTAATGCCGGCAGTGTGACTGTTGGAATTTTCATTGTCAGCAATCTTTCTATCGGGTTTTTAAATGTGTCAGGATTTCTTACATGTAGGTATTTAGGTTGTTGCGATTTCTTGCATTCCCGAATTTTCAATATTTTTAGTTGTTGGCATTTCTTCCCTGTCAGTCTCTACAATGTTAGGTATATCCTACTGGTCCATATTTTCAGCTGTTAGGGTATCTTTCTTGTCAGTGTTTACAAGGTTAGATATTTTCTACTTATCAGTATTTTCAGTGTAGACATTTTTATGTCAGTATTCTTTGCACTAGTTTTCTGTGCATAGGAAATTAGTACCCAACCCTGTACAATATTGGGAAGAATGGTAGATTACACCACTGAAATCATTTTACAGGAACCCAATCCAAGTATGGCAGGCTTAAGTGGAGCGGGACAGATTTGGGGAACAACATTTTGCAATTGAGTTTGGAAGATATGACGTAGCTGTAGGTAGCTATAACATAATTGATTCGGGAGCCCAAATTTTGACTTTAATTATTCAATGGGTTTCAGATAATTGTCAGAGTAGAGCTAACCAACTGACCAAACCCAATATCTAAGCCATGAGGCGACTTTCCTCAGATAACATAGCCCACCCAATCTAATGTTGCCCCATATAGGTATCTACGGTCTCAACCCACACAGTCTACAGATTCATGCACCAGGTTCCAAACCAGAATTGCCTATCTAAAAAGAGGGACTGTATTTCTGGAGACCCTGGTCTCCAAAAGGACCAGCAGTGCAGAATTGAAGGTCCCTGTCTGCCCAAGCAAGAATCCGCAAAGTGTGCCCCCTGAGTCATTCCAAATCCATTCCTTCAAGTGTGACAACTGGGCTGCCAAGTAATTAACTAATAAATACGGAAGGCCAAGCCACCAGAAGCCCTAGAGCTGCAAAGTGTATTCAGGTGTATCCACGCCCAGACCAGAGAGAAAAGGTATTTATTCATCAAGGAGAAAACATGTCCAAGGATATAAACATTGGCATGCTGCAATGGGTAAAGGAGTTAAGGCTGTATGATCATTTTTATTAAATTAACCCGACCAGTCACAGTTATTGGCAATTTCTTCCATGTGTGGAGTTTAAACTTAATGCAATTGTTTTATTAAGGAGAGTAAAGCAAAAAAAATGAGTAACTTTGCACCTTGGCAAAACCATGTTGCATTGAAAGATGATCTAAATTTAAAATGTGAGGATGGATTTATAGTTGGGATAGGACATGTTCAAGATCAATCTTAAATTTCGGTGTAAAAATAAAGCTATCAAGTATTTGTGTGCTACATAAAAAATAGCCAGAATTTAACGTATGTGCAAGATAATAAAATAATATGCATCTCTTGCATTGTAACATGGTTTTGTCCAGGAGAATACTTACTTATTTTCTTTGCCTTACTTTCCTTAATAAATCAGGCCTAATGTATTCAATGGCAGGATCTATGCTAAGAGTCACATAGTCAAGCACATTATGAGAAATCTGTACCCCCTAGTACTTGAACTGAGTTGTCCATTGGAGTAAAGAATATGTCTATGCAGTCCAGTGTATGCATCCACAGACAAGGAATACATTAGTCTTGGTCCATTTGATTCAGAGACCCAAATATGTGCCAAAGCTATCAACCACCTCCAATATATTAGTAAGAGAAACATCAGCACCCCTCAAGAAGAGGAGCATATTATCTGTGCATAAGGCGAATTTATCAATGGTATTCCCCGCATGCAGTCCACGCTCT
This sequence comes from Mixophyes fleayi, assembly GCF_038048845.1. Lineage (NCBI taxonomy): Eukaryota > Metazoa > Chordata > Amphibia > Anura > Limnodynastidae > Mixophyes > Mixophyes fleayi. The sequence continues at coordinate 141,607,930 of NC_134405.1, read as the reverse complement.
GGGGGATGTCTGTAGACAAGACAGGCCAATGCGCTATGGTAAAAGCAAAAAGGGCAGGAGAGAGAGGGCAACCCTTTCAGTGCCCCTCCCCAGGGCAAAGGGAGTGGAGGTGAAGCCATTAATGCACATTCTTGCCAATAGAGCTAAATAAAGTTCACCCAACCCACAAATTTAGAGCCAAAGTAAAATACCCTCATGATCTCCCAGAGAAAACATCACATCCCCGAATCAAAGGCCTTGGCCTCGTCCAGGGACGCAACCACTGTCCTATCATGGGGAGAAGGCATTTGATGCTGGGTGAACAACCTACCGAGGTTGGTTATAGTTAACTTTCCCAGCATAAAACCTGACTGGTCTGGGTGGACAATTTGAGAGATTATTAAATTTAACTTTATGGCCAGCACGTTGGCTAGAATCTTAACATCTGTGTTCAACAAGGATATAAGCCTTTATTAAGACATAAAAAACTGAAACATAAATTGGCGCTCAACCTGTAAAGCAGCCCTTATTATCTGCAGACCTCACCCATAAAAGTCTTAACAAGAAAGAACAACACGAAAATAGATAAAAGACGGTGCTATACAATGTGTTCTAAAATTCCAAATAGAATAAAATCTTTTAAGTTCAGTCTCACTGTTAAGTATTCAATAATCCTCCACATGAATTTTCATTGAAAATGTGAGTGCTTCATTCATTAATTCAGTGAATAATTCAGTACCTTCTAACTGATCACTTTTGGATATTTAAATCCTCATTGTGTACATCAGCATATCATGTAAAAAAAGAAAAAAAACATCATGGTGCAGTATTCCTCAGTGATATATTATTTCCAATGTGTAATTGACAAAGAAATTGGGCGAGTGCAGTGGGGGAGAGCAGACTTCGGGATTGGCATTTACTTACCGCACACACACACACAGAAACACAGAAGTCGGCATCCTGCAGCGGCCATCCAGTGGGCATTAGAGTGTTTCTTGATATGCCGTTTTTCCATCTTGTTGCGGTAAGGATCCACCTGTACCCGAGGTCGTTTTTTTTTTAGATAATATGTTTTTATTTGATATCCAGTAACAGCACTTGTAATAAAGCTACATGTTGATTTTATATATCACTGGTTTTTCTCTTTCGTTTTTTTGGTGAAGAATAACTCCATAGTACTATAGTAATTTCCTTGTCAATTACACATTGAAAATAATATATCACTGAGGAATACTGCACCATGATTTGTTTTTTATTTATTTACATGATATGCTGATGTATATACGGAGGATTTAAATATCTAAAAGTGATTGGTTTGGGGATAACTATCAGATATGTCCTTGAGCTTCGGGATAAAAAAGGACCCAAAGTTTTTATAAATGTCCAAGGGCAGTCCGTCAATGCCCAGAGCTTTCCTAATCGGGAAGCAGGAAACAGCAGCATCTATTTCCTCCAGACTGATGGAAGTTTCTAAAAGATCCACATCCTCGAAGAGAGATTGGACAGTTTGATATTGGCAACAACTGGAAGCTCTATAGTTTTTAATAATACATCCAGAACATCTCTGTAATGTCAGTGCCTTGAGTGTTTGCATCACCTCAACCATCTAATTTAGTTGAGATAAATCTATGGACTAGTTCAGCTTTGGCTAAACAGGCCATCATAATAGAACCACTCGTATCTCCTTAGTCATACACAGCGTGCCTGAAGAAAAGCTATTTCCATTTTGGACTTATCAAGTAGAAAATCAGTCCAGTCCATCTGAGCCTGGAGCCACAGAAAACACTCCCGACCAGAGTAGGAAGAAAAATAGCTCACTTACAGGTCTTGGTACCTCTGCTCTAAGTATTTCTCTGTCTGGTGATTTTTTCTGGCCTGCCACTCTGTTGATCAATGTGCCTTGGAGAAAACCCTTAAAGGCAACCCACAACACAGAAGGGCTGACGGTATGTGTATTAACTTCAAAATATCCTTTCCATTCAGCCATTATGTCACTGCCCATACCCATCAGGTTAAGCCAAAAGGGATTAAATTGACAGAATTTGGCAGCAATAACTGCCCTAAGGGTGACACATATGGACAAGAGCAAGTGATCTGAGCTGTCTGTAGACTAATAGCAGACATCCCCAGCAGAGCCGTAACTTAGAATTCTAGTGCCCTGGGCGAGAAAGACAAATGCTGCCCCCCTAGCCCTCAATTTTAACCAAATTAACCTAAAATATTCCTAAATTGCGCCCCCCTTCAGTGTTGAGCCCTGGGCGGTCGCCCCTGTCGCACAGCCCTAGTTAAGGCCCTGATCCCCAGCAAGGGGGAGCAGGGTATAAGAGACCAGAGCCAAGTAAATCCGGGATAAATTTTGATAAGATGCTAAGTGGCAGGAAAAATTATGAGAATGGGGAAACCTAAGTATCCAGACATCAGTCAGGCCCAGTTCAGCTATCAATTTAGCAAAGACCGTGGGCCCAGAAGGAACAACCAGGACAAAAGCAGATTCCCTCCATCTATCCAGCCCAGTATCCATTACATTGTTAAAGTCCCCAACACAAAGCACCAGAGTATCTGGGAACAGGGCTTACAGAAAATGTTATTACTAAAAGGGGGAGTGACATACACCATCAGGATAACAAGGGGTGAGGTGTCAATCGTAGCCTGAAGAAACACAAACTGACCATATGGGTCAGTCTGCACGTGTTTGGTAGTAAATTATAAGCTTTTTAAGGAGGATGAATATCCCTCTAGATTAGACGACTGGTATGAGTGGTAAGCACAACAGGAAGAGAAAGACTGTGGCTGCCCTTCAGATGCATTTCCAGCAGGCACGCAATGTTGGGATTGTATTTCTTAATCTGGGCCAGAGCCAAGACATCTTATCATTAAGACCCCTTAAATTACACATGAGCAGACAGATCACCCCACTTTCAGCCACTACTTCAACCATAGTCCTTCAATCATAGTGTACAGTCATGGCCAAAAGATCTGAGAAGAACACAAGTATTGGTTTTAACAAAGTCTGCTGCTTCAGTGTTTTTAGACCTTTTCATCAAATGTTGCATGGTATACTGAAGTAAAATTACAAGCATTTCATAAGTGTCAAAGGCTTTTATTGACAATTACATTACGTTTATGCAAAGATTTGCAGTATTGACCCTTCTTTTGAAGACCTCTGCAATTCACCCTGGAATGCTGTCGATCCAACTTCTGGGCCACATATTGACTGATGGCCACCCATTCTTGCCTAATCAATGCTTGGAGTTTGTCAGAATTTGTGAGGAGTTTTTGTTTGTTCCACCCGCCTCTTGAGGATTGACCACAAGTTCTCAATGGGATTAAGGTCTGGTGAGTTGCCTAATCATGGACCCAAAATGTCAATGTTTTGATCCCCGAGCCACTTAGTTATCACTTTTGCCTTATGGCAAGGTGCTCCATCATGCTGGAAAAGACATTATTCGTCACCAAACTCTTCTTGGATGGTTGGGAGAAGTTGCTCTTGGAGAATGTTTTGGTACCATTCTTTATTCATGACTGTGTTCTTAGGAGAAATTGTGAGTGAGCCCACTTCTTTGGCTGAGAAGCAACCCCACACATGAATGGTCTTAGGATACTTTACTGTTGGCATGACACAGGACTGATGGTAGCGCTCACCTTTCCTTCTTCAGACAAGCATTTTCCAGATGCCTCAAACAATCTAAAAGGTGATTCATCAGAGAAAATGACTTTACCCCACTCCTCAGCAGTCCAATCCCTGTACCGTTTGCAGAATATCAGTCTGTCCCTAATGTTTTTCCTGGAGAGAAGTAGCTTCTCTGTTGGCTTTCTTGACACCAGGCAATCCTCCAAAAGTCTTCGCCTCACTGAGCATACAGATGCACTCACACCTGCCTGCTGCCATTCCTGTGCAAACTCTGCACTGGTGGTGCCCCAATTCCGCAGCGTAATCAACTTTAGGAGATGGCTCCTGGACGTTCTTGGGTGCCATGTAGCCTTCTTCACAACTATTGAACCTCTCTCTCTTGAAGTTGTTGATGATCCGGTAAATGGTTGATTTAGGTGCAATCTTACTAGCAGAAATATCCTTGCCTGTGAAGACCTTTTTGTGCAAAGCAATGATGACTGCACGTTTCTCTGCAGATAACCATGGTTAACAGAGGAAGAACAATGATTTCAAGCACCACCTACCTTATAAAGCTTCCAGTCTGTTATTCTAACTCAATCAGCATGATAGAGTGATCTCCAGCTTTGTCCTCATCAACACTCTCATCTGTGTTAACAAGAGAATCACTGACCTGATGTCAGTTGGTCCTTTTGTGGCAAGGCAGAAATGCAGGGGAAATGTTTTTGGGATAATGTTCATTGTCATGGTAAAGAGGGACTTTGAAAATAATTGCAATTCATCTGATCACTCTTCATGACATTCTGGAGTATATGCAAAGTGTCATCATAAAAACTGAGGCAGCAGACTTTGTGAAAAATAATGTGTGTGTGATTCTCAAAACTTTTGGCCATGACTGTACATAGGACAATACTATGTATTTCCCAAAATGTGCCCACCACTAAGGTACCCGGTCCAGTGCATAGCAAACAAACACATATCTGAAAATGCAAAACCCCATCATAGGGAAGGGGGACAAATAACACATTGAGTAGCTGGTGCGGGAGGTGATACACTTGTGAGGAGTGCAGGCACAGGCCCCAATGCACTAAGCTGGTAACACAAGTGTAGTATGTGTGCAATCTGTGGTACATGTCCAGAGAATTGCTCACCGCCCATCAAGAGGTACTAACTATCAGGCAAAATCTAGGTATATGGAGCCTGGTGAAATGCCATACCTATGACCAAGCAGGGAAAACAGAGTCATCTAACCTTAGTTTGTACCTCAGTAGAAGCTGAAACAGAAGTATGGATTGGGGTATTATCCCACTGGCACAGAGACTGAGGTAGAGTGAAAGTTTAGGCAGAGGAGTACCTGCTGTGAGGCACACAATCCATAGGATAACAGTCCTTGACAATGTTCTGCAGTAAGGCACACTGTCTTGGGGTCAAACAATTGTGAAGGTGGTACTACAGAGCAGTTAATTATCCAAGCAGAGACATAGGTGCCTCAGTAGAGATAGAAGAAAGAACTGTGCTTGGTGGCCAGAGAGTGCAGCTCTACAGGTGTGTTCAAGGAATTATTTGGGATATCAGAACGGTAGGCCAATTTTTCACCCACACTGACATAGGGCCCAGTCCATGATGCTGATGCCCACTGCTTCAATGTGGAGGCGAAGAGGTGTGGCGAGTAATGGAGGCTCCAACGATGGAAAAAAAAGACTCAACGATCACTCAGGCAGATGGTAGAGAGAACTGAGGGCCATAGGTAAATCCGACCACATCTTTCCACAGGAACCAAGCAGTGTGCACAGAGGGGAGCGTCATCAAACCCTCTCCCACTGCTCATGCTGCAGATCTCTGGTGGTGCGAGAGATTAGTTAGATTACAAATTAGAGAGATTGGTTAGCAAATTAAACTCAACAATACAATTTTTTTGTGAATTATAAAGTTTTTTGGCAGCACCTTTACAAACAGATTTTGGCTCTATGAAACACCGTGATAATACAAAACCAGAGACATGGGCAGGTAACAAGTAGTAGTATATAAAGAAGTTTACTTGTTTGCTTGTTGGCGAATATCTTCCAGAGCTCTTAAGGTAAACTGGTAAATCTGACATAGTTATTGAATATTGAAAAAGTAACCTATTAGACCACATAGCGACATTGCAACAAAATGACAAATATTGAAAACAAATCATCTTTTGCTTACCCAGCACTCCATAATAATAACGCGACAAAGCAGCAAATCTTATTTTCTAAATAGCGTTTTTGGTCTATTTACCAAATAATTCGCTAATATATAACAACTGCTACACATTACAGATTGGAACCAACACCGGGTGACCTTGCTAGTAACTTACTATAAATAAAGCACAATCATTACACAAGGAGCATTACACAAAGACAATATCTGCAACAGAAAAATATAGAAACAGAAAATAAAATAGAGCTTTGCTGGGCTTATATTTATTACTGCTTAAGTCCTTTTGTGCATCTGTTATATATATCTTATAGGATATCTTCCTGAAAAACATAACTTATTTATTGTATTATAACTAATAATGTTCTACTGGGAGTAAAGACATATCAGCCTTCTTTTTAATTTTGTATTTCTTTTTCATTCGCTTAGCTAAATGCACAGGTAACAAAGCACAGAATAAACTGAGCATGGCGACAGTTCAGTCATCAATTTTGTTAAAAAAAAATAAACGGATATAAATATTTAGCATCCTTACTAGCACCTAGGGCATGTGGTCTAATGGGAGGACCTATGACAAATAAATACAACAGTAGGTGCAATTTTTAATAACAAATCTAATGTGTACCTCCTTGGTAAGTTAAAATATTGGGAGGTTAAAACGCACTTCACAGTTATTATCCAACAAAAACTATATACATTATAAATGCGTTTTTGTAAAAGCAATAAAAAAAAATATAATTAAAGGTAGCATAAGCAATCCATGTTCTCCTTTCTGTTGCATTTCCATCCCTGTAAGGGGGAAAACAAATATAGCTAGAAATAGTCTATTAGCATAAAGAATCTCCAACTTGTTTCTCAGAATGTATTGTCTCCTGCTAACTACTGTACAGAGGACTGACCAATTTTGGCTGCATTGATCCAGTGGGACCGTTTGTCTCCCGATGTCTAAGTGCTGACAATAGCGACAGTTAAAAGTGAAAGATGGTGCACCTGGCTTGTCTCTTAGTTTTGTAACACAGCTCCTTTTAGCCTCATTCTCAATTATCTCTAATGATATAATAACATGATTGGTTGTAATCTGAGGAGCATAAGACACGTCTGTGGGGAGTCAGCAAACAGATGGGGATGATGATTAACACATACCTATCCATAGCAGAGAATGATCTAATGTTAGCCCTCTTGGTTGCAATGGAATTAACCGTGGTTGAATGCTGTGTAGTTTAAATGTATCCTCAGTTATCCCCTCTTGTATCACAGTTTAAATTAGTTAGATTATCCCATGATTCATACCGCCTTGAATTATCTTAATCTAATTGCTATATGAGCTACATTTCAGCAATAAGTTCATGAAGCTGAAGAAATAAGCAATTGCTTACCGCACATGTGCCAATTCAGACGTTTTTCCCAAGCTCAGAGACACATGATTTGTTCAAATTTGGTGACATCTATGCCTGGGAGATAGGACAGACCTGGCAATTTTGTTCTGTCTGAACATCTGAATAACAGATAACAAAGGGATCTGTTTCGGTTGGCAGATTTCCCACACACAGGTCAGCAGTCATCTCTTGACAAGATTATTCGCAAAGCCTGAAAATCATTTTTTTGTAATCAAGTGGATCACTTTTGGTCGTTGTTCTTGTTTTGCAACAGCAAACCCATTAGTATTTAGGAGGCCTGCTGACATAGGCTGCAATTTTGAAATGTACGTGGACAGCTTAAGTTACAACTCCCTATTACTTGCTATCATGTTGATATATCCAAGACTTACATCGTGGAATGGAAAACAAAGGCACTTTGCCTGGAAATATGAAAATGTATTTAAAAATGTTTTCAGGGCAAAGGGACACCAGAACTGTTATCATTTCTTTTGTGTCACATTTATACATTTCAATGCATACATATCTTTACAAAAGGAGTAACACTAAGGGCCTGAATCATGTTCGTACGCAACTTTCATTTAAAAAAAAAGAACACGGAATTTGTGCGTATTTCCATCGATAATCCAATTGAAATGTATCTCAACATAAGTTTCAATTTGAATCTGGGTGTAGGTAGTCTCTGTCTAAAAGTTACTTGCCGTTTGTAGACAGACAGAACACACTGCACAAGCAACTGTTCACTAAAAGGTCAGAGCACAAGTAAAAAAATGTAAGCTATAAAATAAATTAACAACTCTTAACAGAATAATCATTAATAAAAATAGGGATTAAAAAAACATGTTTTTTACATAAAATACATAAATCAAGATACTTTTAATGCATACTGTACATACAATGCATATATATATATATATATATATATATATATATATATATATAGTAAACTAGCAGGGTCCCCGGCATTGCGTGGGTCTGATTTGTGATGTGTAGCAGTTTTTATATATTAGCAAATTATTTGGTAAATAGACCAAAAATGCTATTTAGAAAATAAGATTTGTTGCTTTGTCGCATTGTCATTATGCCATGTTGTGACGAGGTTTCCTTTCAGCAGTTAAACAATTGTTTACCCAAAAAATGATGTTTTCAAAATTTGTCACTATGTCGCTTTGTCACATTGTCACAATGTGGTCTAATAGGTTACTTTTTTTATACTAAATAACTATGTAACATTTGGCAGCGTTACCTTGAGATCTGTAGAAGATATTTGCCAACAAACAAACAAACTTCTTCTATATACAGTATATCATCATCAGCAGCTATTTATATAGCGCCACTATTTCCGATTCTCTGTATAGAGAACTCACTCATGTCAGTCCCTGTCCCATTGGAGTAGAAGATGAAATATCACTAACTCATAGTAAAGTAAAGAAAAAAAGAAAATCTTCTTTGACTGTAATGCCAGCATTAATTGTACTCTCCAGATTACTTTGACAAGGGATGCTATAAGCCGAATAATTTTAAACGCATTTGTTTGTGCCAAGTCATGCACTTACCTACTAGGGGTTAAGTCCACTGCATACTCCAGTCAATAGAATCACAGGGGAAAAGCTTGTAGATTTCCTATATATTCTTCCCACAATGGCTGCTGGATCTCCCTTTGCTTCACGCATTCTCTCCCACCCTCCCTTGATTCCACATAAATTCTATGGTTATGTTACCCATGATGTTATGGCGTTACTAACACAATTTCCTTTGCCTTCCAGAGAAGGCACTGTCTGGCAGGACGACTAGTACATAGGTGCTATCGCTGAATGGCCGCAGGTCACTGCCTCTTTCGAAGCAACATGTCTCTTTGTCCCTTTGTGTGGGGGATCCGTTAACCTGCTTTGTGTTGGCAAATCATTGTAAGCCCAGAAAGGAGTAGTCACTCGGATGCCAGATTCAGCTTTGGCCAAATTGTAAGGGAATATACCCTGGTATCAGTGTGGAGTACTGGACGGCCATATTACTGTTATTGGTTCGGGTATTAGTTGGTAGCTGACCTGCAAGGGCTTTTACCACCACCATAATTTTATACAATCAATAAATTGTGACCTTATGCCAAAATCATTTGTGTCATTGTCTTTATGTATTGATGAGAGTATGAGGTAATCTCGCTAGAATACTTTGTGACATGAAGAAACGCATCTACAGTATACAGTTTATGTGCAAATGAACCTGTATTTTCACTATACTTTTTGGGAAGTGCCTTCATACAAACTCTTTGGAGGGGATGGGGAATTACAGTTTTAGATGGGAACATGCATGCTGGAAAAAGTTCAAAATTTAGGATTACCATCTTAATAATTTTTAAAAGTTTTTTTTTAAAATGTTGCTAGTTTTTCTCTTAAATAAATCATAAGATATTTGATTGTCTTTATTTTATGTATCACATTTATACCTTTTAATGTTTTTATTAATGTTAGGCTGCTGGCTCTGATCACCAACCCACAGAACTAGATGACGGAGATCTTCGCCTATAGCAGCCGCCTTTCCCTTAGAGCTTGACGCGCTCACCGGTACTCGGCTGCCCCCAGGACTTGGCTCCAGGTGTAGTGTGGATTGGTAATGCAGGACCACAGCGGTGGGCTAGGAGACTTGTAGAAAGCAGCGGGTAGTCAAAATGATAGCCAAGGTCAAGGGTCACGAGCAAACAGGATAGTCGGTAAACACGCCAGGGGTCACAGGCTAGGTAGCAGGGTCCAAAGTACAAGCCAAAAGGGTCAGGGTCACAAGAAACAACAGGCAGGGTCCAAATCTAGGCAAGGGGTCATACACAGGCAATCCAACAGAGTATCCACAGGACAGGAAGAAGGAGCAGAGCAGGTCAGCAGAACTGGTAACAGTAAGCTTTACCTCCTTCAATGCCCCTGCGGTTTACAGTACATTGGAATATCTGAACACCACCGTAATATCAGGAAAGGCCTGGACACTCATAGTGTGTTACAACACTTTGCTTTACCCCATGCAAATGATCTGACATTACTCACATTTACAGGCATTCAGAAGGTCTTAAAACTGGAGGGGAGGGGGCTACCTAGGACTCATATCCTGAGAAGAGTCTAGATGGATTTTTAACATGAAAACTCTCTCACCAGGGGGACTCAATATTAATTTTGAACTTAACTTAACTTTCTCTGAAGCTCGGTGTCTATGTACCCCTTCATTTCATACGTAATCCAAGCCTCTCTGCCAACAGCTTTAAACAGAATATACTAAGAGTTTGACATTACACACCATTTGTGTTTTTCTTTATTAGGAGTATGCACATCTCCAATTGGTCTATTTATTTATTTATCACAAGTGTACTCATCACATTATCAAGTTTTTTTTTACAAACGTACCAATCAAAGAGGCTCACTGAATAGTGATCATATCCACGTTTAATTACATTAGGATGTATCGGTTTCTGTTACACTGTTTACCTTTACAAAGAACGTTCTTTGTTCTCTAAATGGCCACAGATACTGTTAATCCACATCTGTAACAGCGGCCGATTGGCTTCCACCTACCTATTATACACTACCACTCTTATTGGATTATCTAATGTACAGATGGCTATAGAGCTGTACTCAATATATATTAACTTGGTTTTTACAAACATGAAGAGTCTCAGAGAATAGCCATGTTTATTCAGGATACAATGATTTCTGCCACATTGTTTACTCCCTATTATAAGGAGAAACTCCTCTCGTTCCACCTTTCCAAGTGGCTCCTGGTACTGTTAATTCACACACAAAGCAGCTACCGATTGGCTTCCATTCACCAATCAGTCACCAGACCTTATTATGGTGCCTCTATAAACTCCTACCCACACACACACACAGGATATTTATCTATCCATGAAGAAGCTTTTCAGTGAAACGCGTTGGTTAGCATTATATCACAGACTTTGCCATTTATTTACTTCGATTGCAAGTCTGACTGAGAAACGGCACTTCTTCTATCACATACTCATGTGCATGCGCACCCAGAACCTGGTTGCGGCCACGAATATTTGGATACACACAGTCTATCTATGCAGCCGGAGTCTTTAGAACATCAAAATAAGCAGAGCAGCATTTTCAGATTTAGAAGACCAAGCATGCCAGCCCTATTATTTCTATTTCAGCAATGACAAATAGCAATGGAGCAATGGAGCTCTCCTCTTTGTGTTTTACCTATATAACACAATAAAATGTGACTGCAGATTTAGAAGACCAAGCCTGCCAGACCTATTATTCTATTTCAGCAATGACAATTAGCAATGGAGCAATGGAGCTCTCCTCTTTGTATTTTACCTATATAACACACTACAATGTGACTGCATATTTAGAAGAACAAGCCTACCAGCCCTATTATTACTATTTCAGCAATGACAATTAGCAATGGAGTTCTATTCTTTGTGTTTTACCTATATAACACAATACAATGTGACTGCAGATTTAGAAGACCAAGCCTGCCAGTACTATTATTTCTATTTCAGCAATGACAATTAGCAATTGAGCAATGGAGCTCTCCTGAATGTCACTGTTGACTTTGAAGAACACTGCTACCCCTCCTCTTTCTTTTCTACCTATGACGCTGCCCAACTGCATTAGAGACTGCCAAGAACTGTGCTACCCCTTCCGTGCCCCTTTGTGAATTGGCACTGGATCGCCGTGGAGGGTGGTACTTATAGAATCCAAAACTTGCAAGATCCGAGATCCGACAATGTAACAATGACGTTTTGCCTCATTTTCAATTCCGAGGGCGCGCGAAAATACAGAGTCGGCTCGGCTCGGCTCGGTACTCGGATCTGATAAGTTAGGGTGTGTTCGGTTCTTGGGGAACGAAGTCTGCGCATCTCTACTTAAAAGTCATATAAAGCTGCATGTAGGTGTTTGTGATTTAATTAGCTTGGTGTGGCACACAAAACTCTGCTTCCAACCATGGTTTAAAACCTGAAAGGGAGAGACTAAGTTACGTTGTTATATCTTTGATTTTGCTCTTCCCTTGAAGATAGATAGATAGATAGATAGATAGGTAGATAGATAGAAAGAAAGATGCAAAGGTGTAACCAGAGCTGAATTAAGGTTCTGGGGGGCCCGGGGCACTTAAGACAGGGGGGCCCCCTATTGTGTAATATGGTCTTCATTTTAGACAAATAAACAGGCAATGCTGTGTGCACTACTGTTAGTTGCACGCAGCTCTGCCATCACAGCATAACAGTGTGAAGTAGGACATACCTCCCAACTGTCCTTGCAGTCAGATCAAATCCTGACTAAGTCAGACAGTCACCCACATTCTGGACTGTCACAGTATATTGAGGACAGTTGGAAGATGGTCCTGCTCTCTCCTACCTGCTCTTGTCTCTTTTCACCACCTGTGGCTGCTGGTGTCTTAAGCTCAGTTGCTGCTTGTGTAGATTATGGGATGTCGGGGCCCTATTTTGAAAAAAAAAGGAGTCCCCAAACACTCCTGTTAATAAATCAATAGCACCCCCTTTAATAATTAGGCCTCCCTCCTTGCAACCAGCTCCAAACTGGAAATTAAATAAAATTAATACTATTCACATTGAATAATAGAACTATTTTCCCCAAGCAGCCCCGACATTAAATTAATAGTGCACATATTTAATAAATAAACTTATTTCCCTCCCCACCAAACAGCCCTAGCAATAAATTAAATAGCATTTACATTTAATATAACCATTTCCCACAACTATCACCGGCATTAAATAATTCATATTTACAATTACAATTAATAAATAGCCCTCCTCCTCAAAGTCAGTCCCATATTCAAATAATAGCCCCAAACCATCTCATCTTAAATTAATAGGACCCAATATTAAATTAAATTGCCCCACCATCACACCACAAATAAAATAGCACTCATTAAATTATTATCCCCACCTACACTACACCATTAAATAGCCTACCTCCCACACTATATTAAGGACCCCCCTTCCCTTACATATATTAACATACTGCCCCCACTCACACTATATTTATATACTGGCCCCTCACACTCACATACTATAGTTTATATACTACCCACACACACAATATATATATATATACACTGCCCACACACACACACACACAATATATATACCCTGTCCAAACACACACACACAATATATATATATACACTGCCCACACACACACACCAATATATATACACTGCCCACACACACATACACAATATATATATACACTGCCCACACACACATACACAATATATATACACTGCCCACACACACATACAATATATATATACATTGCCCACACACACACAATATATATATATATATATATATATATATATATATATACTGCCCACACACACACAATATATATATATATATATATATATATATATATATATACACTGCCCACACACACACAATATATATATATATACTGCCCACACACGCACACAATTTATATATATACTGCCCACACACAAACACACAATATATATATATATATATATATATATATATATATATATATATATACACTGCCCACACACACACAAACAATATATATATATACACTGCCCACACACACACACAATAAATATATATATATATATATATATATATATATATATATATACAAGTTAACCCGTGCATGATACTCATGCATTCTAGTCAAATCAAGCTACTTCAGGTGTTAAAAAGGTTCTTGTCATGCATTTGGGCCTAGCCCAGGCCTCCTCAGGGGAAGAGCGTTACTTCCCGACGCAAGCGCCCTTTTTTAACGTGGTTTTGTCCACATGTCACCACCTCATCATTTTTCTCCATCATCTCATCCTTCATCTTCATCGCCACATCCTTCATCAAGCTATTTAAGGTGTTAAAAACTCCCCACTGTCACCCCCGGCAAACACCAACCACTCCCAACTGTCACTTCTTCTTCAAGAAATATATAGGTCAGTGTATAACTATGCCCAGCAGGTGGCGCTGCAGCTTGTTTTTTTTGTTTTTTCTTCCACACACGCCACTAGGCATTTATATAGTAGATATATATCTAAACTGTCGTCAACTGCTATCATAGTAATTGACAACAGTTTATATATATATATTGTGTGCTTGTGTGTGGGCAGTATATATATATTATGTCTGTGTGTGAGTGGGCAGTATATATATTGTGTGTGCTAAACTCTTCCATTATCCATAAGATAAGGTAATGGCTTGCATGTTTAAACCATCTGTTTTCAATGTAGGGACGTTTCCCTGGTACTGGGTTTTATATTTAAATTAATGTCTGCATACAGTGCATACAGATTTTTTTAGCTTGTTAGTTTATACATATCATCTCAGTAGTACCTTAATAAAACAGGTGTTGGTTAAAAAATATTAATAATTACTATATTACATGACAGTTGCACAGCAACATTATAATACCTAGTTATACAGGCTAGTAACTTAAGAAAAACACACACACACACACACACACAATATATATACTGCCCACATACACACACACACACACTATATTTATATACTGTGCTCATTCTCACAAACACATCTACCCCCAGATATTAACTTACCTTCTGCCTGACAGGTAGGGCAGCTCTCCTCTGCTCCTCCTCACACTGTAATCTACACGGCAGCTACGGAAGCCCAGAAGACAAAAAAAAAGCAAAAGCATACTTCTGCCCGGCGCTCCCATTAGGCAAGGTTAGGCACTTGCCTAGGGCGCCGGGCTCTGGAGGGCGCCTGGAGGGTGCCAAAGAATTCTAAAAGACTTTAAAACTGTGCGGCGACCGCTGACCATACCTGTCACGGCCGCCACACAGCATTCAGATGCACTGGGAGGGGGGAAGAGGCTATTTTGTCACCACCGCCGCCTCTCTGCTCCGTCTCCTTCCCTCCACTTACTAGTGTCAGTGAGTGGAGGGGAGGAGACGGAGCAGAGAGGCGGCGGTGGTGAGACAAGGTAGGGAGAGGAGGGCGGCGATTTTTGCACGGGGGGGACGATTTTTCCGGGGGGGGAGGGGGGCGCCGCTTTTTTTAAAATGCCTAGGGCGCCGTGGACCCTACCACCGGCCCTGCCGACAGAGCACTTACACTCAGAGCCCTGTGCTGCCTCCTGTATTCAGACATTTGGGGGCAGCAAAAGAGCCACACCTGGTCCAGGGGGGCCCCCTGAGAGAGGGGGCCCAGGGCACTTGCCCCCTGTGCCCCCCCCCCCCCCCCTTAATCTGGCCCTGGGTGTAGCTACAGATGATCCCAATACTAATTTATGGTACAGGTCTTAAAATCTAGAATATCTTAGAATCTCTATTTAAGGTTATATCAACATAATCAATAATATCCAACAAACAAACCCATCACATTCTGTGATATCTCAAGACTTCTCAACTAGGTGACAGTAGGCTGAGCAACTGGGATAAGGTTGATTGAAGGGTAATAACGATACAGAAAAATGTAATATTTTCTCAAATATCATACTTACATGTCTGGTATCTAAATGAAGGGAAACTTGTGACCTGTTGTGTGGAGGTTATATCATCTAATCATCTAGCATAACAGTGGAAGGGGGGGGGGAGGAGATCATTTGGTTTATGATAACTTAAAGTAATTTGTGACAGATTTGTTTAGATAAAAGGAGAACTGAAGTCTTCCTGGGTAAGAAAACCTTTGTGGTGGCATAATTGGTAAGGCAAAATTCAGAGTGTGGAATAGACGTTGAGAGTTTTAATAATTTTTAAACAGACCAGTTTTTCATTAACCCTCTGCCACACAGGTTTAGGTATGTTCTGGACCATGACAATGGGTCTTTTAGATTCAAAATATGCTGTCACTGTTGAATAGTGGAAGGAGAAGATGGACTCCTGTAAAGAAAGGAACCAATACACAAAGTTTGTCCAATGCCCAGATACTGAGATGAGTTAGCACTATATTCACAATGCTACAATACAGAAATTCCAGCTTTCCAATACCTCTGGACCTGTCTAAAATTCCTGTAGTATAATATTGCTATGCGTATGTTCAGGATGACATCAAATCCAAGCAATCTTGACATTTGCTCACAATTACCTTTGTCACTCATTATTAAATAAAATAAATGAAGCTTAGAGCTGTGCTCAACTCTTTGTGGGCAAGAGCTGCTATATTAAAGGAATCCCTTCCTGTGTATCATGCAAATCGTAAAATATGCGCTCAATTGCCTACAAGGATTACTTGGAGGATTGCATATAAATATAGAAGGATATTTCACTGGAAATAAGGGAAATGACGTTTATTACTATTCCACTAAATAATAAAAAAAAATGCATACTACAATTAGCCCAAGGTATATTGAGAAACTTCACAAGGTGATTGACTGAAAAATCACTTCAAAGATAAAAACATAAGCACAGTAAAATCATATGTAGTAAACTGGTTAACAAACAATCCCATGGACTAAATCAAAATAAGTAAGATCCATAACTATCTCAAGGTGAGAGATCAATCCTTCATTTTGTGTCCACAATAGTCCATTGATTCAATTTCAACACTGCCCGATTCACAGATACCAGTATAGTTTGTCAATAGTCAATATAACAAGGAGGTTGAGAGCTCTGATACCTCACATACTTGTGTGTCGTCCTGAATGAGCAACCGCGGATGTAAAGAGGATCTGTAGTAAACTGGTGGCTGGCAAATTAGGTGCTTGAAGGAATGTGGACATCGATTGCCTGGCTTATTAAATAACCTGAAGTTATATATGACACTACAACTTGTACATTTTTTGTTTCTGTCCCGTACTCTCTACCAGGCGCGGGCTGGCATATATCAGCCCGGAGGGGAGCACAGGCGGCCGCATCACATGACATGCGATGCGGCCAATGACGCGGCCGAATTGCGTGTCATGTGATGTGGCCGCCTGTGCGCTGACGCGTCCCCATTCTGTTGCATGAGATGCGGTCGCCGGTCAAAATCAATAGATTTTGCAACCGAGGGGCGGCCGGCCGGCCCTAACAGCGCTGCAACTGAGCGGCCCGTGGGACCGATGCCCCCCTGCCACCTGGGCCTGCCCGCCCCTGCACTTTACTACTATGCAAAAAAATCAACTTTGCACCTTAACAGTAATGAACAATGTCCTTCTCCTAATATGTTATTTTGTATTTGGAATATAACTTAAAATCCATGAATTACTTTTGCTTTAGTAAATGTGTTTATTGTACTTGTTAAAATAAGTAAAAGTAAAAGTATTTATAAAAGTATTTCTTTTTTGTATTTGCTGTCACCCATCTCTCCTGGTCCTAGGAATTTCTGTTCATCTTCATCCTCTCAATTCTTTCTGCCTTTCTTACTATTATTCAATATGTCTTCTTTCCTCCAGTATTGCCTTTCCTTCCATTTCACTCACTTGTATTACTCCCCCTTCTTCCTTTCCATTAAATCCACCACATTAAATCCAGATACTGGAGCATAGTAACTGAAGCAGAAATTGCACGCCAATGAAGTGTTTATTGTAGCCATCTTTCTGTAGAGATAATTCTTCATGAATATGGCAAAAGCTCATAATTTTCTTTGCATCACATAACATTTCATTTTCAAGCAATTTTGCATGACAAAACTCGTTAAAATCTGTGTATCTTGCAGTAGCTCCCTTATTCCTTCTGCTGTGATTGCCCAAATCACCAACTGATGCACAAGTAACACAACTTGTAGATGATTCCTTGATTGGTTGACACAAAGAGACATGTTTGAAAACTGTGTGCAGAAATGATCCAAATGGGTCTGAACTGCTGACTTGCATCTGTTTGGATCATTGAATGAATTTTGGAATGGATCAGAGGACATCTGAGCTGCTCATCTCTAATGAAAAACTGTTCAGATTTTACTTAGCAGAAGATCGACAGAATTGTGGATATGACTGTGACTCTGGAAAAAATACATAGATAGATACATAGATACATAAATATACTTAGATCATACTTACCTACTTTTTAAATCTGGACTCCGGGAGATCTCGGAGTACAGATCATGTGACAGAGGTTAGGAGGGGGCGTGATGAAGTTGTTACGTCACTACGTCACTATAGCCTAATGACACTATTAAGCACTGCCTACGACTATTCATTGCCGTGAATTTTGGCATTTTATAGGGTCCGGGTGGTTTGCCTACTCTTCTGGGAGTCTGGGAGAGTAGGCAAGTATGACTTAGATTATCACATTAAGCATTTATAGAGAATGATTATTGTTTTTATTTATTTTTTATTTAGGTTTTATGCTCTTTTGGACAAAAGTTGTCAGGTACCTGGAAGGCTAAATGCTAAATAAGTAGATATCTACTTGTGCCATTTTCTATTAACAAGTCTGCTGAGATTTGGGGCAGGAGAGGAGCAGAGTAGCAGAAATGCTGAAAGTGGTTTACATGTGTCAGCATTTCCAAGCAGTCATTGGCTGCTATGCCTTGCTGAGACTTGCATGCCTCCCAAGTGGCCGGATTCCAGCGGGACAGTCCCGATTTCAGTGGACTGTCCCGCTGTCCCGCCTGACTTACAATTTGTCCTGGTATCGGAGTGCTCGCTCTGACACACTGCCTGGGTCAGAGCAACAAGTTACAGCTTGGCGTCTGGCTCTCTCCCTCTGTGTATCCTGTGCTGACTCCTGGTGTTTCCTCCGTGTATGACCTCTGCCTTGTTTGACCACTGCTTCCGGATAATCCTGCTGACATTCTGTGTATCCGACCCGGGTATTCATATTTGACTACTCTGTTGCCTGTGCCCTTGTGTATCCAACCCGGCTGACATTCTGTGTATCCGACCCGGCTATTCATATTCTCAGCTGCCCGTGCTCCAGTGTGTCTAACCCGGCTGTGCTCCAGTGTATCCGACCCGGTGCTTCACTGAAACGTGTCAGGAATCTTCAGTCTGTGCTGATCCATTTCAGCTAATTATCCTGCCCTGCTTACCGCTTCAGAGACTGTTCCGGATCTCGCATGTACTAACCTCTTACCTATTACGTCAGGGGGCTAACCTAGGGGCCACGACCTGCGGGTCTCTGGCAGCAAAATCCACCCCGTTTTGCGGCAGTTCTTGGTGAAGACCGGGGAATCCGTTAGACTCCGTGCCCTGGGAAGGCCTGTGTCAACTCTGCCTAATAGGAGTCTCCCGTGAGACATTACATGTCCTTTGCATACGAAGACACAGCGGACAGGGCTGCGTTCATGGACGTATCTCCTGGTTCTGGGCATGTGCAGAGTGATTTTCCGGATGATATGCAAAAAATTTGCATAAATTTGTCTTGATGAATGAGGCCCGTAGAGAACATAGAGGACCTGATTCATTAGGGCACCTATCTACTGATTTTGAACTTATAGTATGCAGAATCACTCTGCACATGCCCAGGACAGACAGATACAGAGAGACATGGATATATGTGCAAGCAATGTTTGTGTGTTAGTTAGGGCAATAAACACTTAGTACAGCTTCTTACATTGGGGCGTGAAGTGGGCACGAAAAAGGCGTTTTGCAATACTCAATGTTCAAAAGGGGCGTGCCAAACTCGAGCACATGCAGCCAAGCCCATTTCCAGCTGTACGGCTGTGATTGTTACTTGTGTTTCTACCATATCACTTGGTGCTAGTATAAGTTCCTATCAGTAATGATGACAGTCTCGTATACATCCTCTAACTTGATTTTGCAATCACGACCAACTGTAAAATGTATTTGTATGTTCAGTAGATATTAACAACGTTCTAATAAATGTATTTCATAGGAAATGTTTTTTAAAAAAAAAAACAACACTTTATTTTTTTTCAATGTTTTATCATTAATAACTTTATTATTACTAGGTGGTATTAATTCTATAATTTTTTTTATTTTATTTTCAGAATTTATAATCCACTTAGGGATTGGACGTATCGTGCAGTGTCTTGTGTAGTAGAGCACAGTAGACCTACACCCGAATTCAACAGCGCACGTATCTTGTGATACGCAGGGCTGCCAAGAGGAATTCAGGGCCCCGGTACAGCAACTTCATGGGGCCCCCCATTGTAGTGGAGCAGTGAAAAAAAATTTGCGCCGCCGGAGTGGTCATGCAAGGTGGGAGTGGTCATACAATTGGGGGCGTGGCTACCATGTTAAAAGCGGTAGCCCACCCTCCTACCAAAAAAACCCTGCATTGCTGCGTACACCATTGGCAAAAGGGTACAGTGCCCGCTTGCCGGAGTATTACATATGTCCCAGCAGTCCTGACTTTCGGGACAGTGACCTAAAAACAGCTTGCTTTGTAGAGAATGTGTCAAGGAGCCTTATTAACTCCAATCTGCTCCATTCTCACTTGTCAGCAACTTATTGCAAATCAAAGCAGGACATCTGAGACAGACAAAAGTGTGTGTGCCACCTTCTGTGGGGTCATTGTTCTGAGCCGTGACACAACCTGCACAACTTCTGCATTCTGTAAATGTGTGGGGCTGAGGGGACAGGAGTCTGCTCACCCTGGTAATGAGGGATAAGGTGAAGGGTCTGCAGACTGAGGCTGTGATTCACAGCTCTGGTTCTGTGTATTATACAAATGTTTATTTGTGTTCAGACCACTTTCCTACACATAAACCTAGTTTTACACGTTACACCTGATGAAATAGCTGTGCACAACATTTTTCAGTTTTACTCACATCAGCAGATGATCATGTCCCCAGCTGCAGCCTGCACCGAAAGCCAGCCTCATGACTCGCGCTCCTTATAGGCGCGGTCACAGGCTGCAGTAACCAAGCAGGACCACAAAGTCACGCGAGAGCACAGCAAGGCACTCTCGCGGGACGTTGTCGCATCGGCGGACCCGCAAGAAGGACATGGCGCTGCGGCCGGCAGAACCACAGCCCCCCCTCCCCTCGGGCACATTAAAAAAAAAAAGTTGAATTTTTTTTTTACAATAGTCGGCAGTGCAGCCGCGGGCCCCCTGTCACACCCGGGCCCGGGTAAATAGTACCCGCCCCCCCCCCCTTCTCGGCGCGGCCCTGGTGATACGTGCGCTGAATTCAGGAGTCCAGAACTCATGGATATGTGCATAGAATACGGAGTGTGAGTTGCGCTCAGAATACGAACAAAAGAAAACTCAAAACTCAACAAAAGAACGTTTCCTGCTCAGGATGGAACACATAGCCCTAGCTCTAAGGTAGCAATCCCTATGTTGGTTTTCAATGCATCTACCTTCAGGCTGAAAAATTGTGGTTAATAATAAATTAGGCACAGGAAGTCTGTTTTTTTATGTAATTTTATCTAAAGCTCTGGATCATCATTTACAAAAAAGGGAAATAAAGACTCCCAAATGATCAAGTCATTCTTTTGATGTATATGTATTAAAGTAAAAGATGCTTACAATAAAGATCTTACAACCACATGCAGAGCAGCAGCAATCGATCAGGAGTATGTACCCTTCGCTATGCTTTTCAAGGAATGACCTATTCTATAGATTGCTGAAGAAATAAGCATTTTTATGTTTCTTTTTAAAAAAGTTACTACCTGAAAGAAACTATTTTATTAGAGATGGAAAATTACTATCAGAAAAATTGGCACTGGAAGAATTGAGGCACCTATTGGAAGGGGCATTTCATCCAGTGGCTTTCTATACTAATCACAATCTTTTGCATCTTTTTCCTATTGAGAGACTAAACACTTCAAGCTCCCTTGGACCTCTTATCTTATTTTAATATCCTTTTAACTTACCATCCAGTTTCTCAGAACTCACAGGCTGATATATTTTCTCCTTTGTTTGATCCTTCTGACCAAGCAATACCTGAGGCGGTTTATCTTATCATCAGTCCCAATAACATAGTATCTCTCACTATCACCTGATTCTTACAATAACTCCTTTATCTACAGGTTTGTCTTAAGGTCCTGCAAATCTCTGGATATTCTGATTGAAAATAAAAACCAGCTTGAAGTAACTGCTCGGAAGTTCTAGTGGCACAATGGCACCCTTCTACAGCCCAGGAGCATGTGTGCATCTTTCTAAGAGCTGAATGCACCTTTCCACCTTGTTTTCAAATAACTGCTTGTGTATGGAAATATGCATTAACTTACAGGTGAGGTCTAGTGTCCATATTATTGTTCAAGAATGAGCCACAGTGGGTGGATCATTGCACAAGTGCAGGTTCTTTGGCATTGAGTTATGAGTGTCTCAAACTATTGTGGGCGTAAGATATTTATGCCATTGTCATACTTCTTCCTTGACTTTGGCATTTTCGTTTTCAGGAAATATACATCATGAATACAAAATAGTTTTAATGTATTTATTTTCATCTTCATGTCTGCCAAAGTATTCTCATATAGGCTTGTCCAATCCTGAGCTAATAGTCTATAATCCTGACAGAGCTTTAGGATTTAAGTAATTAACTGCTTATTAATCTATGCAGCAATTAATTTATTTGATTTATTGTTGATTACTGAATCTTAAAACTCTTGAAAGATTATGACCTTCAAGTACTAGATTGGCTAAGTCTTAAACAATGGACAAGACTTAGAAATTCAACTGATTTATC
The DNA here is from genome assembly GCF_038048845.1 of Mixophyes fleayi. Classification (NCBI taxonomy): domain Eukaryota; kingdom Metazoa; phylum Chordata; class Amphibia; order Anura; family Limnodynastidae; genus Mixophyes; species Mixophyes fleayi. The sequence continues at coordinate 141,585,297 of NC_134405.1, read as the reverse complement.
TCTCCTTAAACTTAACAAAATGGCAATTAATGATACAAAAATTTAAAATGTAAAGATAATATTGAAGGGGTTGTTCAATCTCGTTGCATCTGTTATGGAATCACCTATTTTGTCTCTGCTTTTATTCAGACTTTACTAGTTTTTCTGGATACCCGCCCTTTCAATTTACATATCAATGGTTGCTACTAGTTACTGCATATGGCTCCTCCCAAAGACATAACTAAACAATACCAAGAAAATACAGGACCTCTGCCTCGTTTCACATGGATGTTTGAAGAGGCAACATCAAATCTCTCTCTTCTCTCCCCTCACCCACCCTCCTCCCATCCACCAGACAGCATTCGCATGGGACCCAGTTATAACATACCTGCCTACTCTCCTGGAATTCCCGGGAGACTCCCAAATTTCGGGGAGTCCTCCCGGACTCCCGGAAGAGTAGGCAAAACTTCGGAAATTTGGCTAAGTTCACGGCATTGAATGGAGGGGGTGGGGCTATTGTGACGTGAAATGTCACCACGCCCTCCTCCTGAAATCTTAACAGTGGCATGCATGAGTTCTAAAGGAAGATAATGCTGTAGATATTGATAAAGTAAAATATGGGAATGTTAATTGTAGTTTTGTTATATATAAAGAAAAGCACGCCAAACGGTTAATGCTGACACAGGTTTGCTGAATCACTTTGCTATAGTTTTATTCAGGGTTGTCAGGAAATTACAGGCAGGAACTCTTGTGGTTCCAGCAATCAAACAAAAGTATTCATATTTCCATGCAACCCTGCTTCTAGCTAGACACTCAGTCCCCTAATTAGTCACTGGCCACTGGTTGGTGACGGTTGCCCAAACTCTCCTGAGTTTGTTAATCGCAGCTTCATACATTTGAGACTTGTATTGCTGCAGTGGCAAACAGTCGGGAGTTTGATCTCTATCGAATTTGCAAATAGTGATTTTGACAGAAGCACAACTCTGGCGATTTTGCATGAAATCTCATTTTCATGCATCTGCGAGTTTCAACTTTCCTGAGAAAATCACTGATTTTGCAAAATCGCACCTTGATACATTTACCCCCATATGTCAGAGTACAGAAAACCAATGTTCAGACACTGCAAAAGCAGTTTCAAACATACATTATGTTGTGAATACTGTAAACAGGAAACCAAGACAGAGGGAGCACAGAGATGTAAAAGCAGCCCGTGTCTATACTTTGATTGTTAAGTGGGATTTGGATAATTTACAATTGTTTGATGTAAACACCTCTGATGAGAGGGTAGAGCATACTGAGGGTGAAACAGGAGAATTTTTACTCATTGTAACTACACATAGGGCAAAAGATTTACTAGACAGGGTGCTCCTGCAGATCATGATCCACACACAGGCTCAGCAGTCTATTAGTGAATCAGCACAAGCTGCTCAAACATGGACTGAAGAGTCTCGATCATCTGAATTGCAAAATCTGGGGAGTAGGTTTAGACACACGCAAGAGGAGTCATTGTTAAACTGGGTGTAAAGACTCTGAGAAGGAGCAGATATGTGACTTTAGATAAAACAGAACCAACACATATAATTATTTTTTTGTTGTACAATGCCCCAACAGTATACAAGTCCCCACTGTTCACTATGTTTTTTGTTGGCACTGAAAAGCATGAGCGGCAGGTGCATGAAGCATTGGGACAGCTAACAGCTTTAGGAGCAAGCAAAAGGTAGCGATGGAGGAAACTTCCAGTACAAACACAGGCAGCAAAAGATAGAGAACATACAGGTAATGATCCAGTGAGATACAAAGTGTCTAGGCAGCAAATGTTCTTTGATTTACTGAATGGACGCACACCAAAAGAGCAGATAGGCGGCATCTCCACTGCTGATCTGTTTAGAAGCAAAAAGGGGGTGGCTCAGCTAAGCATATAGCTAATAGTGATGTGAAACCGGTAGATCTGCCCCCAGTCCCATCTACCCCTGTGTCACCATAAGTATTAAAGAAAAAGTTGAATAACATGGGGTGGGAACTAAACAAGGCCAAGGTTGGAGCCCCTCCCACATTAACAACACCCTGGACAGTGTCACAACCCTGCCCATGATGGGATGGTGGGTCCTTGGTGGACCACCCACCACAAGAGGTGGTCCGTTATGACATCTGTGCTTTGAAAGGCAAGGACCAATGCCCTTATGTAAATTGTAGTGTGAACTGGGGAGGTTCAGTCACACAATACACAACCCTCCTTGACACAGGAACAGAAGTGTCTTAATTCCACAGAGCACAAACTGAGTAGTGGCAGCTGGGTAGCAGTGGAAGGTTAGGTACACAGACGTGGACAGCCCGTTTTCGCTGAAAATTGACAATAGACACCCAATCTGGCAAATATGTGTTTGGTTACTCTGAAAGAGCATTTACAGTATCTGCAGTAATACCGGTAGAAAGAAACCACCCGCATTTCTGGTTTGATGAACTTTGAAAGCGTGGAAGCAGAGTTACCCCCTCTCCAGCTTGGAGGAGGCTCTGTGCAAGTCTGAATCATATTCACAACTGACACCAGCTGAGCAAAAGTATGACTGGTACACTGACGGCTCTGGAATACTGATATCACAAGGGCAGATATGAACTGCAGTAGCACTTCAACCAGCAACCAAAGAGCTGTTACATGAGAGTAGTGAAGGTGGATCAACTCACAATACAAAAATATGTGCTAAAGTGATGCTGCTGGAAGAAACCAAAGGCCCCCTCATCACCTACATCGACAGTTGGGTGGTGTTTCAGGGGTTAATACTTGGATGGCAACTTGTAAGTAAAGCAACTGGGAGGTTCATGACAAATTCATCTGGGGAGGAACAAAAGCATGGAATACAATGGAATGGGACCATGCCCAATATGGACACAATAAAGCAGAAGACATATTTGCTTGGGCTCAGAGGAAAGGAATTCCCATGACACATCCGATGGCTAGAATCATTGTGGAAAAATGTGAAACTTGTGAACTGTTGAGCTCCAGAAAGAAACTGACCGGAGATGTAGCCTTTATGTACATAGGAGACTGTAGAATCTAAAGGTTTTACTGCTATCTGGGTAGTGGTAGACAGATTTAGTAGGATGGCACATTTTGTAAATGTGTAAGGAAATATCCCAAAATATCACTGTAGATCTGATAAGTGACGTAAATAGACAGTGCCGTGATTTACATAAATCAGTATATAACAGAAGGATGTTGGGCATGTAGATTGTCATTTTTATGGTAAGTCTGCTTTTTATTCCTATAGGCATTGTGGAAATGGGATTTATTTTGTAGATATACTCGTTGACAGCATAATGATAGCTGTTAACATGACTACCACCGGTTCTATACCTCCTCATGAAATCTATTTTGACATCTACAGCAAAAGATATACCTTTAAGGTAGGAAAGAAGGTCTGGCATCCACCATAAACATACAATTACAACAGCCATCTTAGAAATTGGGACCCGAGTATATCAGAACTTGTACAATCATTAGAAAGTTGAATTAGTTCTTTCTTTTGTACATGAAGATTCCAAGAACCTTCCATTGTTCTTTGCTCAAACCAGTATTTTGGTCAAAATTTTCTAAAAAATCATTCCCCAAACCACCACTAGTTCTAAATGAAGGGCAACCAGAATATATTCTTGAAAGAATTTAATGCTCTAAGTGGTCCTATGGCCATCTTTGGAAAGGCTATGGGACAGAGTAAAGATCTTGAATCCTTTCCAAAGACCTTCATGCTGATAGGCTGAATAAATATTTTTATAAATTGTTTCATGAAAAACCTAATTTTCGGTGTCCCTCGAGCCCTCCCTCAAGGTGAAAGAGGCATTGTCAGGGCTTAGAATCCTGGCCTCTGGTGTTTATTAAATTTGGTGTATTCACGCTGCCACCACAATACTACCGTGTTATGAACTGTGGCTATTCCAGCCATGCCATGGTTACATTTAGAACTTTTTTTAATACTGTGTTCTGGATTGGATTATGCTATATGAATGCCATTTACTTAACACTGTGTTTGGACTTAATCATTTTATATGCTTATTGTTTTATCCAGTGCTTTTTTTGTAAAAAAAAAAGCTGGTGGAACTCACATTTTGTTAATATTTTATGATATTTTTTTTTATATTCATGTCTTAACATACCTTTAATGTATTATATGTATTGTATGTCCCCCTTCAGTTTTCATCCTGTGCCAGTGCCAGTGCCCCTAATAATTTTTATGTCCCCCTTCAGTTTTAATCCTGTGCCAGTGCCCCTAATCATTTTTTTGTGCCCCTTGAGTTTTTATGCTGTGCCAGTGCCCCTAATAATTTTTTGGTCCCCCTTGAGTTTTCATCCTGTGCCAGTGCCAGTGCCCCTAATCATTTTTTGGTCCCCTTTGAGTTTTTATGCTGTGCCCTGGGCCCGTCCCTCTCATGCTGGCCTTTTTCTTTTTTTTTGTCACCATTTATTTTTCTGACCACTTTTTTTTAAACGGCGCCCCATTTTTCCTCTAACTTACCTTGCTTTCTGTTGCCTCCTTTTTCCTCGTCACTTCTTTTCAGTTTTCTTTTCTGTCGCGGCGCTCCTCTTCTTGTTGATTGCTCCTCACAGCTCCGTGAATGACTGTCGGGCGCGACGTGCGTGATGTCGTCACGCCCAACAGCCATTGGAAATAGAGAAGGGAGGAGGGCGCGGCCGCGCCGGACAGATGGTATTGTTAACTTTTTTTTTTTCATTGTGTGTGCTAAAGGCCGGCGGTGAAGCCGCCGCAAAGCCAAAAAAAAAAGGTCCCGGAATGCCGTTCCCAGCGTTCAATGGGAAAAAAAGCAATGGTTTTACCTAACACTGTGGGGTATATTTGCTAAACAGCGGGCTTGAAAAAGTGGAGATGTTGCCTATAGCAACCAATCAGATTCTACCTGTAATTTTGTAGAATGCACTAAATAAATGAAAACTAGAATCTGATTGGTTGCCATAGGCAACATCCCCACTCTTTCAAACCTGCAGTTTAGTAAATATACCCCTGTGTTTTGAATTGGATTATGTTATGTGCCTGCTGCTATATTTAACACTGTGTTTGGACATAACCAGGCTATATGCCTACGGCTTTATTTAACTTAGAGTATGGACTAAGACCATGCTGTATACCGCTAATTTTACTGAACATGATGTTTGGACTTTATAATGCCATATGCTTGCTGTTTCACTGTTAAGATGGTACTTGGACCTGGATCACTAATTTCAACCCTTGTCAAGACCATCGTATTCTTGATATCTGGATAACTAATTGTGAGTGACCTTTTATTACCAAGTTTATTTCCTCCGGGTGCTCTGACACTCCAAAAACATACTGGTAGGTTAACTGGCTGATATCAAATTGACCCTAGTCTCTCCCTCTCTGTCTGTCTGTCTCCTTCTCTGTCTGTCTGTGTGAGTGTGTGTCTATATTAGGGAATTTAGACTGTAAGCTCCAATGGGGCAGGGACTGATGTGAATGAGTTCTCTGTACAGCGCTGCGGAATTAGTGGCGCTATATATATAAATAAATGATGATGATGATGATTGTGTCTCCATATTATCCTTCTGTTATGCCATGGGGTTGCGCTGTACATAAGATACTCCTACTACCACTACTACAAGTATTTAAGTCCTGGGGCAGCTAAGTACTGGTGAGCATGTATATTAGTGGGTTCTAATATTTTATCCTGAGCAGACCCTCCCTGGCCTTATAATTACCCACAATACATTTTTCAGCAAAGCATTGAACTCTAAGGGGCATATTCAATTGTTGCCGTTTCCCGCGGAGTTAAAAGCATTATCGTTATTAATACTAAGCCGGATTTCAGCTCACAGCTCCCTGAGCCGCGAGCTGAAATCCAGCATGGAAGGTACCGTAATAATGGTATTTACGCGCACTTTTACTGTAATGACAGTAATAGTGCGCACGCTGCGTTATTTTTCCGGGTAACGCCAACAATTGAATATGCCCCTAAGGGTAAATATAGAATCAGTTTACTAAGATTGCTAATAGCACATTTTAATCCTAAATATATGTAGGGTTTATGCTAGGTTATATGTAGAGATGGGCGGGCTCGGTTCCCCGAGATCCGAACCCGCCCGAACTTTGCCTATCTCAGTACCAAGCCGAGCAGGCTCGGTACTCTCCCGCTCGTTCGGAATCGAAATCGAGGCAAAACATCATTGTGACTTCTTCGGATCTCGGGGCTTGGTTCTCGTGATATTTGAAATGCATAAATACCCACCTCCACAGCAATCCATCGCCATTTGTCAGAGGGAGAGAGCAGGGTTAGGTCACAGGCTGTAATAGAGTAGGGACAGAGCAATAATTGTTTACCTAATTCTTTAAATTATTATTGCAATTCTGATACCAATTCTATTAGCAATTGTTTGAGCAGGATAGAGAAGGCATTTATTTCAATATTTTGCACTACATGTGCTTTGGGGTGTCCCATATTCCCCAGTGTGAAACAATAATTTTTCTGGCTGCCACAAGTCATATTTAGCAGCAGTATCTATACGATATTTTGCACTACATGCAGTGCCGGATTGAGGGAATGGAGGCCCCTGGGCTAAGGGGGCCTTCATTCCCCCGTGAGGGCCCCCTTCCCGTGATCTGAGCTGATCGTCGTCCCCCCCGTGATCCGAACTGCCCACACCACCCCCCCTTCCCCGGCACTTACCTCCTTCCCCGGCGCGCTGTACGCTCTTTACTGAGGAGATCTCCTCAGTAAGGAGAATACAGCTCGCCGGGGAAGGACCGCAGTGAAAGTGCACAGCAGCACTGATCACGCCAAGGGCGCCCCCACCCCCGTCCAATCAATGCTGCTGCTGAGCACTTTCAAGGGCCCCCTGGATGCCATAGGCCCCTGGGCTGTAGCCCAGTTAGCCCTATGGTTAATCCGGCCCTGACTACAAGTGCTTTGGGGTGTCCCATATTCCCCAGTGTGAAACAATAATTTTTCTGGCTGCCAAAAGTCATATTTAGCAGCAGTATCTATACAATATTTTGCACTACAGGTGCTTTGGGGTGTCCCATATTCCCCTGTGTGAAACAATAATTTTTGTGGCTGCAAAAAGTCATATTTTGTAGCACTATCTATTGAATATTTTGCACTACAAGTGCTTTGGCCTCATTAAAATGAATTCAAAGCAGTCCACATATGAGCAGGATCAGCAAGCAGGTGCTGGCACCAGTCCTGATGGTAGTGTTCCCAGGTAAAGCCTATGTAAAAGTACATAGTCTTTTTTAAATCTGGGAAAAAATCACACACCAAAAGAAAATGACTGTGTTGAAGCGAAAAAGAAGTGTAACTGAGGAAAAGTTAAATGCGGATTTTTTTTTTTTCCAACATGCCATTCTACACACGCAGTGGCAAAGAAAGAATGAGGCCTCTGCCTTTCTCTATTAGTGGCAGATCAAGAAATGTTACTGAGCCTTCTTCTTGTACGGTCACTCGTGACCAAGCAAGACCAAGTCATTTGGAGTCTAATAGTGGTGCACAACTACTGTTACGCGTGAAAGGCGAGCTGCAAGAAAACAGTAAGGCATTAGAGGATATTGTATGCTCTGAATCAGAAATGACACCAATCCCTGTGGAGAGTCCATCCACCAGTGGTATGTGTAATCGTGAGCATTCTGTTAGTGTACCCATAAAGAAGGGCCCTTTCAGAAGTTCTGCTGATGTGTGCCTTAACAGGCCGAGTGTAGGCTATTTTTCAAAAATAGCAAAAGAAAACCAAACAAAACCAAAACCAAAACACAAAGGTAATGCAGATCCAAAACCAAAACCAAAACACGCAGGTCAGTGACCATCTTTAGTTATAAGGTAGGCCTCAAACCACCACACTCTCCCCCAATCTACAATCTCTCAAAAAATCCCTTGCCTTATCTAACTATTCCTAGACCCTCACATCCTATCTCTCTACTGCCTTTATCCAGCACTATCCATTTGTTCCTGTATGCTCTCACTGTCTCTCTTCTTCCCTTCCCTTTAGAATGTGAGCTCTCACAAGCAGGGTCCACTACTCCTTATTCATTATTCATTGTTCGCACAACGCTTAACCCGTGTGTTTGTACTAGAGATGCTCACTGACCCCCGTGTTTTGGTTTTGGTTTTGGATCTGTATTTATTTAGAAAAATTGTTAAAATATGCTAAAATCACATAATTTTGCTGTTTTTTAATCCTACATTATTATTAACCTCACTAACACCAATTTCAAGTAATTTGCAATCAGTTTTGACCAACTCACAGGTCACATTTTTATTTTCATACACTTTTGGACCAATACTGCAGCGACCTGACTGGATGGTAAGCGACAGAGCAATGACTCTAACACACGGCAGTTGCTAGCACATCTAGGACACATTGGCACACAGCAGTGGCAGAAAAGAAAAGTGGTGCAAGATGGAATTGTCCTTGGATCATGAAACCAGTTATGGTTCATTTGATCGCTCCACCTGATTCTTGGATAAGTGAGGTTATTCTACAGTTAATACATGGCAATGAGCGCTGACCCCCCCGGGATGCATGCTTTTATCAGACACACACCAATCCAGGGTGCCAGACAATGCACTATAAAGAGCCATTGTAATTCCCAGCAAAAAGACAGTTCATTAGTGAGCTTCGAATCAGCCCCAATTCCCACAAAATTATAATCTAGTTAGGTACCTTTCATGTAAAGTGCAGTTTACAAACACAACAAAACATGTGTGGGAGAATGTGGCCTCTAAGAGGGTGACTAATAGACACAAAGACATTGCATGGATGGCTATCCAGAGATGTCTGCCTCTCAGGACATTCATGCACTCCCGGAACCTGTGCCGATATGTCCACTGTCCCTTCTGCATCACCAGAAGGGAAACAGCACAGTGTATTTTTTGGGACTGCCCCACTGCACAGGCACTGTTGGATGCCTTAGAACATGAACATATGGACAGGGTGCCCAGAACTTGCCTTTCATACCATTCAGTATTTTATGGATTATTTCCTGGAATCCACATCAGTAGGGGAATCAGGAGACCTGCAGCCTAATGAACTGCTTTAAGGACGCTATTTGGCTTGCCAGGAAATGCCTCATCTTGAAAAGGGAGAAGATGACCATCCAGGACTGTTGCAGGCTGATCCACAGCCTACTAAGAGACTATAACACCATTGACAGTCCTGAGGAAGAGGAAGATTATTAATTTTCTGTCTCTCTCTTCTTCTTCTCCCCCTATGTGTCTGTTTATTCAATATAACACTGTTGAATTTGCCTGCAAATTCAGAAGAGTCATTATTCATCAATGACTCTTAGCAATGGAGCACTCGTCTTTGGGTGTATATTATTAGACCCTACACTTATTAGTGCAAATTAAGAAAAAAAGCCTGCAAGGACTTGTAGATTACTATTTCAGCAATGACCAAATGACCAAAGCAGCTCTTCTATAAGGGTGTATATTAAACCCTACACCTTGTAGTGCAAATTCAGAAAATAAGCCTGCAAGGAGTTGTATATTTATAATTTGTATTTCAGCAATGTCAAATTCAGCAATGGAGCTTTCTCTAACACTGCTACCACCCTCATCTTTCTCTTCTATCACTTTGCCTGCCAAACTGCTCTATACTCTGTCCTACCCCTTCTCTGTCCCTCTCTCAAATAGCGCTAGATCGCCGTGGAGGGCAGTATTTACAGATTCCAAAACTCGCGAGATCCGACCACGTCACAATGACGTTTTGCCTCTTTTTGGAATCCGGATAGGCGCGAGAGTACTGAGCCGACTCGGCTCGGTACTCGGAGCCCTAAAGTTTGGGTGAGTTCGGTTTTCATGAAACCAAGCCTGCCCATCTCTAGTTTGTACCCAATGTTGCTATCATGCATAATTGTAGTCATGCTTTGTCATTGTGCTTAACTGTTTTCATACTTCTGCTCATGCTTACTGTATTCATGCAAGTCATATTTTTAATGATTGTATTATTAAAGAATATGTACCCATCGGAGTGAAAACACCATCTCAGATGCTTCTTTTAAACTGCAAGCAACAAACCTATTCCCAAGAATTGTAGATCAAGATGCAGCTAATCACCAGCGTTGTTGTGTTACCGTCCTTCCTACTTGCTGCCACCAACTGTGCATGAAAAAACACTGGGGAAAGGTCAGAATGCTTACTTCAAAATCCTGGTGGTTACATTTATTTAACACATTTGTGAATTTGCCAAAATATCACAAAAATTGTATTCTCGCCACAATGCTAACAATTGACACTTTTGTGAACTCAGTTAATTATATTAGTAGCTAATGGCAATGAAATGACACCAGAAACTCATGATGACTAAGAACTACTGAGAACTTTTTATGAAATCTGAAAGAAATCCACCAGTTGTTGAATTATTAGTTGTCACTTTTTAGTCTGAACTTGGAAATACTGAACTGATTTGACAGGTGTAAAACTTTTTCTGTGTGTCCTTTGTGGGGAAATCAATCTTGGAGGCACACTGGTTCACGTCTTCACCTGACATGGTGTTTCAGGATTTATTCAGATTCTTGGAAGTACGATCAGCTTAGCTCAGAGCCATACTAGTGATCTGCTAAAGGTTATAAAGGCTAAGAGTAACAGTTTTGCCATTTTAGATGACATTCCATAAAAAAAATTGTTATATAGGGGACACTGGTTTATTATGCTGAGCCATTCTGTGCCTCTGACTCTTTCTTTTACTCAGATTTGCAAATCTTTTAATTAACCTTAATACATTGTTGTTGACTCAGATAATTCAGCTATGTGTCAACTAGTAAGTGTCATATTTTGAAAATGCTGCATAATGTTTCATGTTTTGTAAGTTTTAACAAACGCAGATTTTTTTTTTGTAAAACAATGTGTTTACTATGAAGATGTTATTGATGTTTTATTAATTTGTTATTGTATTGAAACTGAAGCTTTCAGATTAAAAAGCAAAGGTTTATCAAAGATAAATTGCACTTATTGGTGGAAATCAATAAAACCATGCTCATATTTCTGGTAAGTTTAGCTGTGTGTGTGTGTGTCATGGACTGCACCTGTGCTCTTGCGAAGATGGAAAACACAGGGAAGATCAGTTCAGCAATATAATGCCACAACATGCTCCACAGATCATTTTGCTAATTTTCCCCCTTTGTTCAGAACAGTGGAGCAAAACAAAACCGAATTCTTATATAAAAGGCAACATCTCAGGTGGAAAATTCTAATCTTCTTTTCCCTTTGGTTTCCTATCACATTATTTTCTATTACAAATTATAGAAAAAGAATGAGACACTGCAAACAAACAAACCTACAAGAACATTTGTTGCATTAGGTGAGTAGGTAAGGTGTTAGATTTTTGATGAGCTGAATGGTATTGGGAGCAGCATTTTAATGCATTTTCTACTCTGCAAAAGCATTTGAAATCTGTGTAATAGAAATATTCAAAATATGCGACTGCCTCATTTCTTTTCATACCCTGTATTTGAATGTTAACAATCCAGATAAAACAATAAAATGTCTAGTGTTTAGGTCATTAATAAACATACAGTTTGGTGGTATTTAAGTGATTGGTTCAAGCAACATGTATAAATTATTTGTCTGTGTCTCATTGTTTACCTTTAGTTCAATGCTTTAAAGCTCATTTACGGTGATGGGAGTAGTTGGGTGAATCGAGGAATACTCTATTAAACATGGATGAGACTTGCACTGATGGAAAAAAAATTGTTTTGTGTGACAGGATTACTCAACATCTACAGATATAACCCATGACTGTGAAGGACAAGTCCCATTCATCCTTAGCTGGGCACAGGTTTCCAGGAGAAAGGAAATACTCACCAATCACCTAGCAATATACTAGTGTGTATTACCTTCTTAAATATTGAGGTAAAGAGAGAGCCTGTGACGTCACTGCAATCATGTATGTTAATGTTGCAGAAAGTCCATTGTACCCCCAGCATTAAGTGGGAAATAAAGAGAGAACCCAGGAATATGGGAGGGCTCTAAAGGAGCCACTGATACAGTCCTTATGCAGACAAAGGGGGACTTCCAATTAAAAGACAACACTTGTGATCATAAATAATTTAGCTACTACAGTACAGAAAATAAAAAAGACAGTATACATACAGGGTCTGATTCATCTTTAAACGCAATGTGAAAACAACTTGCGTTTAAAAAAATCGGACGCAACTGGCACGTGCGTCCACCCTTATTCAAGTACAAGTGGATTTCAAGAAATGTTTCCATTTGATTGTGAGTATATTCTGGCTAAACGTTACTCGCTGTATGCAGACGGACCAAACACACTGCAGGGTATGCACTATGCATGTTTTTACATGAAAAACATACAGTCATGGACAAAAGTTTTGAGAATGACCTAAGTATTGGTTTTCACAATGTTTGCTGCTTCAGTGTTTTTTGATCTTTTTGTCAGATGTTGCTATATTATACTGAAGTGAAATTACAAGCAGTTCATAAGTGTCAAAGGCTTTTATTGACAAATACATTAATTTTATGCAAAGAGTCAATATTTGCAGTGTTGACCCTTCTTTTTGAAGACCTCTGCAATTTGCCCTGGCATGCTATCAATCAACTTCTGGGCCACATACTGACTGATGGCCGCCCCCATTCTTGCCTAATCAATGCTTGGAATTTGTCAGAATTTGTGAGTTTTTGTTTGTCCACCCGCATCTTGAGGATTGACCACAAGTTCTCAATGGGATTAAGGTCTGGGGAGTTTCCTGGCCATGGACCCAAAATTTCAATGTTTTGATCCTTTAGCCTCTTAATTATCACTTTTGCCTTATGGCAAGGTGCTCCATAATGCTGGAAAAGGCTTTGTTCATCACCAAACTGTTCTTGGATGGGTGGGAGAAGTTGCTCTTGGAGGATGTATTGGTACCATTCTTTATTCATGGCTGTGTTCTTAGGCAAAATTGTGAGTGAGCCCACTCCCTTGGCTGAGAAGCATCTCCACACATGAATGGTCTCAGGATACTTTACTGTTGGCATGACACAGTACTGATGGTAGCGCTCACCTTTCCTTCTCTAGACAAGCAGTTCTCCATATGCCCCAAACAATCTAAAACAGGATTCATCAGGGAAAATGACTTTACCCCAGTCCTCAGCAGTTCAATCCCTGTACATTTTGCAGAACATCAGTATGTCCCTGACGTTTTTCCTGGAAAGAATTGGCTTCTTTGCTGACCTTCTTAACACCAGGCCATCCTCCAAAAGTCTTCACCTCACTGTGCGTGCAGATGCACTCACACCTCCATGTTGCCATTCCTGAGCAAGCTCTGCAGCTGAATCAACTTTAAGAGACAGTCCTGGCGCTTGCTGGACATTCATAGGTGCCCTGAAGCCTTGTTCACAACTATTGAACCTCTCTCCTTGAAGTTCTTGATTATTCTATAAATGGTTGATTTAGTTGCAATCTTACTAGCAGAAATATCCTTCCCTCTGAAGCCCTTTTTGTGCAAAGCAATGATGACTGCACATGTTAACCATGGTTAACAGAGGAAGAACAATGAATTCAAGCACCACCCACCTTATAAAGCTTCCAGTCTGTTATTCTAACTCAATCAGCATAACAGAGTGATCTCCAGCCTTGTCCTCATCAACACTCTCACCTGTGTTAATCACTGACCTGATGTCAGCTGGTCCTTTTGTGGAAGGGCTGAAATGCAGTGGAAATGTTGTTTTTGGGATAAAGTTCACTGTCATGGCAAAGAGGGATTTTGAAATTAATTGCAATTCATCTAATCACTCTTCATGACATTCTGGAGTATATGCAAATTGCCATCATAAAAACTGAGGCATATTTGTGTCATTCTCAAAACTTTTGGCCCTGATTGTATATCAGGCTGGCCTTAATGCATACTGTACATGAAATGCATTTTTATAGTTTATCTGACTTACAAACACGTGTTCTGGTATGAATAAATGTCAGTCATTACTATCAGTTGGCACTTACACCTACCCTATAGTTGGTGCAAATAATATGGCTAAAAAACATGTACTATAGAAATGTCCAGAGTTTGAATCGGACTAATGTGCGTGTGCTTGACCTCGGCTCGTCCTTACTGTACATAGTCTACATGCCTCTGCCCCTTCCCTCCTCGTTCTACCCTTCAAGTTGTAGGCAGCCAGAAATTTTATTTTCGTTTGGACGGGAATTGGATGCAGGAGTGTTCACTGGCGTAAGGTTCATTTTTGAACATGTGCAGAGCAATTTTACGCAAGATACAGCACACAACAGGACATACTTCCGAAGATGAATCAGCTCCATTATGTGTATACAAAAATAAGACCTTCAGCAATACAGCAAGGTATGCTAAGCCATGTTATATAAATATTTTCCCAAAGTTTATTTGGTAGACCCATTAAAAAAAAAAAAAAAATTCTCTCCCACTATATGGTGGAAGCAGGTTGGCCTTTGTGGTGTGATGTTTTTTTACTGTCCACCAACTACATTTTCCAGAGTATTCACAAATATAAGAGCATCCTTTTACTGGGAGTTTCCAAAGACAGGGAAGTAGGGGCGCACATTGAAATGCGCGAGACAGTCTAGTAGACATCCTTGAACTAATAAAGAAGCAGTGAGAATGCAGTTTTCTGGTTCAGAAACGATTTTGTAGTTTACATAAAAAAAACTAAGGAAAAAAACTACTGCAGGGTTTAGGCCCAAATGTCATCTATTAATCATTGATATAGATTCTTTCATGAAGCCATCATACCTTTTTTTCTTGAATTTCACTTAATTTTTATTCACAGCATGTTCCTCTTATAGCCTATTTCAGTAGAAACCACAGCAGAAATTCAACTTCTGTAGAATATCAAATAGATGCATCTCTAAAACCAATGTTGAAAAATCTAATTTTCCCTTAAGAAAATCTTTCCAGTGATCATTTATTTTGCATTCTTGACTTGTATTTTAAGTGCAAGGGTTGAAATGATATAAAATGTGGAGCTTGCTATCTATGCGAAACCTTGGATTTTAGCAACAGTTTTATAATAAATATTTATCTTGGCCAACATTTAGCCTATCAAACATATTTAAAAGTGTTGTAAATGGGTATAAAACACAACTGGGATTTGAGTGGTTAATGCTGTATCAGTGTTTCAGATTACAAGCTTGCCAAACACATATTCATCAGTCTTTTAAACTGTGTCAGCAACTGCTGATGCTACCTCCTAAAAGGCTGAGATAAGAGTGGAGTAAATATAATTTAATGCTCTCCTGGGGCTTCATTCCCCTACTGTGCGATCATTATTATAACAGGACCATTCTGAGTGATCTGCACAAACCACGCTCTGTGAATTCAATAATACTACACTATGTTGACGTTACCTGGCCACTGATGAGGGTTCTGTCAGGCTCAAGTCTGTATGCATGTCTGGCTTCTGCCTTGCACAGATGCTGAAGGGACCCAGAATTGTTCTGTCTCATGTTGCAGAATCAGAACAGCAAATTTTTGGGAAGTAGAACTCATTTTTCTTCCATCTCTGCTGGAATGTCAAGTAAATAAATAGCAAACATAAACACCCAGCAAAATGTTAAATTAGACACATGTAGAAATTATCAAAGTTTCAAGAGAGCCAGAAAAGGGACAATGAAAAAGCCAAAATATCTCTGGAATGACATAGAGGAGCAATGGTTAGCATTGTTATATCACTGCATTTTGACTGATTTCGATTCCAACTCTGTCTGTGTGCAGTTTTTATATTCTCTCCATGTTTGCATGGGTTTCTTATTTTGAGAGTAGGGGATGGGATGTTAGATCGATATTGCTTGGCCTCCTAACCAAATTTTGCTATGGAGCCAGGTGATGCTCAATTCTACCTCTGCCAGTAAGTTACTTAGCCTCTGATGGATGAAGTTAGCACCAATGTTTGTGTGGTTGAGAATTTGGAGCCTGATTTAGAATTGAACATGAGCTAAATTGCTAGCTGCCTTGTTTTACCATACTGTAATATAGAGTGGAATTTTGATGTCTATGTAACCTGCAGTTACAGCCCATATGCATAGAGAAGCAAATGAGTGATGTGCAAGTGCAAGTTATCTACAGTAGGGGTATGTAACCATAAGTGTTGCATGCCGTCAGAGATACTGTCTATTTAAAGAAGGCTAAAACTCCAGATCTTAAAATATAAATAAATAAATGTGTGCCTAAGCCCTAAAATAACTAACCAGCACCTGGACTATAGCCTGGGCTGGGTACCACTAAAGCAGAAGGACAATGAGTGGGAGGTCCCCCTGTAAAAGCAGCAACAATCACCAAGCTATGCCAGACTGGGCTAGCTTGAACTAATGCAATAGAATAAAACAAAACCCTGGTAGAACAATAAGTACTTGCTCTGGGCAGAGCCACAACAAGAATGAATGAACTAGATCAATAGACATACAACCAATTAAAGTGGCTTGCAAGACTGGCTGGAGTGTGGAAAACCACTCTGATTGGCTTTTTATGTATTGACCCCTAAGGATTAATTAAGTTCAATCATTTGCATTGAGGAGGAGCAAGTGCTCATTCTTGTATCAGGGTTTTTTCCTGTTGGAGCTGTTCAGGAAAGGGGAAAGAAGATTCCTAAAGGATTAAGGAGAATAATGAAATGAGTTTGTGTGAGTAGTGTTTTAAAATAAGTGAATACAATTTGTGTATATGTGTAGTTTATTTTCTTACTATTAGATACATTTGTGGAACTACATGTTTTCAGTGGGTCCTAGATGCCAAGACATCCAGGAGCATGTAGCTCCACAAGTTCTACAAGCGTTAGCATGCCCAAGCAGACAATATTTGCCAGGGCTTGCTTACATTTTTAGTTCCACACACATGATTTTTTGCACTCTAAACCATACCTTTGTTATCCACTATCCACTGGGTTTCTGGGTGAATTCAAGTCCTATTCAGCACAGGGACATGCATGTTTTTAATTTGGAAGTCCACTCCGTACATTACGACCAAAATGTGGCTTCCCTGTTATTGTGTGCCCAGCCTGGAATAGCCTTATGCTGATTGCCACTCACTTTGCAGAGCGACCCCTTGCATGTTGTTCCTTCCTTTAGTTGTACTAAAGCACTGGTGCTGGTTACTTATTTTAGGGTGGCTCACTTATTTATTTATTTGGTTATTTTCAAACAGCATCATCATCGTGAAATAAATAATCATGATATGCTTACATCGTATGTTGATGCTGGAGCATCTATACACTGCCTTTTGAGTTGTACATATCTTGAGATATTGAATTCAATTTTGCAACGGTAATTTGATGCTTACTTACGGGACACAAAATTTACACTTGTAAGGGACTGATGTGAATGATTAAACATTTACTGTCATGTGGTTCATAATATGAAGGCATTATATAAATAAAGGACTATACATAAATAATAGGTAATGACAATGTTGAGAGATAACAATAATATTGTTGGGAGGTGTGAAATGATGATTATGAAGGAATGGGAATAAAAATTAGTCTAAGTACACACTGGAGCGTTTTCGACCAATAATCAGGCAAATCAGCTGACATAGGACCGTTCACTCGGAAGTCGGGTTAGTGTGTATAGTGACACAATGGTCGAAAATCATACCAAAGTGTCGATTGTCGGCTCATTTGGTTGATCGTACTGTTTACTATTTTCTGACTAATCCACCTAACGATCGTGTAGTGTGTATAATTTTCTGATCGATCCACGACCAAGTGCCGATAGTTCCTCGAGCTGCGACCCCTTTTGGGGTGTGTGTATGTTAATTTCTGATGCCTCTACCAGTCCCACATGGTGTGGTGTCCGCACATCACTCATTTTGTAATTAGATGCTTCGGACAGTAAAGCAATAGCAGGTATCTATTGCATTAATGCAATAGCATATGTTTGCCAGTTTAATTATAAACCTTTGTCAGTATAGTCTTATAAAAAAAACAATGTTTTATTTATATATGTATTGCTTATATCTTCCTCCTTAATTATAGCTGTGTGTCACTTTATTGTACACTCAATACACGTAAATGAAAATATTAAATATGTGTATTACATTTGTCTGTCTGCATAATTAAATACATTTTTATACATAGCACACATTTTTCTATTTCCTATAGATGTGTATTGATGTGTGTGACAATGTAGTATATCAAATGACTGATTGTTATTTTCTGTTATATGACAATGTGTACATTTTATGTAACCTCCTAAAGTACGCTTTGGTGATTAACATAGGTGGCCTGTGTAATTAATAGAGTCTTTTGAAACTAGCCAGAGAGATAAGGATCTTGGATGTGTTTGAAGCCCAAAGTTGTAAACCGTCCAGTCACTCAAGCAGAGCAGAGGTGGGAGATTTTCTGAGGTGCCCAAACATATATTTTAGTGATAGATAATTTACTTAGGAAAGCTCTGTGTCATTTTGGGAATCAATCTGACTTAATTGAAAGTGTAATTCCTAAGGTGAAGGTTAAGAGCCTGTAAGAAGGGTTTACAATCTTCTGCTTTAGACATTACTGTGTTTATTACATGAGGGAATCATTCAAGACTGAAATGTCCCATTTTCTTCCATTGTGTTCCCTCACACACATCAAGTCTACCTAGTAAGTAGTACTCTGATTTTATTTCCTATTTTATTTTCTGAAACTCATTTGTGCAACATGTTGTATGTGTTGTTATTCATTTTTGTAAATAAGCCTTGGAAACATTTTCAGATTAAATACATTTAATCTAGTATATTCTCCTTGACTCTTGATGAACTTACAAAGCCCAGGGAGGCTCATGCTACATGTGTATGTGATTTAAGTGTGAAACATTAATAAGTCGTTCTGGTGAACATAAGGACACCATAATTAATGCTATGTGGTGGCAGAAATGGTGTATTCATTGCTAAGGTGACGCCAGACACGCCCAGTTGTTCAGATTGCTGTATCTAGGACCAGGGCTGCCAAGAGGAATTCAGGGCCCCGGTACAACAAATTCATGGGGCCCCCCTTATAGTCGAGCATGCAAATTTTTTTTGCATGCTCGACTATAAGGGGGTGTGGCCATGCATTTGGGGGCATGGCAAATGCACCATTGGGGCGTGGCTAACATCAAAATCACTAGGCTCTCAATTCGCTGGAGCGTGACATATTTTCAAGCACTCCTGACTTTTAAGGACATCTAGCACCACAGTGTAGTATACAAAGAATACAGTGTGTACACAAACAGTTCAGTCTTGGCCTGCACCTTACATTGGGCACAACACTTACCAAAAATTGGTATTGTCCCTACTAGAACCCCAACATTTCACACACTCTGCTGCTCTCTCCTACCTGTTCTTCTCACTTTCTCCACCTGTGGCTGCTGGTTTCTTTTGTTGCGGCTTGTCCGGATCCTGCAATGTTGAAGGACCTATTTGGAAAAAAAAATGTCTACATTTAGAAAGTTACAGCCAGCCCCGGCGTTAAATCAATAGCAACCACAATTAATAATTAGGCCTTCCTCCAGCCCCAACATTAAAATACTAGTATTCACATTTAATAAATAAACCTATTCCCTTCCTGCAAACAGCAATACCTATTTCCCGCAATCATCACTGCTATTAAATAACTCATAGTCACATTTAATAAATAGACCTCATTCTCCCTAAACTCACTCCGATATTCAATAGCCCCCAAACCACCCCATCTTAAATTAATAGTCCCCACTATTAAATTGCCTCACCATCACCCTACAAACAAAATAGCACCAATTAATTAGCCACCACCTACCTCACACACACTACATTGCAACAAGCCCCCTGTGCCATCACACACACAATACTGTGCCCCTTCATCAATACACTGTGCCCCCTTATGCTCACACTGCGCCCTCCATGCTGCTTCCTCCCCTTCTTTTTTACTCTGTGCCTTCTTTTCTTCTCTTCTCTTCTGTCTTCTCTTCTGTCTTCTGGCTTGGTCTTGTCCGGCGCTCCTCACTGACTGTCGGGCGTGACTTGATGACGCCACCCCCGACAGTCAGTGTGAATGGTGCAGAGAAGAGAGGAGGGACCACGTGAGTATTAATTTTTTTATTTATTTTTTTTATGTTACAGCTCCCCCCACCAACAATCCTGCCAAACAGCCCCCCCTGCCCCCCCGTGGAAAAAAAATAAATAAAAAAATGCAAGATGAAAAAAAATAATAATAATAATTGCAGCGAGGGCCCGGGTAAAATGTACCCCCCCCCCTCTTGGCGGCCCTGTCTAGGACAGGCTGGGCATTCGTGACAATGTGTATTTTATATATGTCAGATTGCATATTAGATAAATATACAGAGATGGAAATTCTGCGCTCCCAAGGAGTGTAGATGCAGCCAAGGGGAATTGGTGTGGGGGAATAGTCCCAACCCCTGTAGATAACAATAGTCAGTTTCCCCGGCGTGGGAAGGCGGAAGAGAACCAACCAACATATAACTGAAAAGCAAAAATTGTATTCACCAGGTAGGCCAGCCGGCGTACCTGTATTTATTTAGGGTTGAATTTCAGGTATCAATATATCAACAGACACTGTTCCAAACAGGTGTAAACAAATACGGATTTTGTGTTTATTCACCTTCAATCCGTATTTGTTTACACCACACCTGTTTGGAACAGTGTCTGTTGTTTGGTTCTCTTCCTCCTCCCTTTTCCCCTTCCCGCGCCGAGGATCCTGACTACAGATTGCATATTAGTATATCTGTGTAAATTGTTCTGCATCTTGCCCCTGTGTTCTGTAAAAACCTTTACATGTACATTTAAGATGTTTTATAATCAAACCTTTATTTACTTGTTAATGCATATATTTGTAAAATATTCAGAATAAACCACACATTGTATATCCAACAGATTTTTTTGTTATGCTTAAAAAAAACGTGAAAAATAAAAAATTAAAAAATAAAATGTTTCAACATAATTTTATTATTACTATAACATTTGACTTTTTAATGGTGTAAGTGCCTAGTGCTTTGAGGCATAAGCTTCTTAAAAAAATGAAACATCTCCATGAAGTTTTTTTCCATAGATTCTGTAAAACAGGCGCCATTTTGGTTATTATAACGGTATACGTTTCTCACCAAAACATTTTACTGTTTCCACATATGACTTCAAATACATTCTTTTAATACATCTTTTTTTTTTTTTCTAATTCGGTATCTATTTGTTTAGCTTTAATAAGCACATGTTCATCTTTAAAATTTTCGGTACCTAAGCAGCACATGTCATCGTGCATTCTTGTTTCTGGAATATAACATTTTTAATATACTATATACTATTGTCAGTTGTTTATCTACAAAGTCCTTCAAACAGTCAAACTCACTTTTTTTAATATTCCTACGCATTATTACCGTTAGTACGGTAATAACGCGCTTAATTACAGTTATTACGGAATTCCCAACTCCGGCTTTTTGCTCGCAGCTCATGGAGCTGCGAGCAAAAAGCCGGGTTAAAATTACCGTACTAACGGTAACAACTTTAACGCCGCGCTAATTCAGGAGGAATTGAAATTTGCTCACGACAGTATGGCGGTGAAAAGTCGGTCTTTTGTTAATCATCTAAAATGTGACTAGTGTGTATGCATTAATCGTCCAAGCAATCCCGACCCTCGCTATAAGGGAAATTCATTGTAGATAAACAGGTTGATCGAAAAATTCTTCAGTGTGCACCTAGCCTAACATAGAGAACAAAATGCTGATATATTACGGTAATTGGGGAGGAGTGAAACATCATAGGAATGCCAGTGATGAATTTTGGCATGAAAGCCGAAAGAAACAATATCCTTGAAGATATAAATTGAAAATAAAAGGTGATAAGAAAAAGCATGTTGAAGGGTTTATTCAGGCATAAAAATGTTTTAAATGTATTCAATGCATTGTTCCATTTTTTATTTTTTTTAATTTAACTGCATCTGCTTTGACAAGTGCCTTTCCTATTTCCTCTGTCAGCATTGCACAACTTTAAATACTTCTACAACCAGTTTCTACCTGATTACTTACCTACAAACATGTTGCTTATAAAGAACACTCCTTTGCAACATCCATAACCATGGAAACAGTTATTGCAGTCCAGAGATTCTTTCTATGCTTGCAGATGTTGCTAAGGAGTGTCAAAAATGCACAACTAGAGAAGGGAAAATCAATTCAGCTAATTCTGGAATTCAGAAAAATAAATGCAGATTTGACCAAAATTAATTCATGTTGCCTGACAAATCAAGCCAATCACAGTGCATTCAACATAAATAAGCCAGCCAGCAAACATCAAGAAATGTAACATAACTATAGTCATAAAAAGAGCATACCTCCAGAAGTTATTCTTCTTCTTAGGTTAATTTAGAAGAGAACACCTGTGAATGCAACTATTTGTGATTGTGACATGAGCTATGACCTATCAGTGGCCTGGCCTCTGACTATTATAATCTTCATCTTCACCTTTGTTCTGTGCACACTTGCTACACAGCAGTATTGTCTTATTAGCCTATTTATTTACATCCTATTTAGTTAGTTTTATAGTTACTCAGCAATATATAGTCCAATATGTTTGCATTTGTCCTTTGTACAAATTGCCAATATATTAACACCCCCTCCCTTTTTATTTCATTTAGTCTTTTGTTATATATATAAAAGAAGAAGTTAGTTTGTTTGTTGGTGAATATCTTTGTTAAAGTAATTTTACAGTTTTCAAATAAGCATTGCCTAAGCGATTGTGTTGTGTTTCCAAAGCACAAAGTAATTTATTTTAGCAGACGCAAAATTTAACAGTTCAATACATAATTATAATACAGTACAGCCAATACCAAAAAGATACATACATACCGCGCCCGCATGCGCTCACTACACTGCGCTCCACTAGTACCAGCGTACAGTACTTCACTCTAGAATACTGTGGTCAGAGAAGACTGGGCTAATACCAGCTAGAGCTGTATTATATACACTTAGTGTTACAGAGAGAACAATGCAGATGATGTGGCTTGCGTCTATAGGTCCAGGCTTCAGGAGGGTCCAGTGTAAACAGGTCATAGACTAGTTCAAACAACCCCCTCCAAGGGTGAGGGTCAACATTCCAGATGATTCTCCCGCCCAGAAACCAGTTTAAGCTAGTCTATTTACATATTACAGTCAGTATCACTTTAAACATTTATTTCCCTAACATCGCTAACTAGAGTATGCAATGTGCGATCTCTTCGGCGAATGAACCGGACAACTGCTGATGAACAGGGGATTAAAAGGATACTAAACATGACATGTTTCCTGTAACCTGAACCTCAAATAACACTAAAGTGTACATATAATCATAATATATAAACTAATAATAAACTAAATACTATCTGCTCATAAATCACTGTAGAACGGAACCAATATGAATATGAAATATATAAATAGCTAAATATTAGAGTGCGAGAGTGTGCGTGCGTATTTTACCGCGTGATCGTGCCATGCCACGTGTAACATGGCATACTGAGTGCAATCGCACAGTAAAACAATATTAACCAATATACTTTCGTTCATCCAATTATACGACTTCGACTTCTTCCACAGCTCCCAAGGTAAAGCTGCCAAATCGTACATTCTTATTTAGTATTGAAAAAATAAACTATTAGACCACATAGAGACAACGCGATAATGCAACAAAGCGACAGAGCATTGAAATATTCAAAACATAATTTTTTGAAGTGTTTGACTGCTGGAAAGAAACCTCACCACACAACAGAACACATAACAACGAGGCAACAAATCTTATTTTCTAAATAGCATTTTTGGTCTATATACCAAATAATGTGCTAAAAACTGCTACAAATTACAAATCGGACCCACGCAATGCCGGGTGACCCTGCTTTACTACTTTGACCCAGGGTCCTCTTATGAGCCTGCATTTAGTCACCCCAGCATCGATTGGGATGAAACCAAAGCAAAGAGGTCCAGTTGGACCCTGGCCAGGTCTTAAGGGGGTAATAGTCCTGATCAGACCTCCCGTTGGTGTATGCTGGGTAGAACTTTGACCTGGGGAACCTATTCTGAGCCTGCATTGGGACACTCCTGCACTGATTGGGATGAAACCAACGCAAAGTGGTCGAGTTGGATCCTGGCCAGGTTTTAGGGGGGTTTGGTTCCCGGTCGGACCTCCTGTTGGTGTACGCTGGGCAAAACTTTAACCCAACAAGCCTGTTCTGTGCCTTGCAGTAGAAGGATTTGGGTGACATTTAATATAAAAACAAAGCAACACTGGGCAGCCACCTCATGGGTCGGACAGTTACATCTAACTCATTGAACTTAACTTGAAGATTTAAACCCAGGCAACACCAGGTACTTCAGGTAGTATTGAAATAAATCCTAAACCTTTGTTTTTGTACTTGAAAAAAATGGGCTCATGTAGAGTTGACTGCATTTGTGAACTGAGTTATCAAGAAAAGATGAACGCATGAAAAAGTGCATTTACATGCATTTACCTGCATATATTCAGTTGGTACATCAATAGAATATGTGACCAGTTGACGTCAGGAGTAGCAAGTTTGTATACTTATGCCCAACGATAGTGTAGAGAAAGCATGGAGACAGTTTAGAAATAGCATAGACATAGCGTAGAGATGGGGCTTAATACTGTTAGTAGTAAATGCTAAAGTCACATTACCCTATTTGTACACAATACAGTAATGCAAACACATCTGATGTGTACAAAATTTTCCTTCACTTGTCATTAACACCATTAGTTATTTAAGTGTAAAAATAACCAGGTCATACATTGTCATCTATACTTTACAATGCACTGAATGGAACAAAACATCTATTTGCTTTCCTACACTTTACACTATGTCTAGTCAGGGCCGGATTAACCCGAGGTCTAACTGGGCTATAGCCCAGGGGCCTCGGGCATCCAGGGGGCCCTTCAAAGTTTTCAGCAGCAAAATTGATCGGTCCGGGGGCGGGGCGCCCCCAGCCCGATCAATGCTGCTGAGCACAGTCAGTTCAGTCCTCCGTCCCCGGCGCTCAGTAATCTGTTTACTGAGGAGATCTCGCAAGTGAACTCTCGCGAGATCTCCTCAGTAAGGAGCTTACAGCGCGCCGGGGAGGGAGGACTAAACTGACAGGTAAGCGCTTTGGGGGGGGGGCGGCGGGCGGCTCGCTTTGGGGGGGGGGGGGGGCGGCTCACATTGGGGGCCTCACGGGGCAATGGAGGCGCCCTTAGCCCAGGGGCCTCCATTTCCTTAATCCGCCCTGTGTCTAGTCAGTCTTTTCTTAACTCTAATTCAATATTCTATTGTACTGGGAACCCCCCAATCAATCTTCTTGTGATTGTAAATTACCTTATAGAGTATGATACCTTGTGTAAAAAAAAAGTACCCCCAAAGAGTGTGACAAACTTCCCTTAAACTAAAACAGTGGCTTATTGCTGTGAATAGACATCTGCTCTTGAATGTAATTTGAGATGTGTTTTGTTTCCTCCTATTTAGGTATCAAATGCAATTGAAGTTATGGACTGGCTAGAAGTTTAAATAAGAATGAAACTTGGTAATCTCTACTGTCTCTTTTAATAAATTGGGACACAAAGCTTTTTTAATTTAACCACACATTTGAAGATGTTGAGGACAATATGTCCATTCCTGACATTAGAGGAAACAAAATGCATCTCTATTTACAATAAAGAGCACATCTAAATTGACAGCAATAAGCCTAAATCTGGCATGGGCATAAAAAGGTAAATGTGGTCGTACAATGTCACTTCACAGTATATTGCACAAGAAAACAAAAACAATGCTAGTCCCAGTGATAATGAAGCACATAAAAGTAGTGCTGGTGCATCCTCTTGCCACTTACTTAAACATTTTTTTATAAAAATGTCCTACATTTTAACTTTTAAGCATCCCCAACTTTCAGTCACTGTGTTTTTCAGCCTGCTACTAACAGAGATTGCAGATGGCTGAAAGGAATGGGGCTGTGTGAACTGGAACTGAGATCAAATGAATTAAAACAAATCACAATTTGAAAGAAACATTTAAAAAAATCACTGGAATTCATGGAAGCGACAACCATTTCTCAATCTTCAGGCAGCAGTCCTATTTCAAATATCAGGTGTAATTCTTCTCATTTAAATGTTCCAAATATACAAGATATAACATGCAAATCAAAACCATAAAAAAACAGCCGTGGCAGCAGTTATAGTAAAGTGGTAACCATATATGATTAATACATTGAAATGCTTCATCAGTAATTATACTGAAAAAGTGAATCAAGCAGGAGCAGGCGCCTGGGAGCCAGACCTAATATATGAAAAAGGAAGAGGAAACAAAAGAGTTCAGACGTATAGAATCTACTGTATATATACATATACCTTTCATGATTTATAGTATCATTCACCAATGCCCTCCATTTATGAAACTCAGGGCCTTCCGCAGCAAGACACACGCGGGCAACTTTAGCCAAGGTTATAAAGAGAAAAATGTACTGATAGAGAGACCTGTTCAACCTTTCCTCCAGCGAGATGCCAAATAAACATGTGTTAGGTTCAAGAGGATGAACCGAATACACCATGTCAATAATACAAGCCCACACTTTTTGTCCAGAAGGCATGTACTCTCCGACAATCCCACAATTGGTGCCAGAAGGTTCAGAATGATGAACCGCCCTTGGGGCAGTCTGCATCTCTTCGCCCACCTGTTCCAACAAGTGAACTCGGGGAATGATAAACCCTATTTAACAGATATAAATGGATTTGCTGAAGGCGAATACAGGATATGGCATGTCTTATGCTTTTCAAAATATGACACCAGTTCTCCTCGGTCAACACTCCTACATCGAGTTCCCATCTTGTTTTAAGGAATAACAAACTATCAGGCGCATAGTCGAAATTTAGTTCAGTGTATACAATGGAAATAACTTTGCGCCTGCTCATATTTCTCAATAAAGTCCTAAGATGAGAAACTGGAAATGTTGAGGTGGAGCCACCAAATTGTGTGAAAATTGCATGTCTGAGTTGCAAATAACGATAAAAGACAGTGTGGAGGAAACCAAAGTCTTGTAGGAGTTGAGCAAATGATTAAAACACTCCTGTTTCTTAGAGATGGCCACCACAGACACTCCAAATTGGCACCAAAAATTGTCTTTACTTAACTTATTAAGCTCAGTTAGCATAACAATGTGCTAGAGTGGATAGTCCAGATCAAAGCCCTCCCCACCCAGGAGGCTATAAGCTTTATTCCACACCCTGATTGACTGAGAAATAATAGGGTGATCGAACCTAATCGACCTACCAACCAAAAATATCTGCAGTGGGGTAGTCGGGGGCACTGCCTGCTCACCAAGGAAACCCATCAAAGTGCTATTGCTAGAGGCACATAACCACTTAAGTAAATGTAACAATTGAGCTGCCATAAAACAGAGTTTGAGATTAGTTAACGTCAGCCCACCATCAGCTTTGGATTTACAAAGGGTACTTAGTTTTATCCTGACCCGCCTATCATCCTAGATAAATGACAACAGCATTGTATTGATGCATTGAAATGTACGATTGGGTATGTATGTGGCTGAATGGTGTAATACATAAAGATATTGGGGTTGCACACTCATCTTAAACAGATTGATTCTCCCAGTCATAGTGAAGAGGAAGGCCACGTATAACAGCATGGGCATAGATCACGCAAGCAAGTGGCTCAATGGCTAGTGCCAATAATGCAGTGGGCACACCTGTCGGGAGTCTCTCCCCAGACCAAACGGGGCTGACGTGTAACCATTAACAAACACCCGCGCCATAGAAGTGAGGTACAGTAGCCGTAAGCAGTGAATGAAAGTAGGACTGAATCCAAACCTATGCAGCACCTTCCAAAGATAGATCCACTCCACCGAAATGAAGGGTCTGGCAGCATCAAAAGAAACCACTACAGCCCCCACTTCAGCAGAGTGAGCCATCTGTAGATGCATAAACAAAAACGGCGCAGGTTAGTGGTAGTAGACATATCAGAAATGAACTAGTCTAGGTGGCAATCTGACTGATGACTGAGTTAAGCCGAGTAGCCAGGATCTTCGCAAGGATCTTAAAATCCTGATTTAATAGCGAAATCAAGTAATATGAGTCAGGATGCAGAGGGTCCTTTTCAGGCTTGGGCAAAACAATAAGTAGGGCATCTGACATTGAGGGGGACATAGTACTCGACTCCAGTAATCTCATATAGTTGTGGGGCAAATCAGGTGTAATTCTTGTAATTTATAGTACCAGGCATAATGGCTTCCATCAACGAAAATCAGCTTTATCATTTTTGAGTGGACTCTCAAAGTTATAATTCAGGTAATAAATTAATAAAAACTGACATGAGTTACATATGTTCATTTAAGAAAAAATGACCACTTGAATACCACCAGAGTTCTGAATCTGAGTTTTAGGAGGTCTGGATAGATAGATTAGAACAGATATCCTGCAGGCTGCCATAGCTAAATTAGCATAGTCAAAGTTATAGCCAGGGCTGGTGCAGGTAGTGAGAAATCATAGTAAGAAAAATCAGAAAATTAACTGTAGCCAAATATCACACATAAAAGTTGGTAAATCCAATGAAGCATTGAATGACCTTTAAGGTAGGCTGTGGCAAAACCACTACAACTGAAAATTTTGATCAGTCTATCTGGTATTTTTAAATGGAAACAATGCCAGGAAGATCATTTGAGAAACTTTGAAAATACATTTTTCAATTTAGCATGCAATTTATGCTCTTGAACTCTCTGTAAACCAGAGTGCACCTGTTCACCATGATTGAAGGTTTTATGTTAAATGGTGCCAGGGTAGGCACATAAACTGGCATGTAGATACAAAGGGATACACAATGGAATGCTGTGGGCAGAGTGAATGGACAGTGAGCAAGAACACTAACAATTGTTCTCTCTATGCTTACACTGTGTGAGATGAGCTACAAAATTTCTAGGTCCTGGAATTCTACAATAAAGAAAATGCACTTACACTTTGGTAACCACATTATTATTCTGGTGTTTTTTTTTCAGTACTTTTGGTTAAAATTCTTCAGTAGATCACATAATCCAATGTTTACATCCAATATTTGTATCACACTTTTATTATTTTTGAGTGTTACTTCCACGTACCAGTGGTGGCTATTTATACCACTACACTCTACAATTTGGTAATAACAAAGCTGTAACATGTATCAACCTTTATTGAATCAGCGTCATAATCTTTTAATTTCACTCCAATCAACCCTTTGCCCAGTACATAGGATGAACTCATGCTATAAGTTTACTATATTGGCCCCCTAGGCAGCATAGAGTTTTTTTATTTTCATGTTTCATTTTATACACTTTATTAATTTTCTTTTTTATGATACTTGGTTTTGATCAAACACCAATTTTTTCAGTAAAAATAATAAAGCAGGGGATTTTGATCACATCGGTATGAGTATACGAAGTCGACAGTTAATATGTATATTATTCATTCATATTGTCTAGGGCAGCTTCTACTAGAAATACAGCCATGCATAAACAGCTTTCATAAAGATTTAAATGACCTGCAAACTGGAATTAACCCACTCTGATCACTTTATATATTCATTTGAAATCAGTAGTGCAGTCCTCAATCACTTAAGATACTGTTATGTACTTGCCCTTATATTTGCTCTCATTCAAGATGGCAGTGATTGCCTCATGAAGTTTCCATCTTGGATCTCTGTTATGAACTTGCCCTTACAATAGCCCTTATCCAAGATGGCCGGGACTGTCTCATGAAGATTCCATCTTGGATCCCATTTCCTGTTTGTGCCTAGAAAAGGCACTTTCTGTTATGAAGCCTTTGCACGAGTATTGTGTTTGTATCTGACCCAGATGCTTCCACAGAACCTTGCTTCCTTGTGATTTGGACTACAAGTACTTGATACTCCCACCAAACCTTTATCCTCTTGTGACTTTGGACTTTATTTGTTGGACACTGGAGATTTATTTATATACCAAAATAAATCCTGTTTATTTCAGAAATACCTGGCTATTGGGTTCCGTTTGTGATACCAGAAGTGTGACAGTTCATGAACTCAAAGATCAAATAGCGCTACAAAATGGAGTTATTACAGAACTACAGATGCGCTTCAAGAAGTTAATGCTGTAGCACCTTCAGCTGCAGTGCATCAGCCCCCACTCCCACTACCTCCGGCTCGATTCTCAGGTGATCGTAAAAAATACAGAGGGTTTATTAATCAATGTAATATGCATTTTGATTTACATCCTACTTATTTTTTGACTGATGTACAAAAAGTATGTTGTATTCTTTTATTGTTGAAAGATGATGCCTTGGCATGGGCTTCTCTTTTGATAGAAGCAAAAAGTCCAATATTACAAGATCTTTCTAATTTTATGGATGCAATGAATCAGATATTTGATGATCCAAATAGAAGTGCTACTGCTGAGTCAGTTTTTATTAAAGATACGCCAGGGAAGACGTTCAGTGGCTGAATACACCTCTGATTTCCGAAAATGGATCTTGGACACAGATTGGAATTCGGCAGCTAAGCTGTCTGTTTATCGAAAGGGGTTATCTGAGTTCATTAAAGATGAATTATCTAGAGCTGATGCACCCACTGAATTTGAAGCCTA
The DNA here is from genome assembly GCF_038048845.1 of Mixophyes fleayi. Taxonomy (NCBI): domain Eukaryota; kingdom Metazoa; phylum Chordata; class Amphibia; order Anura; family Limnodynastidae; genus Mixophyes; species Mixophyes fleayi. Next base: position 141,554,789 of record NC_134405.1, on the reverse strand, counting down.
TGCTAAACATTGTATTCATATTGATGCTCGTCAAATGGAGAGGAAACAAGATAGATGGGGCTCCATGTGGACTCGTCCTAATTATCCAGAACCAGCAATATCAAATTACTCTGGAACTCCTGCAACACAACAAATTGAGGAGTCTGAGCCAATGCAAATAGATACCATTTGCAAACAGATTTCTATTGAAAGAAGAGATCAACAACGACAAGAAAATCTCTGTTTGTATTGTGGTGAATCTGGACATTATGTATCTAATTGTTCTCAACGACCTCAAAAGACAGTTGCTACATTGATGGAACCTAAAGATTCTGACCAGGAATCTATTATTTCATGCTGTTCACATCAACTGAATGCTAATATTCCTCAAATCTCTTCACTGTCGACATTTGAAAGAGAGAACAGAAGAATAAAGAATCATTTTTCAATTCCAATACAACTTGAGATAAACTCTCGACTTATTTCAACCATGGCAATGCTGGATTCAGGAGCCAATGGAAATTTCATGGATATAGATTTTGCTAAACAAAACCATATAGTATTTCAAGAAAGAGAGACTCCTGTTTTAATGGAGACAGTTTATGGATCCCCTCTGAATTCTGGTCCCATCACAAATGAGACAGAACCTATGTCCCTGATGATAGAACCCATTCATAAGGAGGAACTCACTTTTTTCCTCATCTCTTCTCCAAATTTCCCCATAATTTTGGGTCTCCCATGGTTCACTAACAATAACCCAGCCATTAATTGGGAGTCTCAAACCCTAACGTTTCAAGATACTATCAGTGTGGTCCCTCCTTTACAAAAAAGAGAATCAGATGTCAGTGTCCCCCTCTTCTGTGGAAGAACAATTGCCTGTTCAATATCAGGATTTTGCAGATATCTGTAACAAACAAAATGCTGACAAATTACCACCCCATCAACCATATGATTGTCCCATTGACATATTACCTGGGGCTGCTATTCCTTTTGGTCGGATTTATTCATTAGCTGAACCTGAATTAAAGACTTACCTGGAGGAAAATGAAACTAAAGGTTTTATACGTCCTTCAAAATCTCCAGCGGGGGCTCCTATTTTTTTTGTGAAAAATAAAGATGGTTCTTTGCGTCCATGCATTGATTATAGAGAGATTTAAATAAAATTACTATAAAGAACAGGCATCCACTCCCTCTCATCCCAGAATTATTGGAAAGACTGCAGACAGCAAGTATTTTCACAAAGCTCGATTTAAGAGGAGAATACAACCTAATACGCATTCGACCAAGTGATGAATGGAAAACAGCTTTTCGAACAAAGTATGGACATTATGAGTACCTCGTGATGCCGTTCGGCTTATGCAATGCCCCTGCTACTTTACAACATTTTATAAATGATGTCTTTCGAGATTTGCTTGATCTGTTCATTATTGTATATCTTGATGATATCCTTATCTTTTCTAATTCTTTACAAGAACATGTTCGAATTATTTTACAACGGCTACGCACAGACCAATTGTCACTCACCGGACTGTTAGTGCCTCTAGGTTGGGACATGGGTCTCTCTCGCTCCTGCCGGCGCCTCTCCTGAGCCGCGGCGTCCACCATCTTGACTAAGATTGCACATGTGCAGAAACCCTGAACTTTTAATACCTCGCATCTAGTCTCATTGGTTGATTAATCACCTCTCAGTACTTAAGGCACCTGTTGCCCTATTACCTTTGCCTGTTCTTGGTTCTCATTCCTTGAGACTCTGAGGTGTTTCCTGTTTCTGCTTGTGTTATCCGTTTGCTCTGGACAAGTCTCCTCTCCTCATCGGTAGTAGAACTTACCCGCTGTAGACTACTCTCGCTACCTCCGTTACCTGCCTTCTTCTGGACAAGTCTTCTCTCCACATCGGTAGTAGAACTTACCCGCTGCAGACTACTCTCGCTACCTCCGTTACCTGCCTGCTTCTGGACAAGTCTCCTCTCCACATCGGTAGTAGAACTTACCCGCTGCAGACTACTCTCGCTACCTCCGTTACCTGCCTGCTCCTGGACAAGTCTCCTCTATACATCAGTGGTACAACTTGCCTATTGCAGACCACTCACGTTGCTCCGTTACATGTCTGCACCTGGACAAGTCTTCCCTTCACATCAGTGGTACAACTTGCCTATTGCAGACCACTCACGTTACTCCGTTCCACACCTGCACCTGGACAAGTCTTCCCTTCACATCAGTGGTACAACTTGCCTATTGCAGACCACTCACGTTACTCCGTTCCATGCCTGCGCCTGGACAAGTCTTCCCTTCACATCAGTGGTACAACTTGCCTATTGCAGACCACTCACGCTATTCTGTTACACACCTGCGCTGGACAAGTCTTCTCTACATATCCGTGGTGAAACTTACCAGCTGTAGACCATTCATGTTTCCTTGTGATATAGCTACTACTCTGTATGGTACCTATTAGCTGGACTAAAGTCTACAAGTGCCTCTGTATTGTAGCTGCAAGTCGCTGACTCTTCTACTATATTGTTGATTGGTCTTTGCCTAACGTTATCCAGTTATCAAGTACTGGCCTGCTATATGCTACCTGCGTGCTAAGGCACTTAGACTCTTTCCTCATTTTATCCTGTTTACTAAACTGCTGTACTATCACAGTTCCACGGTGCCAAGACTCAGCATTTATACTATTGACATTCCTTTCCTTTATTCTACTGTATGGTTCCACTGATTCACCAAACTACCCAGAGGTCCGCACTTCTGGTAAGTGTAGCTACACCTGGTGAATTCTGGGTAAAACTCCTAGTGCCCGTGACACCAATTATCCATTAAGTTGGAGAAATGTGAATTCCATTGCACTCAAATAAAATTTTTGGGTTATATTATATCCCCTCAAGGACTATGTATGGATCCCTGTAAAGTGCATGCTGTGGTAGATTGGCCCATACCTAAAAATGTCAAAGATGTACAATGATTTATGGGCTTTGCTAATTTTTATCGACGCTTTATAAAGAACTTTTCTGGAATTGCTGCCCCCATTACTCAGCTCACAAAAAAGGGTTCTTCTTTTCAGTGGACTCCAGCCGCTGATAAAGCTTTTTCCATTTTGAAAACAAAGTTCACATCAGCTCCTATATTAATTCATCCAGATCCTACACTCCCATTTGTTTTGGAAACTGATGCATCGGATTCAGCTATAGGAGCAGTAATTTCACAAAGAGTAGGAGAAACGATGCTACTCCACCCCTGTGCTTTTTATTCAAGGCAAATGACTGCTTCTGAAATGAACTATGATGTGGGAAATAAAGAACTTCTTGCCATTAAAGCTGCTTTTTCAGAATGGAGATATCTTTTAGAAGGTGCAAAGCATCAAGTGATAGTCCTCACCGGTCATCGGAATTTGGAATTCCTTAAATCAGTAAAAAGATTATCTCCCCGACAAGCTCGATGGGCTCTCTTTTTAAGCCGTTTTGATTTCCTAATTTCCTATAGACCTGGATCGAAGAATGGAAAAGCTGATGCCCTCTCAAGAGCCTATGCGGAGAATCCTTGACAGGTAAAGCCTGTTCAAACAATAATTCCTGATTGAAATTTTTTGGGGGTTATTTGTACAACTGAGTTATTAACAGAGATCAAGAATCGATATGATACAGATTCTACCCTCATGAATCCTCCAAAAAATGTTAAATTACCTTATGACAACAGAGTCTGGCATATGGCACATCAACAATACTTTTCAGAAAAAGCACGGTTAAAGGTCATGCAACTATTCCATGACTCTAAATTAGCAGGCCATAAATGACTACAGAAAACTCAAGAACTGTTAAGCCGTTCATTTTGGTGGCCCAATTATAAGGAAGATGTAGCAAAATATGTATCCTCTTGTACAACGTGTGCCAGATTTAAGACTTCTCATGCTTCACCTTTTGGACTATTACAACCTTTGCCAATACCTGCACGTCCATGGGATTCCATTTCCATGGACTTTATTGTAGACCTTCCAAGATCTAAGAATATGACCACTATTGTTGTGCTAATCGACAGACTGACAAAGATGGCTCACATCATACACTGCCAGGGTATTCCTACAGCAAAAGAAACAGCCGACTTACTTATGTAAGAAATTTTACGTTTGCATGGCGTTCCTAATGATGTAGTGTCTGACCGAGGCATTCAATTCACATCACGATTTTGGAAACAGTTTTGCAAATCCCTTGGAATTTTGGTGAACTTGTCCACTGCATTTCATCCGCAGTCAAATGGACAAACGCGGCGAACAAACCAAACACTTGAGCAATACCTTAAATGTTATATTTCTCACCTACAAGATGATTGGGTTGATATTCTCCACATGGCTGAGTTTGCATACCATAATTCTCAACATTCATCTACAAGATTTAGCCCTTTCTATGCTTATCTAGAATACCATCCGAATATATGTCCCAATCTACCTTCTGACTCTCCAATTCCTGCTGTTGAAGATAGACTGACTCTTATGCAAAGTAATCTTGAATTATTAAAAGAGACATTGAAAACTGCTCAAGAAAGATATAAACGTGATGCTGACAGATCACGAAGGGCTGCTCCAACTTTTAAGATTGGTGATGAAGTATGCTTGTCAACTAGACATTTAAGGATGAAGGTACCATCTTCTAAGTTGGGAAGCAAGTTTATTGGTCCATATAAGATCATTGCACAGATTAGTTCAGTAACTTTTCGATTGGATCTTCCTGATTCCATGAAGGTACATCCTGTTTTTCATGTGTCATTACTAAAACCTTCAGTTAAGAATCCATTTCCTGGTCGCACTTTGCCTCCTCCTGAGCCAATTCAAGTTGATGAGCATGAGGAATTTATAGTCGAAAAGATCCTGGACTCTCGTATATATCGAAATCAGTTACAGTATCTGCTACATTGGCAGGGGTATGGGCCAGAAGATGACTCCTGGCAATCTGCTAAGGATGTTCATGCCCCTCTTTTGGTAAAACATTTCATCGACAGCATCCTGGGAAGTATGGTCTTAAGTCGTCCGGAGGACGTCGTTGAGAAGGGGGCATCCTGTTATGTACTTGCCCTTAGATTTGACCTCATTCAAGATGGCCGTGATTGCCTCATGATGTTTCCATCTTGGATCTCTGTTATGAACTTGCCCTTATCCAAGATGGCCGGGACTGTCTCATGAAGATTCCATCTTGGATCCCATTTCCTGTTTGGGCCTAGAAAAGGCACTTCTGTTATGAAACCTTTGAACGAGTATTGTGTTTGTATCTGACCCAGATGCTTCCACAGAACCTTGCTTCCTTGTGATTTGGACTACAAGTACTTGATACTCCCACCAGACCTTTATCCTCTTGTAAATTTAGACTTTGTTTGTTGGACACTGGAGATTTATTTATATACCAAAATAAATCCTGTTTATTTCAGAAATACCTGGCTATTGGGTTTCGTTTGTGATACCAGAAGTGTGACAGATACACTCAATGGTCACTTTATTAGGTACACCTCAGCACTTGCTTATTAATCCTTATGTCTAATCAGCCAATCATCATCATTCAGTTGATGTTCATATCAAACACCAGAATGGGTGAAGAAATGTGATCTAAGTGACTTTAACTATAGAATGATTGTTGGTGCCAGACAGGTTGGTTGAGTATCTCAGAAACTGCTTATTTCCAGGGATTTTCATACACAACTGTCTCTAGAGTTTACAGAGAATGGTTCACAAAATCAAAAATATCCAGTGAGCTGCAGTTTTGTGGGTGAAAATGTCATGTTAATGAGAGAGGTCAGAGGTGAATGGCCAGGCTGATTCAAGCTCTCAGGAAGGTGACAGTAACACAAATAATTATGCATTACAACAGTGGTATGTTCAAAACTTGAAGTGGATGAGCAACAGCAACAAAGACCACACCAGGTTCCAATCCTACCCGCTAATAACAGGAAACTGAGGCCACAGTGGGCACCATCTCATAAAAACAGGACAGTTGAAGATTGGAAAAACATTGCCTGGCCTGACAAAACTCCATTTCAGTGTGACATGCAGATGGTAGGGTCAGAATTTGGCATAACCAACATAAAATCATGGATCCATCCTGTATTCTGTCAACTGTGCAGGCTTGTGGTGTAATGGTGTGGGGAACAGTTTCCTGACACACATTAAGCGCCCCCTTTGGATGTGGTGGAACAGAAGATTTTCAGAATGAAAGTGTAACCAACAAATGTGCAGCAACTGCATGTTTTAGACACAATGAGGCTGGGCAGCATCCTTTGCCAGCCTCTCCACTGACAGGCACATGAACATAGTGTGCAGCCCTGTTAGGAGAGAAAGAGGGGACAGGGCACTAAATTGCGTCCCTACCCCAAAAAATCTAGATCCGCCCCTGAGTAGAGTGAACTGACTCTGTTGTCACTTCAATTTTATTTATTATTAGACTATAAATTTCACAAAATGCAAATACAAATTCAGGACCTGATTTACAGTTAGGTGTAAGTCCATTTGCGATATGTAGCAATGTGACTTGTGTACAGTGCTCATATGCGCAACGTGTGCCCATATTTTGAGTTCAGTGTATCTTGTACTTGCACCCCATTGTACTTGAAAAGGTGGTTCAGGGGCATTCATGAGTAAGTTCCTTACAGTAGGAATTTGGTGACTTAAGCCAATCAGGCCTCTTAGAGATGTGTCTGATTTTGACTCATATTTTACTCATATCTTTAAGATACCATTCTTGTAGGTGTATCCCTGTGTATCCCATAGGCTTGGTGAATACCCTGTGCTGGAGGTATCTATACATTGGATTGAAAATTGCACATATCTAAATATTAGTTCAACTCAATATACAGCTGCAGAAACATAAATGTATGGATGCAATCTTGCATCTACACAAAAATCAAAATTTTACATTTAACTCTTAAATCAAGCCCGTAATGTTGAATAGCATTCCACAGAGTGGCAAAGCAGGGGTGTAACTCAAAGATTGCATCATCAAAACTTTGTTTTTCTAGTAAATGACCTATTTCACTGCAAAATTGTATTTGCTTGAAATTTCGCTCATCTTACATCACAATTTAACATGAGAAATATGTTGGGGTTTTCTTGGAAAATTATTCAAGCAAAAAGAACAACAATTTAAATATAAATAATGTTCTCATGGGGTATGAAAACACTACTGTGGGATCATTAGTATAACAATGTTTTAGGATTTCACTATAAACAGTGCTTGAACCCTACAGCATGCAAGCTACTACTTTCTTGACAGCAGTTCTTTCCCTGCAGGCAGCTTGCACTGAAATCAGGACTATATCCCTAATTATCTGTTTTCAACTGCATTATATTGTACATTGGTACAGTGCGCTGTTCCCAATATACAAAATTGCCAAAATTTTAATTTACTTTCCAGGGACTCTTTACTGCGAGCTTTTTCATCTCAGCACAAAATGCACGTCCGATGTTGTTCTCAGCAATCTACATCCTCCATCATGATATGTTTGCTAAATCTGAATATAATGACATTTTTGGTTTATACTGTAATTTATTCCATTTGAAATACTGCTCTTTAATAAATATTAAATGCGGCAAACAGAATAATACGAAATTAAAAATACAATTTAATAAAAAGAAAAAGTATACTGTGCAGTTGATCAATATTGTACATTGATGTTTCCATTTTTTTCATTCAGTGCTATTGTGGTCCATTGATCTACCATGTACACAGAGTTGTCATTTGTATTTTGTCTTAACCTGTTAGCTTGGTACATTGCCATCACTAACTATTTCACCATTTTACCCAACTGTTTTTGTCCCCCCAACAAAGTACCATTTTGGCTTATCCACTTTTCATATTTACATTACTGATTTGTGTTGAGTGAGATATGACTTCTCCTCATTCAAACACATCAATTACCATTTGTAAGTAAAATCTAGACTGATCCAGGGGGAGGAAATGAATCCAACAATTTTAAGTGAAATTATGATTTATATTTCACAGTCCTGTAACATATCTTCCCAGGAGATACAATGGAGGCACTGCTGAGGTCTGAACAGACTACTGAAGGACCTACTAGCACAACAGGCATGAATGCCTTAAGTAAAACAGAAGCAACAATGTGAACCCCACAACTGACTAATGTTGCAAAAGGCATGCAGAATGAAGATACGCTACCAGTTTTACAGGGACTTATACCCAAAATTCAATGGCGTAACTATTATAGGTGCAGCAGGTGTGGGGGACCTCCTTCTCTGTTAAAGTCCTCTGTATATATGTGAGTTTTCCAACATATGGTGGGACATGTGGATCCTTACAAAATAATGCTTGGGGCCCACAAATATCAAGTTACCACCCTGGCCAAATTAATATGTTGAAAGCTACTTGCGGAGGGCACGCATATGAAAATCACAATTGAAGATAGCCATTCAACAGCTCCAACTGTCTCTCTTGCAGCCATCTCAGTAGAAACCCAACAGAAGAGACTGTGGAACAAGTTTCAGTAGTCTCACTTCTGCAGTGCACTCCCGATTGGAGGATAGGGGAATTGCAGCATGGCTAAAAGACAGTACTTTATTAGAAGCAAATGTAGCACAGATGACAATGCTAGAAAAAATAGAAGCCAAGAAGACTAACTACTAAGTGACCTCGACATGATAGTGGACAAAATATCAAGACAACAGGGTTTAGGAGGCTCAACATACTTCTGGGGCTTCACTCCACTCCAATGGGGGAGGAAGATTATTAACTCTAGAGAAATGCTGGCAAGCAGTACCTAGAATAGTGGCATTGTTGTGATTCTATGAAGAGACAGTGACTGCTGAATGGATTAAAACGACTTGCAGTTGATGTGATTAGGGCCACAAGGAGGAGCAAAGAAAATGTAACTGCTCAAGACTATATAGTTCTTGTAGTCGATGGTTCCTCTGAAGATGCTAATGAATTACTGCACCAGCTACATACAGCCATTCAGAAAGAGAATGAATATTTATTAGACTATTTATATTGTCTGGACAAGATCCTGTACAAAGGTATGGCCCACCGCTACATGGCAGAGCAACCAAAGCAGAATGAAATAACTGCATAAAGGAGCATCTCCTCATTATTGAATTGTGAAATCACACCCTACACCTTTGACCATATCATCAAAAAAGCAGGTATCGATAACAAAACCATCCTCAGAACCATAAAATTAAATCCCCCACCTGTAGGCCATAGTGACCCAGCTGATAGCCGAATTAAAAGCAGAGATATCCAAGGGGACAATTTATCTTAAAGAGCCCAGATAAGACTCATAGAAAATATTGGTACTCCTGTGGTGGACTGAGGCATAATTCTCTGTCATAACTTAACAGAGAAATGAGACTAGATAGTTATTTTTGTTGAGCTCAAGCCCCCAAGAATTTGGAATATGAGTTCAGGGACAAAACCAGGAGCCCACTTGTCCTTCTTTAAAGAAGGGTATCTACAAAAAAAATATTCAGGACATCATAGTTAGAGGCTGGTTGCCTGAAGGATTAACAGACTCTTACAGACCACATCTGTGAGAACTTGGGATTTTGTATCTACAATGAAACACACAAGAAGATGTATGGATGCTATAAAAAGAGAGGTAATCCCACCAGAATACACTTTAGGCAAAATGCTGAGGGTACAGCTAAGTACACAATGTAACATGTAATGGAATACATAGGGTTTGTAGGCACTGCCTGGGCAGGGCGTAGTTTGTACTAATGTACCCAAAGATGATGGTACTGGTTGACAGCGCTTAGCATGCAATAAGGTACATGGATGTGTTGGCACTGCTTGAAAAGCACATAGCGTGCAATAAGGTACACATATGAATTGGTGCTGTTTGAACAGCTTGCATTATATGATAAAGGTACATGGATGTGTTGGCATTGTTTGAACAGCGCATAGCCTGCAATAATATACATGGATGCTTTGGAACTGTTTGAACAGCACGTAGCTTGTAATAAGATACATGGAAGTACTGTTAAAACATTAAACAAATGGATACAAGAGAGTATATCGCAGTGACCCTGTAGAACAGAGATAGAAAGCAAGTATAGCGCACACACACACACACATACACACACAGAAGACAAAAACTAGCAGGTGGGATTGACACAATCAAATACTTTAGTAGCAGTTACTAAACCGGCTTGGATCGCTGGACTGTTGCATTTTTACATCCATGAGGAAAACATAACATTTGTGTGGCAGACTTTATGGTTTTGGTCACATTATAGAAGTCCATTCTAATAGGGTACTCCCTATTAAAAGATATAGTGGAAATATTTCAACAGGCACTATTCTATTTCACAATATCATAGAACTGTTAAATTGAATATGCTGCTGTCCACCGGGTATTTTGTGAATCCCAATAGATAAAATCAAAGATTAGTAGAAAAACAATGTAGAGACTGCAGTAATTATTGTACCAGTGTCAATAAATCATACTTTTATAAAAAGTGTTGCAACTCTTATTGTATAAAAAAAATGCAAATTTATTAAAACACACATATTATGTAAATTAATTGTTTTTCACATTACGCTACATTACAATTTAAAATACGTATGTCAGTCTCTGAAATCGGCTGCAGACATATCATGAACAGTAGTGGATAATGGCAAAGATGAGGTCCGCGCTTCTAAACCTATGTATGAGCAGCCAAAAGGAAGTGAATGGGGCTAGTCCTACTCCCCAGAATTATAATGGATAGATCAGGTATTCCCAGGCGCAAATGTATAAAAGGTAATGACAATGTTAGTGTGTTGTGAACAATCGGCTTGATGCCTGATTTATTGTTCACAGTAAAATGACCAGTATTTAGTGTGCTGGTGCATGAAGAACAATGTAAGGTGTTTAAGACAAAGAAGAGAGTCTGTGGCTAATGCAAAACTATGTATCTAATGCACAAGAGGATAAAACAAAACCAAAAACAGAAACAGAGATAACTGAATAGCTGTTCCAGATATTGAGGTACACTCCAGAGCCTTGTGCCAATGAGTCCAATAGTCCTTAAGACTGTATGTGGATTAATTCAATACACAAAGGTTGCACTGGGATTTCATTGGTATAGACAGTAAGTGTGATCATGTGCAGTGAGTTCATACACTTACTGTAGGACGGTAGTGTTGAGTAGCCACTAGCCTAGATTCAGAGATTTCGCCCTGAACAGTCCTGGTCCGGATTCTGGGTGTCAGCGTGCAGCTGGACCGCTTTCCCGGGTCTTACAGTGGAGCGTTGTGAAGTCTTGGCCGACCGCCCCTCCTCTCTGTACAGCTGGATGTCCGCGTCTCTGAGTTGCCACGGGTAATGCACATGCGCAGAGGCGCGATTTCAGTGTAGTGTAGAATACAGAACGATGATGCTCATGAGCTTAGAAATGCATGTTGTACATCAACCCTACGCGTTTCGCCCACGTGGGGCTTCGTCAGGGAGAGTATGGGTGTATTGGATAGATGTCCTTAGTAGGCTCTATATATGGGAGGCGTCCACAGGGGAACTGATTCCAATTGAATGCTCCGCTGGATTGACATCTGTATGGGGCGGTCCTCCAGGTGCATGTTCAACGTATCCAACATATTCAACATGATAGTTGTAGATCTTCGTGAAGGGGAATATATTCAATAAGGGGAATATGTTCAGCATAGTGGTTGCCTACCTTCATAGAGGGCAACATAATGAAATTAAAGAGCACTCAATTCGAGGACTCTGGTAGATCTAGTGAATACAGTATATACTATAAATAGATGGTAAATAGTTATGCAGATCACCATATACAGGGGAAATAGTGGTGGATGGTATGTAACACAAAATGCCTCTGCTATGATACATTGAAAGACAGAAGTCACTTTATAGAAAGAGTAGTACATATGGGCAGTGATTTACAAAAAGCTGTTAATGTCAATGTCAATATTCAGACCATTAGGTGACAAAGTTTTTAAATTGTAAATCCACTTTGTCTCGATTTGTGAGATATGCTTAATGTAGTCCCCACCACGCCATAGCTTATTGACCTTACAGATTCCTAGAAATCTTAATAGTGAAGGGTCATGCTGGTGGTGTGCGGAGAAGTGTTCGGAGACACTGTGTGTCAGTAATTGATTCCTAATATTTCTGATGTGCTCTCCTATTCTGATAGAGAGCTTTCTAATCGTCCTCCCAACGTACTGATGACCACACGGACATTGGAGGAGATAGATAACTCCAACGGAGTCACAAGTAAGCTTATCTTTAATGCTGAAACATTCACCAGTGGTTTTTGACTCAAAGGTAATGGTTGGTTTGGTACTCTTGGTATGTGTTGTCTTACAGGCCTGGCAGCGGTTACAATGATAAAAACCTGCTGCCCTTTCATTTAGCCATGTAGAGTTATTACTTGTATTCTTGTCTTCTATACTTGGCGGGATGGTACTTTGTACCAGACTATTCTTTAGATTCGCTGCCCGTTTGTAAACAAACCAACCATTACCTTCAAGTCAAAAAACCATTGGCGAATGTTTCAGCATTAAAGATAAGCTTACTTGTGACTCCGTTGGAGTTATCTATCTCCTCCAATGTCCGTGTGGTCATCAGTACGTTGGGAGGACGATTAGAAAGCTCTCTATCAGAATAGGAGAGCACATCAGAAATATTAGGAATCAATTACTGACACACAGTGTCTCCGAACACTTCTCCGCACACCACCAGCATGACCCTTCACTATTAAGATTTCTAGGAATCTGTAAGGTCAATAAGCTATGGCGTGGTGGGGACTACATTAAGCATATCTCACAAATCGAGACAAAGTGGATTTACAATTTAAAAACTTTGTCACCTAATGGTCTGAATATTGACATTGACATTAACAGCTTTTTGTAAATCACTGCCATATGTACTACTCTTTCTATAAAGTGACTTCTGTCTTTCAATGTATCATAGCAGAGGCATTTTGTGTTACATACCATCCACCACTATTTCCCCTGTATATGGTGATCTGCATAACTACTTACCATCTATTTATAGTATATACTGTATTCACTAGATCTACCAGAGTCCTCGAATTGAGTGCTCTTTAATTTCATTATGTTGCCCTCTATGAAGGTAGGCAACCACTATGCTGAACATATTCCCCTTATTGAATATATTCCCCTTCACGAAGATCTACAACTATCATGTTGAATATGTTGGATATGTTGAACATGCACCTGGAGGACCGCCCCATACAGATGTCAATCCAGCGGAGCATTCAATTGGAATCAGTTCCCCTGTGGCCGCCTCCCATATATAGAGCCTACTAAGGACATCTATCCAATACATCCATACTCTCCCTGACGAAGCCCCACGTGGGCGAAACGCGTAGGGTTGATGTACAACATGCATTTCTAAGCTCATGAGCATCATCGTTCTGTATTCTACACTACACTGAAATCGCGCCTCTGCGCATGCGCATTACCCGTGGCAACTCAGAGACGCGGACATCCAGCTGTACAGAGAGGAGGGGCGGTCGGCCAAGACTTCACAATGCTCCACTGGAAGACCAGGGAAAGCGGTCCAGCTGCACGCTGACACCCAGAATCCGGACCAGGACTGTTCAGGGCGAAATCTCCGAATCTAGGCTAGTGGCTACTCAACACTACCGTCCTACAGTAAGTGTATGAACTCACTGCACATGATCACACTTACTGTCTATACCAATGAAATCCCAGTGCAACCTTTGTGTATTGAATTAATCCACATACAGTCTTAAGGACTATTGGACTCATTGGCACAAGGCTCTGGAGTGTACCTCAATATCTAGAACAGCTATTCAGTTATCTCTGTTTCTGTTTTTGGTTTTGTTTTATCCTCTTGTGCATTAGATACATAGTTTTGCATTAGCCACAGACTCTCTTCTGTGTCTTAAACACCTTACATTGTTCTTCATGCACCAGCACACTAAATACTGGTCATTTTACTGTGAACAATAAATCAGGCATCAAGCCGATTGTTCACAACACACTAACATTGTCATTATCTTTTATACATTTGCGCCTGGGAATACCTGATCTATCCATATCATGAACAGTATTGCATGTCTTTGTTTGTTAAATTCTAAAAAATATAATGACATTATAATATCCAAACAGTAATGGTAGGAATAATGCACAAATTGTTTATATGCAAAACTTCATTTGATTATAAAGTATCAGTTTACTTGATATAAGTGGTGACCACAGCAGTATTCTATTCATGTTAACACCTCATCAGTGACTTAATTTTATTATATATACTTGTGATCAGCAGACCTAAATCTTATTAAAAATATGCACTGAAAGTCCAACTATATATTTTTCACTTTTGACGCCCAATAATTATATACTAACCTTCCCCACTATAAAGGAATTGAAACAGATAAATATTATCTATATCAACAGAACAGTTTATCTATTGATCATTGGAACTTTCTTGTGGCATCTATCAAATTAATTTTAACTCACAACTATATTTTATTTGATCGTAAGTTTTAATTGCAAACACATGGTACAGCGATGGGGACCAGGTTCGCCCCGAGCTTCGTCAACCTCTATATGGACCAACCTTATATGGGGAGGCGGTGAATGCAAGATATATTGATGATCTTTTTTTTATATGGAGTGGTGACTTGATACCTATTCTCAATTTTAAAAGCTATAAGCCCCTACCATGGAAGAAACGTCTAATTGTTTTTTTTCCTATTCCTTCCTCTTCTACCATTTATGCACTTTTTATTGATGATATATGTTTGTGGTTTTGAACCTTAATTTATAAGGAATGTATCAGTTTTAAATCATATTTAAATGTATTAGCGCCACATTTTTTGTTTAGTAGGGTGTGCACTTATGAGTTTATATGATTAAACAACCAAATACACTGGCGCAATGTCTAAGACCTACATCAGACTTCCCTTTTGCATGTTATGTGATGTATAATATATGTCTATATATAATGTATAAATGGTATATATGGAATGTATGAATAATACATATACTGTATGTTATATTAGTTAAGTGTAAAATATGTTATATTAGTGAAATGTTAAAAGCATGTAAACTAGACAGTTCCGATTGGGTAATAGTTGGCCTTCCCAGAGTATCACATTGATGTAGATTTGGTTGCCAAACATCTGTCTTGACAAAACAATGCAATTTAATTTGAAAGTCCCCATTCTTAGAAACCAAGAGACAGAATTTGGCATATTGGTCACCCAACCAGCAGCCAGTTGGCAGCTGGCAGCACTTAGTAACATGCTGAAAAAGTTAGGCATTGGAATGAGTTACAAAAAGCACCCCAAAATGTGAATTTTGGTGTAAGAATGTACTGCAATGAAGGCTTCATAAGATTCTTTGGGAGAAGTGAAATAGCCAAAATCTTGCAAGATGACATTTGTCCTTGGAGCCACCCACCTACCCATATGTTGAAAAGAACATGCACATAGGTTAACAGAAGAAGTAATCTAGCGACAGGCACTGCCTCTTTTGTGGCTTAAGTGCTTAGTTTGTTTGGGCACCCACAAAAGCCAACATTTTGGTTGTTGGTTGTTCAACTGGAGATTAAATGTATATGTTAACAAATGATTCATGTGGATTTGGATAACAGTGGTCATCTTCCTCAATGGTAACCAATCATCACCCTCATCATCATCCTCATTGAAGATGTCTACATCAATTACGTTTTCCTTTGAATATAGAAGATACACCAAGTAGCTAACCGTTACGCAGCATGTGTGACACATTAGAGAGGGGTCAGCAGAAAATACCTTGGAGAGGATCAGGACTGCAGCAATTACATTCTAGAGGGTCAAGACTGCAGCAAATACATTGGAGATGGTCAACAGCAATACATTGGAGAGGTGACAGCAGTGACAGTATCAGAATTCATTAGATGGACAGCTTCGATATCAGTAGACATTATTTAACAGATGATGAGACAACACCCAGTTGTGATACATACATGTGTTCAACAGCTACAGGATTGACATTATATGATTGGTGGGTAGCAGAATAGACAGGATTATAAAGTAGACAATATAATGACATACACAGTATTATTAGTACAACAATGCCAATGTAGACAGTATTTATTAGGTTGACAATTCAAATGTAGACAGTATTATGCCTAACTCTATCCCTGTCCCTATCCCTAACCCTGTCCCTAACCGTGTCTCTATCCCGCCCATACCTATAGCACTATCCCTAACCCTATAATAAAATGGTCTTCATTTGAATTGGTGACCTAATAATAATGTTGACACCTGAATTGTTGATTGTTATACAAGCTGATAGACCAAAGGAAAAATGTAAAATAGTGCAAGATGGAATTGTCGTTGGAGCCACCCATATTTTAAAAAGGACATGCACAGAGTTTAACAAGCCAAGCACTTCAGCGACATGGGCTGCCACTTTTGTGACTGAAGTGCTTGATTTATTTGGGCCCCCACAAAAGAGAACATGTTTTTTTATACAAATCATCAACACCAACATTACTACTACCCGTCTTCACATTTCCAAATGGTTGAGGACTTTTTGAAGGAGGTTGCTCTATTATTACAGTGTTTGAATCTGAAACCTCAGACTCACATATAGCATTCATGGATACCCTCCGTGATCTTTCCTCAGGATTCTGTGAGTACCCAAGTTTTTCTCCAACCTCATGTTTATCCTCAGTCACTGATATGTCTGATTTGGAGGTGTCAGTAAGAGACATATACTGGGAACTACAAGGTGGTGCATGTGAAGGTGAGGAAGATACACAATTGTTTTGGAATGGCCACTCTAGTGCGTATATCAGTACCAGCAGTAGTAGGACCCCTACTAGCAAAAAGTGGACATGGTCTGACCCTTGTCTTGCCACTGTGAGTGGTGAATCCTGGTCCCATAGTGGACTACCATGGGTTGGGTCACTGGACCACCTGAATTTTTTTTCCTTTAAAATATTTCTAAGAGGCTGTTGAGTTGAGTCTTGCCCCCCGGGGGTACATTTGCCAGCCTTGCCCTGCCCACATTCATCAGAAATTCTCCTTCTTACATCAAGAGCTGATGATTTTGTTTGAGAGTGTTTTTAAATATAGATTTCACTGAATGATCCTTTCAAAATAGACATGTATGGAAAAAACAGAAAAGACTAGAAGTGTTTGCTTTTCTGTGGGGTTTGCTGCTGTGTGCTGATCTTTACAAACAGACTTCTTTAATTATAGATTTCGTTGAAAGACCCTTTCAAAATGGACAAGTATGGAAAAATAGAAAAGATTAGAATATAATAATATATATCCTTTTTTGGGGGTGTGTAACTGCTGCTGAGTCTCACACGCAAGCACCCAGTTTTTTTTCAAAATTATTTCACTTATCCCTGCCCCACTCAAGATTACTTTCACTTGAAAAACTTTCAAGTTTAAAAGAAAGAAATATGTTTGTTTTTTGGATTCTGCTGCTAATAGTCTGACAGCAAAAGCACAGTTATTCTCAATGAAATAAATATATTAGCTCAGAATATCTATTTAACTTAGTCTGTATATACTGTCTAGTACTATTATATATATGCAATACATTAACAACCACCAGTAGGGACTAGTCTGTGTAAAGTCTATTTAAGATTGAAAATAAAAGCAATTGATCAGCAAACTATTGTAGATGACTATTCTCTATAAAACTGCTTTACAGTAATAACAGGATTCTACTGCTTTCCTATGTTCCTGATTACCCCTTAATGCTATTTTATGAGCAGAGCAGTGCAGATAACTTCCTCTCTACACGCTGTCTCTTCTAAAACGGCACAGAAGAAAACAAGTATATATATTTAGCACACGTTTTGCAAAAAACAAATTGCAGAAACTGATATTTCGCCAGTTTGTAGCAATTTTGAAAACGACCGTTTTGAAAGAAACACATCTTCGGTGATTTTACATCAAATCGACGGTTAATAAATCATCGATTTTATACTCAGCCGAGAAAATCACTGAAAATTCAAAATCGCAGCTTGGTATATTTACCCCCAGAAGTATAAATGGAAATGCCTGGCTTTATTTTTTCACACTTATATGTTTTGTGATCGTATCAGTAGTGCTAGTGCTTTTCTAAAATACATTACAATTGCTGTTAAATATATCTACTTATATAAGTGTATATTTTCACTTTATTTTTTCATATATACTATAGTGGTTAAACTATAAACTATATAAAAAGTATTCACCTCTTTTATCATTTTTTTCACGAGTTGTGACTCTCAGGCTAACGTTCTCCCCTGTTCCCTCAACATACAGTGCTTCTTGTGTGCAAAACATTTTACTGCCGGCACATCAACTCTGCTTTCACTTTATTAATTATTAATCATACACAGCTGGTTCAGAACATGTTACATACACTGCAGGTTGGGAACAAATTGCCATTACACATGTTAAAAATGGAGTTTCTCACCTGGAATAGCATTTTAAATATGTTTGTTTGGCTTCATAAGGAACAAAGAGCCATGAACAACTATGTCATGGACAATCCAGGCTGCCGATTGCAATCCAGGCTGCTGAATGGGACCGATTGACATCATAAGAAATGGTAAATAATTAGGGGTTGAGGAGATGCATTTCTCAGTCTTGGCTGTTGTGCGCAATTAAGGAACATTGTGATGCTTAGCCAATACTATCAATGCAATCCAATAACCAAGAGATATTCTGGCTTGAACAACATGCTCAAGTAAAAAGTAAATAAATAAATCACACCACCAAATGGGCAACTGGGTAATCACAAAAAAGTTTTCAAAGAAAAATAGTTTTTTTTTTGCATTTGTAGTTTACAAATAAAATACATACTGGTATATCATTGTTCATTTGGTTATGGTGATTAACAGGCAATTTTCAAAGTCATTACATATTTTAATTACTTCAGTTCATGTTTAGTAACTTTTCATTTCCTACACTACAATAGGAATGTATCCAATACATGCTATTGCTGACATGCTTAATTTGCATTCATCTTAATTGATCCCATACAGCCTGAAACATGCATACACTTCAAATTAGGAAGATGGGGCCTTTGGCAATAGGAAATTTTGAATGATTTATGTTGCCTGTTTTCAGGTCACTCTGTTCCGTTCACGAAAACAAACACAACTAAATTTGATACTGAATTGTTCCAAAATGCTAGTTTCAAACAAAAAAAATATTTATTTGGCACTGTTTGCAAATAAAATAAATAATGCTGCTGCTATAAATTTGGACATATGAGTTAATTGCTAATTTTAAAAATCAGTGCAATTTTTAACTTCCTAAATGTAAGATTTTTGTGTTATGGCAGTTTTGCCTTTCATAAAATAATGACTGCAAACTGCAGAGAATCACTTACTCCCTTGTCTGTTTAAAAATCACTCACAATTAAACACAAAATACTGCCACAAGAAGTATGGTGAGCAAGCCTCAGCAGGGCATACGTGACATGTGGGTGTGAAAGAGTTTATTAAATCTAAAGCACCCTCTCTGTCTAAAAATACTAAAATCCCCCCAAATTATTCCTCACATTTACTATTAACTGTCCTGCTACCAGTAAGTAGTTCAAGAGCTGACACTCAGAGAAAGTATTTGGTTACTCCCTGAATTATCTCAAAATACATTTCCTACCTAATTTAATTACAGTTATGGTAAACCAAACAATAAGCTGAATTAAATATAGCATTATAACAAACAAGCCTATCTGACATGTGAATTCATTAAAAACACAAAGACAGAACGTAAATACGTGGAGCTTAAGAACATCAAAAAAATTATTGTATAAAAGTGTATAAAAAAAAATTGTGCAGGAATTCTAATGTAAAACATTTTTTCCTTAGAATAAACAGTAATAAAAACATAAACAGAATATTCATGTACATTAATGTAATCTGTTGGGTTGAGGGAGGCTAAAATGCAGACAGCACTCCCAATCCCTTCCTCTCCTCACTGAAAGAAGTGTATGTATGCTAATTTGTTTTTATAACTTTACGCTTTTTTGCCTTATTATTTCAATATATTTTTAAATAATAATTCTGTAATCAGGATAACTATCTTTTGGGACATAACACACATATAATATTACATTGAATAGGCTGAATATGATATTCCACACATAGGCCTAGCGAATGCAAAGAGTTTATTAGGAGTGTTTGGAAAGATATATTATTATTTATCTTCTTTGTACAGCTGCTTTATTTGGCTGACATATGTCATGCGACTAGTTATAAATAGGTACAAAACTCTTAAATATTGATTATGAAAATTACTGTCTTGATGAATTTTCCCTACACGAGATTTATATATAAAAAGCAATTCACATTTTTGGAAGGGATCTTTCTAATATGTTATTTTTCAAATTCCTGTTTAGGCCATAATTTTACTTTTTGATATTGAAATAAAATGAAAGATAGGAAGCAATTCTAGAATATAATCTTATAAAAATATACAATGAGAAGTATGTACTATTTACTTAAATTTAATATTTGAGGAACTTATAGTATTATAACAATTTTTTATTGTTGCAAGGAAGAATTAATAATAGCTCACTTATGTTAACAAGATATTAAGCTATAATTTTGATATCACTGAAGAAGAACACTACACAAAATTTAGTATAGAATATTACAATTAATATAATAACAATATGGGGTCATGTTATGGATCTAACACTTAATAATTGAGGTTTCATACAATAATTAATAATAAAAATATATTACTAATAAAACAAAATAAAATGTTCTAAAAATTTGAAATAATAATAGCTCACTTATGTTAAAAGTTCCTTTTTGAAGGGTTAGACAAAAAATAAATATAGTAATATGGATCCTTTTAGTGAGACACCTGAGGGATACATACATAACTTGTTAAATAAACCTCACTAAAGATATCACATTAAAATATATGTGTAAGCCATGGATGATATGGAGACATGGCTCTTTTGGAAGAAATAATTATAAAGAAGCTATCAATGCCCTATTTTATGAATATCTAGGGAAAAGAGATATCTCACCAGGAAAAAAATAATAATAATAAAAATAATAACCCAAAAGGATTGCTACAGCCACCAATTATGGTAGTGAATTTAAAAAGATATTGAAATCCAATGAACATTTATAAAATATTAGAACTTGGACAAACATGTATCTCCACTAGCTATATGTTTCGAGGATCAGTGATGCTTCCTACTATACCAATAAATGAATATGCTAGCGCATGAATGTTCAATGATGATTAAATTAGATTTAGTAACATGGGATCTTTAAAATAAAAATGTTTTGAGAAAAAAATATCTTAAATATTCATGTGAATGCTATATATATTAAAAGTAAATTCAGTTGAATAGCAATATAGGGACTAGTTAGGCAGGAACCATTTACAAGAGACATAGGAGAGATATAGGGAAATGTGTGACCCTATAACAGACCAAATATGTATAAATAAACAATGTTAAAGGTACAACACTTGTCCCCTCTCCCAAGAAACATTTCAGCTTTTATAATGTGTTATTTCTTTTATAGACACTATTATTTAACTTTTCTGTGATCTTTCACTTTACACATCTTATTATTTTGTTCCTATCAATTTGTTTTAATATTTCACCATGTATTTGCCTGGTATTGTATTTTTAGAATGATTAATTTAAAGTTAATTTTATTAATATACTATTGAACTGGAGTGCTCTTTTTCTTGTGCTTCTAACTCTGGTATTTGTGTAATTATAATTTAGATATGTTGTAAGAGCACCCCATCGATATGATTGTTGGAAATATGCCCTGACATTTAATAATGAGGTTGGTTCCTTTCCTTTTTCTTGATAGACCATAATCATGTCACACCCAAAAACCTCTTCTGTGACATCACTGGAAGAATTGTGCCGGTATGCTATTCCTTTTTATACCATTGCGAAACAAATATTGTCAGTTTGGAAAATGAAAGCTTTCAGAGTGACATGAATAGCACCATAATTGTTAAGTGGTTAGTGTGTGCACAAAGTGTCAGTTAGGGGGCAATTCTCGGAATAAGGAAGCTGATTCAATATATAAAGAAAACATCACTGTCTTCTTTGAGAGAAACACAAAAGACCTGACAAACCAAGGAGCCATTCCAAATAATATATCTTTACAGATTATGAATGTCAATTATTCGCTATTATATTTTTAAAAACAGCTGCACCCACTTTATATGCTGACAGTAGAAAAAAATCTAAAAATATCGACTCTGACTGGATCCCATCTCCCTCGGACCCATATGATGTGGGGCAATATATAATTATGTATCTAGACAGTGTGACACCTTGTGTACATAACTGAAATGTTTATATTGATTCCCTTGGAAGTGGTGCTAGGCCCTATTTACAAAGCTGTTGAATTTGGCTGCATGTGGATCAGACTGCTTGCCACAGTAGTTATTATTATTATTAATATTATTATTATTATTATTATTATTATTATTAATATTTATTTATAGGGCACCACATGAGGTCAGCAACACTGTACAGAGGGCAAACAACAAGAGAGCACATGGTATAACTGTACAATACAGTAAACAAATAACACTACAACTCAAAAAAAGTTATAGGTAATGAGAACAGGAGGGAAGAGGGCCCTGCTCACAAGAATTGACAAACATGCGCACAGTGATTTTACATATAATATGCTCAAAATCGGCAGATACGTGCCTTGATGAATCAGTCCCAATGAATTCAGTTATGGCCATGTTAAGTTTGGACATACATGAGGACATGGCAGAGAGTCAACTGGACTCCCAAGAGAGGAGGATAAGGGAGAGATCAGGAAATGAGAGGTAAAGTTGAGTGTCATCGGCATAGACTTGCCACTGAAGGCCAAAGTAACTCATGAGTTTACCCAGAGAGGAGTTTTACAGAGAAAAGAGCAGAGGGCCAAGGACAGAACCTCGTGGGACTCCTACAGGAAGGATGGATGGGGGAGGAGGAACCAGAGGTAGAACCAGAGAAGGAGCTGTTGGAGGGGTAGGATGCGAACCACGAAAGGACTGTGTCAGAATGGCCAATGGTGTAGAGGGTGTGGAGAAGAAGAGGGCGACCCATGGTATTAAAGTTCACAGAGAGGTCCAGGAGGATGAGCAGGAAGAAGTGGCCCCTGGATTGGCAAAATAAAATCACTGGTGACTTTAGTCAAGGCAGTTTCTGTGGAGTGGAAGGGGTGAATGCCAGATTGGAGAGGATCAAGGAAGGAATTGCCAGAGAGGTAGCTGCTGAGATGGTTGTATAATTAATGTGTAAGTAACTGACCGACTGATGTGAGTGAGACTGACTGACTGACCGATGTGTATGTAACTGACTGACTAAAGTGTATGTAAATGTAAAATGTCCAGGAAAACCCACATGAACAGAAAAGGAGTGCAACCAGAATTAGTCTGCCCTCCCCCAGACCATTGTAAAAAAAAAAAAAATGAATAAAAGGAAGGCTAGTAGCCCATGTAAACTGTACTTTTTGCAGTATACTTGAATGCAGTTAGCAATTACTATCAGATCCTGTCCTGCCTTTTCTTGCAACAAAGTCTGTACCGACAGCTTAAAGTTCACACTTCAAGCCATCTCTGGTTGTCTAGTGTTGAGTCCAGAATCCTCAGTCGGCACTGCGACATCAATTCTTATTCACAATAAGTGGTCAAGAAGGATTCATTCAGAGGAACCAGAGAAAAGGTGCTGCAGCAGCTACATATTACCCAAGAGGCACAAGCTGTTCAGGGTGCCAGTGAGAGAACCTAGTGGTGGATTGCACTCATACAACTGGAGACACCTTGATGGTGTGATTTGATATTCACAGTTGGTGAGAGATTGGTTTGGCCAAGTGTCAGTATAAGCAATCAGTGATATCTGAAAAGCAGTGAAACCTCAAAAAGCCAGGTGGAGCAGAGTTGCATAGTAAGCACATTCTGTACCATTAAAGTTTAAGCACCCATTTAACTTTCAATTGCAGTGTTGGGAGGGGGCTTCCTATTGGTTTATGCAGTAATCCCTAGCGCCCCAAGGCTGAGCATTCTACACCAGCAATTGTCAAAGCTGTGCATGTAACCTGACACTCACAAAAGGTAAGTGTGGGAATCATTTATAACTTGAAACCTGTAATGCTTACATAGCCTTAATTAGCCTAATGTCAGTGTGGTGGTATGTTGTTACATGGATGATAAGGTTGGTCATTATGTCCCGGCTATATTTTATCCCTGATTTTGGAACTTTAAGGATAATTTTAGAAAATTATTAATATATTTTGAACAATGAACTATTGAATGAGGTATTTTGATAAAAAAAAGTCATAGAGAACAGAGAAGGAACCTTTTTTTATGTAGTCTTCAAATTCTGTGTTATTGCTAGTATTGTAAACAAAAATATAATTTTTATTTAATATGAAACTTTTTCCTTATAAGAGCTTTGAAAATTAAAACAATTGTATTTAGGTCTGACTATGTTAGACCCTAGAACTGGGCTGCTTTGGCCTCAGATCCGGAGGTAACCCTACCAAATTCATCCTCTTCCCTTATATTTTACCCCCACTTATGTATGCCCAAATGCTCTTAGCCTTTATGATAGATAATGGATATCTTGCTGTAACAGACTTTGAATTATTTTCATTACCTGGAGTTCACTAGGGCTCACTTGATTAGGTGATAATAAATTGTTTTCAAAGTTGAATTATTCTTTCCAAACTTCTAAGTATCATTCAATCTTTAGGGACTATTTTGTATGCTACTCTCTTATCATTAAATGTGCTGGATATTTCAGTGTTTTTCACTTATTGCTATGATTTCGTTGTGTATGCTACATGAGTGGCTTTCAATAAAAAGTTATTTTTCAAAAAAAAATTACAGAAACAAAATTAGTCATACAACTGATCAGTTTCACCCAGCTTATCACTACAATCGCTGCAATATGAAATCAGGTGTTTCGGGCATATTAATTTGTAACACGCTTGGCATGTATGAGTGGTCTTTTTTAGCAGGATACACTTGGCAACTTTTTTAAACTCCTGGTACTTTTGCTGACACGTCAATTTGTTCATCATTGTGTGAACTTGACATAAGCAAAACCACTTTATTCTTCTTAGGAATACTGGACACAATCATAACTTCTTTTTGAAAGCCGAATCTAGATGAATAAACATCTCTACCACAGGTTTTAGTAAACTCAAGAGGAATTTGTCTTTTTTTTTAAGTAAAACATCACATAAAATGGCACAAAATTGTTACACCGACATTGAAGTTAGGTCATAATAACCTTTTTCGGAGTTTGCGTCCATCTAGTTCTCTGCGCTGATGTCGGCTGACTGAACGGTAGTGTAAAACGG
This sequence comes from Mixophyes fleayi, assembly GCF_038048845.1. Taxonomy (NCBI): domain Eukaryota; kingdom Metazoa; phylum Chordata; class Amphibia; order Anura; family Limnodynastidae; genus Mixophyes; species Mixophyes fleayi. Next base: position 141,529,529 of record NC_134405.1, on the reverse strand, counting down.
GTAGAGAGGGGTCTTAACTCCAGCTACTGAGAGGTTTGGCAACGTTGCATAACTAAGTAAAAGCACGTAATTTAAAATGCCCCGGGTCATTATGACCCAACCTCAATGACGCCAGGATAATGTAAATGCCAAAGTTAAGAACACGTACCGTATGTTCTCTGATTCTTTGGAGATGAAGTTGGAGAAACAGCAGAGAATACATTTGTGTGTATATATTGCAAAATGGCCCTTAGCCCTAAGCAGCAACCTTAGAAAATTCAGTTAACTCAGTTAATAGACCTCAGGCATTGTTAGAGCACACACAACACATTCCTGCACAGCTAAACTGACAACCTTTTCCATTCCAATACACAGGACGGCTGCTCGGCTCCGTATTCAGTTAGAAAGAAAGCTCTCACTGATGTGACTTAGAGACAAACAAACTGAATTTTCCAGCACCAATGAGTGTCAGATTGGTAAAGTGCAACCTTTCCGTAATATCTAGTTTGAAAGACACTACAGGGGGTATATGTGTATAATAGTGTCCTAGATATAGACTTATTTGTTTGTTACATACAGTACTTGCACCTGTATGTGTGTGTCTGTCTATCTCTCTATATATCTTACATATCGTGCCCTGAAATACATTGAAAAAACTAACAGAAATAACTTAGATATACCTGATACTAGTGAAATTGATTATATTTGATTGATATATTTGTTTCAAAGATGGAGTGATTTTTATGTTTTAAATCAGGCACACATTTAGAGGGGGTTTCCAGTTAATCCTCTTCCTTCTTTCACTGCTGTGAAAGCATGGGCCATGCAGCTTATTACTGCAGCGCATGGTCCTGCCTTCTAAAAAGCCACTTATTAAGAAGAAAATTGTATTTTATTGAAGATGTAATGACAGTAAATGATTTAAAAATGACAATACATATGATCAGATAGATTGAAGTTCATATTTAGCACCTCATACTCATATGCAGAAAAGTGTGGAACTAATTAAACTATATAGAACTCTAATATTAGATAAAGATATGGGAGTGATTGCCGCTCCACTGGGTTTTCAACACATACAGAATATATACAAAAACTGACTTGGCAGTATCCGTAGTGTTCATAAACTGTGAGCAGTTTTTAAACTCTCGATCTATTGAAAATAAACTTACAATAGCAGTGAAACTGACGTTCTCGTAGCGGTTACTTGTAGGATAAATCGTCTGTTCTCTCAGGAGTGTCTTTGATAGATCCTCATGTGTTCCGGATATACAGCTCCTGATTTTTGCTGAAGTCTGTTCTATCTTCTCCTCTCAAACATATAGCGGAGGTAAAGAAAGGAATATACTGGTGTAGTATGTAAAAACATCTATTTATTCTAAAAACACAAAAACCGGGATACAAATGCTTGTACCAAATGATGTATAGGTAGCAATCACAGAGAAATCAGGTAAGTACGAGATGACCCGACAATATGCCCCAAGATGTTATAATCACCAAATGGAGATCCTGAGCAATCAATAATACCGTCCACACTGAACCAACGCGTTTCGACTCTAATGAGTCTTTCTCAAGGTAGTGGACATGTCCGGAGGTTCCTCTTTATAGTGTTAGCAGGTGTATACAATAAGGGCGTTACGTCGTTCCATAAAGAAAACATACAAAATTTGACAAAACACAATCCATAACATGTTTCTACTTAGATATAACCTCTATGATATACAAAAAATTACAATAACTGTGGCTTTTTATCCGATAGTAACGATCTAGATTGTATATGTATAACCAGACCCGCGGAATTTTCACCTGAATAACTTCCGTAATAAATTCATAACAAAAAACCTAGTATAAAAATTAAAACCACAAATATACTTCATAACCACATTCGTACAGATGATTGGCTCCGTAGTTTAAGTTAACAGCCAAATAAAATCCTAAACTGCATCTATTCGGAAGAGTACATATTACCGCTCCATATTTTGTATTTTAAACTTCATTCATATGTACTTACCAATAAATAAATGGTTAGGAGTATCAGCGATAAGTATTTCATTGTAAAATATTAACTGAAATAAAATCAATCCCCAAATCGGGTTAAATGTGCCTCGTGTATACTAATTAACTCCGTATGTGTGTAACCAAATCCGAGGCATTCACAAAAGCTGTTTCCAAATCACCATACTGATCACTTTGTGTGATGTTAGAGAGTCAGTTTTTGTATATATTCTGTATATGTTGAAAACCCAGTGGCACGGCAATCACTCCCATATCTTTATCTAATATTATTGTCTTTATTACAACACTTGTGCAGTTGTTTGGGAATGATTAACTGCTGCAACTGTTATCTAGCGCTGAAGGTGGTTCTACACTTGTTTTGTTTTATATAGAACTCTAAATAAGTCCTATTAGTGATAATATCTGTGCTCCGAATGATATTACACTCATATGGCAATAATAGAGCAGGTATTGCAGAAGTTCCAGTACCGCTGTGATACTTGTTAAGTAGGCTTCTGCATGCAAACATTTAGAAAAACCCCTTCTAAAAATTCTGCATTTGTCCCTGTCAATGTTTGTAAATCATTTTGGTTTTGCCAGTGTAAAAGTAAATACTAATCTCTGAATAAATGCAAGTAGAGTGATATTAATGTTTTGGTGATTGTGTTTAATGGGGTTGAAATTAGTTGCAGGAATTTCAGTGATTGTTGTAATGAGTTTGATTACCAGCCATGGTTTTATCTGTGTGTATTTTGTATGTTCTCACAGTGTTTGTGTGGGTTTCCTCCTGGTGCTCCGATTTCCTCACATACTCCAAAAGCATACCAGTAGGTTACTTGGCTGCTATTAAATTGATCCTAGTCTCTGTATGTATGTTGGGGAATTTAGACTCTAAGCTCCAATGGAGCAGAGACTGATGTGAGTGAGTTCTCTGTACATCACTGCAGAATTAGTGGCTATATAAATAGCTGCTGCTGATGATGATGTAGCTGGACACTCCACAGTAGCATTTTTACTGCTGCATACAGATTTAACATTTATGCCTCCTCTCCCCCATGCTGCTTTTGGTTTGTCCCCCTGCTGACTGCTACTGAGCTCCACCGCAACACCTCTGTACACTGATAACTAAACATGATCAATCAGTTTTTACATTTATGCATTGATCGAAATGTATACCCTGTAGTCCAGCAGGAGTAGAAAATTATAATAACAATAATAATTAAAAAAAAACACATGTTGACCTATATGCAAAAACTTAAGGGAATGGATGTTGGGCCTGCAATTGTGTTGTCCTAGTGCTAGAGCTGCATGGCCTTTTTTTTTTATAAATATGGAACTGGTTTTATAAAACAGAACATTTACAGCATATTTGCAGTAATCTTTAATTATGAGTTTAGCATTTCTGGTTCTTGGGAACTAGAGATAAGCAAAATGATTAGTAAAACTTTACGGGCTTCATTCATCTTCGGACGTCCGTCCCGTTGCAAGCTGTATTTTGCATGAAACTGCTCTGTGCATGCTCAGAAACTGACATTACGCCAGTGAATGCAAGTGGATGCAATTCAATTTTAAATGCAAATGACACTTCCGACTGCCTATGATTTTAAGAGCGGAACGGTGAAATGTACAGTAAGGGCATGCCGATGTTGAGTGCAGGTACATTCATGTGATTCAAGTTCTGGGCATCTCTGAGGTACATTATTTATAGCCTTATAACTTGCACCAGCTACAGGACAGGTGTAAGTGCCGATTGATAGTGATGATGGATGCATATGCATCCCAGAACAGGAAATTATAGTGGGAAGATTTCTGTGAAAGTGTGGTGCACTTGTAGTAGTATTATGTGGGAGAATGTGATTGTGTCCAAAATGCAAGCTAGTGAATATAGATAACAGTTTTCAAAGAATCATACATGTGTATGGTTGCAACAGTGTTACACATAGCTGGACATGTTAAATATAATCATTAATTTATTGAACACATGAGAACTACTTTAACTAATATTTAGCATGTCCAGCTATGTGTAACACAGGTAGCGTTCATGAAATTTGCTCCAAGATACACTGGATCCTTCCAAATCACCCAAGTCATCATTCCTGTGACATTTATGCTAAAACTACCAAACTTCCTGCAGATGTGCACATCTCACTGCTAAAACCACTCATCATCAAGATGTATTCCTACCTGGACATGCCAAAACCACAGTAGAAGTACAAAATCAAGCAGGTTTTAGATATCCGCAAATATAGAGGTACCATTCAATATCTGGTAGATTGGAAGGAATTCAGCCCAGAGGAACGAACCTGTATGGGGACATCAGATATCCAAGCTCCTCAGGCAATCAAATGTTTCCTGAGGAAATTCGAGCATAAAGGATTCGTGGGTGTCTGGTGGACACCCTTTTGACTCGACTACTGTAACATCCACCTCTGAAGCTTCAATACTGTCAGTACAAGCAGTCTTAGACATCACTGGCCTGCCTCCAACAGTCAGGAGTCCACTGATTGCTGACCTTCCTAATTTGTTTGCACCAATCCCATCTGTTAGTTATTTTCATGTGTGTGTGTGTGTGTGTGTGTGTGTGTGTACTCCACAACACTTGCTGTCTATCTCTATTCTACAGGGTCACTGTGATATACTCTGCTGTATACATTTGTTTACTGCCTTAAAAGTGCTAACACCACCGTATACCGTATTGCATGCTATGTGCTGTTCAAACTATACCAACTCATCGGTGTACCTCATTACATGCTACACACTGTTTAACCAGTGTCAACACATCTATGCACCTCATTACACACTACGTGCAGTTCAACCAGTGCCAACACCTCCGTGTACATTATTGCATGCTACCCGTTGTCCTACAAGCGACAACACCTTCTTGTATCTTTGTACATGTTATGTGCTGCTCAGGCAGTTGCTACAAACCCTGTCTGCAGGTTGCCAAACCCTTAGTGAAGTCAGCTGTACACTAAGCATTTTGCCTATTTTGCCAACAGTGGCAAACACCTCAGTGTATTTCGGTGGGACAGCCTCTATTTCTGTTGCATAGGTTTTAGTGTATAAGGATGTTAGAATGAAAATGTTATAAGAAATTTCAGAGAATGTTATATAATGTAATAGTAGTATTAGTATTTGTTTTTAATATGCCAGATATAACAGATGTTTAATCTAAAAATTGATTGTTTGCAAAAAAGATGTATAGATTGAAACATTGCTCTGCTGGTAACATCTGATGAGCTACAGAGTAGAGAGTAGAAGTTGAAGATGCAGAATGACTGTTGAAGGTGAAGTGAGAGTTGACAGGAATAACGTGTAGAGAAAAAGAGAGCTGACAGGATTTAGTTGAAAAAAAAGGAAAGAGAGCTGACAAGATTAGCTGGGAAGAAATAAAGACAGATGACTTAAGTCTGTGAGAGATGTTAGGAGAACAACTACAGAGAGATAAAGGAGACAACAGTAATGAGGCGTCACCTGAAGCTGATCCAGAAGAAAAGGGATTATGTATACCTCCCAGAGAGATAAGTGACAACACTCAAAGGCTACACTTACCAAAGATGATAAATTGTACATAGGTAGGGTGAAAATATTGTCAGAATACACATAGTTGCCAAGGAGACACTACTCATATGAGCAAAACTGCACCAAATATAGAGATCTTTAAACTCTATTTTATTTAGGAACAGAACAGTGGTATTCATGGCTTAATTGTGGATTACTAGAGAACTATAGCTCTGAATACATATTGTGTATGACTGTTAAGAGCAAATAAGAGTACTGCATCTTTAATATTGACAATATCAGTTGTTAAGATACCTGTCATAGATTAAATTGTTGTGATAATCTAAGAAATGTTGTATATTTTTTATTGTTTATAGATTAAAGTTGCATTGATTGCTGTTAAATTAATTTCTTGGTTAATTTAAGACTGCCACATTTCTTTTTACAGTATCTTAATGTTTAATATTTTAGAGAGTTGTCTGCACTGCTGTTTTGTGTCTATTTTCTCAGGGTCTCTGCCCAGTCAAGGCATGATCTCTGTCTGCCTCAGGGTCAGCCGCTCAGTCCCCAGACATGCCGCCTGTGCCCCTCAGAGCAGCGCACCATCTTGCTCTACCCAGGTTCGCAACACTGTGCTTGTTTGTCCATATTTTCATTATTCAGTTAGTTCAGTATCTCTCTTGCTTGTTTTATGTATAATATATAATTCCCCCTTGTATGGCACTGAGGAATAGTGTGACCCCCTATAAATTAACAATAATACAAATAATGATTTTTTTTATATATCCATATTACTAAATTGAGATAATAACCACTATCATTATATGCCACTGATTGTTAGGTTACTAAGCATTTAGCATCAATGAGCTGTAATTAGCAACGAATGGTGGTGTTCAGTAATTTAGAGTTATGCACTGTCTAGTTGCATAAGCTTGAAAGCTGTGGTACAAATAAACATTTGAATAATAACTGAAACAAATTGTTAAATTAAACCATATAGTGCTAAATAATTTAATCGAATAAATAAAACATGTATTAAATAATATTTATAATAAATAAAATATAATAAAATCAGCATGGCCCACCACCCAACATCTATTAGCAAGCACTAGGCAACTGTGGCTGATGAAAATGATAAGGTAGTAGCCAGCAGTATGGTATCCCTTATTATATTAACAACCAGCCTCTAGTAGAGGGAGAGTAAAAAAGCGCACGCCCCTCTTCCGAAAAGTAACCAGCCCAGTATAGAAAGTGCTCTAGCACATCCTAAGTCCCCTGGGTTGCAGTGTAATGTGGAAATGAATCTAGAATTCCTGCTACCAAGTAAACACAGAGGGCCTGAGTCATTAAGGAAAGTAAGGCAAAAAAGAGGAGTAAATGTTCTCCGGGACAAACCATGTTACAATGCAAGGGGTGCAAATTAGTTTATTATTCTGCACATAAAGAAAATACTGGTTGTTTTTTCATGTAGCACACAAATACTTGATTTTTAGCTTTATTTTTACACTGAAATTTAAAGTTGATCTAGGACATGTCCTATCCCAATTATAAATCTGTCCCCACATTTTAAATCTGCATCCCCCTCCAATGCAATATGGTTTTGCCCAGGTGCAATGTTACTCCTTTTTTATGCTTTGCTCTCCTTAATGACTCAGCCCCAGAGAGCCTACTAGTCATGTACAACAGAGCAAAAATAATAACAAATTGATGTTTTTTGATGTGATGACATCATTTGGAAGCTCTCCTAGAGACCTATAAGCTTCGATTTCAAATAATATGTGGGTTAACAGAAATATATAGCAAAGTTTGGAAAACGATAGTAGAATACTTTGTTGCATAGGAACATGTATAAGTAGCAGGAGGAGGGCTAACAGCTAAGGGCTCACACAAATAAGAAATTCTGAAATGCATATCTCACAATGTTCTCATAAGGAATTTTAAGTAACCCTCCCTACCTTCCCTCCAAATAAAGGAAAAAGCATAACACAAAAAACACAAAACAAAACAAATTATCTGCCATGTAGGGCAGACCTGAGAGTACCCACTCAATTCCTTTATGTCATCAAAGGAATTGAGCATGACCATGCCATATTTTTACATTTGAGCACAAGCACAATCTCTCCATTTACATTACCAACAAACTTTCATTGGTAGCATATTGTTAGGAGTCGAGGCGGTGCCCCAAGTCCCCGCAGTTCAACGTTTATATGCGGTCCGCATCCCGTCCGTCACCATTATGACCGGGACTTCACTTCCTCCTTGTCCCGGCCGTCTCCAAGGCAACAGCCGGGACGCTTTGTCAGTGAAACACCGCATCCCAGCATGAGGGGCAGCCAGGCATGTACACTATCAATTTCAATTAATTAGCAGCCCTCTGAGGCTGATAATTTCAGCTATGCTTTCTGCTTTTTGATTGGCCCTACTATGTATATAAGGCAGGGAGGGCTTAGTCTCCCTGCCGATTATAGCTTCTGTTCACACACTTGCTGACATGCTCCATATCCTTGTGTATACTCTGCCTGTAATCTGACTGATACTTGTTGTGACCTCAGCTTGTTCTGGACCCTGTTGTTTGCTGATTGCCCCTGACCTCTGCCTGTTTATTGGTTTTTCCTTGCTTGTAACCTGCCCTGACCTTTGGCCTGTCCCTGGTTATACTGATTGCTTTGGACCCATGACCCTTGGATTTTACATAGTTAGTCTATTTATTCCAGTTACTCCTCCCATGTCCTGCACTACGGTTTCTGTACATAAGCTCCCACCATGCTGAGTTTAAGACATGGGGGCATCCAAGTACCTGTGAGCATTGCAAGCTCTATGAGAAAGGAGGTTGCTAAAGGTGAAGACCTCATCTGTTCTTGGAGTTCATGTCAGTACCATCAGCCATAACACATATACACAGCATCACACAGGGGTGGAACTGTGCATCCCCGAGCCCTATAGGAAAAATGTGGTAGGAGCCTGGCAATGCTTCTTTATCTTCCTGGGCCACCTGCTCTGCTCTCTGCAATGGATATGACCAGTTTTTGTCAAATTCCACAATATATAAGTGTTAGGATATCCTAGTGAATTCTGTATAATAATCAAGAAGTGAAGGCTGCATCACACCACCCAATAACTTTCTATAAAGGGTTTCTAGGAACTATTAAAGCACATGACTATGCAGTCAATAATCTATTTAAAAACATTTAGCAGAGTTCAGTGGCTGCTAGTGACATAGTGGTATATCAGTAACCAAACCCATCTGGATTGTGCCCTCAGCACACTAGTGATCCAGCTTAGACTTTTGAAAAGGTGAGATCAAGATGAGACCAAGAAATAACTTTTTGACCAAAATTAAAAGTAATTTGGGTGTCACAAACCTAACATTGCAATTCTCTACACTAAAATATGGTGGTAGTAGCCTTATGCTGTGGAGGTGCATCCCATCAGATCATAATCTTATTAGAAGGAAAAAGTAGAAGGAACAAATACAGGCAAATACTATAATGGAATTTGTTGCAATATGCTAAAAAAAACTGAAGCAACAAAAGGACCATGATAACAATTACAGGCCCAAAGGAACATGGGGGGTTGAAATTAGATGAAAATGTCAATATACTTCTGTGGGATGGTGTACACAGTAGTGTGTATGTGCCTGTGTGTTAGGAAATATAGACTGTAATCTCTAATGGGGGAGGAACTGATGTGAGTGACAAATATTTTTTGTACCGTGCTTTGTGATTGGTGGCGCTATATAAATAAATGATAATAATAATGAATAATATATTACAGTTTGCCAACTCTGTCTTCCTAGAGGTATAATACTCAGTAATATAATCCAAGGTTCTTCGATAGCACATTCAAACAGAGCTGAAACAAATGAAGGTTTAAAAGTGTGTTTGTAGCAATCCATTTCACAGTATCAAATCATTTCATATTCAAGCCTTTCAGATTACTCAGATTTACACCCTTGATATACAATAAAAATTCATGTCCAACAGTGTTTACTAGTAACAAAGCCCCTATTGTCTTGAGTTGAAACGATGTCTGTTCATGGTTGTTGCTGCATATCTTGGTTTGCCTTTATTAGTAACAAACTCAAGACTAATATGATTTCAAATGCTAGAGCCAAGGTTTGTTTATAGCATGTATTAACTGCCAACAAACACCCTTTTGTCTTGACTTGAAACCATTTCTGTTACCTTGGTTTGTCTTTAGGCTTTTATTAAATGAGCTGCTTTTGTCAATTTAACCTACTAGTATGTTTTTGGAGTGTGGGAGGAAACCGGAGAACCTGGAGGAAACCCACACAAACACGGGAAAAACATACAAACTCCAAACACTTAAGGCCATGGTCTGACTCTCATTTAGTAGCTTCTATATGACTTTCTACAATTTATACTAAATACAATACTTTATCTTTCTGAATTATTTCTGTGTTTTTCAACCCTATATTTATGTCACTAGGAAGAGCTGTCTATTTCTGTTACCCTGATATACAGCACATCTCTATGTGCTCTTTGCATATGATATCTATCCAGAGTAGTTTATGTCATACACAGAGCAAGGAAGATAGTGGCTGTTAGACATAACCTAGTGAGAAAGAACAATAGCTTTTGCAAAACTTTTGTGACAAATATTGACATGTGGGATTTGAATATTTGTGCAATTACCCTATTTCAGTTTTTTTTTATTCCTTAATGGATGACAAATAACTTCCAGTGACATTTGAAACCTTTGACTGTAGATATATTTAAGTAGCCTACAATATTTCCCAAACTTACATAACATTAATAAAACATAACACTAATTGCGACTGTAGATGTTTGTCATGCTATATGGTTTAAAAGTGCTATTTAATGCTCCTTGTCCGTGAAGATGTTAGAGAAGCTTGTTTGGAGGCCAAAAAATGGATTTTGAAGTCTCTTGCATTAGAATTATACGCTTGACATTCTAGATAATTGCAAAGCTTTTCAAAAAAGAAATTAATAGTGCCAGTTTTGCTGCCTATACCCATTAGGTGTGCTGACTTGAACTTCTGCATCACTTCCTCAAAGTAGCTAATCGTCCTACCTTTACATGAAATTATCCTACTGCTTACACTGTCTTCATGAATTTATCTTCGTTTCTGCTGTTGATCAGGAGCGTAGACAGATTAGTAGTATATGAAAAACAATGTCTTTGCCTAGTGCGACGTTTTTATATCTGAGGCTTTATTTAAAGGGAAGCAGACAATATAATGTTAACATCAAGTTCTATGTTTAACTTTTCCTTAACTATTGTAGTTTTAGGGATCACATTGATGGAAATATGTATAGCGCAAAAAAAAGTTTTCACTAACTTATATCAAGAGTAAACACTTTGGCTTGTGGAATGTTTCATTTAATATCAAGCCATCACTTACTGGAGAGGAGTGATATGGCCAAAAGAGTGCTCCATGCTGCAGCAAATAAGGTATAATTAGTGCACCATGCAGTGAGCCAAATAAATAGAAGCACTAAAATAGATACTCTACTGTAGTACCCCATTTATAGAGCCACTTCTGATGGCCCCAATACAATGTAGAGTTTTTCCTGAAGATCACAGTACAATACAGATTCTATTCTGATGACCCCAGTACACTATGGAACCTAATGCCATAGTACAATGTAGAGCCCATATTGTGGTGAAGAAAAATACAGAACCATACTCTAGTGACAGCAGTAGAATGCATAAAACAATGAGGGGGAAGGTAATGTAGACACTTTGTGCCCAATAATGGTGAAGAGATCAGTGTGTACCCAACACTAATCATGTGACTAATGTGTGCTAAGCATTAGTCATGTGGCTTGTAATATGGGCAGAATTTGAACAGCAGCAGTGATGAAGTCTGTAAGGCCACTATCACATTTTTATACACCAGTAAAGTCATTTAAATGTGTATATGGATTTGAACCTATTTCATCCAATGACTCTAAACTCACATCTGCTTGTGCCTGGGATTGAGGACAGTAGTACACCTAAACCCCTTTGTATACTATCTGCCCTATTCATTCATGTTCACTTCAAGTGGATGATAAACAGTCAATGGAGTGTCTTCCATTAACTCTCCTACTCCACTGATGGTGTAATTGATGAGCCAGTATTACTTGCTCAGAAATAGTGATGTGGCCATTAATGTGTCAAAAAATGGTTAAGTAGCCAATAATGTGCCCCTTGCACTCTGTTGCTGTAACACCTTTTCTGCTCATGTGTTCTGGTCCTCTCACATCATGATTATAGTCCTGTCTCAGCAGCATAAACTGTGACTCTCTCACTTTGACATGGCCCTTCTATTAGAAGCCTTCAGTGCACAGGTGAAGACACATCCACTAGGATAGCACTACAGCCATATCACAGTGCCCCCTCAGAGTTCAGGTTAACTACTCATAAACCCTAACTGTATCCATCTTGCCAGTGGGTGCAGGTGAAAAATTAAAATAAAATAAGAAAAAAAAATATCTGAGTTGAGTCTGTGTTATTTCCTTCCTACAGTAGAACCTGGACAATGAATAGGAAACCAGAAAGGACCATGTATTACTTAATGGACATAGATTACGTTTTTAAGATATGGGCTTAGAAGTCTTCCACTTAAAACAAATGCAGCCATGAACTGATGAAAATCTATTTGCGGACCATTCACCCGGTATATGGGAAGCACTATTTGCTGCTGTCGGATATACTCCTCATTGTGCTCCAGATCTGTGGAAAGATATTGTTTTGCTGGATGAGATATTTAAATGATGAGAGGACTGAAGACAGGATATTTTAAGGCTTTTTTTAGGGGGGGGGGGGATGGACATCACAGGGCTTTTCAGCTGCACAAATCGTCTTGAAACTTACACAATGTCAGTGGAAATCCCTATTTTTAAATAATATGAGTATGTTTTCACTAGTGCAAAGATTTCACTTTTGAGTTCAAACTTCAAAGCCACAATGACTGTGCATATTAGATAAGCAGATAGGCCAAGCTCAATGGGCCATACACACTCATCTTTGTGGACCCGTAAGCATAGATGCAACTTCCTATTAATATGTGTGTTAAACATAGAGAACAGTAGGAAACATATTCAAAGAAAACAAGTTTGTAAGGCACACATCCAAAAGCCCCTATTTCAGAAGCAGAGACAATGCCTTGGAGTCAATTATAAACTTCAATGAAAAATTACAAATGTCAGATTTCTGCATTTCATCTTCTAAAAGAAACCATAAAAATCCTCATCAACTGTTGCCCAAATAGACTTTATAATAAAACATCCCGACTTCCTTCCCATCAATTTTTTAAAGAATATATATGGACAAATTTATCACCATTCACTGTTCTTTTAGGCTATAAATGCCACATCTTTAGGAGACACAGGATGTATTCCTGCCTGCCAGCAGCTTATGTAGAAAATACTGCCATCTTACCTTGAGGTGACATCTGTGATCATCCCATATCTCCTCAAGCTTTTCACTGTGCACTGTGTGGCAGCAATGCCATTGACTTTGTAGCTAAGAGCATTTCATGCAGCAGCCTTTCCAGCCCCTGAGGTGAGACTTGAGGCATTTCCAAACGGATTAACATCAAGATACAAGATTTGCTATATAAGCACATTTACTACTATGTGTTATATCAGGTTTCCATTAGTTCAGCAAGCTGCAATAGGTGCTACTTGTGTAGCAGGAAATGAATGCACTCAGTATGAGCACATACAGCCGAGAAACTGTAAACACGCAAAACTGCTCTCTTGGCATCATTAAATGTTACAGTACAATTTTGTTCTTGCAGTCCTTACGTTACCAAAGGATATCTCATTTTAGAGTCTTTGTTTAGGTAACTCTGCACAGATGAAACAGAGCATGTTGCAGGTGACCATCATGGAATGAGATGTTTGTTGCAATTAACTCAAATATCCAAAGCTAGTCACAGCTAAACAAATCAGAAATATGTCCAAATAGGACACAGATTCAATTAGCACTGGTGTAATATTTACTGTGATAAACTCTGTTCCATCTGCATATTACAAATACAGATTGTCACACAAGAGGTTATATATTAGTGTCATGTATAGATTATTTATATATTAGTGTCCTGTATAGATTTCCAACAAATATTTCTATCAGTCTAGTCTCAGTAACAGATGTAGTAAGAAAAAAATTATGCATTTGATTAAAATGATAGAAATGTAGCAGCACATTGCGAGTGTGAAACCATAAGAAGTGGGATTTTAGTTTTACGGAAGTTAAATCCAAGAATCTTATGCATGGGAGAAACACTTTGGTTCAGGGGATCGATTGATTATTTTCACACACTCACCATTCTGGCATGAGTAAATGAATGGTGATGTTAGGGTGTACCTGGTTGAATGCTGTGGAGTTTCTGCAGCAGTGTACGTGTGTCAGAGAGCTGCTCTGAGATAAATTACTAAATTAATGTAGTTACAGAGATCGAGACAGAAATTCTGAGGTCAGTGGGGTTGGCAGGCAGTTGGGTGAGTAGGTAGTCTAATGACTAGGCATATGGGATGTTATAAAGTTGAGGGACTATTTGAAAAGGTTCCACAACATCAAAATGGTGGTATGAAGATGCTGGAGGCACGCCAGACTTTTCACAAGTATATACTAGTCAAATATTAAAATTAGTAGACTTGCGAGGAAGTTTAGGGACTATAACATGACCACATATTTATAATTTGAAGGGTGTGATACATCGAATGGACATTTGGAGAGAGATCTAATGCTTTGGAATTTAAGATGGGGTGGAGAAGGCAGTCAGAGCATAGTAGGTTACACAGATTTGAAGGAATAAAATCTGCTTGCTGCACAGAGGGCCCCGAGGAACTTGTTGCAGAACACCAATTCTCAGTAAGGGTTGCAGTGGTATGGAATACAGTTGAAGATCTGGCAACCATTGTAAGGAGGCAGGTGCTTTAAATAGACAGGCTGACAGGTACTTAGCCAATCAAGTTAATGAAAGGAGTTTTATATAATATTTATCTTTATTGAAGTTTTTAAGGCAGTTTCAACAGAGATTCACGAGAACACATAAGTGGGTAACAAAACCACCTCATGCCATAATAACACATTCAAATAAATGTTATAATAGAAGAAGAAGAAAAAGAGAAAAAGGAAAAGGCAGAGACCGGGGATAAAGGAAGGAAATAGAAGGGGTAGGGGGCAATGTTTCCTAGTACAGATTATGTAAATAAACAATTCAAGTCCTAGCAAGGAGAGTAGGTGAGAGAACTGGTTTGTTTAAATTATTAAATTTATCGGAGTCCTGGAATTTGAGCCATGGGCTCCAAATGGAGTAATATTCAGTAAATTTATCAGCAGATGAGAGTAAAAGCTCATCCATAACTCTATAAAACTCCAATCTCTGGAACCACTCCCGGACAGTTGGGGGGTTAGAAGATCTCCAGTGGTCCCGTAGAAGGCGGGACTATCAGGAACAACATCTCCTAATATTTCAGCAGAGACCTCCATGACCTTGGACCAGAAAGGTCTGAGTATCTCACAATACCACCAGATATGCATAGTAGTGCCCCAGGCATTCTGGAGTCCCCCTATGTGTTTACGTCGATATAAAATGTCCTGTTTGAAACAGTGCCTCTTTCCCCTCCAAACAATGTCTCTCAGCAATTTCTATAGGTCATTAAACCATTTATTGGGTATGTGAATTGGAAGAGTCTGGAGGAGGTAAAGGATACGTGGGAGAATGTTCATGTTAATAATATTGATACGACCTATCCGGGAAAAGGCCTTGTTCTGCCACTCTCTCATATCCTTGCGAAGTTTAGCCATGAGAGGACTAAAGTTAAGGTCGAACAGTTGCATTAGAACTTTAGAAATAAGTATACCCAGATATTTAATATGTGATGGGTGCCACTGGAATGCAAAAGCCAAATGGAAGAAGTTTTGAAAAGAACTTCAGCGGAATCGACCCAGGAGCACTCTTCGGGGCCAAAACCCTTCCAATCCAGCAAGTCTTTGATTTTACCCCGTAGGGTTTTTGAGTCCAGGAGTCACTGGAGAATACCCATGAGAAGGCTTCAGCATTATTGTTCTTCGAGACTTCCCTTTACAAGGCAGCGCCGCTTTAAATTTAAGCGCTGAAGACGCTGAACTCGCTGGAGTTGAAGAATCCGGAGGTTCATACATTTACCCCCTGATGTCTTGATGAGCTGGAAGGCCTGGAGCCGGGTCAGAGGAGATGCGCAACGATCAGCAGACTAGTGGCAGCGTCTTGACTGCGGAGGCGATGCAGGTATACACAGGAGAGAAATAGACTGCAGGGTAATGAAGTGCTGAGGTCCTGATGAGCTGAATCAGGACCTCAGCAGTATCAGTATAGTATAGTATCAGAGCCGATGCACTATAGTTCTCAGTGTAATTGCGGAATCCAGAGTACAGCGAGGTGGAAGCAATAAACAGGAGCCAGAGAAGGAGACATCTTAACAGGTAAGGAGACCTGAATATCCGGCAACCATATTAAGGAGGCAAGTGCTTTGAATAGACAGGCTGACAGGTACTTAGCCAATCAAGTGAATGGAGGAAGTTTTGAAAAGACCAGGTGTCTGCATGCTCATTTCAGAGTGGCCAGAATTGAGAGGTTAGCTGGTGCGATGTATGACAACAGTACCCGTGAAGGGTCCCAAAAATTCCAATGGTAGGATATTTATGAAAAAGATTCATCAAAAGCCAAGGTCCTGACGGGATAATGGTTGTGGTATGACTCAAGCCTAAACCTGGATGACTGCAGAGCAAACCATCATTATTTATTTAAGGTGCCACAATACTAAACAGGGCTGAACAGTCAGAGTTAAAAAGTATACAAAATATAGATAGCAAATAAAAACAGAACTATATAGTATATAGGAGATTGACAAGAGATGTAAAGACATGAGAGTGACAGTCAAGAGAGCCCTGCTCATGAGAACGTACAGTCTTGATAGAGAGGGCAATCCTGTCACAATAGAAGCTAGCAGGTCCCGAGTTGGGCATTGAATTGTAGCTGAGAGTGTAGTATCAGGTGAGGGTAGGATAGGATATAGTGAAGAGTTGGGTTTTAAGACAGTGCTTGAAGGATTGAAGGTTGTGTCTTCACAAGAAAGATATGGCATTCCATAACTGGGGAGCAGCAGGGTACATGTCTTGGAAGAAGTAATGAGAGGTAATTATCAGATAGGAGAGGCATAGGTCCTCTTACCCAGGATTATGTGAACCCTTTTCGCCATAGACAGAGGGGATAATTAGCCAGACAGGTACTCCTGCATATGCAAATTCAGTAAAGTGTAGTTTAGATGTGTAGAGCTGACACAGGCATAGTAGTACAGCACAAATACATTTGACACAATGAAATGGGTACAACACTATCTCACTGATGAAAAAATCCTCACTCTTAGTACATTGTTTCCCCCTGCAGTTAATTACATAGTCCATAGTCACCTATGTTCCTGTTCTCTCAAACATACTGCCTGCACTCTCAACTCACTAGTATGCTAGGCTGAAAGCACCTGGTTTGAATGCATCTCCATTCAACTCTCAGCAGTTTAATCAAATCCTTTCTCACTGCACCTCGTTGAGCTTCCTTTTTGGGAACACTTCTCATTACAGTGGAGGACCAGAGTCTCACTCAGTACTCACACTGACATGCACTTCACACAGTTCTAGCTATCCCTAGTCCATTATAGGGTACTGGATAGGAAGAGCACTAGCTCTGAACAAGAGTACTAACAAAAGTTTAAGCCACCTAAATGCTCTGTTCCCAGCACCATGTTCTAGCCTGCTCCAGAGGTGGTTTTATACATACCAGAACACTCTATGGATGTCAGATACACATATTATCCAAAGGGGTATTACATATATGGCATATTTTAAGCAAGTAACTGTAGTTAATGAGCAAAGGGGGTGGAAAGTGTATGCAGCAGTTGGTTCTGTGTGTGTATGTGTGTTACGAACTTCACTACAGACTTAAAGAACAAATGAAATCACACAATCAGATTTCTTAGCTTTCAAGTTAAATATCTAATTTATGTACCTACCTGACCATTATAATTGATAATTTTGATTGGCATTTTTACCAGGAATTTTAAGTTTTTCACCAGGATTTCCAGGAATTTGAGGTTTTAAAGAATGGAATTTCAGAATTTGAAAGTGGAAATACTCAGGACCAGCTGAAGCATTGTGGGTACCCAAGACTGCACCTCCCCCTCTCGGAAAGTGGCATTCCCTTCCTCAAATGGAAGGACTGGGAGCTACATTTGCTTCTTCTTCAGTCTGGGAAAGTGATTTTGGGCAGTGACATCATAGTCCAGCGCCATTATCCCAGCCCATCACTGACATTGAGGAGCAGCAGTCGACAGCTTCAGGTAAAAATGGGTCATTCACTGTATGTTTTAGGCACCACCTAATCATTTAGGTTTGCCTAATGGTAGCACAGGCCCTGGACACACTGCTCATTGCTACCAAATGTTTCCTCTTGTTTTACTTTGCAGAAATTTATTGTTGTAGTTTCAAGAGCAGCAGTGTCATGCTCTATAGTCAGGAAGAACCCATATGGTCTACTTGAGTTGATGCTATCCTCCAAGAGGCGTGGAATCTAACGGAGAGGGAGGTATTCACCTGGGACCCCACACAAGGTTGTTTCGATTTTGCGGCTTCCTAATCACAGGTCGCAGTTCTCAAAGAGGGTCACAAGCGACACCAAGAGGAGAACCAAGTCACAGGAGTAAGATGGTTGCTGATAGAAGTAATAATGAGCAGTATATTCTGCAGGTAGATGTGGTACAGAGTTCCTGTGGAGCTAGGAGGCCCCTAGGGTCAGGATCATGAGGCAGTGTGATGGTCTGCATGTAGATAGCGTACAGAAGCAACGATGTGCAGGAAATGGAGACTGGTAGAAATACCCTTCAGCAGGAGGATGCTGTAACACCAGAGATCTGCGAATAGGTATTGGTGGTAACCCTCTGCAGCCGGATGATGCTGCAACACCGGAGAGCTGGAAGCAAAGGTAAAGGTGGTAATACTCTACAACAGGATAATGCTGTAACACGGGAGAGCTGGAAGCAGGTATTGGTGATAGTACTCAGCAGCAGCAGGAGAACAGGAACCAGACTGGAACATGTCTAGACAAGAGAGGAGACCTGAAGCTCTTGCACTCAATTAAGGAGACAGGTGCTTTAAATAGACAGGGCTGACAGGCAATCAATCAATCAGGTGAATGGAAGGAGTTTTGAAAAGGGCTAGCTTTGCACAATCGCAGTTCAGTCCGGCAAGACTCACCAGTGCAAGCCACAGGGAGAGTGGTGGTCAACTGTAGGTGGGAGCATTGAACCTAAACCAGGTGGTCAGCGGGTCCAGTGCCTGACAAGTACTCTTTTTTCAAATGCTGTTATGGAGTAATGGGATCCTAAGAAACTTTTAAGGACAGCATTTGTAGTTTACTGTACAGGGCACTTTAATTATCCTAGACTGTGGACATATTCAATTTGCAGCCATCATGGGAAAATTATTGTGATTGGCTGATATGGAACATGGCAAATCATTTAGTCTAGCACTGGAGCTGATTAAGGGATTTTGTTTGAATTTTACACAATGCACTGTGTAGGGGAATTGTTGTATTACACGTGGTGAGTGTACTTGTGTAACACCCCTTCCCCTGGCATTATGAAAGGGTGTGGAAATGTTGTCTCTCTCCTCCTCAGTGTCTCCACCCGAGTATTCTACACAGCATGGTGGGATGGGGACTGTAACTTAATCCACCAGGGATTGACTCAGGAAGCCCCTTTACCAGTCGCTTTACCAGCCCACACCAACTCTCTGAATAATAATGGAACACACTGTGGTTATGACCAATCAACTGGGTGTTTGTTTTGGGGGAAGTAAATGGGTAAGGCAGATTTCTGGACTTGGTAAGTGACACAAAGGGGAATATGCTAATCAAAAACAACAGTATGGTGAACAGTTATGACAAACAGACAAGATGACCACCACACGTGTATGCACTGGACCCCTGACTCTCCCACAACTCAAGCACACACAGTGTGAAAAATATAAAGCAGCAATGATTTAACGCAGTAATCATAGTCCTGGCAATATTAAATGATTTGAAAGATTTACTAGTTAACTCTGGTGCACATGGAGAAACATTGGTAACCCGGGCTACTTAGCTTGGTTATCTTTAGGTGTCATTTGCCTTAGATCTCTGATACTTGGAATGTCTATGTCTCTGACAGATAATACAGTCTCTGATGTATGTACAGATTAGGAGGGCTAACTTGTGAAATTAGAGATATAGTGTTTTTTTTTCTTAATTCAGCATTAATTGTGTCACATTGTTTGGTGTGTTATTACTTATCTCTCTCCTTCTGGATGAAGACGAAGGTCTCAGACACTTTTGGGTCATGGACTACCTGCAAGCCTAATCTTGCTAGCTGTCCCTCTCTGCTAACACGCAATTTGCTAATAGCAGGAGTCTTCCTCGCCACACATAAGCTCGCTTTGCTGTGTAATCTCCCTTAGGCTGCTTGATAGCGGATTTCCTTCAGGGATCTGGCTAAAAGACTTTCCTCTGCAATGCTAAATACAGCATCTCTTTTGAGCTCTGATGTCTCTCTTTTTGCTTATATACTCTGTCATTTGAGTAAACTCTCCTATCAGACATCTCTCTGTCTCCTGCTGTTGCCACACGTTTCTCACTTCCAGCACTTCTCACTGCCTTTTTTCTCCTTCCTTCCTGACTCTCCTCTTAGCTCTGATTCACTGCACTGAACTTTGCTTCACACCACATTTTCATGGAAACATGATATACTGGATTCCCAGCACAAGACAGCTTTGCTACACCTTCAAATGTGCTTCTCTATCAAACAAATCACATTAGATTTATTGATCTTTAAATCAATTAATTAATTTTTTACTGTGAGATTAGGACTGGGGCAGAAATCTGGTGGGTCGTTGTGATTTTTTACATTTTCAATTTCGAGGACTGACTCCAAACAGATATTTAACTTGTATCATTTATATGTGCCAGTAATTAAATGGGTGAATTGTTAACCATTCAAAGTACTTGTACAGTATGTAGTACAATATATTCAGTACCTATTGTATAAGAAAATAAGTCTAGTTGCACCCCTGAAATCACATGTTGCCATAATGTTGACACATGTAACACTTATCTCTTGTGTAACATTTATTTAGTTTCCTTTATGTTGCAATGTTTAAATGGCATATCAATTTAAATGTGTCAATACTAATCTACATTAGCTTTCTTCCTCTATTATATAATATAATTGTATTATTTCTTATGAAATAATAATGTGCCACATAATCTGGAATGGTGTATACTAATAATAACCTAATAATTAGACATTGTCAGGCTTGCTAAATAAAAGATAATATATACAACACAATAAAATGTGCTTGTTACCGAGTAGTAGTGTATGCATACAGAACACATTTAAGTATAGAAAAATTCCATTAACCTGTCTTGATGTAATTGTAACAACTCCTGTGTGAGCTATCTGTAAATTGGTCCCAAGGTTGCCTATATAGCAGTGCTTGGATTTACACCACATTTCCAAACTGCGAAAGCAGTATTCTTACCACTAATTGCTCCATCAGTAGCCTAACATGATGCCTTATACCACAGATAAGTTCTTTTACGGCTTGGAAAAGCTTTAACAGGCTTAGATCTGCTGACCTACAACCCAGACTCTTACTTTATGTTGCAGTTTTGTACAATAAGCTTTTACACAGCAGAACATCCTTATCATTTGGGTTCCACTGGGGCTCCTTTAGGATCCATACGGGGTGTACTGGAAAAGGCCCATACTGGTTTTATCTTAATTAAGTCTAATTAGATGGTCGAATCAGGAAAAGAAAACTGCTTTGGCTTATTTGATGAACGTGACTTGAAACTGTAAACTGTAAATTGTCCAACTGCACAAAATGATGCAGCGGCACAGCATGAAAAGCCTCTTTCAAGAAGCAATAAAAGGAGTCTGCAGAATAGCAGGGGGCAGAATAGCTGCTCCTGCTCAGAGCAGTTGGAAAGCTGTTATATATGTGGCAGCAGGAAACACAATTCTCAAACACACATATGTTGTTTTTGACAAACTCATCTTTTGCTTTGTTTAAAAAGCAAAGAAAAATGCACAAAAAATATGGCAGTGATAAGATAGATGCTCTGGTGTGAGCCCCTGCTGCCTGCTTTAAAGGAAAAAATATCATATACCAGTAGAAGGTCTTCAGATCTGTTTAAATGATATATGTTGTTAGTATTCATACATATTCTTATAGTCTTTTGCTGGAAAATTCCAGCATTAAATATTACATCATGCTAGCCTACTCTAACGGACATTCATGGAATGTTGGGAGACATCCCAGACCCTCAGGAAAGTTAAGAGTCCCTGCTGTGCCTCCCATTTTTCCAGGTTCCCAGCTTTCATACAGTTTCCACATAAAGGGGTATGCCTGGATTAGTTTCTCAACACCAATGGGGCAGGGAACAGAGTTCCTTCTCCCTTAACCAACAGTTCTTTGTTCAGACTCCTGTTTGGCATGTATTCCCTTGCTGCTCCCATAACATATATTTACACAGGGCACTGCAGAGAAGACACTGTATTGTAATAAGAGAGTGACTTGTGGGGGAGATCTGGATCATCATTTCTCTATTACTTCCCTATACTGAGATGTTTGTGTCCGTTCAGAACTGCAGCTAGATTATCGGATATTGAATTGTTTCATTGCACAGTTAAGGGTGGAATATATTTGTACCACATTGAATAAAATTGGTTTTGTGGTATACACTGATTTATATTTTATGTGTTATTAAAACATTATTAATGTTCTAAGTGGATTTATAGATATGTGCTATAACAGATTAATTATATGAATGCAATGTTTTAATGTGCTGTTGTAGTTTAGTTTCTATGTTATATAACAAAACATGGGGCAGCACGGTGGTGTAGTGGTTAGCACTTCTGCCTCACAGCACTGGCGTCATGAGTTCAATTCCTGACCATGGCCTTATCTGAGTGGAGTTTGTGTGTTCTCCCCGTGTTTGCGTGGGTTTAATCTGGGTGCTCGGGTTTCCTCCCACAATCCCAAAAAAACATACTAGTAGGTTAATTGGCTGCTATAAAAATTGACCCTAGTCTGTGTTTCTGTCTGTATGTGTATGTTGGGGAATTTAGACTGTAAGCTCCAATGGGGCAGAGACTGATGTGAATGTGTTCTCTGTACAGCGCTACGGAATTAGTGGTGCTATATAAATAAATGATGATGATGATATAATAGTAATAGCAGCTGCTACAAATAATTAATCAGTGTACACTGAAAGTCTATAATTTGAATAATAAGTGACTTGCCATTTGTGTTTTATTAATGCTGTTGCTATTCATGGGTTTTTAGTAGAGATGCTCAGGCTCGGTTCCCCGGGAACCGAACACACCCGAACTTAGGGGATCCGAGTATCGAGCCGCTTTCGTTCTTTTTCAGAATCGAAAACGAGGCAAAATGTCATTATTACGTCATCGGATCTGTGATCTCGAGGGTTTTGGAATCTATAAATACTGCCCTCCACGGTGATCTAGCACCATTTGAGAGAGAGACAAAGAAGGGGTAGCACATAGTATAGAGCAGTTGGGCAGGGAAAGTTATAGAATAGAAAGAGGAGGGTGGTGTTACGAGCAGCGGCGGTGCCCAGCAGCAGCGACTCTCCTACCTGCGTCCCGTCCGTCGCTATGACAATCGGGACATCACTTCCGGGGCCAGCCCAACCGTTGCCTTAGCAACGGTCGGACGCTATTCAGCTCAGCGCCGCGTCCCGGCACTATGGGGCAGCCGGGCGCGTGCGCAGGATGTCAAGCAAGCATGTGGGCTGATTATTAAGTAATTTATTAACTAGGCATGAGGCTGGGGGCAATTGCAGAGCTAGGCTCTGATTGGTCACATTTGGTATTTAAGGCAGGGAGGGCTTAGCCTTCCTGCCAGTTATAGCTTCCAGACCCCTGTGTTGCTGTCTGCTGCTGTGCTGTTGGTGTTAAACCATTGGACCTCTGTTTGCCGTGTATGACCCCTGCCTGTAACTTGGATTTGTCTTTTTGCCTGTGCCCTTGACCTTTTGGCTTGTACCTCCGTTTCTGCTGTTTTGCTCGTGACCCCGACCCCTGGCGTGTTTTATGACGATTCTATCTAGCAAGTGACCCCTGACCTCGGCCTGTTCTCTGGATTCGCTGTCTGCCATTACCCTCTGCTCCTGGGTTCTCCACAGTCGGTACACATCACACGACCCTTTGTTAGTCTGCGGCCAAGTCTGTCCTCACCACTAGGGGCTCCAGTGAACACCAGACTTTCGGAGTAGATTCCGGGTGTTGTTCTACTGGCTGTAGGGGTTCCTGACAGGTGGTAGCAGTGTTCAACAAAGTAATCAGTAACATTCAGGAGAGCTCCATTGCTTCATTGCTAATTCTCATTGCAGAAAAAAACAAATAATAGTGCTTACAGGGTCGATGTAATTCTGCAGCCCAATTCTAATGTGTTATATAGGCAACACGCAGAAAGAAGAGCTCCAGTGTTAAATCTTGTCTTCTGAATTTGCAGGCAAATTCTACTGTGTTATATAGGTAACAGACAAAGAGGAGTGCTCCATTGCTGAGAGTCAGTGCTGAAATAGAAATCATAGGGCTGTCTGGCTTGGTCTAAATCTGCAGTTACATTTTACTGTACCATAGCTCACTCAGAAACAGGAGAGATGACATTGTTGTTGTCACTCTCCAGTCTGAGTCATGATGATACTAATCACTCTACCTCATGTGCTAAAGTCTATGTTCAAGTGCATAGTGGTTTTAAGTAAGGGAAACAAAAATTAAAAAAGCTCGTACCTTTTTAAAGAAAAAAAAACCTCTCTAAAAAAGGTGAAAGTTTACTGTAGAAAAACATAAAATTGCCAAGATGCCATTCTACCCAAAATATTACCAGGCATATCAGCATCAGGTAGCTCCCTTCTCTAAGCTAGATTTCAGCACCTGCAATCTACACTGTCATCATATTCAACCTCATCATTGTGCACATGTTCCTAAAACAACACTAATTCATCCCCGCTGGAATCCACCATCACCATGTGTACTTTGATGTAATTGCCGATAATGGCCTACCTCATGGAATTTGTAGTTCATTTTATGGCAGAGCTGTCACGATTTTTGGCCAATTCTTTTAGAGCAGAGCAAATGTCAAAATGGTGTGCTGATTCATCTGCATCACCACTGGGTGTCTTGGGAAAGATAAGCTATTTCCTAGAACCAGTTTCCAGAGAAACTGAAGGAGGAGATGTCATTACAAGATGTTGATAGTTCTTTGATCCTGGTGAAGCGAATTAAGTACTTAATCTACAATTACAATATAGTTAGCGGATTTGTTTAGTTTACTTCCCTCCTTCAATTTCTCTAGCTGCTTCTCAAAAAGTATAATTAAGGCAATCACTTGACTCAAGCTAACCGTGTCTGCACTCTCTTCACAGGTTACTACTTCGCTGGCAAAACAGGAAATGTGATGGAATTCCCCCCGTTATAATGCTCTAACAATATTGGTGGCGTTATCAGAAATCACATATCCTCAGGAGAGTCCAAGCAGGATAAGCCATGTTGCAATGATATCCCTTAGTTTTTAAAACAGCTTATCAGCGTTATGACCTACACCTTGTCTCGTGTCTGTTAACCACCTCTCACTCCCGCCTTCAAGACTTCTCCCGTGCTGCTCCCTACTTATGGAATTCCTTACCACGCTCAATCAGACTTTCCTACAGCCTTCAAATCTTTAGATGCTCTTTGAAAACCCATCTCTTTTTAGAGATATATATAATATAATATATATAATAACAATAATATGTCTAGATAGGTGGTGCAGATTGGCCATCATTTTCTTCTAGGACATAATTGCTATGTCGGGTCTCAGCAAGGTTGTCTGTGCGGCCAAGCTAATGGGGCTGGCCCTAGCCTATTAGTGGGCAGCCCCAACATTGACTGGCTGGCTCCTCCTTAGGAACCTGTCACCTTACTAAGTGTGCAGCGCGGATCTCAACTCCTTACCCCCTGTCCCATTTTCCCGGCAGATGTTCACATCTCGTATCAGACTGGAGCTGACAGCTCCAGCTCCCTCCTTGCTCAGTGCCCAGTAGAAGAACAGGCACCATAATCAGGTATGTTAATATATTTTCTTGTGTGCAATGTATGCTTGATTACTTTTACTTTTTAACCATCCATTCTTGAAATGGGGGCAATGTTCTGTGGCATAATATGATTTAGGGCACTTCTGTATGCTATAGTATAAGTTGGGGACACTACTGTGTTTCATAATATGAATTAGGGACACTACTGCAGGGTATAATATGAATTGGGCGCACTTCTGTATGGCATAAATTGAATTGGGAGGCACTTCTGTATGGCATGAGGGTACTACTATGTGACATAATATGAACTTCTGCCAAAAGGGGGTGGCTAGTGCTTTTTCACGCACAAGTCTCTGTCCTGGTTGACTAATGAGAGAGCCCCAAGAAGTTGCTGTGCCAGGGCCTAAAATTCCTCTTGGCGGCCTTGCTTGGGAATCAAGGGGACAGACGTCTCTAGCTAAATAATCTAAATGTTTCCTATCTAATCAAACTGATGGATCATATCCAATTAGCTCTCACCCACCCCTCCACCCCCCTTAATCTATATACTGTGTTATTTAAACTTAATAGAAAAGACGCATATCCAATTACTGTAGTAAAAAAAATATTTTCCTCCTCACATTTTGCTCTAAATGGAGATACTTTTAATGTGGCAGTGTAGGTTCAGGTGATCATTCAACAGTTATGTTTTTTTCTGATATATTTGTTAGTGTTTTATTTCGTATGGAATAATTCATGGAAATTCTGCCATTACAATTTAATTGAGAGCAAAAAGTACTTGTTAATTAAATATGTGTAACTACTCTGTTGTTGCTATTTTGTGGGAGTTTTGAAAAAAGCAGAACATTGGTTCCCTTCAGTAGCATTCGTATAATTGGTGGTATTGCTGTAGTATAAGGGTAGCGTGGTGGTGGTAATGTAGTATATTTGGGGGTTAGTGTTGCTAATAAGTTGGAGAGGGTATTCTTGCAATGTGGGGTTAATGCTGGTTGCTGTAATGTGGGTGGGTATTGATGTATTATGAGTATATGTGGGTATTGATGTAGTATGATTGTGTGTCTGTGTGTGGGGGGGTATTTATTGCTGTAATTTGGGTACTAATAATGTACTGCTATGGTATTTGTTGATGTATTGGGGTGCTAAGAATGTAATGTTGGGGGTTATTAGTAGAAATAGGCTTATTTGTTAAATGTGAATGCTATTGATTTAATGTTTTAGCTGGTTGAGAGGCAGAGAGTATTTATTAGTTGCGCAGCTTTCCAGAACGTGATCACAATCTATCCCTTTTCCAGGGCCCCAGCCTTCCAGGATTCGGCCAAGCAGTAACTAAGCGAAGACTGTGTGTTTGGGGAAGGGGGCGCTTAATATAATATGGGAAGTAGGCTGTTAAATTACTGGTGGAGTGTATGTGGGGGGTAATAATTGAATGGGTGCTATTTTATTTGCAGGGGATGGTGGGACAATTTAATTTATTGGTGGGGTTAATTAATTTAAGAGTGGGGCCAATTAGTTTAAAATGGGATTATTGGACCTTTAATTTATTGCTGGGGTGGTTTGGGGACTATTAATTGAAAGTGGACAAAATTAGGTCTATTTATTAAATGTGAATATTAATTATTTAATGGCAGTGATAGTTGCCGGAAATAGGTATTATTATTGAATGTAAATGCTATTAATTTATTGTCAGGGTGGTGGGGTCTCTATTGTAACTTGACGGGTGGGATGTAGGGTTTTAATTTAATGGTGGACTGTGGATCAGAGCTAAATGATTGTGGTGCTATTGAGATTATTTGTGGGGCGATGGTGGGGCTATTTAATATAATAATGTGGCCTATTAATTTAAGGTGAGGTGATGGGACCTTTAATTTAATACTGGGGTGTTTTGGGGCTATTAATTCAATATAGGGCTGAGTATGGTGAGGATGGCCATTTATTAAATGTGAATATGAATTATTTAATGGTTGTGGGAAATGGTTATATTTATTAAACGTAAATGTTATTTCATTTATTGCTGGGGCTGTTTGGAGGGAGGCAAATAGGTTTATTTATTAAAAGGGAATATTATCAATTTAATGTTGGGGCTGGTTGGAGGGAAATAGGTCTATTTATTAAATTTGAATATCTGAATACTATTTTAATGTTTGGGCTGGAGGGAGGCCAGGATGGTTGGAGTTCTCTAATTTCATGTAATTTCATGACACCAGCTTCCACAGGGAGTGAAAGCAACAAGAACAAGTAGGAGCAGGACAGTCTGATAGCTGTCCTGAATCTAGTGGGGCAGTCCCGAATCTGGGTGACTGTCTATTTGGGTGACTGTCTCGCTTAGTCAGGATTTGGTCCGACTGCAAGCACAATTGGAGGGTATGTCCCGCTTCACGTTGCACTGCGCCTTGGGGTACATTATGTAATATTCACGACTAACCTGTGGCCAACTAATAATTTCAGGATTAGCCTATGGGCCCATTTAATTCAAAATTAGCCTGTGGGGCAAAGTAATTCAGGTACTAGGCCTGTGGAGACCGGCGAAACGCATAGGTTCTACACTGCATTAGACATCAAGAGTACACACGCTGTTTCTATTCCATTCTGCTTCTTTCGTATGTGGGAAGGACCGAGATTGTATTGGAGTCCCTTACTGCCGATTACGCTTGTGCAAAGAAGAAGATGCGGCCGCGTCTAAATACATTACCCCACGCTGCACTTTTAATGTGACAAGCAGAAGACTTGGATCGGAACTCCGGGGAAGAATTCACTGCATGGTAAGTGACCACTCCTGCCTTTGCTACCATCCGCTGTTGAATATTTTCCACTCGCTGCTATTTATACACAGCTTCAGTACTATTCGATTAGGCACCTATCCTATATTCATTCACACGGAGAGACGATGTTTATATAGCCCTCTTATTTATCGGACTACTATCAGTATTAGGCGGCATCTTCCCCCACCCACTGTCTTGGTCACTCCCTAGACCTCGTCTTCTCCCATCTCTGTGATCTCTCTGACTTCTCCAACTCTCCCTTCCCCCTCTCTGACCACCATCTTCTCTCCTTAACTCTGTCCTTTTCCCAGGCTCCCACCTCGCCTAAATCTACCTTCACTAGGTGCAACTTTGATGCTATTGACCCCACTACTTTATCCTCCTCTCTCGAAACTCTCCTCTCACCTCTCCCCTCCCTGAACTGCCCAGACCAGGCGTCTTCTCTCTACAACCTCTCCCTCACTACTGCCCTGGACATGGTAGCCCCGGCCTCCTCTATCCGCCAGCGCCGCCTCATTCCCCAACCCTGGCACTCCAAACTCACCCGCTTCCTCCAAAAGTGCTCTCGCACTGCTGAACGCATCTGGAGAAAATCCCGCTCCCTGGCCGACTTCCTTCACTTTAAGTTTATCCTCACCTCATTCTGCTCCGCCCTCTCCCTTGCCAAACAATCCTATATTAAGTCCCTCATCTCTTCTCAATCCTCCAATCCCGCCGCCTCTTTGCCACCTTCAACTCCCTCCTCTCTCCTCCGCCTCCTCCCATCCCACCCTCCCTATCTGCTTCTGACTTCCAATCAGGTTTCCGTCCCCTCCACTCCACTGAAACTGCCCTGGCCAAAGTCACCAATGATCTTCTAACAGCCAAATCCAAGGGTCACTTCTCACTACTCATCCTTCTCGACCTCTTTGCGGCCTTTGACACCATTAACCATCCCCTTCTGCTACAAACTCATCTCTCTCTTGGCCTATCTGGGTCTGTCCTCACCTGGTTCACCTCCTACCTTGCGAACCACTCCTTCTCTGTATCCATGTCTGGCTCTTCCTCTGACCCATCCCCTCTCCCTGTTGGAGTCCCTTAGGGCTCTGTTCTCGGCCCTCTACTCTTTTCGCTCTACACCTCCTCCTTTGGTGCTCTCATCTCCTCCTTCGGTCTTCAGTATCACCTCTATGCTGACGACATCCAACTGTACATCTCCTCTCCCGATCTTTCCTCCACCCTCCTCTCTCGTGTATCCGACTGCCTCTCTGCCATCTCCTCCTGGATGTCCTCGCGCTTTCTTAAAATTAACATCTCTAAAACTGAACTCATTGTCTTTCCTCCCGCCAGGCTCCCCTCCCACTTTGACCTCTCTATCACTGTCAACAACACCACTATCTCCTTGTCACGGGCACTAGGAGTCTTTACCCAGGGATCACCAGGTGATAGGCCTACCAGAGCAGTATAGGTGGTAATATGGTACTCTGGTAGCAGGGTGATCACGGAACAGGAAAATAGCAGATGATGAGATGCTCAGGAAAGTCTATGACTAGCAGCACTGGCAATATGATGGTAATAATACACGAGGAACTGTATGGACAAAGGACACGTGAGGGTAGTCAGTGGTCTGCGGTAGCAAGTTGTACCACTGCTATAGAGAGGAGGAATGTCCAACAGAAACGAGGAGGTGATGAGAGTCAGCGGTCTGCGGATAGCAAGTTGTACCGCTGTTAGAGTGAAGGAATGGAATCCAAGTGGAGGTATCCGGGGAGTCAGTGGTCTGCGTTAGCAAGTTGTACCACTGCTATGTGAGAGGATACTGGAACAGGTGAAACTGGAAACAGGGATCAGTGGTCTGCCACTAGCAAGTTGTACCACTGAATATATATGTGAGGAGGTGCACGGGGAGAGACTGCAACACAAGATATACACGGGCACCTTAACTTTGATCCACAGTAATATGCACAATATATATGTATATATGACTGAACAGCACTGCCAATATAGAAAGTCTCTTGAAGTAATCCAGTACGAGATAACACAGTCAATGATGGCAATAGACTCAGCGGATAGCAAACTCCAGAGGAGAACCAACACAGTCCAGCAAGGTATGCAATACACAGCACAGTCAATGAGAAGTATGCATACCGTGGTTCAGAAGCAGGCAGTCAGACAGGAGTGCAGAGATACCTGAACGGCAGGAGGCCGGCAGGATGCAAAGTCCCTGGATGGGTGAGGCGGTGGTCTAGTAGGTGCAGCGCACAGGTAGGTAGACCAGCAGGGAACACAGGAAAGCGTGGAGAGCGGATCAGCAGTAGATGGATGAGTAGCGCTGAGGAGTAGCAGCAGCGGGTCTCTGCGGAAACACGGAGGTAGCCAATAGCAACCAGCAGGTGCAGTAACGATGGGACACGGCAGAGCAGAGTTGAACTGGAACTGTTGATCACGGAGAGTAGCGGATAGCAATAGTGGCAGCAGTCTCAAGGAAACACGGGAGAGTTGACAAGAACTGAAGACTGAAGCGCACAGAGGCAGCGGATAGGAATCAGCCAAACAGTCACGATGAAACACAGACGGGTTGCAGGTTGAAGACTGTAGTGCACGGAGGCAGCGGATAGGAATCAGCTAACAGTCACGATGATGAAACACAGACGAGTTGCAGGTTGAAGACTGTAGTGCACGGAGGCAGCGGATAGGAATCAGCTAACAGTCACGATGATGAAACACAGACGAGTTGCAGGTTGAAGACTGTAGTGCACGGAGGCAGCGGATAGGAATCAGCTAACAGTCACGATGATGAAACACAGACGAGTTGCAGGTTGAAGACTGTAGTGCACGGAGGCAGCGGATATGAATCAGCTAACAGTCACGATGATGAACAGGTGAGTGGATGTGGATGGAAGACTGTAGTGCACGGAGGCAGCGGATAGGCATCAGCTAACAGTCCCAATAATACATGGTAGAGTTGAAGTGGTTAGAAGACTGTAGTGCACGGAGGCAGCGGATAGGAATCAGCTCACAGTCACAATGATACACAGAAGGGTAGCTGTGGTATGGGAACCACAGTAGTAGAAGTGGTTTGGAAACCACAGAGGTAGAAGTGGTTTGGAAACCACAGGAATCAGCTGGGCTGAATAAACGAGGAAACACAGGAACACCTCCAGAGACTCATGGGGAATGAGACTCCAAGATCAGGCAACGTGGTGTTGACCACAGGTGCTTAATATAGGGAGTGTTGCCTGATCTGCCAATTAAGTTAAAGGAACATACAGTGAAGGTTTAGAAAGGGCTGCGCATGCGCAGTCCCTCAGGATGGAGGACGGCCACGGTTCCTAAATGTCCGGGAAGAAGCACTCACAGTCCGGTGAGTGACAGTACCCCCCCTTTTAAAGGTGGGCACAGAACGCCTGGAACCGGGCTTGTCCGGATTTTTGGAATAAAACTTCTTCAGAAGGGCAGGAGCACTAAGGTCTTCAGCTTTGATCCATGAGCGCTCTTCAGGACCAAAGCCCTTCCAATGAACGAGGAAACGGAGAACTCCTCGCGAAATTTTTGCATCCAATACCTCAGTAATCTTGAAATCCTCCTCCTGATGAACTTGAACTGGCTGCGGTGCTGAGGGAGGAGTCGAGAAACGGTTGATGATGAGAGGTTTGAGCAAGGACACATGGAAGGCATTGGAAATCCGAAGATTCTTAGGAAGAAGAAGTTTAACACATACTGGATTGATAACTTGAATGATCCTATATGGACCAATAAAACGAGGGGCGAATTTCATAGATGGAACCTTCAAACGAATATTTTTGGTAGATAACCAGACACGATCTCCAATTTTTAGTGGTGGAATAGCCCGCCTCTTCTTATCTGCGAAAGACTTATATTTGTTAGATGTCTTCTTTAAACAGGTTTTGACCTGAGACCAGATATTTTTGAAGGTCTGACAAGCAGTCTCCACAGCAGGAACTTGGGTGGGCGGGAGGGCAGGAAATTCCGGAAAAGACGGATGGTGACCGTAGACCACAAAGAATGGAGTTTTGGATGATGACTCATGGTACATGTTGTTATGGGCGAATTCAGCCCAAGGAAGCAATTCTACCCAGTTGTCTTGGTTGGCTGAAGAGAACATCCTTATAAAAGTCTCAAGATCTTGATTGACTCGTTCCGTTTGTCCGTTAGATTGCGGATGGTAAGAAGATGAGAGTGCTAATCGTATGCCCAAGGTTTTACAAAGGGCCCGCCAGAATCTGGAAACGAATTGTACTCCTCTATCTGACACAATCTCAGACGGACATCCATGGATGCGGAAGATTTCTTTAATGAAATGTTCAGCCAGAGTAGACGAGGAAGGTAAGCCGGACAGAGGGACGAAATGAGCCATCTTCGAAAATCTGTCTACCACTACCCAAATAGTATTGTGATTCTTACTTGGTGGCAAATCAGTAACGAAATCCATACTAATATGGGTCCAAGGCTTGGACGGAATGGGTAGTGGTCGCAGCAACCCTGCTGGAGTTCTGCGGGAGGATTTGAACTGAGAACATAAATCACAGGAAGCAATAAACTCTTTGACGTCTCTCCTCATTGAAGGCCACCAGTAACTTCGAGAGAGAATCTCAAAGGTCTTGTGTTCACCGGCGTGTCCAGAAAAACGAGAGGCATGGAACCACGAAAGGATTTTCCTCCTCAGAGTAGGAGGCACGAGGGTCTTCCCAAATGGTAGCATTTTGGTGGATGAAGCAGCCAGAGAAATACATTTGGGGTCTAGAATAGCATGGTTGGGAACCTCTTCTACATCAGAGGACGTCACAAAAGCTCGAGATAGAGCATCAGCTTTCTTGTTCTTAGCGGCTGGTTTGAAGGTTATAATTAATTCAAAACGGGAAAAGAAAAGAGACCATCTTGCTTGACGAGGGTTCAAGCATTGGGCAGATTGCAAATATGACAAGTTCTTATGATTCGTGAAGATCGTCACCGGATGGCGAGCTCCTTCCAACAAGTATCTCCATTCCTCTAATGCAGCTTTGATGGCCAGCAACTCCTTGTCCCCGATAGTATAATTTTTCTCTGCGGGCAGAAGACCCCGAGAGTAGAAGGCACAAGGATGTAATTTTTGTTGCTCCGAGCGTTGGGAGAGAATGGCTCCTAAGCCCACATTAGAGGCATCTACTTCTAGGAAGAAGGGGAGTGTCACATCAGGCTGTCGAAGAATGGGAGCAGACGAGAAGGACTCTTTGAGAATTTGAAAGGCTTGGAGAGCCTCAGATGACCATTGCTTAGTATTAGCCCCTTTCCGAGTCAGGGCCACAATAGGAGATGCAATGGATGAAAAGTCTTGAATGAAGCGTCTATAGTAATTGGCAAAACCTAAAAAACGCTGGATGGCACGAAGAGTAGTTGGCTGAGGCCAATGTAATACAGCATTTACTTTGTCTGGATCCATCTTCAGGCCAACTCCGGAAACTATATACCCCAAGAATGGAATCTGGGGTAACTCGAATGAACATTTTTCCAATTTACAGAACAATGAATTTTTCCGTAGTCTGGAGAGGACCTCTGCCACATGTTGGTGATGAGAAGGCAGGTCCTGTGAAAAGATCAATATGTCGTCCAGGTAGACAACGACACATACATATAATAAGTCCCGAAAGATCTCATTGATGAAGCCTTGGAAAACAGCGGGGGCATTACACAGCCCGAAGGGCATTACTAAATATTCGTAATGCCCATCTCTGGTGTTGAACGCGGTCTTCCATTCGTCACCGGAACGGATTCTAATTAAATTGTAGGCACCACGAAGATCCAACTTAGTAAATATCCGAGCTCCCTTGATGCGATCGAATAGCTCAGTGATCAGCGGAATGGGATACCGATTCTTGATAGTAATGGCGGTGAGTCCACGAAAATCTATACAAGGGCGTAATGATCCATCCTTCTTTTTGACGAAGAAGAACCCAGCTCCAGCGGGAGAGATGGAAGGTCGAATAAACCCACGCTGGAGATTCTCCTGTATGTACTCAGATGTGGCTTGAGTCTCAGGTAACGAGAGAGGATAGACCCGACCCCTGGGAGGAGTCTTGCCAGGTAGAAGGTCGATCGGACAATCCCAAGAACGATGAGGAGGAAGACGTTCAGACTGAGCTTTATCAAACACATCGGCAAATGAAGCATACTGAGGAGGGAGTCCCGGGGAGGAAGATGAGATGGAAGATTGCTGTACTTTAAGAGGAATAACTTGGGAAAGGCAACGATGGTGACATTCAGACCCCCAAGACGTAACTTGAGGGGTGCGCCAGTCAATCTGGGGAGAGTGACACTGAAGCCATGGAAGGCCTAAGACAATCGGACTTGTCGTAACTGGAAGAATTAAAAATGAAATTTCTTCATGGTGTAGTACACCAATCTGAAGAGTTACTGGAGACGTACTCTGGGTGATGAGACCATTGATGAGACGTGATCCATCTATAGCCGTCACAGTAATGGGTGTTTTTAAAGTAATCACCGGTAGGGACCATTGATTCACTAGTGATTTAGAAATGAAATTTCCTGCTGCTCCAGAATCAATCAATGCCTGTGACTCAAAGGATTTGGTAGCAAAGGAAATCGTAACACCAAAAGCGCAGACTTTAGATTTCATAGACGATGGAGAGGACTCCAGGGACCCTAACTTCACCTCTCCAGAACTAGTTAGGGCCTGGCATTTCCCGATCTCTTAGGGCAAGAGCTGAGCATATGCGTGGAATCAGCACAATAGATACAGAGTCTATTCTTTACTCTTCGTTTCCTCTCCTCTGAAGATAATTTGGAACGTCCTATCTCCATGGGAATCACAGAGGGTGGAGCTGGACGAAATTGAGGGGTAGAACGAAGAGGTGCTTTGACAGCCGTTGTTTTCTCAGACTCTCTTTCACGAAATCTCATATCTACACAATGGCAAAGAGAGATCAAATCTTCTAGTGACGAAGGAAGCTCTTGGGTAGTCAGTGCATCTTTAATTTTATCGGAGAGCCCCTGCCAGAAGGCGGCAACTAATGCTTCAGTGTTCCACTGAAGTTCAGAGGCTAAGATCCTAAATTGAATGACATACTGGCCTACTGTATGGGAGCCTTGTCGCAAACGAAGAATGCTGGAAGCAGCGGAGGTCACACGACCTGGTTCATCGAACACACTTCGGAACGTGGAAATGAATTTGGCACTATCTTGTAGAATTGGATCGTTTCTTTCCCACAGAGGGGAGACCCAAGCCAGGGCTTGTCCAGAAAACAATGAGATAAGATAGGCCACTCTGGAACGATGGGTAGAAAAATTTTGAGGTTGGAGCTCAAAATGGACTGAACATTGGTTAAGGAAACCTCTACAAGTTTTGGGGTCCCCGTCATATTTTGACGGAGTAGGCAGGTGAAGCGTAGGAGCTGTAGACACCTGGGATGGCACTGGGGAAACGGAGGAAAGCACAGGAGCTTCAATATTAGCTGTAACAGTCTGTCCAGATGTTCCTTGTGAGGTTAACGATTGGTAACATTGAAGTAACAGCTGTTGGCGAGCATCCTGTTGCTCCACACGGCTGACCAGATGCTGCAGCATCTCTTTAGCGGTAGGTTCCGTATCTGGGTCTGTCATGGCCTGATCTTACTGTCACGGGCACTAGGAGTCTTTACCCAGGGATCACCAGGTGATAGGCCTACCAGAGCAGTATAGGTGGTAATATGGTACTCTGGTAGCAGGGTGATCACGGAACAGGAAAATAGCAGATGATGAGATGCTCAGGAAAGTCTATGACTAGCAGCACTGGCAATATGATGGTAATAATACACGAGGAACTGTATGGACAAAGGACACGTGAGGGTAGTCAGTGGTCTGCGGTAGCAAGTTGTACCACTGCTATAGAGAGGAGGAATGTCCAACAGAAACGAGGAGGTGATGAGAGTCAGCGGTCTGCGGATAGCAAGTTGTACCGCTGTCAGAGTGAAGGAATGGAATCCAAGTGGAGGTATCCGGGGAGTCAGTGGTCTGCGTTAGCAAGTTGTACCACTGCTATGTGAGAGGATACTGGAACAGGTGAAACTGGAAACAGGGATCAGTGGTCTGCCACTAGCAAGTTGTACCACTGAATATATATGTGAGGAGGTGCACGGGGAGAGACTGCAACACAAGATATACACGGGCACCTTAACTTTGATCCACAGTAATATGCACAATATATATGTATATATGACTGAACAGCACTGCCAATATAGAAAGTCTCTTGAAGTAATCCAGTACGAGATAACACAGTCAATGATGGCAATAGACTCAGTGGATAGCAAACTCCAGAGGAGAACCAACACAGTCCAGCAAGGTATGCAATACACAGCACAGTCAATGAGAAGTATGCATACCGTGGTTCAGAAGCAGGCAGTCAGACAGGAGTGCAGAGATACCTGAACGGCAGGAGGCCGGCAGGATGCAAAGTCCCTGGATGGGTGAGGCGGTGGTCTAGTAGGTGCAGCGCACAGGTAGGTAGACCAGCAGGGAACACAGGAAAGCGTGGAGAGCGGATCAGCAGTAGATGGATGAGTAGCGCTGAGGAGTAGCAGCAGCGGGTCTCTGCGGAAACACGGAGGTAGCCAATAGCAACCAGCAGGTGCAGTAACGATGGGACACGGCAGAGCAGAGTTGAACTGGAACTGTTGATCACGGAGAGTAGCGGATAGCAATAGTGGCAGCAGTCTCAAGGAAACACGGGAGAGTTGACAAGAACTGAAGACTGAAGCGCACAGAGGCAGCGGATAGGAATCAGCCAAACAGTCACGATGAAACACAGACGGGTTGCAGGTTGAAGACTGTAGTGCACGGAGGCAGCGGATAGGAATCAGCTAACAGTCACGATGATGAAACACAGACGAGTTGCAGGTTGAAGACTGTAGTGCACGGAGGCAGCGGATAGGAATCAGCTAACAGTCACGATGATGAAACACAGACGAGTTGCAGGTTGAAGACTGTAGTGCACGGAGGCAGCGGATAGGAATCAGCTAACAGTCACGATGATGAAACACAGACGAGTTGCAGGTTGAAGACTGTAGTGCACGGAGGCAGCGGATAGGAATCAGCTAACAGTCACGATGATGAACAGGTGAGTGGATGTGGATGGAAGACTGTAGTGCACGGAGGCAGCGGATAGGCATCAGCTAACAGTCCCAATAATACATGGTAGAGTTGAAGTGGTTAGAAGACTGTAGTGCACGGAGGCAGCGGATAGGAATCAGCTCACAGTCACGATGATACACAGAGGGGTAGCTGTGGTATGGGAACCACAGTAGTAGAAGTGGTTTGGAAACCACAGAGGTAGAAGTGGTTTGGAAACCACAGGAATCAGCTGGGCTGAATAAACGAGGAAACACAGGAACACCTTCAGAGACTCATGGGGAATGAGACTCCAAGATCAGGCAACGTGGTGTTGACCACAGGTGCTTAATATAGGGAGTGTTGCCTGATCTGCCAATTAAGTTAAAGGAACATACACTGAAGGTTTAGAAAGGGCTGCGCATGCGCAGTCCCTCAGGATGGAGGACGGCCACGGTTCCTAAATGTCCGGGAAGAAGCACTCACAGTCCGGTGAGTGACACTCCTCTGTCACCCAACTTCGCTGCCTGGGCGTTACCTTCGACTCCTCCCTCTCTTTTGCCCCCCACATTCAATTCCTTGCCCAAGCCTGTCGCTTCCAACTTCGCAACATTGCCCGCATCCGACCCTTCCTCTCTCAGGATGCCACCAAATCTATCATCCACGCACTCATTATCTCCCGCCTCGACTACTGCAACCTCCTCCCTACTGGCCTCCCTCTCTCCCACCTTGCCCCCTCCGCTCTATTCTCAATGCGGCGGCTAGACTAATCTTCCTCTCTTGCCGCTCCTTCTCCGCTTCCCCTCTCTGCCTTGCCCTCCACTGGCTCCCCATCCCCTTCACAATCCTGTTCAAACTCCTGACCACCACGTACAAGGCCCTCTCCCAGTCTACTGCCCCCTATATATCTAACTTCCTCTCCATTCACACTCCTGTCCGCTCCCTGCGCTCGGCAAATGACCGTCGCCTCTCCTCCACCCTGGTCACCTCATCCCACTCCAGAATCCAGGACTTCTCCCCTTTCACTGGAACAACCTCCCCCGCTCCATCCGTCTCTCTCCCAATCTAAGCTACTTCAAACGGGCACTCAAAACCCACCTGTTCCTTAAAGCCTACCAATCTTCCACCTAACCCGTCCTACCTGCCCCTATTCTCTATCGCGCACGCGCCCGGCTGCCCCTCAGTGCCGGGACGCGGCGCTGCACCACTCAGCGTCCGACCGTTGCTACGGCAACGGTCGGGCTTGCCCGTAAGTGACGTCCCGGTCGTCATAGCGACGGCCGGGACGGAGGTAGGAGAGTCGCAGTGGCTGGGCACCGCCGCGGCTCGTAACACTCTCCTCATTTTTCTGTGGTAGTGGCAAAAGTGGAAGGAAATGAATGGTGGACTTAGCTGCCTTAGATTCCACAAACTGAAAACACAGTAAAATGAGCCTAAAACACTTACGAATGAGTGCTGTCTGGAGCAAGCAACTCAAATAACAAAAGAGAAAAGGCTACAGGTGTAAAACTCCAATCACATTCTGTGAAAACAAACATGATAAGGACATTTTGTATTTTACGCCTGATTTATATCATTACTGACATGGAAGTGTATTTCTTGTGTAACTCATTGCTCAAAAGAGGATACTCTGCTTTTTGATCTCAAGAGGTTTTTTTAAATTGTTCAGTTAACAGAAATATATTACATGTTTTATCTCTACTGCAGTCACAGAGAGACTAGACACTGAGAACAGTAGAGTATTTAACATTGTCTAAATTGATTTAGAAAAATGAACAGTGTAACCTAATATGTAACTTAATGGAGCAAATCCACCATTTTTATGCAGTCCTTATGCATAGGGAGATGCCTGTGTGTACATAAATAATACACTGTATTAAAACATCCATGGTCTGCTTAGCACTGCTGCCATCAATGGAGACTAACCGAAAATATAGATGTTCTGCACAGGTGTCAGAATACATGTCTGGGGATTTTGTATACAGTTATGTTCATTTTTAATCACTGGTTTATATCACTGTGGATACTAGATTGTTCTTCACTTAAAAATCTATTTTGAAATAAGATCATTTAACCCTAATGGTTCATAAATTCACCAATGTATAACAATGTTTTTGTAAAAGGTCACAATCTCTGCAAGGTTGGTAATTCATTTGGTGTATCCGGTATACTAACATTCACACCGCTTCTTAGTTTCAAAAGACACAAGACTGGATTATTTCAATTTGTTTGTGAAATCAATAAGAAGAAATGGAATAGTGTGATTCTTTATATATATATATATATATATATATATATATATATATATATACATACTCACATACACACACACACACACACATACCTCGATCAGCCACACCATTAAAACTACTGACAGATGAGTAGTCAAATAGTGAATAAGTGAACAAGATTGATTATCTTGTTACAATGGCATCTATCAAGGGTAGGGATATATTAGGCAGCAAGTGAACAGTCAGTTCTTGAAGTTGATGTGTCGGAAGCAGGAGAAAGGGGCAAGCGTTAGGATCTGAGCAACCAATTGTGATGGTTAGACGACTGGGTCAGAGCATCTGTAAATATATCTATCTATCTATCTCATATATATATATATATATATATATATATATATATATATATATATATATATATATATATATGCAATCCAAGATGCAGGAGACTCTTGAATCACTAACACCATGTTTACACACACATAATTGAAGACAGACATGTTAACCTCTGCGGTAATGTAAACTATATAATAATAGAATTAGAATAAACATGAGGTTCTTAGTGCACATTTTAATCAAACTGTGGATGCCCATTTAGGGTGTGCAGACCATCCCCCCTTGAAATTGTGTGTATTTTGAAAGTAGTGACTGCCTTCTTTCTGGCCCAGCACCCCCACCCATCTATCCATAGGTCTTTTTAATCAGAGTAGTCTTGTTCTTACTCCTTGTAGTTTATAGGCACTAGATGAGGTAAGTCTCATAGTATAAAATAAGAAATTGTCAGTGTGCGTACCCATCTGAAAGTGGTCACCTTGACGTGGTAGATGAGCATCCACGGCTTGATCAAAATGTGCACTAAGAACCTCATGGCTTTTTTTAGAAGTCATATTATAGAGCTGATATCACTGCATAGTTTAACATATATGTGCCTCTAATAATGTATAGATGTGTTCTTTGTGCTTAACCTGCATCTTGGATTGTGCATTGTACTTTCAGTGACAGCAGTGTAGCACCATTAATATATTTGAAAATTAGGGTGTGCGGACCACCTCCCGCTGAAACTGTGTGTGTGTGTGTGTGTGTGTGTGTGTCTATTTATACACATACATATCATACCAGCACTTATCTCCCATTGCTCTACTAATCGAATGGCACAAAAATGTTGTCACCACTGCAGGAGCCATAGTTGATAAACTATTGTATTTGCATAGGCCTCAGTGCTTTTTGGCTGATGGCTGATATAACAAAATCAGTAATAAGGACACAAATTTAAAATGGCAAAGTGTTTAAAGGTAAAACTTGCTTTTAAACATATTGCTTTTTTATATTTGTCCGGCAAAGGCACCGAATATTGTCGATTTGCTAGAATTGCAGGTTAATACATTTCACTCACAGGGGCATATTCAATTGTCCGGATTCCCCGCCGCGTTAAAACTACTACCGTTATTACGGTAATAGTTAGCTGAATTTCAGCTCGTGGCTCAGGGAGCTGCAAGCTGAAATCCAGAGAGAAAACGACCGTGATAATGGTTTTTACGAAGTAATAGTGTGCGGAGCGCGATATTTTCGGTGTTTCCGCCGACAATTGGATATGCCCCATAGTGTAAGATAAAAGTTAATTCACTGGAAACTGATGTTCTGGGTTAAGGTCAATTTAAGAACTTCAGCAGAGTGATTAAAACATGGAGTTCTCCCTTATAGTTCTTCTACATGCCATGCACAGAATTAATTCCATGACACTAGCAAAACTACAATGGTTATTATTATTATTATTATTATTATTAATTTTTATTTATAGGGCGCCACAAAGTATCCGTAGCGCCGTACAAGGACAAACAATGGCACAGTACAAGGTGAAACAGCACAGTACAAGTAACAGTAAGCACTATAACTCTGGGGGCTCATGCACAGCATGAAAGAGAGGGAGGGAGGGGAAAAGTGAGTACAGGCAGATAACTATGGCCCAAGAGGGTGGGCACGGATGACAGGTTGAGAGTCACTGAAGGGAGCGGAGAGAAGCGAGAGGAGACAGAGGGCAGAGGGACTGAGAGGAGGTGAGCTGAGTAGCTGGAGAGTGCAGTTAAAAGTGATGGAAACAGAAGGTAGGAGAGCCCTGCTCAAAGGAGCGAACAATCTAAAGGGAGGGGAAGACAGACAGACACATGGATGAGACGGAGAGACGGGAGGAAGGGGGAGAAGGGAAGAAGGGATGAGAAGAGAGGTAGCCGACCGGTGGGAGTTTAGGCATGAGACTGGAAGGCTTTAAGGAAAAGGTGGGTTTTTAATGTTCGTTTGAAAGAGGACAGATTAGGGGAAGGTCTGATGGAGCGGGGGAGCTTGTTCCAATGGAGGGGAGCGGCGCGGGAGAAGTCTTGGATACGTGCGTGAGAGGAGGTAATCAGAGGGGAAGAGAGGCGACGATCGTTGGACGATCGCAGTGAGCGGGAGGGAGTGTGAATAGAGATAAGGTTAGAGATGTAGGGAGCAGTGGAGTTGGCGAGGGCCTTGTAAGTCAGAGTGAGGAGCTTGAAAAGGATTCTGTAGGGGAAGGGAAGCCAGTGAAGGGCTTGGTAGAGTGGGGATACAGAGGTGGAACGGCAAGAGAGGAAAATAAGCCTAGCAGCGGCGTTAAGTACAGATCTAAGGGGAGCAAGATGAGAGAGGGGGAGACCGATAAGGAGAAGGTTGCAGTAGTCCAAGCGGGAGATAATCAGAGAGTGGACGAGAGATTTGGTGGCATGCTGGGAGAGGAAGGGCCGAATGCGGGCAATGTTGCGAAGCTGGAAACGGCAGGATTTGGCGAGAGAGTGAATGTGAGGGGCAAAGGAGAGAGAGGAGTCGAGGATGACACCTAGGCAGCGGAGTTGGGGAACAGGGGAGATAGATGAGTTGTCAACAGTGATGGAGAGGTCAGAGGGGAAGGAGGTATGAGAGGGAGGAAAGACAATGAGTTTAGTTTTAGCAAGATTGAGTTTAAGAAATCTAGAGGACATCCAGGAGGAGATGGCAGAGAGGCATGCGGATACCCTGGAAAGAAGGGAGGGAGAGAGATCAGGAGAGGAAAGGTAGAGTTGAATGTCATCAGCATAAAGGTGGTACTTGAGGCCGAAGGAGCTGATGAGTGCACCCAGAGAAGAGGTGTATAGTGAGAATAGTAAGGGTCCAAGGACAGAGTCCTGAGGGACCCCAACTGGAAGGGAGGAAGAAGGGGAGAGAGAATCAGAGGTGGAAACAGAGAAGGAACGGTCGGCAAGGTAAGAGGTGAACCAGGAGAGGACGGTACCGGAGAGGCCAATGGACTGAAGGGTGTGAAACAGGAGGGGGTGGTCAACGGTGTCAAAGGCCGCTGAGAGGTCGAGGAGAATCAGGAGGGAGTAGTGGCCCATGGCTTTAGCCGAGAGGAGATCGTTCGTAACTTGAGCCAGGGCAGTTTCAGTGAAATGGAGGGGGCGGAAGCCTGATTGGAGAGGGTCAAGGAGGGAGTGTTCAGAGAGGTAGGTGGAAAGACGGTTGCAGACAAGTCTCTCGAGTATTTTGGAGGCAAATGGGAGAAGGGAAATGTGGCGGTAATTAGAGAGTGAGGTGGGGTCAAGATTGGGTTTCTTGAGAATGGGTGAGACGAGAGCATGTTTAAAGGCGGAGGGGAAGATGCCGGTGGAGAGGGACAGATTAAAGAGGTGAGCGAGGTGGGAGCAGGTGGAGGTGGAAAGGGAGCAAAGAAGGTGAGAAGGGATGGGGTCCTGGGGGCAGGTAGAAGGGGGGGAAGAAGAAATGAGAGAGTGGACTTCCTCACCCGAGGTGGGGCGGAAGGAGAGAAGGAGTTGGTGGCTGGGG
Source organism: Mixophyes fleayi (assembly GCF_038048845.1). Lineage (NCBI taxonomy): Eukaryota > Metazoa > Chordata > Amphibia > Anura > Limnodynastidae > Mixophyes > Mixophyes fleayi. The sequence continues at coordinate 141,486,006 of NC_134405.1, read as the reverse complement.
GAGAGGGGGGGAGAGTGGAGGGGGGAGGAAGGGCAAGAGGGGGGGTAGCGGAAGAGTGGGTGGAGGAGGAGATTTCAAGTCTGATGGCCGCGATTTTAGAGGAGAAAAAGGAGGTGAAGTCAGTGGCAGATAAGGAGGAAGGGAGGGTGGGAGGTGGGGGAGACAGGAGAGTGTTAAAGGTAGCGAAGGGCGGCGGGGGTTGGAGGACTGGGAGGAGATGAGGGATTTAAAGAAGGATTGCTTAGCGAGCGAGAGGGCAGAGCTGTAGGAGGAGAGGATAAACTTGAAGTGGAGGAAATCAGCCAGGGAGCGAGATTTTCTCCAGTGGCGTTCGGCAGTACGAGAGCATTTTTGGAGGAAACGGGTAAGTTTGGAGTGCCAGGGTTGGGGATTGGAGCAGCGAAGGTGGATGGGCTGGGCAGGGGCAACCGCATCGAGGGTGGAGGAGAGGGTTTGGTTATAGAGGGCGGCCGCCTGATTAGGGCAGGACAGGGTGGAAAGGGGAGAGAGGAGAGTTTCGAGAGAAGAGGATAGAATAGCAGGATCAAGGGTGTCGAGATCGCGCCTGGACCGGGTAGATTTGGGTGGGGGGAGGGGTGCAGGAGTAGAGGAGAGAGAGAATGAGAGGAGATGGTGGTCCGAGAGTGGAAAGGGGGTGATAGAGAAGTCGGACAGACTGCAACGGTGGAAGAAGACAAGGTCAAGGGAGTGACCAAGGCAGTGGGTAGGAGAGGAGGTCCATTGGGAGAGGCCAAGGGAGGAAGAAAGGGCAAGGAGTTTGACGGAAGCAGGGTCGGTGGGGTTGTCAATAGGGATATTGAAGTCTCCAAGGATAATGGAGGGGATGTCAGAGGAGAGGTGGTGTGGGAGCCAGGCAGCAAAGTTGTCAAGGAAAAGGGAGGAGGGCCCAGGGGGGCGGTATATGACAGAGACGCGGAGATGGATGGGGTAGAAGAGACGGATAGAGTGGACTTCAAAAGAGGAGAAGGAGAGGGAGGGTTCAGGAGGAATGAGTCTAAAAGTAATGGTTGCAGGGGGTGCAGCCTCTATGGAGCCTTGGGGTGATTGTACATAACAATAGGGGTACTCTTCTGAATGGCGCATGAGTCCACTGCACATGCTAACAAGTGGCCCCCTCTAACCTCTTTACAGAATAGAACATGGAGTCAGGGAAGTAACAGTTGCATCGCTGGGCCGCTACCCAAAATTTGCTATGAGGCCCAATGAGTTCCGCCGCTTTCTCATGACACAAGCATTTCAATATTTTGAAATTTTGGTGATAGAACCAGATCTCTGTTCCCTGTGTGTGTGTGTGTGTATGTGTGTGTATGTGTGTGTCTGCATGTCCCATAATTTGTGTGTATATGAGATATGAGAGAGGTGGGGTCAACAGAGTGGATAGCTTTGCATAACTATATCTTTACATTTTACTAGCTATTATTAAAAAGCATCTAAAATTAAGGCTATTTACATACATTTTCCATGCTGCCACTTTTAAATTTACACTTCTACCACTGTATGTTTTACATTGTATTATGGCTACTAATAATACCCTTTATGATCCTGGATGCCATGGTAATTGCTCATGTTCCTCCACTGCCATAAGCAAATGATGGGTAAAAAAGCCCCCTGAAATTTGAGTGGATCTAGATACTGGATATTATGACCCACAAATGGCTCAATCAAATATTTTGTCCATATCATTTTCTTTGAGACTTGACTGATAAAGGTTATCTTTTGTTATATATAACTTTTACCATTATTAACATTTATTTATAAATAACATTCAATATACTCCACAGCAACTGGGAACAAAAATATTACTAAAAATAATATTGTGGATTAACAAACAAACAAAGAGGTAAAAGGGTCCTGCTCACAAGCTTACCTAAGCTGTGTGCTTTACTTTTAAGCTGAGTTAATAACTCTAATGTGATTTTTTTTTTAGGTTTCCCCTTTTTTGGTTGGATATTATAACCCATTTGGTGTATTCCACATCACTGTGGTCATGTATCACTGACGAGGTTCCCGGCTGTGCTGAATACTCATTCAGAGTACACACTGGAGGGTGGGGAGCTTAGGTATTGCAAAGCAAGTTTGTACATGGGTTTCCAAATGGCCTGCTTTTCTTCCCAGTAAGGAAAGGGGCTGTCTGACATTTCCATATCAATTACCTCTTGAAAATAATCCTCCACCATCCTTTGCATGTTAATACTTGTATTGGATGGAGTTATGGGCAAGGTCACACATTTTTTTTGAAAAATCCTTCAAACCAGCCCAGATGTTAAACTGCTCTGGTCTGCCCCCTGTGTCACCCCTGCTTCTTTTTGGAAAATTTTATTTTTTACGAGCAGCAACTGCTTGAGAAACTGAAGGAGGACACGTCGTCAAGCCAAGGCCCAGTTCAGCGGACAATTTGCTGACCAATAGCTCCTTGCAAAAGTTCACATCTCGTTCATTTTGAAGCAAAGACTCAGTGTAGGTCTTAAACCTTGGATCAAGCACAGTGACCAAAACGTTGTGATCCAAGTTCAAGATTTTAATAGCTCGAGGATCATTGTGAAGCAAATTAAGTACTTGATCGACAAGGCCAACACACTTTGCAGAATTGCTTGCTTTCATCTCCTCCATCAGTTTCTCGAGCTGCTTTTCCAATAGTCTAATTAAAGGAATGACTTGGCCCAAGCTAGCAGAGTCTGCACTCACTTTACACATCACAACTTCAAATGGTTTCAGCACCTTGCACAGCACTGAAAGGATTCCCCACTGTGCAAGAGTGAAATACATCCCCCCTCCTTTCCCAATGTCATGGCTTGTGCAATACGCTTGGATGGCTTTGCGCTGTTCCTCCATCCTCTGAAGCATGTACAGGGTGGAATTCCACCTAGTTACCACCTCTTGCTTAAGTTGGTGGCAGGGCAAGTTAAACTGTTCTTGGAGCTGCTGCAATCTCCTACATGCTGTGGCAGAATGCCTGAAATGGCCTGAAATTTTACGGGCCACCGAAAGCATCTCCTGCACCTCACGGTTATTTCGTAGGAAGCTCTGCACCACCAAGTTGATGGTGTGAGCAAAACAGGGAATGTGACGGAATTCACCCAGCTGTAATGCTCACACTATATTGTTGGCGTTATCAGAAATGACATATCCTGGGGAGAGTCCAAGTGGTATAAGCCATGTATCAATCACATCTCTTAGTTTGCACAACAAATTGTCAGCTGTATGCCCACTTCCACTTGTCCACATATCTGTGGTTATGTGGACAGGGGGCAGAATGGCATTTTTCAGCGCAATCTCTACATTTTTACACACCTTTTGGTATAGTTGTGAAATAGCTTTACAGGAAAAATAGTGCCGCGATGGAATTCTGTAACGCAGACACAAAACCTCAATTAACTGTGAAAAACCAGCTGCATTTATTGTGGATATTGGACGCAGATCTAACACTAACATGGTAGCCATAGCGTCTGTGATTCGCTTGGCAACTGGGTGACTGCTGACATATTTACTTCCCCTAACAAATGAGTGTTTCACAGTTAATTGTTGAAATGTAGGACTGCTCTTTTTCTTGGCCTTCCTCTGGGATGACGATTCACCCCCAGCAGTAGCAACAGCAGCAGCAGTGGGACTAATGCTTTCTTCAGTGGAATTAATTATAGAGTCATCCAGCCTTACTAAGTGGGATGCAGGGCTAACTCTGAGCGCTACTGAGGATATTAATGAGGATGGTGTTGTGGGTGTATTTTGTTGCCGTCGGGATGTAGGTGACCGAATGGTCCTAGCTGATGATGGAGTGCTTGTAATTTTTTTGGAAGAACTGTCAGCTTTTCCCAACACTTTGCCATTAACTCTCATCAAATGGCGTAACATAGACGAGGTTCCAAGATGGTTAAGTTCCCTCCCTCGACTGACTGTGGCTTGACATACACTACAAATGGCTATACAACTGTTGTCTGGATTTGGGTAGAAATAATTCCACACATAAGAAGTGGATTTTTTTGTTTTATGCCCAGGCATGACAATGGCCTTTTTCTTGTCACGTGCCAGAACTGCTGCCACTGGTGCAGGACTGACACAAACAACCCCATCCTCATCAACATCCTTAGCGCCCTCGTTGCCCTCACGAATCTCCCCCTCATCCTCTTCTAATTCCAAAGTGGCATCCTCAATTTGTGTATCACCGGCTACACTCGGGCTGTTCAGGCACACAAAAGCAGAACTGCTGAAAAGGCCCTTCTTTATGGGTACACAAACAGAATGCTCACGATTAGACATACCACTGGTGGATGGACTCTCCACAGGGATTGGTGTCATTTCTGATTCTGAGCATATATTATCCTCTAATGCCTTACTGTTTTCTTGCAGCTCGGCTTTCACGGGTAGTGCAACATATTGTATAGATAGATACGGCTGCTAAATATGACTTTGGGCAGCCAGAAAAATTATAGTTTCACACTGGGAAATATGGGACACCCCAAAGCACTTGTAGTACAAAATATTGTATATATAGATATTGCTGCTAAATATGACTTTTGGCAGCCAGAAAAATTATTGTTTCACACTGGCGAATATGGGACACCCCAAAGCACTTGTAGTGCAAAATATTGTATAGATAGATACTGCTGCTAAATATGACTTTTGGCAGCCAGAAAAATTATTGTTTCACACTGGGGAATATGGGACACCCCAAAGCATTTGTAGTGCAAAATATTGTATAGATAGATACTGCTGCTAAATATGACTTTTGGCAACCAGAAAAATTATTGTTTCAGACTGGGGAATATGGGACACCCCAAAGCACTTGTAGTGCAAAATATTGAAAGAAATTCCTCCTCTATCATCCTCACTTCCTGCTCTAACAATTGCTAATAGAATTGGTAATAATAATAGAATTGAATAGAATAGAATTGAAATAATAATAGAAAGAATAAGGTGTACAATTATTGCTCTGTCCCTGCTGTAATACAGCCTGTGACCTAACCCTGCTCTTTCCCTCTGTAAAATGGCGATGGATTGCTGTGGAGGCAGGTATTTATGCATTTCAAATATCGCAAAAACTGAGCCCTGAGATCCGACGACGTCACGATGACGTTTTGCCTCGATTTCGATTCCGAATGGGCGGGAGTACCGAGCCTGCGCGTCTCGGTACTCGGACAGGCAAAGTTCGGGTGGGTTCGGATCTCGAGGAACCGAGCTTGGCCATCTCTACTTATGGTCCTCTTTGGTATGACGGGTTACATTTTAGCACCTTATTACTGTCGAATTAATGACCGTGGAGCCAGGGTAGTTTTTTAGGTTTGCTTCTCTCTCTGCATATGTTTTCCACATGAGGTAATTTGCTACTATTCTCTCTGATATGTTTAACACATTGAAATTGAACATTTATATTGGAATTAATGATTCTATGCATATTATTACCAGGGTTTATATATGTATTGTCATTTGGACCATCATTGCTTCAGACTGCAACTGCTTGGATAATGTCACCTGGTTCGCTTCACTTAAATCCTGTTACAATAGTCCCACATTGGGAACTTTTATGCTATTTCACCTATAAGTCCATTGCAGGATTTCAGGTGACACTGACATACCACACAATTTATAACTCACTTTGAATAAACTTTTTGACTCTGCAAATTAGGAGCAATGTTTAGTGATTATCAAAACAAATCAAATATAAATCTCTTAGTACGCTTCCATATCAATTGAAATGAACACATGATCCTTTAATACAATTCTGCAAAATTAAAACTTTAACATGCTTTTTCCTTTCAATAACACGGAGAAGTCATATTTTCATATTTATATATTCTAAGATAGTGGAATTCATTTACAAGCTGCAAGTGCAAAGCAATAAACGGAGGGTCTCTTGTAATTGTTGTTTAGGATTTGGGTACATGCTCACAATGGGGGTTATTAGAGGTGGATGTATTGGCATGTGGAAAAAAATACATATGCAAGAAAAGCAACCTAAAGTGCAATTGCTGAGTTGTTTATATCTCAAGATGTCCAGTTGAAAACAGTTATACTTGCGCCAGCTTTCATAGAGGGCTGGCAACATCACTTCTCCTACTGCTTTGATTATAGAACTAACAAATTCCATTCACTTACATTTTCCATACAGCCACTTCTAAATTTCCACTTTGACCACTGATTTGCGCCAGAAGTACGTCAGTTGTAACAATTGTGTACTTATGTCTCACTATAGCATAGAAATGCTGCTTAACATTGTTAGTAGTAAATGCTAGAGTTGCAATATCCTATTTGTAAACAATATAAGTATGTAATTAAGTGTCATATACACAAGAGATAATATTGTCTTGACAGTTATTAAAAAATGTGAAAGTCTAATTCTCAAAATTAAATACAAAACACCCTCACATCTGTTGTTTTCCCTTTTAAGAATCTATTTGGACTCTAGTTGCATTTGGTGATGCATCCACATCTAATTGTGTTGCAATTATGTGACAATGTCCATATTATATAGTCATGGTCAAAAGTTTTGAGAATGACACAAGTATTGGTTGTCGAAGTCGTATAATTGGATGAACGAAAGTATATTGGTTAATATTGTTTTATTGGCCGATTGCACTCAGTATGCCACGCTACACGTGGCATACGGCGATCGCACGGTAAAATACGCACGCACACACTCGCATGACAACATTTAGTTATTTATGTAATTCATATTCATATTGGATCCATTACACAGTAATTTATGAGCAAACAGTATTTGGTTTATTATTAGTTTATATAATATGATTATATGTGCACTTCAGTGATATATATGGTTCAGATAATAGGAAAGCTGGCATGTCTAGTATCATATTAAAACCCTATTCGTCAGCAGCTGTCCGGTGCAGTCGGCAAAGAGATCGCACATTGCATACTTTAGTTATTGATATTAGGGAATAAACCTTTGTATGATGCTGGCTATGAAATGCTCACATCCCCTGGAGAGACGACCCCCACCTTTGGATTCCTTAGATTGAATCAGCCTATGACCTGTTTACCCTGGAACCACCCTTGTCTGGACCTATAGAAGCAAGTTACGTCATCTCTATTGTTCACTGTGTAACACTGACTGTATATCATAGCTGCACCCCCACCAGCCTCAGACTTCACTGATCACAGTATTCAAAGGTGAATCACTGTCCAGGGGTGCCCATGGTTAGTGCAGCGAGCGCATGCGATAGCAGCGGTATGTATGTATGTATCTTTTGGTATTGGCTGTACTGTACTGTATCATAATATAATAATGTATTGAATTGTTGACTATTTACATCTGCTAAAATAAATCACTTTGTGCGTTAGAAACACAAAACAATCGCCTATGCAATGCTTATTTGAAAATGATAGAATAACTTTAATATGGTTTTCACAAAGTTTGCTGCTTCAGTGTTTTTAGACCTTTTTATCAGATGTTGCTATGGTACACTAAAGTAAAATTACAAGCCTTTCATAAGTATCAAAGGCTTTTTTTGACATTTACATTAATTTTATGCAAAGAGTCTTTTTGAAGACCTCTGCAATTTGTCCTGGCATGCTGTCAATCAACTTCTGTGCCACATACTGACTGATGGCCGCCCATTCTTGCCTAATCAATGCTCGGGGTTTGTCAAAATTTGTTGTTTTTTGTTTGTCCACCTGCCACAAGTTCTCAATGGGATTAAGGACTGGGAAGTTTCCTGGCCATGTACCCAAAATTTGGATGTTTTGATCTCCAAGCTACTTAGTTATCATTTTTGCCTTATGGCAAGGTGCTCCATCATGCTGGAAAAGGCATTGTTCGTCACCAAACTGTTCTTGGATGGTCGGGAAAAGTTGCTCTTGGGGGGTTATGGTACCATTCTTTATTCATGGCTGTGTTCTTAGGCAAAATTGTGAGCCCACTTTCTTGGCTGAGAAACAACCCCACACATGAATGGTCTCAGGATGCTTTACTGTTGACATGACACAGGACTGTGATGGTAGCGCTCATCTTTCTCTGGGCAAGCGTTTTTCCAGATGTCCCAAACAATCTGAAAGGGGATTCATGAGAGAAAATTTCTTTACCCCAGTCCTCAGCAGTCCAATCCCTGTACCTTTTGCAGAATATCAGTCTGTCCCTGATGTTTTTCCTGGAGATGTGACTTCTTTGCTGACCTTCTTGACACCAGGCCATCCTCCAAACGTCTTCGCCTCACTGTGCATACAGATGCACTGACACCTGCCTGCTGCCATTCCTGAGCAAGCTCTGCACTGGTGACGCCTCGATCCCGCAGCTGAATCAACTTTAGGAGATGGTCCTGGCGCTGGCTGGACATTCTTGGGCACCCTGAAGCCTTCTTCACAACAATTGAACCTCTCTCCTTGAAGTTCTTGATGATCCGATAAATGGTTGATTTAGGTGCAATCTTACTAGCAGCCATACCCTTGCCTGTGAAGCCCTTTTTGTGCAAAGCAATGATGACTGCAAGTGTTTCCTTGGAGATAGACATGGTTAGCAGAGGAAGAACAATGATTTCAGTGAGAGAGGGAGCTGGGGGGATGAGTCACGTTGGCCTCGGGATGTAGGCCTTAGCTTGGAGCTCAGTCTCCCATTCGTTCCCTCTAATGTGTTTACAGGGCGGCCTTCTTCCTATATACACAGGGGCTAGACGGAGTACTCACCCATTTTTCAAATGAAACATTTTATTTTCTGACATCATGTAATCAAAGTCGGTCTATTTGGAAAATCTGGCCATTGATCAATGCCATATTACTCTGCAGTGTGGAAAAAAAAACAGCTTTAAAGCATTGTATTATTATTTATACATAGAAAACCGACTGTGTCTGGTTATAGAAGTATTCAATCCTAATTCTAATACTTATTCAGGGACCTGGTGCTTCCCCTTAGTGCAGCCAGGATATGATGCAGTGTTCCCTGGTGTGCCTCCATTATAATCCCCCACAAATCTATTCCTCTTGCCACTTTATGATTGCCACTGAGATGGCTGTGAGCTGCAGGACCAATAGTAATAAGCTGCAATTTCCATGATTGTGACTTTGTTTCGATCCGTGTGTTCACAACCTCGAGTCTTGTGGTCGGGTCTGTGAGATGAACGGTGACGCTGAAAAATAATATTGCTCAAGTTGGATGGCTCAGTGGTAAGCACTTCTGCCTCACAACACTGGGGTCATGAGATTAATTTCCGACCATGGCCTTATCTGTGTGGAGTTTGTATGTTCTCCCTGTGTTTGTGTGGATTTCATCCGGGTGCTCCGGTTTCCTCTCACACTCCAAAAACATACTAGTAGGTTAATTGGCTGCTACCAAAATTAACCCTAGTCTGTGTGTCTGTTTGTCTGTGTGTATGTTAGAGAATTTAGACTGTAAGCTCCAATGGGGCAGCGGCTGATGTGTATGAGTTTTCTGTACAGCACTGCGGAATCAGTGGCGCTATATAAAGAAATGATGATGATCATGATGATGATTAAGCACCACCCTCCTTTTAAAGCTTCCATCCTGTTATACTAACTCAATGAACATGCAAGTGATCTACCGCCTTGTCCTCGCCAACACTCTCACCTGTTTAACGAGAGAATCACTGTCCTGATGTCAGCTGGTCCCTTTGTGGTAGGGCTGAAATGCAGTGGATATGTTCTCTGATTCTCAATTTATTCTCTCTCTCCTCTCTCTCTCTCTCTCTCTCTATATATATATATATATATATATCTCTATCTCTCTCTCTCTTTCTCTCTCTCTACATATATATATATATATATATATATATATATATATATATATATAGTGTTAATATATTTTTAATATGTTTGCTCGTGACCCGTCAGGCGTCATTTACAAATAAGTTACATGTGAACTTATGGGGGCTGTCCCATGTGACAAAAAAAACAACTTAAGTTCACACAATTATATTCTGTATTTTATGTATGGAAATGACAATTAAGCAATGCAAACAGACAGTCACAAGTTACGCAAAAATCTTGATACAGACGCATACGTTTTTTTGTGTGTACTTGCGCAATACAAAAATGTGCATATTGCACAAAAAAACAGATGCACAACCAACTCTAAACTCTTCGAGCTTACATTTTTTCCTTTGGTGACAGGATCCTATACCTTCCCTCTAACCCAATGCCTTTTTATAGATAGCTGAGCGAGAGGTAGTGCCTGGCACTGAATGTGAAGTGTGAATCAGTATGGATCCCGAGATCGAGACATCAGGTTTTAGCTATAAATGCAGATCAACTTGAATGCCAGGGAAAGAGAGAGAGAGTCTGAGTTTCGAGAGGAAAGCATCAGACTTAGTAAAAGGCAAAGAAGTAATACCAATGTGAGTAGCGGTGAGACTTCAGAGATATTGACAAGCCAGGTGCTGCCAGCCAGACCTGTTAGAGACAAGAGTATTAGGAGAGTAAATGTCTGCTCTGAGAGGTATCATGAGCGTCTGCATGTAGAGACTATCCACCTGTGAGTGGGGCAAGATACAAGAGCAAGAAAGGTAGAGATACCCTGGACTGATGTAAGAGTTGGGCAAGTGAAGTGACCCTGTGACCACAAAGTTTAAATAGTGATTGGCAGATAGACAATCCCAATCAGCGAGAGTGCAAAATTACCAAATTATATAACACAAGTTAACCCGTGCATGATACTCATGCATTCTAGTCAAATCAAGCTACTTAAGGTGTTAAAAAGGTTCTTGTCATCTTCATCGCCACACACACATGCCGCTAGGCTTTTATATAGTAGATAATGCTAAGAATTTAGTAGGTCAGTGTAGTATATAACTCCGCCCAGCAGGTGGCGCTGCAGCTTGAGCACTCTGTCACCCGGTAGTTTTTTCCACACACACACACACACACACACTAACACAGCATGTGTGTTCATGAGGTAAAATTACCTCACGAAAATGAGTTTGAGCCCTCAACTGGTAAATTTAGCCTTTACTACCCCTCCCATGGGGGGAAGGGGGGATGATGGAAGTTAACTGACTTCACTATTATAATTTTTTTGTCAAATAATGTCAGTATACCAAATTTTAGGTCAATTGGATGAGCCCTTTCTGAGAAAATAGTTTTTTCCACACACACACACACACTAACACACGCCGCTAGGCTTTTATATATTAGATAATGCTAAGGATTTAGTAGGCCAGTGTAGTATATAACTCCGCCCAGCAGGTGGCGCTGCAGCTTGAGCACTCTGTCACCCGTTAGTTTTTTCCACACACACACTAACACACGCCGCTAGGCTTTTATATATTAGATACTAAAACTGTGATTTATGCAACCAAGAATGTCCAAATGTAAGTTACAGGGAAAACAGACCCATACCACCCTGTAGACATTAGAGTGTATATTATTGATGTGAATCCTTTACCAAGCATTATGCTTCATAAATTTCCAGCCGATTGGGTGAGGAGTGACATAAATTGTTCCTTACTATGATGTTAATGTATACAAGTGTTTTATTCATTTGTGGGATTTAATTAATCACACAGCTTTAAATCCATTTCCAATCTTTATCTCTCTTTGAACACATTACCAGCTGGGACATTTTAGGTTTCCTATTTTCCCATTTAAAGGATACAATCTGTTGCTGTAAATTAGCCAACATATAAATATACATTCCAATGGATAATTCCACTCAAAGTGAATTTTTTGCTAGTATCCTTCTCCTGCTGCCTGTGGGAACCCCTGTACTAGATGTACCATACAGCGCTTTACGTATTTTGGGAGAACCATAACCAGCACTGTAAAAGTCTGCCCAATAAGCACCTTGTTAGAAAGTAAATCAGGTTGTCAGCATTGGGATAAGCAGCACTAGAGTGGTGATGCAGCAAGTGGGGGTCCTTGAAGTCGTTCGGCTACTGTTGTTAGTTTGAGGGAAGAGGGATGTTTAAAAATTTTGAAGAATGAAATTATAACTTAACTATACTATAACAAGAATAATATAAATACGATGCTAAGCACTATGTTCAGCTGAAATTATATTTCAGCTCTGTCAGGCATACAAAATTTGCAAAGACATTTGGTAGATTGAAAACAACCTCTGAGAAGCCTCTGGAATTCCCTGTACAGAAACACTAGTGGGCAGCTATTGATCCTTTAGTTTGTAGAGGTTTAGCATTCACTTTCCAAGTAATGTAATTGTCAGACTTCCATCTGAAATAAAATACTGTCAATGTACATAAAGTGCAGAAGCAGAGGCCAGCTCAATGGTCATAGCAGGCACTCTACACTGCAGCTACAATCATTACAGACGCCCCACGTATCACCTTTTTGTGCTATAGCATTTCTGTAGTATGTTGACTACATCTGTAATAGTGGGAAAAAGCAATTGTAAATTCTCTGTGGAGTTACAGTAGCTGAAGCATTTAATTAAAAAAGAGAGGCTGCTGGATTAATAGAAAGCTTGGGATTGGGTACATTAATTAAATCCAGGGTTGTCTGCAGGTTTTATTCTTGATGTTTCCTTATTAACTTAGGAATGGGTATAACTTATAAAGTAACTGCACCAGCCTCATTTAAGTTTTTCCAATATGGTTCCTACTCAATAAGCTGTATGAGGGCATCTCCATCTCTATCTTTAAATTATGAAATAAAAAACTTTCTGAGCATAAATTAAAAAAAGTTTGTTTTCCAGTTATACTGTATTATGGAGCAAAGCTTCTTTTAACTAACAAGCTGCCACTGAGCAGTGAATATCTAATTACAACAGTATAGTAAAATCAGTAAGGCTCATTTTCTAATGGTAGGATATATGGATGCTAAGCAGATTTAGTTTTGTGCAAATACACATATTTTCATACTTAGCACATAGATAGGTGCACCCCCCATTTAATTTTTGGGAATGTCACAGAAAACAGCATTTCCCACATAAAATATAACTGCAATGTGCAAAGGGAATCTCACTAAAAGTCGGCTGATTTTTGAAAAACATTAAAAAATGTTGTCCTGCAAAAGGACATTTCGCGTTTGCATGTTGTCACCCTAAAGAGAATAATACTCTCAGTAAAACTTACAGGCACACACCCTGAGTTAACTAATGCATCATACAGGAAACATGGATGAGATGTTAAAGCTACCACCTAATGAAAAATTATTCTGAATATAAACTCACTCTCTGAGTTGTAAAAGAAGAGATAGCAGAATATAGTGTTGGATGTCTTTACATTTATTTATGATGAATATAATAATGAAGAGTAACAATGAGTCTCTTGCTATTGAAGACAATTAAAAATGTAACCCTCACTTTGAGGAATAAGATAATTATTGTAAAATATATGTGAGTTGTGTTAATAGTAACAATTCTGAGGATGATGGTAATGATGTGTGTAGTTTAAACAAGAATAACCACAGATAAGTGCAAAGGATGAGGGGTTGCAGTGTAGGGCAGTCCAAAGCCAAACATCTGAAATGGCTTTAATAGGCTGCAATATTGGTAGTTAGCCCTGAGTATGGTGCAGTGCAGTATATAGCGTGTTACTCACAAGTGTCATGGACACTGACCAGTGCTATTAAGCTGAAGGGTTCATTAAACATGGCTCCAAACAAGGTCTGGATGGTTCTCAAGTGATTTTCCTCTATAGACTGTAAAGTAGTATTTGTTGTAACAATACCAACAGAAGGCACCTATAAAAATGAAAATATAACAGAATATTCTGAAATCAATTGGAATTATTCTGGGCTCCCTTTGAGCCTCTTGACTGGATGTAGACTTTTCCTGGAACTATGGACTGGACAAGGCCTCCTCTGGACCTCCAAACTGGACCTGGTCTCGCTTAATAACTTTGGCAGCTCTGGGTTGAAACACTCCCCTATTGGTCTGACAACTTCCTGTCAGTTTTGCAGCTTTCTCAGGTAACCTGGCAGCTTTAGTTGATATATTAGCAGATCTTTGGCAAGACTGGCAGCTTTCTCTGTAAAATTGTAGTTCTCTTTGTCAAACATGCAGATTTCTCTGTGAGATTTGCAAATCTCTTCAAGGGATTAGTAGCCCTTCTAGTTTCTTCTAGTAGCTATGTGCTGGTGTTGAGCACTCTACTCTTTCCTACTCTTAAACTCAGTTGGCATAGTTGCACTGCTCTCTGCCTCCCATTGGTTCTGCTTTGTAAGACAGCTGTCACAGCGATGACCAAATCTACCTTCTCTATAGCTGAACTCTGTAGCCGCAATAAGGTTTCTGCGATCCCTGGAATCTGTCTCAGGATCCTTGGGACTAGCTGTAGCAGAAATGAGGTGAAATCTAGGAGGCTGGATGAAGGTCTTGCTCATAGAGGATGTGCTGTGTTCCTGTATACCAGATGTTAGGAGGAGGAATTCTGAACTGGTCTCTGTACTAAAATAATCAACTGGAATCTGGACCTGGTGGACTGAACCCATGGACATATATTCAGTTCTTCCAAGGATCCAGAAAATCAGGCGATAATAGTAACAAAAACTCAGGCAGTGGATTATCATGGGTGACTACCTCCTGAGCCGTATAAGCCTAAAACTGAATTCACACAAAGGATAAATGGCTGAAATCTGTATAGCAGCAGGCAGAATGAGCAGCAAACAAACAGCAACAGTGGAAAGCTGGAACTAGGAAAGTGTTGCACTTGCAATCAACTAAGTGCAGGAGGTGACTGTTATAGTCTGCAGAGGGAGCTAATTGGTGGATGAAGTCAGGTGTTCAGAATAAGCAGGATATAGCAAAATGACTCAACCAAGATGGCAGCCTCCAGTACAGCAGACAGAAGGCACGCTTTGTCCAAGGATTTAGAATGCTGCATTCTGACAGGAGGGAGATGCACAGTGATATGATATAACGCTGAGTGGCATAAATAGGGCTAAGACCCAGATTCATGACAAACTCCAGTGTTTCTCTTTAATCCTCTTTGGTGCCAAGCTGCCTGTGTTCCTTGCGCTCTAATCTCAATTCCTTCACTCCTCGATAATGCTGGAAGGTGTAGTTTCCAGTATCTCTGACGGCGTTAAACAGTACTCTTCCGCTGGTGGCAATTCTTCCACTGTCACTCAACTTCCGGGACCGAGACCCCCTGTACAAATAGTCACTGGGTTGGGGAGGGGGGTTACAATAAAAATAGTGATAACTAATTGACATACACAACAGTTTCATAAAAAAATCAGAAGTACAACACAGAAATTAAAGAATTAGACTCATGTCCTCTTTTGCATAATGTGCCATCTGAGTGGAGGCTAGACGTTCAGACAATTTTTCAGTAGCAGACTTATCCCCAAAATTATCAACTTATTTCACTCAGATATAATACATTAGTGTGGTGAGCGCTCTTGATTAGAAACTATAGTATGCTGCTACTTCTTAAAAATGATGCCATAAATATACTAGGAGGGCAGAACTAAATAAATAACTGAGATAGTATCCTCAGCAGCATTTAAAGTTAATAATATAAGGGTGTATCAGTTTTGATTAGACAAAACTTAGATAAATAATATTCTCATTTGGTTCTTATACCAAATAGAGTATAGCATGCAGATAAAGATAATAACATTGATATAAATTCCCTATACTTATGCACAGTGATCAAAGTCAAATAGAAGGCAAAAATGTAAGTAGTATAAAAACTTAATAGTATATATATAGTTCACAATGGAAACAATGCTATAAATAAATAATATTAGTAATTTATGTAAAAATTAGAAAAAAGAGGTTAAAATGAATGTTGTAATGTGTAAACTCTTGGTAGAGAATAAGCTTAACATGTCCAAATCTGAGCTTATTGTCTTCCCTCCTGCCAGACTCACCACCTGCCCTCAGATCTCCCTCACTGTCAATAACATCACAATTTGCTCTGTCTCCCACGCCCGCTATCTTGGTGTCACACTTGACTCCACCCTCTGCTTTACTCCTCACATCCAGACTCTCATCCAGGTCTGTCAACTCCACCTCCACCTTAAAAACATTGCCAGAATATGTCCTTTTCTTACTCAGAATTCTACCAATTCTCTCATCATCTCCCATCTTGACAATTGCAACCTCCTGCCATCTGGCAGTCCTGACACCCATATATCCACACTTTAATCCATCCTAAATGCTGCTGCAAGACTGATCTTCCTCTCACACCACTCCACATCTGCTGCACCATTTTTCAAATCTCTACACTGGTTCCCTGTGTCCTCCAGAATCAAATTCAATTTACTCCTCCTTACCTACAAAGCCCTCAACAACACTACCCCTTCATACATCTCAAATCTCCTATCAAAATACTCTCCCTACTGCCCTCTTAGATCTACCTCTGACCTGCGCCTTGTCTCGTCTCTGGTAACCACCTCTCACTTCCGCCTACAAGACTTCAACCGCGCTGCTCCCCTCTTATGTAATTCCCTACCCCGCTCAATCAGACTTTCCCACAGCCTTCAAATCTTTAGAAGCTCTTTGAAAACACATCTCTTTTTTAGAGGTTACCTTATTCTCAATAACACAATGCACACTAAACTACCCTCACAACTATCCCAATCTCCACTTTAAGCCACACTAGCTCCTCTTGTTTCAGCTGTGCCCTCTTCCATTTAGAATGCAAAAACGTAAAAAGTATAAAAACTAATGAACAGTGTCCTCCATACCCTTTGTTTTCATGTCTACATTTATTTTGTTTACCTTGTATGTCCCTGTTTTATGTATGTTTATGTACTGTTTTCCCTACTGTACGGTGCTGTGGAGCAAAGCTTCGGCAGACTACTTGCAGCAGAACGCCAGTGGGCACGGGTAACAAGGGTCTTGTAGACTACTATCGCCTTAAAGCTAATCTGTCTGATTCTCTTACCCTGCTCCGTCCGATGATGCTTGCTAGCAGCCTTTCGGCGCCTGACTCCAGTGTCTTCCTGCTGATGTCAGTGACTGCTGCTCTGCTGGACCACACTGTGGAACGCACAGGTTCCTGTATGGTGTTTACGATCAGACAAAATTGGTAATGGGTTGCTACTAACGCGTTTCATCCTTAGGGACTTTGTCAAAGAAAGCAGATTCTTAATTAAAAGGGCATTTTAAGGTTTAGCTCTCTGTGGTTTTTTTTTCAAAGAACTTTAGTAAATAAATACGCAAAATCGAAATAAGTTAATTATAGATTAAAATGTTTAGAAAGCTTAAAAAAATGCTTAAAAACTAAAAATGGCAAAATAAAATGTAAGATAGTGAAATTTATACGATTGTAGTGAATATTAATATTAAAATGAAATTAAATTAAAAAATAAATAACCATGTTTGAAAATACATACAATTAACTGCTAATTATTCAGATTTGAAAGGTTTAATAGGGGGTTGGTTTTGTTGGAGGGTAGTAGGCTAAAAATAGAATAAATGGAATTAAAATTATTAGCTTTTAAGGAATGGGCCCAGATCAAAATCTACATTAAGGCCAAATGGTGTAAGGGTTTTCATGTTAAAAATCCATGTTGCCTCTGTGTTAGGTTTTCTATGAAATCTCTCCCCCTCCAAAATTTATGAACATTTTCAATTCCCCCAGATTTAAGAACTTTTGGATCACTATTATATTCTTGTTGAAAGTGTTTTGAAAGGCTGTGTGTTTTAAGGCCTTTTTTTAGTATTGAAAATGTGCTCCGATATTCTAATTTTTGATTGCCTTTTAGTCATCCCTACATATTGAAGACCACATGAGCATTCTTAAACATATATCACGCCTTCAGAATTGTATGATATATTCTGCTTAATCGGGAAACTTTTCCCATTTGAATTAGATTTAATGAGGATGACTGGCTTTGTATCTTTTACACCACTACTTTTACAGGCTTTGCAATTTAAGCAATTATAGAAACCCATATTGGTTCTGGCATTTTTATGTATAGGAGATTGTGGGATATAACTTTTAGTAAGTATATTCCTAAGATTTTGTGCTTTTTTTGTATATTATCTTTGGATTCTTTGGTAATAACGTTTACATTCCTCATCCATTTGAAGGACATGCCAATGTCTTTAATTTCTTTGTGTTGCTATTGTGCTGAGTAATAAAAGTAACACTGGGGCTAGAATATCTGAACGCATTTACAATATTTGAAAAGGCCTTATAACACACAATACTTCAGAGCATTTTCAATAAGAACATAATAGTGTTCCAAAATTTTGGGGAATTGAACAGGTTCATAAATTTTGCAGGGGGAGAGTTCCCTGTTTTAGTCAAGGCAATTATAGGACTAACAACTCTTAAGAAATTGTGGATAGAACATCTGTAATAGCTGCTAAATCATACAAACCTCTGGATCGCCTCTGTACTCAAATTATGTGTCCCAGGAAGCTCACTCTGACTGGTGAAATGAATATGTCTTCATATAGGCAAATAGTCAACTAATAAGGTGAAAATGAGGATATTATCTAGATAGATGAGGATTGATGTTTTCTGTAGGTCCCCAAAGAGGGAATTTTAATATTCTTGAAAAACAACTGGAGTATTGCACATACTGAAGGTTATGACCCAGCCATCCTTTGTGTTCCATTTGTCCTGGATCAGGTTATAGGTCTTGGAAGGTCCAGTTTGATGGAAACAATGGCCAAATAGAGCTTCTCAAAGAGGTCAAATATCAGTGGGAGTGATTTTGCTGAGTCCCACTAGTGGATGCAGGATCTTAGAGAACAGTCTTTCATTGCCATGGACAGGGATCCGTAATCCATAATGAACCCTCGCTTCAAGTTCTCCTGTATATAGGTGGTCTTGGTCCTTGTCTAAGGCTCAGACAGGAGGTATTTCTTGCCTCTTGATGGCATAGTGCCATGCAGCAGGTCAATTGGGCAATGCGCTACTGTATATTGACAAGGGCAAAATGCTGCTTCCCCACCCTGTTCACTCCCTGAATAAATGTGCTGAAGTCAGTGTCCTTTGCATTTGAATATGGAGTGGAGAGTTGCAGAGCGATTTTGTGTAATATACACTCAAAATCAGCAGCTATGTTCCTTGATTACTCAGGCCTCTTGTGTCTACAGACAAACCTGAGGGAGCAAACGAGCTGTTACTACTAGGTCCTGAGTGAAATTGAATCCCCTCTGTTGAAAGGAATATACGATATGTAGCTCCTTCCAAAATTAAGATTTAGCAATACCCTTCTAGTTAGTTTACTGTAGAGGTATGTAAGTTACAGATAAGGATAGTTACTTATTTACAGTATTACTAACACAGATAATTTTTGAGTTTGAGATATAAGTCAGTTCAAAAGGAATTGAAATTAATAGGAATTAAGGTTAATATTAGACATACACCGTTTTATAAATATTTTAAGTAAATTATAGTTCATATTTTTGTTTTGGTGGTTGTTCCTGGGTTAATGCCCAATTTACCATAAAAGTGTCACATTGAGGTATATATTTTAATATTTATTAATGTCATTTAATTTAGGTACTCAAAAAATAATTTTAAGATAGTTCCATTTAAATAAAGCTTATTTTTAATAAAAAAACAATGTGTGTTTATTTTATACCATGTACTGGGGGAACCAAGGAGGCCAGTCACAGCATATACCCACTACAGTTCCATTTTCTGTGTGATGTACAAATCTATAAAATTAGAATTCAGGAAGGCCTCAATGTCTATGAAGAAACCCCTAGGAAAGGGCATTGGACAGTTTGAATTGCAGAAAGGGACATGGAGAAAGTATTACCCCAATGCTCACTTGACTCATTTTGCAGTGAGCAATACAATTTCTTGATGCCTCAGATATTTCACCCATCCATCTCTTGGGGAATTTTCATCCTTGGGCAAAGAAAGCCTACCTTGCAGCTTAAGCTCCTCAAAGCTCTCAGCTGACACTGCACAGATAATTGGTGGTCGATGAGCTAATGGGAGATAATGAGTAGCCATATATTTCTGCTGAATCTGATGCCCCTGAATACAAGCATTGAGCCTAATACAAATAGCAATGAGTTGCTTCAGGGAGGTAGGAGTTTCCCTGTAAGTGAGCTCATCTTTAATGCAGTCTACCAATCCTCTTTTAAACTCATTATTCCATCCAGTTTATTCTGTGAGGGCACAGAATTCAAAATGGGCACCTGAGTGCTGATGTTGCTTGACCTTCGCTTCTTGCCTTGCAGAGGCATTGGTGCTGCAATCCGAAGAGACAAAACTCATCTTCAACATGGGCAAAAACTCTTGGCATGGATCGTTCATCTCATAGAATCATGTGGCACAAGCCAAAGCCTGGCCATTCAGCAGGGAGATGAGAGATGTCACGTTGATACATTCTGGGCCTGTTTCATTAATCATTAATGAACGTAAATGTCGATACATATACTTTGTGTAAAATAAGTCTGAGCATGCCCAGAACTGGATCATATGCCAATGAACACAGTAATGTCCAATTCGTCTTTGAGAACAAAGGACCCTGACTATAAATTTTTGTGGGGGGAACAGAGAGGGAATTGGGTGTATGCACGTACTCAATGTACAGTAGCAATGTTCTATTAAAACTTCTGTTTTTAAAGTGTTTTCTCATGAATGATACATTATTAACAGGTGACAGTTATAGTTTTTGTTCTGTGCGTTCTTTTGGGACTTTATATTCCAAATATGTATTTGATGTGTCCTGTAGTGTATTGTCTGTTAGAGCAGAGCGCACCTAGACCCATATTCAACAACAGACGTATCTTTTACATCCACTATTTGTTTAATATGGATGTCTGTATGCCCTGTTTATGTGCGTTTTTGAAAAAATGCAGAATATGTCTGTTTTGTGTGCCTTAAAGAATCTGTCTCTCTGTGAAGAATTATGCTTCTTGTAGTTTAGTTTGAGGCAAATGTGGGTCAGGAATCCACTGCACCCTTTGGGCGTTATGTCAGCAGAGAATCATTTGGCTGGGATTGTTATGAGAGATACATCATGACGGGCCAAGCCTCATGGCCCTGGGAGGATAGTTTGTGAGGGATGAAACCAAAGTTGATAGGTTGGTGATGGAAGAATAGTTAAGGATTAAACCAAAATCAATAAACAGGCAAATAATATAAGAAGCACCATAAGAGAAATGGAACTTCACCTTTGCCCTTGCAAAGACTGTAAGAACTAATGGTTTTATAAAGGCTTCATACAGGTGTGATCTCTTAGTTCTAATTGATTTGCTCTTTAGTAAAGTGCTAATTGCAGTAAGTGAAAAAGAATGTGCAGTTTTCAGTGTTGACAGTGCACTGGCATCTGTTAACTATAACTGGTATTGTAGCACATCCTCGTATGTTGCAGCTGTAGGTGTTGACGCTTCATTGCCACCTGTCGTCTGTAGTTGGTATGGCGACAGAGCCTCACATTCTGTTTTTAAACTTTTATCTTCCTTGCCCCCTCCATTCTGACATCACTGAATGAGTGTGTTGGAATGCTAATCGGTTTTACAACTGATTATTTGCCCTCTTGTCAACATTTCTATTAATAGGTCCCCAAAAATATACCATAACTCCCTTCTGGAACATGACAATGATATGGCATTAATTCCATTAAATATAGTTTCATTTTCTGCACATATTCATGGGAAATATGATTACACTATATGGATTCCTAGTAGAGATACATCATCCCAAAAGGTTGATCATTGGCACATTATTACTTTCAGACATTACAAATGTCTGCCCAAACATGTATTAAGGGAAGTATGTGGCTTAGTGGTTAGCACTTCTACCTCACAGCACTGGGGTTATGAGTTCAATTCCTGACCAGGGCCTTATCTGCGTGGAGTTTGTATGTTCTCCTCATTTTTGTGTGGGGATGCTCCGGTTTCCTCTCACACTCCAAAAACATACTAGTAGGTTAATTGGCTGCTATAAAATTGACCCTAGTGTGTGTATGTTAAGGAATTTATGTTGTAAGCCCCAATGGGGCATGGACTGATGTGAGTGAGTTCT
Organism: Mixophyes fleayi; assembly: GCF_038048845.1. Classification (NCBI taxonomy): domain Eukaryota; kingdom Metazoa; phylum Chordata; class Amphibia; order Anura; family Limnodynastidae; genus Mixophyes; species Mixophyes fleayi. Next base: position 141,464,173 of record NC_134405.1, on the reverse strand, counting down.
CTGTACAGCGCTGCGCAATTAGTGGCACTAAAAAAATAGCTGCTGATGATGAATTATTACTTTGACCATTTATGTTTCTTATAAATAATATAATCTGAACTTGCAATACGTTTACAATCCTTGAAACAATTAAATTGATAATATAAGAATGTTGATTGCCTTTCTATGATAAAAGGGCATCTCTGAGTAAATTATGAAGGTAAGGAGACAGAATATATAAAATATTTTAACCCCATCTTTGCTTAAGCACAGAGGGCCTGATGTTGAGTTGGTCACATATAAAATTTACTTTCAAAAAGCTGCATAAGAGGCGCTCAGCTCTTCACCACTAACATATGTGTCAGGTTTACGTCTGTTGTACTAACACCTAAATCAACCCTGAATGTACAAGTTCATAAAGCATAAGGTATGTGTTACGAGCCGCGGCGGTGCTCAGCCACCGCGACTCTCTTGCCTGCGTCCCGGTCGTTGCTATGTTGACCGGGACGTCACTTCCGGGGGTCGTTCTGGCTGTTGCCTAGGCAACGATCGGGACGCTGTTATAGATAGCGCCGTGTCCCGGCATTAGGTCCAGCTAGGCGCGTGCGCAATTAGGTCAGGTGTCCACTATTAGCAGCCCCCTGTGACTGATTTCTATGCCCTGCTCCTATTGGCTAGTAGTTGTTTATAAGGCAGGGAGTGCTTAGCCTCCTTGACGGTTATAATTCAGTCTCTCTGTGCCTAGCCTGCTCCTGCGCTATTGTTGGTGTGAAACTTGGATTTGACTACCTGTGTATGACCTATTGCCTGTCTCCTAATTCTGATCCATTGCCTGTGACCCTAACATATTGCCTGTCCCCGGACTCTAAACCGTTGCCTGTGACCCTGACCGTGCTTATACCCGACACCCCCTCCGGTGCTCCGTCAAGTCTGCAGATCGCTGGTCCGGCGCTGTTCCGTGTGTTATCTTCTGTACCTGTACGCAGCTGTGTGAGTATAAACTAATACTACTTTGAGATGCCCTGTGGGGCATCTGAGTACCTGTGAGCATAACCAGTCTCTACGGGAAAGACGGCTGCTAAAGGTGAAGACCTCTGCTACCAGTTCTATAAGTTTATGCCGCACTGGTTGTCGTAACAGTATGCTCATTTGAAGGCAGCATATATATTGTATTTCTGAATTTACAATGCTTGCAATTAACAAAGGACCCCTTTACATCATATGCTGCATTATGTAAAGGGGTCTACAGGGATCTACAGCATAGATTAACAATGCAGATTTCTAGTGTATTGTCAAATTCCATTTAGGAACTGTTTTAGTTAATTTAGAACATGATAACTACTATCTTATTATGTATGTATAGATTATCTATTTATTGGCCATTGCTAATGTTATGTGACTGCCCTATTCGTAACCAATACACACATTTTACCCTCACTATTAAGATCTTATTACGTACAGGGTGGTCCATAGGTATGGAAATATCCTTTTAAAAAGAAAATAGTAAGTAAATATGAATCCAGTGTCTACAAATATGATCTATGATGGAAAACTTTTTAGGGTATGGGGTCAGTATGGTGGCCATCTTAAATTGTCAGCCATCTTGAATGCAACTCTATTTTTTTAAATTGGAAGTTAGTCATGTAAACTATCAAACAAATGCAGAATTTCTTAAGAAAAACAAAAGCGTTATTTATTTTAACATAACTTTATTCATTCTCGAGTTTTAACTGAATCTTCTTCTGCAGGTAGTGACATTAATGACAATGGCACTAACACAAACAAAACATGTTGAAATTATCTTGATATCAGGAAAATTAAACACATGCCCTATAGCAAAAGATTTCAACCAACATCACCCAAATAGGCAACCCATTAGTCACAGTGAATTTGCCAAACTCCTTGTCAAATTTAAACAAACCGGATCAGTTGCAGGTAAACCAAAAAGTGAATGAGCAAAAACAGATGAAACAACTGCAAACTGTGCAAACTCCACTTGATGGTCTGGGTAAGGAGGTAATAAATCTGCATAAAGAAGTAGACTACATCATTTTTTGTGGGCATGCTCAGATCAGATTTCCATGCTGGTTGGATGCAAACCAGCATGCACCCAATTCATGATAGGCCATATTATATTGCTAGAAACTGTTTTTACCAAAGGAACTTTTGAGTTTAAAATCTGAGATATATGGGGAAATTCAATTAGCCGCGAATTGTCACACGACCTTTCCAGAGACACTTTCCGACAGAGATTTTCACAGAAATCTCCATTGATATTTCCTCGCGACCCATAGAGTTGCCAGGAAAAATGAGCTAAGATTTCACTGTAGTAACGGTAAAAACGCACAGCTGTGATATCATTAGGTAGATGGCGGTTAATTGAATGAATAATTTATGCCCACTGGAGAATTTGGTCAAAGCCACTGCATGGTACATAAAGAAGCCAATAAGCAAGCAGTGGCGGAACAATCGTGGGTGCCTGTAGTTGAGTGGGGCCCAGCAACACTCGGTCACCCTCTCGGTCTAAGGCTCATGCTAGCCATCTGACACCATGCGCACTCTGCCTGAGGTGTCCTCCACGCCCGTGACCTATGCTCTCAATGAGCAGCATTGCCTGATTTCCCTATACTGCACATTGCATATCTTTTAGTTTTATTGAGTATTGTAATAAATCCAAAACCCATTGTTTCAGTACTTGTCATAGGTACTCCAATATCAAGGAAGCACACTATATAATTTAATAACATCTATAGTGCCAGCATACTCTGTACCACTTTACATCTATATACCTTGAAGGGAGCACTTTTCTAAGGTTTTCTAGATGAAAAATGACAGCCAAACAATTGCATGAGATGCATGAGTAAAGAAAACATTATTTGGTGTATGAACGAGATCATTGTTTTTGTTCAACATTTGCTGCCTTAATCATTTAGTATTGAGTCATCCACAGGAAACATTAATAAAATGTGTGAAGCAGCAAACAGAACAAATGAATACAACATTTAATATCACCCTTTGTAGTAGTACATAAACAGCAATCTGATATGCAGTACAGAGTTAGGATAGTAAATGGAAATTTTGTAATCACCTCTAAAAAGAAGCCAGACACTCTGGCTTGCTGTCTATAGTTTGGCTGAGATTGCCTATCTTTGTTGCACATGGATCACATTTTCTCTTAAAGGAAATATGGTGCAATAGATACATAAATGATGGCACCGGTACCAGTCAGGAACTAATTTATCATGCTACCTTGCACTTTAAACAAGGCAACATATTATACAATGCAGGCTGTGTTTGAGTCAGTATGAAAATTAGCAAAATGTATTTGCTTCTAAACTATTTTTCACACACTAGGTTTTCAGCTTGCACAGAATTCAGAATCATGTATTGGGATCCTGAAGTATATTAAGTTAGTGCAGCCCTGGGTAACGCATCACGTGCTTGCTCTTCCTCAGGGGCGGGCTGGCCTGGGGGGGAAGCGGACCCCCGGGCCGCGCGGTCAGACCGCTACTTGGGCCGGGGGGGGGGGGTAGGCCGGCCGGCCGCCCCTACCGGATGCAAAATACAACTCTTTCCCCCGCAGCCGCATCTGATGACGCGGCCGCATCCCCTGTCATGTGATACAGCCGCCTGTGTGCCCCCCGGGCTTCCCTCTCCCAGCCTGCGTCTGCTCTTCCTACATTGTTCCTGGGCCATGGTAGGATAAATAGGAAATGAGGGAGTGGGCAGGGCTTGATGCGTGATTCCCATCAATAAGTGGGTGGGGTGAACATAAAATCATGCCCCAACTACCTCAGTAAACAACCCTGGCATTCAATGCTTACTGAAGGGGGCATAGCTTGATGTAGCCATTTTACCGTATTTCCCCATCCGCCTTACGGAAGGTAAACATTCTCTGGGAGAATTGACTGTTCTCTTTAGCTTGTTGGCAGGTATGTGTGTAGAAATTAGACGTTTATAGAAGGCTGCTGCTCCTGCTTCACTATTAGTATCAGCATAACTTGTTTATGTGTCTGATCAACCAAGGGATAAAGCTTAACACTCCATCGCCTGGCATCAGAGCTAAAGTTGGTAGACAGAAATGTTGGACCATCCTCTAGAGGTGCAGTGAAGTTTTATTGTGGGTTTCAGTCCAGAGGAGTTGAGTTGAGTTGAGGAATCAGCAGTGGATCAGATTTGCCAGACCCCCACCTTAACAAATTGGATTGAGAGCTCTAAATAAATATAGTATAAACTTTTTTCTTAGTGGTAACAGTTAAAAATGTCTTAAACCATTTTTTAGCAATATTTTCATCAATAGTTAAAAACCAGTCTTGATTTTTGGTATGACATTAATATTCTGAATACAAGAACATTAGTCCAAAGCCATTTAACATAAAAAAATAGTGCATTCCCATATGAATGATGGCGTTCAGGAAGTACTGTAAAGATGTTAAAATAAATATTTTGGGGGCAATTTCTGGTTTAATTCACAACAAACATTATTTAAATTTTAGAGATTATTGGAATATTTTTTGCACTTCGAGTTTCACAGTTTATTTTTGGATTGTTCTGTCAAGAGCAAATTGATAAAACAAAAGAAACCTTGCTTCAACAGACCATACATTGACATGCATATTAAAATCAGCCTTCAAATGTGCCATGCATTAGTTATCTTCCAACTTGCCAATGAATAGTCCTCTGTAATCAACATGTAAAGTATTATTGTGATTGCTTTTTGGTAGAGACATTGTTTGATCTGTGTCAGTTCTATCCATAGCTGAATTGGCTATGATTGCTTCAAATTAGCATGGTACTTCCAACTTGGTACTTGTGCCAGTTCAGCATTCGCTCTGCTAACAAAGCACATTACGTTACTGCCACTAAATTGCTGCCAGACTTTTTGTAATAGGAAAGTTTGGGACTTAATCAGAAGCAAGTTATCCCAGATAACATGATACTGACAAAATGGATATATACAGAGTCGATTTAAAGTGGATACAGGGGGCATGTGTCCCATGTCCCCATCTTTCATTGAACCCCCGGACTAGGGTAGACCCTGTTTGTGGCACGTGCCCAGAAACAGGTGCTGCTGGGGCTGTTAAGGCAGCAACTACTGCACATGGCAGCAGACATGACTGTTTGCAGAGGCTCCTGACTACCTTAAGTGGTGCAGCATTATTATGTCATGCCTGCAATGCTTAAGGGAATTGTGAGCCTATCTGCACACAAAGTGCTGGAACAGGTGCTGTACCGAGTAGCGAAGAAAGTAGAGAAATGTATACCCTCAAGGGGCACTAATATAAATTACAATTATCAAGAGGGCACTATTATTGATTTTGATAATAAGGGGGGCACTATTATTACTTAAGATCATCAAGGGGCACTATTATTAATTAAAATCATCAAGGGGTAGTATTATTAATTAAAATCATTAAAGAGCACTATTATTTATTACTATAATCACTATTGGGACACTATTGTTAATTAATGTTATATGGATTCTGTGTGTTCCGCCATAATAATGATACAATGCCTTTGATCTTATTGATAACTAATCTCATTAGTTTTTGGGATATAATGCAATTTGCAACCTTTTCATTATTTTAGTCACGTCGAATAACACGCACCCGTCACATTGCAGATGTACTTTACAGGCATTATTTTACACAACCTTTTTAAATATTTGCCTCGTTCCACGCCAACTGTAAACAAGGAATCCCAGTTATTATGCCTACGCATCCCAACTATAAATCAGTAATAGCGACTTAAGCGTTTGTGTTAATCGCTAAATAAAAACCAATCTATGATTTACTTCATTATACTGCAGACATGATGGTAATACAGATTTTACTAGATTACTTCAGAAGTGAGTTTATAATATTCTATTCTGTTGTTATGTTAACCTTATTTCAGCAATCCTAATTTGTGTATTTAAATTCAGGGATCCATGCATGTTTGTGTGTGTGTGTGTGTGTGTGTGTGTGTGTGTGTATATATATATATATATATATATATATATTTATATATATATATACACACACATGTGTACTTACTGATGTGTCATTGCATTTTGAGTAATATGTGTTTAAATGTAAAAAGAGGAAGGGAGAAGCATTTATGAAGAGGATGTGTTTAAGCAAGCATATGTGTGTGTGGTTAAATCATACTTGCCTACTTTCGGCAAGTGTAGTCCGGGAGAGGGGCGTGACTAGAGGGTGGGAGGGGTGCGGCCAAATGCCTCATTTTAGCCCCACCCCCCGTGACCAAAATGCCGTTTTGTCACGGGGGTGGGGCCAAAATAGAGTTAAAGATTAAGAAATAAATATGGCAAGGTTATAAAAATAGATGGCAGGATTATAGTTAAATAGTTAATAGAAATAGATAGAAACTTTACATATATATGCAAGTAAGTATATTATAAATTGCAGGCAGAGTACATGTGAGGTAAAGGTTCCAGATGTGTGTGTTTGCATATGGTCAAAAGAGGACTATTTCAGGTTGTGTTTGAGCTTATAAACCTTTACCCAAAATGCACTGCTTCAGGTAGGGGGTGTTGACCACTGCCACAGCCCCTCAACTGGACACTGTCTGTAATGAGTCATTGATCTGTGCTTCTTAGCTGTACTTCCTGTCCAACACATGCTTCTTTGTCAAACCTCATGTTAGAGACAATTTCTGTGTCTGAAATGCTCTGGCTTTCAGCCAATTCTTAATCTGCGGTGGCCATTATGTGTGGATCAAGTTCTGTCCACCGTGATTGCGTCATTACAGGTACATATAGGAGCGCCTTCACAATTAAGATAATCAAAGGGGCACTATTGTTAATTGAGATCAGGAGCTACATCAAACTTTCACATTTTCAATATGACCTAATGTTAAATCTCTAGACATGCAGAATTATAGTATAGTTGTGTAGTTCAAAATAAAATCAGTTTAATAGATGTGGTCTTTTGTTGAGGTGTTCAGTGCCTTTGCCTTCACTAATGGGCTATGATAAGACAATGGTAATTTTTTACTTACAGTACAATAAAACTTACAAACCTAATACGTTGGCAAATTGGTTTTACAGCTGCACTTCCAGCCTGGGGCTGCTATACATTGCAATTTTTCTGGGTCTCCACCAGTTCTGTAATACACAGTACCAGCTCAAGGAACAATCAAACTGGGCATTCAAACGAGGGCATCAGCAGGACCATCCCCATTCATCTGCATAATTGCTTGCATGCTGCTTATTTCTATATAGGTGGCAGTGCTCAACCACACATTTTAAATAAGGGGTACATCTTGCTTAATCCCATCTCTACTGCTCCTTGAGTGGGCGCATGTTATCTGAGCACCTCTCCCCTGCTCTGCTCCCTCCATTGTACCACTGTCTGTATATATCATCAACTGTTCTGCTTTCCCCTTTGTGTTTACCTCTCTGTCTCAATTTTGTATGTGTGCCTCTCTCTCCTCATGTTTATTCCCTTTGTGTATGTGCTCCCTTCTCTCCTCATATGTATTCCCTTTGTGTTTGTGTGCACCTCTCTCTCTTCTCTTTGTGTATATCTTTGTCTTTTCCCCCTTTTTGTGTGTCTGTCAAAAGCATGTGCATGTGCACCTCTGTCTCCCAATTTATCTGTCATTGCCCCCCCCATTTGTGTGTATCTGTCTCTGCATTGTGAGTATCTGTCCTTTGTTCCCCCCCCCCCCCCCGTTGTGTGTCTGTGCCCTTTACCACTCTTATCACATCTATCTCCCCACCTTCTTCTACCATTTGCTCCACCACCCACTTTTCCCCTGTGTACAGCCATGTCCAATGCCACATAACTAAACCTAAGGATGGCAGGTATGTAATCTTCTGAATTTAATCATTCTTTGCTGATTAACTGAATAGTAAACCTTTAATACATTGTAGGTCCTATTCATCAAGCTCAACCCCCCATTAATATACAAGCAAATGGGGTTTTTGAGGCACTGCTGGTCAAGATTGCTCATTGAAGGTTTTGTATGCACTAAGAGGCATTTATCAAATTGGCATGGTGTTTACCCTTTGAGGTATAGGGTTAAAAACAAGTATTAAGACGGTATTTGTACCATAGCAATACCTGTTCTGTTATCGCCATCTAAGGAAAGTTCAAGAGGTCCCCACTCCAGAAATCTTCAAAAACAGTTGCAAGAGGTACATGCTCAAGCATTTATGTGCCTCTACTTTCATAATGACCAAATGTTTGTTTTGTTTCTTTTTTTTTTTTTACAAACCAATAGCAGGTCTTTGTCCAACACTGTTATTTTAATGTACAGAGAGATTGCAGAGCCCAGGTACATGTGCACTGTGTTGCCCACCTGAAAAGAGTAAGAACAGATGATAGAGACAGGGCCTGGTTCATTCCCACGTGGATGCACCAAATTCAAGTCCCGGGTGTCTAGTAAGTAAGCTTGGCTTCACCATATCATTTGCACCAGCTACAGGGCAACTGTAAGTGCTGACTAATAGTGATGACTGACAGGGCATAGTCTTTGTTTCATAAACTACACATATGCATTACATTAGCTAGCATAAAATATGTGTGTGCAAGTAAGACAGACTATAACAATTCCCTGTATGTACAGTACACATTGAAAACATCTTAATTTATGTATATAATGTTGAAAAGTATATATCATTTTGAAAATACATATTTCTGTAAATGATTTTACTGTCATTAGTTGTTCATATATTTTATAAACAGAATTTTTTTTATGCATTCTAATGTGACCTTATATTGCACATACGCTTGTGTGTATCCTGCAAGCAGGGCTGCCACCAGAAATTGCGTGGCCCAGTACAAATGTAACAGGCAGGGGCCCCCCTCCTTTCTTCTCTCACCCCACCCCCATTCTGGCAGACATGCTGCCTACAAAGGGTTCCCCCTGTCGCATCCTTAATTACACGCAGAGGCCTTTCCCCATACCAACTCTCACATCTCAAGCGCAGCCTAGAAATGACGCCCGCTACCTCCCTTAATTCACTGCAGAGGCTGCCGCCTCTTATAAATTTGCCTGGGTCCAAGGCTGATGGGCCCCATACAGCTGTACTCCCTGTACCCCCTTGATGGTAGCCCTGCCTGCAAGTACCATTTAGGCAGAGCGTACTTACACCCAGATTCAAATTCTGAGATCTGCTTTGATTTAAATTTGTTTGGAAATATGCACACTCTTATTTCACACGCAACTTGCCTGTGAGTTGCATTGCAACATGACCCAGGTAGTGTAGAGTTTGGCAGATTGATATTCCCCAAACTGAATGACTGTCAGCTCTGATGTAAATCTATGATCACCTGTTGACATTATTTATTAAATACAACTAAGTGAAGTGCTGGAGTAGTATATAAGGAGTGTGATTTTACTGAGAGATTGTCTTGGGCCTATTCTAACACCTGTGTTTCATACTGCACTACTACACTGTGTCAACTACTGAACTGGTTATTAAACTTACATGTGCATGTGCTCTTTTAAACTTTCTCTGATGGAATGAAAAGAAGACTTAGCAAGCCTAAGAGAAAGAGGTAAGTCCATATGTTAGAAGCATGTTCTCCAGACCTGTGTAAAATGTGCTACATGAAGAAACTAAAAAATACCTCGTAATGAGATTTTAAAAAATTACCAATAGATATTTAAATATTTATGATAGAAAAACATGTATTTTCAAATAAGTTATACTTTTGCTCTGTAGTGATTATACTAACCAAGGGTCTGTACAAGTAATATGATGACTTTGAGTCATTATAATTGAAGAACAAAACTTGATCTTTCCTTGATTCATTGATTCACTGCAGCTGAGTGTTCAACTCAACTTCCTGCCTTAAGTGTGGTGGCAGAGAATCAGCAGATGTCACAGCTTCCCTCTGTGTTTTTGTCACCCCAAAGTTCTAAGTATCTATTTCAGGAAGATCTTCACTCTCACAGCAGCTCTGAAGTTAAATAAGCAAGTTGCATTAGCCATGAGTGCTTTGTCAGATAAGGTCAATGCAGAGTGTGAAATACCCAGAGAATACCAAGTCTTGAGTGTTGCATTATGTCCTTTTAATTAAGTTGGACATAGCAAGTGAGCAGTGGAGCATGCAGTCATGTAGAATTGTCGTAAATCCCAGGGAGTATGAAAAATCTTCAGGGGATTGAACAAGTAATTACTTTAAATTCTAATTAGAAAACTTAATTAAACCTACTTCTAATCTATCTTGACCCCAAATGGATCAAGTCTTTTTTACGGGTAACACCCATTGAACAGTAAGAAGGGAGCGTTGCCAAGGCTGCACAAGCTGGTTTTATCAGTCTCTGTCTCCAGTACAATGGGATATTTTTGTTTGAGGTGACTGCTTTGCATTAGGCTGCTGACTTGGAATGTTTACAATATTTGACCTGGAACATCCTCTTAAAAATGGCAAGTAATTCTTGTAGTAACAGACCAATGACATTGATATTCCATGCTATTCTGTTATTGTCATATTTAGCCAACCATGAAGAATTTGCATGGAGTTGAAAATTATGGGGAAAAAGTAAAAGTGCTAGTTAATTTACTGGGCAATACAATGAAGCTGACTTTATCATAATTGTATAAGTAAGCCATATTTATTACTCTAAAATTGAATAGCAAAAATGTTTTATCATTACATGCAAGCTTCAAAAACTAAAAGTGCAGAGATACCCAATTGTGTGCACAATGCAGGTAACTGAAGGCTGGCAGATCATTGTAGAAGTTACAGCGCAACAACAGTTGCAGAATCAAAGGTTGCCCAAACAGAGACATGCTATGGTAATGAAGATTCAGACCACAATGTGGGATTAAGGGCTACCTATGTTTTCCTGCTGGTGTAGGTATTTAGTTGTAATTATTGCAAAAGGTGAAATCCACATCCAACTCTGTCAAAGTACTTCTCACAATAGTCATTACTCAGTCACTTAGAGCTGGTTTAAGGGGGAGGCGCCGGGGGCACCCTACATTAATTTGGATGTGGTTCTCCCTCCCTTCCTGCAAGTGTGGCCTCCTTCTATCACTGTAAAAGGCGGATGTCACACACACCACATGTCAGGTGCTGTCCCATGTGCAGGCTGCAAAAGAGGCAGACAGAAGAGTCTGCCACTCCAACACAGCATGGATGGAACAAGGTAAGTGTCAGAGAAGGGAGTGAAGGTATCTTATTATAATATGTGAGGGAAGGGAGGGGGACATCTTACTATAATGTGTGAGGGAAATGAGGGGGCATCGTACTATAGTATTGTCACGAGCCGTGGCGGTACGCTGCATCCTGGCGTGATCTAGCAGCCGGACGCGTGCATGAGTTACTATGCTCTGTTATTATTTTTTGGGATTATCTTTGTCGCATAGAGTAGGAGGGTGTAGGGACATCCTCCAACTCCAGGGGGACCTCTCGTATGATTTAAACTGGTTCATTTATATAGTTATACATGTTCCTGGTTTATGTTATTACCTATGCCAGTTCTAAGCTAGTAATTAATTAGAAGCCTCCTGAGGCTGATTGTCAGCCCTGTCCTCCTCTGTCCTGATTGGCTCTTAGTACTATTTAAGGCAGTGAGGTCTGAGCCTCACTGCCGGTTATAGCGTTCTGTTTTCAGTATTGCTGCCTGCTTCTGTGCTGTGTTGGTGTTTAACCCTTGGATTGCTTTCTCATGTATGACCTTTGCCTATTCCTGGATTCTGAACCATTGCCTGTGACCCTGATCTTCTGCCTGTACCCGGATTCTGAACCATTGCCTGTGACCTTGATCTTCTGCCTGAACCCGGACGCTGAACCTCTGCTTGTGACCTTGACCCTGCTGGTTTCTGACATCTCCACCAGTGCTCTGTCCAGTCCGCAGATCTCTGGTGTGTTCTACTCTGTGCATTACCTCCTGTACCTGTGCACTGCCGTGTGAGTACGGTTATAATTCAGTCTCTCTGTGCCTAGCCTGCTCCTGCGCTATTGTTGGTGTGAACCTTCGATTTGACTACCTGTGTATGACCTATTGCCTGTCTCCTGATCCATTGCCTGTCCCCAGATTCTGAACCATTGCCTGTGACCCAGACCGTGCTTATACCTGACACTCCCTCCGGTGCTCCGTCCAGTCTGCAGATCGCTGGTCCGCCGCTGTTCCGTGTGTCATCTTCTGTACCTGTACGCAGCTGTGTGAGTATAAACTTATACTACTTTGAGTTTAAAACCTGGGGGGCATCTAAGTACCTGTGAGCATAACCAGTTTCTACGGGAAAGGCGGCTGCTAAAGGTGAAGACCTCAACTGCTTGTTCTACAAGTTTATGCCGCACTGGTGACCATAACAAGTATATGAGGGAAGGTAGGAGGATATCTTACTATAAAGTGTGAAGGAAGGGAGGGGTGTTATCTTACTATGGTGTGCGAGGGAAAGGTGGGATATTTACTATAATATGTAAGGAAGGGAGTGAATGGTATCTTACTATAATGTGTGAGGGAAGGGAGAGGTTATCTTACTTTAATGTGTGAGGGAAGGGAGGGGGGTATCTTACTATGTTATGTGAGGGAAGGCAGGAGGATATCTTACTATAAAATGTGAGGGAAGGGAGGGGTGGTATCTTACTATATTGTGTGAGGAAAGGGATGGGGGTATCTTACTATAGTGTGTGAGGGAAGGGAAGAGGGTATCTTAATATAGTATGTGAGGGAAAGGAGGAGAATATCTTATTATAAAGTGTGAGGGAAGAGAGGGGTGGTATCTTACTATGGTGTGTGAGGGAAAGGAAGTAGATTTTACTATAATGTGTGAGGGAAGGGAGGGGGTATCCTACTATAATGTGTGAGGGAAGTGAGGTGTGGTATTTTACTATAATGTGTGAGGGAAGGGAAGGGGGTATTTTACTATAATCTGTGAGTGAAGGGAGGGGGGTAGTTTACTACAATATGTGAAGGAAAGGAGGAGAATGTCTTACTATAAAGTGTGAGGTAAGGGAGGGGGGTAGCTTAACATAATGTGTAAGAGAAGGGAGGGGAGTATCTTACTATAATGTGTGAGGGAAGGGAGGGGGGTATTTTACTATAATGTGTAAGGGAAGGGAGGAGGGTATTTTACTATAATCTGTGAGTGAAGGGAGGAGGGTATTTTACTATAATCTGTGAGTGAAGGGAGGAGGGTATTTTACTATAATCTGTGAGTGAAGGGAGGGGGGTATTTTACTATAATTTGTGAGGGAAGGGAAGGTGGTATTTTACTATGATGTGTGAGGGAAGTTAGGGGGGTATCTTACTATAACGTATGAGAAAAGAGAGGGGATATCCTACTACAATGTGTGAGGGAAAGGAGGTGTGGTATTTTACTATAATCTGTGAGGGAAGGGAGGAGGGTATTTTACTATAATCTGTGAGTGAAGGGAGGGGGGTATGTTACTATAATGTGTGAGAGAAGGGAGGGAATATGTTACTATGATGTGTGAGGGAAGTTAGGGGGGTATCTTACTATAATGTATGAGAAAAGGTAGGGGATATCCTACTACAATGTGTGAGGGAAAGGAGGTGTGGTATCTTACTATAATGTGTGAGGGAAGGAAGGGGGGTATTTTACTATAATGTATGAGGGAAGGGAGGGGCATTTTAATTTCATGTGTGAGGAAGGAAGGAGGTCTTAATGTATGAGGGAAGGGGGTCTTAATATGATGTGGGTGGGTATTAATTTCATGGTGGTGTGTAGATGGAGGCTATTTTAAATTAATTTATTGGGTGGTATTTTATTTGTGGGGTTATTTAATTAATGGTGGGTCTATTTAATTTAATAGTGGGGTCTATTAATTTAAGGTGATGGGACTTTTAATTTAATGCTGTGGTTGCTCTGGGCTATTAATTGAATTTGTTGCTGAGTTTGGGGAGGAGGACTATTTATTAAATGTTAATATAAATTATTTAATACTGGGGAAGATTGTGGGAAATAGTTATGTTTATTAATTGTAAATGCTAGTAAATTATTGCTGGGGGTGTTTAGAGGGATTGAAATAGATTTATTTATTAAATGGAAATACTATTAATTTAATGTTGGGGCTGGTTGGAGGGAAATAGTTCTATTTATCAAATGTGTATGCTACTAATTTAATGTCAGGGTTGGCTGAAGGGAAATAGATCTATTTATCAAATGTGAATACAAATGTAGGACGCATCCAATCCATAATGCCTTGAACTTTGCTAGGACCCATCAAAAAACCATTGGGAGAGCTAACGTATCCAAGGAATGACACCTTCTGGACTTTAAGCTCACATTTTTCAAATTTAGCGAAAAGGTGATGCTCTCTGATTCTGAGGAGCACCTGTTTGACATGAAGACGATGCTGTGACATGGAATGGAAATATATATGGATGTCATTTATGTACATCACAATGAACTGGCCTAGAAAATCATGGATAACTTCATTTACAAAGTCTTGGAAGACAGCAGGCCAATTGCAAAAAGCCTAAAGGCGTTACCAGGTGTAGCTGGATCACTTATAAATAACATTGCATAAATATATATAAATAATTATTAGTGCTCTAATTTACATCACTGCAAATATACTGATTTTGATACTGTGTTTTATTTCTGCATTAGAAATGTACTGAATTCTGATGCAATAGCCATTTGTTAGAGGAAGTCTGTTTTTCTGATAGCAGGAAATGCTAAGTAAGTCTTTTCATGTAAGGTGACAAACACCTTATTTGGCCTGAAAGCCGGGCAGGGGGTCGTTACCTGTGTGCATGTCTTGTTAGAGAGACAGAAGCTTCCTGACAATAAAGACATCACATTTGAGAAAATCAGGATGGTGTGAAAGTTAAACTGTATTAGATGCAAGATTAGATTATATCCTAATGTTAAATTAATGAATGTGATTTTACAGTCTTTGCGAACCCATCTAGGATCAGGGGGCTGCTAACAGTTGTGTCAGAATCTGTGTAAAAAGGAGCTCTGTTTGACCATGTATCATTCTAGCTGTAAATCTTGGAAGATCGCTAGTACCACAAACTGACGTTTAACTGTCCTTATTAGAACACTGGAGCTAATAAAACATCACTGCTTCAAGAACCTACTTTGACAACTAATTACCCTGCTGTAATTCCTGTGACCTGCAGATAAAATCAAATCTAATCCAATATCCGGCTTTTCTGTGGTTGGGACTCAGCACTCCAGTACCAATGCTTTGCCTGCTACTGGGAGCTCTGGCCAGTGTAATAGGCAGCAACCCTTATCTGAAGGCAAGAAATCGGGCTACCAGCCCAGGTGTACTAGCAATGGGGTACACTAGCAGTGAGAGTTACCCAGAAGGAAACGGTTGTAGGTACCGGAGTAGGAGCCTAATGGTGGCAGCAGACTCCTGCTACTGCAACAAGAGGGGCGTACTTGGGATAAAGAAATGGGACTATGGCAAGGCAAGTCCAGCCGGTCCTAAGCAACACAACAGACAGGGTGGCATAAGCGGTCCATCCTGTCACACCAGGTATTTGTAATGGCTAGATTTTGTCACAAACTTACTTGCTTTCATGCTGCTGATTTTCCTTAGCATCTGTCTCTCCCTGTGTATCCTGTGCTGCATTCTTGTGTTTTCCTGTGTATCCGACCCGGCTCTCCCGTGACTACTCTGCTGCCTGTGTTCCTGTGTATCTGACCCGGCTATCCTTATCAACTACGATTCTGCCTGCTCCCCTGTGTATCCGACCCGGCGACTTTCCTGAGTTTGGTGTGTTCTCAGTGTATCCGACCCGGAGTTCCACTGCATACGCCTAGGATTCTTCTGCATGTGCTGTGTTTCTTCAGCTAACAGATCCTGCTTTTCTGTGCATTGCTACACTACCTCTACAGAGTCTATTCCCCTCTATTCTGCCGGACCTCTTACCAAACATCTGTCTCCTATCACGTCAGTGGGCTAACCTAGGGACCGTGACCTGCGGACCCCTAGCAGCAAAGTCCATCTGGCCTTGCAGCGGTTCTTGGTGAAAACCGGGGGGTTCGTTAGACTCCGCGCCTGATAGAAAACTCCTGAGAACCGTAACAGATTTGGTGTTGAACACAGTCTTCCACTCATCACCCTCTTTAATGCAGAGGAGATTGCTCTGCGTAGATCAATCTTGGTGTAAATAATAGCACCCTTAACAAGATTGAAATGAGAGAGATAGGGTCAATGCAGAGTCTGAACTACCCAGGGAATACCAAGTCATGATAATCAGGGTTTATTTTTTTTTAAAAGAGTATGTTACGGATTTGGAATCCAATTATGGGGGCCCTTGTGGCCTGAAGAAAAGAAGACTGCAATCAACAAGGGGACCCTTCTGGCCAAATGAACAAAAGACTATAATCAACAAGGGGGCCCTTCTTGCCTGAAGAACAGAAGACATTTACAAGCATGGACATTTGGAATTAGAAATTATTTTGGACATGGTTTTTAAACACATTTGGATTAAAAGCTGCTGACAACAGATGAAGACATCAAATTGGTGAGTATATTTTAGTTTTATTATTTTTAATACACGTATTTGGTATGATTGAGGTCGTTTAGTGTATTTATTGGGGTTTATTTTTTTTTTTAATAAAAAGTTGTGGTTTTAAACTAAGAGCTGTGGTTTTTTTAACATTTTGTTTTGTGGAACTACAGGTCTCAGCCAGCCATGGGTGTCAGGCTGTAAAAAGACCTGTATTTAAGCCATATTTGCACACGTTATCTTCTTATTCTATTTCTGGATACACTCGTTACATTACCATACGCATTTACACTTTCCCTCTTATGTCACGCCTACTTATGTCATTTAATCCTAATTTACTATATCACACAGATTTCTATATATAATATCTCCTATATCAAGACATTATAAATTCATAACCACAACGCAGATATATATGTATAAAATAGAATCTTTACTTGTACAATAATTCAAACTATGTGCATCCAAAAAAGTCTTTCCATTTTATCACACATCTGTTTAGCCATTACACATATGGAGATGTTGTGCGCGTTTTGTCGCTATCCAATAACGATTGTCGAATCTTGATTTGTGTTTCCAACGCACAAATATTTATTCTCAACAAGTAGCAGAATAATTCAAGCGAAATAATAATAAGTACAGCCGTTACTTATCGCAGGCGCTCTGGATCCAGCGAACAGTCATTCAGTTCTGAAGTCAGTGAACAAGATGTCTGATCACTGGATGAAAAGCTCCTGCTTATATGCAAACAGAAATACAGTGAAACAATGCAGATGGTGTGGCTTGGTCCAGGTTTAAGGAAGGTCCAGGGGGTTGTAGAATATAGGCTGGTTCAATCTAAGGAATCCAAAGGTGGGTGTCATCTCTCCAGGGGATGTGCACTGTTCTTCCCGCCAAAACTCCAGTTACAACCAGTCCATTAGCATATTATAGTCTGCATGATATTAAAGGTTTATTCCCTAACATCAATAACTAGAGTATGCAATGTGCGGACAGCTGCTGATGTAAAGGGGATTAATATGATATCAGACATGACACATTTCCTTTAACCTGAACCATATGCATCACTAATATGCATATAACTTATAATATTACACATAAACACTACTATATTTCGACATAAATAACTATGTGTTGCAACTACGATTAATGTGTACTTGTCACGGGCACTAGGAGTTGCTTACCCGAGTTTCACCAGATGGAACTCTGCTAGAGAGGCGGGGTTATGGCACGCACCTCAAAGCAGGCAGGTGAATGATTGGAGCGACACAACAGCAGGAGAGTAGAGATAGTCTGAGGAAGTCAGCGACTTGCAGCTATGGTTAGAGGAAAGTCAGCGACTTGGAGCAGTAAACTGGAGGCTGAAGATAATGTAGACACGAGGAGTGGACGTGGATAGGTGATGGTAGGTAGAGGAGGAGTCAGTGGTCTGCGTACAGCAAGTTGTACCACTGTAGTGATGGGAAGAATAGTACTGGTGCAGGTAGGTAGCAGGGTAGTCAGTGGTCTGCGTTCAGCAAGTTGTATCACCGCTATGGTGAGGAGTCTGGTCCAGGTGTAGGTAGGTAATAGGAGAGTCAGTGGTCTGCGTATAGCAAGTTGTACCACCGCTGTGATAGGAGGACTTGTCCAGGTGCGGGTAGGTAGCAGGGAAGTCAGTGGTCTGCGTGCAGCAATTTGTACCACTGCTGTGAGAAGGAATGAGGACTTGTCCAGGTGCAGGAGAGTGAAGTTGAAAGGCAAACTGTGGCTGTATGGAAACAGCGCGAGTAGAGCAATGTCTTGTGATGCAGAGATGGAAGGCACAATGAATAGTCTGTATGGAGTAGATGCCTTGCAGTGAGGAGAAGCTGGTCACAGCAGATATGCACAATAACGCTAAGTAGTAGCGTGAGGAGATATCGTAGCTTGAGTGAAAGCTTGTCCTAAATGAAGCAATGCAGTAACACAGTCTATATGGGTACTTGTACCCTGTGCAGCAAACAACAATGGATACAACTGGTATGCAAGCAATAGGCAATAGTCAATAGTCAGTAGAGCATACCCAGTTGTGTAGATCCGGAATCAGCTGAGAAGTGAAGCGTTGTAGCGGTATGGGAACCGCCGCTGAGTTGAGCAGGGAGCAGCGTGGAAGCTGAAGCACGAGTAGAGCTGGAAGCAGTTTGGAAACTGTACACAGGAGTAGAGCTGGAAGCAGTTTGGAAACTGCACACAGGAGTAGAGCTGGAAGCAGCTTGGAAACTGCACACAGGAGTAGAGCTGGAAGCAGTTTGGAAACTGCACACACCTATAGAAGTTCACTAGGAGTGAGACTTCAAGATCAGGCCACTACCTAAGGCTGCAGGTGCCTTAAGTAGGGAGGGGTGATTGATCCATCAATCACATTAGTGGTCAGGTGTAGTTGTTAAAGGGACCTGCGCATGCGCAGTGTGTCAGGATGGCGGACGGCCGCGGTTCCACACAGGTGTGAGCAGGAAAGATGGAGAACCACGTACCAGAGTGGAGGCACTCACACTCCGGTGAGTGACAGTACCCCCCCTTTTAAAGGTGGGCACAGAATACTTGGAACCGGGTTTGCCCGGAAATTTTTGTTAGAACTTTTTAAGCAGGGCTGGAGCGTTGAGGTCCTCAGCGCGAATCCAGGAGCGTTCCTCTGGACCGAAGCCCTTCCAATGAACGAGGAATCGGAGAGTTCCTTGCAAAATTTTTGCATCCAGGATCTGAGAGATCTCGAACTCCTCTTCTTGATGAATCTGTACTGGTTTAGGTACAGAAGGAGGAGCAGAAAAACGATTGATAACAAGAGGTTTGAGCAGAGAGACATGGAAGGCATTGGAGATCCGGAGATTCTTTGGTAATAGTAGCTTGAAGCATACTGGATTTATGACTTGAGTGATCTTGTATGGTCCGATGAAGCGTGGCGCAAACTTCATGGACGGAACCTTCAAGCGAATGTTTTTTGTAGAA
Source organism: Mixophyes fleayi (assembly GCF_038048845.1). Classification (NCBI taxonomy): domain Eukaryota; kingdom Metazoa; phylum Chordata; class Amphibia; order Anura; family Limnodynastidae; genus Mixophyes; species Mixophyes fleayi. The sequence goes on along the minus strand of NC_134405.1, from coordinate 141,444,820 downwards.
AGCCATACACGGTCTCCAAGCTTGAGTGGTGGAATGGCTCGCCTCTTTTTATCTGCGAAGAATTTGTATCTGGCTAATGCTTTCCTCAGGGATGATCTCACCTGAGTCCAGATGGTTTTAGAGTTTTGACAAAGTCTCTCCACCGCAGGGACTTGGGTGGGAGGGAGGGCAGGAAACTCTGGGAGAGACGGATGGTGACCGTAAACCACGAAAAAAGGAGTTTTTGTTGAAGACTCATGGTACATGTTATTGTGGGCAAACTCAGCCCACGGGAGTAAATCTACCCAATTATCTTGATTGGCTGAGGAAAAGATTCTTATGAAGGTCTCGAGATCTTGATTGACCATTTCGGTCTGGCCGTTTGATTGGGGATGGTAAGACGATGATAGAGACAGTCGGATACCCAAGTTCTTACAAAGGGCTCGCCAGAATCTGGAGACGAACTGCACTCCTCTATCGGACACAATCTCGGACGGACAGCCGTGAATTCGAAAAATCTCTTTAATAAAATGGTCAGCCAAGGTAGAAGAAGATGGTAATCCGGTGAGAGGGACGAAGTGAACCATCTTGGAGAATCTATCCACCACTACCCAGATGGTATTACATCTCTTGCTAAGAGGAAGTTCAGTGACAAAGTCCATACTTATGTGGGTCCAAGGTTTGGTAGGGATAGGTAGTGGTTGGAGCAATCCCGCTGGTGTTCTGTGGGAAGACTTAAATTGAGAGCAGATCTCACAAGCGGCCACAAATTCTCTGACATCCTTTCTGATAGAAGGCCACCAATAACTCCGGGAAAGGATCTCAAAAGTCTTTTGTTCACCAGAATGTCCAGAGAAGCGTGAAGAATGGTACCATGACAATATTCTCTTGTGTAGAGATGGCGGAACAAGAGTTCTCCCAAATGGTAGCACATTGGTGGATGAAGTGGCCAAAGTCACACATTTGGGATCCAGTATAGGATGATCGGAAGAATCCAAGATGTCAGAAGGAGGAGCAAATGTCCGGGATAAAGCATCTGCTTTCCTGTTCTTTGCAGCAGGTTTGAACGTTATAATAAGTTCGAAGCGAGAAAAGAAAAGTGACCACCTCGCCTGTCGAGGGTTTAGACATTGGGCTGTTTGCAAATAGAGGAGATTTTTGTGGTCGGTGAAGATGGTTACCGGATAATGAGCCCCCTCCAGTAGATATCTCCACTCCTCCAATGCGACTTTTATTGCCAACAGTTCTTTGTCACCGATGGTGTAGTTCTTTTCCGAGGGTAGAAGACCCCGGGAGTAGAAGGCACAAGGATGGAATTTCTGTTGCTCAGATCTTTGGGAGAGAATAGCTCCTAGTCCGACATTGGAGGCATCCACCTCGAGAAAGAAGGGAAGGTTTAAGTCAGGCTGCCGAAGAACAAGGGCGGTAGAAAATGCTTCTTTAAGGCTTTGGAAAGCGTGAAGGGCCTCGGAGGACCAGTGTTTAGTATTGGCACCCTTCTTGGTCAGGGCCACAATAGGAGAAGCAATAGATGAGAAGTTCAGGATAAAACGTCTGTAATAATTTGCAAACCCCAGGAAGGGTTGTATAGCCCTGAGGGTAGTTGGCTGGGGCCAAAGTAGAACGGCATTAACTTTGTCTGGGTCCATCTCCAGACCTACTCCGGACACGATGTATCCCAAGAATGGAATTTGGGATAATTCGAAGGAGCATTTTTCTAATTTGCAGAATAGGAGGTTCTTCCGCAGTCTGGAGAGAACTTCTGAAACATGTTGATGGTGGGAGACAAGATCTTGAGAGAAGATTAAAATGTCGTCCAGATAGACTACAACGCAAACGTATAATAGGTCCCGGAAGATCTCGTTCACGAATCCTTGGAAGACAGCTGGGGCATTACACAGTCCAAAAGGCATAACTAGGTATTCGTAATGCCCATCCCTGGTGTTGAATGCTGTCTTCCATTCGTCGCCTGACTTGATCCGGATTAGGTTGTAAGCGCCACGGAGATCAAGTTTGGTAAAAATCCGAGCACCTTTTATACGATCAAAGAGTTCGGTGATAAGAGGAATCGGGTACCGATTTTTTACGGTTATGGCATTGAGCCCCCGATAATCAATGCAGGGTCTTAATCTTTCTTTTTCACGAAAAAGAAGCCCGCTCCAGCGGGAGAGCTTAAAGGTCGAATGAATCCGCAATGGTTGTCCTTGATATACTCTGACATAGCCTGTGTCTCTGGTAGCGAGAGAGGGTATACACGGCCCCTAGGAGGGTTTTTGCCAGATAGTAAATCTATGGGACAATCCCATGCCCGATGAGGTGGCAGGCGTTCAGATTGCGCCTTATCGAACACGTAGGCGAACGGGGCATACTGTGGAGGAAGACCCGGAGGACCAGGTGTTATAGATGATCTGTTGATTTTGAGTGGTACCACTCGGGTTAGGCATCTATGATGACAATCCGGGCCCCAGGATGTGACTTGGGGAGTACTTCAATCAACTTGTGGTGAATGAAGCTGAAGCCATGGAATGCCAAGAACAATGGGACTAGTAGTAGCAGGAAGGACCAGCAAAGAGATTTTCTCTCAGTGTTATGCTCCAATTTGAAGGGTCAAAAGAGTCGTACAGTGGGTGATAAGTCCATTAATGATGCAAGAGCCGTCTATAGCGGTGACCGCTATGGCGGTTTTTAACGGGGCCACTGGTAGGGACCACTGGTTAACAAGAGCACTGGAGATAAAGTTGCCGACAGCGCCAGAATCCAGAAGTGCTTGAGAGATAAAAGATTTGATGGCTGAGAAGATGGTAACATCAATTGCACACACTTTGGAATCCATAGAAGATGGAGAGGAGTCCAGGGACCCTAACCTTACCTCTCCAGAACTGGTTAGGGCCTGGCATTTCCCGACTTCTTAGGACATGAGTTCAGGCTGTGAGTAGGGTCAGCACAATAGATGCAGAGTCTATTTTGTATTCGTCGATCCCTCTCTCTAGATGTTAACTTAGAACGTCCTACCATCATGGGTTCCACTGGAGGGGGAAGATGACGAACTTGAGGTAATGGGCGAGTGAACCCCTTAGAGGTGCTTGTTCTTTCAGACTCCCTCTCACGGAATCTCATGTCTACCCTATGACATAGGGAAATTAGATCGTCCAAGGAGGAGGGTAACTCTTGTGTGGTCAGTGCGTCTTTGATCTTATCCGTCAGACCCTGCCAGAAGGCAGCTATCAGGGCCTCGGTGTTCCACTGTAGTTCAGAGGCGAGTATCCGAAACTGAATGACGTACTGGGCCACAGAGTGTGATCCTTGGCGTAGTCGGAGAATGCTGGAAGCCGCAGAGACAACACAGCCAGGTTCATCGAAAATTTTGCGGAACGTGGAAATGAAGAGTGCACTATCCTCAAATAGGGGGTCATTTCTCTCCCACAGAGGGGAGGCCCACACAAGAGCCTGTCCGGAAAACTGAGAAAGGAGGTAGGCAATCTTGGCACGGTGAGTGGCAAAATGTTGAGGTTGAAGCTCGAAATGGAGAGAGCACTGATTCAAAAAACCTCTACACGTCTTGGGATCTCCATTATATTTTGAGGGAGTAGGCAGGTGTAGCGTGGAAGCAGTAGACACCTGGGATGGCACTGGGGAAGGAGAAGGCGCTTGTCACTCACCAGACTGTGAGTGCCATTTCTCCTGTGTTCAGGAACCGTGGCCGTCCGCCATCCTGAGGGTCTGCGCATGTGCAGCCCTTATTAAACCTTCAGTACCCGTTGGTTTTAATTGATTGGATGATCAGGCAACCCTCCCTATTTAAACCACCTGTGATCATTACCTGGTTGCCTGATCTAGGAGTCTCATTCCCCATGAGCCTCTGAAGGTGTTCCTGTGTTTCCTCGTGTATTCAGCTCCAGCTGATTCCTGTCTACTTCGTTTGTGGTTTCCAGACCACTTCAACTCTCCTGTGTTCATCGTGCCTGCACTCAGCTGATTCCTATCTGCTACTGCTGCCGGATTCCAGTCCGCCTCAACTCTCCTGTGTTCATCGTTCCTGCACTCAGCTGATTCCCATCTGCTACTGCTGCCGGATTCCTGTCTGCCTCAACTTTCCTGTGTTCATCGTGTCAGCTCTAGACTGATTCCTATCTACTTCTACTACCGGATTCCAGGCCGCCTGTCACGGGCACTAGGAGTCTTTACCCAGGGATCACCAGATGGTAGGCTTACCAGAGCAATGTAGATGGTAATAGGGTACTCTGGTAGCTGGGTGATCACGGAACATGAAATGATGGCCGATGAGATGCTCAGGAAAGTCTATGACTAGCAACACTGGTAATAATGAGGTAATGATACACAAGGAACTGTATGGACAAGGACACGTGAAGGTAGTCAGTGGTCTGCGATAGCAAGTTGTACCACTGCTATAGTGAGGAGGAATGTCCAACAGAAACAAGGAGGTGATGAGAGTCAGCGGTCTGCGGGTAGCAAGTTGTACCGCTGTCTGGGTGAAGGAATGGAATCCAAGTGGAGGTATCCAGGTAGTCAGTGGTCTGCGGTAGCAAGTTGTACCACTGCTATGTGAGAGGATAATGGAACAGGTGATACCGGAAACAGGGGTCAGTGGTCTGACATCAGCAAGTTGTACCACTGCATATATATGTGAGGAGGTGCACGGGGGAAGACTGCAACACAGGATATACACAGGCACCTTATACACGATCCACAGTAATATGCACAATATAGGTATATATATATGTAAATGACTGATCAGGTCTGCAATCTAGAAAGTCTCTTGAAGTAGTCCAGCACAATGATAACACAGTCAATGATGGCAATAGACTCAGCGGATAGCAGACTCCAGAGAGAACCAAAACACAGTCCAGCAAGATATGCAATACACAGCACAGTCAATGAGAAGTATGCATACCGTGGTTCAGCAGTAGCAGTCAGATGGGATTGCAGCGGTACCTGAGCGGCTGGAGGCCGACTGGATAGGAAGTCCCTGGATAGGAGAAGCAGCGGTCTAGCAGGTGCAGCGCACAGGTGAGTAGACCGACAGGGACACGAATCCACAGGAGTCAGCAACACGTGGAACTGGACTCATAGGAAACCCAGGAGAATGGAGATGATCCAGCAGAGGGTAGTAGAAGAGATACAAATCCAATGCTGACAGGAGGGTAGAGGCCAGTGGAACACGTGAAGGCGTGGAGAGTGGATCAGCAGGAGATGGACGATAGCGCTGACCACAGCGGCAGGACTCAGCGGCACACGGAGGTAACCAGTAGCAACCACAGGAACCAACAGCGATGGGAAACAGGAGTGCAGCGCAGGGCAGGAGCTGTAGATCACGAAGTGTAGCAGATGGTAATGAAAAGCGGCAGTCTCGAGGAAGTCACAGCAAAGATGAGATGAGAGTGTAGTGCACGGAGGCAGCGGATAGTAATCAGCTGGCAGTCACGATGTTGAACACAGGCGAGTTGCAAGCAGGAGACTGTAGTGCACAGAGGCAGCGGATAGTAGTCAGCTGGCAGTCACGATGTTGAACACAGGCGAGTTGCAAGCAGGAGACTGTAGTGCACGGAGGCAGCGGATAGAAATCAGCAAACAGACTTGATGAGAAGCAGGTGAGTGAGGTAAAAGCTGGAGTGCACGGAGGCAGCGGATAGCAATGAGCAAACAGTCACATTGATATAAAATAACGTTGAAGTGGTGTAGAAGACTGTAGTGCACGGAGGCAGCGGATAGGAATCAGCAAACAGTCATGATGATACAGTTGATGGTAGAAGTGGTATGGAACCACAGTAGTAGAAGTGGTTTGGAAACCACAGGAATCAGCAGCGCTGAATACACGAGTAATACAGGAACACCTTCAGAGACTCATGAGGAATGAGACTCCAAGATCAGGCAACGTGGTAGTGACCACAGGTGCTTAATATAGGGAGGTTGCCTGATCTGCCAATTAAGTTAAAGGGGTATACACTGAAGTATAGAAAAGGGCTGCGCATGCGCAGACCCTCAGGATGGTGGACGGCCACGGTTCCTAAATGTCCGGGAAGAGGCACTCACGGTCCGGTGAGTGACAGTACCCCCCCTTTTAAAGGTGGGCACAGAACGCCTGGAACCGGGCTTGTCCGGATTTTTGGAGTAAAACTTCTTCAAAAGGGCAGGAGCATTAAGATCTTCAGCTTTGATCCAAGAGCGCTCCTCAGGACCAAAGCCCTTCCAATGAACGAGAAAGTGGAGGACTCCTCGCGAAATTTTTGCATCTAGTACCTCGGTAATCTCAAAATCCTCCTCCTGATGGACTTGAACTGGCTGCGGAGCTGAGGGAGGAGTTGAAAAACGGTTGATAATAAGAGGTTTGAGCAAAGATACATGGAAGGCATTAGAAATCCGAAGACTCTTAGGAAGAAGAAGTTTCACACATACTGGATTGATAACTTGAATGATCCTATATGGACCAATAAAACGAGGGGCGAATTTCATGGATGGAACCTTCAAACGAATATTTTTTGTGGATAACCAGACACGATCTCCAATTTTTAGTGGTGGAATAGCCCGCCTCTTCTTATCAGCGAAAGATTTATATTTGACAGATGTCTTCTTCAAACAGGTTCTAACCTGAGACCAGATATTTTTAAAGGTCTGACAAACAGTCTCCACCGCAGGAACTTGGGTGGGCGGGAGGGCAGGAAATTCCGGAAAAGACGGATGGTGACCGTAGACCACAAAGAATGGAGTTTTGGATGATGACTCATGGTACATGTTGTTATGGGCGAACTCAGCCCAAGGGAGTAACTCTACCCAGTTGTCTTGATTGGCTGATGAAAATATCCTTATAAAAGTCTCAAGATCTTGATTGACACGTTCGGTTTGTCCATTGGATTGTGGATGGTAAGAAGATGAGAGTGCTAATCGTATGCCCAAGGTTTTACAAAGGGCTCGCCAGAATCTGGACACGAATTGTACTCCTCTATCAGACACAATCTCAGATGGACATCCATGGATACGGAAGATCTCTTTAATGAAATGTTCAGCCAGGATAGACGAGGAAGGCAAACCAGACAGAGGGATGAAATGAGCCATCTTCGAAAATCTGTCCACTACGACCCAAATAGTGTTATGGTTCTTACTAGGTGGTAAGTCAGTAACGAAATCCATACTAATATGGGTCCATGGTTTGGACGGAATGGGTAGTGGTCGCAGCAACCCTGCTGGGGTTCTGCGGGAGGATTTGAATTGCGAACAGAATTCACAGGAAGCAATGAACTCTTTGACGTCTCTCCTCATTGAAGGCCACCAGTAACTTCGAGAGAGGATCTCAAAAGTCTTGTGTTCACCGGCGTGTCCAGAAAAACGAGAGGCATGGAACCACGAAAGGATTTTCCTCCTTAGAGTAGGAGGCACGAGGGTCTTCCCAAATGGTAGCGTTTTGGTGGATGAAGCAGCCAGTGAGATACATTTGGGGTCTAGAATGGTATGGTTGGAAACCTCTTCTATATCAGAGGACGTAGCAAAGGCTCTAGATAAGGCATCAGCTTTTTTGTTCTTGGCAGCTGGTTTGAAGGTAATTATTAATTCAAAACGGGAAAAGAAAAGAGACCATCTTGCTTGACGAGGGTTCAAGCATTGAGCAGACTGGAGATATGACAAGTTCTTATGATCCGTGAAGATCGTCACCGGATGGCGAGCTCCCTCCAACAAGTATCTCCATTCCTCTAATGCGGCTTTGATAGCCAGTAATTCCTTGTCTCCGATGGTATAATTCTTCTCTGCGGGTAGGAGACCCCGAGAATAGAAGGCACAAGGGTGGAATTTTTGCTGTTCCGAGCGTTGGGAGAGAATAGCTCCTAAGCCCACATTAGAGGCATCTACTTCTAGGAAAAAGGGGAGTGTCACATCAGGCTGACGAAGGATTGGAGCCGAAGAGAAGGACTCTTTTAATGTTTGAAAGGCTTGAATAGCCTCAGTAGACCATTGCTTAGGATTAGCCCCTTTACGAGTCAGGGCCACAATAGGAGATGCAATGGAAGAAAAGTCTTGAATGAAGCGTCTATAGTAATTGGCAAAACCTAAAAAACGCTGGATGGCACGAAGAGTAGTTGGCTGGGGCCAATGTAGTACAGCATTTACTTTGTCAGGATCCATCTTCAGACCAACTCCGGAAACAATATACCCCAAGAATGGAATCTGGGGTAATTCGAATGAACATTTTTCTAATTTACAGAACAATGAATTTTTCCGTAGCCTGGAGAGGACTTCTGCCACATGTTGGTGGTGAGAAGGCAGGTCCTGTGAAAAAATCAATATGTCGTCCAGGTAGACGACGACACATACATATAATAAGTCCCGAAAAATCTCATTGATGAAGCCCTGAAAAACAGCGGGGGCATTACATAGCCCGAAAGGCATTACCAGATATTCGTAATGCCCGTCTCTGGTGTTAAACGCCGTCTTCCATTCGTCACCGGAACGGATTCTGATTAAATTGTAAGCACCACGAAGATCCAACTTAGTAAAAATACGGGCTCCCTTAATGCGGTCAAATAGCTCAGTGATTAACGGAATGGGATACCGGTTCTTGATAGTAATGGCATTGAGTCCACGAAAATCTATACAAGGGCGTAATGATCCATCCTTCTTTTTGACAAAGAAGAACCCAGCTCCAGCGGGCGAGGTGGAAGGTCGAATGAACCCACGCTGGAGGTTCTCCCGTATATATTCAGATGTAGCTTGAGTTTCAGGTAACGAGAGTGGATAGACCCGGCCTCTGGGAGGAGTCTTGCCAGGAAGAAGATCAATCGGACAATCCCAAGAACGATGAGGAGGAAGACGTTCAGACTGAGCTTTATCAAAAACATCGGTAAATGAAGCATATTGAGGAGGGAGTCCCGGTGAAATAGCTGAAATGGAAGCTTGCTGTACCTTGAGAGGAATGACTTGGGAAAGGCAATGATGGTGACATTCAGGCCCCCAAGACGTGACTTGAGGGGTGCGCCAGTCAATCTGGGGAGAGTGACACTGAAGCCATGGAAGGCCTAGGACAATCGGACTTGTCGTAACAGGAAGAATTAAAAACGATATCTCTTCATGATGCAGAGCACCAATCTGAAGGGTTACTGGAGACGTACTCTGGGTGATGAGACCGTTGATGAGACGTGATCCATCGATAGCCGTCACAGTAATGGGAGTTTTTAAGGTAATCATTGGTAGAGACCATTGATTAACTAACGATTTGGAAATAAAATTTCCTGCTGCTCCGGAATCAATCAATGCCTGTGACTCAAAGGTCTTGGTAGCAAAGGAAATAGTCACATCAAAAGCGCAGACATTAGATTTCATAGACGATGGAGAGGACTCCAGGGACCCTAACTTCACCTCTCCAGAACTAGTTAGGGCCTGGCATTTCCCGATCTCTTAGGGCAGGAGCTGAGGACATGAGTGGAATCAGCACAATAGATACAGAGTCTATTCTTGACTCTTCGTTTCCTCTCCTCAGAAGATAACTTGGAACGTCCAATCTCCATGGGAATCACAGCGGGTGACACTGGACGAAATTGAGGGTTAGAGCGAAAAGGTGCTTTAGCAGAAGTCGTTTTCTCAGCCTCTCTTTCACGAAATCTCATATCAACACGATGGCATAGAGAGATCAAATCTTCAAGTGACGAAGGAAGCTCTTGGGTAGTCAGTGCATCTTTAATTTTATCGGAAAGCCCCTGCCAGAAGGCGGCAACTAGGGCTTCAGTGTTCCACTGAAGTTCAGAGGCTAAGATCCTAAATTGAATGACGTACTGGCCTACAGTATGAGATCCTTGTCGCAGACGGAGGATGCTGGAAGCAGCGGAGGTCACACGACCTGGTTCATCGAACACACTTCGGAATGTAGAAATGAATTTGGCACTATCTTGTAATATTGGATCGTTCCTCTCCCACAGAGGGGAGGCCCAAGCCAGGGCTTGTCCTGAAAACAAAGAGATAAGATAGGCCACTCTGGAACGATGGGTAGAAAAATTTTGAGGTTGGAGCTCAAAATGGACTGAACATTGGTTAAGGAAACCCCTACAAGTTTTGGGGTCTCCATCGTACTTTGACGGAGTAGGCAGGTGAAGCGTGGAAGCTATAGACACCTGGGATGGCAATGGGGAAACGGAGGAAAGCACAGGAGCTTCAGTAGTAGCTGTCACAGTCTGTCCAGATGTTCCTTGGGAGGTTAATGACTGATAACACTGAAGTAACAGCTGTTGGCGGGCATCCTGTTGCTCCACACGGCTAACCAGATGTTGCAGCATCTCTTTGGCGGTAGGTTCCACATCTGGGTCTGTCATGGCCTGATCTTACTGTCACGGGCACTAGGAGTCTTTACCCAGGGATCACCAGATGGTAGGCTTACCAGAGCAATGTAGATGGTAATAGGGTACTCTGGTAGCTGGGTGATCACGGAACATGAAATGATGGCCGATGAGATGCTCAGGAAAGTCTATGACTAGCAACACTGGTAATAATGAGGTAATGATACACAAGGAACTGTATGGACAAGGACACGTGAAGGTAGTCAGTGGTCTGCGATAGCAAGTTGTACCACTGCTATAGTGAGGAGGAATGTCCAACAGAAACAAGGAGGTGATGAGAGTCAGCGGTCTGCGGGTAGCAAGTTGTACCGCTGTCTGGGTGAAGGAATGGAATCCAAGTGGAGGTATCCAGGTAGTCAGTGGTCTGCGGTAGCAAGTTGTACCACTGCTATGTGAGAGGATAATGGAACAGGTGATACCGGAAACAGGGGTCAGTGGTCTGACATCAGCAAGTTGTACCACTGCATATATATGTGAGGAGGTGCACGGGGGAAGACTGCAACACAGGATATACACAGGCACCTTATACACGATCCACAGTAATATGCACAATATAGGTATATATATATGTAAATGACTGATCAGGTCTGCAATCTAGAAAGTCTCTTGAAGTAGTCCAGCACAATGATAACACAGTCAATGATGGCAATAGACTCAGCGGATAGCAGACTCCAGAGAGAACCAAAACACAGTCCAGCAAGATATGCAATACACAGCACAGTCAATGAGAAGTATGCATACCGTGGTTCAGCAGTAGCAGTCAGATGGGATTGCAGCGGTACCTGAGCGGCTGGAGGCCGACTGGATAGGAAGTCCCTGGATAGGAGAAGCAGCGGTCTAGCAGGTGCAGCGCACAGGTGAGTAGACCGACAGGGACACGAATCCACAGGAGTCAGCAACACGTGGAACTGGACTCATAGGAAACCCAGGAGAATGGAGATGATCCAGCAGAGGGTAGTAGAAGAGATACAAATCCAATGCTGACAGGAGGGTAGAGGCCAGTGGAACACGTGAAGGCGTGGAGAGTGGATCAGCAGGAGATGGACGATAGCGCTGACCACAGCGGCAGGACTCAGCGGCACACGGAGGTAACCAGTAGCAACCACAGGAACCAACAGCGATGGGAAACAGGAGTGCAGCGCAGGGCAGGAGCTGTAGATCACGAAGTGTAGCAGATGGTAATGAAAAGCGGCAGTCTCGAGGAAGTCACAGCAAAGATGAGATGAGAGTGTAGTGCACGGAGGCAGCGGATAGTAATCAGCTGGCAGTCACGATGTTGAACACAGGCGAGTTGCAAGCAGGAGACTGTAGTGCACAGAGGCAGCGGATAGTAGTCAGCTGGCAGTCACGATGTTGAACACAGGCGAGTTGCAAGCAGGAGACTGTAGTGCACGGAGGCAGCGGATAGAAATCAGCAAACAGACTTGATGAGAAGCAGGTGAGTGAGGTAAAAGCTGGAGTGCACGGAGGCAGCGGATAGCAATGAGCAAACAGTCACATTGATATAAAATAACGTTGAAGTGGTGTAGAAGACTGTAGTGCACGGAGGCAGCGGATAGGAATCAGCAAACAGTCATGATGATACAGTTGATGGTAGAAGTGGTATGGAACCACAGTAGTAGAAGTGGTTTGGAAACCACAGGAATCAGCAGCGCTGAATACACGAGTAATACAGGAACACCTTCAGAGACTCATGAGGAATGAGACTCCAAGATCAGGCAACGTGGTAGTGACCACAGGTGCTTAATATAGGGAGGTTGCCTGATCTGCCAATTAAGTTAAAGGGGTATACACTGAAGTATAGAAAAGGGCTGCGCATGCGCAGACCCTCAGGATGGTGGACGGCCACGGTTCCTAAATGTCCGGGAAGAGGCACTCACGGTCCGGTGAGTGACACCGCCTCTACTCTTCCGTGTTCAGCGTGTCTTCCCTCCGCTGCCTCCGCTACTACTGCCGGATACCAGACAGCCTCAACTCTCCCGTGTTCATCATGTTTCCAGTTTTACTTACTACTGCTTCCTGAGTATTGCTCCGTTGATACTGGTTACCTGCCGTGCGCTGCACCAACCTGATTACCGCTTCCATCCTCCAGTTGTTTCTCCTCCTGCCGGCGTTCAGCCGTTCAGGTATCCCTGCACGTCTCACTGACAGCCTGCTCTCCTGAACCGCGGTATGCATACCTTCCATTGACTTTGCTTTTGTATTGCATATCCATCTGGACTGTGTTGTGTTCATCTCCGGAGTCTTCTATCTACTGAAGCTATTGTGACTATTGACTTTGTGTCCTATTACCTGGATCGCTCTAGTGACTTTGTATACTTCAAGCAGCGCTTGTCAGTTATTATTGTATTGTGGATATCATAGTGGGATCAAGTTCCGTGTGCCCCGTGTATCCTCTGCATTACATTCATCTCCTCGTGCCCCTCCTCACATATATATAGCAGTGGTACAACTTGCTGACGCAGACCACTGACTCCTGTTTCCCTGTGACACCAGTTTCTAGTATCCTCTCACATAAGCAGTGGTACAACTTGCTATACGCAGACCACTGACTTCCCCGTTACCTACTTGCACCTGGAATCCATTCCTTCACTATAGACAGTGGTACAACTTGGTATACGCAGACCACTGACTCTCACTACCTTCTCGCTACTCCTGGACATTCCTCCTCACTATAGCAGTGGTACAACTTGCTGTACGCAGACCACTGACTCTCCTCACGTTTACTTGTCCATCTGGTTCCTCGTGTTCATTCATCTACTCATTACCAGTTGCTGCTAGTCATAGACTTTCTTTGAGCATTCTCTCACCATCTGCTGATTCTCCTGTTCCGTTGTCACCCTGCTACCAGAGAACCATAGTACCAGCTATATTACTCTGGTAAGTACATCATCTGGTGATATCCTGGGCAAAGACTCCTAGTGGCCGTGACAGCGCTGGAGGTTCAACAGTCACTGAAACATTTTGTAGAGGAACTCCTCGGGTGGCCAGAGTCTGGAAACACTGGAACAGATGTTGCTGCCGAAAATCCTGTTGTTCTACCCGAGTGACCAGATGCTGCAGCATCTCCTTAACTGTTGGTTCCAATCCTGGGTCTGTCATGGCCTGATCTTACTGTCACGGGCACTAGGAGTTGCTTACCCGAGTTTCACCAGATGGAACTCTGCTAGAGAGGCGGGGTTATGGCACGCACCTCAAAGCAGGCAGGTGAATGATTGGAGCGACACAACAGCAGGAGAGTAGAGATAGTCTGAGGAAGTCAGCGACTTGCAGCTATGGTTAGAGGAAAGTCAGCAACTTGGAGCAGTAAACTGGAGGCTGAAGATAATGTAGACACGAGGAGTGGATGTGGATAGGTGATGGTAGGTAGAGGAGGAGTCAGTGGTCTGCGTACAGCAAGTTGTACCACTGTAGTGATGGGAAGAATAGTACTGGTGCAGGTAGGTAGCAGGGTAGTCGGTGGTCTGCGTTCAGCAAGTTGTACCACCGCTATGGTGAGGAGTCTGGTCCAGGTGTAGGTAGGTAATAGGAGAGTCAGTGGTCTGCGTATAGGAAGTTGTACCACCGCTTTGATAGGAGGACTTTTTTACGTGCGGGTAGGTAGCAGGGAAGTCAGTGGTCTGCGTGCAGCAATTTGTACCACTGCTGTGAGAAGGAATGAGGACTTGTCCAGGTGCAGGAGAGTGAAGTTGAAAGGCAAACTGTGGCTGTATGGACACAGCGCGAGTAGAGCAATGTCTTGTGAGGCAGAGATGGAAGGCACAATGAATAGTCTGTATGGAGTAGATGCCTTGCAGTGAGGAAAAGCTGGTCACAGCAGATATGCACAATAACGCTAAGTAGTAGCGTGAGGAGATATCGTAGCTTGAGTGAAAGCTTGTCCTAATTGAAGCAATGCAGTAACACAGTCTATATGGGTACTTGTACCCTGTGCAGCAAACAACAATGGATACAACTGGTATGCGAGCAATAGGCAATAGTCAATAGTCAGTAGAGCATACCCAGTTGTGTAGATCCGGAATCAGCTGAGAAGTGAAGCGTTGTAGCGGTATGGGAACCGCCGCTGAGTTGAGCAGGGAGCAGCGTGGAAGCTGAAGCACGAGTAGAGCTGGAAGCAGTTTGGAAACTGGACACAGGAGTAGAGCTGGAAGCAGTTTGGAAACTGCATACAGGAGTAGAGCTGGAAGCAGCTTGGAAACTGCACACAGGAGTAGAGCTGGAAGCAGTTTGGAAACTGCACACAGGAGTAGAGCTGGAAGCAGTTTGGAAACTGCACACACCTATAGAAGTTCACTGGGAGTGAGACTTCAAGATCAGGCCACTACCTAAGGCTGCAGGTGATTGATCCATCAATCACATTAGTGGTCAGGTGTAGTTGTTAAAGGGACCTGCGCATGCGCAGTGCGACAGGATGGCGGACGGCCGCGGTTCCACACAGGTGTGAGCGGGAAAGATGGAGAACCACGTACCAGAGTGGAGGCACTCACACTCCGGTGAGTGACAGTACTATTAACAAATGTGTGTGTTTGTGCGAATGTATACTAAAGTGTAAAAACTGTTATTGCCGCGTGTTGCGGCTGGATACGCCCTTCCATGCCGTAGTGTGCTCTACGCATAATTTCAGACAAAGACAATCAAGTTTGCTCGACATTAATTGAAATGACTTTATCCAATTTGCTGACTTCGACAGAGAGCACACACCAGCCCGACAAGCTACCAAATACAGTCAGTATTAAAATCAACAACCAGAACTTCAATATATATTTGCAGTGTTACACAATACAGTATGAATCTTTATATAGCAGCTATTCACAGAGAAGCCACACTATAGCTACATACAATACTATTCAAGTATGAGGTCTATTGTATTGGCACAATCAAACTCCTAAGGTATTACTAATTTCAAAACCCTTAAACTGCATTACTTCTTAAGCACACTAACATTTAATACAATAGCAACATCTAATTCTATGACTATCCCGTGCAACTTCACTTTCTATGCTTAAAATGTTACCCTAAACAAAACACTTCTTAAAAGCTACACCACATGGTCTGTGACTCTATAACAAAGCTTACAACACAGCCTATTCTAGTGTAAGAGCCCCATAGGGGAGACTGCCACACAGGCGACAAACCCCTAATGCTTAAGAAACTTACCCCAATTTGCATTGATTACTGTGAAACGCCCTCTGCTCCCTGTCTCAAAGGTGAGATCTCTGTCAGTTCGCCGGTCTTGTCCCTGGGGAGGAAATGAAGATTTAGACCCCTGTCTACCAGGAAAGGAATGTCTGAGAACACTGCAAGGAGCAGAGACACCCAAGTCAGTCCTCTTGCCGCTACTTCGGTTTGCTCTTGCCAAGGGCACGAGACTATGAGTATTTAGACCAGGAACAGTCCCGCCCCAATTACTCTGCTCACCCTTTGGTGAGGGCCTAACCAGAAGTGAGAATAGAGAGCTATACTCACATGGGCACCCCAACCTCCGGTTCCTGCTCTCCTGCTCCTCTCCGTCACCTGTGGGAGACAGAAACAACACAGCCTCTCTCTACTCTACAAGTGAGGCTAGTATGTACAGCCCACACAACTAACACAAGCTAACAGGCGGCCCAACCCTAAAACAAACAACTAATAGTCAGGAACGTAACGTCATTATAAACTGGGTGTAGTGTAGTCCCTAAGCCTCCTCCCGCTATCAGCCGGTGTTCACGTTCTACTCCGGAGGGCGGTTCCTAAAACCCTCACTCAGGAAGTACTGGGAAGACTATCTTCCCCTATGGGGTCACTCACCGAATCCCAAGGACCAGTCGCCACCTGCACAACTGGGGCTCACTGGAGCAGCGAACCACCAGAGTGGCAGCTTCCGCACGGAACCGCCAGCGGCCACTACCGAACTCAACATGAATGCCCAGTCTGGAGCCGCCAGGGACCCTGCCGGAACTCAGACTGGACACCCAAATGGAACCACGGGTCTCACCCCTTGAACTCAAATGGGCTGTGCTGCACTGCCAGTGAGGGGCCCAATCACTGCCTCAGGAAACCAGCGTAACCCCAGGGACCTACGGGCAGGAAGACTACTGTGTGTCCTTCCCTAACTGTGTGTGTGCTCCTAACTAACCCATGTCCCTACAGACACAGATTATAACAGGAAAACAGTAAGGAAACAAGAGCCTACCTTTAATGGGGGCCTGACGTTTTGCACCTGTAAATAAACAAACACAGCACAACCAAAGTCAATGCACAATACAGTATTCACCACACAGGCGGAATTAGACTTTGCTGCTGTATCTGGAAGGCTGACCAGGGAATACACACCTCTGCTATCTAACCAGATGGTTAAGTATAGCAATAACAGGAGCCTTCTGCTCGACTGTTGCCTAGGACTATCCCCTAGATTCACACAACACAACCCTGGGACTGCATCCTATTCTAGATCAGGGCTCTCATGCCCACTGTCTACAGGGCCTTGTGCACTGACTATGGTCCTTATACCCAAGTACTTACACTGGGCTCCTGCCCACTAACTACACTGCCTTGTGCCCTTGACTGCCAATGGGCTTAAAGCCCAACTGACTACCTATATGGGCCTTATGCCCAAGTAACACTTGGGCCTTGTGCCCCTAACAGTGGCCATGGGCCTTGTGCCCTTAATAAATGGAGTGGTCTGCGGGCAGGGGCCCGGTAGATGTGGTGCCCAGAAGGGCTCTATCAGCTTCCCTGGTCTTTGGGGATCTCTTTCCTGGACTTTTCCAAACTGCCGCCGCTACCAGGCTCTGCTGCAATCTCCTGGGCTTCATCGCGACGATCTTCAAGTGGCAGAGGCGTTCTTAGCCTTGACAAGGTCTCTCTGCCGCCACTGGTGCTCTCCGCTGTCTTCTTTCCTTCTGTTCTTGATCTCGCCGCGCACCGGTCCACATCCTTCTCCTTCTGCCTCCGCCATCAGACTGACAACGGCGGCGCGCGTGCCGGTTTAAATATCCGGCAGCGCACCGACGTCATCACGCAGCATCGTCGCGGCGAGCCCTGATAGGCTCACCGCCCCAGCCAGACGGAAATGACCGCCGCCGCGAGGACAGAGACAGCCCACGAGGACTCGCTGCGCAGGGCAGTCC
Organism: Mixophyes fleayi; assembly: GCF_038048845.1. Classification (NCBI taxonomy): domain Eukaryota; kingdom Metazoa; phylum Chordata; class Amphibia; order Anura; family Limnodynastidae; genus Mixophyes; species Mixophyes fleayi. The sequence continues at coordinate 141,427,398 of NC_134405.1, read as the reverse complement.
CTCACACTAGCTCCTATACTCTATAACTTAACCATTTAAAGCACTAACAATGCACAGTGTACATTTTACTACTATTTAAGTTTATTTCCTCATGTTCACAATGTTAGCAAAGCCCTATTAAAGGGCTCATATATACTTTACTAATTTTCAATCCAAACAGGGAGAGAAATCCTGGGTGTGTGTCTGCGTAATGTCTGATCCAAAAGGACACTTTTGTCTTCAGAAGTTAAGTACAAAACGTCTGTGAGATGTGTTGATGTATCTGATTGGAGGCCAATTGTTTTGATATGTAAATGTACCTAGCCTCACAGTTCATTGACATTGCTATAGTGGGGGGGAGAGACAGTAGTTATATAAGGACGGAAAATGGTATATATTATATATATAATAATCATGTATATATATGTATATATATATATATATATATATATATATATTTATCTTCACAGGCCATGCTGGCACTTATGGTTTTCCAAGTGCCAGCATGACCCGGCTGCCATGACTATGCTGCTGCATGTAGTTATGCAAGCATCAGCATGCCCACACTGTTTATGGCACCCTGGCATGGCTGGGACTTGTAGTTCCACAAAACAAAATGGCTTATTTGATTTTTTAACATTATAATCACTGATATTACCCTACACCCACCGCCCAGGGGTGTAGGAAGAGCTGTAGTGCTTTCAGCACTGGGCTGGTTATTCCTAGAGGGGGGGGTGCTCATTTTTTCGTCGGACCCCACTCCCTAGCGAATCCAGCCCAGTGCTGAACGTCATCATCATTTATTTATATAGTGCCACTGATTCCGCAGCACTGTACAGAGAGCTCATTCACATCAGTCCCTGCCCCGTTGGAGCTTGCAGTCTAAATTCCCTTGGTTTGTTATTATGGAAGGGGGATCCCTGCCGCGTGTCCCCCTGCTATAGTGCCACCTACCTGGCTGGTTTGCCTAGTGCTGATTATGTGAAAATCGGGGGCACCCCACGGAAATTTTTCTTTTTTTTAATTTTTTAAAAACTGGCGCACCTGTATAGACAGCCAGTGTAACAGTGATGTGTTTGCTAATCACGCAGCTAGGAAACACAGGAGAGTTTGCTAAACACAAAAGAGTTAGCTAAACACAGGAGTGTTTGAAATCTCAGCAAATCGTCAGAGATGACCAGTCGGTTTGCTCCTAACTGCATAGGTTCCACTCCTTCCATTGGTGCAGCGAAGGAAGCAGAAATGTCCTTGAAACGTCTGTCAATTTTGAAGGCAAGTTGCATAAGGCTTTCCATGGAGGCAGGCAAAGGGTGCTATACTAGAGCATCGTTAATCTGTTAGGACAATTCTAGCAGAAACTTACGGTGTAAGGCTGGATCGTTTCATTCGCTGTCAGTATACCATTATCTAAATTCAGCAAAATATGCCTTTGCAGAGTGTTGGCCTTGTTTCAGGGATCTGAGATTACCAGGAACAGTCCAATGGTCAAGGGTCAGTAGCAAGCTGGATAACCAGGAACAAGTCAGAGGTCAGGGCAGGTTGCTAACATGGGTAATCCAAAGACAAGCAGAGGTCAGGGGCAATCAGCATTCAATCAAGGTCCAAAAACAAGCCAATAATGCAGAGTATCCACAGAAAGAGGTGGTCAGCAAATGTGCAGCACCCAGGACGCTATAACCGGCCAGAGAGGCTATGCCCCCTTAAATACTCAAACTGTCCAATCAGGCGCCAGCGTGTATAATTAACTCTCAGGAGGCTGCTAATTAATGGATAATGCTTAATGCGCACACATCTGGCTGCCCATAGCCCACAGCGCTGTTTGGAGAAGCCCTGGTGTCGACCAGGCGGAGAAGAGGTGTATTTGTCTAAAATAATAACCAGAGAATGATTATTACACTATTGTCTAACCTCAGTACTAACTAGTCATCTCATCATCAAACTGCTGCACTTTTTCTTTCTCCTCTACTCCAATCCGCAAAGGTGTGAATAAATAAATAAAGCTATGTCTCCTAATTTGATAAAGAGGATGATAAAGATTACAACTGTGAACAAGGGACAACCAGTCCATAAAGTCATGTATTTGACTCATACCTACAAAACCACTGCTTTGGTTTTCAGTGAGTAAAGTCTGTCACTTTTTTGTGTGAGTACTTTACTTAGTTAATACAATTAATTTAATTTTGGGGCTTATGAAAAAGGTCTTCAATCAGAGGCGAAGGACCACCTGGTATTAATGGCAAAGGGAAAAAGAAAGTTTTTTGGCACCAGTTAATATGTTGTAAAAATATATTCTGTAGTTGAAATAACAATATATTGGTCATTTGTACACCTATATAGCTATTGATCCTAATGAAAAATGAAGAAAATAAAGTTGTAAAAAAAATATATGATCTGAATTGCCAATGTATTTGTAGGCTTAAATAACAAATGACTTATGACAAGTGCAGAAATCACTATGTATTTTCTGGGTATTCCTACACTTAGATAATGGTGCTAGTGACAAGTGGAGGAAAAATATGTTTTTGTGCCAAAGTCTTCGTTATAGAAATTACACCAATTGAGATAGCAAGCAATGTATTACCTGGGCATTTAAACACCAAAAAAGGAAAATACAAGTACAAAAACAATGAATTTATTATAGTCCTTAATGAAATAAAAAGGAAGGATGTGAATATATGGGCAATTTGTACAATGGAATAAATAAAAACCTACACAAGCCTATTAAACTATGGGGTATTTTTACTAAACTGCAGGTTTGAAAAAGTGGAGATGTTGCCTAGAGTAACCACTCAGACGTAGCTGTCATTTTGTAGAATGTACTAATTAAATGATAACTAGAATCTGATTGGTTGCTATAGGCAACAACTCCAATATTTCAAAACCGCAGTTTTGTAAATATACCCCTATGAGTCACTGCAAGGCAAACTAAGTAGGATGTAAAATAAAAAAAAATAAGCAAATCAGGCAATGCTGCAATGTAGCAAGTATGCACAGAACAGAGGTGAATATGGCAATTAGAATAGTCAGAGGCCAGGCCACTGATAAGTCACAGTTTATGTCATTAGTCACAAGAACTTGCATTCACAGTTGTTTTTTTCTACTACAAACCAGTGAGTGCCAGAGAGACAGTAAGCTTCTTCTGATCACAGTATTCATATAGTTTTTATCACTTCACTATATATAGGGATGTAATGAGACCTGGATAAATACCTGCTCATTTGTACTACTTTAGTTAGAGAACAAACAGGATTTTGCTGGTTTTCTAGGACATAGCAGAAATAGGGAATAGTGTATAAAGACATCTGACGTGACGGGTGAGAAAGAAGGTGTTAATTGAACATCATCATACTCTTCATTTGGACCAACTTATGCAGAGATAGAGACAGGAGTTGCTGAGCAAAACAAGTGCTGCAGTTTATTCCAAGCTTGAAACTATCCAAAAGTGTTTTGTTAGCACAGATTGGTGTATAGTACCATCTTTTTATTTGGCATGCATCTGCTACAGCAATGAACTTAGTGCCCCTGCTGATATCATGATGAGTTACATCTTTCCTTTGAGGCAGATTTCCCTTCATTAACATGGATTCTATTTATACACCAAGCTTGGAAAACAAGTCTGCTTTCTAAATTAGGGAGAATCTTTCCAAGATAGACCTCCCTGGGGTCTTTTAAACCTCTCGGCAAATATAGTAAAATGTGTATAATATTATCCTAATATTTTGGAACTGAAAAAATATTGTGACAGAGTAAAATGATCATGTTCATTAAGGGAATCATTAATATTATGTCAGCTATGAAGTGGAGAAATTGTGTTGTGCAAAAATAACATGGTGCACTGGTTTGTATATGAGATTATAAGCCTATGGTTACATTATCTATGGTTTTAGATGTATTTTGCAAATGGTAAGACCCCCCTATTCCAAATACCATTAAAGTAATTTATTAGCCATAAAAGTGCAAATCCGCAGAGTGGTTTTGCAACGTCAGGGGCAGACATGGATTTGTGGGCCAAGATGACAGTCTATTGTGCAAAAGTCTGCATTTGTTGATCAGAGGAGTTGGGAGGGTCCAGGGCTTTGCTTCTGCAGTGCAGATTAAACACATGAAGTGAGATTAAACTTTTAGTGCCGGGATTATTTTAATGATAAAAAAAAAGAAAGCTTACATTTATATCCCCTGCTTTACAGATAGGCACATGACCCTTTTCTTCTCGAAAGAGTTCTTCAATTCTCGGCCACATCTAAGGTCTCTTAGATAATTTTATATCCCTATACTTATACTGGGACTTTAACAATTTTTGTTAGACACTCCTGATATCCCCCAGTTTCACAATTAATTAAAGACATAAATTAGGCTAAGCTGAGTAGTATGTTAGAATGAAAACACAAACATTTAAATTAATAATGGGAGTGCTCCTAAAGTGATTGTAAGCAGTGGTGGAACTAACATGGGTGTAGAAGGTGCGACCACTATGGAGATCGGAGGTGGGGAATGCCTGCCACTGTAGGGTCACAATCCACCAAAGCACCCACACCCCCAGACTCCTGCAGCATTCCCTAATGTCCCCTCTCTGCTCTGAAAACAGTAGAGCAGAGTCCTCTTCATGGACGGCACATGCACAATGGGCTCAAGTACTGGACAGTGCATGTTCAGAACAGGCCCCCTCTCTGCTCTTTTCATATCAGAGCATGGGCCCCGGGAGGCTAGAGTGGCATCACCAGTCCCTTAGGCAAGCTTGGCTATGGGGCCCAGTGATGTGATGTTCGGCCTCTGTTAGTAAGTTTATTTGATGTCATGCTTTACTGTTTCCATCTTGAACATTTTCTGGACCATCCACCAGCCTACAAAATTACAAAATTAGGTACAAAATGATTTTACAGGTCTGTTTCCAATGACGGTGAAGTAAAAGTACACCTTGAAAAGTAGACACAGTTGAATCGTTAAAGAATTGCAGATTTTGTTATTCCAATTCATAAATAACCCTTATAGTCCAATTTCTGTTGGCACTTATGTATTTCTATCCTGCCTATGTGTAGCATAATATCACAAAATAATATCATAAAATGTCACATTGAAATTAATCAGTTACGGGATATACAAATGGAACACAATTCTTTGAGATGAAAGGAGCAATCGAGCACCTGTCACTCTCTGCATGTCAATCTAACTGTTCACATCTTACTGCACCACACTTTATATAAGTATATATAATACAAAGTAGGAGTTAGGAGGATAAGTACATCCAGTGCATATACTTCAGTTAACTGGATTGTGCTATATGTTCAGATTGAATATGCTTTATCAGTATATGAAAAGCGTCTTATTTAAGGAATTTGTTGAATTTCAAATTAATCTTTTTATAGTATAGCTGCAAGTTTTTCAAAGGTATAAATAATCAATTAACACTTTACACTTGCCCTTATTAATTGGTAAAAAAAATACTTTAGGCATTTCCTATTTTACAGGAGATGTCCAGTGATTAGTCGAAGGAATGGTGTCAGCGATGGCAGCACGTGATTGGAAAGGTGCTACAGTGGCCCATTCAGGTTTTGCCTTTATCGACCCTGCTCATTTCACACCTTTTGAAATGCATTGAGCAGCTCTGCTTCACTAGTACACTCTGCCAAATTTCCATTGATTCCGTTGATATTGATGTAATGGAGGAGATTCCAGGAACAAGAGAAAGAGTGAAACTAATTTGATTAGTCTTAATTTCACACTTCCCAAGCAAGAATTCTTTTGTAGACACTTGTAATTCCAGCCTAAGGGGACACTTCCTAGTGGGGGAGTGTCCATAATTAAACATCTATTCTAAAATACCTACATTTGTATTTAAGCAAGCATTGTTAATTACATAGTTATAGAGCCACTCATAACGCTGCTCTGCACTACATTTACCTGACAGTTAACCAGTGACCACAGACCCCAGAACTGTTATCAATAGATCACTCTAAGGATGACAATGTTAATACTCACAGTACTGACTACAGATACCTTATGGATACTAGACACAGGTCAATGAACTTTTGGTCCATCCAGTATCTAAAATCAGTACCCGTAGTGTAGAATGTGCTGTTGTCATAGTGACCTATTGATCTTTTTTCAAAGGTGTAATCATGTTGCAATAATTTTTTAATGAGAACAGAGCATTGCAGAGCACCCTGAGTGGTTATAGATTGCACACTTTATATGTTTGCTAACTAAGTTATCCCTGATCTGGCCATAATTCATCAATTCATCATCATCCATTGATTATCCTGTCACAGACATAATACTATGGCTTGAGGATTTTTCCCTGTAAGCTATTGTGCCTGACAATGGTGGCCATCAACAACCACATAACACAATGAAATATACACTTCCATTTATCACTGCTGTCCCTTATTTGGCACAATTTCAACTTAATCACATCTTGATGGACATATATGCTCATATAATTTGCACATGCATTGTGAGTTTCCTGTCTGCGGGTTGAAAAAGAGAAAAAAAAATCTAGTTAAACCACTACCAACTTTCACATTTGTATATCTTCCATAGCTAAACTGAACTTTTCCTGCATTATTACAAAATACTTTTTTATCAACTCTAATTTCATCATCATCATCATCACCATTTATTTACATAGCCACACTAATTCCGCATCGCTGTACAGAGAACTTACTCACATCAGTCCCTGCCCCATTGGAGCTTACAGTCTAATTTCCCTAACACAGACACACACACAGACAGACTAGGGTCAATTTGATAGCAGTCAATTAAACTACCAGTATGTTATTGGAGTATGGGAGGAAACCGGACCACCCAGTGGAAAACCACGCAAACACAGGGAGAACATACAAACTCCACACAGATAAGGCCATGGTTGGGAATTGAACTCATGACCCCAGGGCTGTAAGGCAGAAGTGCTTACCACTTAGCCACCGTGCTTAACTGATAATATCACCTCTGAGATAGAGTTTGAATAAAGGTACTTTGGTGAAAAAGCTCTAAGACAGTCAGAGAATTGAGCCCACCTTCAGCTTGAACAGTTTTCACCATTTTATCTAATTGCAATGTAACACCCCCTCACTTCAGTTCATAGAGGGATGTTGAGGTATGGGGTGCGTGTTTCTGTTCTCACTTACTTCTCTCGACGATGTAGTGCCTCCACCCGAATCCTCTCCCATGCTTGAGGGGAGGTTGATAGTGCAGTCTTTTGCCATGGGACAATGCAGAAGACCTGACACAAGCAGCACGTTAAGCGCGCGCGCACACACACACACACACGTACGCACTAATAGCTTTCTGTAAGAGCCACCTCAGCACTTTTATTAAAGGGCAAGGGAGGTAAGTAATGGTAGGTCATAACAGGATAAGATTGGTAGTAGTAGGTATTGACTTTTTGTTTATATTATTGTATTATTTTCTGTATTGAATGTTGACACTGTGACTGTCCATTTGAAGGTCGACATAGTGACTGGTGCACTTACTACCTGTCAACAGTCACAATGTCGCTATTTTAACAACATTGACACATTGAACCTGCTGACAGATTAAGTGCCGACAGATTGCACCCAACCAGTAAACAAATGACAATATAACAACACTGTTAACATTGGGTACCGTTGGTGCACTTTTCTTGGTAACCTGTTCCTTGTCTCCCACTGCCTGGACTCGCCTGCTGTCTCCTGCCATCTTCCCCATCCATCCTCTACACGTGGCTCCTCTCTGACCGCCGCCGCTGTCTCTGGTACCGCTTCCTGCTCACCCTTATCCGTCCGCTGTCTCCTGCCGCCTGAGCTGCCTGTGTCTCCTGGTCACCGCCGCCTGGCCTTCCCGACAAGTTCCCCTGGACACCCACAGCCTTGGCCTGCCTTCCACGCTGCCTGCTGCCCGCTGCCGTTCCTGATCTCTGGCCCTCCTGAGGACTACAGCGACCTGTGGTAATCGGCCCTGCACTCCTCTGGACACCCGCTGCCTGAAGCTCCTGCTTCTAAGTCTCCTGGCAATCACAGACGTCACAGACTTTCTTCCAGCGACTTTGTCTCATCTCAGACTTTACAGACTTTCTCCCAGTGACTTTGTCTCATCTCCCGGGTTTGTTCTCATTCTCATTCTCCTGTTTTCACCCTAGTCCATATTGTACTGTATTTATTGTTCTCGGCTTCCTTTGTAGGCCTTATTTTTATTTTTTCCACTTGTATTTCTTTATTTATTATATTTTTATATTTATTTTCTCCATTCTTTATTTTTATTTTTCGCTCTCTATTTTTATTGCATTTACTGTACTTATTTTTATTTTTTGCTCTCTGTTTTTATTGCATTTACTGTATTTATCTCTATTTGCATTTCTTATTTACTTATTTACTGTATTTAATTATTTATATTTGCTTCTCTTATTTACTGTATTTAATTATAATTTAATTATTTCTATTTGCATTTCTTAATCTATTCCAACAGCATTTTATTTCTCCCTTGGTACTCCTCTGCTCTCCGTCTATTGGCCTTTCTTGTCTCTTTGTTCCCCGTTCACGCCTCTCTGTCTCATTTAACACGGCTTGCCTTGCCTAGCCTCTTTGCCACACCTCTCCCCACCGTCATTGTCATTGTTGGCTATTACTTTATTTAACTCACTTATCTCATTTCCTCTTGTCTACCTTCTGACTCCCCCTGTCCATTGTCATTGTTGGCTATTACTTTATTTAACTCACTTATCTCAATTCCTCTTGTCTACCTTCTGACTCCCCCTGTCCTCCTCTCCCGCCCCTCTGCTTCAGACGATTCTTCGGTCCCCCCTACTTCTTCCACTCCTCCCCCACCCCTCCCTCACCTCACCATGCCTCCCTGTTCACTTGCCATACCCATACTCTCACCTCGCCCAACTTCACGCTCCTGTCCCCGCACTCCCCCACGCACCGCTAACCTTGCCAACCTTATCCCCATCTCCCCTCTCCCCTCCCTCCCTTTCTCCTGTGCCCTCTGGAATGCTAGATCCGTCCGCAACAAACTCCCCTCTATCCATGACCTCTTCTTATCTAACTCTCTTAACCTTCTTGCCATTACCGAAACCTGGCTCACCGATTCCTACACTGCCTCCCCTGCCGCTCTCTCCTATGGCGGCCTCTCCTTCACCCACTCCGCCAGACCTGGAGACCGCCCAGGTGGAGGAGTGGGCATTCTCCTATCCTCCACCTGTACTTTCAGACTCATTCCTGCTGAACCCTCCCTCTCCTTCTCCTCTTTTGAAGTCCACTCTATCCGTCTCTTCTACCCCATCCATCTCCGCGTCTCTGTCATATACCGCCCCCCTGGGCCCTCCTCCCTTTTCCTTGACAACTTTTCTGCCTGGCTCCCACACCACCTCTCCTCTGACATCCCCTCCATTATCCTTCGCAACTTCAATATCCCTATTGACAACCCCACCGACCCTGCTTCCGTCAAACTCCTTGCCCTTTCTTCCTCCCTCGGCCTCTCCCAATGGACCTCCTCTTCTACCCACTGCCTTGGTCACTCCCTTGACCTTGTCTTCTCCCACCGTTGCAGTCTGTCCGACTTCTCTATCTCCCCCTTTCCACTCTCGGACCATCATCTCCTCTCATTCTCTCTCTCCTCTACTCCTGCACCCCTCCCCCCACCCAAATCTACCCGGTCCAGGCGCGATCTAGACACCCTTGATCCTGCTATTCTATCCTCTTCTCTCAAAACTCTCCTCTCTCCCCTTTCCACCCTGTCCTGCCCTAATCAGGCGGCCTCCCTCTATAACCAAACCCTCTCCTCCGCCCTTGATGCGGTTGCCCCTGCCCAGCCCATCTACCTTCGCTGCTCCAATCCCCAACCCTGGCACTCCAAACTTACCCGTTTCCTCCAAAAATGCTCTCGTACTGCCGAACGCCACTGGAGAAAATCTCGCTCCCTGGCTGATTTCCTCCACTTCAAGTTTATCCTCTCCTCCTACAGCTCTGCCCTCTCGCTCGCTAAGAAATCCTTCTTTAAATCCCTCATCTCCTCCCAGTCCTCCAACCCCCGCCGCCTCTTCGCTACCTTTAACACTCTCCTGTCTCCCCCACCTCCCCCCCTCCCTTCCTCCTTATCTGCCACTGACTTCACCTCCTTTTTCTCCTCTAAAATCGCGGCCATCAGACTTGAAATCTCCTCCTCCACCCACTCTTCCGCCACCCCCCCCCTCTCGCCCTTCCTCCCCCCTCCACTCTCCCACCCTCTCCCCCCAGCCACCAACTCCTTCTCTCCTTCCGCCCCACCTCGGGTGAGGAAGTCCACTCTCTCATTTCTTCTTCCCCCCTTCTACCTGCCCCCAGGACCCCATCCCTTCTCACCTTCTTCGCTCCCTTTCCACCTCCACCTGCTCCCACCTCGCTCACCTCTTTAATCTGTCCCTCTCAACCGGCATCTTCCCCTCCGCCTTTAATTATGCTCTCGTCTCACCCATTCTCAAGAATCCCAATCTTGACCCCACTTCACTCTCTAATAACCGCCCCATTTCCCTTCTCCCATTTGCCTCCAAAATACTCGAGAGACTTGTCTGCAACCGTCTCTCCACCTACCTCTCTGAACACTCCCTCCTTGACCCTCTCCAATCAGGCTTCCGCCCCCTCCATTCCACTGAAACTACCCTGGCTCAAGTTACGAACGATCTCCTCTCGGCTAAAGCCATGGGCCACTACTCCCTCCTGATTCTCCTCGACCCCTCAGCGGCCTTTGACACCGTTGACCACCCCCTCCTGCTTCACACCCTTCAGTCCATTGGCCTCTCCGGTACCGTCCTCTCCTGGTTCACCTCTTACCTTGCCGACCGTTCCTTCTCTGTTTCCACCTCTGATTCTCTCTCCCCTTCTTCCTCCCTTCCAGTTGGGGTCCCTCAGGGCTCTGTCCTTGGACCCTTACTATTCTCACTATACACCTCTTCTCTGGGTGCACTCATCAGCTCCTTCGGCCTCAAGTACCACCTTTATGCTGATGACACTCAACTCTACCTTTCCTCTCCTGATCTCTCTCCCTCCCTTCTTTCCAGGGTATCCGCATGTCTCTCTGCCATCTCCTCCTGGATGTCCTCTAGATTTCTTAAACTCAATCTTGCTAAAACTGAACTCATTGTCTTTCCTCCCTCTCGTACCTCCTTCCCCTCTGACCTCTCCATCACTGTTGACAACTCATCTATCTCCCCTGTTCCCCAACTCCGCTGCCTAGGTGTCATCCTCGACTCCTCTCTCTCCTTTGCCCCTCACATTCACTCTCTCGCCAAATCCTGCCGTTTCCAGCTTCGCAACATTGCCCGCATTCAGCCCTTCCTCTCCCAGGATGCCACCAAATCTCTCGTCCACCCTCTGATTATCTCCCACTTGGACTACTGCAACCTTCTCCCCCTCTCTCATCTCGCTCCCCTTAGATCTGTACTTAACGCCGCTGCTAGGCTTATTTTCCTCTCTCGCCGTTCCACCTCTGTATCCCCACTCTACCAAGCCCTTCACTGGCTTCCCTTCCCCTACAGAATCCTTTTCAAGCTCCTCACTCTGACTTACAAGGCCCTCGCCAACTCCACTGCTCCCTACATCTCTAACCTTATCTCTATTCACAGTCCCTCCCGCTCACTGCGATCGTCCAACGATCGTCGCCTCTCTTCCCCTTTGATTACCTCCTCTCACGCACGTATCCAAGACTTCTCCCGCGCCGCTCCCCTCTATTGGAACAAGCTCCCCCGCTCCATCAGAACTTCCCCTAATCTGTCCTCTTTCAAACGAACATTAAAAACCCACCTTTTCCTTAAAGCCTTCCAGTCTCATGCCTAAACTCCCACCGGTCGGCTAACTCTCTTTCTCATCCCTTCTTCCCTTCTCCCCCTTCCTCCCGTCTCTCCATCTCATCCATGTGTCTGTCTGTCTTCCCCTCCCTTTAGATTGTTCGCTCCTTTGAGCAGGGCTCTCCTACCTTCTGTTTCCATCACTTTTAACTGCGCTCTCCAGCTACTCAGCTCACCTCCTCTCAGTCCCTCTGCCCTCTGTCTCCTCTCGCTTCTCTCTGCTCCCCTCAGTGACTCTCAACCTGTCATCCGTGCCCATCCTCTTGGGCCATAGTTACCTGCCTGTACTCACTTTTCCCCTCCCTCCCTCTCTTTCATGCTGTGCCTGAGCCCCCAGAGTTATAGTGCTTACTGTTACTTGTACTGTGCTGTTTCACCTTGTACTGTGCCATTGTTTGTCCTTGTACGGCGCTACGGATACTTTGTGGCGCCCTATAAATAAAAATTAATAATAATAATAATAATAATTATAACCTGCGTTACTTAGCCTTGCAATGTATCAATGTAAAGTCCCTAATTGGCTATCCAGATTTTGGACCTGTTAATAATTATTTATAGGATGGCAAGACCACTGACAGCGAAAACAACTCTCAAAGCATATGTGCGTTTTCAGTCACGGATGTGAATCTCTAATGTCTCTCAATAAAAGTAAATCTCAATTGTGTGTGTGTACAGGTGTCTGTATGGCTCAGTCTCCATAACTATAACACCTGACACTGTAGTACCAAAAAATAGTCAGTCTTATCTCTTCTATCCTGGTTCTCATCCTACCTTTCTAATCGCTCTTTCACTGTTAATTTCTCTGGGGTCACCTCTGCTCTACTTCCTGTCACAGGCACTAGGAGTCTTTGCCCAGGATATCACCAGATGATGGACTTACCAGAGTAATATAGCTGGTACTATGGTTCTCTGGTAGCAGGGTGACAACGGAACAGGAGAAACAGCAGATGGTGAGAGATTGCTCAAGGAAAGTCTATGACTAGCAGCAACTGGTAATGAGTAGATGAATGTACACGAGGAACCAGATGGACAAGGAAACGTGAGGAGAGTCAGTGGTCTGTGTGTAGCAAGTTGTACCACTGCTATAGTGAGGAGGAATGTCCAGGAGTAGCGAGGAGGTAGTGAGAGTCAGCGGTCTGCGTATAGCAAGTTGTACCGCTGTCTATAGTGAAGGAATGGAATCCAGGTGAAGGTAGGTAACGGGGAAGTCAGTGGTCTGCGTGTAGCAAGTTGTACCACTGCTATGTGAGAGGATACTTGAAACTGGTGTCACAGGGAACAGGAGTCAGTGGTCTGCGTCAGCAAGTTGTACCACTGCTATATATATGTGAGGAGGGGCACGAGGAGATGAATGTAAAGCAGAGTATACACGGGGCACACAGAACTTGATCCCACGATGATATCCACAATGAAACAATAACTGACAAGCGCTGCTTGAAGTATACAAAGTCACAATAGCAATCCAGGCAATAGGAAACAAAGTCAATGGTAACAATAGCTTCAGTGGATAGGAGGCTCCGAAGAAGAACACTACTCAGTCCAGATGGATATGCAATACAAAAGCAAAGTCAATGGAAAGTATGCATACCGCGGTTCAGGAGAGCAGGCTGTCAGAGCGACGTGCAGGGATACCTGAACGGCTGAAGGCCGGCAGGAGGAGAGACCACTGGAGGGTGGAAGCGGTAATCAGGTTGGTGCAGCGCACGGCATGTAATCCAGAATCAACGAAGCAATACTCAGGAAGCAGTGGTAAGTGAAACTGGAAACATGATGAACGCGGGAGAGTTGAGGCTGTCTGGTATCCAGTAGTAGTGGTGGAGGCAGCGGAGAGCTGACACGATAAACACAGGAGAGTTGAGACGATCAGGAACTCTAAAGTAGTAACGGAGGCAGCGGATAGGAATCAGCTGAGTGCAGGCACGATGAACACAGGAGAGTTGAAACGAACAGGAACTCTGTAATAGTAACGGAGGCAGCAGATAGGAATCAGCTGAGGGCAGACACGATGAACACAGGAGAGTTGAAGTGAACAGGAACTCTGTAGTAGTAACGGAGGCAGCAGATAGGAATCAGCTGAGTGCAGACACAATGAACACAGGAGAGTTGAAGTGAACAGGAACTCTGTAGTAGTAACGGAGGCAGCAGATAGGAATCAGCTGAGTGCAGACACGATGAACACAGGAGAGTTGAAGTGAACAGGAACTCTGTAGAAGTAACGGAGGCAGCGGATAGGAATCAGCTGAGTGCAGACACGATGAACACAGGAGAGTTGAAGTGAACAGGAACTCTGTAGAAGTAACGGAGGCAGCAGATAGGAATCAGCTGAGTGCAGACACAATGAACACAGGAGAGTTGAAGTGAACAGGAACTCTGTAGTAGTAATGGAGGCAGCAGATAGGAATCAGCTGAGTGCAGACACGATGAACACAGGAGAGTTGAAGTGGTCTGGAAACCACAATAGCAGTAAACAGGAATTAGCAGAAGCTGAATACTCGAGGAACACAGGAACACCTTCAGAGGCTCATGGGGAATGAGACTCAAAGATCAGGCAACCAGGTAATGATCACAGGTGGTTTAAATAGGGAGGGTTGCCTGATCATCCAATCAATTAAAAGCAACAGGTATAGAAGGCTTGATAAGGGCTGCACATGCGCAGACCCTCAGGATGGCGGACGGCCACGGTTCCTGAACACACGGGAAATGGCACTCACAGTCCGGTGAGTGACAGTACCCCCCCTTTTAAAGGTGGGCACAGAACACCTGGAACCGGGTTTGTCCGGAAACTTGGAATAAAACTTCTTAAGAAGAGCTGGAGCATTGAGATCTTCTGCTTTGATCCATGACCGCTCTTCAGGACCAAAGCCCTTCCAATGAACGAGGAAACGAAGAACTCCTTGCGAAATTTTTGCATCCAATATGTGAGTAATCTCAAAGTCCTCCTCTTGATGAATTTGAACTGGCCGAGGTGCTGAAGGAGGGACCGAGAAACGGTTGATGATAAGAGGTTTGAGCAAAGACACATGGAAGGCATTGGAAATACGAAGGTTCTTAGGTAGTAGAAGTTTGAAACAAACTGGATTTATCACTTGAATGATCTTATACGGACCAATAAAACGAGGAGCGAACTTCATAGATGGAACCTTCAAACGAATATTTTTGGTTGATAACCACACACGATCTCCGATTTTCAGTGGTGGAATAGCCCGTTTTTTTTTATCTGCAAAAGACTTATATCTGGCAGATGTTTTCTTTAAATAGGTTTTGACCTGAGACCAAATATTTTTGAAGGTCTGACAAACAGTCTGTACAGCAGGAACTTGGGTGGGAGGGAGGGCAGGAAATTCCGGAAAAGACGGATGGTGACCGTAAACCACAAAGAATGGAGTTTTAGAAGATGACTCATGATACATGTTGTTATGAGCGAATTCAGCCCATGGAAGCAAATCTACCCAGTTGTCTTGGTTGGCTGAAGAGAACATCCTTATAAAAGTCTCAAGATCTTGATTGACCCTTTCGGTTTGTCCGTTTGATTGAGGATGGTAGGAGGATGAGAGTGATAATCGGATACCCAAGGTCTTACAGAGGGCCCGCCAGAATCTGGAAACGAATTGTACTCCTCTATCTGAAACAATCCCGGAAGGACATCCATGAATACGGAAGATTTCTTTGATGAAATAATCAGCCAGAGTAGATGAAGAAGGTAAACCGGTCAAAGGAACGAAATGTGCCATCTTCGAAAATCTGTCCACCACTACCCAAATAGTATTGCAGTTTTTACTAGGAGGAAGATCAGTAACAAAGTCCATACTAATATGGGTCCACGGCTTGGAAGGAATGGGTAGTGGTTGAAGCAAACCCGCTGGAGTTCTGCGGGGAGTCTTAAACTGGGAACACAAATCACACGCAGCCACAAAATCTTTGACATCTTTCCTCATAGAAGGCCACCAGTAACTTCGAGAAAGAATTTCAAAGGTCTTGCGTTCACCAAAGTGTCCAGAAAAATGAGAAGAGTGAAACCACGAAAGGATTTTCTTCCTAAGAGCAGGAGGCACGAGGGTTCTCCCAAATGGTAGCACCTTAGTGGAAGAAGCAGCCAGAGAAACACATTTGGGGTCTAATATAGAGTGGTTTGGACCATCTTCAACGTCTGAGGACGTCACAAAAGCTCGAGATAGGGCGTCTGCTTTTTTATTTTTTGCAGCTGGTTTGAAGGTTATGATTAGTTCAAAATGAGAAAAGAAAAGAGACCATCTTGCTTGACGAGGATTCAAACATTGAGCAGACTGTAAATATGACAAATTTTTATGATCAGTAAAAATTGTCACTGGATGACGAGCTCCCTCCATCAAATATCTCCATTCCTCTAATGCTACTTTTATAGCCAGCAACTCCTTGTCCCCGATGGTATAATTCTTCTCCGCAGGCAGAAGACCCCGAGAGTAAAAGGCACAAGGATGGAATTTTTGTTGCTCCGATCTTTGGGAGAGAATAGCTCCTAAACCAACATTAGAGGCATCTACCTCTAGGAAGAAGGGAAGCGTCACATCAGGCTGTCGAAGAACAGGAGCAGAGGAGAAGGACTCTTTGAGAAACTGGAAGGCTTGAAGAGCCTCAGAGGACCATTGTTTAGTATTGGCCCCTTTACGAGTTAGGGCCACAATAGGAGATGCAATCGAGGATAAATCTTGAATGAAGCGTCTATAGTAATTGGCAAAACCTAAAAAACGTTGAATTGCACGAAGAGTAGTTGGCTGAGGCCAATGTAACACAGCATTCACCTTTTCTGGATCCATCTGAAGACCAACTCCGGAGACAATATATCCCAGAAATGGAATCTGGGGCAACTCGAATGAACATTTTTCTAACTTGCAGGATAATGAATTTTTCCGGAGTCTGGAAAGGACCTCTGCCACATGTTGATGATGAGAAGTCAGGTCCTGCGAAAAGATCAATATGTCGTCCAGATAGACGACGACACAAACATATAACAAGTCCCGGAAGATCTCATTAATGAAACCCTGGAAAACAGCGGGGGCATTACATAACCCGAAGGGCATTACTAAATATTCATAATGCCCATCTCTGGTGTTGAAAGCTGTCTTCCATTCGTCACCGGACCTGATTCGAATTAAATTGTAGGCACCACGAAGATCCAACTTGGTAAAGATCCGAGCTCCCTTGATACGATCAAATAACTCAGTAATTAATGGAATGGGATACCGATTTTTGATAGTTATGGCATTAAGTCCACGAAAATCTATGCAGGGGCGTAATGACCCATCCTTCTTTTTTACGAAGAAAAACCCTGCTCCAACGGGAGAGGTAGAAGGTCGAATAAATCCTCGCTGGAGTTTCTCTTGGATGTATTCAGAAGTAGCTTGAGTTTCAGGTAACGAAAGTGGATACACACGTCCCCTGGGAGGAGTCTTGCCAGGTTGAAGATCAATCGGACAGTCCCATGAACGATGAGGAGGAAAATGTTCAGACTGAGTTTTATTAAATACATCAGCAAAAGAAGCATACTGAGGAGGAAGTCCCGGTGAACAATGTGAAACGGAGGATTGCTGTATTTTGAGAGGAACGACTTGAGAGAGGCAACGATGATGACATTCAGGCCCCCAAGACGTAACTTGAGGAGTGTGCCAGTCAATCTGAGGAGAGTGACGTTGAAGCCATGGAAGGCCTAATACAATCGGACTGGTAGTAACAGGAAGAATTAAAAATGAAATTTCTTCCTGGTGTAATACACCAATTTAAAGGGTTACTGGAGACGTACTCTGGGTGATGAGACCATTAATAATGCGTGATCCATCGATAGCAGTCACAGTAATAGGTATTTTCAAAGTAATCACTGGTAGGGACCATTGATTCACGAGGGATTTAGAAATAAAATTTCCTGCAGCTCCAGAGTCAATAAGTGCTTGGGACTTAAAGTATTTGGTAGCAAAGGAAACTGTAACATCAAAAGCACAAACTTTTAATTTCGTAGAACATGGAGAGGACTCCAGGGACCCTAACTTCACCTCTCCAGAACTGGTTAGGGCCTGGCATTTCCCAATTTTTTAGGGCATGAATTGAGCATATGAGTAGAATCAGCACAATAGATACAAAGTCTATTTTTTACTCTTCGGTCCCTCTCCTCTGAAGTTAATTTGGAGCGACCTATCTCCATGGGTATCGCCGGAGATGAAACTGGGCGAACTTGAGGGCTTGAACGAAGAGGTGCTTTAAATGAAGTTGTTTTTTCAGACTCTCTTTCACGAAATCTCATGTCTACACGGTGGCAAAGAGAAATCAAATCTTCTAGAGAAGTAGGTAATTCTTGAGTAGTCAGTGCATCTTTAATTTTATCAGAAAGCCCCTGCCAGAAGGCGGCAATTAACGCTTCAGTGTTCCACTGAAGTTCAGAGGCTAATATCCGAAATTGAATGACGTACTGGCCTACAGTACGAGAACCCTGACGTAGACGGAGGATGCTGGATGCAGCGGAAATAACACGACCAGGTTCATCAAATACACTTCGAAACGTGGAAATAAATTTGGCACTATCCTGTAATAATGGATCATTTCTTTCCCACAGAGGGGAAGCCCATGCGAGAGCTTGTCCGGAAAACAAGGAAATGAGATAGGCCACTCTGCAACGATGAGTAGAGAAATTGTGAGGTTGAAGCTCAAAATGAACTGAGCATTGATTTAGAAAACCCCTGCATGTTTTGGGGTCTCCATCATATTTTGAGGGAGTAGGCAAGTGTAACGTGGAAGCAGTTGACACCTGGGATGGCACTGGGGAAACGGAGGAAGGCACAGGAGCATCAACAGTAGCTGTGATATTTTGCACAGATTTTCTTTGGGAGGCTAACGCCTGGCAACATTGCAGCAACTGTTGTTGGCGA
Organism: Mixophyes fleayi; assembly: GCF_038048845.1. Taxonomy (NCBI): domain Eukaryota; kingdom Metazoa; phylum Chordata; class Amphibia; order Anura; family Limnodynastidae; genus Mixophyes; species Mixophyes fleayi. The sequence goes on along the minus strand of NC_134405.1, from coordinate 141,408,732 downwards.
ACATCCTGTTGTTCAATACGGGTAACCAGATACGGCAGCATCTCTTTAGCTGTAGGTTCCGCACCTGGGTCTGTCAGGGCCTGATCTTACTGTCACGGGCACTAGGAGTCTTTGCCCAGGATATCACCAGATGATGGACTTACCAGAGTAATATAGCTGGTACTATGGTTCTCTGGTAGCAGGGTGACAACGGAACAGGAGAAACAGCAGATGGTGAGAGAATGCTCAAGGAAAGTCTATGACTAGCAGCAACTGGTAATGAGTAGATGAATGTACACGAGGAACCAGATGGACAAGGAAACATGAGGAGAGTCAGTGGTCTGCGTGTAGCAAGTTGTACCACTGCTATAGTGAGGAGGAATGTCCAGGAGTAGCGAGGAGGTAGTGAGAGTCAGCGGTCTGCGTATAGCAAGTTGTACCGCTGTCTATAGTGAAGGAATGGAATCCAGGTGAAGGTAGGTAACGGGGAAGTCAGTGGTCTGCGTGTAGCAAGTTGTACCACTGCTATGTGAGAGGATACTTGAAACTGGTGTCACAGGGAACAGGAGTCAGTGGTCTGCGTCAGCAAGTTGTACCACTGCTATATATATGTGAGGAGGGGCACGAGGAGATGAATGTAAAGCAGAGTATACACGGGGCACACAGAACTTGATCCCACGATGATATCCACAATACAACAATAACTGACAAGCGCTGCTTGAAGTATATAAAGTCACAATAGCAATCCAGGCAATAGGAAACAAAGTCAATGGTAACAATAGCTTCAGTGGATAGGAGGCACCGGAGAAGAACACAACTCAGTCCAGATGGATATGCAATACAAAAGCAAAGTCAATGGAAAGTATGCATACCGCGGTTCAGGAGAGCAGGCTGTCAGAGCGACGTGCAGGGATACCTGAACGGCTGAAGACCGGCAGGAGGAGAGACCACTGGAGGGTGGAAGCGGTAATCAGGTTGGTACAGCGCACGGCAGGTAATCCAGAATATACGAAGCAATACTCAGGAAGCAGTAGTAAGTGAAACTGGAAACATGATGAACTCGGGAGAGTTGAGGCTGTCTGGTATCCAGTAGTAGTGGTGGAGGCAGCGGAGAGCTGACACGATAAACACAGGAGAGTTGAGACGATCAGGAACTCTAAAGTAGTAACGGAGGCAGCGGATAGGAATCAGCTGAGTGCAGGCACGATGAACACAGGAGAGTTGAAACGAACAGGAACTCTGTAATAGTAATGGAGGCAGCAGATAGGAATCAGCTGAGGGCAGACACGATGAACACAGGAGAGTTGAAGTGAACAGGAACTCTGTAGTAGTAACGGAGGCAGCAGATAGGAATCAGCTGAGTGCAGACACGATGAACACAGGAGAGTTGAAGTGGTCTGGAAACCACAATAGCAGTAAACAGGAATCAGCAGAAGCTGAATACATGAGGAACACAGGAACACCTTCAGAGGCTCATGGGGAATGAGACTCCAAGATCAGGCAACCAGGTAATGATCACAGGTGGTTTAAATAGGGAGGGTTGCCTGATCATCCAATCAATTAAAAGCAACAGGTATAGAAGGCTTGATAAGGGCTGCACATGCGCAGACCCTCAGGATGGCGGACGGCCACGGTTCCTGAACACACAGGAAATGGCACTCACAGTCCGGTGAGTGACACTTCCTTTTCCAGTAGGAGTACCACAAGGCTCAGTCCCAGGTCCTCTGCTATTCTCTATCTACACCACTTCTCTTGGAATACTAATAATCTCCTTTGGATTTCAGTATCCTCTCTATGTGGATGATACCCAAATTTATCTATCCTCTCCTGACCTCTCGACATCTGTGTTGTCCCGTGTAACTGACTGTCTTTCTGCCATTTCATCTTGGATGTCCTCTCGCCAAATAATATTCCCACCCACCAGCAAGAGCATACCTGACATTTTTATTATTATTATTATTATTATTAATTTTTATTTATAAGGCACCACTAGGTATCCGTAGCGCCGTACAGGGACAGACAGAAACACGATACAGGGAGAGACAGCACGGAACAGTTAACAAAAAGCACAGTAACTCGGAAGCTCAATGTACAGCTAGATGAGAGGTGAGAGCCCCCAGCGGTGTAGCTAGAGGGGCAGAAGGGCAGGAGGACCTCACGGAGGAGACAAGGAGCTGGAGAGCAGAGTTAAGGTGGTGGAGAACAGGAGGAGAGGAGGCCCTGCTCAAAGGAGCGTACAATCTAAGGGGAGGGTAGGACGGACAGAGACACAAGGGTAGGAGGAGGAAAGGGGGAGAACGCAGAGAGGGAGAGAGGGGAGAGGAGAATGACGAGGAGGGAGGCAGGAGGAGGGCAGGATAGGGAGGGCGGGAGGTGGGAGGTTGGAAGGAGGTCGGTTAGGAGGGGGACTGGAAGGCTTTGAGGAAGAGGTGGGTTTTTAAGGCCCGTTTGAAGCTGAACAAGTTGGGGATGTTCTGATGGAGCGGGGGAGCTGGTTCCAGTGGAGGGGGGCACCGTGGGAGAAGTCTTGGATGCGAGCATGGGAGGAGGTAACCAGGTGGGAGGAGAGGCAACGGTCATTAGCCGAATGCAGAGGGCGGGATGGAGCATGGCTGGAAATGAGGTTGGAGATGTAGGGAGCAGTGGAGATGGAGAGGGCCTTGAAAGTAAGTGTGAGGAGCTTGAACACTATTCTGTAGGGGAAGGGGAGCCAGTGAAGGGATTGGTATAGGGGGGAGACAGAAGAGGAGCGGCGAGAAAGGAAAAGGCTGCATTGAGTACAGAGCGAAGGGGAGCGAGATGAGTGCGGGGGAGGCCGGTAAGGAGGAGGTTGCAGTAGTCCAAATCGGAGATGATAAGAGCGTGGACAAGAGCCTTAGTGGCATCTTGGGAGAGGAAGGGCCGAATGCGTGTGATATCCTGCTGCTGGAAGCGGCAGGATTTGGCGAGAGAGAGAATGTGAGGAGCAAAGGAGAGAGAGGAGTCAAGGATGACACCGAGGCAGCGAAGTTAAGTAACAGGGGAAATAGAGGAGTTGAGAACAGTGATAGAAAGGTCGGAAGGGGAGGGGGAATGAGCGGGAGGAAAAACAATAAGTTTGGTTTTAGCGAGATTAAGTTTGAGGAATCTAGAGGACATCCAGGAGGAGATGGCAGAGAGGCAGGCGGACACCCTGGAGAGGAGGGAGGAATATAGATCGGGAGAGGATAGGTAGAGTTGGGTGTCATCGGCATAAAGGTGTTATTGGAGACCAAAAGAGCTGATGAGTTTCCCCAGGGAAGAGGTGTAAAGAGAGAACAGTAGGGGTGCAAGAACAGAGCCTTGGGGGACCCCTACTGGAAGGGAAGAGGGTGGGGAGAGAGATCCAGAGGTGGAGACAGAGAAGGAACGGTCAGCAAGGTAGGAGGTGAACCATGACAGGACCGGGCCGGAGAGGCCAAAGGATTGAAGGGTGAGGAGCAGGAGCGGGTGGTCAACGGTGTCGAAGGCCGCTGAGAGATCCAAGAGAATGAGAAGGGAGAAGTGGCCCCTGGCTTTCGCAGAGAGGAGATCATTAGTGACTGTGGCCAGGGCAGTTTAAGTGGAGTGGAGGGGGCGGAAGCCAGATTGGAGAGGGTCAAGGAGGGAGTGGTCAGAGAGGTAGGTGGAGAGGTGGCTGCAGACAAGCCTCTCAAGTAATTTGGAGGCAAAGGGGAGAAGAGAGATGGGGCGATAGTTAGAGAGAGGTGGGGTCAAAGTTAGGTTTCTTGAGAATGGGGGATACAAGGGCGTGTTTGAAGGAGGAGGGGAAGATGCCGGCGGAGAGGGAGAGATTAAAGAGGTGGGCGAGGTGGGAGTAGGTGGCGGGGGAAAGGGAACGAAGGAGGTGGGAGGGGATGGGGTCCAGGGGACAGGAGGACGGATGGGAGGATGAAATAAGAGAGTGTACTTCTTCGCCCGTAGTGGGGCGGAAGGAGAGGAGGGGGCGGTGGCGGGAGGGGGAGGGAGGAAGATTGGGGGGGGCGGAAGAGGGGAGGAGGTGATTTCGAGTCGGATGGCCTCAATTTTCGAGGAGAAGAAGGAGGCAAAGTCGGAGGCGTGAGGGAGGAGGGGAGAGGAGGGGCGGGGGGGACAGGAGAGTGTTGAAGGTGGCGAAGAGGCGGCGGGGGTTGGAGGACTGGGAGGAGATGAGCGATTTAAAGAAAGTTTGTTTGGCTAGAGAGAGGGCGGAGCTATAGGAAGAGAGGATGAACTTAAAATGGAGAAAATCAGCCAGGGAGCGGGATTTTCTCCAGTGTCGTTCAGCCGTACGGGAGCATTTTTGGAGGAAGCGGGTGAATTTGGAGTGCCAGGGTTGGGGTTTGGAACAACGGGGGTTGACAGAGTGGGCCGGGGCGATGGCATCAAGAGCAGAGGTGAGGGCATGGTTGTAGAGGGAGACCGCCAGGTTGGGGCAGGACTGGGAGGAAAGGGGGGAAAGGAAAGTATCGAGAGTAGCAGACAGGGAAGCAGGATCGAGGGCGTCAAGGTTGTGCCTGGACTGAGTAGGAATGGGCGTGGGGAGGGGAGCGGGAGGGGAGGAGAGAGAGAGAAAGAGAGAAGGTGGTGGTCGGATAGAGGAAAGGGAGAGATGGAGAAGTCAGAGAGATTACAGAGGTAGGAGAAGATTAGGTCGAGAGAGTGACCAAGGCAGTGGGTAGAGGAAAAGGTCCATTGTGTGAGGCCAAGAGAGGAGGAGAGGGTGAGCAGCTTAATGAACGCAGGGTCAGAGGGGTTGTCGATAGGGAAGTTAAAGTCGCCGAGGATGATGGAGGGGAGGTCAGAGGAGAGGTGGTGAGGAAGCCAGGCGGCAAAGTTATTGATGAAGAGGGAGGTGGGACCAGGGGGGCGGTAGATGACAGTGACTCGGAGGTGGATGGGGTAGAAGAGACGGATAGAGTGGGAAAGAGGAGTAGGTAAGGGAAGGTTCAGGGGGGATGACACGGAAAGTACAGGCGGAGGAGAGGAGGAAGCCCACACCACCACCTGGACGGGCGCCAGGTCTGGTGGAGTGGGTGAAGGAGAGGCCACCATAGGAGAGGGCGGCTGGGGAGGCGGTGTCAGAGTCAGAGAGCCAGGTTTCCGTAATGGCAAGAAGGTTAAAAGAGTTAGACAAGAATAGGTCGTGGATAGCGGTGAGTTTGTTGCGGACAGATCTAGCATTCCAGAGCGCACAGGAGAAGGGGAAGGAGGAAAGAGGAGAGATAGGGATGAGGTTGGCAAGGTTGGCAGAGCGCTGGGGAGAGCGGGGGCAATAGGGTGAGGTGGGGCAGCGGGAGAGAATGTGAATGGCGTTTGGACAGGGAGGCATAGTGGGTGGAGAGAGAGGCGCGGAATGGGGGGGATGCAGAGAGGAGCGAGGGAGACAGAGATAGGGCTAGGGGAGGATGCCAGGAGGGCAGAGGAACAGGTTGCAGGTGACTGGGGAGACAAAGGACACAAAGAGAATGAGGGGGAGAGAGGAAGTCAGTTAATGAGGCTAGAGGTGGAAGGGAGAAAAGGTGTGGCAAATGGAAAACAAGGCAGTAGGAAAACAGTGAGTAATGGAGACAAAATAATGGAGTAACAGTGGATAATAGAGACAAAAACAGTGAGAATGGAGAGAATGAATAACAGATGGTAACAGGAAAATAAAAATAGAGGCAATAAAACAGGCTATAGAAGCAATTGGCAATAGGTAACAGGCAATAAATGGCAGTAAGCAATGGGTACCTAAATGTGGCTAGGAGCTATTCAGAGTGGCAAGCCAAGCCAGTGGAAGAGTCCGAGATTCCAGGGAACAGTCAGGGAAAATGTCAGTGGTGTGATCCAGAGAGACAATAGTGTAGATTGTAGACGATACCTGGAGAGCATGGGTGAAAGTTAGAGGAGAGCCAGGAGACATTGAAGGAGGGGCAGCATTCGTGGACATCAGAGGTGGCAATGGAGACAGTCCAGGGCATGGATGTAGGGACTGTGGGCAGCGGAGGCAGACCCGGGCGTGGAAGGAGGTAACATTTCCTTGAATTACTCGCCAAAGGAAGTTGCTTGTAGCTTCAAGGGGCTGGTGTGTGCTTAGATGGGTGAGTAGTTTGTTGGAATCCTGCTCAAGTCAAACCCGGAGGGTAACAGCAGAGTGGAGAGGCAGCGGAGGCAAGGAGGCCGAGGGAGGCAACGGAGTCCACCAGGAGGAGGCCTCAGAGCAGGTCAGTCCGGTGAACACTGGAGCGGAGTGGAGGAGCACTGAGAAGAAGCTGGAGAGCGCAGGGGTGCTGGATCGCTAGTGCAGGTCAGTCAGGCCGAAAGCAGGACCCAGGCGAGGTGGAGAGGTGCGGCACTCGAGGCTGGGGATGAAACCGGAAGTAGGCCTCCCGGATGGCAGCGGGAGGATCCGGGAAGACAGCCGACTGGAGGTCCGCAGGAGAGGCGAGCCGGGCAGCACTGAAGATCGTGCGGTGAAGCCAGGTAATGGTGGAGGAGGCACGGTGGGGGCAGCTGGGCCGGAGCCGGGGACCCGAATAGGTGCTGCTGGGGGACGAGAACAGGCACAGCCGGAGGAGCCAGGTAGCCAGGCGGATGTAGGGACACAGCAGAAGGCAGGGTGGAGGAGAGATGGGTAGGCGGTAGGCTACGGAGAGGTGCCGGGGGCTACTCCACAGGAATACGGAGCCCAGGCTCTGGGTCCCAGTGGAGAGCTCGCGGAGCACGTCCGAGCAGGGTGGAAGCAGGAAGCTTTTAATAACATGACCTTGAAGCCCACCTTTCAAGCTCACTGCCTAGGTATGATCTTTGATTCAGAACTATCCTTTGTTTCTCACATCGCACATATCTTACACAACACACTGCAAAATCCTTAAGTCATGCACTTATTATCTCCCAAATTTCCCTCCTTACTGGTCTTCCCCAAAACAGACTCAAACCCCTACAATCTATTTTGCACACGGCGGTATGATTGATTTTCCATGCAAATCGTTATCCCTCTGCTGAATCACTCTGTATGTCTCTACACTGGTTGCCTGTTTTCTACCGAATCTAATATAAAATACTTTTACTAACCTACAAAGCCATCAACAAAGCTGCACCAACATACATCTCCTCTCTTGTCTCAAAATATCTCCCAACTCGCAACTCCGTTCTGCACAAGATCTGCGTCTCTCATCCACCCTCATTACATCCTCCCATTCCTGGTTACAGGACTTTTTTTGGGCTGCACCCACTCTATGGAATTCACTCCCTTGCACAATAAGACTTTCCTCTGGTCTACAAACTTTCAAGCGTTCTCTGAAAACCCACCTCTACAGACAAGCTTATAATATTCCTCAACCACCCTCTTAACCTCACTATATTACCCTATTACCACCCGTTACACAATTTCACACAAGACAACAACCCCCTGACCAACATTGTTGTGTGACGGGATCATTTAGCTTACGAATCACTTTTACCTTTGCAGTCTGGCTGGACTGAAATGCAAAATGTAGACTTAAGCTCACACACAATTCATAAAGGTCAGTGTCTCTCTCTCTGACCATGGACTTACTTTAAACAATCAGTAGAATACTCTCATAAGCTCTCCAAAGCTGACAAGTCACACAGTGAGAGCAAGGGTACAATTCATCCCTTCACTAACATTCTCATAGTCTCTGGCTGTCAAGGTTCCCAGTATAAATACAATGGAAAGAATATGTAGTTACAGCAAACAGAGTGTCTTTATTTTGAACACAGGTCACACAGGCAACATCAAAATGCAGTCAATGTTAATACACGTTTTACAAGTCCATAGGCACAACAGGTAATTCTGGTAAGATGTATTACAAAACTCAGAGTCAGATAGGCAGGGTTAATGCAGATTAGTCTGGCACTAGTCCGATGGAGAAGGAAGCTCACAGTCGCAGGCAGTAAGCAACCATAATATAATTGGCAGAATCAGGTCATGATAGAAAGGCACACTGTATCAAACAGGAACGAAAAACTTGGTAATGCTGGTATCCAGGGGCGGATTAGCCATGTAACCTACCGGGAAAAGTCTGCAAATCCCTCTGCCGATCGGTCTCTCCCTCCTCCTATCTTTGGCTGCAGCCTCCTACACAGGTCACATGGAACGTGTCACATGACAGCTGCCCTCCCATGTGTGCAGTAAGAGGAGTCTGCAGAAGGAACAAGGTAAGTGTATGTCTGCTAAAGTGTGTGTGTCTCTGCTAAAGTGTGTGTGTGTCTCTGGTAAAGTGTGTGTGTGTCTCTTCTAAAGTGGTTGTTCCTCCTAAAGTATGTGTCTCTGCTAAAGTGCGTGTGGCTGCTAAAGTGTGTGTGTGAGGGGGGCTACTAAAGTGTGTAAGGGGGGACTACTAAAGTGTGTATAGGATAGGAGTCGGGGCTGCTAAAGGGTGTGTAGGATAGGAGTGGGGGCTGCTAAAGGGTGTGTAGGATAGGAGGGGGGGCTGCTTAAGGGAGTGTAGGATAGGAGGGGGGGACTGCTAGAGGGTGGAATGAGAGGATCTTAATATATTGTGTGATAAAAGGGAAGGGAGGGGGCATTCTTAATAGTTCATGGGTGGGAGGTAGAGTATAAATTTAATGGTGGAGTTTAGGTTGGGGCAATTATTTAATGGGTGCTATTATTTGTGGGGTGATGGTGGGACAATTTAATTTATTGGTGGGGCAATTTCATTTAATACTGGGGCCTATTGAATTAATATGGAGTGAAGGGACCTTTAATTTAATGCTGGAGTGGTTTGGAGCTATTAATTGAATGTGGGGCTGAGTTTGGGTAGGAGAGCTATTTATTAAATGTGAATATTAATTATTTAATGCAGTGATGTTTGTGGAAAATGGTTATATTAAGCGTAAATGCTATTAATTTATTGTTGAGGCTTTTTGGAGGGAGGGAAATAGGCCTAATTATTAAATGGGGGTGCTATTGATTAAATGCCAGGGATGGTTGGAGTTTTCTAAATTTCATGTACCAATTTTTTTTTTTCAAATAGGGACTCCAACATTCCAGGATCCAGACAAGCAGCAACTGATCCAGCAGCCACAGGTGGTGAAAGTGACAAGAACAGGTAGAAGAGAGCAGAACAGTTTGCCAACTGTCCTAAATCTGGTTGGGCAGTCCAGAATTTCGGTGACTATCTCGCTTAGGATTTGGTCCGACTGAAAGGATAGTTGGGAGGTATGTCCCGCTTCACACTGTACTACTCGTGAAGGCAGAGCTGCATATACCTAACAGTAGTGCACACAGTTTTGCCTGTTTATTTGTCATATATGATAACCCCCCTGTCTTAAGTGCCCTGGCCCCCCCGGAGCCTTATTCCAGCTCTAGCGATACTTTAGTGGTTCCCGCTTTAATTCCATTGCCTGCTTTCTACCTTTCATTGGTCTCATTCTCAGATCATTTTGTTGAATATTTGGCCAGCCCCCATTGCACTGACAATATAATTAATTCTGCCTCCTTTGCACTTACTATATCACCAGCAAAGCCTTGGAATAGCTCTCTCCTTCACTTATGCCATTGTCTGCCAAACCTCCCTGCGCTGTTTTTAAATCAAACCACCACCACCAATCATTGGGCACATTTAGGGCTCATACACAATTGTTACAAAATAAGTGTTTTCTTGCAGATGCTTGAAGCATTTTACTTTTCTGGTGATCACACTGGATAGCCATTTATTATAAGGATTATTTTTAATGCATTTTTTTTAAACACACAGTACACATTTTTATATATTAAAGAGAGAGATTTGACTGGTAGTTTAAAGCTCATGATGTCAGGGAAAGATGCAACAGTCTGGTGAGGAGCTCATATGCTGCTCTGGCAGACTGATCAAATAGGATTCTGCCAACATGTTTCATAATAGTTAAACTTATTACACAAAGTCAGATATGTTTCTATGAAGGGACTTTTGGAAGGTTGTGTTAGTAGGCAACTAAAGAACTTTGAGCACAGAGACATAAACCAGTCACAGATAATGTAAAATGATTCATGTATTTTTATAACACAGTACTGGCAGCTTTTTCCCTGCTTTGCTTTAGAAATGACCCAACTGTAATATCTTAAGTCATTACATCTAGGTTTTCCTGAATGTTACTACAACCGAATTCCAGTAGTTCTAAATCCCGACTATTTTTGTGTTGGCCCCACCTACAGTTGATTTGGACCCGCCCACAGGAGGCAATTTTTTTCCAGGGCCACTTTAAATTCCCAATCCGCCCCTGCTAATACCTGGGTATTACAGAAGAAGTGCAGGTACAAGGAGACACTGGATATCAGGCACAAATGGTGAAGTTTAGATTCAGGTTACCAGGTTAGCAGATGAAGCAAGAGGCATGAAGCACAGGTTAGCAAGGAGGCATAGAAAATGGTGCAAAATGGTGGAACTGGCAGAAGTCAGAAAATCAGGAGAACAACAGGCACCATTGACAGGAATACTGACAGGGACCAGAAGAAGCAAAGGTGCATTGTTTGGGTCAGGTATATAAGGCAGCACATCAGATGCAGATGATGAGGTTGATGAGGAAGGAGGTTAACACCTTAAGGTGAGGTAGAAATGTCCAACGGCAAAACAGAAGCAACTCTAGTAGCATAGAGGTACTGCAGGCCAGATATAAATTTGAATCAGAGTCCTAACAATGGTATTCTTCACTCACCAACTGGGCATTGTATAGCCACTCTCTTTTGCACACTGTACTAGGGACTCTCTTCTTACTTACCTAGCTCATACTTCACCTATCTGCCTCTTGGTGCTCTGAGCCCTCTCTGCTGGACTTCCTTCCCCTAAGTCTTCTTATTGATTGGTTGCCCCACGCTCCTTCTCTGAGCACCGATTCTCCATGTCCAGCATGACTGGTGCCTCCACTCCCAAGTGTGATGGCAGGCACTCACCCCGCTCTCTTTAATGCTTCAACCTAATTTGCATTATGTGCAATGTGCATTATTGCAACCAGATAGTGATCACATGTTTTCTAGCAGCACTAATTGATTTGTGTCTGATGATAGAATTATTATTACAGCATGACTGATATATTAAGTGCTGGCCCATCTCTGAACTACAGTATTTGTGAGAAAAGGATAGTGTAACAGTGTGATGGTCAAAAGGATCCTAATTTCTGAATCTGCCTAGTTTAGCTCCACCTACTGGAAGGCACTGAGTCTAAGGACACGAAAGGTGTTCATCAGTGACCCCCACAAGGGGATATGGAGTTAGGCACTGTTGTGTCGCATGTTGCGGTTCTCCCAGTCGGTACAAGCAAGATCCAATGGAGAGACAACAGAGGTAGAGATAGAAACAGGGTGCAATAGCCTGCGGCTGGTTGTAGCTGTGGTCCAGGAGTTCAGGCAGCAGGGAAACTGGATCATAGTGTAGCAATGGCAAGCGTCAGTTTACAAGAAATTCCTTAGTAGTGCTTGGAAGCACCAGAACGGAATCAACAGGGTGCAATGATCTGCGGCTATAGTTGCTAAAGTGCCGGGGGTACTGACGGCACTGGTACTGGATCAGAATATAGCAATGACAGCGGTAGTTTACATGAGAGTTCCAGTAGTGCTTGGAGGCACAGTAACAGAAACATCAAGGTGCGATGATCTGCGGTTAATAGTTTCTAAGCTCCAGAGGTGATGTTGGCAGAGAAACTGGATCAGAATATAGCAATGGCAGCAGCAGTTTATATGAGAGTCCTAGTAGTGCTTGGAAGCACAGGAACAGGAGCGTCAAGGTGCGATGGTCTGCAGTTAGTTAGTACTGAGGTCCAGAAGCACTGTCAGCAAAGGAACTGGATGAGAGAATAGCAACAGGTAAGGCAGAGAGTCAGGAGTCACGTCTGCACAGGTAGAGAGACACAAAAGAACTGACAATACAATGAATGAATTGACTGCAAAAAATACTGTGGCCACTAGAGAGCACCAACCAATGAAAGAGAAAAGGAGCAGATCCGATTCCAACATGGTGCCTGCTAGGGACCGTGGCGCTACACATCGGGGAGGAGTGGGGGAACTGGAGAGCAGGTAAGCCAGGACCCGACCGTAGGAAAGGCTAGCCCGGTGTGTGATAGATAGTGGCTTTAATCCAAATTGAAATGGGGATGGGATCCAGTCAAGCCAGTCCAGGTCCCTCAACAGGTCTCAAAGCAATTGGAGCATCTTAGTCCTTCATCCCCTTTCAGGCTCCGTGCTTTAATTTAAAGAGAGACTTGTTGCTATTGGCCACGGCTATTTGATAAACTTCTAGAACCAGACTGGTAAAGATCTTCACTTATAGCAGCCACCTTTCCTGTAGAATTAGTACATTTGGAGATACTCGGATGCCCCCAGGACTAAGCTCTATAGTAATAGAAGCTTATCAGAACACACCTTAGTGCCGGTGAATATTAACCAGAATACTGGAGGCGGATACCAAGGACAGTCCAAGGGTCGTGGGTCAGTTTCGAGCAGGATATCTGGGAGACAAGTAAAAGATCAGGGCAAGTAGCAAACATGGGAAATCCAAAAACATGCCGAGATCAAAGGGCACAGGAGTTCAAGCAGAGTTAAGCCAAAGGGTGACAACAGGGAATCAATCCAAGGTAGCAAGGGAAACACAGGAACAGGAGAGCTGGTCAGCAATGTACAGAGGCAGAGAAACACAATAACCAGCAGGGAGGCTAAGCCCTCCCTGCCTTATATGCTGACATGCACCAATCAGAGAGGTGCAATTCGTGTGGGACAAATCAACCTCAACAGGCTGTTAATTAATAAAATCATTACACGCACAAACCCAGCTATTCAGCTGGCAGGGGCGCAGCGGTGAAATGCAGAGCATCCTCGCCGTTGGCATGGTGATGGCAGGGATGAGAAGAAGGAAGTGATATCCCAGCTGTTGCCATAACAGCCAGGGCGCAAACAGAAGAAGAAGAAGAGTCACCGCGGCTTGTAACATCTGTAACCTACCTCAAGCAGGAGGGTAAGTATAAGATTTAGTGATATGAGTTGGCAGTAACAAGCATGGGGACACGTTGGCTGTTTAACAACAGCCAACATAAGTGGGGCCTTGCAAGCAAATTTAGATGTGAATGTTCAGGTTCTGGTAGGGGTTACCCTTTTGCAGTGTTTCAAAAGGTGAAGGCAGGGCAGATTAGGAGAATTTGCAGAAAAGAGGCATGGCACCAGTGAGAATAGACACATATAGACACAATGCATTCCTGGCTTAAGAGATATTTAGACAGAAAGGTGACATTAGTATTGTTAAAGAGTTTAACAGTTTCTCAGACCCCTTATAGTGAGCCCATGGGGTTGAATGTGTATACCTAGATGTGATTAATGAAGGGGATGGGTTTGAGACAGAAAGTGGGTAGAGAGAAATAGTTAATTAAAGACGAGTTATAAGTTTGAGTTAAACTTATATATAGAGTTATATGTTTATGGTTACAAACGTGTGCTTTCTCCATTTATGTATTGAATAAATGCTGGGGCCAATTTGCATCCTTGCAAGTATTTATATTAGTTCTTGGTGAGTTACATGTATGTGAGTGGATGAGAACATAATTGATGCTGCAAAGTCATGACAGTGAAAGATAGTGGTGTAAATAATAAGGCCAACATCTGATTTTATATTTGATCATTTCTTGCAACTTGGTATATGGCTGTAGAAGCACATCTTTCCTGGATAATGGTAATAATATCTTTATGTTTAGTACAGCTTTGTTAAAATAATGATTTAGAAGGGCAGATAACCTATGAAAGGTTGTTTCATACACATACCACTAAATATAATTACTTATTTTCAATATTTTAATATTTATTTATTTTTTGGCTTATAAATAACACCTGGGGCTAGATTTACTAAGCTGCGGGTTTGAAAAAGTGGTCATGTTGCCTATAGCAACCAATCAGATTCTAGCTATCATTTTGTAGAAGGTACTAAATAAATGAAAGCTAGAATCTGATTAATTGCTATAGGCAACATCCCCACTTTTTCAAACCCGCAGCTTAGTAAATCTAGCCCCTAGAGTCACATTTTTAATGCTAACCATCTGGGCAATAACAATTAATTGTGAACAATCTTTTATTAATTAAGAAAACTTATCTTATCACTACCTCTACATCAATTTCCTCTTAAATAAGATATCCTTACAGCTGAACATTATACAGTTTCAAAGAACTATTCTTCTACTTCGACAACACTGCAATAAGATTCTAAAGAACTCTGTCAGTGATCAAAATGTTTGTGCAGAGGCTATTTGTTGTTTAACAGAGTCAAAAAAGTACAGTGCTCTATTTTATAATTCATTTCTTTCGCAAATATTGCCCATTTTTTTCCTGAACTCGTCAGACATTCAATGCAACACAAAGTAAAGTGCCTAGGCACTTCTAAGTTTTCAGCTGACAGCTTGTGGCAGAGATTCACTGTTTTGCCACTTTTGCTGTCAGCCTGAATGCATAGAATTCACTTAGATCAGAAACTTGAAAACGATGAGACCCATCCCAACCTCTATTGATGTATTTAAGCAAATGCAGAATGATTTTAAATGTTAGTTTGAAAAAAGAAGTTCAACAGGTATGTTAATGTTGGTTTAACTGGTACTGTATTTAAATGGAAAATTTAAAGCTGTGTCCCTCCATTTTCATAGGGCTAAGGGGCTTAAGTTAAGTTGAGCGCAAATTGCGTTTTACCGTATAGTAATACGCTTTTTTACATCTCTGCATGCACACATAACACTATTTTTGGAACAAGTGCTTTGTGCATCTGCGCAGAAGCAAAATAACATATTATACGCCAGAAATGCAATTTGTTTTCGACTTAACATGAATACCTAAAAACGCAATCTTGACGTTCCTGCAACTCTCTTGTATTATGCTGCTGATCATGGTTAGTGAACATGATTAAGTGAGTCGGGGATCATATATAGAAAGCAAGCACAATGGCAGCACAGTCTCTGTGAGTTATAGAAATAGCAGGTAAGTATTATCTGACAGGCAATTATTTTCATGCACTAAATAAACTCCAAATCATTCCCTAAACCAGTTATAATATCACAGTCAATACAGTGATCAGAACTATATATCCCACCAATTTACATTCTCTGGGCACGTTTCAGTGTCTCATTACTAAACTGGATGTGTCCCAAGGAAATGTCTGAGAAGAAGCTGAAAAGATGCAATAAAATTCAATGTTTATTATCTATTCTTATGCTATCAAATTCTTTATGTCGAATTTCTGCAAATTATTTACAAGACATTGGGTAATTGTGTCATAAATAGGTTTGTATTTTATACATTATACCCACCGAGATAATCAAATTGCATTAGGATTAATTAGAATCCATATTTTGAGTAAACACTTGTTATAATGAAAATGGAGGATTAGTAGCCCTTTTGCATTATTAAAGACAATAATCATCTGACTTCATTAAAGTACACTCACAGAACATGAGTAGCATTGATATATACAGAGCAAACTTCCCATTAATGATGGTAAATAATGATTATTATTTAACTTTCCTAGATAGTAATTAAATATTGCACATTAGTTTCTGCCATATACTTGGTTTTATAGATTGTTTGTCGACTGATTTAAGGAAATTTAGGTAGGTATCCATGAAGGTTGAATTATTTATCAATATGTCTTTTCTTAGTCAAGACTATGATTTAGACTGACTCACACTAAGCTTTTAAGAAAGTTTTCACATCTTCGGACCCACTTTTGATACATTTTGTGTCTATGCCAGGTCTGAAGAAGAAATAGTGTCAAATAAAAAAGTATAATTAAATACTACAATACTCAGCTTTATATTAGCAGAAGTTAATTAAAAGGAATATAAATAAATGAATAATGAAAAACATTACATTGTAAGCTTTCTTGTGAGCAGGACACTCCCTACAGTTTGTTTTTATGCCTGCATTTATTTTGCCTACCTTGTGTATCCCTATTTTATATATGTTTTGTTTTCCCCACTGTCTGTTGCTACAGAACACCGTGGCACCTTACAAATCAAAGACAATAATTCTAATAATAATATGAATAGGAGACCTTAAGAAAATAACAATATAGAATATATAAAATACTATGCCTCGCACTTCATATTGTAATTCAAGCAATTATTCTAAGGGAAAATAAATAAAGATCATTGAGATGACTGTATATATGAATATACACAGCTTTAAACAGAATAGTGAGTTGGGTTATTGAAGCATTCTGTATAAACTTAATTAGCTCCTATTTGTAACAGGATAAATAGATCAGTGAGACTTCTTCCCAGTCCACTGTTGACGTCTCTAGCAGCCTTGAAGTCTCTTATTAGTATGTTTCTCCCATTAGCAGTGGTAAACAATGTTAGTGTTGGCAATGCACAAAGATATATTGTCTTTTCATATCTCAAGTCCATAAGAGCAGCAGGGCATAGGAGCTGTAATGTAAAGTTCAGGTATTTGTTATTATTTTAATATCTTTCAATAACATATTGATTTTATTCTTTTGTAACAAGGTAACCACTAAATACTGTTTCCATCAATATATAATATATTATTTTTTTATATTATTTAATTAGGCATTCAAACCAGCTTTTCAAGCTTTGTATTATAGTAACACAGTATGTGAGTATTGCCTCTTACCTAAAGCAGGACATAAGCATGGATTAAATTGTGCACTTTTTTAATTACAGATTGCAAAATCTGTTACATTCAGTGATCGAAGTGAGCTAGCATATGTGGTACTGTCTTCATTGTAAAGTTAACAAATTTCATTCACTAACACTTCTAAATTACCATTCTGCCACTTCTAAATTTCCATTTTGACCACTGGCTACATTTAAATGTGTAATTTGCTAGCCATCATAGTGTAATAGGGGGAGCAGTGATAGACATATTTCCAACGGTGAAAATAGCGACGGAAATAATACTGACACAAAAATCCCGACAGTGTAAATACTGAAATGGAGAAAATTCCTAACAGTTTAAATCCTGACAGTCTACATAGCTACATGTATAAAATACCTACACGGATAAAATACCGGCAGTGTGATTGCCAACAGTGAAAATGCCAACAGTCACACTGCTGGCATTAAAACAGCAATGTGAGTGTACAGTCGCAGGACCCGCTGGCAGTAAATACCAAAAATAAATAAATAGATAAATGTTTAAAAAAAAAAAAAAAAGCATATCCCTCCCCCTTCAGTCATATTAACCCTAGACAGCTGGCCGGAGGAAAATCTGTGGTACAAACATAGTGGGGTCCCCTGTATTTCCCTTCAACCAGCCCTAGACTTAGCTAGCCAAGGCTGGTGGCAGGTGAAACCGCAGCATGGGGTCCCCCTGCCATGAAGATAACCAGCCCCAGGCTGGCCAGCACAGGGCTGGGTTCCCTAGGTAGTTGGTGTCTGCAAGAAAAAAATGCGGGCCAGTGCTGACCAGCCTGGGGCTGGTTGTCATCATGGCAGGAGGACCCCCTGCTGATGGTTGCTGGCTAAGCATAGGGCTGGTTGGAAGAGCATCGGGACCCCATCCTGTTTATCCCCCCAATTTTTTTCCAGCCAGCCCTAGGGCTGGCAACACTGATTAATATGACTGGGGATGGGGGGCGGAGTACATTTCTTTTTATTTATTTATTTGTTTAAATGTACAGCCACCGGACCCACTCATATTGTTGTTTACTACAGGCAGTGTGATTGTCGGTATTTACACTATTGGCAAACAAACTATTGTTATTTTATGCATTTAGATGTTTTATGCATGTAGGTATTTAGACTGTCTGGATTTTCTCCATGTCAGTATTTACACTTTTGGGATTTTCGTGTCAGTGATATTCCCATCAGTGTTTTCACCATCAGAAATTAGTACCCACCTCTGAGGGGAGAGCGTTGAAAACTTTTCTTCATCCCAACTAAGGATATTTATATGAGGCATGTGGACGGCAGTTCGAGTAAGCTGTACACTGGCTCAGCTCTTTGCCCAAGCTCCAAATTTTCCTTATTCTCACAAATATAAAGCATTGGATATTTCTGAATACTGTTGGCAAACATTACAGTAGCACTGATGATTGACTTCGTACTGAAAAACCAGGCTGTTTTACGATCTACTGAACCAGAGCCATAACGAGGCAGGTGCGGGCGGTGCCAAGGGGGCACAGTGGCCTCCCGCACCTGCCTCTGTAAGGAGACTGGAAAAAAAAAAAATAACAGACCTCAGAAACAGACTGCCGGCCGTCCGGCGCATCCAAAATGGCGGCCGGCACCCGGCTCCACCCCCTTCTGAACTCTGCCCTCTGCCTTAGCGTCTGATGTCACGACGTTGCTAGGCAGCAGAGGAGCAGAGAAGCAGAGAGGAGCCAGGCAGCGACGGCTGGACAGGAGGTAAGCTTCAAAACAGGGGAAGGGGGATGTGTGTTGCTATTAAAGAGAGAGGGAGGGAGAGAGAGGGGGGGAGGAGGATGTAAGCTGCTATTATGGAGGGAGGTGGGCATGTAAGCTGCTATTATGGAGGGAGGGAGGGGGGCATGTAAGCTGCTATTATGGAGGGAGGGAGGGGGGCATGTAAGCTCCTATTATGGAAGGAGGGTGGGAGGGGGCATGTAAGCTGCTATTATGGAGGGAGGGAGGCATGTAAGCTGCTATTATGGAAGGAGGGTGGGAGGGGGGCTTGTGAGCTGCGATTAGGGAGGGGGGCATGTGAGCTGCTATTATGGAGGGGAGGGGGGGATGTGAGCTGCTATTATGGAGGAAGGGGAGGGGGGATGTGTGCTGCATGCTCCTATGCTTTATGAGGGAAGGGGGGTATGTTGCCATAATGTGTGAGGAAAGGGGGGGATGTATTAATATAATGTGTGATATGAGGGTAGGGAGGTTGGGTGTCTTAGTACATGGGTTGGAGGTAGGCTATTAATTTAATGGTGAGGGTTAGGTGGGGGCTAATTATTTAATGGGTACTATTTTATTTGTGGGGTGCTGATGGGTTAATTTAATTTATTGATGGGGCTTTTTAATTTAATGGTGGGGTCTATTAATTTAAGGTGAGGTATTTATCTGTATTGCAGTCACAAGAATGCTCTCTGTATAGTATGGCGGTCATAGGAATGCTCTCTGTGTAGTATGGCGGTCATAGGAATGCTTTCTGTATAGCATGGCGGTTATAGGAATGCTCTCTGTATTGTATGGCGGTCACAGGAATGCTCTCTGTTTAGTATGGAGGTCATAGGAATGCTCTCTGTATAGTATGGCAGTCATAGGAATGCTCTCTGTATATTATGGCTGTCATAGGAATGCTTTCTGTATAGTATGGCGGTCATAGGAATGCTCTCTGTATAGTATGGCAGTCATAGGAATGCTCTCTGTATATTATGGCTGTCATAGGAATGCTCTCTGTATAGTATGGAGGTCACAGAAATGCTCTCTGTATGGTATGGTGAGGTTTTTATCTGTATTTATCACAGTAATGCTCTCTGTATGGTATGGCGGACACTAGGAGGCTCTTTATATTGTATGTGTGTGTGCACATGTGTGTATATATATATATATATATATATATATATTATTCATTTAGTGTGATGGTGATAAGGGGGCACGATGTGATAAAGATGGCTCCATGGCACGGTGTGATACAGGAGAAACTGATGAAGGGGCAGTGTGATACAGGTGGTACCATTACAATTATGTTTTAATTTGTTTCAGTGAGTTTTATTTCAATACCCAATTCATTTTTTATACAGCTAGCATGTGATAGCTGCATTTAAAGTACTTTGATTCTATGGAGGCTTATTACATAAAGATGCTTACAAAGCCAGACCGTGAAGAATGGGGAGGGAGGGGGTTTCAGTGCGGTCTAGAACTTGTAAAGCGCTAGCCATGCCCCCACAGTAGGTTGACAACGCCAACTCGACGATTGACACTCCCACTTAGATGGGGGGTGCCGGTGCCCTGTCTCGCCCAGGGCACTAAAATGTCTAGCTACGGCACTGTACTGAAGTACCATCTCTGTTCAGCTGTGGGACCCAGAGAGCTCAACTATTATCAATGTTTTCAACATCTGTTTAGCTGCCCACTGAGCTCAATGGTGATTGCTGTTACCATCTCTGTTTGACTGCTGGACCCTCAGCACCCAATTATCAGTATTTTGTCAAAGCTACAGAACCTTCCAACTCTATTAACCTCTGCCAGGGAGCAGTAAAGTATCCTTCACCTCTTCCACTGCCCTGCACCATTTGGATCAATTGTTCCGTTCCACTCTCTCATTACCTACCCCAGCTAATATACATTCATTCACATTTCCATTATGCACCTACTCAATTTACACTCTCTCATATTCACTGTCACCAAACATCTATTCAAACTCTTCTGTTTTCTTTACCTTGCTATTTCTCCCTCCCCTATTATGATTTCTACTTCACAGCTCACCTCCTCACTAGTCTGCACACATGAACTGCATTGTTTCCTGCACCCACCACACTCACAAGCCTATATAAACAGAAATAAACCTCACACACACAAATTCTCACATGTCCTCTTCCTCACCCTGCTCATTCTCAATGCTGCTGCTGACATCTCACCTAACTCTGGACACAGTGCAATACCCACTTTTTGCTCATGCTCCTTGCTCCATCCCAAACCTATTCTTACATCCTGTACTTGCAATCCCGCCAACCTTATCCACATATCTCCACAACCCTCTCTTCCCTTCTATTGAGCATTATAGAACACCAGATCTGTTTGTAACAAACTAGCATCAATTCATGATCTGTTAATTTTTAAATCACTCAAACTCTATGACATTAAAGAAACTTGGCTCACCTCCTTGCACACTACATCCCCTGCAGTTCTCTCCTATGGGGGACTCTCCCTCAGCCATACCTCCAGACCCGGTAACAGACAAGGTGGTGGAGTAGGCATTCTACTTTCTCTAATTTGTACCTTCCAAGACATATCCTCTGAACCCTCACTCTCATTCTCTTCCTATGAAGTTCATACTATCCATCTATTTTATCCTCTCCACCTTTATTTGCTGTCATTTATCGCCCCCCAGGTCCAGTTTACCAATTTCTGGACAACTTTGCAGCCTGGCTCACTTATTTCCTATCCTTTGACCTGCCTACTCTCATACTAGACAATTCCAACATTCCCATTGACAATCAAACTGTCTCTTCTACCACTAAACTTCTTTCACTTACTTCCTCCTTTGGTCTTTCCCAGTGAGCCTCATCCACCAATTAGCTTCCTCTGCAGACTATAAGAGTCTCCTCCTAAACTCAACTAATTGCCAGTGCAATACTTCCTAGTTCCTGGTTGCAGCTCACCACTGTTGCTGTTTATTGCTGTTTCATTCTGTTTGCTGTGATCCGGACTTCAACCATTTACCCTCTGAGTGAGTATTGTTTCAACCTGTTTGCTGTGATACAGATTTCAAGCATTTACCATTGTGTGAACTCAGCTTCATTATGCTTGCTGTGATACAGGTTTTAACTATTAACCTTTTGTGTGAATTCAGCTTTATTCTGTCTGCTGAAATCTGTTCATGTAGAGATTCAAGCTGTTATCTTCTGTGTGGACCCTCCTCTCTTCAATCTCTTACTGTCTCTCCTACTAGCTATCTGGGGTAGTAGGTTGTTGTTCTGAGTCAACCACGTTCTGGAGCCATCTCTGTGTATCGGGGTACCAACTTCCAGTTCCAGGCTTACACCAGATTCTGAGTTCTGAGATGTCCAGGGCCAGTTCCAGGCTTGTTCCGGAGGTTGCCTCCCTTGTATATTCACTGCCTGAGTTCTGAGTCTTCCCAGTCCCAGTTGTAGTACAGTATTTATCTGAGTTTCTGAGTTCCTGGAGGTACTGAGTCTCTCTGATCATGAGTGCTCCCTGTTCCCACATCCAGGTTCCAGTCCATCAGGTCCAGTTTCCAGTCGTTTATTTCAGTACGGAGTCCAGTCCAGTAATCCTCCTCCTAACATCCGGTATACAGGAATAGAGTAACCTCTATGAGCAAGACATTCATCCAGCCTCCAATTTTCCACTACATTCCTGTCACAGCTAGTCCCAAGGGTCCGGAAATGGATCCCACTCTCTGACCTCAACTTCCTTTCCTTCAGCCTCACCTTACCTCATGTCATTCTCCCCTGCACCCAAATCCACATTTGCACAGTGACACCTAAGTACACTTAATCCAATCCACTTCTCATCCTTACTAAAACAACTATTTACTCCTATGTCTGCAATGTTCTGCCATAATCAGGCTGCCACTTTCTACAACAAAACACTCAGTTCAGCCCTAGACAATGCAGCTCCAACTACCACATACAGTCTCTGATGATCCAAACCCCAACCATTGCATACCTAACACACTTGCTAACTGCAAAAGTGCTTCCGCATTCCCACTGGAGGGAAAATTACACCTATCCTGAGTTCCTCCACTATCAATTAATCTTTTCATCCTACAGTACTGCCCTTTTAATTGCCAAACAAACATTCTTCAGACCTCTAATATCCACCCAGTCTTCTAACCCATGTCGCCTCTTTTCCACATTCAACTCACTTCTATGCCCAACTGCACCTCCTTCGCCTTCCTCCCTCATTCCAGCCCATGATTTTGCCACTTATTTCAAAGACAAAAGAGACATCATTCAACAAGATATTTCTTCTTGCAAATTTCACACACTCCACCCTCTCTACCAACCTTCACCTCAACTCCCCAATCCACCCTTAATTCGTTCTCTCCAGTAACTGAAGATGAAGTCTCTACACTCATTTCATCATCTCACTCTAAACCTGTCCCCTTCACCCCATATCCTCCCAACTTCTCCACTCTCTTTCAACCACTTCATGCTCACCCATAGCTCACCGCTTCAATCTGTCTTTTTCCACTTGAACATTTTCCATCTACCTTTAAACATGCGCTAATCTCACCAGTTCTAAAGATGTTTCTTTAGAACTGGTTTCTCTATCCAGCCTCTCTCTCCCACTACCGCCCTATTTCTTCTTTCAATAACACCACCCCTTCATACATCTCAAATTTCATATTAAAATACTCTCCCTCCCACCCTCTTAGATCTAATTCGGACATGCGCCTTGTCTCGTCCCTGCTTCCTACTTATGGAATTCCCTACCATGTCCACTCAGGCTTTCCCAAAGCTTTCAAATTATTAGACGTTCTCTGGAATGTAAGCTCTCTAATGAGCAAGGTCCTCCATACCCTTTGTCTTCATGTCTCTATTTATTTTGTATACCTTGTATGTCCTTGTTTTATATATTCCTGTTTTCCCTACTGTACGGCACTGCGGTGCACTGAGGCACCTTGCAAATATACGATAATAATAGTAAAAATAATCATTTATAGCAAGGAGAAACAGGGTCAGTTGTCACCCTGGTTTATTATTCAACAAGAAACACACACAAAAAAAAACCAGCACGCTTCTGTCCACCAGTAAACATAATAAATGAAAGTGCCTTCTATTTGTAAGTAAAATGCAGAAATTTTAGTTGCACATATTTACAAATAAATACATAACAAGCCACCCACCACTACATGGCGCTTCTGCAAATAGGTTAGTCCTAACTCTAAATGAATGAAAGTCCCTACATTGGGCCACATATTCATGGGATGTTAAATTGAAAGCTAACTTTCAAAAAAGTCTCCAAAATGGCACTACAAGAACTAACTCTCCCTACTGATTGCATATGTGTCTCACAGACAGTGATACATAAAATCACAATCAATCTGTAAGTAAAAAAAGCAGGTGCTTGAAATTTACTTTTTGTACTTGACTAGCCAGTTATAAAACTCAACCAATAATGTAACACAGTTCTACTCTTTATTTGAGGCTGGATTATTTTTATGTCTTTTTGACACTCTTGCAAGTACAACAGTACCAGGTTAAGTTTAAATTTAAGACTAATAAACAAATCACTTGAGTACATTCAGTTTTTAGACAAAAATATAATGAATTCTTACAGCTTTCATTTTTTTTTCACCTGTCAGTTCTGTTTTCAAACTTTCTTGTTGTAACCCTTCTTCCTTTACCCCCTGCTCTTTCGCTTATCCTTTCCATTTCTTACATTTTGTTATTCACTTTTCTCCTCATTTACTTTTATATCATCAGTATTACTGACTTTTTTCCTCACAATTCAGCAGACTTTACCCTTTCTCTCCTATTTATTTATTGCTATGCATTAGTATTCTACCTTTTATGACATTCCTATTGGCCAGTTGTGGCTCCAGAACACTCTTTATCTGTTTATCAAAATTTGTCTTGCCACCTTTTAGGTCATCAGTGCAGCTTTCCAATTGGAATTATACTATCACAAGATTGAACAATGGGCAGTCCTATAATGCGTTACAAGCATACCAGCAGGCAGTTTCTAAAACAAGAGTATCTGGCATCTCATTCCAGTTAAAGAATTAAAAAAATTGAATAACCATTCACAGTGTTCAGTGCAGCCTCAGCATCAATTTACCATTCAAAATATTGTGGAAATCAAATAATTGGATGAAGTCGTTCTAAATTAACAAATATCAATTATTAATATTTTTCCGTACGATTGTGATTAGCATGCTACGTCATAACAGGGTTAATAGCACAATCGCACCGGAAAAGAACACACATACTTATATTTACACTTACATTTTCAAATAGGACACATTTAATAATATTTCAACTCATATCAGTTTATTAGTAAACTTTAAAAGTTACTTATCAAAGATAAATTTACATTACATGTATCTATGGTTCAAGTCCTAAGAATTCTGGTAATATAGCATTCCTCATTTCACCAATAGAAAAACGGTGTTAACAGAGTAGCGATCGCTCCTAGAGATCGCTAATTATGAATAAAATAAGATTGATACTCTATAATACTGTAGACAGCACATGTTTATAGGTTGGTTTAAACTGGATTAGGTTGGTTCCCTAAGGCAAGACATGTGCTCAGCTGTTGGAGTAAACTACCCCCACTTTTGGAGAGGAATCCTTTGAACTGACCTATGATCTACATTGTACTGGACTGACTTGACCCCTGGACCAATGAAGAAAGACCTAAGTTTGTCTGTGTGTACATGGTGACATCATCATCTTTTTTGTTAACTCAAACTGTATATAGGCAAGTCCCTGGGCCAGTATTAAATCTCTTCCTTGACTGCCGACTACAAGACTGAATCTGGACCTGGGCCCAGGGGGCGCTTGCATAATGTATTCGGATATACTTTCCTGTAAAATTGCTATTAATTTTCTTTGTGCTTTGGAACCACATTAATATCATCGGACAATATTTATTGGTAGCGACAAATGGAACTTTACAATATTATGGTTGCTAGAAGCTAAAAACCTAGAAACAGGGCAATTCGGAATTTCATCGGTGACTCACCAAATAGTAAAATATTAGATCAAACTATATTACTGAACCTACCAAATATATTTCCTCTTAAACTTAGCTCAGCATAAAACTATTTAAAAAAATGATTTGCGTTATCCCACATTCTGGCAAAGACATTTTGCACATTTCACCAGTGGCATTAAGTTAGCATTAAGTGTTCCCATATCTGCTCCAACCACAACACCCAGTAGAATGAATTAACCTTCATTATCCCAGCTCTTTTCATACACTATAAATTCTTCAAAATTATTATTACAATCACACTAAAGATTGGGATTCCATGGAATGCCAAAGCACAAGTGTACTGTGGAGATTCTATTTTCACTTGCCACTGTGAAATGAATGTATGTACTTTGTTTAATGTAGATTTGTGTTTGACACCAAAATCATTCTACTTAATTTTAATATGAGTGTTGCATTACTAATTTGTGTTGCTGGGGAGCAGGATCTCCATCCACTATCTAGCTGTCACTCACCGGACTGTGAGTGCCATTTCTCCTGTGTTCAGGAACCGTGGCTGTCCGCCACCCTGAGGGTCTGCGCATATGCAGCCCTTATGAAACCTTCAGTACCTGTTGCTTTTAATTGATTGGATGATCAGGCAACCCTCCCTATTTAAACCACCTGTGATCATTACCTGGTTGCCTGATCTTGGAGTCTCATTCCCCATGAGCCTCTGAAGGTGTTCCTGTGTTTCCTCGTGTATTCAGCTCCAGCTGATTCCTGTCTACTACGATTGTGGTTTCCACACCACTTCAACTCTCCTGTGTTCATCGTGTCTGCACTCAGCTGATTCCTATCTGCTACTGCTGCCGGATTCCAGTCCGCCTCAACTCTCCTGTGTTCAGCGTGTCTGCTCTCCGCTGCCTCCGTTACTACTGCCGAGTTCCAGACCGTCTCAACTCTCCTGTGTTCATCGTGTCAGCTCTCCACTGATTCCTATCTGCTACTTCTGCCAGATTCCAGACCGTCTCTACTCTCCTGTGTTCAGCGTGTCTCCCCTCCGCTGCCTTCACTACTACTGCCGGATTCCAGACCGCCTCTACTCTCCTGTGTTCAGCGTACCTTCCCTCCGCTGCCTCCGCTACTCTGCCGGATTCCAGACAGCCTCAACTCTCCCGTGTTCATCATGTTTCCAGTTTTACTTACTACTGCTTCCTGAGTATTGCTCCGTTGATTACCGGTTACCTTCCGTGCGCTGCACCAACCTGATTACCGCTTCCATCCTCCAGTGGTCTCTCCTCTTGCCGGCGTTCAGCCGTTCAGGTATCCCTGCACGTCTCCTTGACAGCCTGCTCTCCTGAACCGCGGTATGCATACTTTCCATTGACTTTGCTATTGTATTGCATATCCGTCTGGACTGTGTTGTGTTCATCTCCGGAGTCTTCTATCTACTGAAGCTATTGTTACTATTGACCTTGTGTTCTATTACCTGGATCGCTCTAGTGACTTTGTATACTTCAAGCAGCACTTGTCAGTTATTATTGTTTGTGGATATCATCGTGGGATCAAGTTCCGTGTGCCCCGTGTATCCTCTGCATTACATTCATCTCCTCGTGCCCCTCCTCACATATATATAGCAGTGGTACAACTTGCTGATACAGACCACTGACTCCTGTTTCCCATTGGCACCAGTTTCAAGTATCCTCTCACATAAGCAGTGGTACAACTTGCTGTACGCAGACCACTGACTTCCCCGTTACCTACTTGCACCTGGAATCCATTCCTTCACTATAGACAGTGGTACAACTTGCTATACGCAGACCACTGACTCTCACTACCTCCTCTCTACTCCTGGACATTCCTCCTCAATATAGCAGTGGTACAACTTGCTGTACGCAGACCACTGACTCTCCTCATGTTTCCTTGTCCATCTGGTTCCTCGTGTACATTCATCTAAGTCATTACCAGTTGCTGCTAGTCATAGACTTTCCTTGAGCATTCTCTCACCATCTGCTGATTCTCCTGTTCCGTTGTCACCATGCTACCAGAGGACCATAGTACCAGCTATATTACTCTGGTAAGAACATCATCTGGTGATATCCTGGGCAAAGACTCCTAGTGCCCGTGACACTAGCGCTCAGTCAATGAGTCTTTGCTTGCCTCTATTCTGTGTTGCTGTCCTATTATCTGTTTGTTTATGGGTTATTCTCTCATGCTTGCTTCAAAACTGGGGTCACGTGGACCCACAGGTGACGAAAATATAAGCATAAAGGACCACTGGTCCTAATCAGATGAACCATAAAACTGTTTTAACTTCCATCAATCGAGGTGATCAGTTAGTTCCAAATCCCCCGAATGTATTTAACCCCAGTCTTAAGTCCTGCTGGATTGTCCCTTCCTTTATTCAATGTTGAGCCATGTTGGAGGATGTATATACTTAACAATATGCATTATAATTCCCTTTCCCCTGGAGAAAGACCTACTTTGTTGTATTGAAATGTTCAAATACTCCCGTTAACATTAAAACCAGTTATATGTCAAGAGTTAGGGCTAGAAGTCCTTCAATGTTCTTCAGGAAAGTGTAGTATATCTATTTATTTTTTGCCAAGGCATATGTTGTAAGAACCTTTATCTGTACCATATTTCAAAGTTAGGCTTCTGGCTATACATAATTCTGGTAATTTTGGGTGGCGCTTTTCTATTTGCTATATGGGGTTGCAAACACATAAAGAAATGTTGCGCAAAAGAGGAAAAGCCCTTCATGTCTGTATGTTTTTGTTGTGTTTAAAATATATTTCAATAATTTATGATACCACAAGATAATTGTAAAACTAGTTAAAGTTGTCTCCATGGACTGAAATTCAGATAAGTCCCTTGTGAATAGTGGCACAGTAATAGAGTTGCATATGAGAAATGACAATTTCATTTTAACAATGTAGATTTTGATTAGAGAGCTACTTCTTTCTCTAGATGAATTGCTTCATTAATCCACATATAGATTAAACCATGACATGAAAGAAGCTCACGTGTTTAAGGGCTGGTGGATATATTATTATCCCAACCTGAAATGACTAAAATTACAGATAAACTTGGAGGGACTTTCCAGGCTAATGAATACACAAGGGATATGCTCATCAAATATTTAGGAAAGAATATAGGACAATATATTTTTCACTTATAGCACATGTGTACTAGTGTGTGTATGTTTCATTTATTACATACATTTTATATCATGCTGTGAGCTATGTTTAGCGTGCAATGCAGAAACTATCAAATCACACCCAAGGCACACCACAAAGCACCTTGATTTAGCACCGCTACATCAATGTACACAAATCCATTGAGCTCAGGAGCAGTCTCCACAAAGTAAAAATACTCAATGTACAGAGAGGATGGAAAATCTTAGGTGGTACAATGTGTACAACTGTATAGTCACATCAAAATTCAACCTCTTACCCCTTTAGTACCACTGCTTTCAATTAAATAAATAATTCAATTTCTATTTTAAAAACTGCTTGTTTTATCCTAATTTATGGCTTAAATACATCAATGTATGGTATCACAGGACTCTTTATTATATTTGTCACTTGTGTAAATGAAGCTTTTTATTACATTGATTGCAGAGAATCTAGAAATATACTTCTCTACCAGAGGTGGTCAGAGATTGGATCTCACCCTATACTTTTACATTTTATACTTTTAATAAGAGCTATTTGGCAGAGAACCACATTTGTAGGATTTTGAGCAATGTAATTCATACTTCTTACCTAAAATTGACACCTGTAATAAAAACATGCCTAGGTTGAGTTCCACCATACAGTTAGACATGTGGTACCTTTGCCATAGTGAAAAACAGCCTTAGGCTGGTTACTGCAGGACTTGGGCCTCTATAATGGGAAAGAGGACACGAAAAACTGTGTGCCAACCTTTTCCAGAGGCTACAAGCCCCAGTGCTATCAGCAACAATCACAAACTGTGAGCATCTAGCCCCCCCCCCCCCCAACTAACTGGACATTAAATAAATATTCTTTATTTTGTTGAATAAACAGGGAGCTTGGTGTCCTTCCTTATTGTGCCAGCTCTCTGCTGCCGGGCAAGTACAGCCATGAAGTTCTGCCCTGTGATACACAAGGCATTCAATTGTAGCTGAGATATGGATATTGGGCATATAGCCAAACCCGGTACTACCTCTATGGAGCGCCAATACAGTCAGGCACTTGTTTAATGTAATGCTGTGCAGCGGCCGCTGAGCTTAATTATAATATCTTCCACAGGGGCGCACGGAGTATTGTTGGAGGGGGGGTTTCTCCCCGCCGACCCCAAAGAAAAAAAACAAAAAAAAGAAAAGAAAAGAGGGAGAGCGCAGCAGCTCCGTTTCGCCAGTGCTGTCCTATACAGCAGCCGCGCCACTGTCTAAGAAGCGTCTGCGGTGGTGCTGTATACAATAGAGCACCACCACGGACACTTCTTTGACAGCGCCGCAGCTGCTGTATAGGACAGTGGCCATTTAGTTAGCGCAGGGGGGGTTTCTAGGGACTCAGAAACCCCCCCTGTGTGCGCCACTGTTCCACAGCCTCCCGATGCCGCTCAGCTTCAAATCCAGGGAGGGTATGTTGCGATTGGGGTGATCGCTCCCCTCAGGAACATTGGGACACACTGCCCTGCTCCCTCCTCACAGAATGTTAGGCGTGACATAATCATCACACCCCAATGCTGTCAGTGAGGAGCTAGGCAGAGAGGAGCCTCTGCCAGAAGAAAAGACAGCAGGTAAGTAAAGAATGGTTTGTTGCAGTGGAACAGTGTGATGTAGGGGAACAGCCTGATGCAGGGGGGAGGAGTTATGCAGGGGAACAGTGTGATGAAGGGGAACATTGTAATGCAAGGGGAGCAGTGTAATGAAGGTGTACAGTATTTTGAATTGAAACAGTGTGAAGGGACAGCGGTGTGAAAGGGGGTAGTGTGATTAGGGGCACAGTGTGATAGGAGGGCAGATAGTGAAAAAGGAGCAGCAGTGTGATAATGGGGGAGCAGTGTGATGAAAGGGGAACAGTGTGATGAAAGGGGAACAGTGTGATGAAAGGGCACAGTGCGATGTAAGGGTACAGTGTGATGAAAGGGGTCCCAGTGTGAATAGGGAGCAGCAGTGTGATGAAAGTGTCCAGTGTGATGAAGGGGCCCAGTGTGACGAAGAGGGCACAGTGAAAATAAGTGGACAGTGGTGTTATAGGAGGGCACAATGTGAAAAGGGAACAGCAGTGTAATGAAGGGGGCAGAAGTGTGAGGAAGGGGGAGTTTGAAGCTTTGCCTAGGGAGCCAATAAACCTTGCACCAGAACTGAATATAGCAGGCAGCCTTTGTACCGACTTGACCTTGTGTCCTCAGCCACATCACCCTTCTTACATCCCTAATTACACAAGTAACCTCTTCAGTCAGGAATGTCCTGGCAACTATCTGCAGCCATAGAGTTGTTTGGATATAAGCTCAGCTGTTGCATAGTGAAAGGAGTCACATGGCCTCATCCAATTACATCTACATACTTATATTATCCTCCACCCAACCTCCTGCCAAACATATGGATGCTTTGAAGTTGGTGGCTGCGGGGTACATGGAAACCTGGAGTGTCTGGGTAATTAATTATTTGCAATTTTGGCATCAGAACATCTATTTAAACTGTGTATCTTATGTAATTGTGGTAGCTCCTCAACACTGTACAACTTTTTCCACTTGAACCGCTTTTTTCAACTCCTCAGCTGCCCTCAAGTCAGTGAATAAGTCATCATGTCAGCCAGGCAGTGGATGGTTTGAAAACAGCAGTTCAAGTGTAATTGCACAGCGTTTGCAAGCTACACTGGCATTTATATAATTAACAAGTGCCAAAAGAAAAAAAATATACTTTATTTAATTAAATAAGTTAAACAAAATATTTTATAATAGTTAGCAAGGAGGAGTATGGCATTTGGGGTGTCTGGCAGTAGGAAGGGAGAGAGTGATAAATGGGTTATCTGATAAAAGATGGCCCGAAAATGGTAGTGAGAGTGCCTGGCAGCAGGGACTGTGGCTGCTGGAGTGTCTGGGAGTGTGTGTATGTGTGTGGGGGGGAAGGGGGGGGGTAGCAGGGGTAGCAGATGGAACTCCTAAAAGCAGGGAGGGGGAATATAGTAGATGGGGTATCTGGCAACAGGGATAAGGAGTGTGGTAGATGCGGTGTCTGGCAGTATGGAGGGTGTCTATTACATACTTGCCAACTCTCCAGGAATGTCCGGGAGACTCCCGCATTTCGCGCGAGTCTCACTGACTCCCGGGAGAGTGTGGCAATCTCCTGCATCTGCCCACTTCCTAGTGAAGTGGGCAGTATTAGATCCAAAACGCAGTGATTTAACGGGAATCACAGCGTTTGGCCCTGCCCCCTCCTGTAAATGACGCGTTTGGATCATTACGCCACGAAGTTTGGAGCCCCACCCCCCATCATGCCCACCTCCCCAGGCAGGCTCCCGGAAGCCAATTTCAGAAAGTTGGTAAGTATGGTCTATTATGCTTGTTGCTCTCTCTTTTAGACAGATACATACACTCACTCTCTCATTCACACACACATTTCTCATTCAGGTAGATGTTGTATCTGGCAGCAGGGAGGGAGCATATGGCAGATCGGGTGCCTGGCAGTAGGGGAGGAGTTTATTATGCAAAACTTGGTTCTCTCTCTCTCACACACACACTCACAATCACTCTCATATACAGACACACATTTCTTACACATACTGACTCACATTCTCTCTCACATACACACACAAGCTTCCTTACGCTCAGGGATGGATTGGGAACTTAAAGTGGCCCTGGAAAAAATTCTGAAAGTAGTTTCATGTAGACGGGGCGAACACATAAAAATAGGCAAGCTTAGCACACCATTGGTAGGTAACGCATCCTAATGTTTACCATGCTCAGTTCACAATCCGCACAAATACAAGCATAAACTGTAGTTAAGGAAACTGACATATATGCTTTCAATAGAACAGCAGTGTCAAACTGGCTACCTAAGACAGAGAGTGCTTGTTTAGCAGCATAATTGTTAACAATAGCTTCACAGTTATTTTCAGTTTGTGGTCATTTTATTTTAATGGTCACTATCCTGTTTTCTCATAGGAGATTGCTGCTTTCGTCCCACTATGCACAACTCTCACCCTGACAAACAAGTCTTTGCTCTCCCATTTAGTGTTATTACCTGGCTTTGTTTCATCATTTATCTTTATTTTCTCTCCTTTCAATTCCACTGCACTGTTCTTCCATTCTCCCGGTCACGCACTTCGTTGTTCAGTACTCTCCCCTTAAGAACTTCACAGTAACTGCCAGAAAAACAGCCTCAAGCAGATCTCCCTGTTATTGGCTCTACAGGAGCGTAGAGGT
Source organism: Mixophyes fleayi (assembly GCF_038048845.1). Taxonomy (NCBI): domain Eukaryota; kingdom Metazoa; phylum Chordata; class Amphibia; order Anura; family Limnodynastidae; genus Mixophyes; species Mixophyes fleayi. The sequence continues at coordinate 141,376,104 of NC_134405.1, read as the reverse complement.
TTTCACTCAGCTCACTTTCAGTTCCCATCACAATATTGATCCTATACGATTCTCGTAAGCTATGGGAGCCCCATAGAACCAATGCTGCCTGCAGCAGTATCAAGAAATATCCAGGTGAACAGAGGCATTATTAATATGCCTCAGAAAGACCCAAGATGCCATTGGCCTACCAGGAAAGCTCCCTGTAAGGTCTATGACCACTCCACCCCTGCTTACACTCAGCTCCTCTTTCTGCTGTGCTACCTCCTGCTTCCTCTGTGGCTTTGGAAGTGTTAGTAGGGGGCATATCTATGCTAATTGGCTGATTGACTGTGCAATGGCAGTCGGTCAATCAGAGCACATTAGAGGCTAGTGAGGAGCTCCTGTCTGAGCAGGAAACTCCTCAGTACTACTAAGAAGCACAGGCTACTCCTTGTCACAATCTACCTCCTGCAGCTCCTGTCTCCTGTTGGACTTTGCCTTTTTATCTATCCAGCCTGCAGTAGCACTGTTCAACCAAAGGGGCCACTGTGGTACTTGGACTGCTCTTCTACCAGCCAGAGCTAAGCTTGTTACTCTGGGCTGCTTAGCACCTGTTCCTGGCCTATAAAAACTGCCTGACCCAGCAGTCTTTACTAGTTCATCTGTTGCCTTTTCCTCTGCTGGTTCTCCTGTGTGTGATCCTTGATTGATTTCCTGATTTTGACCTCTGCTTGTCCCTTCATCTTGGCACCTCTTCCTGTGACCCCTGATTCGGCTTTGTTGTGACTCTGCACCTGCTTCTCACTGGTATCATATTTTTCCGTCTGGCTTTGATCCCTGGCTTGTTTGACTCTTCTGTGTTATTGTGTCAGCATTGTATTGCTTCTCTAGCAATCCAGCTTCTGCAGTCCGTAGCAGCTATCCAGCTATCTAACTCCCAATGTCTGCAGTTATTACACCACCGTGTCTGATCCAGTCTACTGGCTGTCTGCCTACCTGTTCCTCATGCCTCCTGAGTATCCTGAGTCCTAACACCCGTTACTCCTCCAGTGCCATACCCTGCTGTACTTGTTGCCACATCATTTATTGAAACCTAACCTGTGTACCTGTGTTACTAATAAACTACTTTGTTCCACTTACGCTCTCTCAGTGGTCTTCATATTAGGAATCCTGACACTCCTCCACTTACTCTTCTAAGTTTGCTGTCTTAGCCCCACCCCCTAGGAGAAGGAGATGAGCCATCAAAAAGTGGTACCAACCCAGAATTTCCCAAGTATCACACTGCCTATATACAATACAATAAACATTCTGGAAAGCTCTATGCAATACAAGGAGCTTTTCAATAACATTTATACAATACACAGTTCACCATAATAAACAATATACAATAGAGAGGACATTCTTTTTACCTCTATACAATACAGAGAGCATTCTAGTGATCTATATACAATATAGAAAGTATTTTAGGGATTTCTTTACAACACAGATAGCATTTTAGGGACAGCTATACAAAACAGTGAGCATTTTCCTGACCAACAGCCAACCCTGTTTTGGAAGCCCAAATCTCTGGTGGTGTTACAGTGCAGACTCTTTTATATTGCAGACCACCCCAAAGGTCTGACAGCTTAACTATGCAAACCCCTGACTTATGGTGGCTTTATTATACAAACCACTGGCCATTCTGAGTATGTTGAAATTAACTGTGAGGTGTAGCCATGAGCTATGCAGACACAAGCAAAGCAGCCCAAAGAAATTCAAATTGTACCAATCTGGGGGCTGAAACTGATAAAAACATCCAGCATACAGAGAAAGAAAAGTAGCTGTATGCAGATTTTCATACTCCCAAAATAGGAACATATATTAAGAATTATATCCAGCATACAGAATAAATAAATTGGTACTGTGGATTTAGGATAGGTACGCACTATAGAAATTTCCTCCCTTTGTGTTATCTGTAACAATTTTACCAATGACTGATAAACAAAAAGAAGTCACAATGAGTATGCCAATTCATGTGTGCACACTATACACGTTTTCAAGACTTACCTTCAGATCTGGGCTCTTCATCTGTCATACGCATACGCATCGGCTGAAAAGATCATGGGGTAAATGTATCAAGCTGAGAGTTTTTCTGCGGGTTTGAAAAACCAATCAGATTCTAGCTATCATTTATTTAGTACTTTCTACAAAATGACAGCTAGAATCTGATTGGTTGCTATAGGCAACTTCTCCACTTTTCAAACCCGCTGGAAAACTCTCAGCTTGATACATTTACCCCCATGACTCTGTAAACTCTATGGAGATCCTCATAGTGATGCATACACAATGTAGAATAGTTTGAACATTGATCCATCATTGAACACCATTTTTAGTCCAGTTTAAAATCAATATGAAATTATTTGATGAGGTTTGGAACAATAATCACTCATCGTTTCAGTGTACACAGTAATGCAATGTTGGGTCGAACAAACGTTTATCGGGTGATTGCCCTGATAATCAGCTAAAAACACTAAAAGTGTGTACCCAGGACTATTCACAATAACAGAACAAGATAATTGCATACTGTACAGAACAAGAGATGCAATTTTGTGTACTAGTTCTTCATGCAGTGTATTCAGGGTAAGGATTAATAGCAGCACTGGGGTCATGAGTTTGATTCCTGACCATGGCCTTATCTGTGAGGAGTTTGTATGTTCTCCCTGTTTTTGCCTTGGTTTCCTCTGGGTGCTCTGGTTTCCTCCCACACTTCAAAAGCATACTAGTAGGTTAATTGGCTGCTATCAAATTGACCTCAGTATATCTCTCTCTCTGTCTGTGTCTGTATATGTAAGGGAATTTAGATTGTAAGTTCCAATGGGGCAGGGACCAATGTGAATAAGTTCTCTGTACAGCGCTGTGGAATTAGTGGCATTTTATAAATAACTGGTGATGATGATGATGATGATGATGATGATGATGATGAATAGTTGCATTTGGCATGCACAGCTACAGTTACCATCTTTTCCCTGAGAGTAGCAGTAAAATGACTTCAATAGTACAAACAATGGAGTTGCTTTGAGTCTGGGAGACTGAAATCACTCACAGCAACATTTTCATTTTTCTAAACCATTCCTGATGAGACCAACCAAAAGCTCTTATGTAACTGTATTGGCCTGAGCAATATGCACTAGATAAGCTTAAACTAGTGTCATTCGGACATCACTCCTACTTTTGTCTTCCTACTTCTATTTATGTAACTTGATATTTTTGTAACTTAAAGGATACATTACTGCATTAAAGTGTGACTGGGAATATTTTAAATGTCTTCTAATCATTGTATTCTATTTACAGAGATTCTATTCAATTTACTCTCACAATTTAATTATAGGAAACCAGGAGCTATTTTCTCAGTCACTATATGGAATAAATCATACATTGCAATTATTATTTGATTACAATGGTGGTGTTTAAAACAAGCTTCTCTTATCAGCAAATGCCAGAGGTCATATAGTGAATATATAGAAGTCATTTTGCCATAATTAATGCCAAATATTGTACAAGGATATTTAAAGATGCAGTCCCACTAAAATAACCACACTTCCTACATGTCTAGTATACCATTTCCATTCATCAAATTAGGGTAAGAATACTAGATGACTTTATTCATCCATTCACTCACATAGTTCTTAAAAGTAATGACTACTTTCACTTACTTTTGATCATTTAACTGCCACCTCTGAAATGATATGTTGAATATTGTAATCAATAAGTACAAAAAATATTTCTCATTCTTTTTATTATGATGGAACTATATGGGTGTACTGCCTGTCCATTGTGGAAAGGGGGTAGTGATAATGCTAGCGGAAAACACTAGCTGGTCTGTAAGAACAGCAATTCTCTGAGCCTTAGGTGAACATCTATCCTTTTTCTTGACCCCCACCCTTATTCTGTGATTTTGAATGCTAATGCATGCTTATACATATGTGTAAAATAATGAAAAATGACTTGAATGTTGTCAAATTCAGTTATTATTATTATTAATTAAAAATTAAAAGTACAGCAATGAGAGACAATGGATTGAATATTCCTTCTCTTCTGTAATCTTTGAATCTACCTTTGTCCTGGAAGTGCCCAGGACCCTAACAAGCCCCTGCAATGAGGTAGCTTATTCGCTTGATTAGGATCCAATTGCTACAGGTACATATTTTCAGAAGCAATCAAGGCATATTGAATCTTCTGAACAACTTCCCTTGCCTCTCAAAGAAGTACTACAGATTTTTGAGCTTCCAATTGTTGCCAGTTGCTGCCTTGCTGTACTTAGCTGCCAGTTGCTGCCTGTTGTCCTAAGCTGCCAGATGCCAACTCCTGTTGTGAGCTGCGAGTTGCCACCTTCTGTCTTAAGCTGCCAATCATTGCTTCCTGTTCTGGGATCCAGTCATTACCTCCTGTTCTGGAGGTCCAATCATTGGCTCCTGTTCTAAGCATCCAGTTGTTGCCTCCCTTTCTAAGCATCTGAGATTTCAGTCATTGCCTCCTGTTTTCAAGGTACAGCCGTTGCTGCCTATTCTGAGAGTCCAGTCACTGCCTCCTGTTCTGAGGGACCAGACATTTTGTACTGAGGATCCAGTTATTGCCAGTCGATTCCAGAAATGACTGCCGAGTTGCTGCCTCCTGCCCTAAGCTGCCAGTCCCAGAGATGACAGCCTCGTGTCCTCAGGTTGCTGAGAGAACAGTATCATCTCTTAAGGTTGCAAAGATGACAGCCTTATGTCCTGAGGCTTCCTGCTCTGAGATCTCTGTAATGACTGCTCTGCCCAAGGTCTCTGAGATGACTACGTGGTCTAGGGTTCCATTTGCTGTCTTGCTTGTGGTCTAGGTTGCTGCCTATAAGGCGATTGTCTTGCCCAAGGACAAGTCCTCGGGCAAGACAAGATGACTGTTATGCTCAAGTCTCCAAGGTGAATGCCTTGTCTCCTGAAAACCCAGTCCTGGAATGTCTAGCCCAGGGGTTATCCTCACCATTGCCACTCTTATCTGATGCCCAAAAAGATCCTGATTTTGCTCTCAAGATATCCTTTCAGTTGCTTTCTTTGGTTGGATCTATAAGGCATTTGGGACCTGTCTAGTTGAAGGGGGAATACATTCTTAATGTCATGATCCTGTTTTCTTCTCTGCAGCATTTACCCTTATATGATTTCCAGCATGTATAGAGTTTAAGCTCCTGTAACATCTCTGCACCTGGCTCTGTATACAGGGGCTCTATGTAATCTGGCTGAGCCTTATACTCCCTGCCAGATCATTCTGTTCAGTTCAGCTTCAGTGTGCATCATCATGGTTCTACTCTGGCCCAGGTCCAGGCTTATTTCTATTCTGATGCTGGATTCCCTGGTCTTGTACTGTGTCTATCCTGGACTTTGTTGTCTTGTGCCCTGCTTTGAGACCTCTGTTTTTCTGTGGAAGATTATCTTGTTCTGCTGGACTGTGCTTTAGGAGCTTTTCGTCTTCCTGTCTCGCACAGCAAGAAGCTGTTATTATCATTTATGCTTTTGCACACTGCCTTGCATGATGTTTTGCTTTCCATTTGACTCCACCATATATTCACATTTCTTGTCGATGCTTAAGCCATGTCATTGAAAAAACATGTTTAACAAAAGGACTACAATACGTGGTCATTCATTTGCTGTACCTAAAAATCTTATGACTCACAACTAAAGAACAACCCATATACCCCATCTGTACCCAAAGATTAATAACAATGCCATGACATTCAAGACAGTTATACTGGACTGTAAAAACATATCTCCTTGTGAAACTCTGGTTTTGTCCCAGTATGTGACATGCTTATTAAAATAAACAGGCAACAGGGTTTCCCATTGCCAGGAAACACCTCTAGGCCTGATTCATTAAGGAGAGCAAAGCAAAAAAAAAAAGAGTAACTTTGCACCTTGGCAAAACCATGTTGCATTGGAGGGGAAGTAAATTTAAAAGTGGGAAAATATTTATATTTGAGATAGGTCATGTCCTAGATCAACTTTAAAATTTAGTACAAAAATAAAGCTATCAAGTATTTGTGTGCTACATGAAAAAGCAGCCAGTATTTTCCTTATGTCCAAAATAATAAACTAATTTGCCCCCTTTGCATTGAAACATGATTTTGTCCAGAATCAAATTAACTCCTTTTTTTTGCTTTGCTCTCCTTAATGACTCAGGCTCCCTGTGTGCAAATCACCACCTACTAAAAGCAACTACAAAGACGCAGTATGCTGATGCCAGCTGTCAGGAAGTGGATGGAAATGTAATCTTCCCCTTTCTTTCACTGCATGGCAGGGGCCATGCCTCCCTACTTTTGGGACCTCCCCTTTTCACGCCACCTGTTGCCAGAGAAAAAGTAACAAGCAACCATATATTTTGAACAACACAGACCTCACCTTCAGTTCTACTCAGATGATCTGCATCTGACTATTTTTTCTTCTTCTCTGCTTTCTCCATTTCTCTTTTAATGACTTCTCCCCATGTGTGTTTTCTTACAAATCCTGTGAGTAGTAATCACTTGTCGTATTGATTACCATTTGAGCTATCCGCTCTGATTTACATTGCATTGTGTTGCATTATGAATGATAGTTAAACTTGATAGTTTTTTTCTATTTTAGATTTTTGAACGTTTTATCACTTTGCATATTCTTATATTTAGCTATATACATATACACAGTGATATACATAGCAGAGATGTCCATAGGTACCTGTGCATGTATTGTGGTATTTTGTGGTCCGAAGCAGTTACAATGAAAATATATTGTGACTAGTCTTTACAGACAGATTGGGTACGATATGGTGACAGCAAATCTGTCGACAGTCAGACTGTCAACACCAAAATGTTGACAGTCAGAATATCGACATGTTTAAAATGTTAACATTGTTACTGTCGATATTACAGTGCTAGCTGTGACCTGTAGAGCACCAGGACACAATTTACATAAACCACATACCATGTTTCCCAAATAGTTTTATTGGAAAATAAATAAATAAATCAATCAATAATTCTCACCAACTGTAAAGCCACTGGCATTGCCCCTTGATTGTTGACATTGTGACTGTCGACATTACTACTGTTGACAGTCACAATGTCAACTTTTTAAATATGTTGACAGTCTGGTCTGACTGTCGACAATTTCTTGTCAACAGTCCTACTGTTGACATACTCACCGCCGCTGATATGACTACATCCCTGTTTGGACACCTGTGAGTGTCTTATGCTGATTTGTGGCCTGGAGCTGTTACATCATCGACACACATTAATTGTTGATTCAAGTTTTGCTACTTTTTCATTTATCAAAGTAAATTGGTTTATATAAATTGCTATCTTAGTCTTAGTCTTGATTATCATCATCCTGCGATGGCGATAACAAAACAGGTATTACGGTGGTACTGCTGTACTACTATGTTACCTGTTAAATAGACGGCCTCCATGCAAGCATTTGGAAACCCCCCTCTAGGAATCTTACATTCACCCATGCTAGCCTATTCTTTAACAGAAGTATCTTTCTGGAGGAAACTGATAACCCAAGATTGATTTTTCTCAAATATAGCTCTACATTATTATAATAATAATAATAATAATAATAATAATTATTATTATCATTATTATTATCTTATTTAGCGCCACCATATAATTAAGTGCTGTACAGAGAATATTAATCATTCACATCAGTTCCTCATTAGAGTTTACGGTCTAATTTATCTGCCACATACATACATAAACACACTGGGCCTGAGTCATTAAGGAGGAGAGCAAAACAAAAAAGGAGTAACTCTAAATCAGGGTCAAGCTAACTTCTTTTTCAATTTTTTTCAACCCATTGGGCAAGTTGTAAAGGGACAGATTGGGCCTGATTCATTAAGGAAAATAAAGCCAAAAAAATTGTACTTTTGCCCCTTAGCAAAACCATGTTGCATTGGAGGGGGAAGCAAATTTAAAATGTGGGCACAGATTTATAGTTGGGGTAAGGCATGTCTTAGATCACTGATGGCTAACCTTTTCAGTTTGGTGTGTCAAAAATCGGAAAAAAGTGTAGACTTCCATGGGTCACGTGTCATTTCAATAAAAAAAAAAAAAATATATATATATATATATATATATATATATATATATATATAACAAAAAGAAAGTTGTCAGCGCTTATCCTTTAAACTGCATATCTGTGTGTGTCTAGCAAAATGAAAACATGAGATATTAGTTCATATCTTGATCAAAAGACTTAAGCCTGCATCCCAACGTCAAGGGTACCTCATTATATGCAGGTCCTACACTGACCTATATGCTTTAAACACTATTAAAATGCAGTTAAAATCAGATGCACTCACCTCCCAGGTATAGGGGTTTACATCTAGCAAAGGCTGGCTTGTGAGCCACACCCAAATGTGCCTTAAATAGGCTTGATGGACAGCTGCTATGAGAAAAAGGCAATATTTTGAAACAAAACCAGAGAAAAGTAAGCCCGGGCTCGGTATATCCCACATTATATATGGTACCAGCTGCTTGGCAATAAGCCCGCGCTCGGTATATCCCACATTGTATGTGGTACCAGCTGCATGGCAATATAAATGCCCATATATGTATACAAAACAAAAAGAAAGTTGTCAGCGCATATCCTTTAAACTGCATATCTGTATGTGTCTAGCAAAATGAAAACATGAGATATTAGTTCATATCTTGATCAAAAGACAATACAAACAAAACAATATAACAATAATATGAAAATATATATGGGATATAACTGTTGTTTTTATTAAATGTTTTTACATCTCACCTTTTTTTTTATAGAGATCATCATCATCAACATCTATATATATATATATATATATATATATATATATATATATATATATGTATATATATATATATATATATATATAGAGAGAGAGAGAGAGAGAGAGAGCAAGCAAATTCCATAGCACAACAAAACTGGGTAATACAGACAGAGAGGTAAGAGGGCCCTGCTCACAAGCTTACAATCTATGGGACAATGGGAGGTTGATACATGAGGCTAAGTGCTACATATTTTATATTGGTCCAGCATGATTGCAAAGGTAAAAAGTGCTTAGTGAGCTATATAATTCAGTCACACAGAAATGTTGGTCAGGGAGTTGTTGTCTTGTGTGAACTGTATAGAGCAGTGATGGCTAACCTTTTCAGCTTGGTGTGTCAAAAATCTGAAAAAAGTGTAGACTTCCTTGGGTCGCGTGTCATTTCAATAAAAAAAATAATTAAAATATATATATATATATATACATATAAATATATAAAATTGGTATTGGGTTACAGGGTGAAACCAGATACTGGCCACGAGCAATCTTATGTAGTGTTTTTATTAATAGACCAAAGACTCCATTTCTGGTGAGCCTGCAGGGTATGTGGAGCTGTGTGATTATATATAAATATTGTATTATAGGATTAAAAAATTAGAGGAATCCTCTACTATAATACAATATTTATATATAATCACACAGCTCTGCATAACCTGTACAGCAGCCGCGGCGCTGTTAAGGAAGCGTCCGCGGCGGTGCTGTATAAAGAAAATGTTAGATCAACTTTAAATTTCAGTATAAAAATAAAACCATCAAGTATTTGTGTGAAAAAGCAGCCAGTATTTAACTTATATGCAAAATAATAAACTAATTTGCACCCCTTAAATTGTAACATGGTTTGTCCAGGATCAAATTTACTCCTTTTTTTGCCTTGCTCTCTTTAATGACTCATACCCTCTAGGGTCATTTTTGTGAGCATCCAATTAACCAACCAGTGTGTTTTTTGAATGCATTGGGATTAAGTTCTGAAAATTAATCTGTGATACGTCTGCTGTGAATTCCATTTGCTTTTTAAATAAGTATGAAATAACTCTTGAAAATGCGCATAAAACACCATTATTTTTGACTATTGTAATTTATGACTTGATTATTTTTAGCCAATGAGTTTAAAACTCCCAACATTTACTTCTATGGGTCAGTAACCACCATGTCATTTGCATTTACTTTTTACTGTCAACCACCTAATCCTACTCTTTTTTTCTCTCAAAGATTCAAAAACATTTAAATATTTTGTTAATGTATCTACTAGTCCATAATTACGCATAACTGCCATCATATAATCCGCTACACGCTTTTGAATACTTTGAATGTTTTCTGAATTGAAATGTTAAAACCTATGTTGTTTTCATTACCCACTGTGCTGAATTGTACATATTCTGTATGGTTTCTGCATTTTGATAACAGGAGGCAAAGTCTTGCAAAGTATACTCTACACAATAGAGTCTTCCTCAATTAATTGCACAAAAAACCTCCCTTCAGATGTTTAAACATAATTTTAAAGAGAGCATAGAAATGACCTGTTTTGAGTAAACATTTGGACAAAAGTCTATATTTGTATGTTTTATTTTTATTTTATTGCTCAGACAGTGTGAATTACAACAAACGTATATGTTTTAGGTACAAAATTAGAAGTACAATTTGAAAGGAGGAAAGCCAAAGTAACATTAACATGGGAAGAGATGGAGAAGGTGCGGGAAAGGTAACATTGAGCAGCCAGGAACTACATTCCTTTGTCTAAACTCCTGGGAACTGTAGTAAGAAAGGGAAATGAGTATAGTGAACTGGTAGCCAGCATCTGAGTGTGCCACAATTATATTACTTTTTATTAAATGTATTATCATTAATTAGCTGTTAGTGTTGCCTAAAGACTTGGTAGAGTTCCATACCATATATATGGTGCATGAGCCACACTTTGGACATGTGGGCTCTTTCCTGCACTTATATTGAGTATATTGAGTGGATGTTCCTTATACCAGAGTGTGTCCTAACAGCTGTTTGGGCAGTTGACTGAATCAAGGGAGTTTTTTTTTTGAGTTAGCACAATGAGTAAGGTAGCCTAGTCTTTAATCACTTTGTGAAGGTCCATTCTTGCTACATTCACATTCCAGCAAATACAGGGCACGCAGCACACCTAAGAGTGTCACAGACCATTGTTTTATTGTGAGGTTAGGCCAAATATACACTACATTGCCAAAAGTAAGTGAACACCTGAACAGCATTTCCAAAATCATGGGTATTATTATTGAGTTGATCCCCCCTTTGCTTCTATAACAGCCTCTACTTTTCTGGTAAATATTTGCACTAGATTTTGGATTGTGGCTGTGGGGAAATGCATTCAATCAGCCACAAGAGCATTGCTGAGGTTGGGCACTGATGGATGGACTCATTCGCAGTTGTCATTCCAATTCATCCCAAAGGTGCTCGATGGGGTTGAGGTCAGGGCTCTGTGCATGTCAGTCAAGTTCTTCCACACCAAACTTGGGAAACTATTTTGTGATGGACCTCACTTTGGTCACAGAGGCATTGTCATTGTCACTCACCGGACTGTGAGTGCTACTTCTCGTGTGTTTAGGAACCGTGGCCGTCCACCATCCTGAGGGTCTGCGCATGTGCAGCCCTTTCAAACCTTCAGTACATGTTCCTTTTAGTTAATTGGTTGATCAGGCAACACTCCCTATTTAAAGCACCTGTGGTCAATACCTCGTTGCCTGATCTTGGAGTCTCATTCCCCTATGAGCCTCTGAAGGTGTTCCTGTGTTTCCTCGTGTGTTCAGCTCCTGCTGATTCCTGTTGTTCGTTTGTGGTTTCCAGACCACTTCAACTCTCCTGTGTTTCATCGTTACTGCACCAGCTGATTCCTATCCGCTGCCTCCGTGCTTCTACGGTTTCCAGACCACTTCAACTCTCCTGTGTTTCTTCGTTACTGCACCAGCTGATTCCTATCCGCTGCCTCCGTGCTTCTACAGTTTCCAGACCACTTCAACTCTCCTGAGTTTCATCGTGACTGCACCAGCTGATTCCTACCCGCTGCCTCCGTGTATCTACAGTATCCTGCTCACTTCAACTCTCCCGTGTTTCATCGTGACTGCACCAGCTGATTCCTATCCGCTGCCTCCGTGTATCTACAGTATCCTGCTCACCTCAACTCTACCGTGTTTCATCGTGACTGCACCAGCTGATTCCTATCCGCTGCCTCCGTGTATCTGCAGTGCCCTGCTCATCGCAACCCTCCAGTACTCCTCGTGTCTGCAGCCAGCTGATCCGCTCTCCGTGCTTCTACAGTGTCTCCGCTTGTGTCAACTCGCCTGTCTGCATTGGATCAACGCTCCGCTGCTTTCATCTCGGCTAGACCATCTCTACTCTTCAGAGTTCTCCAGGTGTCCAGTTCTGTATACTACTGCTTCCTGAGTATTGTTTCCATCCCTGCTGGTCTACCTACCTGTGCGCTGCACCTACTTGATTACCGCTTCCACCCTCCTGGGACTTCGTATCCTGCCGGCCTCCAGCCGTTCAGGTATCCCTGCACTTCTGTCTGACAGCCTGCTCTCCTGAACCACGGTATGCATACTTCTCATTGACTGTGCTGGTGTATTGCATCTTGCTGGACTGAGTTGTTCTCCTCTGGAGTTTCCTATCCGCTGAGACTATTGCCATCATTTGACTGTGTTACCTTTTGCCTGGATAGTTCTTGTGACTTTGTATAATTATGCAGTGCTGTTCAGTTATTACTATTTTTGTGCATATCATCGTGGGATCAAGTTCAGTGTGCCCGTGTATACTCTGCATTGCATTTACCTCCACGTGCTCCTCCTCACATATATATTTCAGTGGTACAACTTGCTAGAGGCAGACCACTGTTCCCTGTTTCCTGAGTCACCAGTTTCCTGTATCCTTTCACATAGCAGTGGTACAACTTGCTAACGCAGACCACTGACTTCCCGGATACCTTCACCTGGATTCGATTCCCTCACCTAGACAGCGGTACCACTTGCTATACGCAGACCGCTGACTCTCATCACCTCCTCGTTACTTCTGGACATTCCTCCTCACTATAGCAGTGGTACAACTTGCTATCCGCAGACCACTGACTACCCTCACGTTTCCTTGTCCATCCAGTTACTCGTGTACAATTATCTATATATTACCAGTGCTGCTAGTCATAGACTTTCCACGAGCATTCTCTTACCATCTGCTGTCTCCTGTTCCGTTATCACCCCGCTACCAGAGTACCATATTACCACCTATACTGCTCTGGTAAGTCCATCATCTGGTGATACCTGGGTAAAGACTCCTAGTGCTCGTGACAGTCATTCTGAAACAGGAAAGGCTGCAGAGCTGGATTAAGGCTATGGGGGGCCCAGGGCACTTAAGACAGGGGGGCCCCTAAGATCTAAAATTAAGGGCATAGTCACACATCCTGCATTACATCACCTACAGCCCACAGTATGACACTTACAGCTCTCCCAGAGGGCTCGCTTAGGTTGTCTGCATAAGAAAAATCATTGCTTCCACAAACTAAAATACTGTACATTAAAACAATCATCAAAACACCACATTAAAATGGGTATTGACACCAAGCATTAAAACTAGCAATGATATCACACATTAAAAATACCATTGATAACGTACACTAAAACTAGCAATGATACTGCACGCTAAAACTAGCAATGATACCGCAAATTAAAATACCATTGATAATGCATCATTGGGCATGGCCAGGCCACCCTCCTACAGACAAAAAACCTGCATTGTTGTGTACACCATTGAACGGTCACCAAAAATTGGGATTGTCCCACTAGAATAACAATATTTCACAGACTTGTGCTGCTCTCTCCTACCTGTTCTTCTCACTTTCACCACCTGTGCTGCAGGTTTCTTTAGTTGCTGCTTGTCTAGATCCTGGAATGTTAGGGGCCCTATTTGGAAAAAAAAAATGGGTACATTTAGAAAATTACAGCCACCCCCAGCGTTAAATCAGTACCACCCATGATTAATAATTAGGCCTTCCTCCAGCCCCAACATTAAAATAATAGTATTCACATTTAATAAATAAACCTATTTCCCTCCCTACAAACAGCCCCAGCAATAAATTAATAGTATTTACATTTCAGAAATATACCTATTTCCCGCAACCGTCACTACCATTAAATAATTCATAGGCACATTTAATAAAGGGACCTCATTCTTCCCAAACTCACCCCCACATTCAGTAGCGCCCAAACCACCCCATCTTAAATTAATTAATTGTCCCCACTATTGTGCCTCTCCCCCCCCCTTTTCCCTCATGCTGTGTCTCTCCCCCTTTTTCCTTACTGTGCCTTTCTTCTCCCCCTTTTTTCCTTACTGTGCCTCTCTTCTCCCCCTTTTTTCCTTACTGTGCCTCTCTTCTCCCTCTTTTTCCTTACTGGGCCTCTTCTTCCCCTTTTTTCCTTACTGTGCCTCTCTTCTCCCCCTTTTTCCTTACTGCTGCCTCTCTTCTCCCCCTTTTTCCTTACTGTGCCTCTCTTCTCCCCCTTTTTTCCTTACTGTGCCTCTCTTCTCCCCCTTTTTCCTCCATACTGTGCCTTTCTTCTCCCCCCTTTTTTTTTTTTACTTACCTTTCTTTTAGCTTCTTTCTTCTCTTCTGTCTTCTTGTTTCTTTCCTGGTCCTCTCCGCGCTGCTCCTCACTGAATGACAGGCGTGCCTTGATGATGTCATGTCTGTCATTCAGTGTTAACAGTGCAGAGAGGGAGGAGGAGGGACGCCAGCGCCGCGGTGAGGTGAGTATATCTTTTTTTTTTTTTTCTTTCTTTTACTACCCTGCTCCTCCCACCAATGAAGGGAGCCCCGAACACGCCAGCCCGCAAGCCCCCCTCCCCCCAGGCATTGCCACCGGTGGGTGGCCACCATTGGAGAATAAATAAAAAAACATCAGAGGTTAGGAGCACGGCGGCGGGGGGCCCTCGGAGAGAGGGGGGCCCGGGGCACGTGCCCCCTGTGCCCCCCCTTCCTTAATCCGGCTATGAAAGGCTGTAGTACTAAGATATTCCTTAACTGGAACGAAGGTGCCCAGGCTAAACTATGAAAAACAGGCCAGACCTTTATTTCTCTTACACCAAACTTATGGCAGTATGCATACAGGTAGGAGGCATTCTCCTAGCATCTGCCAAACCTAGATTTGACCGTCAGACTGAAAGATGGTGAAGCGTAATTCATGACTCCAGAGATTGCAATTCAGAGTCCAATGATGGTGTGCCTTGCATTCATCCAGATGACATTTGGCATTGTGCATCAGGTGAGCACTTAGGGAGGTTTCCAGTTTCCCAGAAACCTCCTTGGCCCAGGGATAGGGTGGCCATTTAATTGACAGGCTGGTCCCTCCTGTAAAGAATGGTATAATAAGCAAACTGTGCATAACAATTATATTCAGCACAATACTGATTGAAATAAAATCTAAGGAATTTGCTCTTGAAATGTGTGCATTATTCAAACAAATTAAGCTATACAGTAACTATTTTAATGAATATTTTTTTCTTTAACGCATTGAAAATGTGACATTTGCAATGAGCTATGAATATAATGGTGAGGGTTAATCATTTAATGATAGGTATTAATTTCATTGTGGGGCTATTTATTTGATGGTGGTGGCTATTTAATTAAATAGCGGGTGCCTATTAATTTTAGGTGGGGTTACAAGACTATACATTTAATGCTGGGGTGATATGGGGGCTATTAATTGAATGTGGGTATGAATTTGGAAAGGAGGGTTATTTATTAAATATGAATGATATTTTATGGCGAGGCTGGTTACAGGAAAGGAACCTAATTATTAAATGTTTGTGTAATTTATTTAACGGTGGTGCTGCTTAGGGGGAGGGAGGCCTAGAGTGTTCACTCATTGCTAGGATGGCTGTCCATATTTTATGTACCTATCCATTTCCCAAATAGGAGCCTAACATTGCAGGATCCAGACAAGCAGCAAATGAGCTACCGACACAAGCAGCAGATAGTGTAAGCTTCAATAACAGGTAGGAGAGAGCAGTACAGTCCGCCAAGTGTTCAGCTTAACAATGCTCTGCTCATGAAATGGGAACTGCGCGCACCTAACATTAGTGCACACAACATTGCCCGTCTATTTGAAGTGTATGGAAAGGGGTTGGCGAGTATGCTAACACTGGCTAAGTTGAGAGCCACACCCCTTGCATTCTGGTCATGTTCACTCTCATGGTGTAGAAGCCTCCCAGAAATTCTAAGTTTGCCCCTGTTCATGGTGATCTGAGGCTTGTATGCAGCTGTTTGGCCATGGAAACCCAGTCCATAAAGCTCCTGACAAACAGTTCTTGTGCTGACGTTGCTTTCAGAGGTAGTTTGATACTCTGTAGTGAGCGTTGCAACCAAGGACAGGCTATTTTACATGCTGTGCTCATCATCATCTCGGCGGTCCCCTTCTGTGAATGGGTGGCCTACCACTGCTTGTTGTTGCTCCTAGACATTTCTGCTTTACAATAATAGCACACTTACAGTTGACCAGGCAGCTCGAGCAGGGAATAAATTTCACCTACTGACTTGTAGAGGTTGCAGCTTATCAGCTTATAACAGGGTCATGTTGAAAATCACCAATCTCTTAAGTAAGACTCATCCTACTGCTAATGTTTGACAATGGAGATTGAATGGTTGTATGCTTAATTTTATGTACCGGTCAGTAATGTGTCACGAGCTGCGGCTCTTCTGCCCGCCACGGCTCGCTCCTATTCTGTCCCCGGCGTCCCGGCCATCATCATGACGAGATTGAATAGGACGAAGAGTGACTTCCATTTGGGCATAAGTTGTATTTCAGCTCTTGCCCCAAGTTATAGCATACTTGTCCTGCAATTGCAATTCACATTAACTTAGAATGTGGAAAACCATGTCAAAATGGTGTCCATTATTGAATGTTTAAATTCTTACCTTTCTAATGGAAGTACCTGGAAAAGAAGATAGTTCATTTCTGCTGAATTGAGCTTCAAGATACACCAAATTTGCAAATAAAAGATTTTGGCTAATGACACAAAAGACCTAACTCGTTAAGGAACATAAATGCAGATTTTGTGTGTATAATCTTCAAATCTAATCTGCACATGTCCAGAACAGGATAATAAGCAACTAAATGCAGCAACGTTCAATTCATCTTCATACGTAAAGGACACTTACTACAACTTACGATTTCTGGGAGGAAGCCCATAGTTGATGTACAGTAAGAGCGGGCCAAACCCAAGTGCACACTTCCACGTCCAATTTAAACTGGCCACACAAAGCAGTACATTAACCTTTACCAATCAGGGCCTGTATCACAGGAGCAGTCAAGTTTTGCAATAGGCCCTGATGTTGTCTTACTTTTTATGAGCTAAACCAGTGGTTCCCAAACTGGGTGCCGCGGCTCCCTGGGGTGCCGCGACAGTCTCACTGGGGTGCCGCGGCTAGGGCCGGTGGTAAGGAAGACAGGGGCAACTTTACAATTATTTTGACTTGGGGGTGCCTTGAAAAAATTATGGAGACCCTAAGGGTTCCTCGAACTGAGAAAGTTTGGGATCCACTGAGCTAAACTATTGCTGTTAAAATAGAGCTACATTGTACGTGAAAAAGGAAAAGTTAAAATATTGGAGGAGAATGTCTAATGTGATATTAATCAACATTGTGTGATGACATTTTTACTGTTCCAAATTATGCAAATTTCCAAATTTCATGTGGAGAATATTCAAACTCCGCACAGATAGGGCCTAGACAGAATTAACCCATGATCCCAGCAATAAATGCTAAAACACTGTGCCACCATGTTTGCCCACGTATGACTGTGTAAACCAATATATAAAAGTAGGCATAATTGTGCAAATTACATGAGCTGTGCCATGTAAGTTTTACAGTTAGTAAATGACCCTCAGTGTCTTAAATGTAACTTGGAGCTAATCTTCTTCAAATCTGCTGCTACACAGAAAAATGACTGCCCCAACATAGTGTTCTCTCTCTGGCAGGGTCTGTAATCTGCACCACACTGCATCATGTATATGCAATTTGCTATTTATAGGACTGCAGAGTTTTGATCCTTGAGTAGAGTGGACTTTTAGTCATGCTTTGTGTTGTACAGTAGAAATCAAGGCATTCGGTTTATCAGTTCCTAAGATAAACATTATTGTCACTGATTTGCTCAATGTCATAAAGAAATAAAAGATTGGGCTAAACTCCTTCAAGGATATTGTAAGGTTCCTATTTTAAATCTACTGCAAAACTATTTGCATAAACACAAAATTACAACCAAAGGTTTGTAACTATCTGTTTTAGCTCCAGAATGTTGCAAAGGAAGAGAGAGAGAGGAACGCTGAGAGCCTTCTGGAATAAGCTATCTAAGTTTATTGCACAGATTTCAGCAGAAACACTTCTCAGACTCATTTGGAAGCAAGGCAAGTTTATAGAGAACCATAAAAAGTTAATGGGTCCCGAAATCCATTAAACCTCTGCCCTGCTACTGCTCTTCTGGCATTCAAAGCACTGCAGGATCAAATGTGCAGTATCTTCTGCTCTGAAACAGAGTATTTTGCCACAGTTGCAGTTAAAGGGAGCGCTGTTATGGTTAAGGGATGGGTTTTTCCTAGGACCATAGTACACTAGAATATATACAGATGTGAAATCTTATTTGATGCAAAGGTGTTAATAAATCTCACCCAACTAAAACAATGTATACCTTTGACCGGACTGGTTGTGGACCTCTACAGTTTGTACTGGCCTTCGGTGTAAACCTGCATCTTAATGTAAGATGAATCTCACCACACTCAGACCTCAACCTCTACCTCAACAACAGTGTACTGTGCATACTGACTTTCTTGAGATTTTGAAGTGGCACAAAGCCCCTGCTTTTTATTTAAACTTGGTCGCCATTTGTCCTCAGGTTTGTTATAGGAGCGTAGGTTCATGCTTTTTCATTTTTATTTACAGATGGGTACTGCATGCTTCACCTGGACACTGAATGCAAAAGAAAAACACGCCAGACAAAAAGATACCCCATATCTCGTCATCATCATCAATAATCATCATCAACATCATCATCAATATTTATTTATATAGCGCCAGCAGATTCCGTAGCGCTTTACAATTGGGAACAAACAGTAATACAATACAAATACAATAGTGCGTCATACATACAGAGAGGTACGAGTGCAACATGTTTAGACAAGTTTAAAGTTGTCACACTGTTGCCCCAACTATTGTTAGTTATTGTCTGTTATTTTGAATGGTGCAAGTGCTCCTCCAAATGTAGCTGATTTACTTGACTTTTTTACATCTTTCAATCCATATCAATTTTACTGTATTTATCAACTGTATTTTTTCCATGCATGCCTTTAGGCGCAAAGTGATTATTTTTCTATCAGCCATCCATATAATTTTTTGAGTACTGTATTAATCAATTTAATTGCATATGTGCTAACTGTCCCTAATTTCCAAGGACAATCCCAGGTTCCCAAAGATTAGGGTACTTTCATTTAACTATGGAACCAAAATTCCAGAAGATCCAAATAAGCATGTAAATCAACAAATGCCCATCCACAATGGTTTTAAAATGTTATAACTTTAATTCATACTTAAAGCAAATGTGTTGGTGATTTAAAATGTGTGTAGTTCATCAGGAATAGAGGCACAATTATTGATTTCACAATATAACAAAAATTCCTTCTTTCATCCTACTGGAAATCCCTCTGTTTTTCCAAGCTGCATAGTATGTAATGTGTTTAAATGAATATGTTCAAGAGCAAAGTGCTCCAGAAAATTTTTCAAAAATGTTGTAATTGTTGCAAAGCGAGTCTTTCTATTTGCCTTCAATATACTTTAAGAAGTACTTCATCTATTGTATTTTGTGTCTATTTTTTTTGCCACCAATAAGGATTTTTGAGAAAGTAATAGCGCTTTTATCTTTTTTTTATGTTAAGTTGGTAGAAAGCGAGTTTTTGTTATTCATATTCATTTTGTAGGCAGTGAGTTACATTTTTGGGTGTGATTTTTTTTCTTGTTATGGTTCTCATTACAGGTGGAAGCTGAATACCCCAGGTAACCATAGCAGAACAGAAAAATGTCAGAAGACCTAAGGGCAACACATATTATCAGACAAAAACCATATAAGTTTCCCACACTTACCGCAAATATTGTTCATTACTGTATTTGTCATCCTTTGTTAATTGGTTTAAATTGTGTAAGTAGAGGAATTATTCTAAAATGACTACAGGAGTTGATATCTCTGACTGGCTTGGTTATAACTACTGTATGTGATCTGGCAGCTGTCATATCGAATGGAATGACATCTAAAATTGTATTAAAAGGTGCAGTGAGCTTGGGGGAGAAGATTTCTGAGAACTTTATGTAGTACATGGCAGAAACCATCGGGACTGGGAGCAGAAGTCTTCATTATTTTAATTACTTGCAATGTTTCCTCTGAGGTCATTTCTTCATTCAGTACTGTGAGATTCCATGGTATAAAATATGGGAAAGTAGCAGAGTTCAGAAACAGGTTTTTTTCCTAGAAATTTCATGGTGAAGAGGAACCAGGTAAGTTATGAAAGGAAATATAAAAATAGCAGAATTTGACCCATTTTTAGATTTAATTGTGTAAAACAAATTCAAAGATTTTTTTATGTTTGAGATTTAAGAGAGCAAACTAGAGGATGGACAAATTTGGCGTTTGGAACGGAGGGACTCTAGTTGCTTTTCCAAAGCTGAAATCTCTTTGGTTGCTTATTTTAGTGAGCCACTAGATTAATGAGGGTTACTTGAATGGTTGCCTTGTGGGCTTGCAACCATGGAGAAGGAGAGGTGTCCTCCACTTGGTTCAATTGGAATTGCGTAAAGAAAAGCTTCATCAATGCTTCATCAATGAGGCAGCAGTATTGTTTTGGCAGAGAGTGGAACACATCAAATGAAAAGTGTACCTCCAAATGGTCAGTCCAACAGAGAGGGCTAATCCCTGCTATGTTAAATTTTTGTGTAAAAGCTAAAACTACAAACAACATGTCAATATTGATGGGAAAAGAAATAATGTAGGAAGCCCTTGACCCTTGAATTTCTTACCCACCAAGTATCAGACAAAATATGGCTGTGGTAGAAGGCTAATTTCTTTTGATGGGACTGAAGAGGAAAGAAGGATTGCTGTAGATTTTTCTAATTTGGAATCTGTGACAAAATTTCGGTCTCCTCCAAAGATAATGGGCCTGTTTCATTAAGGAAAGTAAGGTAAAAATATGAATACGTTTTCTCCTGGACAAACCATGTTACAATGCAAGGGATGCAAACTAGTTTATTATTTTGCACATAAGTTCAATACTGGCTGTTTTTTTCATATAGCACACAAAGGGGGGTATTCAATTGTCCTGAAATCCCGCCGCGTAAAAACTACTACCATTATTATGGCTCAGGGAGCTGCGAGCTGAAATCCAGCGAGAAAATTACCGTAGTAACGGTTTTTCCGCGCACTATCACCGTAATAACGTAATAGTGCATGGACCGCGAGATTTTCGGCGTGTCCGCCGACAATTAAATACCCCCTAAATACTTCATCGTTTTATTTGTTCACTGAAATTTAAGTTGATCTAGGACATGCCTTACCCCAACTATAAATCTGTCATCATATTTTACATTTACATTAGAGATGGACGGGCTCTTCCCCGAGATCCAAATCCATCCGAATTTCGCCTATCCGAGTACCGAGCCGAGCAGGCTCGGTACTCTCCTGCCCATTCGGAATCGAAATCGAGGCAAAACATCATCGTGACGTATTCGTATTTCTGAGCTCGGTTCTCGGGAGATTTGAAAAGCATAAATACCCGCCTCCACAGCAATCCATCGCCATTTGACAGAGGGAGATAGCAGGGTTAGGTCACAGGCTATATCAGCGCAGGGACAGAGCAATAATTGGACACATTATTGTTTCTATTCTATACAATTCTAATATTAATACCAATTGTTAGAGCAGTAAGAGAGGAGGATAGAGGAGGGTTTTTTTTTTCAATTTCTGGCACAACAAGTGCCTTTGGGGTGTCTCTTATTCCCCATTGTTTTACAGTAATTTTTCTGGCTGTCAAAAGTCATATTTGTCAGCAGTATCTTAAACAATATTTTGCACTACAAGTGATTTTGGGGTCTCCCATATTCCCCAGTGGGAAACACTAATTTTACTGGCTGTCAAAAGTCATATGTGTCAGCAGTATCTAAAACAATATTTAGCAATACAAGTGCTTTTGGGGTGTCCCATACTCCCCAGTGTTTTACAGTAATTTTTCTGGCTGTCAAAAGTCATATTTGTCAGCAGTATCTATATAAGACAATATTTTGCATTACAAGTGCTTTGGGCTCATTAAAATTGATTCAAAGCAGTCCACATATGAGCAGAATCACGAAGCAGGTGCTGGCACCAGTCCTCATGGTAGTGTTCCCAGTACGTCATCTGGTAAAACCTATGTAAAAGTACATAGTCTTTTTAAATCAGGGAAAAAAACACACACCAAAACAAAATGTATTATAGTTGAAGCAAAAAAGAAGTGTAACTGAGGAAAAGTTAACTGCCGATAAAAAAAAAAAATTGCCAACATGCCATTCTACACACGCAGTGGCAAAGAAAGAATGAGGCCTTCGCCTTTCTCTATTAGTGGCAGATCAAAAAATGTTACTGAGCCTTTTTCTTGTACGGTCACTCGTGACCAAGCAAGACCAAGTAATTTGGAGTCTAAAAGTGGTGCACAACTACTGTTACGCGTCAAAGCCAAGCTGCAAGAAAACAGTAAGGCATTAGAGGATAATGTATGCTCTGAATCAGAAATGACACCAATCCCTGTGAAGAGTCCATCCACCAGTGGTATGTCTAATCGTGAGCATTCTGTTAATGACAGTGTACCCATAAAGAAGGGTCCTTTCAGCAGTTCTGCTGATGTGTGCCTTAACAGCCCGAGTGTAGCCGGTGATACACCAATTGAGGATGCCACTTTGAAATTAGAAGAGGATGAGGGGGAGATTTGTGTAGGCGACGATGATGTTGATGATTATGATGCAGACAGATACCAAATTGCCTTTCTCAATTTATATTTATATTCTAGACTCTATAACAGCTGAATAGTTTTCTATTTTACTCCTAGTGGAGAGGGGGTCTGATGCAGACAGATGTCAAACTGCCTTTGTCCATTTCTTTTTATATTCTAATTATACAGTCTATGCAGGCTGCTTTTTTTCTATTCAACTACAAGTGGAGGGCAGGGGGGTTCATAGACAGATACCAAACTACCTTGGTCCATTTATTTTTTATATTGTTCAGCCTATGCAGGCTGCTTTTTTCTATTTAACTACAAGTGCAGGGGGGCCTAGAAAGACAGAAAACAAACTGCCTTTTTCCATTTCTTTATATATTTAACTATAAGTGTAGGGTGTAATATACACCCAAAGACGATGGCTGCATTGCCAATAGGCTAAGATGGAGAGGAAGACAATCAGGTTTGTGTGCAGAATTAAGGACGGCCTACCATGGATTAAACTGTTTTCTTCCTAATTTATTAGCTTTAGAATTACCTTACTTATCCAAGAAACAGGTGGAGCACTAAATTAGGTTATTTTATGCCCAAAAACATTGATTTTTAAACAAAATGGCAAAACAAAACCAAACAAAACCAAAACACAACGGTAAACCAGATCCAAAACCAAAACATGGGGGTCAGTGAGCATCTCTAATTTACATCCCCCTCCAATGCAGCATGGTTTTGCCAAGGGGCAAAGTTACTATTTTTTTGGTTTTCTTTAATGAATCAGTCTCTATATGTCCATTTGCAACTTACCAAATGGGTTGAAAAAAATTGGAAAAGAAGTTAGCTTGACCCTGAATTAAAGCATTGATACAAACTAGGTTGACGAGGACGGTTCAAAGAGAACCAATAATGATTAAATATCTACCCTCTTGTGTAGGAATATTGATGGGAAAAGGGTACTCCTTTATGGAACGAAATAGCCACCATTTTTGCCTTTACAAACAGCTGGGGCAAAGCAAGTTTGTGTGAATTGCTAACTTTTTAAAGAACCATGCATAACTGTGAGATGGGTTTCTTGTTAAAAGGCTATGTTTGCATGTTTCATCCAAGAGAAGTAAACACAATTGTGCATTTCCTGGGGGAGCTAAGGTCATTTAAAATAAAAGAAAAAAAGTTTGTTTTATAGTAAAATGAAAGGAATGGCAAACTTATGTCTGATGTCAAAATGTATTATGATTTCAATTATTAGGAACCTCTCTCTGGACTGGTTAAAAATGCAAAGGAATGCATAATTGACTGGGGGATTTAAAAAAAATAAGGAAGTAAGGAAAATTGTGATAACTATTGAACGTTCAATATACTGTGAACTTGAATAAATAACTACTTGTGTAAGTAAAAACTCTAACTTACAATCAAGAAATAAATGAGGTTAGTAAGGCAGAAGTAGTGCAAAATATTACTTTACTATTAGAATGACCACAAAAGTCTACAGCACCATACGGTGGGGAAGTATATCAAAGACAGGACATAATACTGTGCGTTGAATGTAATAGGTAGAGTGTATAGCAGGCATTGCAAAGAACATGCATGAGGCAAGAAACAATTGGACAAAGTTGTACGAAGTAGGAGCAAACAAGAAGACAAGAGGAAGGAGGGGCCTTTATCATTAGAGCTTACAATCTAATGGCGAGGGGAGAGGTTATATTATAAACATTTTCATATTAAAAATAAGAAAAGTTGTAGACTAATCAAGTAACAGAACTTGAAACAAATAATTGTGATCCCAGGATAGGTGAATTCTTTTGTGCTTGACGCAATTAAGATGGTTCAGAATTAGGAACAAAATTATCAGTGTGAATGCAAACTTTTATCAAACTGTTGTGACCTAGTTCCAAGGTTTTAGCATATAATGGCCTTTATTCTGTACAAAAAAAACCTGCAATTATAATTGGAAATACCATCATTGTTTATAATCATGTTGGCACAGGATTCTAGTGAATTCTTGGAGTTTCTTTCTTTTTTGGATCAACAGGGGGAAAGTCTTAAAGAGTTGTATAGAATCATTTTATTATTTCAATGAAAATGAAATAAGCGTTACCATCACTATCCTTTTATTAGCTCTAGAATTATGTAATTTCATTATGTCCCTAGGTCATCTAGGTCTTTGACCTGCTGAAGTTCTGGGTCTTAAGGCTCTATTGATTCTGTCCATTCCAAGATTTAAGCCAATGAGATCTGGTGAGATAATAGGCATTTTCAGTATTCAGGAGTGGCTGAATTGTTAATTGTTAACTGTTTCGGGGCACCCTTGAGTCTGATGCTGTATCTCTTAGGTAAGTTCTTGAGACCTTCTTGTTTTTTGTTTCAGGAGATCTAATTTCATTTTGATGTTATTTATTTATTTCTACATAGACACTTGAGAGCACCTGTCTTCTACAAAATGGCTTTGGTTCTGTTCCCTAAAGCCGTGCTTTCTGATTTGAAATCATTCCCCTTTTATTTATTGGTGGAATCTATATCCTGTAGAATGTTTGAAAAACACACAGAAGTATCTGGGCTGATATCTTCCTCCATAAACTGGGAGTGCTTACAAAGTTTCTGGAATACAGGCTTGGTTGTTTGGAAGCAGACAGAGACTTTTCTTTCTTTTAACATAGCGCACAAGGGACTATGTAGTAAAGCAAACAATTATGCTAAATAAACTGGTGATGAGTTCACTTTAACCTGAAAGGCATATGAACTTGTGTATTATCCTTAATGTAGATATGGAGTTGGAGGCTATGCTCAATCTGATGGTCTCCCAGCAGTCCTCCTGGCAGGGGGTCCAAGTCCCTGTCCAACTGCCTATCAGAACTGTTCCAAGCAGCTACCATCTCATCTAGAAGTAAGTTATACAGTGAAGAGATCTTGCCTCTCTGTAACGGGGAGAAGAGACAGAGGGTCTCAAATGAGGATATTGGAGGCGGTGGGTCACCCGGCTGGAGAGAGAAGAGAAAATGCCTAATGTGTAGGTATTGGTAAGAAGGCGGGCCTAGGTCAGGATATTTGGAGTGGAGGACATTGTAAGTTATGAACCTCCCCCATTTCAAAAGGTCCCCAGCGAAGCGAACACCTGAAGCGGTCCATACAGAGGAGAAAGATAGGTGCGTACCAGGAGGGAAGGCGGGATTATGCCACAAGGGCAAGGTGGTGGTGATGTAAAGATGAATAACACTGTTGATAAAACAAACACTACTTCAGTAAATTTTGCACATGAATCCAGGAGGTAAATGAATGCTGTAAATTCTGAATGTAAAAACACTCTAAAAGGAAATCAATGTCACTTACTGCATTAGCAGTTAGCGCAATACAGACCTGGTCCGATGCTCAGTCCCGTAATACGGTCTGTATCCGCATGCACCTCATAACGTGGTGAGACTCCATAGAGCCCGCAGTGAAGCCGTAGCTGTGGATTCTGATCCAAATGGAAAACTTCAGTGGAGGCTGACACAATCGTGGCACCACAGGCTGATAACGATCGTACAGCTTGAAGATGTAGCAACCTCCAGGAAATCACTGTGAGCAGTAACAGGGTCAAGGAGCTGTGATGTCCAACAGTTCAGTGAGATGTCCAAGTCACCTGACGCGTTTGTTTACCTGCCGGGTGATTTCTTCTTCCTCTGAAGAAATCAGAGGTAGCGCCGCGTCCCGGCAACAGGGGACAGCCGGGCGCATGCGCAGAGTTCTCTAATAGCCTGGAGGCTATTAAGCTTTAATTAAATTAACTGGGGCCTGTTGGTTTTCGCAGGGCTGAGCCCTGATTGGTTAGTGGCAGTATATAAGGCAGTGAGGTCTGCAGCCTCACTGCCGGTTATAGCGTCCAGTTTTGCCTGTCAGCTAACCTGTTCCTGTCTCGTGTTGGTGAAAACCTGTTGGGTTGATTTCTTGTGTATGACCCCCTACCTGGACTTTAGACTCTGCCTGTTTGCCAGTGACCCCTGACCTTTCAGCCTGCACCTTGGACCTTGCTACCGTGCCTGTGACCCCGACTTCTGGCGTGTTCATCGATTTCCCTGCTTGTTTGTGACCCTTGACCTTGGCTTGTTCTCTGGATACACTGTCTGCCATAACTATCTGTTCCTGGGTTCTCCACAGCCGATACACATCTCACGACCCTCCGTTTGTCTGCAGCCAAGTCTGTCCCCACCACTAGGGGCAACAGTGAAAAAAAAGACTTTTGGAACAGACTCCAGGTTTTGTTGTACCAGCTGGAGGGGTTCCTAACAGACAGTAATAACTGCTGAATGAATGTGACCTTTTCCTAATGTTGGTAGCTTTGATCCTGAGATATTGAGTATGGTTAAAATGTGTATATTTGCAATTTAAACATGTTACGTGTTTAAATTTATAGCAATATGAGGGCAAAGTGTGGTGTGAAAAAAAAATTAGTGCAAGCGCAGGAGGGCAATGGAAATGTTTTAAAACCAGCGCACACAAGCAAATGACTTCTGCCACAAGCAGATAATAGCAAACGTAAAAATGAATACATTTGGTACTAATAAAATTTCTTTTTGTAGACACAGGGGTGGCCAGATCTGTATTAACCTCTTCTCTAAATTTGTCAATCACCAGAGAAACTGTTCTAGCTGTGGTTGTAGAATTGTAGAGTAACAGGAGAAGTGCATCATTAGCCCTTGACTGCAATGGCAGAAGTTATTGTTGGACCATTGCATACTAAACCTTTTTTCTAGTAGCTGCAGCGGCCCCTACTAACTTACTTAGCTGAGATTTGTTGTGCAAAATGGGGTGTGTAATTTAATGTGCCGCTAATGATGTATTTTTTAGATATTCCAGAAAACCACACACAGGAATACAGGATATACTGGACAATCCACAGGGGCTAATGTTGCATTCCTCTGTTATAGAGACAAGTCCATTGCAGGTATAAGAAATGTTGTCACATATATTGGGTTCCTTATGGACTAAAGGTGGACAAGACACTGGATTTATGTCTACTGTAGTTCCAGTTATGATTAAAAAGAATGGGAGGGGCTACAGATTAGTCCAAGATTTAAGGGGGATTAATAAAGTAGTTGAGAGCCAATTCCCCGTAGTGCCTAATCAAGCTGTCATCCTGATGCAAATCCCTTTTTCTGCAAGTCTTTTCTGGCTATTGATCCTAGCTCTACCTTCTTTTCTGTCCTTCTCCATCCTTACTACCAGTACCTCTTTGCTTTTGCTTACAAAAAGGTATAATATATATGGACAAGTATGCCCTAAGGGTTTATAGACAGCCTCAGTATCTTTTTGCATGACTTTTTGCAATTTTTTCAAATGAGCAATAGGTTTGTTCTAGTTCAGTATGTAGATGATTTATTCCTATGTTCTGATTAGTTTATGTCAACAGTGTCTGATACTAAACACTTGTTGCTTCACAAACAGGACACAAGGTCACAAGGGATGTATTACAGCCAAGCCAGACAAAAGTCAAATACCTGGGACACTGTCTCACCCAGGGGCTAAGACATTTGACAACAGACAGGATTAAGGCTATACAAGACATGACACTGCCTGCAAAACCAGCAACAGATTTGTACTTTCATAAAAATGTGTGGGTATTTAAAAAAAAAAAAAAAACAGCTGGATATCAGGTTTTTCTATATTGGCTTTACCATTGCAGGAGTTAGGTTGAGTTTCAACATCTAAACCTGAGCTTGTTTGACATACTGAAGTCAGAGCAAGCATTCCTCAACCTTAAAAGAAGTCTGACTAAAGCCCCTGCATTGGGGATACCTGATTATTAAAAACCTTTTGAATTATACTGTACTGATGTTGCTGGTTGTGCTGCAGGAGTATTGACACAAAAACATGGTGACGCTAGCCGACCGGTAGCATACTAGAGTGCTTAAGAAGTATTAAGAAGTATAGCAGCAACTGCTCTTCTGATAAGTAAGAGCGAGGATGTAGTAATGGTACATGAAATAACTGCCTTCCTACATTCTACCTAAACTAGGCATGTTTCCTCAGCAAGATTTGCGAAATGGGAGTTAGTACTGATGGCACCTGCAAACATCACAAATAAGAGGTGTAATATGGTAAATCTAGCTACATACCTACCATATGTGCCTCATAATGCACAAATATGGAAGAAGAGGAGACTCTAGCTGAAGGTGAATTTGGCAGGCATACAAATGCACATGATTGTATGGAATATTTGAATCAGACCTTTACCACAATACCTGACATACGTGACACCCCTTTAGAAAATGTAAATTTTACATTTTACACGATTTAGAGCTGCCATAAACAGACTGACTCAGGAGAATTATGTACCAGTTATGCTGTTGTAGATGACAAAAGTGTTATAGAAGCTGAACCCCTTCGCTCACCTCACTCAGCCTAAGTAGTGGCATTGAGAAGAGCATGTGAGTTGGCAGAGGGTAAATCAGTTATAATATACAATAAGTCTAGGTATGTCTTGGGCTAATGCATGACTATAGGACTCTATGGAATCTTAGGAAATATATGAAAGGGACAGGCACAAAAGTAGCACATTCACAACACATAAAAGGACTTCTGACAGCAGATCTTCCTCATGGATACAATTGATCCGAGAGGATTAAATGAGAATAATAATTACAATCTTTTTATAAGCATCTTATCAAGTTTTAGATCCTTGATGGATATAAATTGTCTGTAAGTCCTCAACTATAACAACAACTATATTATCTCTAGATGAAGTATAGCAGTTAGTTTAAGACTATTGACCAGTACTGAATCATTATTAAATCAGAAAATACAACAAATGAAACTCCAATATATGACAAGTTTTTCACAATAATTTTTTCCTTCAATAATTTATTTATAATACGAAAGGTTTTCTTCTTGAATTATAATTGATTCTCAAAATTTCACCATAAAACAGCTTGTCACTTATCACATTGACATAGAATATAATTCTATGTCCTTATTCTGTTTTAATTACATGGGGTCCTCTTTTTTTTTTTTCTCTCCCCTCCTCTTGTTTTAATTTTTTATTTTCACGGGATTATACACATCACAACATTTCACCATCCAATTCTACGGATTTTTGCAATTAATAGTAATTGTTTAATTACATTAGACACGATCAAAAGATGATCTATGACATAACAAATTTGAATTTTTATAAATATCACAAAGTTGATCTAATATATATAATTATATCACTCGAGGAGTTTAAGTAGAATACACTTACCTCATAGAGAGTTTTTAGGATGATAATAACAATGATAGATCTAATACAATATGATAAACCTATTTAGTTAATAATCACGCTAAGATGTATTAGCAGCTCTTATTATCCCCCATATAAATTATAGCTGTCCGAATAACTATGACAGTTATTCACAATTTCCGATGAGTTAATTTCTATGATCATAGCCCATTAAGAGGCCGTATGTTTACATTATGATCACCATGACTACCGCTTACCAATGTGGAATGTTATCCGCCCCCCATCTCAGAACACCCTATAGGAAGCGTTACCATCATAAAGCAAAAACGTGGCAGGATCCTAATGGACAGTCTCTCACCAGACTGACTTGTGCTCTGAGAGACCCGCGATAGGCAGCTAATAATGTCAGTCCCATTACCGCCGTATGATTGGAGCCAATCCTCACGTGATATACATGCAGCCCCACACTGACAGTATATAAGAACTGTCAGATGTGTCCTCCGTCAGCCACGACTAAGCACACATAGCGAAACGCGCATCTGCGTTTCGCTGGGTGCTTCTACTTACCTTTATTTAAATTTTAGATCCTTATCATTGCTCCTATTAGATCCAGAGATAGATGGAGTTAATGTTAGGTAGCTAGCAAGACACCTTATAACTGCTAATGTAGATAACTTGCTAGATTACCGAGTCTCATAGATCAATTGATACCTAGCCAGAATAGGTTTTATCAAGTCAGCAAGGAGTGATTGGGAATTATCCTGGGTTAATATAAAGGTGACCTCTGATTCAACTTCTGGGATTAATTACTTTATATTATCTCAAACCAGACGTGGTGAGATAATTGATTTATTGAGTCATTTTATATTGTATTAGAGATATCAAGGATCTAGCATAAGGAAGAATTATCTAATCACTAGGATTGAGTAGAGCATCCAGCGAATTTTAACAACACATCATGCTTTAAGTTTTTCATTTTCTATTTTATATTTCGCTGATATGTCAGTAATAAAAGTTATGTTTTAGGTGTTCTGTACTCCTTTAAAAATTTAGAGCATTGGTGCACCTATTCAGCCCTTCTTTTATTAACCAATAACTGCTTCTCAAAGAAATGGTAGCACCCCGAATATCTAAAAATTATATTTGTAAGTGGAAATATGGGATATACTCTATATCACTAGTGCGACTACTTTAGGCCCCTCCCCCTTTCTTATACCTATAGCTACATTGTAACAATACAACTACCTAAGGAAGTAGCTGTTATGAGGTGTAAAGCACACACATACGACAGGGACCCCATATAACTTAGTAATGATAGAGCACATGAGGCTGCTAAGAGAGGAGCAGGCTCACTCATAAAAACTAATGTAACCAAATTAATGACTTTTGAAGCTATCAGTGTACAGAAATTAATAGAAGTGCAGGATTTGTTTTCCCTACAGGAGAATGGTGCCTGGAAGTTAAATAGATGTGGTCAAGTGTCCTCTAGAAGGATGGGCAAGGTAGGCCTGTAGCTCCCAAGACATATCTTCCAAGCTTAGCAGAGGCGGCACATGGTCTAACTCACCTGGGTAAGGAGGGTATGTGCAAATTGGTAAGAGCATATTGGTGTGTGTCAGGGATAAGCCACTCTCTAGCTACTCCCTGATTTAATATCTTATCATATATTCACACAGTCAAACAATATATTACCTCTAATTTGTCAGGAAACCTCTCCTGACCGGATTTCAGCCTCACTCTCACCTATCTCTTTCAGTCTACAGATTTAGCTGGTCCCTTTCCCAACACAGACACACGTTTCACACCTCTCAGCAACTGCCACCAGCTACATATAATGCCCGTAGAAAACCTATGATTTAATTATCCAATTGCGCACACTCTGTGCTCTGGAAGCTAAACAGTTAACCCTTCACACACTGGTTTCTAAAGAGTTAACTCAGCCAAACAATCTCTTTACTGGTTCATTAAAAAACAATAAACAATTGACATAACATGCACAAGCAAAACAGTTTAAAACAAAGGAATTAAATTCAGAGTATAACTTACAGATAAGTGGTATATTCTGAGCCAAGGGAAATTGGCTTGAAGATGGACAGCTTATCAATGAATATTGATTTCCCAAAAGACTATCAATTTGCCCTTTCACAACACAGGTATTTAAGCAAAATGAAATGGGAGGCCTTCATAGGGGCAGTGTTGTTGCTAATAGGGGAGCAGGAGTGTCCCATGGGTGTCAACTATAGTTTGCTCAAAAATATTCTACAAGTTTTGACCTTTGGTAACTCTTCCCAGATATATCCCAGAGACATAACTCCTCCTTCAATAAACCAGTCATAATCTACCGCACATCTAAATACCAAACATGATGTAATTATAACAATATGACATACCTTTCCCAAAGACATATGATTATAGCTGTTCTCTGGTACCACTAGTAAGTATAATTCACAACCCGGGTGTAGGTTTTGCCCCCCAGTATGGAGTGGCACACTGATTTCCCAATATATGAAATATGAAGGCATTTTCTTTGAAGTTCGTACTTCTATATACCTGCATAAAGAGCCTTCAGGTTTTGCCTCGGTCTCCAAGATTCTCACCTAGGCATATGGCTCTCTCTTATTTACAGCTAGTGGTTCTTTTGTGTTTACCATACCTATAGGAAAGATTTCAATTAGGAAGTGGAATACATGATCAAATGAATGGATGTTTAGGATCTGAATATCTCAAGCTGGCTTCCTCACAAAAGGTTTGCTCAACCTAATTACCTCCTACTGGGTTAATTGACCAAATGTTTTAAAAAAGAAACAAACATTTATCTGAGGGGAAAATCATATTCCCTTATATGTTTCAATGCAATATTTTATTTGGGCCCTGACATTTAATATTCTATTTCATCATATTTATGCCCTCATCCTGACAGTGTGCACCGGGCTTCTCTTCACAGGCTATTAAAAAATCAATGACTTGTCTTACTTGTCTGAGAAAGAATATGGAAAGAGCGATACCTACAGAGCCATCCCACATTTCTCCAACACATGGACTTTTCCAGGTCATACAAGTTGGCTTCATCAATTACCACCCTGCAGGAATCTCAAGCATGCTTATTCAGCTGCCTCTAATACTGCTGTTTTCACTGCTAAGAAAATCGTTGAGGAAATTGTTTGTAGGTTTGATACCCCAAAATCATTGAAAGTGATCGGGGTACACATTTTTACTTGTCATCTCTTTCAGCTTGTGTGCAAACTCATGGGTATTGATAGTAAGTTAAAACTCCCTATAGGCCACAAGCCAGTGGGAAAGTAGAGCGGTTAATAATTACTTTCAAGAAAAAATTCAATAAATTGGTGTTTGAGACTAGATTGGCGTGGCCGGCATTGCCACTAGATCTCCATAGCATCAGAACCACTCTTAGACCACCTCTTCACCTGTCACCTTTTGAAATATTCATTGGTAGACAACCTTAATTGATGGTAGATCCTCAAGATGATTTAAAATGCAACAATGAAGTGAAAGTTAAATATCTTATAAAGATGAGCACACTGTTGAAACAGCAACAAAAGAATCTCAAAATACTGTCTCCTGATATGCCAGACACTAGCTATCATTATGTTGAACCTGTGGAATATGTTATGATCCGCAATTTCTTATGCTCAGGTTGTTTAAGAGACAGATGGAAAGGCCCGTACCAAGTGTTGATGACCAGCACCACATCCTTCAAAGTAGAAGAAAGTGACACTTGGCTCCATTCCAGCCACTGCAGAAAAGTCAAAAATCTGGGGAAGGTTCAAGACAAGGTTAAGGCTGACACTACAACCCCGGCACTCATGAACCTTTTCCATCAGACTTAAAATCGCAATCAGTAACACATGAGCCAAGGATTCCAAAAAGTCTACACTCTTATCATTGAGTGGCCGCTTTTCTGTTTTTACTTTTTCTATTGTTCTTCTCATCCTTAATTTTTTTCTGGACAATCTAT
Source organism: Mixophyes fleayi (assembly GCF_038048845.1). Classification (NCBI taxonomy): domain Eukaryota; kingdom Metazoa; phylum Chordata; class Amphibia; order Anura; family Limnodynastidae; genus Mixophyes; species Mixophyes fleayi. The sequence goes on along the minus strand of NC_134405.1, from coordinate 141,342,124 downwards.
TTTTGCAACAGTGATCAGGTGATAGAGATTGGTTCAGGTAATTATGCTGATGTTGTGGAGATGAAGGAGACTATGTTAGCACATTCAGTTCAACCTAACACTTTATTTAATTCAGGTGTAAAGAAAAGATCTGCTAATCTTGAAGGTCGGAGACAGTGTGAGGGACTACTGTAACCCCGTAATTGAAGAGAAGTGTATCCAGCGATGTCATTCTATTAGTAGTTTGAACCTGGTTGGACATCCATTAGATGATTATCATTCATTGATGGGTAAAGTCTTAAACCAAACTGAATGTTGTTTTTTTTTCTCACGTGCCTCAGGGGCAAAATAATGTTGGACTAATACCCAATCCAATAAATATCTCTGAGGTTCTCGAATTACAGAGGGAGAAGACCAATCTAATGATTGTATAATATTTCAAGATCACCTAGTTTGACACTTTGCTAATACTCGGTAGACAGGTCTTTGCTGCGCCTGAATTTTATGCACGCCAAGGAACTTAAGCATTATGAATCTGAACATAAGACAATAGCAAGCTCCACAAGTGTTGATGAAAGACCCAGTGACATCATTAAAGTACATTTAAAAAAGACTATGAATATCATAAATGTCAACAGATCTAAGACAGTGTTCGTTGGGAAAGCTCCTCTGGGTTACTGTTTAAATGTTATCCAAGCTGAGACTTGCTTTAAACAGATGGAAATACTAGGCATGGGTAACTTTACTAAAACATTGTATAACACTATAACTGACTATTTTTGTGCCTTATATTCGTCCAGATGATGAATATTACATTTGTGGATGTAGGGCTTACAAATGGTTAACTCCTAGCTCAAAAGGGAATATGTTTTCTAGGAAGAGTAGTTCCTGAAATAATTTTCCATGAAAAAAAGACTGACATTCACAGTGAGGAAAGCAAACGATTACACAGGTCTGCAACCAAAAAGCTGTTTTCATAATTTTATCTGATTGTTATGTTTTTTTGGTGCACTGAATTCGAAAATGACCACCGTTTTTTCCTGGGACGTCAGGTTTGTTCACAATCGAAATGTGCCTTGGTCAAACAGGTAGCTGGAAATCGCTACATTTCAAATTCATCATACTTGGGGGAAAAAAACTGAACATGGAAAAACAAATTTATTTTCACTGCCAGTGCTCCCAAAAACATGAAAATACATGATTATTGGTCCTCAAGGTGATCACTGCATTGTTGAGTGTGCTTGCTAGAGCCTGCCCGGGCATGTTATTTCATGCATTAACTTGTTCTCTGATTCCTCCACAATCTTATATTTCATTTCAGTTGTCATCCTCCTATTGTCTGTGTGGTTCAAAATTAGTGCAATGCCTCCAAGAAAGTGTGTAAATTCGCCTGACAGTTTCTGTTTCATATGTGGAGAGTTCATGGTGAAAAAGCAGCAGTTACGGATTTTGTTAAGAAAGTTTATTTCGTTTATTTTAAATTAAAACTTGGTGACCAAGATAAAGTTGGGCTCTTCATAAAGTATGTAAGCGGTGCGTCGAAGATCTTCGTAATTGGTCAAAAGGCAAGATAAAAGCTTTTCGATTTGGAATTCCTATGATGTGGCGCGAGCAAAAGAATCTGTCACACTTCTGGTATCACAAACGGAACCCATTAGCCAGGTATTTCTGAAATAAACAGGATTTATTTTGGTATATAAATAAATCTCCAGTGTCCAACAAATAAAGTCCAAAGTCACTAGAGGATAAAGGTCTGGTGGAAGTATCAAGTACTTGTAGTCCAAATCACAAGGAAGCAAGGTTCTGTGGAAGCATCTGGGTCAGATACAAACACAATACTCGTGCAAAGGCTTCATAACAGGAAGTGCCTTTTCTAGGCCCAAACAGGAAATGGAATCCAAGATGGAATCATCATGAGACAGTCCCGGCCATCTTGGATAAGGGCTATTGTAAGGGCAAGTTCATAACAGAGATCCAAGATGGAAACTTCATGAGGCAATCACAGCCATTTTGAATGAGGGCAAATCTAAGGGCAAGTACATAACAGGATGCCCCCTTCTCAACGACGTCCTCCGGACGACTTAGGACCAGGCTTCCCAGGATGCTGTCGATGAAATGTTTTTACCAAAAGAGGGGCATGAACATCCTTAGCAGATTGCCAAGAGTCATCTTCTGGCCCATACCCCTGCCAACGTAGCAGATACTGTAACTGATTTCGATATATACGAGAGTCCAGGATCTTTTCGACTATAAATTTCTCATGCTCATCAGCTTGAATTGGCTCAGGAGGAGGCAAAGTGCGACCAGGAAATGGATTCTTAACTGAAGGTTTTAGTAATGACACGTGAAAAACAGGATGTACCTTCATGGAATCAAGAAGATCCAATCGAAAAGCTACTGAACTAATCTGTGCAATGATCTTATATGGACCAATAAACTTGCTTCCCAACTTAGAAGATGGTACCTTCATCCTTAAATGCCTAGTTGACAACCATACTTCATCACCAATCTTAAAAGTTGGAGCAGCCCTTCGTGATCTGTCAGCATCACGTTTATATCTTTCTTGAGCAGTTTTCAATGTCTCTTTTAATAATTGAAGATTACTTTGCATAAGAGTCAGTCTATCTTCCACAGCAGGAATTGGAGAGTCACAAAGTAGATTGGGACATATATTCGGATGATATCCTAGATTAGCATAGAAAGGGCTAAATCTTGTAGATGAATGTTGAGAATTATTGTTTGCAAACTCAGCCATGGGGAGAATATCAACCCAATCATCTTGTAGGTGACAAATATAACATCTAAGGTATTGCTCAAGTGTTTGGTTTGTTCGCTCCGTTTGTCCATTTGACTGCGGATGAAATGCGGTGTTCACCAAAATGCCAAGGGATTTGCAAAACTGTTTCCAAAATCGTGATGTGAATTGAATGCCTTGGTCAGACACCACATCATTAGGAACGCCATGCAAATAAAAAATGTATTTTATAAGTAAGTTGGCTGTTTCTTTTGCTGTAGGAATACCCTGGCAGGGTATAAAGTGAGCCATCTTTGTCAGTCTGTCAATTACCACAATGATAGTGGTCATGTTCTTAGATCTTGGAAGGTCTACAATAAAGTCCATGGAAATGGAATCCCATGGATGTGCAGGTATTGACAAAGGTTGTAATAGTCCAAAAGGAGAACCACGAGGAGTCTTAAATCTAGCACACGTTGTACAAGAGGATACATATTTTGCTACATCTTCCTTATAGTTGGGCCACCAGAATGAACGGCTTAACAGTTCTTGAGTTTTCTGTAGTCCTTTATGGCCTGCTAATTTAGAGTCATGGAATAGTTGCATGACCTTTAACCGTGCTTTTTCTGGAACGTATATTTGATGTGCCATATGCCAGACTCTGTTGTCATAAGTTAATTTAACATTTTTTGGAGGATTCATGAGGGTAGAATCCGTATCATATCCATTCTTGATCTCTGTTAATAACTCAGTTGTACAAATAACCCCCAAAAAATTTGAATCAGGAATTATTGTTTGAACAGGCTTTACCTGTTGAGGGTTCTCCGCATAGGCTCTTGAGAGGGCATCAGCTTTAGATAATTCATCTTTAATAAACTCAGATAACCCCTTTCGATAAACAGACAGCTTAGCTGCCGAATTCCAATCTGTGTCCAAGATCCATCTTCGGAAATCAGAGGTGTATTCAGCCACTGAACGTCTTCCCTGACGCATCTTTAATAAAACTGACTCAGCAGTAGCACTTCGATTTGGATCATCAAATATCTGATTCATTGCATCCATAAAATTAGAAAGATCTTGTAATATTGGACTTTTTGCTTCTATCAAACGAGAAGCCCATGACAAGGCATCATCTTTCAACAATAAAAGAATACAACGTACTTTTTGTACATCAGTCAAAAAATAGGTAGGATGTAAATCAAAATGCATATTACATTGATTAATAAAACCTCTGTATTTTTTACGATCACCTGAGAATCAAGCCGAGGTAGTGGGAGTGTGGGCTGATGCACTGCAGCTGAAGGTGCTACAGCATTAACTTCTTGAAGCCGCATCTGTAGTTCTGTAATAACTCCATTTTTTAGCGCTATTTGATCTTTGAGTACATGAACATTTATTTGCAACTCAGTTACCTGTTGGTGTTGCAGTTGAAACTTATTTGTACACTGGGTCTCAAGTTCTTGAAATTTTGCATGAAATTCCTGTAGTTGTCTTGAGGCAGAATGCATGTGGAAACTGAGATCTGAAAGTCGCTGTAAAGCAGTTGGTTCTGCACAAGCGGGGTCCATCATTTTGGGCACAAGTATCCTGTCACACTTCTGGTATCACAAACGGAACCCAATAGCCAGGTATTTCTGAAATAAACAGGATTTATTTTGGTATATAAATAAATCTCCAGTGTCCAACAAATAAAGTCCAAAGTCACCAGAGGATAAAGGTCTGGTGGAAGTATCAAGTACTTGTAGTCCAAATCACAAGGAAGCAAGGTTCTGTGGAAGCATCTGGGTCAGATACAAACACAATACTCGTGCAAAGGCTTCATAACAGGAAGTGCCTTTTCTAGGCCCAAACAGGAAATGGAATCCAAGATGGAATCTTCATGAGACAGTCCCGGCCATCTTGGATAAGGGCTATTGTAAGGGCAAGTTCATAACAGAGATCCAAGATGGAAATTTCATGAGGCAATCACGGCCATCTTAAATGAGGGCAAATCTAAGGGCAAGTACATAACAGAATCATAGTGATGATTGTTATTTCTGTTCCTGTGATGTGAAGGGGTACAATTCAAAGTGGAAGTGCACCATCACGTATCCCAATCTTCCTTCTGCTATTCGTCCCATTCCCCATGGTCCAGACGTCTCTGTGCCCGACCCTCCTACAAACCTGGATGAAGTCAATTGGCCTGCCGAGAATGTAACTGTACCTGAGCCTGAAGATGGATCAAGTTCTTCAGATGTTGAAGTTGACGAACCAAAACTTTTCTCGCAAGAGGAACTCAATGATTTGGTGAGAGACCTAGATCTACCTAAGCAATCTGCTGAATTAATTGGTTCTAAACTTAAAAGCAAATATTTGTTGATGGAAGGCACATCTTTTGCATGGTACAGACATCGGGAAAAAGACTTTCTGTCTTACTTTTTTCATGAGGACAATTTGGTGTTTTGCTCTGATTTAGAGGGGTTGATGACTCAGTTCCACATTCAGTATGATTCTTCTGAATGGAGGCTTTTCATTGACTCTTCCAAAAGAAGCTTAAAAACAGTTTTACTTACACAATGGTGGCCATTATGTGTCCATTCCTGTTGCTCATTCGGTGTACTTGATGGAGACTTATGAGAACTTGGAGTTGGTACTCAAGAAAGTGGGTTATCAAAACCAAAACTGGTTGGTATGTGGGGATTTAAAAGTATTGTGTATGCTGCTGGGACAACAGGCTGGGTACACCAAATACCCTTGTTTTCTATGTTTATGGGACAGTAGAGACCGACAAAATCACAGGAAGCAAAAAAATTGGCCACCAAGAATTCTAGTTGTTGGTGAAAAGAATGTTCTCAGAGATACATTGGTACCCCCTGAGAAGGTTTTATTACCACCACTCCATATAAAATTAGGATTAATAAAGCAATTTGTTAAGACACTTCCCAAAAAAAGCGAAAGCTTCAAGTACTTGGGATCCAAGTTTCCAGGTTTAACGGAGGCAAAACTGAAAGAGGGGGTTTTTGTTGGCCCGGATATTAGAAAACTCATATCCGACAAAGACTTCATCAGTTCAATGACTCCAACTCAAAAAGAAGCGTGGGTTGCCTTTACTGTGGTCATAAAAAACTTTTTGGGAAACCAAAAGGACCCAAATTGCAAGGTAATGGTGGAAACAATGTTGAAAGCGTTCCACAAGCTTGGTTGCTCCATGAGCTTAAAAGTCCATTTTCTCAAGTCACACCTTGACTATTTTCCTGAAAATTTGGGAGCAGTGAGTGAAGAGCAGGGAGAACGTTTCCATCAAGATATAAAAGAAATGGAAAGATGGTATCAAGGGAAATGGAGTGTTACGATAATGGCTGACTACTTGTGGATGTTGTACAGGGATCTTCCGGAAGCCACCTGCAAGAGGAAAAACTCAAAAAGAAGTTTAGAGTTTAAAAGAAGACGATTTCACAAACAATCTACTTGAGAGTGGTGTTAATTTTGTCGTCACCTGTGCAAATGAGTTAATATTTTTCATGTAAATAAAATATTTGCGTCAAGAGATTTTTTTAAACAATGACCACCCGTTTGTTCGAAAACCTGACGTTCCAGGACAAAACGGCTGTTATTTTTGGATTCAGAGCACCAAAAAAACGTAAGAATCAGTCAACTAAACCAAAACAGCTGTCCAAAAAATTTTTTTTGCAGACCTGTGTTATCACCCAGACAAACTGTACCTAGTTTATCACACTAATAGGGGACTAGTTACTATACTTTTTATCCCTGCTCCCCTCATCACACACTTCATTTTGATTGAAAATGTGTTGTATTTAATACCCAGTCAAAAAAGACAAATGTACATCTTTCATATATTAAGGTATGTTCCACATGTCCCTTCATTATGGTATAAATGTACATGAGTGCACATTTTCCTTACGATAAAAAAAACAACACACACACACACCCACCAATATGTTTTAAACCAATAATTTTTTTATAATGGAAATTTTGGGAAAAATATACACCAAAATAATTACAATTTAAAATAACAGTTTTCTAAAAGTGGTAGTATTCTTTTATTTTTTATTTTATAATTTTTTTATATTATTGATCAAAACATGGGCCAACGGGGTATGGCAACTAGGGCATGGTGGATGTCAACTGGGGTATAGAAAATTGGATTGGGGATGGAATCTTGGGTGTAGGGGCTTGAAACTTGGGCGTGGAGGATTTCTTTGTTAGTTGGAAAAATAGAATTGCAATCTTAGGACATCTTTAAAACACATTTGAGCTCTATGCATGTACTTGCTCAGCAGAGTACAGAAGTGGTACATTAAAGTGAAACACTCTACAAAGGTTCATGTTATGCTGAACACAGTAGTAGCCAGTGGACTATTATTATTTGGAGGCACATGAGGATTTTTTGTGTGTGTGTGTGTGTGGGATGTGGGGGATAGGGGGGTGCTTGGCCCATGATGTCAGACAAAATTGGAATGGTAAATTTTGCCTTGTACTAGGAAAAGTCACATTTAGGAAAGAAAGGCTTTCTGCAGACTATACTTTTATGCTGCAAAGCAAAATAGTTCATATTAGACTACATTATAAAATCAAGATAATTAAATAATTCTGCAGTGACCTGGGATTGGCTCCCTGCTTCCTCCACTTGGGCCTCCTAGGCCTCCCCCACAAGGGCCTCCATGATGGCCTCTTCCTCCTGGGTTTCCTAAGCTCTATCCAGAGATTCCTCCCAGGATTTGGCAGTGTACTATTTCCCCGGCACTGGGGAAAGGGCTTGGTAGAGGAGTAGGTAAAGGGACACCTCCTCCTGGGCTTCCACCTCTTCATCCTCCTGGGCCTTCTCCTTCACCTGCGTATGTTCCCGTCATAGGTTGGCATAGGCGTATGCGTCCTGTTGGAAAAAATATGACCCATTAGTTTATTTCTAAAAATGATCTCTGTTTCACTCATACATAGAGACACTCAGTTAATGTTAGGCTGCAATGTGAAATAACCAATACCACACATGGACCATCATTGAGCAAATAAACACTCTACACCACTTTTATATGGACTTGACCTGGGAGGTTTACATTAATCACATACTGATTCTGAAACATCACTATTGCATAGCAGGCTTTGTACTTTGTTCAATGAAGGTTATTACAAGCCGTATTGCTTTATAATGGGCAATATACTGTATATCAGTAATCTTATATTGCAAAAGAAAATGTTTTATATTAATTGTGAACTTACACCTCGCAATTTCACCCCTCAAATTGGAGAGGGGCGCTAGCTGCCTTCTCCTCAGATCACTACAGTGTCTCTGCAGTTGGAAAATGGTGTGTCTGTTCCGCAGACACAGTCTTACTATATTGTGTTATATTAGTGAGTACAAGGCCATATGTAGGACAGTTTAAAGGCCCTTTATTTCTTTTTACTAATAACTGCCTTTTTACCCCAGTTTAAATTATTGGCCACAGACAAATTAAGAGTCACGGCAACCGGGGCAAAGTCAGGGCTCTGACTCCTTGGCTTTGGCCTCAAAGTTGATGCAGACAAATTTCAATCAACTTGATTTGGAAGTGCTGATTACAGCTATTGGTGTAGAGACTGCACTCTACCAACCGACAGCTTTCCGTCCCAGGTAAAATGAGAATCTGAGATGATATTACTATGCAGGTCAATACAGTGGCTCCAATTTGGGTCCCAAAGTATTTTTTTTTACTTTGGGACACAAATTATTATGTTTTGCTCTGCAAACCTAGTACAGGTCTTTGTAAATTTGAGCAACCTTAAAATCATTGCCCAAGGTATGACAGACCAACATCTTTAGTATCTTTAAAACTTGTACCTTATCATTAGCACTTTGCCATGGTTTTTTTTTTTTTTTAAATCTTCAAATTAAGTAGTAGGGCTGGGTAGCTTTCTGTTATAATATGTGACCTTTAGGGCCAATACTATTATATATATATATATATATATATATATATATATATATATATATATATATATATGTTTGCACAAGTCTTTTTAAAATATTTTAGATAGTATACATTGCAACATTCTTATCTTTGAACATTTCTCACAGGGGGCAGGACTTTAAACATCAGCTCAAAGACAAACTTCGTGGCCACCACAGGCATGCTAGGGGAACAGGAGGTGGTCCCGCAGCTGTGTTGGACCTCAGTGCCCTGGAGACCATGACATTGACCTGCATAGCTGATCAGTTGGTGGAAGGGGTTGGGAGGACTGACAACTGAGATAGCATCCCCTTAACCACATCACTATTCCCCAGAGGTAAGTCTCAGATCACAATACATGCATAAAAATTGCCAACGACTAATGTTTTGTTTACAGAATTATTAACACACCCAACAACAATATCTGTTTTTAAAGCAAAAATAGTAAATTTAAATGTTATCACTTGCCAATTTGAATGTGGATAAAACTCCTAAATCCTTTAAACTTTTACTGCAACCTAGACAGCTTATTGTAGAATCTGCCCATGGTCCTCAAGATTACTGAGTATTTTCAGAGAAGATTTAAAAAGGATGCCTAGGTAACATTCCCCTCAAAACACATTTATGCTGGTTGTTAAATGTTACAGAAGAATTTTTTTTTTTTATAAAAGATAACCCCACATATATACACCGACTCATAAAATCTAGTAATATGATGCTAAAGCATGGATGTTAATGGGTCAAACATAAATCTTTATATTTCTTTTTTTTCCTTCCACTAGCTGAATATGCAGATACAGTCGAAGAAGATGAGGACCTGGCAGACGTAGCCTGTGATGTTGAAGAGACTCAGATAAAGGAGGAAGCGGGGGGCAGTGTGTAGCCATCCCACATAAAAGATTTTACTCTAAAGTATACCACTCTAATCAAGTCCTAGAAAGTACCACCTGTGACATCAGCTCAACCCTAACCCATATTCATTACACTTTTCAACATGTTGATACTACTCTGACCCATCTCACCGACATTGTTGCACATTATGTCACCACCAAACCCCCTTCCCCAATGCTAAATGTTTCCACTCCTGTCCCAATGACACGTGCTACATCTCCTTCCCCTATGACACATGTTTCCTTCCCTTTCCCTATGACACATGTTTCCTTTACTTCACCTATGGCACATTTCCTCACTCCTACCCCTCTGCAAAATTTCTCTTCCCAGGCCCCCATGCCCAAAATGTTCCCTTGTTATCCTCCCCAGCTTTACCATTCTAATCCTCTCCAGGTTTATTCTCCTTATCCTCCTCAGGTTTACCCTCTGTATCGTCTCCAAGATTACCCTCACTATCCTCCCCAGGGTTACCCACAATTACTCTGCAAATGGCCTGGTTCTAGCATGTGCAGAGTAATTGTGTACATTATATGCAACAAATCGCCAGTTACACTCCTTAATGAATCAGGTCCTCAGTTATAATCTTCTAGTTTTAGGAAGAAGCACACATGTCCTCCAAATCCTTTATTATATAAAAATGAAGCTGATAATAAAAAAGTAACAATCAACTGGCTAATAATTGGAGATGGTCATTCACCCCCGTGTTTTGGTTTTGTATTCGGTTTTGGATCTGGATTACCGTCGTGTTTTGGTTTTGCAAAACCGCCATTGTGTGTTTTGGTTTTGTTTGGTTTTGTTTTGCTATTTAGTTGGAAAATCAAAGTTTTTGGGCCTAAAATAACCCAATTTAGTGCTCCACCTGTTTCATAGATAAGTAATCTAATTGTAAAGCTAATAAATTATCAAAAAAACCAGTTTAATTCCTGGTAGGTAGGCCTTCATTTATTCTACACACAAAACAGATTGTCTTCCTCTCCATCTATGCATATTGGCAATGAAGCCATCGCCTTTGGATGTATATTACACCCTACACTTATAGTTAAATATGTAAAGAAATGGAAAAAGGCAGTTTGCTTTCTGTCTCTATAGGCCCCCTCCACTTGTTGAAAAAAACAAAAAATTCAGCCGTTATAGACTGTACAATATTAATTGACATGGACAAAGCCAGTTTGGTTTCTGGCTCTATAGGCCCCCCTCCACTTGTCGAAAATACCAAAAAATTCAGCCGTTATAGACTGTACAATATTAATTGAAATGGACAAAGCCAGTTTGGTTTCTGGCTCTCTAGGCCCCCCTCCACTTGTCGAAAATACAAAAAAATTCAGCCGTTATAGACTGTACAATATTAATTGAAATGGACAAAGCCAATTTGGTTTCTGGCTCTCTAGGCCCCCCTCCACTTGTCAAAAATACAAAAAAATTTAACCGTTATAGACTGTACAATATTAAGAGAAATGGACAAAGCCAGATTGGGGTCACTCTGTGTATGACACCTTGCCCTTAAGGAGAAATTGCCCAAACAGCAGCCTTTCAAGACGGTACGTGATATGGAAATGCAACAAGTCCCTTCCTCTTTGGGGGTAGATTGCACCCTACACTTACATAGAAAGTTTTAAAAAGATGTTATCGTCATCATCTTCAGCTTCATCCTCACCATCATCAGTGTGTACATCATCATCACAGACTATCAATTCATCACCGCTTGAATCCGCCATTAGAGAACAGTCAGTGATTGGATGTCTTGGATGCTGAAGGCCTTCCTCGTGGAAGATGTAGTTCATTTTTATAAACATCATTTTCTCCACATTTTTGGGAAGTAACCTTCTACGGGATCACTGACTAAGTTCCCGGCTGTGCTGAACACTCTTTCAGAGTACACACTGGAGGGTGGGCAGCTTAGGTATTGTAAAGCAAGTTTGTACATGGGTTTCCAAATGGCCTGCTTTTCTTCCCAGTAAGGAAAGGGACTGTCTGACATTTCCATATCAACTACCTCTTAAAAGTAATCCTCCACCATCCTTTGCATGTTTATACTCGTATTGGATGGAGTTATGGGCAAAGTGACAAATTTTTTTGAAAAATACTTCAAACCAGCCCAGATGTTAAATTGTTCTGGTCTCCCCCTGTGTCTTCACTGCTTCTTTTTGGGAAATTTAAATTTTTACGAGCAGCAGCAGCTTGAGAAAGTGAAGGAGGACACTTCGTCAAGCCGAGGCCCAGTTTAGCGGCCAACTTGCTGAACATTAGCTCCTTGCAAAAGTTCACATCTCATTCATTTACAAGTAAAGACTCAATGTAGGTCTTAAACCTTGGATCAAGCACAGTGGCCAAAACGTACTGATCCGAGTTCAAGATCTTAATAACTCGAGGATCATTGTGAAGCGAATGAAGTACTTGATCGACAAGGCCAACATACTTTGCTGAATTGCTTGCTTTCAGCTCCTCCTTCATTTTCTCAAGCTGCTTTTCCAATAGTCTAATTAAAGGAATGACTTGGCTCAAACAAGCAGAGCCTGCACTCACCTCACATATCACAACTTCAAATAGTTTCAGCACCTTGCACAGCACTGAAGGGATTCCCCACTGTGCAAGAGTGAAATACATCCCCCCTCCTTTCCCAATGTCATGGCTTGTGCAATATGCTTGGATGGCTTTGCGCTGTTCCTCCATCCTCTGAAGCATGTACAGGGTGGAATTCCACCTAGTTACCACCTCTTGCTTAAGTTGGTGGCAGGGCAAGTTAAACTGCTCTTGGAGCTGCTGTAATCTCCTACATGCTGTGGCTGAATGCCTGAAATGGCCTGAAATTTTACGAGCCACCGAAAGCATCTCCTGCACCTCACGGTTATTTCGTAGGAAGCTCAGCACCACCAAGTTGATGGTGTGAGCAAAACAGGGAATGTGTTGGAAATTAACCAGCTGTAACGCTTGCACTATATTGTTGGCGTTATCAGAAATGACATACCCTGGGGAGAGTCCAAGTGGTATAAGCCATGCATCAATCACATCTCTCAGTTTGCGTAACAAATTGTCAGCTGTATGCCTGTTAGTGAAGCCGGTGATACAAAGAGTGGCCTGCCTGTGACAAATGTTACGTAGGGGTATACATGCTGCTGCTGTTCCTGCTGGTGAAGGTGAATGACCAACCCAGTGGGTTGTCACAGTCATATAGTCTTTGGTTTGGCCACTTCCACTTGTCCACATATCTGTGGTTAAGTGGTCAGTGGGCAGAATGGCATTTTTCAGCACAATGTCTACATTTTTACACACTTTTGGTATAGTTGTGGAATTGCTTTACGGGAGAAATGGTGTTGCGATGGAATTCTGTAACGCGGACACAAAACCTCAATTAACTGTGAAAACCCAGCTGCGTTTATTGTGGAGATTGGACGCAGATCTAACACTAACATTGCAGCCATGGCGTCTGTCATTCGCTTGGCGACTGGGTGACTGCTGTCATATTTGCTTCCCCTAGCAAATGATTGTTTCACAGTTAATTGCTGAAATGTAGGACTGCTCATTTTCTTGACCTGCCTCTGGGCTGACGATTCACCCCCAGCAGCAGCAGCAGTGGGACTAACGCTTTCTTCAGAGGAATCAATAATAGTGCAGGAGTCATCCAACCTTAATAAGTGGGATGCCGGGCTAACTCCGAGCGCTACTGAGGATATTGATGAGGATGGTGTGGTGGGTGTATTTTGTAGCCGTCGGGATGTCGGTGAGCGGAGGGTCTTAGCTGATGATGGAGTGCTTGTAATTTTTTTGGAAGCTGTTTCAGCTTTTCCCAACACTTTGCCATGAACTCTTGATAAATGGCGTAACATAGACGAGGTTCCAAGATGGTTAAGGTCCCTCCCTCGACTGACTGTGGCTTGACATACACTACAAATGGCTATACAATTGTTGTCTGGATTTGGGTAGAAATAATTCCACACATAAGAAGTGGATTTTTTTGTTTTATGCCCAGGCATGACAATGGCCTTTTTCTTGTCATGTGCCAGAACTGCTGCCACTGGTGCAGGACTTACACAAACAACCTCATCTTCATCAACATCCTCATTAGCGCCCTCATCGCTAACACAAATCTCCCCCTCATCCTCTTCTAATTCCAAAGTGGCATCCTCAATTTGTGTATCACCGGCTACACTCAGGCTATTAATGCACACATCAGCAGAATTCTCATGATTAGACATCCCACTGTTGGATGGACTCTCCACAGGGATTGGTGTCATTTGTGAATCAGAGCAAACATTATCTTCTAATGCCTTACTGTTATCTTGCAGCTCGGCTTTGACGCGTAACAGTAGTCGTAGACCAATTGTAGGCTCAGTAACTTTTTGGGATCTGCCACTAATAGCCAAAGGTGAAGGTCTCATTCTCTCTTTGACACTGCGTGTGTAAAATGGCATGTTGGCAATTTTTTTTTTATCGGCACTTAACTTTTGCTCAGTAACACTACTTTTTCGCTTCAACTTAGGAAAAATAATTTTTTGTTTTTGTTTTTTGGACTGATTTCGAAACACTGTGTAGTTTGACATCGCCTTGCCCAGATGACGTACTGGGAACACTAACATCAGGACTGGTGACAGAACCTGGTTGCTCATTCTGATCATATGTGGACTGCTTTGAATCCATTCTGAGCCCAAAGCACTTGTAGTGCTAAAAATTATTTGGTAAGATACTGCTGACAGATAGTAATTTTGACAGCCAGAAATATTTATGAAAAATAATGGGGGACACCCCAAAAGCACTGGGGAGTGCTAAAAATTATTTGGTAGATACTGCTGACAGATAGTAATTTTGACAGCCAGAAATATTTCTGCACAATTATGGGGGACACCCCAAAAGCACTTTGAGTGCGAAATATTGAAAAAAAACAAAACTCCTCTATCCTCCTCTCTTCTCTAGCGATTTTTGTTAGCACAATTGGATTCAGAATATTGTATTCTCTGTCCCTGCTCTAATCAGCCAGTGACTACACCCTGCTCTCTCCCTCTGTCAAATGGCGATGGATTGCTGTGGAGGCGTGTATTTATAATGTTCAAGTTTCGCGAGAACCGAGCCCCGAGATTCGACGACGTCACAATGACGTTCGGCCTCGATTTGAATTACGAACGGGCGGGAGAGTACCAAGCCTACTCGGCTCGGTACTCAGATACCCAAAGTTCAGGTGGGTTCGGTTCTCGGGGAACCGAGCCCGTCCATCTCTACTAATAATACCCACCAATATATTACTATGTCTCTCTAGGTTTTAGTGCAAATAATTTCTCCTGCCTTAGCTTTTCTACTTATCAAATTGCCTTTACAACCTGTAAAAAAGTAGCCCTAAATGGTTAATTCCAGTAATACATGTTCTTGTTCTGACAAATACAAAATCACATTACTTTCCCATCAGTAAAGTACATTACAATTAATTAACAAATGAGGCATATGGAGGAGTTATTGCAATTTCAGGTCATTTGAGGAATCCCTGCATCCTGATTGCTTCCTTTTCGCTTTTCTTTTTGGTCTCAGCTTTGGGGTAGCCAACAGTCAGTGAATTTACTGAAAGACTGCTATGAGGAGCTTAAACTTTGCTTTTCAGTAAGATAAAAATGTGGTCAGCAAAACATATGCCCATTGTGTCATAGCTAAATTATATATAGCATGCACCACACTAATGGTTTTAGTCTAAATAAAATGAACCCCTTATCTTCAAATCCTGACTCCACTGAACTCTACATGTTCTTACCCTTTCTAAAACTTTTCAAAATCGCATAAATAATGTGTTACTTAACAATGTTGATCTCAGTAAATATTTATAAGATTGTCAGTAAAAATGATTTTCAAGGCATGGCAGTCCTGCTTGTCTTGCAATTCACAAATTTATCAGAGGCTAGAAATAACTCAAATGCATAGAACTTGGAAACAGATTTTTTTTTTTACGTCTGCTTCCACACAACCTGATAAGATCCTGTTATTTACAGCTCTAAAAATAATTATATATTCCAACTGTGTTCACAGCACTAAAATGTGTATAACTAAAAAAGTACAAACAAAACACTTCATAGTATTCCACTCACTAATAAAAGGTGATAATGCACCCACAAAGTGACAATTAAAAATAGTGTTACTTCTCTCCAGAAATTCTATCTTTTCCAGTGTTCCATCAGTAAAACGTAGAAAAAGGCACAACATGATATAATATGTTTATTGTAGTCTAAATAAAAGGCAAAAAAACCCAAAAACAACAAAAATCACATTTACAATTTTTTACGCCTTAAGAGCACTTGACAATATCACAAAGAACCATTTGTCCACTGGATACACTGATATATTTGGTAGTTGGAACACACAAACAATGGGTTTCAACATAACTGTCTCTGATTCCCCCTTCAAAGGATTTCACAACCAATGGATTTCACAGCTTATATCGGAAGAGTGAGTGGCAGAATTTATTTGACAAATTGCTAAGATGGAATTACCCCATTGGCTATTGTGTCAAAAAAGGTAATTTACTAACACAAAAAATGTGGACCAGCGAAGTTTCTTTATGTGCGCCTACTTGTCTGCTAAGTGCATGTCAAGGTTTTTGGAAACAGTAACTTAATGTCAATCTGTGCCTAGTTTTGCAAATTGGTAGATGGTCATAGGCAAACCGAGGGGGCAGGGTTTCCTAGTGCCTGAAAACAACCCTCCAAGCCTGGGGCACGGTATGCTTGAGGTGGCTGGACCTTGCCCCCGGGATCAGTCACTTTGCAGCTTGGAGAATCGCAACCTGAGTACCCTCTGCTTCTAAGCCCAAACTCCCTTGCGGGGGTCCCTGGTGAATACCGGGTGTACGTTAGACTCCGTGCCTCCCTGTTCAGTTGTGCTAATACCGGTTAGCGACCATCTCTGCAATTCTGTGACATTGTTTCTGTCTGCACTGTTCACAGCCCTCTCTCCCCTACTGTGTGTCCCCTGCCCTGTCTCTCATGCCTGCATGCATGCCTGCATGTCTCGTGTGTGCAGCAGGAAGACACAAGACACAGCACTAGATGAAGAGGGTAAGTGTGTGTGTGTGTGTGTGTGTGTGTGGAGGGGGGTCTCATGTGCTTTTAATGTAAGTGGGGGATTTAATGTATAAGTACAATAGTTCCTTCATAAACATAGGCTGGGAGGGACTTTTAATATACTTGTGGGGGAGGGAGGAAAATGTATTTTAATGTAAGTGTAGGGGGGGATATTTTATGTGATATGGATGGTGTGTAAAATATTAATTTCATAGTAGATTGAGAGTGGGAGCTAATTTATTGGTGAGGTGAAGGATGGGGATATTTAATTTAATAGTGGGGTTATGGCGGACCTATTACGGGTGTGATGATGAGACTATTAATTTAGTGCTGGGGTGGTTTGGGCGCTACTAATAGCATGTGTGGCTGAGTTTGGGGAGAAGGAGAACTATTTCTTAAAAGTGAATGCTAATGATTTAATGTTTGGGAGGAAATAGGTTTATTTATTAAAAGTAAATACTATTAATTTAATGTTAAGGTTGCTGGGGGGAAATTGATCTTTTTATTAAAGGTGAATGACATTAATTTACTGTCCGGGTTGGTTGCTGGGAGGCTTATGTATTAAATGTGGGAGCTTTCAGTTTAATATCAGGCTGCTTTGGGGGAGGGAGGTCTACTGCGTTCACTCATTGCTGGGATTTCTATATCGTGTACCTGTCCTTTTTCCAAACAGTGACCCAACATTCCAGGATCCAGACAAGCAGCAACTGAGCTTAGGACACGAGCAGCAGCAACACATAGTGAAAGCAGCAAGAACAGGTAGAAGAGAGCAGGACAGTCTGCCAACTGTTCTGACACACTCAATCAGGACATTGTCCTGACTGTACGGGCAGGTGGGAGGTATGTCCCGCTTCACACAAAAAGGGAGCGTTGCGTGCACCTAACAGTAACAGCATTGTCCGTGTGGCAGCATGGCGTGGAAACCCCTCTCTACAAATCCTGCGTTTGCCACTGATGCTCATGGTGAAAATAGCTACGAGTCACATCAAAGTTGCACCTCCTACCAGTTTAGGACCACTCCTCTCATTAAATAAAATATTCCTCCTAGAACACTGTTTGATTTAAAGTTTAGCATTATTAATATAGAGACAAGACCCCACCTCTGAGACCTCAGAGAAAGTAGTGGAGAATTGTCCTTTGGGAGGAGGAAAGGCTGTGCATTCTCCCATAAGGCATGGAACACCTCTGTAAAAACATCCTTTCTACCACTTTATCTAATTTAAATAATCCTGTGCCTGAAAATGAAATCTATCAATTTCTGTAGTTTTATGTAAAATGTAAACCACATGTGCGTAACATTTTCACTTACTAAAGAATACAATTAATCTGTCCAACTAAACCCTTCAAACATTGGAAACTTCTGCAACCCTGCAGACTTTGCCATCTTAACCTGCAAATTCATGAACTTGGGTAAAACAGGCAAGTGATGTCACTAAACAGCATTGGTTTTGCACAGTTGTTTAAAGTTTATAAATTAAGGGTGAAGTCGATGAGTATCAGTTGAAGTAAGTAGGGAAAATAAATGAAAAATTCTAGCATGAATAGATCCCAAGAAAAATTAAACTGACAAGCTTGTGCAATATTTGGAGCATTACAAAATGTGTAAGGTTTTTGACTGTTTATCTCACACAAGGATCAGTTATTCTATCAACCCTCTCTTGGTTGTATCCACTGCCCCAGTGAAATGAGAAAAGTGACACACGGAGACAATAGCAGTGGGTAATATGTATGAATATTACAATTTATAGTATGCACAGATGTGATGGTCTAAGAACTCATAGACACAACAGCGTTCTTTATACTATTTTATAACAGTTACATTTGAATAGGAATAAACAGAAACTGTTTGCAGATGTTTTGCTTTAAGTGAAATGTAATAAGAGAATAATAAAAAACATTATTACACTACAATTGCTCACCAACATGCCCAATGTAACTTATATCCTGTTCAGAATGCTGTATGTTATTAAATGCTCAAATAGAACGATACATGTGAATAAAACATTACTTTTTTAGTAATCTAGATTTGTGTAATAAGTGTTTAGTTGTAGAAAGACATCACTGCATTTAAGTTTTATTTCCTTTGCCCTTGACATCTGGCAATGTATAGTTTCTTGTGTTTGTTTATTACATAAATAGTTATTCAGTACATATTGTTCTGTTGTTTATATTTGTCTCTAAATGAACAAACCAAAAATCACATTTAATTTCAGTGCACATTCTTAGGCAGATTGCTTTACGAATGCCTGTAATGCCCATACCAATAAGTCACCATCACATGTATACTTCATAGGGTTGTGGAATAGAATGTTACCATATGTGACCCTAGGGGCACAGAGAACATGACAGACATGTACAAAGTAAAACCATGAGTACAATATGATATAAAAAAAATACATCATAGATAAATACACATATCAACTAGGGATGTGCACCGGCGACTTTTGAGGTCTCGTGTTTTGTGTTTTGGATCCGGATTTTCTTGATGTTTTGGGTTCGGATTTGTTTCGCAAAACACCTGCCGAAAGGTTTTGGTTCGGATTTAAGGTTTTGGATTCGGATTTTTTTTGAAAAAAGCATAAAAAGTTAAAAAAATCAAGTTTTTGGGCTTATTTTCACTCCTACGCTATTATTGACCTCAATAACATTCAATAACAAGCATTTCCACTAATTTACCGTGTATTCTGAACACCTCACAATATAGTTATTAGTCCAAAACGTTGCAACGAGGTATCTTTCTGGACTGCGTAGTGGAGTGGTCCCCACAATATAATAAGAAAACCATCAACTGGTCTTAATCGCACCAAAACATGTACCTGGACTGCGTAGAGGAGTGGGTCACCACAATATAAATTAAAAACCCTGAACTTGTATGATTCGCACCAATAATGTACCTGGACTGCGTAGAGGAGTGGGTCACCACAATATATAAAATAAGAAAACCATCAACTGGTATGAATCGCACCAAATAATGCACCTGGACTGCGTAGAGGAGTGGGTCACCACAATATAAATTAAAAACCCTGAACTTGTATGATTCGCACCAATAATGTACCTGGACTGTGTAGAGGAGTGGGTCACCACAATATAAATTAAAAACCCTGAACTTGTATGATTCGCACCAATAATGTACCTGGACTGCGTAGAGGAGTGGGTCACCACAATATAAATTAAAAACCCTGAACTGGTATGATTCGCACCAATAATGTACCTGGACTGCGTAGAGGAGTGGGTTCCCACAATATTATTAAAAAACCCTACATGGGTCTGAATTCCACCCAAAAAGTTTATGGACTGCGTAGTGTAGTGTTCCCCACAATATTATTTAAACATTTTGCAGCAACAGTCAACGTTGTTTAATATCTGATACACCTCTATCTGGACTGCATAGTGGAGTGGCCCCGGTACCCAATTTGGCCACAATACCTCCTCCAACCATGGTAAGTACCATTCGTCATTGAGATCCCATCAAGTATGTTAAAGACAGACAGGGTCGAAGTGTTATTGGTTGACTTTGTAAACAAAAAAACTGTCCCTGTTGCACATAGTCGTGCAATGAAGACTGACTTTTTCATTTAAAGGCACCATCTTTCAAGTGTAGTGTTTGTAAGTCATATTATACTTTTGGTAAAATTTGTTTATTTTGTTCCTCTTTATGGTAACTACTAATAGAATTAAAGTATTAAATAGAAGCGGAATTAGTAATAGAATTAAAGTATTAAATAGAATTAAAGTATTAAATAGAGTGGTATAGAGTGGTATGTGGTATAGAGTGGTCCCCACAATATAATAATAAAACCCTCAACTGGTCTGAATTCCACCAAACAAGTATCTGGACTGCGTAGTGGGGTGGCCCCGGTACCCAATTTGATACCGGGACCACAATAAAATAAATACACCCTCAACTGGTCTGAATTCCACCAAACAAGTATCTGGACTGCGTAGTGGGGTGGCCCCGGTACCCAATTTGATACCGGGGCCACAATACCTCCACCAAGTTCCAAGTGTAGTGTTTATATTATAACATCTTAACACTACACTAATTCTAGCACGTCAAAACCTCTTGTTTTAAATTATGACAGGGCATTTAACTTTTGATTTAATTTATTGAATTTGTTGGCATTTTCTTTTACTTTTTGAACATGGCAAATGACTGTTGAATGGTCACATAATGCCAAAAAAATAGTTGCAAGATGGAATTGTCCTTGGGCCCTCCCACCCACCCTTATGTTGTTGAAATAGGACATGCACACTTTAACAAACCAATCATTTCAGCGACAGGGCCTACCAAACAACTGTGGCTGAAATGATTAGTTTGTTTGGGCCCCCACACCAATAAAACAATTCCTCTCTCCCTGTACAAACTAAACAGGCTCTACTGAGGAAAGATGTCGTCCTCATCCTCAACCTCTGATTCCTCTCCCCCTACAGTGTGTACTTCCTCCTCCTCACACATTATCAATTCGTCCCCGCTGGACTCCACAACCACAGGTCCCTCTGTACTGTCTGGAGGGCAGTGCTGTACTTCATTGAGGAATTGATTATTCATTTTTATAAACATCATTTTTTCAACGTTGTGAGGAAGCAACCTCCTTCGCCGCTCACTGACCAGGTTCCCCGCTGCACTAAAAACTCTTTCCGAGTACACACTGGAGGGGGGACAACTCAGTTAAAAAATAGAGCCAGTTTGTACAGGGGCTTCCAAACTGCCTTTTGAAGTTCTACCACGTCACTACCTCTAGTTAATTTAGATTGCAAGGCTTGTAAATATAAATACTTTGAAGATAAAAAAAGCAGGCTGCACAGACTGTGGAGCTAGAAAGTGAAATTAAATGGACCACGTTACTTTGGTGGCTATCTATGCCCCCCCCCCCCCGCCCTACACTTGTAGTTGAATATAAATAAAGCAGCCTGCATAAACTGTAGAACTAGAAATTCAAATATACAAAGAAATGGACAAAGGCAGTTTGGTATCTGTCTGCATCAGATCCCCTCTCCACTAGGAGTAAAACAGAAAACTTTTCAGCCGTTATATAATCTAGAATATAAATAGAAATTGAGAAAGGCAATTTGGTATTTGTCTGCATCATAATCATCAACATCCTCCTCAGCGCCAGCTACATCAATATCCTCCTCCCGGTGTACAACATTCACACCTTCATTAGCCAAATCTGTAACTGGACTGTGGGTGATCCTTCCAGCATATGCAGAGGGCGTGCTGCAAATGCTGGATGAAGTCACCTCTTCCCGTACAGTGATGGGAAGGTCAGGGTTCACAACCAACAACACCCTTGGACTCGCCTTGGGGATTTGTGATGTCATCTGTTTAGAAGGCAGAGTTCTTTGCTGTTTTTTTGTTGTTGCTGACAGTATAACTCTCTTAAATTTTTTGTAGGGGGGGGAGGAGGAGGGCTTAGATCCTTGGGTAAAGCTGGACCACTAGTCATGAACACGGGCCAGGGCCTAAGCCGTTCCTTGCCACTACGTGTCGTAAATGGCATATTGCCAACTTTACGTTTCTCCTCAGATGATTTTAAGTTTCTCTTTTTGCTATTTTTTGAGAACTTGGGCTTTTTGGATTTTACATGCCCTGTACTAGGAGTGTCACTCACCAGACTGTGAGTGCTTCTTCCCGTGTGTTTAGGAACCGTGGCCGTCCACCATCCTGAGGGTCTGTGCATGCGCAGCCCTTTCAAACCTTCAGTACCTGTTCCTTTTAGTTAATTGGCTGATCAGGCAACACTCCCTATTTAAAGCACCTGAGTTCCATACCTCGTTGCCTGATCTTGGAGTCTCATTCCCCATGAGCCTCTGAAGGTGTTCCTGTGTTTCCTCGTGTATTCAGCTCAGCTGATTCCTGTGGTTTCCAGACCACTTCAACTCTCCTGTGGTTTCCAGACCACTTCAACTCTCCTGTGTTTCATCGTGACTGTATTAGCTGATTCCTATCCGCTGCCTCCGTGCACTACAGTTATCAACTCACTTCAACTCTCCTTTGTTTCATCTTGACTGTATTAGCTGATTCCTATCCGCTGCCTCCGTGCACTACAGTTATCAACTCACTTCAACTCTCCTGTGTTTCATCGTGACTGTATTAGCTGATTCCTATCCGCCCGCTCCGTGCACTACAGTTATCAACTCACTTCAACTCTCCTGTGTTTCATCGTGACTGTATTAGCTGACTCCTATCCGCTGCCTCCATGCACTACAGTTATCTACTCACATCAACTCTCCTGTGTTTCATCGTGACTGTATTAGCTGATTCCTATCCGCTGCCTCCGTGCACTACAGTTATCAACTCACTTCAACTCTCCTGTGTTTCATCGAGACTGCACCAGCTGATTCCTATCTGCTGCCCTCCGTGCTCAACAGTTCCAGCTCAGCTCAACTCTCCCGTGTTTCATCGTGACTGCACCTGCTGATTCCTATCCGCTACCTCCGTGTACCTGCAGTGTCCTGCTTGCCGCTACCCTTCAGTTCTACTCGTGTCTGCAGCAGCTGATCCGCTCTCCATGCTTCTACAGTGTTCCTGCTGGTGTCAACTCGCCAGTCTGCATCGGATCAATGCCTCGCTGCTTTCATCTCGTCTAGACCATCTCTACTCTTCAGGGTTCTCCAGGAGTCCAGTTCTACATACTACTGCTTCCTGAGTATTTGTTTCTAGTCCTGCTGGTCTACCTACCTCTGCGCTGCACCTACTTGATTACCGCTTCCACCCTCCTGGGACTTCGCATACTGCCGGCCTCCAGCCGTTCAGGTATCTCTGCACTCCTGCCTGACAGCCTGCTCCTGAACCACGGTATGCATACTTCTCATTGACTGTGTTGGTGTATTGCATATCTTGCTGGACTGAGTTGTTCTCCTCTGGAGTTTACTATCCGCTGAGACTATTGCCATCATTTGACTGTGTTACCTTTTGCCCGGATAGTTCCTGTGACTTTGTATTATTGATCAGTGCTGTTCAGTCATTACTATATTGTGCATATCATCGTGGGATCAAGTTCAATGTGCCCGTGTATACTCTGTATTGCATTTCTCTCCCCGTGCTCCTCCTCACATATATATTCAGTGGTACAACTTGCTAGAGGCAGACCACCGATCCCTGTTTCCTGAGTAACCTGTTCCAGTATCCTTTCACTATAGCAGTGGTACAACTTGCTAACGCAGACCACTGACTTCCCGGATACCTCCACCTGGATTCCATTCCTTCACCTAGACAGCGGTACAACTTGCTAAACGCAGACCGCTGACTTTCATCACCTCCTCGTTGTTTCTGGACATTCCTCTTCACTATAGCAGTGGTACAACTTTCTACCACAGACCACTGACTACCCTCACGTTTCCTTGTCCATTCAGTTCCTCGTGTACTACTACCTATATATTACCAGTGCTGCTAGTCATAGAGTTTCCCCGAGCATTCTCTACCATCTGCTGTCTCCTGTTCCGTGATCACCCCGCTACCAGAGTACCATATTACCATCTATACTGCTCTGGTAAGTCCATCACCTGGTGATCCCTGGGTAAAGACTCCTAGTGCCCGTGACAAGGAGATTGGGCATTGGGCTTGCCAGACGACGTTGACGGCATTTCATCGTCTATGTCATGACTAGTGGCAGCAGCTTCAGCATTAGGAGGAAGTGGGTCTTGATCTTTCCCTACTTTATCCTCCAAATTTTGGTTTTCCATTATATGTAGCACAAGAGAGCATACCCCTAAGCCACACACACTCGGCAAAGCCTTTAAAAATTATATGCGGCACAGGAGAGTAGCACTGCACTTATACTGCTGAATCAGTGAACTTTGTAATAGCAGTACCACTGGACTTATACTGCTGAATCAGTGAACTTTGTAATAGCAGTACCACTGGACTTATACACTGCTGAATCAGTAAACTTTGTAATAGCAGTACCACTGGACTTATACACTGCTGAATCAGTGAACTTTGTAATAGCAGTACCACTGGACTTATACACTGATGAATCAGTGAACTTTGTAATAGCAGTACCACTGGACTTTTACTGCTGAATGTGTGAACTTGGTAATATTGCAGTACCAATGGGCTTATATACTGCTGGATTGGTTTTGCAAATTTGGTTATAATTATTTATTTTTTTTATTTTTATTTTTTATTTTTTTTATAA
The DNA here is from genome assembly GCF_038048845.1 of Mixophyes fleayi. Taxonomy (NCBI): domain Eukaryota; kingdom Metazoa; phylum Chordata; class Amphibia; order Anura; family Limnodynastidae; genus Mixophyes; species Mixophyes fleayi. Next base: position 141,317,421 of record NC_134405.1, on the reverse strand, counting down.
CTTTTTTTTTATTTTTTAAAAACTTGGGAATAATGGGGAAATAACTATGCCCTTAGAAGCACAGAGCACAGGACACAGCACCACTGGACTGAACAGGACACAGCACAGGACCCAGCAGCACTACTGAACTCAGCAGGACAGAGCACAGGACACAGCACCACTGGACTGTTACTGCAGAATGTGTGAACTTTGTAATATTGCAGAACCACTGGACTTTTACTGCTGAATGTGTGAACTTGGTAATATTGCAGTACCAATGGGCTTATACTGCAGGATTGGTTGTGCAAATTTTGTTGTAATTAAAAAAAAATGTAATTAGTTTTTTGTATTTTTTTTAAATAACTTTTTTTTATTTTTTTTAACACTTGGGAATATTGGGGAAATAACTATGCCCTTAGAAGCACAGAGCACAGGACACAGCACCACTGGACTGAACAGGACACAGCACAGGACCCAGCAGCACCACTGACCTCAGAAGGACAGAGCACAGGACACAGCACCACTGGACTGAGCACAGCACAGCACTTAACTGAACAGCACAGAACTTAACTGAACAGCACGAGATATAGCAGGACAGAGGACCACCTAACACACCCTCCCTCTACCCTGATCAATGCCCGAGTGAAGATGGCAGCGACTAGCGGGGAATTTATAGGATCCGAGTATCGCGAGATCCGACAACGGGATTATGAGTCAGAGCCTCAGTTTCAGATTTGAATTTGGTGCCAATACCCGGATCTGTCTCGGATCCGACTCGGATCGGCAACGTTCGGGTGGGCTCGGATTTCATAAATCCGAGTGCGCTCATCTCTAATATCAACCAATGTAAAATTGTGTGTGGTGGCTGAGTAAAATGCCAGAAAACTCATGCTAGCCAACTGGTATGTGATTCATTCACTCAATTAGGCAACTGTAGTGTCCAATGGTTTTTAGCCAATAACACAGTCAGTGCTTATAAATAATGGGCAAATAGTTCATGACCCATATCAGCCTTTTCTCAGTTTGAACACAGATGAACAATAACTAACCTTGATTTTAATCACTTTTTGAAAGCTCTTTACAGCTAATAAGTTTGCTTATTGGGCAAAACCCAAACAGGTATTCAGCCAGGTATGGGTCTATATCAGTTGTCAATGCAAGCATAAACAAGACAGAAACACAACAAATGATATCAGATTACAATGAGGTAGAAATAACACAAGGAAAAGGGAAATGACACCCAAACAACTACTGAATTATTGAGTTCCTTGGTGTTTTCATGGGTCTACAGTAGCTGACTTTCCCCTCATAAACTTTGGATAGCATGAGAAACTTTGAACCTACAGCAGGGCAAGTTGGTATTGGCATGAGCAGGACAAAGAGACAAGGGAAGGTTAGCTACAATAACAAAACAAGGCAGATATGGTAAACATTTGGACGAGGTAATAGGATATAGAAGACAGACAAGACTGTGACTGAGAAAGAGATCTGATAATGAAACCTACACACTAAGGCAGAACTGGAAGGCACAAGACAAGACTACAGCAAACAAAAAAGTAGAGCTGTACAAATGCACAAAACACAAAATGCTCCAAAACATCCAGTGTACTAAAGGCCTTATATACTCCTGGAGGTTGCTGGGAGCTCACTACAGCTGCGCCTATTAGGGTAGAGAAAATGAAGCATCAATACACACAATAAGAGAATAGGAAATGCGCTATACGACAGCATATGGTCCTTTAGTTTAGAGGCTAACAAACAGGCCTGAACCACAGAGGGTCATGTATTTGATCCCAGGCAAAAATGTATCTAACTAAATTTTGTCATATAAGAGGATTTGTTTCTATGAAATCTTTTCACAAGATTAAATTTTGCCTTTTTACTCATTTGTGCAACAGCCATTAATAATTATTTTAACCACTTTCGCACTTTTAGTTTCCCTTTTAGTTACTGTTATTAAGCTCTCCCTTCATCCTAATTGCTTTGTTCCTCCTTGTGATTTGTTTTAAACCCTGTTAATGTAACCTATTACTCTGGTATCTATGGTACACTAGACATAAAGTGGGGGATCAAGTCTTCTCTCAATTCTTAATGCCTTCAAATAGTTTTCAATCTCTACTTAATCCAGCACTATTCCAGCACTATTAATTTTGAATAGCCTGTTGACCAAACTTTTCTGCCATAGCCAATCATGCATGTGGAGTTTTTGGACAAAAGAACACTGAATATTTTTCCTGCACAGACAATTTGTGTTGTTGTAGTATGTGTAAAAGAGGTGTAATAAATGTTGTAAGTGATCTCATCATAAGAAGACATGTCTGTTTTAACTAGAGATGCTCACTGACCCCCATGAACTGGTTTTGGATCTGCATTAGCTTCGTGTTTTGGTAAAACCGCCCTCGTGTGTTTTGGCTTTGGTTTTGGATCTGTTTTTTTTGTTAGAGAAATTGCTAAAATATGCGAAAATCACATAATTTTTCTCGTTTTTTGATCCTACATTATTAACCTCAATAAAACTAATTTTAAGTCATTTGCAGTCAATTTTGACCACCTCACAGGTCACAATATTATTTTCATACTCGTTTGGACAAATACTGCAGCGACCTGGCTGGATGCTAAGCGACAGAGCAATGACTCAAAACACAGGGCAGTTCCTAGCACATCAAGGACACATTGGCACACGCAGTGGCAGAAAATAAAAATGGTGCAAATAGCAATGGAGCTATCCGCTTTGTGTATTACCTATATAACACAGTAGAATGTGACTGCAGATTTAGTTTTATACCAAGCCTGCCAGCCCAAGTATTTGTATTTCAGCAATGATAATTAGCAATGGAGCAATGGAGCTCTCAAAAATGTCACTGTAGATTTTGTTGAACAATGCTACCCCCTCCTCTTTCGATTCTATTTAGCTTGCTGCCCATCTGCACTACAGACTGTGCTACCCCTTCTGTGTCCCTCTGTGAAATGGAGCTAGATCGACGTGGGGAGGGGCGGTATAAAAAACAAATTGTTTTCCTCAATATTTGGTAGCTTTTAACCAACTATCCAATATACTTTAACTTCATAGTAATGTAGCCCCCGGCTCCTACCTTCATGATGATGATAATTATGTTATGTGTAGCACTATGCTGTACAGAGTTAGCATACAATGAATTTATTAAGAAGTAGCTTAGCATAAAAACAATTAAAACAACTGTCTTGGCAGTGAGATTTAATACCACCTTGTATTTAGACTGATATTTATGTTCTTAAAGTGGTGCAGTTTATTCACAATGATTTCTTAAAAGAGAACATCATTCCAGGACACACTCTGCTATTGAGATATCAGTTAAGCATAACCCAGTGTTTGCAATATTCTCCAGGCATCATTTTAAACGTAAGCTATCTGTAGCTTCCAAAGCTTGCTCAAGCTTCACATTATTGTTGCATTTCAGTAATTTTCATATTTGCACACTTCAGAACAGAGCCTCTCAATATGTATTTATTTTCTCAGCCTAGGGATCAACTGCAGAGTGCGTGGATCAATTTTGAATTAAAACTCTATATAATTACTTAACTATTAATAACAAAATACATTTATTAGTTTAGTAAACTGTAAAATATAAGAAAATTATGTCTCAATTCTAAACTCTTATATACTTTATTTTTCAAGGTTGGGGCTTGGCCTTGGAGACTCCACACTACATTTAGGGGATTCACAACCACTCCTCTGTTAGGCATATTAACTGTTTAGTAGAGGGTTTTTTTTAGTTTTTTTTTGCATTGTATTATATTGTGTTTTCTGATCTCTAGTTATTAGCAGAATTAGTAAGATCTTCAGGAATTTCTTGAGACTTTAGATCAGGTTTCCACTAATAAGTTTCATGCTATCTAGGATTGTTTTTCTTAAGTCTAGACCTCAGAAATACCCGACAGGGCATTTTTTCATTTTCCTCCCAGAATAACAATTGAAATAAATTTTATCCTTTGGATCTTTAAAGGTGTGTTTGTCAATAATTAAGACACCTATGTTCCACCTATGAGAAAACATGCACTGTTTACAGTCTCTAGCAGCTATTGGTATGCTGACTATACAATATATAGCCACCAATTCGAGGTGTGCTCTACATGTCTGGCAACTGGGGAGTGATCTCTGTACATCATCATCATCATCATCATCATTTATTTATATAGCGCCAACATATTCCGTAGCGCTTTACAATTGGGGACGTACATTATATGTATAGCAACTAGGGGGTGATCTCTGTGTAGTGAATGACTGGCCATGGGGGTATCACTGTATAATGTATAGTCGACAATGGTCAATTAAAAAAAGAAGCAGTCATAAAAGGTGTCTGTATAAAGAGGAATGCCAGTAGTATTCATCTCAAGGTGCGTCCAGGTCTGCATCAGTAACATATGCACGAGGCTGATGACATGCATAATTGCGTTGACCTGTGCGGCCAGCACAAGATATGGCTGTCTGGAACAGGGCGTAAACCACCAAGCGTAAGCCATATTTATTAATGACAATAGCTCATACAAGCTTACTCAGTTTATACCTTATTTTCTCATGTGTACTTACCTTTAACAAGCAGAATGTAGTGTCCAACTAGGGTACCGCTACGTTATGTGTATGATTTGGCTACTGTTTCTTACACCTGCTTTTTTTGTCAAAGATTGTGTACTTAGTATGCAGCAATGGCAATTGGTTAATCACTTTACACCAATTAAACAAGTAACCATGTGCTTATTTCTGCTCTGCATTTTTGTATTTTCTATGATGTAATTGCTTCATTACTCAACATTTCAATCAAACTATTAACCATGTGCACCTTTATTTCTGTACTTAATGTAACACAATTGCAATTGCTTCATCACTTAACACAAATTAAACAATTAACCATGTGCATGATTCTGCTCAGCTCCATTTTTATGTACTTTCTGAGACACAATTGCAATAGGCTTCATCACTTAACACACTATAAGCAAACAACCTATTTGGATGAGATTTCTATATTTTCGATATACAAAACTGACATTCACACTTTTTTAATGTTAAAATGTCACTAAACCAATAAAAGATTTAATATACAGTATGTCATAGGATTCCAATTAATTTTTTTACTATTTAACAAAAAATACGGCCAGCACTAATAAAACAAAGTAAAGCCTCCAGCAGGAGGCATTAGTTATGAATGTATATTGGCGGAACATAAAAACATTTGTATGAAGCACCTCAGATTATGTTGATCAAACACCAGCATGATTTTCACTGCAGTGACATATATACATTCATATTCGATTAATTGTGACTACAAATGCATACATCTATATGCAGAAAATAATTGACATTTACATTGTTTAAGGTAGTAAATATATAAATTACTCGTGCTCAACCTCTGCCATGTATACATCTGAGATGGGGAAGCCAGCTCCACCTCCTGCCACTCCTTGGCTGCTGGCGTGTGGAGCGCCTCCACTGCCAGATTTGGTGAATGGGGTTCCTCCTCCATCAGGTTTGGGGTGTGGTGATCCTTCTCCACCATTGGTGGGGTCTGGACTACTATCTCTATGCCTAGTGTGATGTGGGCACTATAGTATCTGGTGGCTCCACCTCATCCTACTCGACTACAGGAAGAGGTCTTGGCTGGATTTCTGTGAAACATACTACATGAACATCATAATGTTGAATGCCATATGTGCTGTATTATGAAAATATTCAAATTTACATTCTGTATTTGCATCAACAATACAGGAGCATACGCCACACATTAAATATATGCTACTCAAAATAATATTTCTACCTTATACTCTGGATTTTCAAAAATACTTATAAGAAATTAGAAATGTGATTTTTAGTGGCCATTCAGAAAAAACTCTGAATGGTCATCTATCATGCCAACATGATCATACTCAGATGGATAGCTCCATTTACAAATAAACTAACTAATGTTATTGTACTTTTCCATCTGAAAGCAGTCATGGGTCCTCTTGCCTCAGTCAATGTATGTTTATATTACATTATAGTTGTCTATATTCTGGGGTACTCATAAATTTAAGTTATCCTCCTGATGACGCGATCAGTATCGTCATAGCCCTGCCCACTACTTCACAATAATGCAATCACATCATTGCACAGTAGTTGGTGGGCCTCGATTACAAATCACGTTTTCATGCCCCCCCACACTTGCCCTGGATCTTACGGAGGGAGGGGGGGCTATATTAGGCAAGTATTACATTAAAAATGGCCACTAAGAACAAACATATAGCAGAGATGATCTAGCAATAAAAGAATCTAATACCCATAACTTTTGTTTTCTATCCTTTGAGTGTTGTTTAAGTGGTTTCCTAATAGATATGAATTGTTTTTTGCTTTTTTCCAAAATGTGATGAGAACATATTTTAGAAGAAACATTATTAGTCATGCCCTCCCTCTTGCACTCAATTCCACACTTACACAACCCTTAACCCAATCTACTTCTCATCTTCACTAAAACAACTATTGTCTCCTATGTCTACATTGTCCTGCCAAAATCAGGCCGCCACTTACTACAACAAAACACTCACTTTAGCCCTAGTTATGAGGTGCGGCATAGATCTGGGCTGTTAGTAAACAGAACAATGTCTGAGTGGCTGTTAATATCACTAGCTAGCAGCCCAAGTTATTTATCTAGGTTAACAGGTAATCTAGGAGATAATTAGGTTAGAACCTCTAGATTATGTTTAAATGTCTCCACAGTACTCCATTGGCTGAAATAGCATTGTAAAATGTATTAATACGTATTATGAATGTTATTGTATCAAAATGCATCACAGACTCAGTGAAGTGTCATTCCCTGATATAATATTATAATCCTTTGTTAAGTTTATTCAGCCAAATATTTAATTCAGTCAAGCCATTCCATTGTATAATCAGGTAAGACAGTGGGCCTATTTCATTAAGGAAAGTAAAGCAAAAAAAGGAGTAACTTTGCACATGGGCAAACCATGTTGCATTGTAGGGGGAGGTAAATTTAATATGTGTAAATGGACTTATAGTTGGGGTAGGGCATGTCCTAGATCAACTTTAAATTTCAGTGTTAAAATAAGGCTACCAAGTATTTGTTTGCTACATGAAAAACAGCTAGTATTTTCTATACATGCAAAATAATAAACTAATTAAATAATTTGCATCCCTTTCATTATAACATGGTTTGCCCAGGAGAAAACTGACTTCTTTCTTTGCCTTACTTTCATTAATGACTCAGGCCCATAATATTTATTAGAACAGGTGAGAACCAGAGAATGCAGGAATTGATATGAACCGAGTATTGCAGATAATAAACAAGCATTTCTGAGTGAAGATGAAAACTCCTTAATGAATCAGGCCTATTATATTTAACAGTTAAATAATTTAAGTGTCCACTTATAGACCCCTGCTGAAAGGGGGAGGATTGGGACATCTTGACCCTACTTCCTATGTAAACAGCCAGGAAAATAAGGTGAACAGTATGTCAATGATTTCAATCTATCTTGGAGGATCCTGGTGTATATAACACAAGCACAAAGGACTCTGGGCCAGGCATCGTGGTGCCGCCACAGGAAACACAGGCTGGGCAACATAGAAACTATCTAGCTAAACAGTAGCTGTAATGCTGCGGGAGGATAAAACTCTGAAGGATACTGAGATTGTTACCTTGGAGTGCTGGCTGCAAGAGGCTGCTGGAGGGTACACGCTACCATTTACCCTATACCTTGTAAGCATCTTATAGTGTTGTGTTGTCATAATAAAGACTTATTTTGGACATATTCTGGTCTGCCCAAGTGAGTTGAATCCCACTGAGGGTAACCACCATCACAGCTAAGGGTGGTTTCCTAATATTTGGTGGCAAGCAATGGGATCACTCGCCCCGATGTCGCAAGAACTGGGAAGGCTGCGAGGGACGCAAGCGATTGTGGTCCAAGAACCTTGTAGAAACAACAGAGCACGGGCTACACAGATGCCAGCGGAAGCCGATCAGAGGAGTTACAAGAGACGAGAGTCACAAACAGATATAGCTCCTTGAAACTGGCTGAACTCGGAGGAATTTGCTGGGTAAATGAAATTGCCACTACCCAGGAACACTCCAGGACACAGCTAGTGGAGAAACTACACCAATGGGACCTGTCTCTTCTTGATGAGGCATCAGATGGAAATAGCGGAGGTCCCAGCAGTGGAAGCCGCTCAAGCTGGGACTTATGTAGTAGAAATTCTGGAGGCCAAGGAGTCGGGTGATGACCAGGTCCAACCCCGTATATTATTGCTGAGTAATGAGGGCATGGTATTTTCAACACTGTCTGAGGTGGACTTTATTAAGAAAAAACAGGAGAACTTCTCAGATGTGATGGGGGAATGGTCCAAGAAGATCGGGGTGAGTTACAATACCACCTTACTGCCCAAGGAGGAGCAGACACTAGTGGAATCCTCAAATCTTGCCCTACTCTTTAAGGAGCAGCCAGTAAGGCTTCGAAAGATCGCATACCAGTCTCATCTCAGGCCAGTCAGCAACAAATTAACGCAAAGCATGTAGACAGTCCCCCTATTTAAATGTGTAAAGTGTTGTTTACAAAGTAATGACAAACAGTATATAGATATACTATATATAATTCTTCTCCCGATGCTTTTTTGCTTATTTGATAAGTTATATTAGGACGCTAATGCATAACTCGGTCTTGATTGGCCAGAGGTGGTTTTAAAAAGAGGAAGTAACAGCAACCACGTTAGCCTTGACAAAGTTCACAGGATTGAAACGCGTCGGAGGGGTACACTGGCTGGAGGGTCTTCTTTTACTAGAGGTATATGCGAGTGGAGGTGTCGGCTATCCACCACATATTGTACATGCTGTATGCCATCCCTCTCGGGGTAAGAGGCCATCCTGACTATGATGTGTTTTTAAAACATTGTTCATTATCTTCATAATTTGCAATTATGCTCTGATGGAGTTGTTGTAAAAGTTTGTGGGTGATATTAAAGTGTGTTTTTAAGTTAATACACTATCAGCATTTTTTGTTTTATCCTTACTCATATGAATATCGCTGGACAGAATCAGTTGATGGGATTGAACAAAGTGGATTAATCGACAAAGAGGAAAAGATACCTTGTTTAATGCTTCACATTTTTAAATACTTCCTGTAAGTGTACATCCATTAATGGATACGTGTGAAGATATCACTGGGAAAGGTTTGGTGTTGCATGTTAAACTCACAGAGGATTACAGAAAGTTTAGAAGTGTTTATATCAGTCTGCACTATTGTGTGTTTTGTTTTTTGCTTTTTTCCATATCATTCTGATAACGGGAGAAGAATTACTATGGTCTAAGTAGGATGGATTTATTTTAGATTCCACGTTCATTGCAAAGAAAAATCTACAGACTGTGATTGCTATTGTGAATTGGCACATTATCTATTGATTTATGTACTCTTTATCTCACAGAAGTTTACTTTATGTCAGTCTATAGTGCTGTCTGTATCACTTTACATTGTACTGAATAACTTAATTGTTGCAGTCCAGGAATACAAAGATCCATTTTTGCAAAGATTAATCAGTAGGAAAAGCAAGTTTATTACACAGCTGTTTGCTAAAGATATATTGTGAGTACGTAGTGTGAAAAATGCAATACCCAAAACATGGTGTTCACTTTGTGCCTATAGCCTCAAGAAATTCTCTAAATCTTCTTCTTCTTCATGTGTCCAAATTGCAAGGCCCAAAACAGCGCCATGGTGTTCCCTTTGTGACTTAATGTGAGTGCTTGTTTACCACATCTTCTGTCTGTGACACGATGCCTGAGAAGCTGAAAAGTCAGAAATGCAAACAGGCACACATGATATTGCCACAACACAAATTAATTAAGCAAAATAAGCTGTAAGACATTCTTATATTACATTAGTTCCACAAATGTGCATTACAAATACTGGCCTCCCTTAGGAGAGTAAATAACTAATATTACCCCTTAGGAGAACAGATAATAATTAATGTATCTGCACTATTATTGCTCCAATATTTTTTGTGTGGTTTAGTGTTCTTAATAAATACCTACCTGCAAAATTATTTTCTTGATGTGACATAATCTATATGGAATAAAAAAAATACATAGACGTGACACAGCTTACAAGTAACTCCCAATGCCAAATGAGTTATTGTCTGTTAAGCCCACCTACTTAATAGCCAAGCAGCCAACCAGGAGAGAGCTCACTGATTTACAAATCCATACAAAATGTTATTCTATGAAATTGTTGAGCAAAAGTGGAACCCAAATATTGTGTTGCTGGAACTTATACCAAATTGAAAAGGCCTGTCCTGCAACAAATCTTTACATTTTCCATTGCTTTGTTCATCTGTTCATTTCCAGTATAATGCTTGTAAGTACAGACCAGGGGGCCCAAAATCTAAAAAGCAAAGGTCATTTACCAATGTCATATATCTTAAAATCACTGTTTTTATCATTTTCCATGTTTTTTTTTCTTTTCCGCTTGTTGACTCATAGAAAGTTGTCAGGTAAACAATTGTACCCAGTCATGCAAATAAGCCAAGGAAGCATAAAATATGGAGAGGCATCTGAGTAGAATACTAAAGAAAAGCAATTACGAATAGTGTACAACTATCAGAGGACAAATGTGTTGGAAAATACAGTTCTTTCCAAAACAAAAAGATAGGAATAGAAAAAATTCTTGATGTACAAATTAGTAATGTACTAAAGTGAAACAGTTTGTTTAATAAAGTGACAAATGTATAAGCTGAACAAACCCACACAGAACTATAGCTGACTGCCAATCCTGCTAAATATTTGTGTTTTAAAAATTTGTACTTTAAAAACAGTATAATATGTAATAAGTGTAATAATGACATAAAATACAGCATAACACAGTACATGTATTTAATTAAATAAATCTTGGTACAATGGTGACCTAGAGTTATATTCATGATTGTCAGAAAAATAGTAATAACAGCATCAAAAACTGTTTGTCATCATCTGATGTTATTAATAAAGATTTTCTTAAAGAAATGTAGGTGTTGAGAGTTTTCTCTAACCTATTATCTGAAGAACCCACAGGGAAAATGTATCGCCTTGGACTCATGGGAGAAGCTATGCAATTGAGTCATGGGTTTCAAATAAAATTCACACTATTTTTTAATTGGCAAACAACATTTTAGCTATACCTTTTTATATCGCAACATATGCAATACACATACACATGGAAGTAAATACAAGATGAACATGGTTAAGGATTTACCAAACAGAGGTTACCAGTTCAACACATACCTTCCAATTTCAGTGTGACAGTCCTGATTCTATATATGTTCTAAACATTCTAAACATACTGAAGCAGTTTATGAAGTGTGCTGTCTATTCAGTGTTGAAGATGAAGAAGACTATGTCTGGTGGATATCTCAATATATACATTGTAGAACGTCTGACACCCCTTTGACACTGACATCCTACATATATCAGTCACAAGCAGCTTCTTGCTTGAAATAAATGGTGTTCTATTGTTCACATCATAATAAACAGCAAACTCTTGTAAAGATGACACCACCTGGTGACCCTAATGCTAATTACCCCCGTCCAGCTCTCTAACAACTGGTCAGCTTGTTTAGCATCAGTCACATCTTACAACAGGAAATACAAGTTTAAATACACAAAGCTCCTCCCTTTGGTCTAATTATCACATTACACCTTATCCTCCACATGTTTTCATTAAACCTAGGGTTCTTGGTCTGTAAGAGCTTAAATCTGTATGCAGCTTTCCTCTGCAGATTCCTTGGGAGCTCACCTATGCAAGAGAGGTGTGACAAATAGGCCTCTTTGTCACATACCCTTCCCTTTAGCGTCGCCAACCTTGGTGACATGGACACCATATCTCTGTGAAAGAGAGCCTCCTTTACCACCTCAAGTGTCCTCTCAACCATGTCTATCAGGGTATGTCCTGGGATCTTTTCTTCTTCTCGAAACCAGAGAACCTTGTTTTGAAACAGACTGCTCTCTCTCCACTCATAGCCCCTTATTTTTTGTACCAGGATGCTTATATTCTCTTTCTAATGGTGGCTGTAGGGTAGGTTTTCTGGCACACCAGTTCCCTGGTTCTCCCTTCCCCTAAGTGTCCACCACCCACCTGAGTATGTGCTGATTTCAACACTAAGGGTACATGAACCTGTGGAAATTCTAGCTGTTCTGCCTTTCTCCCTTTCACAGCAGCAATCAGAAACAAAACATTTTCTTTAACAACATCTGATGGCAAAGAGCCTTACGAGTTAGCAGGCTCTGCAATAACACCAACATTAGTGACCAATTTAAACACATGTTGCAAAGTCTCATCATTCCTCTGATCTAGTGCAAAGTTCATCAAATGCAACAACCCTTGCTAGCAGATGGGGATAGCTTAGCTGCGATGTCACCAGCCAGCTTTCTTTTTGTCTGTCCAGGCTCGTCTAAATTATGAGACCTTTGTGGAAGTCCTGCCGTAAACCCCAGGATAGCATTGCGGGATAGCAGCTCTACACAACTGAGATCCACATACTGTGAGTTCCCTGGCAGATCCTTTAAGACTGGACTTCCAACCAGTGACTCACTTGTCGGCATGTCCAGCTGGACCCGCTCACAGGGGACCTCTTTCAAATTGTGTTTTGCACTTGGCTTTAAGGTGTCCAAGCTGTCCGCACTTGAAACACCTTAGGTCCGACAACTTCACAGCTGGCCCTTGACTAGGAGTACTACAAAGCATCTGACTGATCGCCACTATGAGACTCCACTGATTGAACAGCGCCGGGAGACTGCTTGGGCCGAACAGCGCCCGGGAGACTGCTCGGGCCGAACAGTGCCGAGAGACTGCTCGGGCCGAACAGCGCCGGGAGACTGCTCCTTGGGTACTGGGACCTCATGTTTACACAATTAGACGCTTTCTTCCATAGTGTTTTCTAGTCCCCTCAGACATAGCCAACACCACAGCTTTGTCACATTTCTCAGCAAGCTTATCAGAAGGAGTCTTTACTTCATAGGGCAAGCATTTCACACTCTGCAGCCAGATGAAGCACTTCTAACTTGCACTCCACAAGTTCCTTTATAGACACTCTTGAAGTGTGCACCTCCTGCTGGACCATGATAAGCTTTTGATTTAAAACAATTTATTGGTCTTTCTCTGCTGCTGTCTCTTTAAGAGCTACAAATTTTTTTCTTTTTCTTCATACAAATCTCACATTTCATTTCTCAAGGCGTCAAAAAACAGCTTTTTGGGCTTTTATCTTTTCAACACACTGTTAGGATTCCTAGTATGAACTCAAGGTGAGGCAGAAGTGTTTGAATAAAACAAAGTATGTTTATTAATTCAAATATACAAGGAAGCCAATAGGTGCAGGGAATCTGTAAACAGCAAGTCAGGTCAAGCAATGATATGTTTCAGATATCAGAAGTTGCAAGTTAGTCCATAGCAACAAAAGTTTCAGGATATGAAGGATTAACCACAGTACAAGGTAGCAGATCTTCCCGGTTTGAGTCACTGATGCAGGGAGTGAATAATGGTTCAGACTATAGTAACAACAATTTAAGGCTGGGTGCAATGCTAGTTGTGAAGATGGTGCTAGAGAACAACAGAGAACAAACAGAGCCTAAGCTGTAAATGTGGATGGTGGAACTCAGTGAGCAGTCCCAAGGAACAGACAGCAGACACCACAAATCTGAGGCTGGGAGATGGTAACATGGATAACAGTCAGAATGCAGGTAAGTCCAATGGAGCAGAGAGCGGACACCACGAATCTGAGGCTGGGAGATGGTAACATGGATAACAGTCAGAATGCAGGTAAGTCCAATGGAGCAGAGAGCGGACACCATGAATCTGAAGCTGGGAAGTGGAAGTGCAGACAAAGGGCAAAGTCAAATACCATGCAAAGGTTCAGTCAAGGCAGCAATCAGGGATGGTCAGGTCACAGGCAGAGGTAAAACCAAAATAGCAAACTGGAACAGATTATTCACAAGGATAGCAGACAAACTGCAGTAGTCAGGAACAAATGATAAACTGCAAGGAGCAATGACTGAGGCAGGCATATAAAGCAGTGGAATAGGTGCAGGTACTAATCAGGGAAGGAGATTAACTTCTGCAGGCGAGGTGGAATATTAAACAACCTGTTGGATCCTCTTCAGTCTGGCTTTCGTTCTCAACACTCCACAGAGACTGCATTGACTAAGGTTGTCAATGATCTGATCACTGCTAAAACTAAACTCCATTACTCTCTCCTAATTCTCCTGGATCTCTCGGCTGCATTTGACACCGTTGACCACTCTCTTCTCATACAAACTCTGCAATCCCTAGGGCTTCAAGACACTGTTCTATCCAGGTTCTCATCCTAGCTTTCTAATCGCTCTTTCACTGTTAATTTCTCTGGGGCCACCTCTGCTCCTCTTCCTTTATCAGTTGGAGTACCGCAAGGCTCAGTGCTAGGTCCTCTGCTGTTCTCTATCTATACCGCTTCTCTTGGAAATCTAATAAGTTGCTTTGGATTTCAGTATCATCTCTATGCGGATGATACCCAAATTTATCTATCCTCTCCTGATCTCTCGACATCTGTGTTGTCCCGTGTAACTGACTGTCATTCTGCCATTTCATCTTGGATGTCCTCCCGCCAACTCAAACTTAATCTTTCTAAAACAGAGTTAATAATATTTCCACCCACCAACAAGAGCATACCTGACATTTCTATCTCTGTTGATAACATGACCATAAATCCCACCCCACAAGCTCACTGCCTAGGTGTAATCCTCGACTCACACCTATCCTTTGTTCCCCACATTGACTCTATATCTTAATCACGTTACATACATCTCAAAAACATTTCCAGAATTCGCACATATCTCACACAAGACACTGCAAAAACCTTAAATCATGCACTTATCTCCCGCATTGACTATTGCAATTTCCTCCTTACTGGCCTTCCCAAAAACAGACTCAAACCCTTACAATCTATTTTGCACGCTGCGGCAAGATTGATTTTCCTTGCAAATCGTTATTCCTCTGATGAATCACTCTGTATGTCTCTACACTGGTTGCCTGTTTTCTACCGAATCAAATATAAAATACTCTTACTAACCTACAAGGCCTTTAACAAAGCTGCACCAACATACATCTCCTCTCTTCTCACATAATATCTCCCAACTCGGCAACTCTGTTCTGCACAAGATCTGCGTCTCTCATCCACACTCATTACATCCTCCCATTCCCGGTTACAGGACTTTTCCCGGGCTGCACCCAATCTATGGAATTTTCTCCCTCGCACAATAAGACTTTCCTCTAGTCTACAAGCTTTCAAGCGTTCTCTGAAAACCCACCTCTTCAGACAAGCTTATAATATTCCTCAACCACCCTCTTAACCTCACTACACTACCCTATTACCACCTGTTATACAACTACCCCTTGACCAACATTGTTGTGTGACAGGATCATTTAGCTTATGAGTCACTTTTACCTTTGCAGTCTGACTGGGCCGACTGCAAATGTAGACTTAACCTCATGTGTCAAACTCCCATTGTCCGATAGATTGTAAGCTTGCGAGCAGGGCCTTCTCACCTCTTTGTCTGTTTTAGCCAGTTTGTTTATTAGTTTACTATGTTTGTCCCCAATTGTAAAGTGCTACGGAATATGTTGGCACTATATAAATAAATGATGATGATGATAAAAGGGAAACCAGAAGCACCTCTGGTGAAAAAGATGTACTGCAATCCAAATGCAAACTAATGACAACGCAAGTCCTAACACGCACTGCTGCTTTGAGTCCCCTTACTCTTTTTTAAGCCAAGAGATTTGTTCACTAAAATTTTTCTCCATGTGATCATACTCTGCCATGCTCACGTAAGTTTTCTCCAAACAATCATACTCTTCCCTGGCCACCTAATGTGACCCAGGTAACACCCTGCTGTGACTCAGTTTCAGACACACCTGTTTGTAAACTTTCTGACATATTTTATTCTTTTTCTTGCCCATCTTGGTTAATGTAAAGAACATTTATACTGGCAGCAATTTCTCTTGATTTCTATTGCAAACTTTCAACATTAAAACACGATCTTTAAATTTATCCAGCAATTTCTACAGGCAGTTCACAAAACAAACAGGTGTTTGAGTCTCCTACAGTGGTAAAACAGCAGACTTCTGTGGACCATACCCAACTCACAGCTCAGTGAATAACCAAGGTGTGGCACTACAATGTCCAGCATTTTTTTTAACTTTTGCTTTCTTTGAAAAGAAAACAATTGCTTTACCTTTCCACACAAACAAATGGCAAATGTATCTGGACCACATCCAACTCACAGTTCAGTCAATTAACTGCTGTGGCACTACAAAGGAGGAAAAAAAAACAGGTGCTGAACAGTTCACAGTAATATTGCTCCTGACTGTCTCTCCACAGGCAGAATATTTACTTTATCTGCAACTGACAGCTTTATAAACAGTTTGGGGTGTAATACTGTCATTCAACACATTTCACTCGCCACCACTTTCATGTGGAGGTGTAAGAAACTTACCACCTCCATGCTCCTGTTCCCGTCCTGCCTGCCGCGTGGGGACTTTCAAGTGTGCTGCTCTGGAGGTCATATGCCCTCCAGTGGGAAATTTAAACTTCCCCTTCCTATATAAGAATCGCTCTGACACTTGTATGATGTCAGAGCAACAGGTTATCCTGTGTCTGACTCCCTGTGCCCTCTAGGTGCTTGTTCCTCATGTGATGTGTGACTGCTCCATACTATTTCTGACTAGTGTACCAGACCTTGGCTTATCCTCTGACTACGCTCCCAAATGCTCCATGTGTACAGCCGACATCTGATAATAAACAGCAAACTGTTGTCAGGATGACACTAGCAAACAACATCACATTACGTATACCTCCTGGTGACCCTAATGCTAACTACCACAGTCCAGCTCTCTAACGACTGGTCAGCTTGTTTAGCATAAGTAACATCTTGCAACTAGAAAGACAGGTTTAAATACACAAAGCTCCTCCCTTTGGTCTAATTACCACATTAGACACTATTCTCCACATTTGTGTATTAAACCTAGGATTCTTGGTCTGTAAGAGCTTAAACCTGTACGCAACTTTCCCCTGCAGATTCCTTGGGACCTCACCTGTTCCTAAGCAGGAGAGGTGTGGCAAATAGGCCTCTTTGTCACAACATGTATAAATTTGAACAAACTATATGTGGAAAAGTTTAAATTGGTATATAAAACTCAATGCATCAAACTTAGCCTGGCTATGGACTTCTACACATTGAACGAGACTGAATGGAAGTCTATTGTACATCTTAAGACACCAGCTGCATAGCTGTAAATGTGGTGACCCCAAGATCTCAAAATAAAACACATCATCAAGAACCACAAGGTGTACAAGGCATACTAAAACTTGTCATACTGTCCATTCTTTTTTGTGTCTATCCAGGGATTACTAAATGAAAGAAATGTAATTGAGATTTTAACTTAACCAAATTAGGAAAAAAAATGTTGGTTCCTTTGTAATGTGTCCTCCCAAAGGAATACGGAAGAACTGAGAAGTAAATATTATCCACAGGTGTTTAAAAAGTTGTGTACAGTAGTTACTGAATGTTTTTTGTACCCTACGGATGATTGGTGAATGAAAGCTTGGTTGAGGATATAACCCAGATCAGTGAACCACAGATATTGCCAGGCAAGATAAAATGTGTAATTCGTTTGACCTAATTATTGTACAGTACTTGTTTAGAAGGTGTAAGTTTATCCTGTTCTCTCTTGCGGAATCCACCACTAATAATTCCCCATAACTGTATGGTCCAATCTTCGCTACATACCCAACACTTGGAAACCAACACTTGGAAACCGGTGGTAATCGTTTTCACGATTACTCCCATTCCGACACCGAGGACACCTCCAAGGAAAATCCGAATTTGTAAAAATCTGATTTGAATATAACCAGACTTACCTCCAAAGCGACGCTCTACATCTCCGATCGCAGCAGCATGTTTCCCGCAAGTTATTCCGAATACACAGATGTCCAGCACAAGACTTTGACGTCATCGTGACCTGAAAAAATCTTAAATTAAAGCGGCAATGGCGGGTTAAGTGTTTCAACACTTAACTTGAGGGGTCCCCGATAAGTCTGGTTATATTCAAATCGGATTTTTACACATTCGGATTTTCCTTGGCGGTGTCCTCGGTGTCAGAATTTTCTGCACCGTTAAACTACTCTTTAATTACATTTACGCAAACAGTTAGTTCCCGTTCACTCCGTATCCACCATTATCTCTTTCGAATCCTTAAAATATGTATCAAATTTTTCTTACACCTTAGTTCTCTGCTCACCCTTTATTTAGCTATTGTAAGATATTTCATATTAGACTTTGGTACTCTTTATCTTACATATATGTTTTGATAATTGTGGTTGGGGAATAGCAAGTGAAAATTCTGGGTGCAGTTAAAATTATAGCAATTTTGATCAGAACAAAAATAAGAGGGGTAATTCTGTACTGAGCATTTATGGCTAAATTCTGCCGGGGAATCATGAAATTCTACAGCCAAATGTGGGATGAGGCAAATGGTTTTTAAAATGTTGCTAATCTCTGCTGGAAATCCACAGTAGTCCATTTGATTTTTTTGTAATTAAAACATAAAGTCATAATGATGAAAAACAGTAATGTTTATGTATGGCATTTTTATTTATGATCATCTATATTCCACAGCCAGATGCTCAGTTTTGTATTTTACCTGTTATTGATCTACAAGTCCCAGCAGCTAAAAAGACATAGTTAGCGCACTGTACTAGACTACAAAAATGGGGGGTGGCAGGGGTAAATGCAGGATTTTTAGATGGAGGTTTTATGGCATGCTATCAGAGTGTATGCAACTGTCCTGATTCTGGTGAGGCAATTCCAATTTTATGTGACTGTCCTGCTCAGGCAGGACTTTGATCCAACTGCAACGATAGTTGTGACATTTGTCCTGCTTCCCACTATACTGCTTATTAAGGGAAAGCTGCTTGCATCTAACTGTAGTGCTTGTAACATGCCCTTAATAAGTAGTACAGTGTTATGCAAGACATACATACCAATTATAGTTGCAGTTTGGACAAAAGCAGGACTAAGCAGGACAGTCCCACAAAATCTGTACTGGCCGTCCACAATCAGAACAGTTGGCAGACTATGCTGCTCTCTCCTATCAGTGCCTGTGGCTTTCACTACCTCCGGCTGCTGGTCTCTTAAGCTCAGTGGCTGCTTGTCTGGTTCATGAAATGGAAAAAGGCATAGGTACATAACATGTGAAAAGTCTAGCAGTGAGTGAACCAATGAGGCCTCCCTCCCCTAATCAGCCCTGACATTAAATCAATAGCACCTACAATTAATAATTAAGCATCCTTACTTGAAACCAGCCCAACATTAAATTAACAGCATTTACAATTAATAAATAGACCTTTTTTCTCCTTTTTTTTGCCCTCACCACACCACCTTAAATAAATAGTCATTACTCCCCACTATTAAATTCAATAATCCCCTCCATGAAATAAATTGCCCCATCAATAAATTAATATTTCCCAACTACTATTAAATGATTATTATCACCCACCTTTAACATTAAATTAATAGCCATCCTTCCTCCTCATTTCAGTAAGATCCATCCCTCCACACTTAACTACTACCACCCTGCTCTGTAGATTTCAGAGGCAGACTCTTCTGTCTGCCTCTCCTATTTCCTGTGCACTGCACTATTACATGCTACTGCCCCATAAAAGAGGGGGGTGAGATGCATACTGTAGAAAGCAGAGGTGGAATAGATTTGTAGATCCACAGCACTAAAGTGGCAGGTCCCGAGCCTGTCAATGAGTCCTGGATGGAGGGGGGTTTCCGGGCAACTGAATGCCCCCCCCCCCCCCCACCTCCCAAGTGCACCACCTGGATGGGGGTCGGTGGGGATTCAGTAGTGTGAACAGTACAAAAGGTGCAGTACAGTGGCCCAGCCCTGCCATTCTAGCTGTTGTGGAACTGTGTCAAGTACAGCAAGTACACAGGCATAGCTAGGATACTGTACTGGACATAAAAGCGAGGTGCAATACTGCTAATAACACAAGAAATTAAACATCTGTGCACAACACATTCATTAAAAAATTAAATTATAAAACAATGCAAGGAATCTTTACATGTGTGTGGCCCCATTCAGCACAACACAGTTAAAGATGTGATCAACACACCTGTTGTGAAAGTCCAGTCAAAACATTTCCCCATTACATTGGTAATGTTTAAGATTCTGGGTGTGGAGAGGTTGCCAGTGCATTCCTTTCTCCTTCAAGTAGGCAGCAACAACTGACTGTTTTGAATCACTATTCTGGATAAGTATGGCACTAGTGCTTGGTCTCCTATGTTATCAATGAAAAACATTTTGTCTATAATCCCTAGAAATACAGTTAGCTGTCCCAGACCTCTGAGCGGTTACTGTACATTTTACCATAGTTCTATGAACACAGATCTAATAACTAACCTTTCACAAGAACTGTGTGTTCAGGTAACTGCCTATTGTGTGACTATCTGAGAATACATTATTAAAGTGACTAATAATAGCGTATTCATGAATATGTGTGTTGCAGCCCTTCCTTACAATATCAGTGCCTGGCAGCCCAGGTAATGGCTATTCACATAGTGGGTGCATACATGCCTGAAGTATTTAATAATATGCTTAAACATGAATATATATCAGCAGATAAGTAGCCATGAATATCCATTTTCAGTAAAAACATTCATAAACTATGGACTTCTTTTAAAAAGTATTGAAGCACAGTAAAATGGTAATCTAATCCTACGAGCACCATCCAGGAGTTCATCCCAAATTGTAGCCCTGCTCTATCTGCCTGAGACATCTGAAGCCTCTCTGTGGCTGAGTTGAAGAGGTTAGCAACCCATGCACATACTCATACAAACAAAGTGAGGGCCTGGGGAGGGTTGAGATCACGACCTACCTCAGCTCCAGGGCTGCAATGGCAGTACTTCTGCAACTGTTCATAATCATATATGAGGATACATGCCAAATAAGAACACCATGTTCTATCTATTTGTTATGATTGATTCTGTTAAATTGTATTTTTTTCATCCAATATGTTTACATGAATAGCAGTAAAAAAAAAGAATATGCAGTAACTATTGTCTACTTGTCTTTATGCAAATTATTCTTCTCTTTAATTTCACAAAGCAAAGATTAAGCTTTTTCCTAAGTATGGCTGGCAGTGACCTTGAAAGGAAGTAAAATGTATCTTTAAGCTCAAATTGTCCCAGCTGCTTCAACCAGAAAACCCATGAGTTCATAAACTATGAGAGGCAGAAAACACTTTGCTACAATTTAGTAACTTGAAGAGCAGCATATGCCATGCAGTCATAATGAAAAGTACAACTTGTTTGTTCGCAATGATCGTTAAAAGGTCCCTAATTAATTAGCAAGGATCTGTTCTCTCTGGCTGCTTCACACATCCTACCCTCGGCTCCTCCGCTTGGTGCTGAAGAAACTGTCTTATTTAATGATGTTAACTCCTAAAGTTAAAATATTTGGATGAATATCCAAAAATGGCTTCTAAGGTTTAAAACTGGTTAAAAAAACCTAATATTAAGTTTTCAAAAAAATATTATTTTTTTTGACAAACTGAGCCCCTATAACCTTTGCTGCCTGTATTATCTAATGTCTTTATATTAGATTTATTTAACTGCCATCTTTCATCTTAACTGTGATGCCCAATGTAAATCCATATGTTGTTATTTAGGTGACCACTGCTATTTCTTATATATTTTATTACTGTGCACTCTACCATGTTTGAAAGCCACTCTAATATCAAAAAGCTACTTTGCTTCTGTGTGTATTTGAGAACTTTCGTGCTAAGAGGCAAGAGAATTAATGCAAATCTCAACTTTATCTTTAAGAACACTCTTATCCCCATAGTATCATCATAATTTATTTATATAGTGCCTCTAATTCCGCAGCGCTGTACAGAGAACTCATTCACATCAGTCCTTGCCCCATTGGAGCTTACAGTTTAAATTCCCTAATATAAACACACACTCACACACAGACACAGACGAGGGTCAATTTTGATAGCAGCCAATTAACCTACCAGTATGTTTTTGGAGTGTGGGAGGAAACCGGAGCACCCGGAGGAAACCTACGCAAACACAGGGAGAACATACAAACTCCACACAGATAAGGCCATGGTAGGGAATCAAACTCATGACCCCAGTGCTGTGAGGCCACTGTGATGCACACTTTATTAGCATCCCTCCACTGGAACTCTCAGGACCTGAGTCATTAAGAAACATATCTGGCTGTTTGAACATATCGTTTGTAAAAATCACCCCGCACATGCTCAGAAGCGGACGATACACAGCAAAACGCAGCCATGCCCAAGTCATCTTCGAGTCAAGCGACACTTAATACAGCCTATGATTCAGGGAAGGGATCGGATTGAGGAATGGACAGATTTATGTAGGCAATGTACAGCAAGGGCAGCCACGTCAAAGTCCGGTGGACACAGAAGAATGTTGGTTTCCTGCTGTATCTCTTGTTCCAGTTCGGGGTTTTATTAAAAAATGTCCATGTATAATCATAAATGACTATAATGTTAATATTATTTGGATATTTTTTTTCCTGTGTCTTTTGTCTTTTGAGATTTTATATTCAGTATAGGTATTGTACATATCCTACAGTGTCTGACCTGGGAGAGCAGAGTAAACCTTCTCCTGTAGTCATCACCACACATATCTTTAGATCCTTTCCATGTTGACTTCGGGAGTACACAGAGCCGTTATGTGCAGTTTCATGATGCGCTCAATATGCGTGCTTTAATGACTCAGACACCCACCGTGCTGCTCAATTAAGCTAGACCTCGTTACTTCAATTAGTGGTGGTCAGCCTCTGTAATGATCTCTGAGAAAGGGTTGGAAATGACTTACTGCAATTGTGCTATGGTTTTCCAATTGCTCATCCAGCAATCATTTCTAGTCATGTGGGCAGGGCCGGCGCTCCCATTAGGCAGCCTTAGGCAGCTGCCTAGGGCGCCGGCCTCTGGAGGGCGGCACTAAGGACTTCTTTATACATAAATAATGCGGGCCGAGGACAGATCGCCTGCCCGCCCGCCCGAACGCCCGCCCGAACACCCGCCCGCAATAATGCGGTGCTGCACTGTAGCAGCACCGCATTTTGAAATTTACCTGGCGCCTAGTTCCCGGCTTCTGGCGCCGGGTAGTGACATCACGCCACTGCCGCTGCGAGTGTAGAGTGTAGAGGAGCAGAAGACAGAGAAAGAAGCAAGCAAGAAGAGAAAGGAAAGAAAATGAAGAAACTAAGGTGAGTACAGGAAAGAGGAGGCTACAGAAAACAGGAGAGGACGGGGGACGGATGCTATACATATGGGGGAGAGAACGGAGGCTACATAAAGGGGGGGGATGGAGGCTACAGTAAGGAGGCAGAATGGTGGCTATACAAGGAGTGGGGGATGGAGGCTACAGCAAGGAGGGAGAATGGAGGCTATACAAGGAGGGGGGGATGGAGGCTATACAAAGAGGGGGGGATGGAGGCTACAGCAAGGAGGCAGAATGGTGGCTATACAAGGAGGGGGGATGGAGGCTACAGCAAGGAGGCAGAATGGTGGCTATACAAGGAGTGGGGGATGGAGGCTACAGCAAGAAGGGAGAATGGAGGCTATACAAGGAGGGGGGGATGAAGGCTATACAAGGAGGGGGGGATGGAGGCTACAGCAAGGAGGCAGAATGGTGGCTATACAAGGAGGGGGGATGGAGGCTACAGCAAGGAGGCAGAATGGTGGCTATACAAGGAGTGGGGGATGGAGGCTACAGCAAGAAGGGAGAATGGAGGCTATACAAGGAGGGGGGGATGGAGGCTATACAAGGAGGGGGGGATGGAGGCTACAGCAAGGAGGCAGAATGGTGGCTATACAAGGAGGGGGGATGGAGGCTACAGCAAGGAGGGAGAATGGTGGCTATAGAAGGAGTGGGGATGGAGGCTACAGCAAGGAGGGAGAATGGTGGCTATACAAGGAGGGGGGATGGAGGCTACAGCAAGGATGGAGAATGGAGGCTATACAAGGAGGGAGAATGGAGGCTATACAAGGAGGGAGAATGGAGGCTATACAAGGAGGGAGAATGGAGGCTATACAAGGAGGGAGAATGGAGGCTATACAAGGGGGGAATGGAGGCTATACAAGGGGGGAATGGAGGCTATACAAGGGGGGAATGGAGGCTATACAAGGGGGGGGGAAATGGAGGCTATACAAAGGGGAGGAATGGAGGCTATACAAGGGGGGGGGAATGGAGACTATACAAGGGGGGGGAAATGGAGGCTATACAAAGGGGGGGAATGGAGGCTATACAAAGGGGGAGAGAGAACGGAGGCTACAGAAAGGGGGCGAGAGGAGAGAACAGAGGCTACAAAAAGGGGGGAAGAATGGAGGCTACAAAAAGAGGGGGATAATGGAGGCTACAAAAAGGGGGGGAGAATGGAGGCTACAAAAAGGGGGGGAGAATGGAGGCTACAGAAAGGGGGGGGGGAATGGAGTATATAGAAAGGGGAGAGAATGGAGGATACAGAAAGGGGGGAATGAATGCTACAGAAAGGGGGAGAATGGATGATACAGTAAATGTGTGTGGGGGAGAATGGATGCTACAGAATATTGGGGAGGGGGAGGAGGCTGGAGAAAATAGGGAATTGGGGGATAACAATTAGAAATGTCCTTGAGTTAGAGACTCTGGGGTCTTGTACTAAAATAGTGTCATGACAAAATGCAGCTATGCATAATGAAGCACAGCTTTAATTCACCTTGCTGGGGCTACTCTAGGATAGTTAAGGAACCATTTATGTGTTTTAGTATTTGCCCTCTATTTAGCTCTCCTCTGTTGCCCTCTATTAGTATAATTAATTTTACATCTGCAGAATACATTAACAAATGCAAATAAAATAGAACGGTCTAGATTATCTGTCATTTAGATTACCTTTCTCTATTTATTTGCATGTGTTAGTATATTTAATATATCATCTACAGAATACATTAATAGACAGCAACAGAGGAGAGCCAAGTAGTGGGCAGGGGGGCATGTGAGTAAATCTGGTGTTATGCGGCTGGCATATGTGACACAAGCTGATGGGCAAGGGGTGACATATGTGAGAACAGCTAGTGGGCAGATGGGCATGTGTGAGTGAAGTTGGTGGGCAGGGTGGTACATGTCAGTGTGTAACAGGTGAGTGATGTCATGTTTTCTTTTCTTTCATTTGTTTTGTTCTGAAGTCTAGCATTTGGAGCCTCCCCTCTAGATATCCTGGTGTTGCTCCTGGGCAGCAGTGAAGCCTGGACAGCATTCTGCATCAGACATCAGTGCTGCGTCAGACATCTGGACTGCATCCTAGCCAGCCAAGAGGAGGTAAGAGTTATTATTTTTAAGTGTGTTAGGGGCTGGGAAAATAGATTTTTTTTTTTTTTTTTGGGGGGGGGGGGGAGGCGGCAAGCTTAAGCTTTGCCTAGGGTGCTGGGCAACCTTGCACCGGCCCTGCATGTGGGGGGTACTCCTGCACTTAGTAGTCCCCTATAATTGTCAGTAACAGGACCCTGCTGAATTGAGCAAATGGTAGGAGTCTCATGATCAATCTATTTTTGGAGGAAAGTCACTGAGCACCATTTACCACAATACAACAGTAGTAAAGTGGGCTGTTTTTGCAATTGTGTGACTCCTACTTTTGTGCCTAGATTGACATTGCTGCAGATGTTGTTGCATGGCAAAATGACAATTTTTATGAAACAGCAAACAGTTGTTCATGATAGTATGCAGATCAGAACACTTGCAGTGGATAATGTTCTACCAAATGTGTGTGCCAGTCTAGAATCCAACATTGAAAATGTAATATAACGTTATTTGTAAGAGATATTTAAATAGCTACAAGCAGGTATAATAGGTCAAATTTGAAGGTATTCCCTATTTGTGATTATTGAGTTTTCTCATATTACCGGACATAGTGACTTCACTAGCAAATATGTTATTGTACATATTGATAACCTGTACCATTTGCCATACATAGGTCATACTAGCACACATCTCAAACAGAACAGTTGAACACATTGAGAATGCAAAGCATTCGACTGTGGTCTAATGCTGCAAAATAAAGTCATGGTTCCTATTGTGGATATATTGCAGGTTTCTCTTCCAAGGTATAGACATGATTAGGTTACATAAAATATCAAAGAAAGCAAAACAGCTATATAAAGTCAGATGTATATTAGTAGGATTAAAAAACTTTAAACAATTAACTTTAAAGGCTGCACTTGTGAATTATTATTTTACAAAAACTTTAATAATAATGAAATGTATATAAAAGAATGCATATACATCCTTAAATTGGCTAAGAAATAAGGTCATCACAACATGGCGCTACATGAGATTTAACTTGAATCACCACACATGTATAATAAAACAACAACACCATTCAATTAGGAGAAAACAAAAAGATCTCTTGAAGTAAGATTCCGAAACAGTAGTGGAAGTGGAAATTTAGAAGTGATGGTATAGAAAGTGGCTGTATGGACAATGTAATAAAAATGTAAGTAAATAGAATTTGATACAAACAAACATATATATATATATATTTGTGCAGATAACAGATACCACATAAAAGGGGGCGCGTAACCCTATTCAGTATACAGTCACTAAGCGGGATAATTACACCCAAAGTCCAATGTACAGGAGGCAGCCAGTTCCAATAGAGGTGGTGAGTCTGGAAAATCTATAAAGGAATAAAGGAAACACGGCGCCACATGGTGTATTACCACAATATATTAATGTAATAAGAGAGAGTAAAGTGGAGGAGTCAGATGTGTGCTCAAGGATAATAACTTCTCTCCGGTGGGGCTAATGAAACCAAAAGGGTGAATAGATATATACAAAAGTGACAGCACACTGTGTTCAATGCCACCAATGTAATCACCAATAGACATAAAACTGCGTACCAGATACTAGAACCAGAAGATGTATGAATCAGTTCAATGGAAAACTCCAAATCTGAGCAGCTGTTACCAGTAACGTCACTCATCCAAGTGTACAATTCTGTTAGGACTGTAACTTCAGCATCATAGGAGCAATATAAAAAAACTCATATAGTGTAATATTGTAAAAACTCAGATTTTACTAATAAAATAGTAAGTATCACACTTACATAAAAACACAAGGTAACAAACATATATTGGTATCTTTAGGTACTCATCTGGGATGTAATCAGAGATGTATGCATAGATATCAATCAGCTCATATATAAATCTCTGCAGCGCTCCCACCACACTAGTACCACGATATCCAAACAGATGATGGAAAGGTCCTTAGACACTCCTCAACGCGTTTCGTCTGGTTAGATGTTCAGACTTCATCAGGAGGAAAAAATAGTATAATCATAATATATATATATATATATTGGCACTGCGCTATATATTACATCAATATGTAATGATGCACATATGGTCTCTATCAGATCTCAATGAAATATAGTTTCTTCCATCGCTTCAAACCATAACAGACGACCATCAAATGGACATAAACCGATGGTGAAAAGTACTGGTCATTCTAGAGCCATAATAGTTGATGACGGAAGGTCCTTCTTTATTTCTCATGTATTCCCTTATGTTATATGTAGGGGGAGAAAAAAAATCACAGAGAAAACATCATAATGCAGACTGTTATAAATACAACTTGTGTTTGTAATAATCGTGATTTTTACCATGCAACACCTCACATCTCCCAATGATAGTTCTCAAATTTACAAAATCCCGATTAAGGGGTGTACACTTATGAGAATTATCTCAGATTATAAGCCTGTACTATGGAACACCTCCTTCCTATTGCACTAGGTGGTCTCCCATCCAGAAAACAACCCAGCCAAACTTGGCTTTCAAGATTTTAAGACTACATCATGAGACTCCTCCTTCTTATTGCACTTCAATGGTTAGCAAGGGTCCATATGTATGAAACTTCTTAAAATGGGATGACAAGGAATGCAATTCATAGCCCTTTTTGATGTTTCGCCCACCTCTCCCTTAATTTTCTGGAGGTTCAGACAATATATTGATTTTGAATTTGGCTGGGTTGTTTTCCGGATGGGAGACCATCTAGGCCCTGTCATTCTATTTTAAGAAGTTTCATAATTGAAACACCAAACATATAGAATTTGTTTGTGGGCCATTAAAGTTCGGAAGTGATTGGAGAAAAAAATGTTCTAGCACTGAATTAGCCTGTGGTTTAAATAATGATTTTGAGACAAAATGGTTTCTAAAGTAAGACTACTGGACAGAGATTTTTGGGGGGGATCATCTACAGCCACACAACCCAGGTTGAATGCAGTCTTGTCAGATCTAGGAAGCTAAGCAGATTTTGGCTGGGTTGTTTTCTGGATGGGAGATCATCTAGGCACTAGAGATGGTTTAAGATTATGTATTTTATAAATTGTGTTTTGTTATTTGCCTAAATGTACAAGCTGTAGAATTATATTGTGATACACATAGGAATGTGACCAGTGTTAGGAACTCCTTCAGTCAGCACGACAGAACCCGGAATCTGCTCCGATGTTTGGTGTTCGCTGGAGCCCCTAGTGGTGGGGACAGACTTGGCTGCAGACGAACGGAGGGTCGTGTAGTGTGCACTGACTGGGGAGAACCCTGAGGCAGCGTAGTAGAACACAGCGATGTGAGATCCAGGCAAAAGGTCAAGGGCCGGCAGCAGACAGGGATATCAGAAAACGAGCCGAAGTCAGGGGTCACAGGCAATACAACAAAGTCCAAAAACAAGCCAGGGGTCATACACGGGAAATCCAATAATAGAATAAGCACAGGAGCAGGGAAACAGGAACAGGAGCCTAGCTAAACAGGAAGCTATAACTGGCAATGAGGCTTAGTCCTCACTGCCTTAAATAGCAAGAAGGGCCAATAGGAATCATGATAACAGAAACCCCTCCCACTGTATGACTCTGCACTGACACAATGCTGACAAAAACCAAGCCAGTACCAATACAGTAAATATATAAGACTCCCATAAGTGTCTATAGATATATATAACAACCCTACCTTTCCTTGCTGATCTGTGCCCGGGTGTCAGCCCGCTGGCCGGGCGCTGCGGCCTCTGAATTACAGCGTCCCGGTTGTTGCCTAGGCAACCGGGACGTCAGAGGCGGAAGTGACACCCCGGTCGTCATGGAGAAGGCCGGGGCGTCTGAGAAGACCGGAAGCGAGCAGCGGCGGCCCGTCGGGGAGCCGCGGTTCGTAACAACCAGGTGATCTGAATGAGTATTTTATAAAAGTCACAAACAATAATGCCCAGTATAAGTTAAATGACAGTATGTATTTTAACATGAATTTGACATATACCAACTAAGACATGTAGCAACAAAGGGTAAATAGATATTATTGTGGTATTACTAATAAGGCTGTGTTTACTGTATTATGTATATATCCGAAGGGTCCTAGCATATTTGGTATAGGTTTTAAATAGAGATGCTCGGGCTCGGTTTTCTGAAAACCGAACCCACCTGAATTTAGACAAATAAACAGGCAGTACTGTGTCAACTACTGTTAGTTGCACGCAGCTCTGCCTTCACAAGCAGTACAGTGTGAAGTGGGACTTACCTCCCAACTGTCCTTGTAGTCAGACCAAATCTCACTAAACGAGACAGTCACCAAAATTCGGGACTTCCCCACCAGTGTTCTTGTCACAGTCACCACCTGTGGCTGCTGGTGTCTTAAGTTGCTGAAAAGGATGCCAGCAGTGCCATCCTGGATCGAGATGAGCAATAAAGAAGGTAAAAGAGAGGGTGTTTTTACTTTAAATACATTTTTATATCAGCGTTTGGCATTATTGACATTTTTTCCTGGTGCTCTACAGGTCCCAGGGCATGCTGGCACTTGTGCTTTACCAAGTGCCAGCATGCCATGGCAGCTATGGGTATGCTGGAACTTGTAGTCTTACAAGCACCAGCATGCCCAAACACATAATGGCAGTCTGGTCAATCTCTGTCACCTGAGTGCACATGGACAAAATGGTTAATTCAATCTATATTTTACATACTAATTCACACCCACCACCCAGGGGTATGGGAATAGCCCTAGTGCTATTCAACATAGGGTTGGTTAAATCTGGGGGGGGGGGGTCATATTTTTTGTGTGCCTGATAGTGGAATCCACTCTGCTGACTGCTCTAAGGTTGGTTGTCATTATGGCAGGGGGACCAAACACTGGCTGTCATAGCCTAGTGGTTGTGCTAGTAATTTCGGGGATCCCATACTTTTCACACCTTCAATTTTGTCATTGCCAGCCTAGGCCATCTGCACTAGGGCTAATTATGCTTTATTTTTAACACACAGATGACCATCTGCATGGATCTTGCACCAGGTGGAAGGAAACTACAACAGATGCACCTTCTGGTGGCATAAATGTGGCTACTTCACCCTCAGATTAGAGTGTTAACACTCTGTACTATGCCTATCTGCACGCCCATTCCCTCCCTCATCAGCGTTTTGAACCTATTCCATTGAAAGCTTGACAGGGAGTCATCTAAAGAATTCTCAACCCTGGAAACAAGTTTTATCCGGTGTCACACATTGCACCAACTAACCTGCATTTTGGTCACTGTTCTTACCTGTTTCCCTTGGTTCTCACTCCCTGCATTCACTTGCTGTTCTGAACTGAGCATGCGCACACCTGGTCTTTGCTAGATCTTCAGGTCTCCTTACCTGTTAGTACGCTGTTCTCTCTGGCTCCCATCTGCACATCAGTATCCTGTGTTACCTGTTCCACGATCAAAATCTGTCGTATTATTGCAAGAACCTCGTGCCTCTTCATCGGTCCAGTCCTCAAGCTATTTGCTTTCCAGAGATCTCAGTGCATCAGTTCTCTGCAGTTCACCACTTCTCAGTTGGTTTCCTGTGTTACCTGCTCCACGATCAAGACCTGCAGTATTGTTGCAGGAACCTCATGCCTCATAATCAGTCCTGTTCTCAGCTATTCGCTTTCTAAAGACCTCAACGCTTTGGTTCACTGCCATTCACCAGAACCTCTGCATTTATCGTCCAGCAGTCCTGCTCCACTCCATGGTTCAATCTCACCCTGCTCTAATCCCCCTTAGAGACCCACGACCTGTAACTAGAGAGCAGTCCATATTCCCTTGCGGGGATCCCTGGTGAATACCTCTCTATCATTAGACTCTGCACTTCTCTGGGGGTAAGTCTATCTAGAGCAGGACTTCGAGGCCTATTCCAAATTCAGGCTCTGTGACACCCGGAAAACAATAAAACGCAGCACTAGCTAACAAAGCAATGAAATACCCGGGATGACGAGGCCTGTTAATTTTTGATAGCCTGAACACTCCCATGTTGTCACATCAGATTATTATTGATCAGTTCTGAAGCTTCTCAGCACAAAGGCAAATGGCCATGACAATGGGGAAAAGCTCCAAAAAGATCAAGTTGCAGGTAAAAACAGAGTATACACGCTCAAGAGGCCATGGTTCCGCTTATCAGTTACCTTCCACATAAGCCCCAATCTCGACAGAACCTGTTGGATCTGTGAAGAGCTGCAAGGCACCATTGGTCACTGGAGTGGCCAGCCATAACCATATCCTGTTAAAGTCCCTGAGAAAATCCGTCCACATGGCCAGATCCTCTCTGTTGTCATTAGATAGCCGAAAAAAGTTATGAGGCTTAATGAAACACGTTGTAGTCAGCTCAAGTTTCTTGCAGAAATCCTTGCAGACCAGGATGAGCCTACAAGCAAAATTAAACCCAACAGGGATTAATCCTGCCTGAGGGGGGCCTTACAAACATTGGACATTTCCGCAATCAAGGTTAGAAAGTTTCCTAAACTTGTCAGTGGACAACCAATAGCAGTCCACCACAGTGTCAATTTCTATGCCGAGATAAGAAACCTGGTCAAGGGGCCCTCTGATTTTTCGTGGGCAATGGACACACACAGTGACCGAAAAAGGTTGGAAAAAAGAAACTGGTCACAAACTGAGGAATGGATGGGTCCAACCAGGAGTAAATTATCAGGATAACACGCCAGTCCTTTATAGCCACTTCTCAAAATAATACCTACCTGCTAATTTGAACCCCATAAAGTCTGGTTGTAGCAGAAGAAAGCAGAAAGCAGACTCAACATCCACAATAGCCATCATCATCCCCTGCTCAATATTGCAGACTGCGGGAATTGCAGACTCAAATGACAGATATATGACCGAACAATGTTGCACATCAATGGGGTCATTGACTGACCTGCCAACTGCATACAACAGGTGTTGAATCTACTGGGATGCACCCTGGGACTAATTGGGCACAACTCCAACTGGAGAGAAAAAAAGATCGGAAAAAGTGGCTTTAGGAAAAGTCTGCACATGCAACCCAGGTTTACCTTTCAGGCCACCTTCTTGTCCAGAATGCCTGGAAACTCAATGGCAGTCTTTAAATTACCCAGTTTCCCACAGTTCATCTCCATATTATTATGAATAACTGTCAAGCAAAAAATCAGCAATGTCCCGGACTGGGTACTGTGTAAGCCATCTCTCTAATGGTACACATTCAATCGGGGATGGGGCTTTGCCCAATGGCAAACCCGGTGTCCAGGGCACTGTGTCTGCCGGAAACATCAGTTCTGAAAAAGAACGGGTCTGTTAGGCCTCGCTTGTCCAAAGAACTTCTTTAACTTTTACCCTTCACCAGTGCCCCAGTTATGCTGTGTAACATCAAACCAAACCTCCACATCCTTGCTAGCATAATCAATGGTAGCTAACTCATTGTGCTTCTTTTGAAAGTCATGATCATAGCGCCTTCAAATAGTACCTTTGGATCACCGATACATGTCATGAACTAAGTTGAGGTATCGCAAAAAATGAATGTATTCAGATGGCCTAAACTCCAAGTACTGGTGCCAAAAATATAAGTGCCCCCTAAGAAATTATTTTATGACCTGTAAGTCTCCTCCCCAATACTGTCTGACCTACTAACCTTAACAATGACCTTTTTGCATCCTCAGTAATGGTGAACATGTCCATGAAGACTCCTCTAGCAATCCTGTCATTCACCTGCTTCCTGAAACCATGTAATATGGACATTTTTGCACAGCGCACCACCTTAAAACTCCCCTGAGCCTCCAGGCCATGAACTTGACCAGGCTAATCAATTTACTAGGACAGGCCTCAACAGCAAAAGATTTCAAATTGGCTCCAGAGATGCCCGACCCAACATACCCGGGTAAATGCAACACAGACAGTCCATACTAAATTGATGACTCCTGCAGTGAAGAATCCAGGGACACGGTCCTACATCCTCACACAGTAGCAGATGCCCTCAATACATTAAAGTTCTGGGTCACTGACAGGATACCACCAAAACACAGGAATATGCTCCAGGAGATAAGTGGACATTAGCAACAGTGCCAACAGCGTGTGGGACAGTCCTGTGAGTGGGCGCCCTGTAGGAGGCTAGTGATGCCGAATCAGGCAGTGAGAGCAATTGGGCAGCTGAGAGAAGCAATTAGAGAACCTGGATGGGGAAACTGGCCTGGGGGGAATTGGGAGGAGTAGAATTGCTGGAATTGGACATGTCATGGAGCGGGCAGATAGGGGCCCTACTGGGATGGGAAGGAGGTGTACTGAAATGTTGGTCAGGAAACCAGGGAAAGTGTTGGAAAAATGTGAGTGGGTTAGGTCTCTGGCTGGGCTGGTATGAGTCCTAAAGGGCATTGAAGGGCAGGATGGGTACTTGCTAGAAATGGGAGAAAAATCGATTAGTGGGAGGGAAAGAATGGGAGGGGCAAAGCTGAGGTAACCACAGGCTGTACAGTGCAGTGTGGCAGAAAGGGATTAGATGGTGTGGGGGAAGGGGAAAAAAGAAAAGGGGAATTATGTGGATTAAATAGTGGAGGTAGGGGGGGCACTGCTACAGGCACTGGAGGGGGGGCAGAAACAAATGAATTGAGGCTGGGAAGGGAGGGAGGCCCCCTCTGCAGGACAGGAAGTGGATTCAAGCAGGGTACTTGCAGGGATGGAGGAGGCATGGTCATAATAGCTACATAGTCCATCTGCATAAGTGGTCAACGGGACTTAGGCCACATGGTGAGAGCATGTGGCCACAGTGGCATTACTACAAGCCACAGAAGTGCGGCCACTTATGGGGGACGTCGCCGATGAAGCTGTAGCCACATCAAGGGATCCTGCTGATTCCAGTAACGTCTAGGGGGGATTGTCGTGTCGGGCATGACATGCTGTAGGGTCAGCAAAATAATTTAAAGGAAAAGGCAAAGAAATCAGAAAAACAGGAGCAACAGGTAAAAATGAAAGACAGATAGGCATGAGCATAGGCAGAGAAGAAGGGAGAAATGGAGAGAATGAGAAAGCAAACCCAGACATTTACACATCCGGAATGCAAAAGGAAGAGGGGGAAACAGGAAGCTGGGGGCCCTATATATAATCACAGGAAGGAGCTCCACAAGAAGAGAAGCTGAGTTGCCCTGCCATTGTTAACCCATACCTGAAATGGGATACTGGTATAAAATAACTCAATCTCAGAATTTATTGCATTCAACCCTCATTTCTTTTTAATACCATTAGGATGGGTGCACACTCAATACTCTTCCAATGTGGTGGCAAATAAATAGCAAATAAAGAGGTGGCAAATAAGGAGGAATAAAAAGGTAGGAAATAAGTAGGAAGGAATAGAAATGTGTCATTCTGTCCTCCATATTTAAATGAAGAAATAGACCCTTATATATTTGGTATCCAGGGCAAACTATCCAAGACAGTAAATTTAAAATGCAACAGTTTGGTCAAGGTAACTCTCTACTTATGTCTTGCTCCTGGGCTTTGACATGGGAAAATCGGGGGTCTGCAGACAGAAATAATGGCTAGAATGTCCAACAGATTGCAAAGCCATGATGGATGTGGAGCAAGCTTTAGGGGCACTGATGAATTCCTGGGGACAACCAAGATCTGCTTCTAATTACAGTCTAGAGTGGCAGATTTAAGGAAGAGAAGTTAGAAAACACTCTCTCATCATATGAATTGAGTGACAGCAGAGACCTGCACTGAATGAGAATGTGGATCCATCCAGGCAGGTGTACAGTGAGGGACTGATTGATTCCCTATGGGGTTGGGCTATGAAGTTTGAAGCTCTTCTTGAAGATCCCTTGGACTGCTTTTACTGGATTTACAATATTTCTACCTTGTATAAATTATTTTTTTCCCACAGCTGTTGCAATGTATTGCCATGGCAGATCTGTGGGGTCACTTTTTGTTGCCAGGAATGGTCCCTATTACCAATATTTGCACCCATTAATGTTGAAATTGATGTTTTGCAGAAGAACTAAATATCTAACTACTGCCAGACTATATGCAAATGAGACGGAATTACCTGATTACATATTCATGGGAATTATGTTTATCACCGGGATCAGTCATTTCTATGTAAACGAGTACATATCATTTCATTATGGATTCAGGTTGAAATTACAAAGCTACAATATGTTTTTTTTTTAACCATTTTAGAAAACGACTGACTATTTTTTATCAGTTAAAGGGCAGTGTAAGATTTCTCCCCAGTGTTGATATTTAATTTCAAATGGCATGCCAAAAAGCACAATATATCACAAAAAGAATGTGTGCAAGAAATGTAGAATTGGGAATGTGATATTTATTGCAGGGAAACAGTCCTCAATGGAAAAATAAACAGAAAGCATCACAAATAAATAAATGTTTGTGTGCAATCACTCAATAGATCCTCCAGATCAGTGATTTAATTCAAGAAGCAGAAAGAAAACATAATTTCTGGCACACCAGACTATAACAAAACATAAAATGATACCAATGTAGACAAGCTCAGACTATATATTTTGCTAAATGTGCACTGCTAGTTCCGCTCTACATATTAACTCGCTAACCATTCTTGCAAGATGTTGATTCCACTTCCACATTTCCATATGTTGTGCCAGTCTGCAAAAGATTACTTGCACACTGCTGTAATGGGCGGATTTACTTGTCTGATTACCTCAACAGCAAATGCTCAGCAAAATGGAAGAGTGTAGCTGTTAAGGAGGAGGACAAAGCACTGTTTATACTTCAGAAATTATTGCGTTCTCACCATCTCTAAAATAAAAATAAAAAAACTTTGACCAAAGTTAGGTAGATTTTAGCAATAGACATGTTTATGTTCACTACTGTCATCTTAAATTAGGCAGTGTTTGTAAGTATAAGCTTAGTTGTTCTCATATTCTGTTAACCTAAACTTTTACTTTATATTACTTACCTTATTTAAATAACAGTTACTACCTTGCTTAAATCGAAAAAATATTTAATAATATTGTACATTATTTACTTGTTCACTTAGCATGATATAAGCAGATGTTCAGTCTGGCTCTGCAGTGAGGATACACAACCAAATATTTTGGCCCTATAGAGGGGCTGATTGAACTTCGAACGCAATATGAATGCAAACATCTACATAACTTGCACGCACGTTTGCCCATATTCAAGTACAAGCAAATTGAAAAGAAATGTTCCCATTTGAATATTGGTATAAGTACACTCTGGCTATACGTTACTTGCTATATGCAGACAGACAGAACAGACAGCAGGATTTGCACATGAACATGTGCAATGTAAAGTCCCATCACAACAAGATGCAAAAAACATTGTTATATAAACTAGAGATGAGCATTTCAGATTACCTGAAATTCAATGAAACCCAACACTGAGGACCCGAGTGAAACCAAGTCGTGACTTGGGTTTTCCTATCAATCTTGGATCTCAAAACAAGGTGAAACGTCATTTCCGTGATTTTTTTTTTGCAAAACTTGCACGAGTTTTGGATCGCCATATTTTGTATATTCTCTCAAGTGCCATTTTAGGTCAGCACACGCTCTAATAAAAATACATGTTTTTTTCTTTGTTATATGAAATGCATAAATCAGGAATCAGATGTTCTTAATGCGTACTGTACAGAAAAATGCATTTTTATAGTTTCTCTTACTTGCAAACACATGTTCTGGCATGCAAATGTGTCAGTAATCGCTACAGGCTAGCACTTCCATCTGCCCTGTTGCTGATGCAAGTGATACGGCTAAAAAACATATACCTAAGACATGTCTAAAGCATAAATCAGAGGAATGTTCGTGCGACCTTGGCATGCCCTTACTGTATATTGCCTACGTGCATCCGCCCCTTCCCACATCAGTTCCACCATTCAAGTTACAGGCAGTCGACCTGTCATTTGCATTTGGACATGAATTGGATGCAATTACGTTCACACTGGAAAGGTTCATTTCTAAAAAAAGCGCAGAGCAATTTCACACAAAATACAGCACGCAACAGGATTTACGTCTGAAGATGAATCAGGACAAGAATGTTCAATTTCAACCACTGCAAAGAAAGTTTGCGATCAAATCCTCATGGAGCTCTAGATATCATACATTTACTGATTAAATAGCGTATGCTTGTTACTTCTTATTTTTATATGTTCCTAATTCCAATTTTGTATACTGTCTACAATGACATTTGCATTTTCCCTGACCAGACCCCTGTTCCAAAGTTTATCTGCTATGGTTTGTCTCCACAAGCTATTCCTGGTCACAGTGGAGCTTATTTATGAAGAGCAGCACAAAACAACTTGGTCTAGCATCACCAGGGCCGGATTAACCATAGGCCTATGGCATCCAGGGGGCCCTTGAAAGTGCTCAGCAGCAGTATTGATTGGTCGGGGGCGGGGCGCCTCCGGCGCGATCAGTGCTGCTGAGCACTTTCACTGCGGTCCTTTTCCGGCGCGCTGAAGTCTCCTTACTGAGGAGATCTTGTGAGTCTCACTCTCACGAGATCTCCTCAGTAAAGAGCGTACAGCGCGCCGGAGAAGGAGGTAAGTGCCGGGGGGAGGCGCTGGCAGCTCGGATTACGGGGGGGATGGGGGGCGCAGGCAGCTCGGATCACGTGGGGGGCCCTCACGGGAGAATGGAGGCCCCCTTAGCCCAGGGGCCTCCATTCCCTTAATCCGGCCCTGAGCATCACTGCGCCTTAACAGTCTGCTCTACACACATCTAGTTGCTTGCCATTAGTACCACCCCTATTATTACAGACAAATGTTGAATTTTTTTCCTTAAATATGAACTCACTGAAGATTAACACATATGGTGTTGGGAAGAGCTTGTGTGCAGTTCGCCTTTCCAATAAAGTTTTTTATTTAATTCCACATATGGATTACATTGGCTCAAGAACAGAAAAAGTTTGTAGGGTTACCACAGTGGCAACAAATTTATGGGGGTGTCACGAGCCGCAGCGACTCGCTTCCGGTTTTCGTCCCGGCCTTCACTATGGCAACGGTAACTCACCACCATGACCCGGATAGCTGGGCAGCCGGGCGCATGCACAAATTTTAGATAATTACTATTCTGCTGGGATTATCCTCTCTCATGTGCCTCCCTGTTTTTTATTGGTCCTTTCATGTATTTAAAGCAGGGAGTGCTTAGCCTCCCTGTCGGTTATAGCGTCCGATGCCTGTGTGTTGCTGACCTGCTTGTTTCCTGACTATCCTGATTGACTCTTCGTTGCGACCTTGCCTGAACTTTTGGATTTAGCCTGATTGCCTGTTGCCGCAAGCTTTTTCCTGGTTTTTGGATATTGCTTCTTTGCCTGTGACTCTGACCTTTGCTTGAATTTTGGACCTGCTTGATTGCTGCCAGCCGTGACCTTTGGCTTGTATTCGGACCCTTCTTCAGGCCATGGTTCTGCCACCCAAGTGTGACCCCGGCCTCCAGTCTCCCAGTTACCTTGTCCTACACTGCAGTAATCTTGATAAACCTCTACTACCATAGAGATAAGTCCTGGGGGCATCCGAGTACTGGCAAACATGTACAATTCTATGGGAAAGGTGGCTGGTATAGGTGAAGACCTCTGCTAGCTTGGTTCTAAAGGCTTATCAGTGGCTGTGATCCTAACAGGGGACAATACTAATAAAATTAATAATGTGCTCCTACTCATAATTTATTGTTCAAAGGGAGCATAATTATTATTTTTTTATCTTGTGGGGGAACAATAAATTATTTATTATATTAGGGGACACTGATAATTATTTTTTATACAAGTAGGGCACAATAAATTATTATATTAAGGGACCAAAACTTGTAGTGCACACTTGTATCCGTATTCACCGCTGGCCATGTGCATGGTGACACTTGTAGTGAAGTGTCAGCATGCAAGAAAAATTGAAGCAGTACCAGGACCTACAGTCATTTTTAAACACTATTATCCTGGTACCCAATGGCCAGGGGTTCCCGAAGGGGCCCAGTGTTGTTCAGCATTCGGCCAGAACTCTCTAGGTGTGGAGACTCTATTGTTTATTCAGCCTTCATGTTAATGTAAGCCAGCTGAACATAATTGAAAGCTTTCACTGCTGCCAGCTCTGCTCCGAAGAGTAGAGGTGGACAGCGCATGTGTGGAGGGATCATGTGATCCCTCCCAGTCTCACTGACCGTACTATTCTCTGTGCGCATGCCCGGTAGCTTCGATCGACGCATACGCACAGGAATTGCAGGCAGAAACGAAGAGGCCATCCAGGGTCGCCTTACGAATATGTCCTGGTAAGTCTATTTTTTCACAGGATCAGCAGTTTATCGGAACTGCTGTTCCTGTGTAGGTTTTTTCATAAATATGAGAAATAGCTCAATCCTTATCAATGCGAAAAGGATTGAAAAGTATTTTTGCTGTTCGTTTTAAATATACCCCTCAGTGTGAAAAAAAGGATACCCTTATGTTGTCTAATCACTATGTAGAAGTTGACAAATAATGTTTAAGGATTAAACAATTTCTATCCAAAAATCTACTACTCTGTCCTATTTCCAATACACTTATTTGCCCTTAATCTTA
Organism: Mixophyes fleayi; assembly: GCF_038048845.1. NCBI lineage: Eukaryota > Metazoa > Chordata > Amphibia > Anura > Limnodynastidae > Mixophyes > Mixophyes fleayi. The sequence goes on along the minus strand of NC_134405.1, from coordinate 141,277,534 downwards.
GTCAAAGGACATTGTTTCTTGGTGTTTGATAGATCTCCATTTGCTACATGAACTCGTTAACCAACCCACCTCATTATCTTCTTCAGAAGGAGTCTTGTTTTCCTCAACCTTGTTAACTACAAGACTGACACGATCTGCCCCTAGCTGCATTTGCAGCACCCCCTATGGGGATGCTTCTTTGCCTTCTGCAGCTTCTACCTGCAAGGGACTATATTAGCACTCTGCCATTATATGAAGCTGGCCTGCAGTACCTTTGTACCACCAAAGGGGCTGCTGTTGTACTTGGGCTAGTCTCCTAGCTGCAGGAGTTAAGCTCATTACTCCTGGATGATTTTCACCTGTCTCTTTCCTTTGAAAGACTGCCTCTCTCGGCAGTCTTGGCCAGTTCATCTATTGACTTAGCTGCTGCTGTTCTTCTGTGTACTACTCTGTATTGAGTCTCAATGACTTCCTGGTATAGACCCCTATTTCTCCTTCTGTTTGCATTTCAGCTTATGACTCTTGCTTTTGCTTTGACTTTGCTCCTGCTTCCTCCCTGGCATCATTATGGACCATCTGGCTTCTGACCCCTGGCTTTTTGAGCCTCCTCTTGTCTGGTCTTCCCATCATTTCACCTCTGTTGTTCCAGTCACCTTCCTTCCAAGCACTCCTGGACCTCTGTTTATTCCTGCTGCAGACCATTACACCTTTGCTAATTTATTCATCTTGCTTTCAAGCATAACTGGGCCACTGTGTATTCCTGCTGCAGACCGTTAGACCTCTGCTGATCCTGTCTCCTTGCTTCTTAGCATACCTGGACCTCTGTGTACTCCTGCCCGTAGACCGTTACACCTCCGCTGATCCAGTCAACATGCTTCCAAGCATAACTGGACCACCATGTATTTCGGCACACAGACCGTTACACTTCTGCTGTTCCAATTTCCTTGCTTAGTAGCATGTCTGGACCTCCATGTACTCTTGCCTGCAGACTGTCACACTTTCTCTGTTCCAGCATTCCAGATGTCTGCTTACCTGGCCTTCTGTGTGCCCCTGTCCTTGCAGACTGTTACACCACCTTTGTCCAAGCACCAAAGCTCCCTGCTTAAACTGGACCTTCAGTCTTTCTCTGCTTGCTCATTATCTCACCAGCTTGGTCATTGAAGTCCTCAGCTCTTTCTGGCAATCCTGTCATCCAACATCCAATTCTTGTGTTCATCTGCTTTTTATTTGCTTCATCTCAGTCAACCTGTATGTTCTGTAACTAATAAACCACTCTGTTTCATTTTACATTGCTCTCTGTGGTTTTCATGCTAAGAAACCTGATAAAGACACTTAGGGGGGTCTATGCATCAAGCTAATTTTCTACTTAAAAGATGCGGAAATGGCTGCTTTTAAGTATATTTGCTATGCATTAACTGCCTAATGGAGGAGATTTCACAGAAATGTCCTCCGTTTAGGCTAATACCGTTTAGCATTGTAGACCCCATAGATTAATATGGGGACTGTGATATTCTGTAGTGCATCAAGCTTTTATAACCTTTACATTGCGCAGATGCCGTTACCTGTCATTTCCTATGGGATTCTGCTGAAGCATCTCTTGCTTCGCAGAATTCGATATAGTGAAAGTGCTGTGCGCATGCGCACATCACTTCCTCCTGTCACCGGCAGCGCTAAGCTGGTGGTGATAGGATCGCAGGAAAGGGGTCACTTCACTGGGGCTCCCAGAGTAATCCCGGCATAGTGCATCTTAGCGGTGCATAAATATACATCACTGTGATGTGCGATGCATATTTATCAGTACCGCATCTTATGATGCTTTGACCCCTTAGAGCTATTCTGAATGGACAATATGATGATGTATCAGCAATGTTTCAGTTTCTCTGAATAATATAAACCGTTTTCATAGTAGATTCTCAATTTCTATAAAGGAAGGAGGTTAGGGAACTTTCTCTTGTGATAGCCTTGATAGCTTGAACTCTTTCTGGAGGGCGCATTACAAGAGTTAGGTCAAACAGACAGTGATATCCAGTCACTGAAAAACGCATTTCAAATTCAAGAAATGTTTAACATATGTACAAATTAAAAAGTGACCAAATTAAGCCACCAATAAGCTACCAATCCTGAAAAGGTGAAACGTATTGGGGCTTTTTCTCACCCACCTCAGTTGTGGTCTCTGGGTAATTAGCAAGGTTAAGATCACTGTAGTGGCAACTTTGTCATCCCTGGCGATCCTATATAATGGACTGGGGTCCATTAAACCAAAAAAGTGATACACAACTAGAGATGGTCACTGACCACCGTGTTTTGGTTTCGGATCTGGATTACCTTCATGCTTTGGTTCTGGTTTTGGCAAAAACCGCCCTTGCGTGTTTTGGTTTTGTTTTTTTTTGCTATTTTTGTAAAAAAATAGCATTTTTTTGGTCTAAAATAACCTAATTTAGTGCTCCACAAGTTTCTAGGATAAGTGAGGTAATTCTAAAGCTAATAAATTATGAAAAAAACTGTTTAATCCCTGGTAGGCCATCCTTAATTCTAATACTTGCCTGCAAATTATACAGATAAACCTTGTTGACTTCCCCTCCATCTTTGACTATTGGCAATGTAGCCATCGTCTTTGGGTGTATATTACACCCTCCACTTGTAGTTAAATAGAAAAAAAAACAGCCTGCATTGACTGTACGTTAAATAGAAATGGACAAACGCAGTTTGGCGACAGTCTGTATCAGACCTCCTCTCCACTAGTAGTGAAATAGAAAACTATTCAGCCGTTATAGACTGTAGAATATAAATAGAAATGGACAAAGGCAGTTTGGTTTCTGTCTGCATCAGCCCCCCCTCCACTTTTAGTAAAATAGAAAAGAAGCAGCCTGCATAGACTGAACAATATAAAACGAAATGGACAAAGGCAATTTGGTGGCTGTCTATGACCCCCCCTCTCCACTTGTAGTTAAATAGAAAAGAAGCAGCCTGCATAGACTATACAATATAAAACAAAATGGACAAAGGTAGTTTGGTGGCTGTCTATGACCCCCCCCCCTCCCCTCCACTTGTAGTTAAATAGAAAAAAAGCAGCCTGCATAGATTGAACAATATAAAAAGAAATGGACAAAGGCAGTTTGGTTTCTATCTGTATCAGACCCCCTCTCCACTAGTAGTAAAATAGAAAAAAATCAGCCGGTATAGACTGTAGACTATAAATAGAAATGGACAAAGGCAGTTTGGTGGCAGTCTGTGTATGACACTCTACCCTTATTGTGAAATTGACAAAACAGCAGTCTTTCAAGACTGTACATGATATAGAAATGACCAAAGTCCCTTTCCTATTTGGGGGTACATTACACCCTACACTTATATAGAAAGTTTTAAAAAGATGTTATTGTCATCATCTTCAGCTTCATCCTCACCCTAATCAGTGTGTACATCATCATCACAGACTATCAATTCATCTCCGCTTGAATCCGCCATTAGAGAACTGTCAGTGCTTGGATGTCTTTGATGGTGAAGGCCTTCCTCATGGAAGATGTAGTTCATTTTTATGAACATCGTTTTCTCCACACTTTTTTGGAAGTAACCTCCTATGGCAATCACTGACTAGGTTCCCGGCTGTGCTGAATACTCAGTATACACACTGGAGGGTGGGCAGCTTAGGTATTGCAAAGCAAGTTTGTACATGGGTTTCCAAATGGCCTGCTTTTCTTCCCAGTAAGGAAAGGGACTGTCTGACATTTCCATATCAATTACCTCTTGAAAATAATCCTCCACCATCCTTTGCATGTTAATACTTGGATTGGATGGAGTTATGGGCAAGGTCACACATTTTTTTGAAAAATCTTTCAAACCAGCCCAGATGTTAAACTGTTTTGGTCTGCCCCCTGCGTCTTCCCTGCTTAGCTTTTGAAAATTACATTTTTTCCGAGCAGCAGCTGCTTGAGAAACTGACATGTCTTCAAGCAAAGGCACAGTTCAGCGGACAATTTGCCGAGCAATAGCTCCTTGCAAAAGTTCACATCTCGCTCATTTTGAAGCAAAAACTTAATGTAGGTCTTAAACCTTGGATCAAGCAGAGTGGCCAAAACGTAGTGATCCGAGATCAAGATTTTAATAACTCTTGGATAATTGCGAAGCGAATTAAGTACTTGATCTACAAGGCCAACATACTTTGCGGAATTGCTTTGTTTCATCTCCTCCTTCAGTTTCTCAAGCTGCTTCTCCAATAGTCTAATTAAAGGAATGACTTGGCTCAAGCTAGTAGAGTCCGCACTCACTCACATGTCACAACTTCAAATGGTTTCAGCACCTTGCACAGCACTAAAAGGATTCCCCACTGTGCAAAAGTAAAATACACCCCCCCCCCCTCCTTTCCCAATGTCATGGCTTGTGCAATATGCTTGGATGGCTTTGCGCTGTTCCTCCATCCTCCGAAGCATGTACAGGGTGGAATTCCACCTAGTTACCACCTCTTGCTTAAGTTGGTGGCAGGGCAAGTTAAACTGCTCTTGGAGCTGCTGTAATCTCCTACATGCTGTGGCCGAATGCCTGAAATGGCCTGAAATTTTACGGGCCACCGAAAGCATCTCCTGCACCTCACGGTTATTTCGTAGGAAGCTGTGCACCACCAAGTTGATGGTGTGAGCAAAACAGGGAATGTGCTGGAAATCACGCAGCTGTAATGCTCGCACTATATTGTTGGCATTATCAGAAATGACACACCCTGGGGAGAGTCCAAGTGGTATAAGCCATTTATCAATCACATCTCTCAGTTTGCGTAACAAATTGTCAGCTGTATGCCTGTTAGTGAAGCCGGTGATACAAAGAGTGGCCTGCCTGTGACAAATGTTACATGGTGGTGTAAATGCTGTTGCTGTTCCTGCTGGTGAAGGTGAATGACCAACCCAGTGGCCTCTCACAGTCATATAGTATTTGGTTTGGCCACTTCCACTTGTCCACATATCTGTGGTTAAGTGGACAGTGGGCAGAATGGCATTTTTCAGCGCAATCTCTACATTTTTACACACTTTTTGGTATAGTTGTGGAATTGCTTTACGGGAGAAATGGTATCGCGATGGAATTCTGTAACGGGGACACAAAACCTCAATTAACTGTGAAAAACTAGCTGCGTTTATTGTGGAGATTGGACGCAGATCTAACACTAACATTACAGCCATGGCGTCTGTGATTCGCTTGGCGACTGGGTGACTGCTGTCATATTTGCTTCCCCTAGCAAATGATTGTTTCACAGTTAATTGCTGAAATGTAGGACTGCTCATTTTCTTGACCTGCCTCTGGGCTGACGATTCACCCCCAGCAGCAGCAGTGAAACTAACGCTTTCTTCAGAGGAATCAATAATAGTGCAGGAGTCATCCAACCTTAATAAGTGGGATGCCGGGCTAACTCCGAGCGTTTCTGAGGATATTGATGAGGATGGTGTGGTGGGTGTATTTTGTAGCTGTCGGGATTTCGGTGACCGGAGGATCTTAGCTGATGATGGGGTGCTTGTAATTTTTTGGGAAAAACTTTCAGCTTTTCCCAACACTTTGCCATGAACTTTCGTTAAATGGCTTAACATAGACGAGGTTCCAAGATGGAAAGGTCCCTTCCTCGACTGACTGTGGCTTGACATACAATACAAATGGCTATACAATTGTTGTCTGGATTTGGGTAGAAATAATTTCACACATAAGAAGTGGATTTTTTTGTTTTATGCCCAGGCATGACAATGGCCTTTTTCTTGTCACGTGCCAGAACTGCTGCCACTGGTGCAGGACTTACACAAATAACCTCATCAACATCCTCAATAGTGCCCTCATCGCCTACACAAATCTCCCCCTCATCCTCTTCTAATTCCAAAATGGCATCCTCAATTTGTGTATCACCGGCTACACTCCGTCTATTAATGCACACATCAGCAGAATGCTCACGATTAGACATCCCACTGTTGGATGGACTCTCCACAGGGATTGGTGTCATTTGTGAATCAAAACAATCATTATCCTCTAATGCCTTACTGTTATCTTGCAGTTCGGCTTTGACGCGTAACAGTAGTTGTGCACCAATTGTAGGCTCGGTAACTTTTTGGGATCTGCGACTAATAGACAAAGGTGAAGGCCTCATTCTCTCTTTGCCACTGCGTGTGTAGAATGGCATGTTGGCAATTTTGTTTTTTTCGTCACTTAACTTTTACTCAGTAACACTTCTTTTTCGCTTCAACACAGTAAAAAAAAATTTGGTGTGTGTTTTTTGGACTGATTTCGAAACACTGTGTAGTTTGACATCGCCTTGCCCGGATGACGTACTGGGAACACTAACATCAGGACTGGTGACAGAACCTGGTTGCTCATTCTGCTCATATGTGGACTGCTTTGAATCCATTCTCAGCCAAAAGCACTTGTAGTTCTAAAAAATTTTTACTAGATACTGCTAACAGATAGTAATTTTGACATCCAGAAATATTTATGCACAATTATGGCGACACCCCAAAAGCACTGGGGAGTGCTAAAAATTATTTGGTAGATACTGTTGATAGAAAGTAATTTTGACAGCCAGAAATATTTATGCACAATTATGGGGGACACCCCAAAAGCACTGGGGAGTGCTAAAAATTATTTTGTAGATACTGCTGACAGATAGTAATTTTGACAGCCAGAAATATTTATGTACAATTATGGGGGAAACCCCAAAAGCACTGGGGAGTGCTAAAAATTATTAAGTAGATACTGCTGACAGATAAAAATTTTGACAGCCAGAAATATTTATGCACAATTATGGGGGACACCCCAAAAGCACTGGGGAGTGCTAAAAATTATTTGGTAGATACTGCTGACAGATAGTAATTTTGACAGCCAGAAATATTTATGCACAATTATGGGGGACACCCCAAAAGCACTGGGGAGTGCTAAAAATTATTTGGTAGATACTGCTGACAGATAGTAATTTTGACAGTCAGAAATATTTATGCACAATTATGGGGGACACCCCAAAAGCACTGGGGAGTGCTAAAAATTCTTTGGTAGATACTGCTAACAGATAGTAATTTTGAGATCCAGAAATATTTATGCACAATTATGGGGGGCACCCCAAAAGCACTGGGGAGTGCTAAAAATTATTTGGTAGATACTGCTGACAGATAGAAATTTTGACAGCCAGAAATATTTATGCACAATTATGGGGGACACCCCAAAAGCACTGGGGAGTACTAAAAATTATTTGGTAGATACTGCTGATAGATAGTAATTTTAACAGCCAGAAATATTTATGCACAATTATGGGGTACACCCCAAAAGCACTGGGGAGTGCTAAAAATTATTTGGTAGATACTGCTGACAGATAGTAATTTTGATAGCCAGAAATATTTATGTACAATTATGGGGGACACCCCAAAAGCACTGGGGAGTGCTAAAATTATTTAGTAGATACTGCTGACAGATAGAAATTTTGACAGCCAGAAATATGTATGCACAATTATGGGGGACACCCCAAAAGCACTGGGGAGTGCTAATAATTATTTGGTAGAAACTGCTAACAGATAGTAATTTTGACAGCCAGAAATATTTATGCACAATTATGGGACCACCCCAAAAGCACTGGGGAGGGCTAAAAATTATTTGGTAGATACTGCTGACAGATAGTAATTTTGACAGCCAGAAATATTTATGCACAATTATGGCGGACACCCCAAAAGCACTGGGGAGTGCTAAAAATTATTTGGTAGATACTGCTGACAGATAGTAATTTTGACAGCCAGAAATATTTATGCACAATTATGGAGGACACCCCAAAAGCACTGGGGAGTGCTAAAAATTATTTGGTAGATACTGCTGACAGATAGAAATTTTGACAGCCAGAAATATTTATGCAGAATTATGGGGGACACCCCAAAAGCACTGGGGAGTGCTAAAAATTATTTGGTAGATACTGCTGACAGATAGTAATTTTGACAGCCAGAAATATTTAGGCAAAATAATGGGGGACACCCAAAAAGCACTGGGGAGTGCTAAAAATTATTTGGTAGATACTGCTGACAGATAGTAATTTTGACAGCCAGAAATATTTAGGCAAAATAATGGGGGACACCCCAAAAGCACTTTGAGTGCCAAATATTGAAAATAAAATAAAAACCCTCTATCCTCCTCTCTTCTCTAGCGATTTTTGTTAGCACAATTGGAATCAGAATATTGTATTCTCTGTCCCTGCTCTAATCAGCCTGTGACTACACCCTGCTCTCTCCCTCTGTCAAATGGCGATGGATTGCTGTGGAGGCGTGTATTTATAATCTTCAAGTATCGCGATAACCGAGCCCCGAGATCCGACGACGTCACAATGACGTTCGGCCTTGATTTGGATTCAGAGCGGGCGGGAGAGTACCGAGGATAGCCAAAGTTCGGGTGGGTTCGGTTCTCGGGGAACCGAGCCTGCCCATCTCTAATACTAACATACAAGGCCATCAACAAAATTGCACCAACATACATCTCCTCACTTGTCTCAAAATATCTCCCAACTCGACACTTACATTCTGCACAAGATCTGCGTCTCTCTTCCACTCTCATCACTTCCTCCCATTCTCGGTTACAGGACTTTTTCAGGCTGCACTCACTTTATGGAATTCACAGTTTAAACTAACCTATTAACATATTCAGTACAGAGCATTTTGAGTATTAATCTTATACTAATTATAATTAATGATTGCAATGGGCGATCACTAAGCCGAAAACTGTGGATTAATATAAGACTAAACACAATACATTTCTCAAACCTAAATATCTTTAATGTAGCTTTACCTTTGTATAATAAATCTCTAAGTCTTTTAAATTAATAATAAAAGAATGTGAGTTGGAAACTTTATTATAAGTGAATTATTTACAAATGTAGGTGTGACTGTAAGTGTACAGTATTTACTTTGTTTTCCTATACGATTGTATAATTATCCAAAGTACGCCATTGCATATGAATCAAAATCGTACAGGAAAACATTACAATTGGCGTTTATTCATTTAGAATGACCTCATCCAATTATCTGACTTCAACAATACAACAAGTAATGTTAGGCAGAGTGTATTTCATACCCAGTTTCACTTGGATTTTAAAATGGGCACATGTATGCTCAAATGCTGTGCTCATTTTAAAAACACAACTTGCGTGTAGGATGAGTTTAAAGATGAATCTAGACCCAAAGGCTCTAAATGAGTCTCTAAATGAGTCTCTCCCTGTCCCTGACATTCCCCATAGACTTTAATGCACTGTGCAGACACACACAAACTTTCTAATGGTGGAAAGTTTCCTTTCCTCAGAGAGCATCAGAAAACTCACAGATCAGTGTCATCTAAAGGCAGAGGTTAAGGGGAATTATCCTTAGCACTTCAGAGGGCACATCCCACTCATCCATTAGCACTCAAGAGGTTAAAATTTATTTGACTTATCCAAGTATAATATTTAGGGGAATAAAGCAATTATCACGAAAGTTGAGATCTGCAATTTTTTCTGCAGACAGAAGAAGAACGTATATTTACTGAGTATCACTCCTTGTGGAAGGATATTGAGGAAAACCAAAATAAGGGCAAAACATATAGATATTTTGCATTTGTTGTTTCTAATTTTTCCACCTGGTTTTAGTTAACCACTTCATTAGTAAGCATGAGCAGGATGAAAAAAGATAATGCAGCAAATGGTTTAAAAAGATCTGAAATTAAAATGGTAAGTGAAAGACTATGTCGACTTTAAAATGAAAAAACATGCAGATGAAAGAAAATTAAAGATCATAACGAGCAAATAAAATTGAAGGACTTGAAGGGAATGTAAAATTTGACTCATAAAAGAATATTAAAATTAAATATAATACCAAGAAAATAAAATAAAATGGAATTAACATTAAGGAAAATATATTGACATTAAAAGTCAGAAATGTACCATAAAACTAATATAAGTGGAGTTACAGAGAATTAAGTGTAAAAGAAATGAAGAAACTGCACAAATTGCTAATAGCAGTACATTGTGAAATTCTTGTATAATATTAATGGTGTTATAGAGCATTATTTTCTGCAGACTTACCTGAAAATGCACATGGTGAAAAGAGTAAAATAACAAAATATTATTTTTGTACGTGGGAGAAAGAGTGGACACACTCATGCATTCAGCAAGGATCACCTGTAGTCCATCTAACTCCTCCCTCCCTAAGGTGCAAAAATGATTGCATTTCCCTTTACAAACAAGTACATTTGGACACAACTAGGATCATGTCGCAAGACAGAATTCCTAATGCACATATGCACTTATGCTCATTTATAAATGAGCCTTAGTGAACAACAAGTTGCAATTTCCATATAAAATATAATGTAATGCAAAGCCCCCAGATTCATCATTTACTTAAAAAATCCAGTGGAAATATTTTTTTTCTGCAGTAGTCCAAATGTAGATGAAATATAAGAAATCCAAATAAACAGCCACAACTTGACATAATAAAACTGCAATACTAATGAATTAATTACTTGCAGTTGGAGATGTCAATAAGCAAACATTCAATCATATGTGGCTAGATAGTGATTCTGTTGTCATCATAATCATCATTAAGTATCTTTACACCAGACCTCAGATACCCACAAAAGATACACCCTATAAGAAGAATTGTCCAAGTCTAATTTGTTCACGTTTTCAGGAAGTGTGCAACATTTACATGCAAACGAGTCTTCATCTTACTCACCATCATTCCACCTCTAAGATGCACACAAATATAAATAGAGATGCATTTTTTTGTTCATTTATATACACTACCAAAATGGACTTTTGTTAAACTCTAAATCATACCCATTCTTCAGTGCTGTCAGCATGAAAAATAATAATCTGGAAGAAAATGTGTAAGTGCATGGAAGGTCCTGCTTGTGACAGTAACCCCCCTTTTAAGGGTGAACACCAACAAAAGGTTTCTTGGGAAACATCAGCTGGTATATTTAAAAGAATGGGAGCATGAACATCTATTGCATCAATGCAAGCACGTTCCTCCAGACTATAACCCTTCCAGTCCACCAAAGCTTTCATTTTTCATTTGTGAAAAAAGAAGTTGCAAGGGTGTAGCATCCCTGTAGTAGACCTCTGGGAAAGAATAGCTCCTATTCTGTCAAAGGATGCATCAACTTCCAGGAAAAATGGATGGAATGTATCAGGTTGCTTGAGAACTGGTACAGTGGAGAATGCTTGCTTAAGAGGGACAAATACCTTAATTGCAGAAGCTGCACTTTTTGGCAGTACATCCCTTTTGAGTTAGGGCAATTATTGGGGTTCCTCAAATAAATTATCGGTAGTAGTTCGGTAAACCAAGAAAATGTTGGATTGGAGATTTCCGCACATCCCCCTTATATATGCAGATGAGATTATATGCTCCACAGAGGTCTAGTGTCAGGCGCAGTCCCTGCACTCCTCTTAGGTGCAGGGGACAGTCGCCCTCCTTGTTCCGCTGTTCGCATCTCGTTGCCTAGCAATGGGACGCGGTTCCAGCCCTGTGTTGGCTCGCTGCTCGCGCAAGCGCAATAACATTTGTGTCCCTTTGCTAGGCAAAGGGACACTCTTCTGTGGCTTCCTGTCGGCTGTCAGCTGTGTTTTGACCGCAGAATCAGCTCTTTCTTCTCCCTATATAAGGAACACACTGGCACCATAAGGGTGCTCAAGTATTGGTTCACCCCAGCTCCAGCACTTCCTGTATTCTCCAGTCTCCTGTGTTTGCTGACTTCTAGCTTGTTCCTTGGCTAATTCTCCTGGATTCTGAATTGGTTCTGCACAACTCGATTGGTATTGACCTTCTGCTTGTTCCTGACGTCTCTTCTGATTATCCCAGTCTACTGCGCTACTGTTTGGCTTTGACCCGGATCGTTCAACCATTCCTGTTCTACTTCCCACTGCGCTGATGACTAACTTGGAGAACCTCGACCTGCGCATCCCACGCAATGAAGTCATTCATGTTTCGTTACGAAAATACCAGCCAGTGGTTCCTATGGTATTATTAACCGTAACATCTATCTTATTAAAAATTGTGGCTCCTTTAATGTGATCCAACAGCTCAATGATAAGAGTTAGTGGATAATGATTTTTTTATGGTGACTGAATTGAGACCCTGGAAGTCAATGTATGTCCATAAACTTACATCTTTTTTTAGAATAAAATATCCTGCACCTGTCAGCGAGGAAGAAGATCTAAAGAAGCCACATTGAAGATTGTCTTTAATATATTCAGACATGACATGGGTTTCAGGGAGAGAACAAGGATAAACACGGCTACGAGGAGGCTTTTTCCCAGAAAGAAGGACAATGGGACAATTCCATATGTCTTATTGAAGACATCCTGAAAATTAGAGTGTTGGTGCAGTCATAGGCACGATAGAAATGAACAAGATGGATACTTCTTGTAGAGGTATTACCTTATTAGTACAACGAGAATGACATTAGGCACGCAGGCTAAAATTTAGTGCATTAGACCAAACAATATGTGGTAAATGTAACAGCAGCCAGAGAAGACCCAGGATGATTAAACTGGTAGTACGAGGAATTACCAAAAACTTAATATTCTCTTTATAAAGAGCCCCAATGTGAAGGGTAAGAGAACTGTACTGTGCATTATGCCACACGGAATCCGACTACCATCAATGGTGGTTAAGAAGACTGGATTTTATAAAGGTAAAAGGCGTTTAGTCACAATGGTCACAGACACAGTGTTATGAGGAGCTGGAGCCCAGAAGAGCAGAAAAGGTCACCTCGGAGGCAATTGTGAGTGACTGATAAGGAAAAATAACCATGTCTAGCTAAAATAGGGTTGTTTTTCAAAAGCTTAAAACAGTAGACATACAAATGACCTGATTCAGCACAATAGATGCATAAATTATGTATCAACCTATCTCTCTTATTCCTCTGGAGTGAAACAAGAACAGAAAAATTGCATTGGTTCATATTAAGTGGACTGTGGAAGCGTATTACTAGTGTGATAGTAGACCATCTTTCCTGTTCCTTTTCTTGGGACAAAATATAGAAAATATCCATGGAAGCAGATATCCACTAAATTGCACAAGGATATTAACTGGTCTAGAGAAGAAGGTAACTCCTTGCATGCAAGCTCATCTTTAATTGCCATGCCAAAGTACTGCTACCCATGCCTTTTTATTCCATTGCAGCTCAGAGGAAAATGTGCGAAATTTTATTACATATTGTCCTACAGTCCAAGAGCCATGGTGGAAGCCTAGAATGCCGGAAACAGCAGAAGAAATCTGTGCAGGTTTATTAAAAATATTACAGAAAGACAAAATGAATGAAGCGCAGGTATCTAATATAGGGTCATTGATTTCCCAGATGGAAGAGGCCCAAGCCAGAGCTTGACATGAGAATAGTAAAATGATATAGGCCACTATGGCCCTTTCAGTAGGAAAATTGCTTTGGGATCCAGCTCTCCCACGTACCTCTTGCAGCTGCTCTCCTCTCCTCATCAGGTCTCTGCGGCTCGCTCAGGCGGGCGCCATCTTGCCGGCCTGAACCTGGGGGTAAATGTATCAAGCTGAGAGTTTTCCGTCGGGTTTGAAAAACCAATCAGATACTAGCTATCATTTATTTAGTACATTCTACCAAATGATACCTAGAATCTGATTGGTTGCTATAGGCAACATCTCCACTTTTCAAACTAGCTGGAAAACTCTCAGCTTGATACATTTACCCCCTGGTCTTTTCAAAGCTCACGTCTTTCACTTGATTGGCTAATTAACTGTCAGCATTGTCAATTTAAAGCATCTGCCTCTTTACCTGGGTGTCAGATCTTCAGGTCTCCTCACCTGTCTAGACGTGTTCTAGTCTGGCTCCAGAACACTTGCTGCTGCAGAGTGTTACTGCCAGTCTCTGCTTCCTGCTCATCCATGCTACAGTTCACTATCCTGCTGTAGAGGGTTACTACCAGTCTCTGCTTTATGCTCTCCAGTGCTACAGTTCATTATCCTGCTGCGGAGTGTTACTACCAGTCTCTGCTTCCTGCTCATCCATGCTACAGGTCACTATCCTGCTGTAGAGGTTTACTACCAGTCTCTGCTTTATGCTCCCCAGTGCTACAGTTCATTATCCTGCTGCAGAGTGTTACTACCAGTCTCTGCTTCCTGCTCATTCATGCTACAGGTCACTATCCTGCTACCAGTCCTACTACCAGTCTCTGCTTTATGCTCTCCAGTGCTACAGTTTATTATCCTGCTGCAGAGTGTTGCTATCAGTCTCTGCTTCCTGCTCATCCATGCTACAGTTAACTATCCTGCTGTAGAGGGTTAATTACCTGTGCCACACCAAGCAGCAGATTATCGCACCTCCTGGTGATCCTGACTCCAGGGTTTCCCAGCTCCTCAGGACCTCTGTGCCTTATCTAGCTGCAGATTATCACACCTCGTTGTGATCTTGACTGCAGGGGCTTCCAGCTCCATAAAACCTCTGTGCCATATCTACCTGCAAATCATCGTTCTGCCAGACACTCTCACATCTCTTCCCAATTTCTCCTATCAGCGTCTGTCTTACTCCAGTTACCTTGTTCTGCTCTTGGCCTAGCTTGCAGCCCTCCTTGTGAGCCTTGATCTGAGGTTAGGGAGCCACGAAGTCCAAACTTCCTTGTGGGAGTCCCTGGTGAATACCTTCCTCTCCATTTCTGGATTCTGCGCCTCAAGGAGGGTAGCGTCTATTTAAGCAGACCAAATGGGTCCACCCAAACCCTTGATTGTGACAGCCAGTTAACATTCAAGAGGATTAGGGAAGTATACAGAAATAATAGGGCTAGAGGGAAGAAAGAGAAACAGGTGGGTGGACTAGAGGAGGAAGCTGTTTCAAATGGGATGTGGTAGCAAATGGACATAATAAGGATGAAGAGAAAGCTGTGGATGGGACAGGTGGAGTGTAAGAAGGGAATTTCCTTAGGATGTGGCAGGGTACTGTGAAAAGGTGAGTTTTGAGGGAGCGCTTGAAAGGTTAAGGGTGAGTCTGGTTGGGCAGGACAGGGATTTACAAATGTGGGGAGAAGCATGGGTAAAGTCATGAAGACAGAATTGTGAGGTAGGTGACAGGAGAGGAAGAGAGGTGAAGGTCATTAACAGAACAGAGTGGGCAAATGGGTGAGTATTTCTTGACAAGAGCAGAGATATAATAGGGGGAGGTTTTAAAAGTTAGGGTAAGCTACTTGTATTTTGAAGGGAATGGGAAGCCAATGGAGAAATTTGCAGAGATACACAGCAGAAGAGGAATGTTAGGAGAGGAAAATATAATATTTTCCAGGTTGTATAATGTCTGCAGGGTTTTGGGTGTAGAAAGAGAAAATATTTATGAGAAAAATGTAAGAAGAGGAGGTTGTGGTTAGAAAGTGAGAATGATGGGATAGAGACGTGAGAGATGTTACACAGCTGAAAGAATATGAGGTCAAGGGAATACCCATCCTGTTGCGTGGGAGAAGATGTCCACTAGGTGAGACCATGGGCAGAGGTGATGGAGAGAACTGTGGAGGTAGAATTACCATTGTGGCTATCAATGGGATGTTGAAGTTACCAAGGATGAGATTAGGTAGTTTGGACATCTCTCTATTAGTCGTAAGATTGGAGGAAAGAAAGTGGGAGAGCCAGGCAAAATTGTCGAGGAAGTGGTAGGGGGCAGTAGGTAACTGCAACATGGAGGTGGAAAGAGAAAAAAAGACATTATGGTGTCAAAGGAAGAAAAGGAGAAAAAGGAGACAGTGGGAAAAATGCTAAAGATACAGTTAGGAGATAAAATGATGCCAATGATGCCTACGCCACCATGTTGGTGGCCAGTAGAATAGGGAGTATGCGTAAATGTGACAGAGATGGAGACAGTGGTAGTATTAGGTAGTATCCAGGTTTCAGATAAGTAGGTTGAATTCATGTAAGTAGGTTGAAAGGAAAAGGTTGTGGGTGAGAGCAAGCTTGCTATAGACAGATTTGGCAGTCCAGTGTGCACAATTAAAAGGGAGGTACTTAAGAGGAGGGATGGGGATAAGGTTGTAGTGGTCGGAGGAGCAAGGAGGGATGGGAGGATATTTGGGGAAGCTGGATAGCATGAAGATGGAGGGAATAGGGCAGGGCACAGGGATGCAGGAGGCAGTTCCCGCAACTGAGACAAAAGGTGTGATAGTGGATAAGGGCAGTGATTGACGGGGCAAATTGGAGGAATCTATAGTGGCAGATGGAGAATTGAGGGGGGTACAGGTTATATGCAGGGAATAAAGTATGTGACTGAGGAAAGGGGAGAAAGGAGTGGCAGGACTTAGGAGTTTAGATGTGGGGAGGTTACATAAAGGTTGGATGGTATGGGAGAAACAGGGAAGAGAGTACCAGAGGAAGGAAGAAGATAATGAAGAAAGTAGGAAATGTTTGCTGTTAAAGGGAAAAGAGGTAGGTGAAAGCACATGAGATAATGTCTGGAGTAGGAGAAAGAAAAAGGAGAGAACATATTATTTATGGATGAAACTGTGGAGTATAGTGCTGGGTTTTAGTTAGGCAATAAGGAGAAAGGTAGTGAATGGTAGGCATAACTGTAAGATAGGTAGGAAGCTAAAAAGGAGTGATAGGTAAGCATAATGGTAAATAGAGAATACATTACATGAAGAAAATTTTCCAGAAGAGACATAGCAGGGGAATGTTGGAACAAACACAGGAGTGTTGGGTCTGGTGAAGATAGCTGGATGGTAGGTAGCTTGTCTGTTGAGGGGAAAATGTAATCACTGGAGGACTGCATGGGTATAGGTGACCAGGAAACAGGATAGATGATCAATTCTTGGAGCATTGTATAGATATGCAGGAACAGGAGGGCATAGCTGGTGAGATGAGGAGGTCAAGGTAGAGAGAGGGCCTTGTCATGGCAGAAAAACTTTGAGAATTGATCAGTGAAGTAGTGAGGTGGCGTTCACTGTAAAACACAAATTGAGATTCGACAATCGTTATTGGATAGTGACAAAAGGTGCATAACAACTGGTAGAGCGGAGGGGCGGCAAGGGGTGTAGGTAGAGATGAGGTTGGAAATGTAGGGGGAAGGCAGCATTGAGGATAGACTTAATTGAGGATAGCCCCTCACAAGGCAAGGGTCAGAAAAGCCAGAGAGAGGGAGGTTACAATACCCAAGACGAGAGATTACAAGAGAGTGAACAAGAGTTTTGGTGACTTCTGTGGTGAGAATGGGTCGTATCTTGGATATATTCTGGAGATAGAAGTAGCAGGATTTTGAAAGGGACAGAATGTGAGGTTTAAAAGAGAGGGAGAAGTCGAGGATGACCCCAAAGCAACGGACTTGAGGGACAGAAAAGAGGGTAGTGTTAATAACAGAAATAGAGAAGGAGGGAGGTGGCAGAGCCCTGGAAGGGGGAAAGACGATTAGTTCAGTCTTGGAAATATTAAGTTTAAGAAAGCACTGGGAAATTGTAGATGAGATGGCCGACAGACAGCAGGAGACATGAGACATTAGGGAAGGATAGTGGTCAGGGGTTGAAAGATTGATTTGTGTATCTGTCACTCACCGGACCGTGAGTGCCTCTTCACTGGTGCGTGGCTCTCCAGTATTCCTGCCAGCACCTATCCTGAACCGTGGCCGCCCGCCATCCTGATGGTCTGTGTATGCGCAGTTCCTAAGAACTCTTCTGACCTTTGCTTTTAGTTAATTGGTTGATCAGGCAACGCTCCCTATTTAAAGCACCTGTGTTTTATTACCTCGTTGCCTGATCTTGGAGTCTCATTCCCTGTGAGTCTCTGAAGGTGTTCCTGTGTACTTCTCCATGTCTTCAGCTTCCTGCTGATTCCTGCTCAACTCATTGCCGGTTTCCAGACTGCTTCAAGTCTCCTGTGTTCTACTATATCTTCAGTTCCCTGCTGATTCCTGCCGGTTTCCAGACCGCTACAAGTCTCCCGTGTTCTACTATATCATCAGTTCCCTACTGATTCCTGCCGGTTTCCAGACCGCTACAAGTCTCCCGTGTTCTACAATGTCTTCAGTTCCCTGCTGAGTCCTGCTCTAATCATCTGCGGCTTCCAGTCCGCTATTACCTCCAGTGTTCTACTCGTGTTCGCTATCTCCAGTGATTCCTGCATTGCTCATCATTGTTCTACCCGTGTCAAGTTCTCTGCCTGTGTGCTGACCCGGACCCGGATTACCCCTACCACTCACCTGTGGTTTCTTTACTCGTGCTGGCGTGCAGCCGCTCAGCTGTTCCTGTATCCTCTCGTGGACAGCCTGCTCAACTGAATCGCGGTATGCTTACTTTCTATTGACTGTATTCGTTTACTGCATATCCGCTTGGACTGTTCTCCACTCACCCACAGAATTCTCTATCTCCCTGAGACTGTGTTATTACTCCGCATATCTGCTGGGAAGTTAATCTCTTTGTTCAGTCGTGAGATACATATGCTAATTGACCTTCTGCTATTAGCCTGGATTCCAGTAGTGAATTCGTCTCTGTCAAGCAGCGCCTGCCACACCAACATAGACTTGTGCATGTTGTTTGGGATCAAGTTCCTTGTGCTCTCAGTGTCTACATTCTATGTTTCCACTCATCAACACTTGTACACCTCCTCACCTATTAAGCAGTGGTACAACTTGCTATACGCAGACCACTGACTTCCCCGCTACCTACCTGCACCTGGACAAGTCCTCTCACCATAAGCAGTGGTACAACTTGCTATACGCAGACCACTGACTTCCCCGCTACCTACCTGCACCTGGACAAGTCCTCTCACCATAAGCAGTGGTACAACTTGCTATACGCAGACCACTGACTTCCCCGCTACCTACCTGCACCTGGACAAGTCTCTTCACCATAAGCAGTGGTACAACTTGCTATACGCAGACCACTGACTTCCCCGCTACCTACCTGCACTTGGACAAGTCCTCTCACCATAAGCAGTGGTACAACTTGCTATACGCAGACCACTGACTTCCCCGCTACCTACCTGCACCTGGACAAGTCTCTTCACCATAAGCAGTGGTACAACTTTCTATACGCAGACCACTGACTTCCCTGTTACCTTCCTGCACTTCTTCACGTCCATCAAGATCCTCATGCTCATATCTACCTAATCATTAACCAGATTGCTGCTAGTCATTGACTTTCTATTTGCATCCTCTCACCATCTGCTGAGTCATATGTTCCGCTAGTCACCCTGCTACCAGAGGACCACTGTGTAACCCACACTACTCTGGTAAGATCATCATCTGGTGATATCCTGGGCAAAGACTCCTAGTGCCCGTGACAGTATCATTAGCATAGAGGTTGCACTGGAGGCCAAAGTAGAAGATGAGGGCACCAGGGGTGGAGGTGTAGAGGGAGAAGAGCAGGGGGCCAAGAACTAAACCTTGGAGAACCCCGACAGGTAAGGGAAGAGGGAGGGATGTGGAGTCATGTGAGACTGAGAACAAGTGGTTGGTGAGGTAAGAGGAAAACCAGGAGAGGACAATGTTACAGTCCTATAGATTTGAGAGTTTGGAAAAGGAAGGGGTGGTCAACTGTATCGAAGGCAGCAGAGAGGTCAAGATGGATAAAAAGGGAGAAGTGTTTTTTGGAGTTAGCGAAGAGCAGGTCATTAGTGACCTTAGTTAGGGCAGTATCGGTGGGGCGAAAACCAGATTGGATAAAAAAAAAAGATGTGAGATAGTTGTAGACAACCTGTTCAAGAAGTTTGGAGGCAAAAGGAGAGGGAATTATGGCAGTAATTAGAAAGAGAGGCAGGGTCAAGGCATGGTTTCTTGAGTATGGGGGGACGAAAGCATGTTTAAAATAGAAGGGGAAGATTCCAGAAGAGAGGGATAGGTTGAGGAGGTGGGAGCAGGCCTCAAGAGAGAGGGAGCAGAGGAGGTGTTAGGGGACAGGGACAAGTGGGAAGTTGGAGGGGGTGAGGAGGAGAGAAGGGTGTGGACTTCATCTGTAGATACCGGAGTGAAGGAAGTGAAAGAGGGTGGGCTAGCAAGTGGGGAGGAGGGGAAGGAGATAGCATCCACAGAAGAGGGTCGGAGGATGACAAAGTGGGTAGGGAGGGGGAGAGGGTCAGGCAAGAAGGGACTGCTGGGAGGAAATGTCATGATGTATTGACTCAATTTTGGAGGTGAAGTGGGTAGCAGGCTTAAATGTACCCTTGATGTTGGGATGCAGGCTTAAATGTTTGATCAAAATATGAACCAATGCCTCATGTTTTCATTTTGCTAGATACACAGAGATATGCAGAGTTAAGGCAAAGCAATTACACCTACTGTATTTTTGTTTTAAAATCCAGGAGTTGAACTGAGGTTGCACTCCAGCAGATCCCCAAACAACCCTGTACCTGACATGGTGACACTCCTCAGCACCATCACAATAATCTCTCACAGCCTTCACAAATTTTCAAGTGTTTTATATTTGTGGTAGGAATATTATGATTTTGAATACAAAGCAAATATAAAGAGCAGTAATTTTCAACTGCCATTAGCATTCAATATACTGGATAGGTGGTGATACCAGTAATGCACCTGATTCGTATTGATACCAGAAATATATAAGATAGATGATGATACCAGGAATACAACGGATTGGTGTTGATACCAGAAATTTGCTGGATAGAAGATAACACCAGGAACACAGTAGAACAGGAGATAAACAGTCAGGATAGCAAAATGTAATATAGAAGATCTGGCACCATATTCCAGCATCAGCTGCTTTAAATATTCTAGGTGAAATTAAGGGGTGGAGAAGCAGCAGCCAGTGGTAAAAGAGAGGGGCTTATAAATAGAGCGTGTGCACATGAATCCCCGAGGACCAAAATAGTAACTACTATCAATAGTGTGTATCAGCGGTGCCTGGGAATGACACGCCCCGTGGTGCCATCTGAAAGCACATCAGACCCCATTAAGTGCACTGGACGGTCCCACATGTAACACTATCCCTATCCCTAGCCCTACTCCAACAACACTCACCTATTTTCAGGTCAATGACCATGTTCTGTTCATTATCTGGAATTTCTTTCATAAATAATCTTTAGAGAACCAACACATATAATTCAAAAGTGTAGCAGTATTAAGTGCTGAATTTAAGAAATTTAGACAGCTAATTTGGAGCAGGATTAAAAAGCATATATTGTTAGTCTACAATAGACTAAAAACACAATGAAACATGCTGAACAAATGGAAAATGTTTTACAATCAGCAAAAAGGGTGACAAAATATTATTTAGATACATCAGTGAACATAAAAAGGGATAGGACGATTTTTTTTTAGGGGGATTGTTTGTGTTGTTCTAAGAGGATGGAAATTTGAAGAGTTTTCATTAAAATAGTCAGAGATCATGTTTTCATAGCGAAGAAAGCTGAAGTATTTTAGAAGTAGGGAATCATCTAGACCGCCTATGAGGGCTGGGTAGAGATCAGATTATGTCTAGGACAAGGTATACTCCTGCATGGTCTGTCTATGAGAAAGACAGGATAGCAGCTTTTCTAATCACATGCATTAATGAGTGCGAGACATGGATAATATATATGCAGGAGTAAAATTGTTTATGTTGCTCCAAGATGCTGGATATTTTGCTTTATAACAAAACTACTTTTAGTTCTGCTAATTTTATTGCCTCTGATTCTGAGCTGATTAGCCATCCCCTTATAATGGCTTTATGGACTTCCCATGCAAAAACTGGTACTATTTCACTTTTTTCCTTAAAATAGTTAGAAATCATGTTTTCATTGCTAAGAAAGCTAAAGCATTTAGAAGTAGGAAATCAGCTGGTCACCGCCTATGCGGGTCAAAGAGAGATCGAATTATGTCTAGAACAAGGTATACTTATATCCTGCATGTTCTGAGAAAGTCATGCTAGATGGAAATTAAAACATTATATATCATTTTAATCACAATAATTAGCCTCCAGTGTATAGTGTTGCATTCAAGACAATTTGGTATTAATAAGAATAGATTAGTCTTTTGCTCCATGCTACTTTATACACTGATTACTCTAGCAGTGCTAATGGCTCAACCAATTTACCTTTAGTCTTCAGGTATTATACCAGTATCAATTAATTAAATTCATGTATACCCTATGTAGATATTTTCTGCGGTAGAATAGATCTACTAATTTGAAACATAATCAAATATTGAAATATCTCAGTGTTAGAACATTGAGGACTTGAGATGGGGGATAACTTCTCTGCTTTCCCCTCTTTTTAAATCTTGATTCACCTATAATTTCTTTCTGTAAATCATTTTTATTTTAACCCTTATATTTCGCTGGAAGAATAAACCATTTACACGCTGTTCCAACTATTTTAATGAATTTATTAATAAAATTTATTTTATGATTACGTTGTAAAAACCTTATGCGCTCACTGGCTAGATGTTTCTAAAATATTAAGCTGTATATAATGGGGGTATAGTCTAATAGGTATAAGTAGGTCAAGACTGATTGCATTTAACAACATTTATTGCAATTCCCTATACATGGTATAATAAACAGGTGAAAATAAAACACATCCAATGGTAATTAAAAAATTAAAAATTAAAATATAAAATTGCACTGAAGGATATACATGTAATCCTGACATATATATGTTAGTGTGGGTAGTACTCTGATTGATCTTAATTGTTGAAAAGATCTGGCTCAACAACCGCTGATGGACCAGATGGTGACAAGGTGTTCTAAAATATCACAGTAAATGCATAAATTAACTGCCATAGATGATCATAGATAAAATATTCGTATATGGAACAGTCCCAATGTTGTAAACTGTAGAACGTTCTTGCAGTTATAAAGCTGAGGAAAATAACAGTACATATGTCCAACTAATTCCACATGGAGATGATATCGATACTTGCGTTTGCGGAGCAGTAATCTGTTAGTTGTCCGGTCCCAAGTGTCTCGCTGTGTAATTCCAAGGGGCTGGTAATGTTCAGATGTACAGATATTAGACAATAGCGGGTGATCAGTCCCGCTATTGATAGGAGATATTTTGCAGATCACAAGCGTGCGGCACGCTTCCGGTTCTAGCTTCCGGGTGTGATGTCACATCCGGAAGATTCTATTGGCCGATAGATTAGTGTAAGGAGGAGGCCCAACGCGTTTCGTCTGATAGACTTTTTCAAGGGAGATGGTTCCAAGAGTGATGGATGTTTATTTATGCGGCTCTCAGTAGTTTACTTGTCATTGATTGGCTGGCCGCGTTATCGGTCTGTAAGCTCCTTAAAGTATACTGAAGCATTCTGTGTAACAAACCTGCTCTACACATTTTCTTAGGGGACCGTGGTGCAAAAATGGTAACATGGATTCATATGATGTTTTAAGCATACATTTCTTGGTTAAATTAAATGCATAGGTGATAGTTTGGTGTATACAATAGTAGGACAATCATTAACAAGGATGGTATATATATTGTAAATATCTGTTGAATGATTTGAAATAAAACCAAAATAAAACAAATTAAAATAAAATAAAATTAACATTAGACATATGTACATATGCATACATTTACCCACATCCAACAAGGATTGCAGATCGTCCATTAAAGTGAACAATAGTATTGTGTACAAGGGAAACGATGGTAAACCAAGATGGATGCACATTTAGGTGCACAGTATAAACTGACTGGTTCCCTATGTATAGCAAGACCTTGTGAGTATTTCAATACATGTCCTGATATACTGAAGTCTAGTAACATACCTATTGTTGTCATACTGTATAGCGGTGATTCCTCCTGTAACCACCCAACCAATAAGACCAGAACGGATAAAATCAGAGGGAAAGGCGAGTTCCTACTGCACTGGGTGTTCTCGGGTAGTCTCCTATCCCGTTACTCACCTAGCTCCGCCTTGCTTGGCTTCCAAGTTCGGATGGGTTTGGGCATGGCCAGGGTGGTATGGCCGTAGGTCTCAAGCCTTCCCATGTCTCTAGATATAACCGCTCCAGGCTACTGGAAAGGTGGCACCCAGAAGATACCATTATTCGGAACATCAGATTGATATAAGCATCAATGTAAAGTAATATCTAGTTCTACATTGAGTCCATTGGGAGTCAGGGTTTTGTGGTAATAGATAGCTTTGGATTCTTCCTTATTCAATTTTGTTATTATATTTCCCCCTCTCCAATTTCTAGTCACTTTCTTGATACCGAAAAAAATGGTGCCTAAATGGTTACAATTGGGAATTTCTTTATAGTGACTTGATAGGTGATGGTTCTCAAAACCTATCTTAATATTTCTTAGATGCTCTCTGATTCTAGTTTTAAGTGTTCTGATCGTTCTACCGATATATTGTTTACCACATTGACATTATAGCAGATAAACAACATTGATGCTATTGCAGGTGATGAATTCTTTGATTTCAAAGGCTTGTCCATTGGAGGTGGACAGATACTTTAGAACAGGTTTGGTGCTCCTACATTTTAATGTTCTGCAGTTGGAGCATGTACCACAATAGAAGAAACCTCTTGTTGGTGTTTTGTTATTGAGCCAATTGGAATCTATAGGGTTGACATTAACGGGGACATAATTGGATGTCACAGATTTTTTGATATCGGGGGCTTTTTTGAAAACCAGATGTGAGTGATTTGGAAGTATCGGTCCTAGTATTGTGTCCTGTTTCAGGATGTGCCAATGTTTTTTCAGGATTTTCCGTATATGAATGGCGTCTCCTGAGTAGTTAGATACAAAGTATACAGGTGTTTGGGAGTTCGTCTGTGAGGGTCTTTGGCCATCTAACTCTAGTGTATTCTTATCCTTCAAAAGGGTGTCCCTATCTCTATCTTTCACTTTCTGATAAGCTTCCTCAACTAATTGGTCATTGTAGTGTTTCTCAACGAACTGTTGCTTCATAATATTGCCTTGTGTAATATAGTCACTCATGTTTGTACAATTCCGGCGTATGTGTGTGAACTGGCTGAAGGGGATACTTTTCAGCCAGTTCAGATGATGATTACTGCTGGAGAGAATAAAACTGTT
This sequence comes from Mixophyes fleayi, assembly GCF_038048845.1. NCBI lineage: Eukaryota > Metazoa > Chordata > Amphibia > Anura > Limnodynastidae > Mixophyes > Mixophyes fleayi. The sequence goes on along the minus strand of NC_134405.1, from coordinate 141,252,632 downwards.
TACATCAACCGTTTTTTTAAATGTACGGGTGGTTAGTTGACCATTTTGAATTAATATTTCGAGATCTGGGAATTCGATTGATAGTTGACTGTAATGGGCTGTGAACTGGAGACCATATTCATTGTTATTGATCTTGGTAAGAAATTGGACTAAATCTAGTTCAGATCCCTTCCAAATAAAAAGCACGTCATCAATATATCTTTTCCAGAGCACCAGGTTCGCCGCCCAGTCGTTGTTGGACCATATATGACGGTCTTTCCAGTAGCTCATATATAAATTTGCATAGCTGGGCGCGAACCTGATGCCCATTGCTGTCCCTTCTAACTGAAGGTAATACTGATTATGAAACCAAAAATAATTATGGGTGAGAATGAAGTGAATGTTAGTGAGAATGAATTCAATTTGATTTCTGGCAAGGGAGGGATCATGTTCTAGAAAGTGTCTGATGCTAGAAAGTCCCAGGTTATGTTTGATTACTGTATATAATGATGATACGTCACACGTCACTAGCCAATATTCTGGTGTCCATGTAATTTCTTCCAAAAGCTGCAATACATGGGTGGTATCCTTTAGATATGCTTTCTGTTTCGTGACATAGGGTTGAAGAAATGTACCTATATAATGGAATAAATTGGCTGTGATAGAACCTATGCCCGAAATGATTGGTCTGCCAGGTGGGTTAGTGATGTTTTTAGGAATTTTTGGAAGGTAATATATTACTGGGATTATCGGATGTGGGTTGTGTATGTATTGGTATTCATATAAATTGATGATGCCTAATTCCTGTCCATGTTTGAGGATGGATACCAGTTCTTGTGCGTATACATCAGTGGGGTTATGATCCAATTTTCGGTATGTTTTACAATCAGATAGAAGCCTATTGATTTAATTTATGTAGTCTTCCTTGTTCAGGAGAACAATGCCCCCCCCCCCTTTGGCAGCCGGTTTGATTACGATTTGATCCAATTTTTGTAATTGGTTAAGAGCTGTCATTTCATTTTTGTTTAGATTGACCTGTGGGCGGTGTTTCCGTGTATCTATTCTCTCCAAATCATATGTAATGATTTCATGGCTTTTGGTCTGTTTGGGATAAAATTGAGAGGGAGGTTTAAGGTTTGTATGTTTGTATAATCCTGAATCTGGCATCTGTTGTGCTGCTTTCTCTAAAGGAGTTTTGTGGAAATATCATTTGAGTGTTAATTTTCTAATGAATTTATGTACATCGATATATATGTCTCAAATTTATTCAGTCTGTTGGTTGGGGCAAATTTGAGCCCTTTGTTTAGAACACTAGTCTCATCATTAGACAGTTTGTGGTTACTGAGGTTGAATATACCTATTGGTGTAATGCTATTCCTATTGATAGGGGGTGGTGGGAGGATGTGCCCTCCCCTGCATCCTCTTCTAGTTCTTTTACCTTTCTTTTGAGGGGATGGGGTCTTGTTGGAAAATATTTCTCTGTGAATCTCGGTCCCAGGCCTAAAAACTGACTTAGTTGTGAAATAGGGTTCTGGGATTCTACTTCTGGATTGGGGGAGTGGTGTTAAACACAGTGGGTTTGCTTAGAGGAGTAGAGTATAATGTCATACTAGTATTAAGTATGGGGGATTTGGACTTTGGGTCTAAATTTGTACTTGCAGGTATCACAAATGAGTCCTGCTTATTGGTTGGGATTCAGTATGTATGGTAGATCGTGTTGCCAACCGAATCCAAAAGATTTAATGGCTAGGTTCTGATATTCAATACTTGACTCACTATATGATGAGTGTGACGTGTCATCTGAAGTATTAATTGTATTACTGTGTTGTTCTACAATCGGTAATGGATTAGATTTCTGGTGGATCAATTTCATATACTGTTGGTACGTTAATCCTAATTGGTGATATATTTTATACTGTGCACCTAAATGTGCATCCATCTTGGTTTACCATCGTTTCCCTTGTACACAATACTATTGTTCACTTTAATGGACAACCTGCAATCCTTGTTGGATGTGGGTAAATGTATGCATATGTACATATGTCTAATGTTAATTTTATTTTATTTTAATTTGTTTTATTTTGGTTTTATTTCAAATCATTCAACAGATATTTACAATATATATACCATCCTTGTTAATGATTGTCCTACTATTGTATACACCAAACTATCACCTATGCATTTAATTTAACCAAGAAATGTATGCTTAAAACATCATATGAATCCATGTTACCATTTTTGCACCACGGTCCCCTAAGAAAATGTGTAGAGCAGGTTTGTTACACAGAATGCTTCAGTATACTTTAAGGAGCTTACAGACCGATAACGCGGCCAGCCAATCAATGACAAGTAAACTACTGAGAGCCGCATAAATAAACATCCATCACTCTTGGAACCATCTCCCTTGAAAAAGTCTATCAGACGAAACGCGTTGGGCCTCCTCCTTACACTAATCTATCGGCCAATAGAATCTTCCGGATGTGACATCACACCCGGAAGCTAGAACCGGAAGCGTGCCGCACGCTTGTGATCTGCAAAATATCTTCTATCAATAGCGGGACTGATCACCCGCTATTGTCTAATATCTGTACATCTGAACATTACCAGCCCCTTGGAATTACACAGCGAGACACTTGGGACCGGACAACTAACAGATAACTGCTCCGCAAACGCAAGTATCGATATCATCTCCATGTGGAATTAGTCGGACATATGTACTGTTATTTTCCTCAGCTTTATAACTGCAAGAACGTTCTACAGTTTACAACATTGGGACTGTTTCATATACGAATATTTTATCTATGATCATCTATGGCAGTTAATTTATGCATTTACTGTGATATTTTAGAACACCTTGTCACCATCTGGTCCATCAGCGGTTGTTGAGCCAGATCTTTTCAACAATTAAGATCAATCAGAGTACTACCCACACTAACATATATATGTCAGGATTACATGTATATCCTTCAGTGCAATTTTATATTTTAATTTTTAATTTTTTAATTACCATTGGATGTGTTTATTTTCACCTGTTTATTATACCATGTATAGGGAATTGCAATAAATGTTGTTAAATGCAATCAGTCTTGACCTACTTATACCTATTAGACTATACCCTCATTATATACAGCTTAATATTTTAGAAACATCTAGCCAGTGAGCGCATAATGTTTTTTCATTATTTAGTTTACTACTAGGGAGGGATCCCTAGTCCTGATTGCAGCTCCTGCAACCATCAGGAGGTAAGCGCACAGTCTTTATTTCCTCTATGATTACTAGGGATGTGCACCGGCGACTTTTGAGGTCTCGTGTTTTGTGTTTTGGATCCGGATTTTCGTTATTTTTGAGGTTCGGATTTGTCTCGCAAAACACTTGACGAAAGGTCTCGGTTCGGATTTAAGGTATTGGATTCGGATTTTTTTTGAAAAAAACATTAAAAGTTTAAAAATCAAGTTTTTGGGCTTATTTTCACTCCTAGGCTATTATTAACCTCAATAACATTCAATAACAAGCATTTCCACTAATTTACAGTGTATTCTGAACACCTCACAATATAGTTATTAGTCCAAAACGTTGCAAAAAGGTATCTTTCTGGACTGCGTAGAGGAGTGGGTCACCACAATATATATTAAAAACCCTGAACTTTTATGATTCGCACCAATAATTGTACCTGGACTGCGTAGAGGAGTGGGTCACCACAATATCTTAAAAACCCTGAACTTTTATGATTCGCACCAATAATTGTACCTGGACTGCGTAGAGGAGTGGGTCACCACAATATCTTAAAAACCCTGAACTTTTATGATTCGCACCAATAATTGTACCTGGACTGCGTAGAGGAGTGGGTCACCACAATATATTAAAAACCCTGAACTTTTATGAATCGCACCAATAAATGTACCTGGACTGCGTAGAGGAGTGGGTCACCACAATATATTAAAAACCCTGAACTTTTATGAATCGCACCAATAAATGTACCTGGACTGCGTAGAGGAGTGGGTCACCACAATATATATAATAAGAAAACCATCAACTTGTTTGATTCGCACCAATAAATGTACCTGGACTGCGTAGAGGAGTGGGTCACCACAATATATATAATAAGAAAACCATCAACTTGTTTGATTCGCACCAATAAATGTACCTGGACTGCGTAGAGGAGTGGGTCACCACAATATATATAATAAGAAAACCATCAACTTGTTTGATTCGCACCAATAAATGTACCTGGACTGCGTAGAGGAGTGGGTCACCACAATATATATAATAAGAAAACCATCAACTTGTTTGATTCGCACCAATAAATGTACCTGGACTGCGTAGAGGAGTGGGTCACCACAATATATATAATAAGAAAACCATCAACTTGTTTGATTCGCACCAATAAATGTACCTGGACTGCGTAGAGGAGTGGGTCACCACAATATATTAAAAACCCTGAACTTTTATGAATCGCACCAATAAATGTACCTGGACTGCCTAGAGGAGTGGGCACTGGGCACCACAATAAAATATATAAAAAACCTTCAACAGGTCTGCATTACACTACACATACGGCTGCTCCTCCATCCTCTCCATCATATACATGTTGGAGTTTTAGCGTGTGACAACCTCTTGTTTTTGATAATGTCAGTGCATTTTGAATATTTTTCAATTTGCCCCACACCACTGAATGTACTTTATCTATGATACGCATCTATCTATCTTGACTGCGTAGTGTGGTGGCCCCGGTACACAATTTGGTACCGAGGCCACAATATAATTAAAAAACCCTCCACGTGTCAGAATTCTACCAAACAAGTATCTGGACTGCGTAGTGGGGTGGCCCCGGTACCCAATTTGATACCGGGGCCACAATAAAATAAATACACCCTCCACGTGTCAGAATTCCACCAAACAAGTATCTGGACTGCGTAGTGGGGTGGCCCCGGTACCCAATTTGATACCGGGGCCACAATAAAATAAATACACCCTCCACGTGTCAGAATTCCACCAAACAAGTATCTGGACTGCGTAGTGGGGTGGCCCCGGTACCCAACTTGATACCGGGGCCACAATACCTCCTCCAAACATGCTACAGACAATTCGTCATTGAGATCCCATCAAGTATGTTAAAGACAGACAGGGTCCAAGTGTTATTAGTTGACTTTGTAAAGAAGAAAACTGTCCCTGTTGCACATAGTCGTGCAATGAAGACTTACTTTTTCATTTAAAGGCACGATCTTTCAAGTGTAGTGTTTGTAAGTCTAAGTCATATTATACTTTTGGTAAAATTGGTTTTTTTTGTTCCTCTTTATGTTAATTAATTAGTAATAGAATTAAAGTAGGAAATAGAATTAAATAGAATTAAAGTAGGAAATAGAGTGGTATAGAGTTGTAGTGTGGTATAGATAGAGTGGTCCACACAATATAATAATAAAACCCTCAACTGGTCTGAATTCCACCAAACAAGTATCTTGACTGCGTAGTGTGGTGGCCCCGGTACACAATTTGGTACCGAGGCCACAATATAATTAAAAAACCCTCCACGTGTCGGAATTCCACCAAACAAGTATCTGGACTGCATAGTGGGGTGGCCCCGGTACCCAATTTGATACCGGGGCCACAATACCTCCTCCAAACATGCTCCAGACAATTCGTCATTGACAGACCCCAGACAGACAGGGTCGTAGTGTTATTGTTTGACTTTGTAAACCCAAAAAAATGTCCCTGTTGCACTTGCACATAGTCGTGCAATGAAGACTGACTTTTTCATTTAAAGGCACGATCTTTAAAGTGTCAGAAAGAGAGAGAAGACACAGGAGAGGAGAGTTGTAGCTGGGGACCTGGGGTGGAAGCTCCCAGGCTCCCCCAGCATTGCCTGGAAGTCTGAGCGTGGTGACTGAGCCAGGGCAAGGAATGTGTGCCCTGGATGAGGGGGAGAACTCCATGCCACTATAGTGAACCCAAGAGAGAGGGGGACACTGCACATGGAAGAGGCCCTGGAGTGAGGGCTGCTACAAGAGGCATGGTAGCTGTAGTGTCAGATCCTGAGGCTGAGAGTACACAGAGTGACGTGTCAGAGCACAGGAGACATTATCCCCGCAGAGGAGGGATGAGCTGCAGTTGAGAGGTCTGTTGTTGAAATAGGACATGCACACTTTAACAAACCAATCATTTCAGCGACAGGGCCTACCAAACAACTTTGACTGAAATGATTGGTTTGTTTGGGCCCCCACACCAAAAAAGCTATTCATCTCTCCCTGTACAGACTAAACAGGCTCTACTGAGGCAAGATGTCGTCCTCATCCTCAACCTCTGATTCCTCTCCCCCTACAGTGTGTACTTCCTCCTCATCACACATTATCAATTCGTCCCCGCTGGACTCCACAACCACAGGTCCCTCTGTAGTATCTGGAGGGCAGTGCTGTACTTCATTGAGGAATTGATTATTCATTTTTATAAACATCATTTTTTCAACGTTGTGAGGAAGCAACCTCCTTCGCCGCTCACTGACCAGGTTCCCCGCTGCACTAAAAACTCTTTCCGAGTACACACTGGAGGGGGGACAACTCAGGTAAAATAGAGCCAGTTTGTACAGGGGCTTCCAAACTGCCTTTTTTTCCTGCCAGTAACAATATGGACTGTCTGACATGTCTACTTGGATGGTGTCAGCAAAGTAATCATCCACAATTTTTTCTATTGTGACAGCATCCAATGCAGCGAGAGTAGACATGTCTGCAATGGTTGGCAGGTCCTTCAGTCCGGACCAGATGTTATCAGCATCCCCGCCAGTGCCTCTTTTGGGAAAACTGAGCTTTTTCCTCGCAGCCATAGATGTGGAAGAAAATGAGGGTGGAGCTGTTGGCATGTCACGGTCCTCTTCAGAGGACAATCTCCTGACCAGCAGGTCTTTGCACCGCTGTAGACTTGTGTCCGCCGGAAACAGAGACACAACATACGCTTTAAACCGAGGATCGAGCACGGTGGCCAGAATGTATTCCTCTGACTTTAAAAGAGTGACCACCCTCGGATCCTGGCAAAGCGTACGAAGGGCTACATCCACAAGAGCTACATGCTTGCTGTAATCGCAATGGCTTACCAGCTCCTCCCTCACTTTCTCCAGCTGCTTCTGCAACAGCCTGATCAGGGGAATGACCTGACTCAAGCTGGCAGTGTCGGAACTGACTTCTCGTGTGGCAAGTTCAAATGGCTGCAGAACCTTGCACAACACGGAAATCAGTCTCCACTGCGCTTGACTCAGGCGCATCCCCACTCCTTTGCCTATGTCGTAGGTGGCTGTGTAGGCCTGAATGGCCTTTTGCTGCTCCTCCATCCTCTGCAGCATATAGAGGGTGGAGTTCCAGCGCGTCACAACCTCTTGTTTGAGGTGATGGCAGGGCAGGTTCAAGCTTTTTTGATGTGCCTCTAGTCTGCGGTAGGCACTGGCTGAATGCCGAAAGTGTCCAGCAATTTTGCGGGCCACCGCAAGCATCTCCTGCACACCCCTGTCACTCTTGAGGTAATGCTGCACCACCAAATTAATGGTGTGGGCAAAACATGGGACGTGCTGGAAATTGCCCATATTTAATGCCCGCACAATGTTACTGGCATTGTTTGACACCACAAATCCCCATGAGAGTCTAAGTGGGGTAAGCCACTGGGAGATAATTTCCCTCATTTTCTCTAATATGTTGTCAGCGTTGTGCCTCTTATTAAAGCCTGTAATGCACAATGTTGCCTGCCTTTGCATGAGCAGCCATTTTGTAGATGCTGCTACTGATGCAGCTGTTGCTGTTGCTGCGGAAGGGGATGCATCTACCCAGTGGGCTGTCACAGTCATATAGTCCTTCGTTTGCCCAGAACCACTTGTCCACATGTCCGTGGTTAAGTGGACAGTGGGTACAACCGCATTTTTAAGAGCACTGAGGACACTTGATCGTACTTCTCTGTACATTTTTGGTATCGCCTGCCTAGTGAAGTGGAATCTCGAGGGGATTTGGTACCGGGGACACAATACCTCCATCAACCCTCTAAATCCCACTCCACTGATGGCGGACACCGGGCGCACGTCTAACACCAACATTGCAGTTACAGCCGCAGTTATACGCTTTGCAATAGGGTGACTACTATCGTATTTGGTGGTCATGGCAAACGACTGTTGGACGGTCAATTGTTTGGTGAAAGACTTAGCGGTCTTACGACTTCCCCTCTGGGAAGATGACCGACTAACAGCAGCAACAGCAGCAGTGGCAGTAGTAGGCGTACCGCTGCAGGATTCCTCGGATGAATCCCGTATTGAGGAGGATTCAGTCTGGCTGGTGACTTGGGCTGCAGGACTGAATCTGATGGAGATTGTGGAGGAAGTTGACGAGGAGGGTGTTGCTGGTGTGTATCCAACTGGACCACGGGATTTAGGTGTCCCTGTACCGATGAGGGTCCTAGCCCCAGTTCCTGAACTAACCACTGAACTATGAAGGTTATTCAGGTGACGTATAAGGGAGGATGTTCCTAGGTGGGCAAGATCCTTACCCCTGCTTATTTGAGCTTTACATAAGCTACATATTGCCATACATTGGTTGTCTGGATTTGGATAAAAATAACTCCAGACCGAAGAGGTGCATTTTTTGGTCTTCTGACCAGGCATGACGATGGGCTTTTTCATCCCATGGACATCAGCTGTTTCCCCCCCTGGTGCCTCATTTACAATAACCACATCACCATCCTCATCATCAAGTTCCTCCACAGCGCCAGCTACATCATCAATAGCCTCCTCCCGAGCCACCTCTTCCCGTACAGTGATGGGAAGGTCAGGCTTGACAACCACCAACACCCTTGGACTCGCCTTGGGGATTTGTGATAATTTCTCTTTAGAAGGCAGAGTTGTTTGCTGTTTTGTTGCTGACAGCATAACTCTCTTCAATTTTTTGTAGGGGGGGGGAGGAGGAGGAGGGCTAAGATCCGTGGGTGAAGCTGAACCACTAGTCATGAACACGGGCCAGGGCCTAAGCCGTTCCTTGCCACTCCGTGTCGTAAATGGCATATTGGCAACTTTACGTTTCTCCTCAGATGATTTTAAGTTTCTCTTTTTGCTACTTTTTCTTAACTTGGGCTTTTTGGATTTTACATGCCCGGTACTACGAGATTGGGCATCGGGCTTGGAAGACGACGTTGATGGCATTTCATCGTCTATGTCATGACTAGTGGCAGCAGCTTCAGCATTAGGAGGAAGTGGGTCTTGATCTTTCCCTACTTTATCCTCCAAATTTTTGGTCTCCATTATATGTAGCACAAGATACTGCAGAATGTGTGAACTTGGTAATATTGCAGTACCAATGGACTTATACTGCTGGATTGGTTTTGCAAATTATAATTATTATTTTTTATTTTTTTTTTAAATTTTTTATTTTTTTTTACTTTTTTCTTATTTTTAAAAAACTTGGGAATAGTGGGGAAATAACTATGCCCTTAGAAGCACAGAGCACAGGACACAGCACCACTGGACTGAACAGGACACGGCACAGGACCCAGCAGCACTACGGAACTCAGCAGGACAGAGCACAGGACACAGCACCACTGGACTGATACTGCAGAATGTGTAAACTTTGTAATATTGCAGTACCACTGGACTTTTACTGCTGAATGTGTGAACTTGGTAATATTGCAGTACCAATGGGCTTATACTGCAGGATTGGTTGTGAAAATTTTGTGGTAATTAAAAAATATTAAAGTAGTTTTTGGTATTTTTTAAAAAAACTTTTTTTTATTTTTTTAAACACAGGGGAATATTGGGGAAATAACTATGCCCTTAGAAGCACAGAGCACAGGACACAGCACCACTGGACTGAACAGGACACGGCACAGGACCCAGCAGCACTACGGAACTCAGCAGGACAGAGCACAGGACACAGCACCACTGGACTGATACTGCAGAATGTGTGAACTTGGTAATATTGCAGTACCAATGGACTTATAATGCTGGATTGGTTTTGCAAATTTGGTTATAATTATTATATATTTTTTTTTTTTTAAATTTTTTATTTTTTTTTACTTTTTTTTTATTTTTTAAAAACTTGGGAATAATGGGGAAATAACTATGCCCTTAGAAGCACAGAGCACAGGACACAGCACCACTGGACTGAACAGGACACGGCACAGGACCCAGCAGCACTACGGAACTCAGCAGGACAGAGCACAGGACACAGCACCACTGGACTGATACTGCAGAATGTGTAAACTTTGTAATATTGCAGTACCACTGGACTTTTACTGCTGAATGTGTGAACTTGGTAATATTGCAGTACCAATGGGCTTATACTGCAGGATTGGTTGTGAAAATTTTGTGGTAATTAAAAAATATTAAAGTAGTTTTTGGTATTTTTTAAAAAAACTTTTTTTTATTTTTTTAAACACAGGGGAATATTGGGGAAATAACTATGCCCTTAGAAGCACAGAGCACAGGACACAGCACCACTGGACTGAACAGGACACAGCACAGGACCCAGCAGCACCACTGACCTCAGAAGGACAGAGCACAGCACACAGCACCACTGGACTGATACTGCAGAACACAGCACAGCACAGCACAGCACAGCACAGCACAGCACAGCACTAAACAGCACAGCACAGCACAGCACTAAACAGCACAGAACTAAACAGCACAGAACTAAACAGCACAGAGGACCACCTAACACACCCTCCCTCTACCCTGATCAATGCCCGAGTGAAGATGGCGGCGACTAGCGGGGAATTTATAGGATCCGAGTATCGCGAGATCCGACAACGGGATTATGAGTCAGAGCCTCAGTTTCACTTTTGAATTTGGCGCCAATACCCGGATCTGTCTCGGATCCGACTCGGATCCGCAACGTTCGGGTGGGCTCGGATTTCAGAAATCCGAGCGCGCTCATCCCTAATGATTACGTTGTAACAATTTTGGTTTCTAGATGAAATAGAAGTCTTTTGTCCGGTATAAACAATTGTAGTGCTTCCAGGATCAGAACCCCTTTCTCTTATTCCTTTTTGTATGGAGAAAGGCATGATACCAGCTACTGTAATCACATGCATCAACAAGTGCAAGACATGGATAAAATCTATACAGGTGTAGAATTGGTGAGGGGCAGAGAAATGAGAAAGATCTTTGGCAGTTGAATTTTTGAGGTGCCCGGTGTACAGATTTACTGCTTTAGACTATAAACTTGTCTAGAGCCATGTTCAAGGTTATGTTGAAGTCATTTCCTTTGATAACGTGACCTTGCACCACTTGCTCAATACATCTGAATAGTCTGCTGAGAAAGTTTTCACAGCCATTGAGGTGATACAGGATCATCATCTGCATAGGCTCTTAAAAGTATATATGAGACACATACAAAACAACAGCACTTACTGGTAATAAATTGCAGTGTCTCTCAGCAGGCATCCACCTGCTCCCCAGATTGTGAGAGACTGAGGAACTGCCTAGCAACCTTTTAACAGCACCTCATCAGGTGCAACTCCTTATTACAAGCAACTTGCTAGCTAGGTTGGAAAAACCCAAAGTGTGCCTTACTCCATTCATAACCCCAGGAAACCTTACAGCTGAAGACAATCTCTGGGAAGTTTTTCCCAAACACAATAATCTATGAGCCTGTTAGATATATATCTGCCTTTAATAATATTATCAGTGTTTATGCCACATAACCCTCTTCCCTTAATTCAACATGTGGGGCATAACACATAACACTAACATTAGCCTCCTTATTCTCAGCCATCCATTTTACCGAATCATGATCCATGATCAGTCTAAATTTTCATCCCTAGAGGTAGTACCATAGTGTTTCCAATGCCCATTTAATTGCCAGGGTTTTCTTTTGAATAATGGCTTAATTTTTTCATGCACATTTAATTTTCTGCTTTATCTTAGGATAACACTGCACCTACCCCTACATTTCATGCCTCTATCTGTACAAAAAAATAAATTTTTAAAATCAGGTGTCATTAAAATGGGTTGGATGCACAATGCTACCTTTAATGTCTAAAAAAAGGGTTTTCTGCCTCAGGCCTCTACTCAATCACAACTTTGGTAAGGTCAGTCAGTAAGGTCAGTCAATGATGCAGCTATGGTGACACAATTGGGAATAAACATTCTATAACACCCAGTGATTCCTAGGAAAGCTCTCATCTGCTTCTTGTTTAAAGGTAGTGGATATTTTTGTATTGCCTCAAATTTAATTGGATCTTTATCAGACCCTTGTCTATGGTGTACCCCAGATAATTCACCTCCTCCATCCCTGAGTAACACTTTTTGGGTTGGCTGTTAACCCTGCCTCACGGATGGAGTCTAACACTGCTTGTACGCTGGGCAGGTGAGATTGCCAATCCGTACTATGGCTGACTACATCATCAAGGTAAGCAGCCGCATATTGTCTATGGGGCCTTAACATTTTGTCCATCATTCACTGAAATGTGGCGGGTGTCCCATGTAACCCAAATGGTATTCTCTTATATATTCTCAACAGCCCTTCCGGTATGTAAAAAGCTGTCTCCTCTTTTGCCTCGTCTCTCAGCGACATTTGCTAATGCCCTTTTGTTAAATCATCATCATCATCATCATTTATTTATTTAGCGCCAACATATTCCGTAGCACTTGGGGACAAACATTGTAAACTAATAAACAAACTGGGTAAAACAAACAAAGAGGTGAGAAGGCCCTGCTCGCAAGCTTACAATCTATGTGACAATGGGAGTTTGAAACATAAAGCTAAGGCTAAGTCTACATTTTGCATTTCGGCCCAGCCAGGCTGCAAAGATAAAAGTGACTCATAGGCTAAATGATCCTGTCACACAACAATGTTGGTCAGGGGGTAGTTGTCTTGTGTGAAATTGTGTAACGGGTGGTAATAGGGTAAGGTAGTGAGGTTAAAAGGGTGGTTGAGGAATATTATACGCTTGTCTGAAGAGGTAGGTTTTCAGAGAATGCTTGAAAGTTAGTAGACTAGGGGAGAGTCTTATTGTGCGAGGGAGAGAATTCCATAAAGTGGGTGATAAAGTCATGTAACCGGGAATGGGAGGATGTAATGAGGGTGGATGAGAGATGCAGATCTTGTGCAGAACGAAGTTGCCGAATTGGAAGATATTTTGAGATGAGAGGAGATGGTGCAGCTTTGTTAAAGGCCTTGTAGGTTAGTAAAAGTATTTTAAATTGGATTCGGTAGAAAAGGCAACCAGTGTAGAGAAATACAGAGTCATTCAACAGAGGAGTAACGATTTGCAAGGAAAATCTGTCTTGCTGCAGCATGCAAAATAGATTGTAGGGGTTTGAGTCTGTTTCGGGGAAGACCAGTAAGGAGGGAATTGCAATAGTCAATGCGGGAGATGATAATTGCATGAATTAAGTTTTTTGCAGTGTCTTGCGTGAGATATGTGTGAATTCTGGAAATGTTCTTTAGATGTATATAACATGATTTAGATATAGAGTCAATGTGGGGAACAAAGGATAGGTGCGAGTCAAGGATTACACCTAGGCAGCGAGCTTGTGGGGTGAGATTTATGGTCATGTTATCAACAGAGATAGAAATGTCAAATATGCTCTTGTTGGTGAGTGGGAATATTATTAACTCTGTTTTAGACAGATTAAGTTTGAGTTGGCGAGAAGACATCCAAGATGATATGTCAGAAAGACAGTCAGTTACACGGGACAACACAGATGTTGAGGTATCAGGAGAGGATAGATAAATTTGGGTATCATCTGCATAGAGATGATACTGAAATCCAAAGCAACTTATTAGATTTCCTAGAGAAGCGGTATAGATAGAGAACAGCAGAGGACCTAGAACTGAGCCTTGCGGTACTCCAACTGATACATTAAGCAGAGTAGAGGTGGCCCCAGAGAAATTAACAGTGAAAGAGCGATTAGAAAGGTAGGATGAGAACCAGGATAGAACAGTGTCTTGAAGCCCTATTGCAGCGTTTGTATAAGAAGTGAGTGGTCAACGGTGTCAAATGCAGCCGAGAGATCCAGGAGAATTAGGAGCGAGTAATGGCGTTTAGTTTTAGCAGTGATCAGATCAATGACAACCTTAGTCAATGCAGTCTCCGTGGAGTGTTGAGAACAAAAGCTAGACTGAAGAGGATCCAACAGGTTGTTTGCGGAAAGAAAGTGTGTGAGGCGAGTGTAGGCAAGTCTATCTAGAAGCTTGAAGGGGCACGGGAACTGGGACATGGGACAGAAATTTGAGAGAGAGATTGGGTCGGAATCTTGTTTTTTTAGAATAGGAGTAATCACTGCATGTTTGTATAGTGATGGAAAGATGCCAGTAGAGAGTGAGAGATTACAGATTTTAGTTAGAGGTGAAATGAGCACAGGGGACGGGGATCTACCTATTTGCAAGGGAATAGGATCAAGAGGACAGGAGGTAGAGTAGGAAGATAAGAAGAGAGTAGAAATTTCCTCTTCATTTGTGGGGTCGAAATAAGAGAGGGTGTCAGAGGGTAGTGGGAAGGAATTGAGCTGATTGCTTGTCGAGGAGGAGCAGGATACCATTTGTAGTCTGATTTAATCAATCTTTTCCTTGAAGTAGGAAGCAAGATCCTGGCATTGATAGTAGATGGAGGGTTCGGGGTGGGAGGATTGAGAAGAGATTTAAATGTATTGAAAAGGTGTTTGGGGTTAGAAGCCTGAGCATAGATAAGAGATTGGAAGTATGCTTGTTTTGCAGTGTCCAGAGCATTTTGATAGGAGTGGTAGACAGAATTTTATGTGAAGAAGTCATTAGAGGTGCGAGATTTATGCCAATGACGTTCTCCTTTACGGCAAAGTTTTTGAAGATTTTGTGTTGTTTTATTGTGCCACGGTTGACATCGAAGTCGACGTGTAGTATGTAGTGTCGCTGGAGCCACTTGATCAAGGGCCGTTGCTAATGTTTGGTGAAAATGAGGTACTGCCATCTCAGGGTGGAGAATGTAGAGATAGGGGAGAGAAGGTGTTGGAGAGAGGTGGAAAATTGTTGAAGATTAATAGATTTAAGATTTATGCGGGTATGAGGAGGCTTGGTAGAGTTAGACAGTAGAGAGGTTAGAGGAGTGGGGGTGATTGTGTAACTGATAAGGTGATGATCTGAGAGGGGGAAGGGTGTGTTAAGAAATTAGAAACTGAGCATAGTCTAGAGAAAACAAGATCAAGGCAGTGGCCATCCTGATGAGTAGATGATTCAATCCTCTGGGAGAGGTCAAATGAGGAGGTTAGAGAGAGTAGTTTGGAAGCAGCTTTGGAAGGTGGGTTATCAATGGGGATGTTGAAATCACCCATGATGATGGTGGGGATGTCTGAAGATAAGAAGTGAAATCATGGAGAAAGCCTCAATAAATTGTTGGTGTGCTCCAGGGGGACTATAGATCACCGCAACACGTAGAGAGAATGGATTAAAAATGCGAATAGCATGTACTTCAAAAGATGTGAATTTAAGTGATGGGACATTTGGTAGAACTGTGAATGTGCACTGTGGGGAGAGAAGTAGTCCAACCCCACCTCCTTGTCTGCCTTCAGGTCTGGAGGTGTGGGTGAGATGGAGGCCACCATGTGAAAGTGCTGAATGTGAGGCAGTGTCTGATTGCATGAGCCATGTTTCTGTTATTGCCAGAAGGTTGAGGTTTTTTGAGAGGAAGAGATCATGAATGGAGGTAAGTTTGTTACAAACAGAGCGTGCATTTCAAAGGGCACATTTAAAGGACTTTGGAAGAGAGGGGAGACAGGTGTTGTGTTTGAGGGTTTGCTATAGAGCGGTAGTGTTCTGATGTACGTGTGTGTGAGGAGTGTGGGGGACCTGGATTAGGTGATATATCACCGGCTAATAGAAGCAGAGAGAGAGAAAGATAGGTAAGGGGATTGTAAGATGTGTGACTTTTTATTTTCTGGCAACAGGTGGAGGCTGTACCTGTTAGAGATAATAAATAGGACAACAGTTCATGGGTGTTAACTAGAGGTGAGTGGAGTAATGCAAGTGCAAATGTTTGTGTTGGAGGAGGGGTGAAAGATGACACAGTCCTAAAGATAATGTCATGAAAAGAGACCAACAAAAGCAATTTGTTAAACGTTGTGATAAAAGGAGTAAAAGCAAAAAGTTAGGGGATTTTAAATAATTACCTATTTGCAGTGATCCGTATAGATAGACAAGTAATGTAGAAATAGGCTGTGGCAGATTAAGCTTATTCCTGGAAGTAAAATCAAGTCAAATTTAGTCCAATGTTTGTCCAACTGTGTTGTCTAACTGTGTATTTTCTTACACTTTGTGAGAAAACCCACTTAGTGTAGAAAACACAGATACGTCACCCCAAAGACTGAAGCTAAGATGTAGTCAGGCTAATTTAAGAAAACACTACAGCTGTGCTAATTGGTCAGCTAATCAAAGTAAAGGAAAACATTTGTTAAATAGGCTAGAGATACCTATCATAAATTAGGCATCAATAAAAGACTCTGGCCAACCTTAGTTAGAACTGATAACAATTCCCTATAACATACTTTAAACACACACAGCTACAGAAAAAAAAGCCAGAGTAGATCTATCATGTAAACTTTATAAAAGCATGGAAGAGCAGAGTAGCACTGTCAGCTACCTTGGTTCCCCCAGTGACCTCTATACCTCTGGTCCTGGATGTAACAGTGGCTAAAAACTCATGGTCGGGAATTGAACTCATGATCCCAGTGCTGTGAGGCAGACATGCTAACCACTAAGCCACCGAGTTTATTTTGCACATAAGAAAAATACTGGCTGTTTTTTCAAGGAGCACACAAATACTTGATAGTTATTTGTACACTGAAATTTAAAGTTGATCTAGGACATGCCCTACCACAACTATAAATCTGCCATCAAATTTTAATTATATCTCCCCCTCCAATGCAACATGATCTTTTTCATGTTTAATGATTGTTATTTTACGTGGTACATCCAAAAACAACTTTCTTATCAGAAACTCTTTAGCCTGATGTTGTTGAGTGAGAGAGAGTTTTTGGCCACTGTTACATGCAGGACCAGAGGTGCTCTCTCACTATCGGCACCACTGACGTTATTCTGTACTGCATTTAAGAAATGTGTTCACTCACTGTTTTATAGGGAATGGGTTGCCACTCCCATGTCTCCTTTGCAATATCCAGCAAACCGCTAGGGCAGGCCTGGCCAACCTGTGGCTCTCCAGCTGTTGTGAAACTACAAGTCCCAGCATGCCTTACCAATTATGGCTGGACATTCACTGTCAAAGCATGCTGGGGTTAGCTGGTTGGAAAACCGAAAATGGGCTGTATGAATGAAGCCCGCCCTGTCTCTCCATTAATAACTCCAGGGACCCTTACTAGCTTTTCCTACAAGTGAAGACAATCTCTGGGAAGTTTTTCCCAAAGACAACAATCTCCCTGGCGTTTTAAAACATACAAGACAGAAGCTCGCAAGATATAGTAAACAATAAAGATAAAGTTTTATTAACTTTATCAGTGCTTATGTCACAATATATAAGTAAAAATGCTCCGTCTCTAAATTGCTGCAACTGTTGTTACTGCTGAATACTGCTGTACTACAATCAACTGTGAGTAACTGTATTTATCTGTTGTTATCATCTTTAAATAAACAGCAACCTATTTAAGTTACAAAAGTGTTGTGGCTTTACATCCACATTAACACTGCTGAACACCTTCAGTAACATCAGAAGGTATAATCAACAGGTTATGGGCCCAGCACCATGTGCTAAAGTTGACGCTTAAAATGTAAAGAAGAATAGCAAAAGTACAAGAGAATAAAATGAAGCTTTTATTTTGCAAGAATAGTCCTTTATTCAGTACACAAAGAAAAATGCACAGCACAGACACCAGTATGAGCTTTGCAAAATTAAAAGGTTTTGAAAATTATGCAACGTGGAAATTTGCAATGCAAATGCAATTAATGTGGGAAAAGTTGTGGAAAGTCACATTAGATCCAGATGACAGTCCAAATGCTGATGAAGTGAATAGAGCCATGGGCACCATAGGCTTAGCTGTAAAGCAGCACGTATATTCTATCATCAATGATAAAGATTCAGCAAATGAGATGTGGACTGCTCTAGAAAATGCGTATGAGGACAAAGGTCTGATGAGAAGGATAAACTTGAGGCGTACACTGTACGGGACTAAACTGAGTACTTGTGATAGCATGAATGAGTAAATAGACAAAATGCTGTCAATATCCCAGTAATTGGCATCTGTCGGAGCACAGGTGGACTACGAGGAAGTCACAATGGCAATGCTGCAGAATCTCACACCAAAGTAGGATTTCCTTATAATAGCTTTGAAGTCTATCGATACCAAGTTAACGACAGAAATCGTGAGAGCTAAGATGCTGCAGTTCAAACAGAGAATTCCTGTCGAGGCAAATGCTGAGAGCACCGTTCTACTCACAAAAGGTGCGAAGTCCAAGAAGCACAAGTACAAATGCTTCACATGTCATCAGATGGGGCACAAGGCATTTGAATGCAGACTAAAAGTTTCAGGTAGTGCACAACAGAAGAAGCCTGAAAAACCTAATGAGTTGGCATTGAATGTAGCAAATAGTCATAAGAAAGACTGCAATCAGGATTGGTTCTATTCATTAAAACCATGTGATCTAGTTACAGTAAAAGGAATTGGTGGAAAAGTTCTTACTGCAACAAAAGTTGGGACTATCACGAACACCTGAATATAAAAGGTGAAACCATCATCACAAATATCCAAGACGTCTTGAATGTACCAGAGTTTGGAACCAACCTTATCGCTATAAGCATTCTTGAGAGAAAAGATTACAAGGTCAAGTTCGCAGAGGGCTAATGTGTGGTTAAAAAACAGAAAGATACTGTTATTGCAAACAGCAACCCAGTGTAACCAGCTTTATGTCCTAGACACTGAAGAATGTCATGTGATGGTGGCTTCAGATAACAGTAAATCAATGGAGCTGTGGCATAGGAGATTGGGTCATCTGGGATATGACAACGTCCAGAAGCTCGCTGATGGGATGGTGACAGGCATCACTGTGAACAGTTCGGAGAGACCGACATGCGAGAACTGCATAAAGGGTAAGAAAACTCATTACCCCTTATTCAAGTCACCAACTAGAGCTGAAGCACCCCTAGCTCTAGTGCATACTGATGTGCGTGGTCCAATGGAGATAAAATCAGTCAGTGGCTACAGATATTTTCTGACACTCACTGATGACGCAACTAGGATGACACATGTCTACTTCATAAGAGCTAAGAGTGAAGTCGTAGAGAAAATTGCGGAATACAAGAGCCTTGTAGAGACTGAAACGGGTCTGAAACTAAAAGTCTTGAGATCCGACAATGGTGGAGAATACGATAAGGGGACTTTAGCATAATTCTTAAGAAAATATGGCATACAGCACCAACTGACAATTGCCTACACACCAGAACAAATCGGTGTAAGTGAGCGAGCTAACAGAACAATTGTTGAACGAGCGCGGACTATGTTGAATGACGCAGGCCTGGAGAAAAAGTTTGGGGTGGAAGCAGTATCGACTGCAGTTTACCTTAAAAACCAAGCACCCACAGGAGTTAAAGGTAAAACACCACTGGAGGCGTGGTCCGGTAAAAAGTCAAGTGTCAACCATCTCCATGTATTTGACTGTAAAGCGTATGCACATATTCCTAAAGAAAAGCTACGTAAGTTAGATACCAAGTCAGTGGAGTTTATCATGCTCGGGTACTGCCAGCAGAGTAAAGGATACAGACTTTGGGACATTAACAACAAACGTCTTATCAAATCCAGAAATGTGATGTTTCATGAAAACACGCCACCTACTGGAGTAGTGAAACAGCAACCCTAAGGAAAGTTAGTGACACTGGATGTTCAGGCAGCAGAAAGTGTGTCTGAGTCAGAAAATGTTATTGCGGCTACCCAAACGGAAAACATAAGTTCTACGAGGAGTAACAAAGGTGTTCCCCCTAGGAGATATAGTGAAGAGTACGCTAATCTAGTCTTTTGTGAACTGCAAAACATTGAAGAGACAAAATCAAGCGACGCCTGGGAACAATGGAAAACGGCTATTGATACAGAGTTGAAAGCTCTGGATGACAATCATACATGGACTGTAGTTGACAGGCTGAGAAACCGAAAAATGATCAGCAATAAGTGGGTCTTTTGTAAGAAAGTGAATGCGGACGGTGTCATTGCACGCTATAAAGCCTGTCTTGTTGCCAACGGATACACACAAAAGTCCAGGATCGATTACAGAGAAATCTTCTCGCCTGTTGCCAGATACAGCACCCTGAGGTTAGTGATTGTCATCTCCACTATCCATGATTTGTTGTTGTATCAGCTTCACTTTGACTCAGCATTCTTGAATGGAGAATTGTTAGAGAGGATTTACATGGAGCCACCTGAACACTACAGCTAGGGTGTCTCCTAAAGAAGTCACTTTGTGGACTTAAACAAAGTGGTCAATGTTGGTACATAAAACTTGATGCTGTACTGCAAGACATGGCATTTAATAGGTCAGAGACTGATCATTGTCTGTATCACAAAACCATAGAGGAAAAGATATTCTTCATAGTTGTGTACGCTGATGATCTGTTGCTAGCAGGCCAAGAGAGACACATCACCAGTACCAAACACCTGTTGAAACAGAAATTCAAATTACAGGATCTAGGTTTTGCAAACAAGCTGTTAGGCATGAGAATTGAGCAAAATTTGAATGATGGAACTGTTACAATTGATCAACAGACATACATTGGAAATATACTTAAAAAATATGGGATGTTTGACGCAAAACCAGTTAATACACCTGTGGATAAAAGCTTAAAAAGTACAAAGGAAATGTCACCAACAAGCTGTAAAGAAATAGAGGAAATGAGCAAAATCCCTTACAGAAATGCTGTTGGAAGCTTAATGTTTGCAAGTACTAAGACTCAACCAGACATCACATATGATGTGAATCGTGTGAGTCAATCTACAATCAGTCTTGAGAAAAGACATTGGACTAAAATCGAAAGAATTCCAAGAATTGATGACTTGCATTGTTTACTAACCCTTGATTTCTTGTTACAGGAAAAAAAGACTATATTGAAAAATGTAATGTTTGATAAAGTAAAATTGTTTTTCTTTGTCACAGGAGACGTTGCTAAGCGAGGGGGGGGGTGTTGATGTGTAGGAGCGCTAACACTCCGTCTCCTTCTAAATCGGGATGCCATGGTTACCTGCTTACCCCCGGTGGTCTAGGAGGAGAACAGGAAATGGGGCAGGACATCGGCATCCATATTTCGGTACTGCACATGCACCGGCACCCGATAACTGGACATTCGGCTTTGCGTCGTTACTTCCATTGAGACAACTTTAAGGGGACAGTCGCAGCATTAGTAGCTGCATGGCACCAAATAATATAAGTCCCCTAAAGCATATATATAGTAAGAGTGCATCACCACCAGCATATATACAAGTGTGTACTGTATAACCTGTATTGCCTGATTGCTGCAACTGTTGTTACTGCTGAATACTGCTCTACTACAAACAACTGTGAGTAACTGCATGCATCTGCTGTTATCATCTTTAAACAAACAGCAACCTGTTTAAGCCATACTTACCAACTTTATATTCTTCTTTTCCCGGGAGGCTGCGGGGGAGGTGGGCGTGGTGGGGGAGGTGGGCGTGGCGGGGGCGGGACTCCAACATGTGCATAATTTTGGACCCGCCCCATGACGTAATGACGCAAACGCGTCATTTGACAGCGGGGGGCGGGGCTAATTATGCCCACTTCACTAGGAAGTGGGCAGAGGCGGGAGATTGCCAGGCTCTCCCGGGAGTCCGTGAGACTCTCGCAAAATGCAGGAGTCTCCCGGATACATTCCGGGAGAGTTGGCAAGTATGGTTTAAGTTACAAAAGCGTTGTGGCTTAACATCCACATTAACACCACTGAACACCTTTAATAACATCAGAAGCTATAGCCAACACTACTTCTTCTGTTTTCTGTTGTGCCCTGATTCCGGGGTGTGTGCTTACAGTCCTCACATCAATATATTAAAAATAACACACAATAAATAAATAAGATGTAAATAAAAACACAATTTATCAGAACCATCTGATTGAAAACTGTATTCAAGTGAATTCAATTACATCTGTTTCCTCATATCATTTGATGATGGTAATTACCCCATATAAAGTAATGGATAATTCCAGGTTTAAGAAGCAGCAAATTTTCCTGGAAAAAATGGTCTAAAAAGTAGTTAAAGAATACATTAATGCTTTATAAGTAGGTTCAAGTGGGCAAAGTATATCTGAAGAAGGGACTTTGATGCAGTAGATAGAAATCACAATAAACCTGGTTGATGTTTGCTAAGCACACTACAAACTGCTTTTTTAAATAGACAAATAATAGCAAACTGAACACTGTTCAGAAATGCCACATGAATCTTTAAGAAATAAGATCTATAAGAAATAGACCCAATATAGCTTTATGTTAGGACAGAAAAGTACCAAAACGCATGGAAGACAAAAGTGCATATAATATATACATATATTAGAGATGCTTGGGCTTGATTCTCTGAGTACTGAGCCCACCCGAACTTTGCTGATCTGAGTACTGACCCGAGCCAGCTCGGTACTTTTGCGCGCCCTCAGAACTGAGAACGAGGCAAAACGTCATCATTGAGTAGTCGAATCTCGCGAGTTTTGGATTCTATAAGTGCTGCCCTCCACAGCGATCCAGTGCCATTTCACAGAGAGACAAAGAAGGGGTAGCACAGTTCTTGGCAGTCTCTAGTGCAGTTGGGAGGCATCATATCTAAAACAGAAAGAGGAGGGATGGCAGTTTTCTTAAAAGTCTCCAGTGACATTCTACTGAGTTATAGCTCATACAGAAACAGGAGAGGTCCATTGCTCCATTGCTAATTGTCATTGCTGAAATAGAAATAATAGAGCTGTCAGTATTCTTCAAAATCTGCAGTCACATTGTACTGTGCCATAGCTCACCCAGAAATAGGAGAGGCGTCAGTGTTTAGTGCTGAAACAGAAATTCAAATGATAGGGCTTGCAATGTTTTACTGCGCCGTAGCTCTCCCAGTAATAGGAGAGGAGGCAGTGTTTAGCACTGAAACAAAAATTCAAATATTAGGGCTGTGAGTGTTTTTAAAAGTCTCCAGTGACATTCTACTGTGCCATAGCTCATACAGAAACAGGAGGGGTGGCAGTGTTTTTGTCACTCTCCAGTCACATTGTTCTTGTTTCTCTCCAGTCTTCAGTAACATTGTTCTTGTCACACTCCAGTCTTCAGTCACATTATTCTTGTCACTCTTCAGTTTCAGTCATGATGAATCTAATCTCTCTACGTCATGTGCTAAAGCTTATGTTCAGGTGCATAGTGGTTTTAAGTCAGGGAGACAAAAATATAAAAAGAAACGTACTTTATTAAAGAAAAAAAAAACACTCTAAAAAAGGTGAATGTTTACTGTAGAAAAACATAAAATTGCCAACATGCCATTCTACCCAGAATATTAGCAAGCATAGCAGCATCAGTTAGCTCACCTTCTCACAGCTAGATCCCAACACCTGCAATCTACACTGTCATCATCCTCACCCACATCAGTGTGTACATATCATGAGGAAACGGGGTGCTACTGGCCTGAGAAATTTGTATTCATCACCCGTTTCTCACGGTTTAATGTACTTTTTAATCCTTGACCCAGTCTAAGTATATATACCAGAGCATCAGTATATTATTATTTCATGTTATTAAGTACATTTTACCTGCAATATTGTATGTAGTAGAAATATAAAGAATATTGCCATACTTTGCGAAAATAACAAGTCAGCAGAAGTCATTTTGCTTATGTTTGCTATGGTAATTATCATTTGTCTCAAATGTCCATTGTTATGAGGTGCAGCTTAAGCTAGGTACACACTACAGGGTTTATGTCCAATAATCGACTCAACCAGCCAGCATACGACCGCTCTCGAGAAAGTCGGGTCAGTGTGTGTAGTGACACGATGGTCGAAAATCTGCGCAAATGGACGATTGTCACCTCATTTGGTTGGTAGTACCGTTCACTATTTTCGTTCCAATCTCCTTTGCGTTGTGTAGTGGGTATAAATTTCCGACCGATCCACGACAATCCTTCGATACTTATCGACCTTGGGGGCGTGTGTATGTAAATTTGATTTGTGATGCCTGTACCAGTCCCACGTGGTGTGGTATCCGCACATCACTGACTTGTGTTTTGTATGCATGTGTATTGCACCTGTCTGGTTGCAGACCATTACACTGGTTTGTGGCAGAACAGTTCCAAACAGCATATACATTTCAACAAAAGTATTCTCAAGGTTTCTAATTTTTTTCTTTATGTCGGTTATACTCCCTTTCATTTCTTTAAAATAATCCTGGAGTTTTATAACGTTTTTTTCTCCCTCAGAACTTTCATCGGATATGACAATGGTATCTAGGAAACAAGAAAATAAAAAATGTTTACCATTAAACTTCTATAACCGTAATAAAGTGAATAAAAGTCTTAATCCAACACCAGAAATAGTCTCATTTGTTCACCTTGCACACTGTTCGAGATCAGTTTGTATTGTGGTCGCTCTGGCACAATCGCAACAATAGCGGGCTTAACCTCCATAGATTCTGAAAAACAGTTATTATAACGGTACAGGTATGTGCCCAAAGCATTTAGTTGTCTACACATGTTTATTGAAATTCCTTTGTGTATAACTTCTTTCATATCTTGATATTCAACATCAATTTTTTCTTGTTTGATAACAGGTGTTACATTAGTGGTATCAGTGGTATCTAAACAGGCCTTCTCACCGGTAATCCTTCGTTCTGACCAGAAACAATGTATGTTACAAATCAGGCGTTTGCATTGCTTCATGTGAAACTAGATTGAAATACATAAAGTCCTTCAAACAGGTACACTACACAGGCTACTCACTTTTTTGTAATGTTTCTACGAATTCGCTCCAGTCTCCTTTCCTCTTTATTTTTATGGTCCGACCACCTCTTCTGGACTTGGAATTTATTTATTTTCTTTCCAAGTTTTTCCCTCAGTAATCGCAGTAGTTTTTGCATTATCAGTTCCTTTCTATTATTAAGTTTTCTGTACTTTCGCTTTTGACAGTCGTAGTCATACTGGTCCACTACTTTTACCATCATCTCCACCTCTCTTGGGCTCAGTGACTTTGCTCTTTTAACTGCAGTAAATTTTATTTCTTCATCTTCTTGAACATCTTCATCCTCCACCTTAACTT
Organism: Mixophyes fleayi; assembly: GCF_038048845.1. NCBI lineage: Eukaryota > Metazoa > Chordata > Amphibia > Anura > Limnodynastidae > Mixophyes > Mixophyes fleayi. The sequence goes on along the minus strand of NC_134405.1, from coordinate 141,227,451 downwards.
TTTCAAAAATTTTTGGCCCTTCCAGCACCATCTCTGACTGGGTCTCCGTCGCCATAACTGCAACCCCTACTGACACCTTCTCCTCACCCTCCATCTTCTCACGTTCCTCGGATACTCAGACATGGGCGTTCGTTTCTGCTGTGGACCAATCAGCGATGATGCCCGCAGAGAATGGAGCATTGTGGGTGAAGCCTATTCGTGTATAATAACCTCATTTATGGAGATTTTTTACTATAACTTTAACCCGTACAGGACCATTACATACGAAGGGATTTTACGATCGTTTTTAGCTGTACATTCATTCACATATACGGCAAGTTCTTTCTGATACATGCATACTTTTATTGCTTTATTGTACACCACAGATGTAAAATATGTTTATTTTTATTGTAGCCAAACAGAATACAATGGCTTACAAAAGAAATGCTGACCTAAAGAAGGATTTTATTGAGACCTACAGGGCTCACCCATGTTTGTGGAAAGTCAAATCCAAAGATTATTCAAACAGAATGATGCATAACGTGGCTATGCAAGAGCTGGTAAAAGCATGTCTGCAACATCACCCTGGAGCAACGGTGGAATGGGCAAAAAGAAAGATCCAGCACCTTAGGACTGTGCATAAAAAAGAATTAAATACAGTTGATGCTGCCGAAAAATCAGGAGCTGCAGCTGAAGACGTGTAGGTGCCAAAGCTATGGTACTTTTGATCTTTTACACTTTGTGGAGGACCAAGAAACACCAGGTACGTCCACTAGCAGCATGCTCACAGACAGCAGTTCATCCACAGAGGTAGAGCAAGCATATGATATACCTGCAAGCGGCACAGTAAGTTCAGTACTTAGGCCTGAGTGGTACGTCCACTGTTGCTTTTACACCGTATAAAGTTATGCAGAACACAACAGGCCATCACTACTTTACAAGTTTGTCCAAACGCAGGATCATGGCAGAATGAAAAACTCAGAAACTTTTACTTAGAATCCCAAAGACATTTTCAACTACACGCCAAGCACTGTAATTAAATATACGCCTCTCAATGCTCAGATTTCTTTGTGGATATGGTTTTAATACATTGTTGTGGAATGCAAAGGCGTCATCTGCCACAAACACAAAGTTTAGTCCATATTTTGTGCTACTCCGAGAGGGAAAGTTAAGAACATTGTTTTGTAGTTTGTTATGGAAGGTAGTATGCGCCAATGTATCTCCATCTGAGACATTTTTTCCAATGTCCACAAATAAGAAGTCATAGTTTGCATCCACTATGGCCATAAAAATAATGCCAAAAAATCCTTTATAATTGAAGTAGAAAGATCCACTGTTTGATGGTGGCATGATTCTGACATGTTTGCCATCAATGGCACCACCGCAATTTGGAAAATTCCATAGTCTCTCAAAGTCTTCGCTACCACTTTCCAGTCTTTCTCTGTGGATGGAAACTGAAACATAAAGACATGTAAATAGGATACATTTGAACATGCATGCAATTGCATACTCTCATTATTTTTATTTTGCCATTTTTCAGCCTTCACTCCTGTCTGAAGGCCTCTTGCTGGATGCTGCAGGCCAGGAAGGTACAACAAATAATAGCACTGCACGTGAAAGCCAGCTTACTGCTGATAGCCAGGACGTGACCGAATCTGGTACACTAGCAAAAAGCATGCAGAAGCGAAAGAGATGTAGAATAAGGGAAATACAATAAAGTGATGCACTAACAGAAAAGATGCTTGATTAGTCTTTGCTCTGGTGGTATGGATCTCCTTAAATGGGTGTTCTCCCTTTGTATGAGAGGAGTTACTAGTTGGAGCAGTTCCTGAAAAGTGGCATCATTCATACGAAGTCTACTTCTTGGTCAAGCCAGAAGTAGACCAAGAAGAAAACTGCTAGTAGTTTACAACAATTGACTGTTAAACAATCCATTGTAAGAGGAAGCAAGTAAGAAAGATGTCACCCAGTTGCAAAGCGGATCACAGACGCCATGGGCAACTATGCTAGTATTACATCTGCATCCCAATATCCACAATTGATGCAGCTGGTCAAAACACCATTTTACTAGAAAATAAATTCCTCACCTCTACCAGAAGGTTCCATAAAATGTAATTATTGAGCAACAAAATGCATTCTACCCACAGATATGTGAACAAGCGGAACTGGGCAAACTAAAGATTATACAACAGCCCACTGGGTTGGTGAATTAGCTTCAGCAGCAGGAACAGCAGCAGCATGTACCCAAGAACGCCAGACTATTCCGAGGTAGGCTACTCTGTGTATCAGCGGCTTCACTAAAATGCTTCACTGAAAAATGTGAAGATGTGAAGGAGATGCTGTCTGTGGCCCAAAAAAATTCATGATATTTTCGGCATTCTGCAACAGCATGTAGGAAATTGCAGGAGCTGCAAGAACAACTTATTTTGCCCTACCACCAACTGAAACAAGAGGTGCTACTAAGGTGGAATTGCATACTTGTGTGGATGGAGGAACAGTGAAAAGCTATCTACACTTACTCCATAAGCCATGACATTGGGAAAGGAGGGAGAATGTATTTTAGTCCAGCGCAGTGGAGAATACTTTACATGTTGTTAAGGTGCTGAAACACTTCAAAGTAGTCACCTGTTCAGATACTGATAGCTTGAGTAAAGTGATTCCCTTAATTAGACTTTTGGAAAAGCACCTTGAAAAATTGAAGGAGGAGAAGAAACAAAGAAATTACGCTAAATATGTTGGACTTGTAGATGAAGTAGCTTAATCACTTCACCAGGATCGAAGAGTTATCAACTTCTAGTAATCATATCACTACATTTTGGCACCTATGCTTGATCCTAGGTTTAAGAGCCATGTCTTCTCTTTATTTCACACTGTCCCAGATCACAAGAGATGCAATGAGCTCCTGGTAAGCAAGTAGACAGCTGAAGTGGTACCTGACACGACAGCAGCATCCTCTCCTTCAGTTTCTCAGGCTACTGCTGCTAAGAAAAATCTAAGCTTTTCTAAGAGACCCAAGGATGATGCAGATGATTCAGCAGAACATTTTGATATTTGGTTTGGTCTAAAAGAATTGCCCAAAAATCGTGACAGCTCTGTCGTAAAATGAGCTGCAAATTCAACAAGGAAGGCCATTACTGGCATCTAGATCAAAGTATAGAGACTTCAGTAATAGTGGATTCCATCTGGGATTAATTAGTATTGAGTGATGATGATGTACACTGGTGAGGGTGAGGATGATGACAATGTAGATTGCAGGTGCTGGAATCTAGCTGAGAAAAGATAACTAGCTGATGCTGGAATGCTTAATAATATTTGGGTAAAATGACTTGTTGGTCATTTTATGTTTTTCTACAGTAAAGTTTCACCTTTATTAAGGTAAAAGCTTTTTTTTTACATTTTTGTTTTTGACATTTATGTTACAAAGACTTCTGTAATGGTGGGTTGAATTAATATTGTGTTAGGATGATGTACAAACTGATGAGGGTGAGGATGAGGCTGAAGATGATGACAACAACATAAATTCCAATGTAGAGTTCATTGACAGCACTGTTACCTTAGCTGCCTTAAGCCCATTGTTATCTTGTTTTGTGGGGGGCCCAAACAAACCAAGCCACAAAAGTGCCATTCCTTGTCTCTGAAGTGTTTGGTTTATTACAGTATGCATGTCCATTTTATGATTCATTATAAGGGTGGGTGGGAGTGTCCCAAGGACAATTTCATCTTCCACCACTTTTCCCTTCAGCTACGGCTGTTTGCCAATGTTACCTATATGTGCTTTAAGTGCTGAAATTTGTTTTCAATCATCCTTCCTATTGCTTCTCTCTCGTATGTGTGACCACATACTATGTTTTTCACTAGGTTCACCATCTCCAGCTGTGTTATAGGAGTCCACTTGGTGATGGTGATTTCTTCGTCCTCATATTCCAAATCTTCGTCTGCAGGGGCCGTTGAAATACCCATTTGTTTTCTCAGGTCTCTTAGCTGTTCTTTAAACTGGACATATTTATTATCCTGCCTCAGTGCCTCCTCTGTTTTATTCTTCTGAAGCGCAGTGTATCTCTCGTGTACAAGCTCCCTTAAATCTGGGATCTCATCCGGTGGGTCACGTTTTAATTTAAGTACGGTCTCTTCAACTGCATCTATATATTGGTTTAAATCTCTGATCAATGCAGCATATTCCAAGATGACGAATTCCATGCTACTCACATGTTCCGTGTCACAGTCTGTCAGAAGCAGATGTAATGGCATTCCAGTTGAAATATCCATTCCTGTGTCTACATAAGTTTGGCAGTTCTTCAGGGATGAAAGGGAGGTATCCACAGAGGAGCAAGAGATTAAAGATGCAGCACAAGCAGACATGGTTTAATAATGTAGAGTTCATTGACAGCATTGTTGGGCTTAAGGCAGCTAAGCTATTGGTAGCTTGTTTTGTTGGGGCCCAAACAAACCAAGCACTTCAGCCACAAAAGTGGCACTCCTTGTGGCTGGAGTGCTTGCTTTGTTAAAATGTACATGTCCTTTTCAATATCCTTCATAAGGGTGAGTGGGAGGGCCCAAGAACAATTGCATCTTGCGCCACATTTCTTTTCTACTACTGCTGTGTGGCAATGTTTCCTAGTTGTGCTATGAACTGCCGTGTGTTTGTCTCGTTGCTCTGTCACTTAGCATCCATTATGTATTGATGTATTGGATAGCTTTGTAAAAAAAAAATATCAGAAGACAACGATAATGGTGATAATGGTAGAGTTATTGACATTTGGCTAGTGCTGTATACTAATATCACTATCTCATTATAATATTTCTCTCCATTGGTCCTTTCCTTTGTTTAAGAGTCCTTGCCTTGTACTTGCACTCTAGTTTGTCTAATAATACTTTATTATTTGAATGGCTAAATGCCCATGGTACAAAAATTGTATAATAGAAGCTATTCTATCCTATCACTACTGTACATTAGTATGGCAATCATATTGAGGAGATGAACGAGTTATTGAAATCTGAGCCCATGAGCTTAATTCCAGCCATCTGCTTATTTCTGTTTCTGAAAAGATTTACAAATGTTTACTGGGCCTTTATTCATATAATATAGTGTATATCTCTGTGTTGCAGGATTTTAACAATCATGGCTTCAGCGGGTAAGTGTAGAAGTAGGAGATGCAACATAAGAAATTGTAGTTTATCCTTTCAGGATTGAAAATGATAAAGCTAAAATAATCCAGAATACTAACACATATTAATGCTAACAGTAGGGAATTAGTCATTTTAGTTCCTGGCCTATTTAGTCTATGATTTCATTTTTAGTGAAAAGAAACAACAATATTTTTTAATAGAGTTGGACAATTCAACAAATCAGGAGTAGTCTGTATCTCTGAGCCAATTAGTACTTGTTTTGATCTCCCCCCTGCATTCAGCAATCCTTGTTAGCCTTCTCTCAGGCTGTGCAAAGGCTTGTTAGCAAGGCCAGCCTGTGAGCTTCATAAGCTTCCTGTAGGGAAACTATTAATTAACACAATAATTTTTTTTCATTGATAAGTGTCTGTCTGTGTGCCTTCAGTTCTAAGATTGTATTTATTAGCTGAAAAAGGCAAGTGAGACAGTAATGTCTATTAATGAAAGATTGAGTATTTTGGTAAAAATCATTCAGTGTTGCCTGTTGTGTGTTTTTGTGTACAATAAAGTTAAATGATACATTTAACAGTAAACATTGATTGTGCAATAACTCCAATATTAGATACAGAAAATAATTTCCTACCTTCTTTATTTTATTAATATCCAATTAGATATACAGCTGAAATTTTCTCATATTAACAATACAGAAGTGTGAGTTGATCAATCAATTTATAGTTTCATACCAGGTGTTTAAAAGAGTGAGTTTATCCTGAAAGGAACAAACACAGAGAAAAATCTGCCAGCATACTACTGTAATCAGCAAAGGTGCTGCTTTTTATATTTGTACATAAAAATGCAGAAATCTCAGTTGCACTCATTTGCAAATGTATGGAAAGCCACCCGCCACTTCACGTCGCTTCTGCTAATAGGGTGGTCCTAACTCTATACAGTGAGAGTCCCTATATTTGTGCCTTACATATATGTGTTTTTAAATCGAGAGCTAACTTAGAAAGATGTACCCCAAACTCCTCCAAATGGCAATACAGCACCAGCACACTCCATCAGCTACTGATACCAACATGCCTCTCAAACAAACAATACAGAAGTGGAATTTGCTCAATCAATTTATAGGTTCATAGCAGGTGCTGAAAGGGTGAGGCTTTCCTGAAAGGAACAAACATATCCCCCAGCACAAGGATTTCACCCTGGTGTATAATGCATCCCCACTTTAGGCTGTGTCACCTCCAGCCAGAATACATCCATATATTAAAATTCCATTACCAGTAGCCCATCCAGCTTCTTCCAAAAGACCTCATCATACTGTCTCGACATGCTACCTTTAGAGTGTAGGTACATCCCTTGTATTAGATAGATGTAGTTCACCACATTCATATTCTCCTCAGGCCTGGTCTCCATATACCACGCAATGAACACAAGCATACTTTCCAACCAGTTCAAGAAACTGCGATATGTTTCTTCTCCAATGCAAGAACGAGATTTTGCAGCATACAATGCGACTTTAGCCTCACTAGTTATGGTGAACATGTCAACAAAATATCCAGCACAAACTCTATTGTTCACCTTTCTCTAATGTCCGACAGGAGTGTTGTATTAGCACAGTGCACAACATCCTCACCCAATTTGCCTACGGTGCCCTCCCCAGCATCCCTGGCATGGCGGCGGGGGCTGCCCAACTTTCTCTCTAGGAGCTGAATCAACCTGTCATTATTGCTTGCTTACAGATTCTGGACAATTGTGTTAGAAACCATAGCTTAAAAAAATATTGTTAATACAAGTGAAAGAGGCCAACCCTATCACTTGAATGTTAATCATAATGGTGATTTAACAAAGTGCCATGCTATAGAAGTTATATACAGTAACTTAATTAAATTTGCTCTAATTAGCTGAAAAAAGCTAATAAGGAACTATAATAATACACGGTTCTAGAATTAGACACATCAAAGTGCCCTATAATTAAAATGTCACAGTTATTATGCACATATAGTATACAGAACACGGAGAAATACATAATAATTGTTTTCAAATATGCTGAAAGGGATATATATATATATAACAAGGCATAATAATAAATGTGGAAAGGTTCCAGGGCAAGGATTTGTTACACTTTACAATACAAATGCAATTTGTTCTGCTATTTTATCATGGTGCATGCCACTATAATAGGTAAGGATTGATTAAATCTATTGCAAAGCTGAAAGCAATTGTATATTGTAGGTGCCTGGCACACTGCAATAAAAATAAGAATTTAGTCAGTTACTGACAGTATTTTGCAAGCAACTACCAACAAGGGATCAGATATACATCTATACCAAGTAAGCTTTAATGAGGCAGTAGTGTCTTGATGTGTCAGCCATCTTAGATTAATATTTTCACATTTGTTTTCCAGACTGCTACAACTCTTTAAACTCTTTCTATTTTTACTAATGTCTAATGAAAGTGAATAATTACAGGCTGTGTTTTTATGTCTAGAAGTACAGTTATGGCCAAAAGTTTTTAGAATGACACAAGTATTGGTTTTCACAAAGTTTCTCTTTCAGTGTTTTTAGAATTTTTTTTGTCAGATGTTGCTATGATATACTGAAGTAAAATTACAAGCATTTCATAAGTGTCAAAGGCTTTTATTGACAATTACATTAACTTTATGCAAATAGTCAATATTTGCAGTGTTGACTCTTCTTTTAGAAGACCTCTGCAATTCGCCCCGGCATGCTGTCAAAAAACTTCTGGGCCACATACTGACTGATGGCCGTCCATTCTTGCCTAATCAATGCTTGGAGTTTGTCAGAAATTGTGGGTTTTTGTTTGTCCACCTGCTTCTTGAGGATTGACCACAAGTTCTCAATGGGATTAAGTTCTGGGGAGTTTCCTGTCCAAGGACCCAAAATTTCGATGTTTTGATTCCCGAACCACTTACTTATCACTTTTGCCTTATGGCAAGGTGCTCCATCATGCTGGAAAAGGCATTGTTTGTCACCAAACCGTTCTTGGATGTTTGGGAGAAGTTGCATTTGGAGGATGTTTTGGTACTATTCTTCATTCATGGCTGTCTTCTTAGGCAAAATTGTGAGTATGCCATAGCAACATCTGACAAAAAGGTCAAAACATTGAAGCACCAAACTTTGTGAACACCAATATTTATGTCATTCTCAAAACTTTTAGCCATAACTGTAATATGCGTTTGTTACTCGTGGTACAATTCACAAAAGCCATGATAGTGTAGAACCTGCGGAAAAACGACAAGACACACACAGATCTTACCTTATCATAATGCAATCACTGTGGCATCCACAAAAGGGCTCAGAGATAGGGTGTATCAATTTTCCTTGAAGTCTTGTACCAATTGTCCTTGCAGGGATTCCTCAATGTCTCGCCAAATAAAAAAAAAAGGGATTTTCTTTTCCCTAACCATGATCCATAGCAAAGCAGAAAACACACAAGGGCAAACAAACACAAAGACAGCAACCACTAACCAGTTTCTTGCTGGCTGTGCACTCTCTCTCAGCGGCTGTAGGGGCAAACAGAACAAACCCCTCCCCGCATGTCTCACTGTCCTTAAACTCCGACTAGTGTATCCCAACCACTCTAGTATACTTACAACAATTGCACTGGGTCCATGTGTAACACTACAGCCATCCAGGTGTTGTGCACTATAACTGACCAGACCCTACTCAACATAAGACACACTGGAGAGGATAGGGAAGAACAGCAGTACACAGCAACTGTAATACAATTAAAACAATTAACCCCATACAATCCAAAGTACAATAGGGACCAACAATGGCCTTTCTCTAATGGGGACCTATGACAGGGTGCAGAGAAACAATACAAAGGGCAAATTTTCTAGGTTTCTAAAGGGCAGCCAGGGATTTTGGGCAAGAAAATGTGGACCAAGATGGCGGTACCAAACCAGGCATAGTCTCTCTAAACAAGGAACTACTCTCCTATCTGGGGGCAGGCCTAGAGCCTGATTTCTACCCAGAGGCCTAGTGCCTGAAATATGGCCGCAGGCTATGCCTGAACTAAAGTGCTCCCTTTAACTAGGCTCTGTGCCTAGTAACTGTGCTGCACAGGCCCTCTTCAGCCTGATTTATGGGTGGTCCCAGGCTCTAAGCCTAATTTATGCAGGACCTACAAAATCTAATGGGACCCCCGAACCTTGTGCCAGTCTACATGCTCCACAAGCCTTGTGCCCTTCAATGGCAGCAATAAGCAGGGGGAAATGTATGCTTCTTTCTTCTTCGGGAACAGGGCCTAGTGATGCTGTGAGCCACAAATGGCTTGCTGAGGTGCTTAATTAAAATAGTTGGCAGTCAGCCAAGATTAGCTGGCTGTCTGTTAGGAACCCCTCCAGCCAGTACAGCAAAACCCGGAGTCTGCTCTGAAGTCTGGTGTTCACTGTTGCCCCTAGAGGTGGGGACAGACTAGGCTGCAGACAAACAGAGGGTCATGAGATGTGTACCGGCTAAGGAGAACCCAGGAATAGAGTGTTATGGCAGACAGCAGCATGGGGTCCAGGCAAGAGTCGGGGCCAGCAGCAGACAACATATCCAGAGGACAAACCAAGGTCAGAGGTCACAGGCACAGGTCCAGGATCCGGGGACAGGCGTAAGATCAGGGTCACTAGCAGAGGTTCAGAATCCGGGTTCAGGCAATAGATCAGGGTCAGAAGTGCAGGTTCAAAGTCCAGGAACAGGCAAAGGTCATACACGTGTAATCAATCTCTGGTTACACACCAAACAGAGGAGCAAATAGCAGGCAGCAGTACTGAAACAGGACGCTATACCCGGCAGTGAGGCTAAGTCCTCACTGCCTTAAATACTGCAATGGACCAATCAGACTGCTACTTAATTAATTACTGGCATGCAGCCAGTAACAGGAATGGAGACCTCACTGAACTGCCCCTTAATCAGCCCTAAATGGCTGAATGAACAACTGACCTGCATGCATGCGCCCGGATGTGAGACAGCTGGCCGGGCGCTGCGGCAGGGATCTAGACAACCGGGATGCAGGAACCGGAAGTAACGCCCGGTCGTCATGGAAACGGCCGGGACGTCACGAGAAGCCTCTATAGAGTCACGGCAGAGGGGAAACCCCGACATCCAGGCTTCATGGGAAAAGAATTCCTTCTTGAGTCTCTCAGCGTGGAGACACTTTTGTGGTATCCAACATCGCTCTTCTGGGCCGTAACCCTTCCAGAACTGGACCTGACCTTGCACTTCTCTCGAGTCCAGGATTCTCTCCACGATGAACTCATGGTCACCTTTCACAAGCAGAGGCCGAGGTCTATTTGCAGAGTGATAATGGAACTTGCTGGGAGGAACCGCCTTTTTCAGGAGGGATCAGTGAAAGGTACTAGGAATTTTTAAGGATGGTGGAAGTTTGAGCCTGAACGCCACCGGATTGATTTTTTTCTCCATAGTCAATGGTCCGATAAACCAAGGTCCTAGTTTCTTACATGGTTGCTTCAACCTGATGTTTCGAGTGGACAGCCAGACTCGATCACCCACTTCTAATAGATCAGCGAGGACTTTGGACCTGCAAGAGGCTTGAAGTAGAGCAGAGTGTACTTTTTTTCCAGATGGACTTTAGCCAAAATGTAAAGGCAAAAGTATCGGGAACATGGTCAGAGGAGAGAGAATTCACCCTTGGATGAAACCCGTAGTTACATAAGAAAGGGGATGTACCAGTTGCAGAATGGCAAGAGTTGTTATCTGCAAATTCCGCCCAAGGCAAAAGAGAGGACCCGTTGTCATTAAACTTCGATACATAAATGCGTAAAAATTGCTCTAGAGTTTGGTTAGTTCTTTCCGTCTGGCCATTCGACTGTGGGTGATAAGCAGACGACAGGCTGACTTTGATTCCAAGTGAATTGCAGAATACCCTCCAAAACTGCACAATGAACTGGAACCCTCGATCTGAAACAACACCATCTGGGAGGCCGTGGAGACGGAAGATATGCGAAATGAACAATGTGGCCAAGAGTTTTGCATCCGGCAATTTTGGGTAATGGAACAAAGTGGGCCATTTTGCTGAAATGGTCAACAACTACCCAGATGGTGTTATGACCAGAAGACCATGGGAGATCGACTATGAAATCCATCAAAAGATGGGTCCACGGTTTACCTGGGGTAGGTAGGGGCATCAATTGACCAGAAGGACGAATCCTAGAAGACTTGTTTCTAGCACATTCCGGGCAAGCACGGACATAGTTCACTACATCCGAAGATAAAGTAGGCCACCAAACCCAGCGAGACAGAGCTTCAATGGTCCTTTGGATTCCTGGGTGACCTGCTGAGCGCTTATCATGGCCATCCATGAGGACTGACTTTCGGAGATGAACTGGTACAAATAATTTATTAGCGGGTGTCTGAGCTGGAGCAATTCTTTGGAACTGACGAAGAGTAGCGTCAAGATCCTGAGTTAGGGCAACATGAACGGAGGTTGAGGGAACAATGGATTGTGGATCAGGAGACTGGGGATGACACGCCATGAAACTGCGGGACAATAAATCAGCTTTGGTGTTCTTTGAACCAGGATGGAAAGTGATGAAGAAATTAAAATGGGTAAAAAACAAAGCCCAGCGGGCCTGTCTAGGATTTAAGTTTTTTGCGGTCTGGATATACTGGAGATTTTTATGGCCAGTGAAGATCGTAATTACATGTGTGGCTCCTTCTAACCAGTGCCGCCATTCTTCTTAGGCCCACTTGATAGCCAACAATTCATGGTTTCCAACGTCGTAATTAATCTCTGCGGGTGAAAATATTCTAGACAGGTAAGCACAGGGATGCAATTTTTTAGTCTGAGGGTCTCTCTGGGAGAGGATGGCCCCTCCACCAACAACATCATCATCATCATCATCTATTTATATAGCGCCACTAATTACATAGCGCTGTACAGAGAACTCATTCACATCAGTCCCTGCCCCATTGGAGCTTAATGTCTAAATTCCCTATTACACACACAGACAGAGAGGGAGAGACTAGGGTCAATTTAATAGCAGCCAATTAACCTACCAGTATGTTTTTGGAGTGTGGGAGGAAACCAGAGCACCTGGAGGAAACCCACGCAAACACAGGGAGAACATACAAACTCCACACAGATAAGGCCATGGTCGGGAATCAAACTCATGACCCCAGTGCTGTGAGGCAGGAGTGCTAACCACTAGGCCACTGTGCTGCCCATCTGAGGCGTCTACCTCTACAATGAATGGGAGTTCCGGATCTGGGTGTCTAAGAACTGGTGCTGAAATGAATGCGGCCTTGAGGGCTGAAAAACTCGCCAACGCTTCTGGAGACCATTCAGCTGGGTTGGCTCCTTTTTGGGTGAGAGCAGTGATAGGAGCCCCCAAGGAGGAAAATGAGGCTATGAATCTTCGATAATAATTAGCGAAGCCAAGGAACCTTTGGACCGCCTTCAAGTTAGTCGGGAGGACCCACTCTTGTATTGCCTGAACCTTAGTGGGATCCATCGCGAATCCTGATGAAGAGATTATATACCCTAGAAAGGTCACAGTGGACACCTCGAACTCACATTTCTCTCGTTTTGCGTAGAGATGATGTTCATGTAACTTCAGTAGGACCTCACGAACATGCTGACGGTGCTGAGACAAGGATTGTGAATAAATTAGGATGTCATCCAGATAGACGGCAACTGATTTTCCAAGGAATTCCTGCAACACATCATTGATTAAGTCTTGGAAGACTGCCGGAGCGTTGCATAAACCGAAAGGCATAACAAGATATTCGTAGTGTCCTGACTGGGTGTTGAAGGCTGTTTTCCACTCATCCCCTTTTTTGATTCGGATGAGATTGTAGGCACCTCTGAGGTCAATCTTTGAGAAGATGGTGGCTGCTTTAAGCTGATCGAACAAGACGGAGATCAAAGGCAGAGGGTACGTGTTTTTAACAGTGATGTTAATCAGACCACGAAAATCAATGCAAGGCCTAAGGCTACCATCTTTCTTAGATATGAAGAAGCAACTAACTCCTAAGGGGGACTTAGAAGGGCGAATAAATTATTTTTGCAAGTTTTCCTCCACATACTGCTCCATGGCCTGGGTCTCAGGGATAGATGGAATAGAGGCGCCCCTTGTGCAACTTGGATCCTGGTACAAAATCTATTGCACATAATCACATAATCACATTGTCATAATCCCGATGTGGCGGAAGGGAGTCGGCTTTCTTCTTGCAGAATACATCACTGAACTCCTGATAGGGTGCAGGTAGTAATTCAGGACTAGGCTGGAGTACTCTAAGAGGTAGAGACAGACAAGCAATGGAACATTCTGGGCTCCAACGGATGATCTCCCCTCTTTTCCAATCAATAAGGGGATTATGGCTGCGAAGCCAAGGATACCCCAGAATCAATGGAGCAGAGGGACAGGTAATTAGGTAGAATGAGAGTTCCTCCGCATGGAGGGCTCCAACAGACAACCGAACCATTGGAGTTTTTGCAAGAATTCTACCCCCAGGCAAGGGGTTACCATCCAAACCACAGGTGGTAATGCTTGATCCTAACTTGATATCCGGAATGTCAAGCGTCCGAGCCAAGTGAGTATCCCGGAAGTTACCTGCTGCACCACTATCGAGGAAAGCTGTCACATCCGCGAATTTGTCACGGAAGGTTAGACGTCCAGGAACCAACAGAGCTTTCTGAAGAGATAATTTGAAGACCTAAGCGCACCTCTTCGCCAGCGCTAAGGCTTTGGCGTTTCCCGACTTGCTGGGACAGGACCGTAGGAGGTGGCCTGGTTGGCCACAGTACAAACAAAGGCCTAGTGAGCGTCGTCTGGAGCGTTCCTCCGGAGGCAGGCGGTAAGCACCCAGCTGCATGGGTTCAGGGTAATCCGGCAAAGTAGCACTAGAACTGGGTGGTGAGCCAACAGGTATGGACGACTCCCGTTCAGCTTTCCTCTCTCTAATTCGATGGCTAATTTTAATGACTGTCACGGGCACTAGGAGTCTTTACCCAGGGATCACCAGGTGATAGGCTTACCAGAGCAGTATAGGTGGTAATAAGGTACTCTGGTAGCAGGGTGATCACGGAACAGGAAATAGCAGATGATGAGATGCTCAGGAAAGTCTATGACTAGCAGCACTGGCAATATGGAGGTAGTAATACACGAGGAACTGTATGGACAAAGGACACGTGAAGGTAGTCAGTGGTCTGCGGTAGCAAGTTGTACCACTGCTATAATGAGGAGGAATGTCCAACAGAAACGAGGAGGTGATGAGAGTCAGCGGTCTGCGGATAGCAAGTTGTACCGCTGTCTGAGTGAAGGAATGGAATCCAAGTGGAGGTATCCGGGGAGTCAGTGGTCTGCGTTAGCAAGTTGTACCACTGCTATGTGAGAGGATACTGGAACAGGTGAAACTGTAAACAGGAGTCAGTGGTCTGCCACTAGCAAGTTGTACCACTGAATATATATGTGAGGAGGTGCACGGGGAGAGACTGCAACACAATATATACACGGGCACCTTGACTTTGATCCACAGTAATATGCACAATATAAATGTATAAATGACTGAACAACACTGCCAATATAGAAAGTCTCTTGAAGTAATCCAGCATGAGATAACACAGTCAATGATGGCAGTAGAGTCAGCAGATAGTACACTCCATAGGAGAACCAACACAGTCCAGCAAGGTATGCAATACACAGCACAGTCAATGGGAAGTATGCATACCGTGGTTCAGGAGAAGGCAGTCAGACAGGAGTGCAGAGATACCTGAAGGGCAGGAGGCCAGCAGGATACAAGTCCCTGGATGGGTGAAGCGGGGGTCTAACAGGTGCAGCGCACAGGTAGGTAGACCAGCAGGGAGCACAGGAAGGCGTGGAGAGCGGATCAGCAGTAGATGGATGAGTAGCGCTGAGAAGTAACAGCAGCGGGTCTCTGCGGGAACACGGAGGTAACCAATAGCAACCAGCAGGTGCAGTAACGATGGGACCCCGGAGCAGAGTTGAACTGGAACAGATGATCACGGAGAGTAGCGGGTAGCAATAGTGGCAGCAGACTCAAGGAAACACGGTAGAGTTGACAAGGACTGAAGACTGAAGCGCACAGAGGCAGCGGATAGGAATCAGCTAGCAGTCACGATGATGAAACACAGACGAGTTGCAGGTTGAAGACTGTAGTGCACGGAGGCAGCGGATAGGAATCAGCCAAACAGTCACGATGATGAAACACAGACGAGTTGCAGGTTGAAGCCTGTAGTGCACGGAGGCAGCGGATAGGAATCAGCTGGCAGTCACAATCATGAACAGGTGAGTGGATGTGGTTGAAGCCTGTAGTGCACGGAGGCAGCGGATAGGCATCAGCTAACAGTCCCAATGATAAATGGTAGAGTTGAAGTGATTAGAAGACTGTAGTGCACGGAGGCAGCGGATAGGAATCAGCTCACAGTCACGATGATACAGTAGATGGTAGAAGTGGTATGGGAACCACAGTAGTAGAAGTGGTTTGGAAACCACAGAGGTAGAAGTGGTTTGGAAACCACAGGAATCAGCAGGGCTGAATAAACAAGGAAACACAGGAACACCTTCAGAGGCTCATGGGGAATGAGACTCCAAGATCAGGCAACGTGGTGTTGACCACAGGTGCTTAATATAGGGAGGTTGCCTGATCTGCCAATTAAGTTAAAGGAACATACACTGGAGGTATAGAAAGGGCTGCGCATGCGCAGTCCCTCAGGATGGAGGACGGCCACGGTTCCTAAATGTCCGGGAAGAAGCACTCACAGTCCGGTGAGTGACAGTACCCCCCCTTTTAAAGGTGGGCACAGAACGCCTGGAACCGGGCTTGTCCGGATTTTTGGAATAAAACTTCTTCAGAAGGGCAGGAGCATTAAGATCTTCAGCTTTGATCCATGAACGCTCTTCAGGACCAAAGCCCTTCCAATGAACGAGGAAACGGAGGACTCCTCGCGAAATTTTTGCATCCAATACCTCAGTAATCTCGAAATCCTCCTCCTGATGAACTTGAACTGGCTGCGGTGCTGAGGAAGGAGTCGAGAAACGGTTGATGATGAGAGGTTTGAGCAAGGACACATGGAAGGCATTGGAAATCCGAAGATTCTTAGGAAGAAGAAGTTTAACACATACTGGATTGATAACTTGAATGATCCTATATGGACCAATAAAACGAGGGGCGAATTTCATAGATGGAACCTTCAAACGAATATTTTTGGTAGATAACCAGACACGATCTCCAATTTTTAGTGGTGGAATAGCCCGCCTCTTCTTATCTGCGAAAGACTTATATTTGTTAGATGTCTTCTTTAAACAGGTTTTGACCTGAGACCAGATATTTTTGAAGGTCTGACAAGCAGTCTCCACAGCAGGAACTTGGGTGGGCGGGAGGGCAGGAAATTCCGGAAAAGACGGATGGTGACCGTAGACCACAAAGAATGGAGTTTTGGATGATGACTCATGGTACATGTTGTTATGGGCGAATTCAGCCCAAGGGAGCAATTCTACCCAGTTGTCTTGGTTGGCTGAAGAGAACATCCTAATAAAAGTCTCAAGATCTTGATTGACTCGTTCCGTTTGTCCGTTAGATTGCGGATGGTAAGACGATGAGAGTGCTAATCGTATGCCCAAGGTTTTACAAAGGGCCCGCCAGAATCTGGAAACGAATTGTACTCCTCTATCTGACACAATCTCAGACGGACATCCATGGATGCGGAAGATTTCTTTAATGAAATGTTCAGCCAGAGTAGACGAGGAAGGTAAACCGGACAGAGGGACGAAATGAGCCATCTTCGAAAATCTGTCTACCACTACCCAAATAGTATTGTGATTCTTACTTGGTGGCAAATCAGTAACGAAATCCATACTAATATGGGTCCAAGGCTTGGACGGAATGGGTAGTGGTCGCAGCAACCCTGCTGGAGTTCTGCGGGAGGATTTAAACTGAGAACATAAATCACAGGAAGCAATAAACTCTTTGACGTCTCTCCTCATTGAAGGCCACCAGTAACTACGAGAGAGAATCTCAAAGGTCTTATGTTCACCGGCGTGTCCAGAAAAACGAGAGGCATGGAACCACGAAAGGATTTTCCGCCTCAGAGTAGGAGGCACGAGGGTCTTCCCAAATGGTAGCATTTTGGTGGATGAAGCAGCCAGAGAAATACATTTGGGGTCTAGAATAGCATGGTTGGGAACCTCTTCTACATCAGAGGACGTCACAAAAGCTCGAGATAGAGCGTCAGCTTTCTTGTTCTTAGCAGCTGGTTTGAAGGTTATAATTAATTCAAAACGGGAAAAGAAAAGAGACCATCTTGCTTGACGAGGGTTCAAGCATTGAGCAGATTGCAAATATGACAAGTTCTTATGATCCGTGAAGATCGTCACCGGATGGCGAGCTCCCTCCAACAAGTATCTCCATTCCTCTAATGCAGCTTTGATGGCCAGCAACTCCTTGTCCCCGATAGTATAGTTTTTCTCTGCGGGCAGAAGACCCCGAGAGTAGAAGGCACAAGGATGTAATTTTTGTTGCTCCGAGCGTTGGGAGAGAATAGCTCCTAAGCCCACATTAGAGGCATCTACTTCTAGGAAGAAGGGGAGTGTCACATCAGGTTGTCGCAGAATGGGAGCAGACGAGAAGGACTCTTTGAGGATTTGAAAGGCTTGGAGAGCCTCAGATGACCATTGCTTAGTATTAGCCCCTTTCCGAGTTAAGGCCACAATGGGAGATGCAATGGATGAGAAGTCTTGAATGAAGCGTCTATAGTAATTGGCAAAACCTAAAAAACGCTGGATGGCACGAAGAGTAGTTGGCTGAGGCCAATGTAGTACAGCATTTACTTTGTCTGGATCCATCTTCAGGCCAACTCCGGAAACTATATACCCCAAGAATGGAATCTGGGGTAACTCGAATGAACATTTTTCCAATTTACAGAACAACGAGTTTTTCCGTAGTCTGGAGAGGACCTCTGCCACATGTTGGTGATGAGAAGGCAGGTCCTGTGAGAAGATCAATATGTCGTCCAGGTAGACAACGACACATACATATAATAAGTCCCGAAAGATCTCATTGATGAAACCCTGGAAAACCGCGGGGGCATTACACAGCCCGAAGGGCATTACTAAATATTCGTAATGCCCATCTCTGGTGTTAAACGCGGTCTTCCATTCGTCACCGGAACGGATTCTAATTAAATTGTAGGCACCACGAAGATCCAACTTAGTAAATATCCGAGCTCCCTTGATGCGATCAAATAGCTCAGTGATCAGCGGAATGGGATACCGATTCTTGATAGTAATGGCGTTGAGTCCACGAAAATCTATACAAGGGCGTAATGATCCATCCTTCTTTTTGACGAAGAAGAACCCAGCTCCAGCGGGAGAGGTGGAAGGTCGAATGAACCCACGCTGGAGGTTCTCCTGTATGTACTCAGATGTGGCTTGAGTTTCAGGTAACGAGAGAGGATAGACCCGACCCCTGGGAGGAGTCTTGCCAGGTAGAAGGTCGATCGGACAATCCCAAGAACGATGAGGAGGAAGACGTTCAGACTGAGCTTTATCAAACACATCGGCAAATGAAGCATACTGAGGAGGGAGTCCCGGGGAGGAAGATGAGATGGAAGATTGCTGTACTTTAAGAGGAATAACTTGAGAGAGACAACGATGGTGACATTCAGACCCCCAAGACGTAACTTGAGGGGTGCGCCAGTCAATCTGGGGAGAGTGACATTGAAGCCATGGAAGGCCTAAGACAATCGGACTTGTCGTAACTGGAAGAATTAAAAACGAAATTTCTTCATGGTGTAGTACACCAATCTGAAGGGTTACTGGAGACGTACTCTGGGTGATGAGACCATTGATGAGACGTGATCCATCTATAGCCGTCACAGTAATGGGTGTTTTTAAAGTGATCACTGGTAGGGACCATTGATTCACTAGTGATTTAGAAATGAAATTTCCTGCTGCTCCGGAATCAATCAATGCCTGTGACTCAAAGGATTTGGTAGCAAAGGAAATCGTAACATCAAAAGCGCAGACTTTAGATTTCATAGACAATGGAGAGGACTCCAGGGACCCTAACTTCACCTCTCCAGAACTAGTTAGGGCCTGGCATTTCCCGATTTCTTAGGGCAAGAACTGAGCATATGTGTGGAATCAGCACAATAGATACAGAGTCTATTCTTTACTCTTCGTTTCCTCTCTTCTAAAGATAATTTGGAACGTCCTATCTCCATGGGAATCACAGAAGGTGAAACTGGACGAAATTGAGGGTTTAAACGAAGAGGTGCTTTAGCAGAAGTTGTTTTCTCAGATTCTCTTTCACGAAATCTCATGTCTACACGATGGCAAAGAGAGATCAAATCTTCTAGTGACGAAGGAAGCTCTTGGGTAGTCAGTGCATCTTTAATTTTATCGGAGAGCCCCTGCCAGAAGGCGGCAACTAATGCTTCAGTATTCCACTGAAGTTCAGAGGCTAAGATCCTAAATTGAATGACATACTGTCCTACTGTATGGGAGCCTTGTCGCAAACGAAGAATGCTGGAAGCAGCGGAGGTCACACGACCTGGTTCATCGAACACACTTCGGAACGTGGAAATGAATTTGGCACTATCTTGTAGAATTGGATCGTTTCTTTCCCACAGAGGGGAGGCCCAAGCCAGGGCTTGTCCAGAAAACAATGAGATAAGATAGGCCACTCTGGAACGATGGGTAGAAAAATTTTGAGGTTGGAGTTCAAAATGGACTGAACATTGGTTAAGGAAACCTCTACAAGTTTTGGGGTCCCCGTCATATTTTGACGGAGTAGGCAGGTGAAGCGTAGGAGCTGTAGACACCTGGGATGGCACTGGGGAAACGGAGGAAAGCACAGGAGCTTCAATACTAGCTGTAACAGTCTGTCCAGATGTTCCTTGGGAGGTTAACGATTGGTAACATTGAAGTAACAGCTGTTGGCGAGCATCCTGTTGCTCCACACGGCTGACCAGATGCTGCAGCATCTCTTTAGCGGTAGGTTCCGTATCTGGGTCTGTCATGGCCTGATCTTACTGTCACGGGCACTAGGAGTCTTTACCCAGGGATCACCAGGTGATAGGCTTACCAGAGCAGTATAGGTGGTAATAAGGTACTCTGGTAGCAGGGTGATCACGGAACAGGAAATAGCAGATGATGAGATGCTCAGGAAAGTCTATGACTAGCAGCACTGGCAATATGGAGGTAGTAATACACGAGGAACTGTATGGACAAAGGACACGTGAAGGTAGTCAGTGGTCTGCGGTAGCAAGTTGTACCACTGCTATAATGAGGAGGAATGTCCAACAGAAACGAGGAGGTGATGAGAGTCAGCGGTCTGCGGATAGCAAGTTGTACCGCTGTCTGAGTGAAGGAATGGAATCCAAGTGGAGGTATCCGGGGAGTCAGTGGTCTGCGTTAGCAAGTTGTACCACTGCTATGTGAGAGGATACTGGAACAGGTGAAACTGTAAACAGGAGTCAGTGGTCTGCCACTAGCAAGTTGTACCACTGAATATATATGTGAGGAGGTGCACGGGGAGAGACTGCAACACAATATATACACGGGCACCTTGACTTTGATCCACAGTAATATGCACAATATAAATGTATAAATGACTGAACAACACTGCCAATATAGAAAGTCTCTTGAAGTAATCCAGCATGAGATAACACAGTCAATGATGGCAGTAGAGTCAGCAGATAGTACACTCCATAGGAGAACCAACACAGTCCAGCAAGGTATGCAATACACAGCACAGTCAATGGGAAGTATGCATACCGTGGTTCAGGAGAAGGCAGTCAGACAGGAGTGCAGAGATACCTGAAGGGCAGGAGGCCAGCAGGATACAAGTCCCTGGATGGGTGAAGCGGGGGTCTAACAGGTGCAGCGCACAGGTAGGTAGACCAGCAGGGAGCACAGGAAGGCGTGGAGAGCGGATCAGCAGTAGATGGATGAGTAGCGCTGAGAAGTAACAGCAGCGGGTCTCTGCGGGAACACGGAGGTAACCAATAGCAACCAGCAGGTGCAGTAACGATGGGACCCCGGAGCAGAGTTGAACTGGAACAGATGATCACGGAGAGTAGCGGGTAGCAATAGTGGCAGCAGACTCAAGGAAACACGGTAGAGTTGACAAGGACTGAAGACTGAAGCGCACAGAGGCAGCGGATAGGAATCAGCTAGCAGTCACGATGATGAAACACAGACGAGTTGCAGGTTGAAGACTGTAGTGCACGGAGGCAGCGGATAGGAATCAGCCAAACAGTCACGATGATGAAACACAGACGAGTTGCAGGTTGAAGCCTGTAGTGCACGGAGGCAGCGGATAGGAATCAGCTGGCAGTCACAATCATGAACAGGTGAGTGGATGTGGTTGAAGCCTGTAGTGCACGGAGGCAGCGGATAGGCATCAGCTAACAGTCCCAATGATAAATGGTAGAGTTGAAGTGATTAGAAGACTGTAGTGCACGGAGGCAGCGGATAGGAATCAGCTCACAGTCACGATGATACAGTAGATGGTAGAAGTGGTATGGGAACCACAGTAGTAGAAGTGGTTTGGAAACCACAGAGGTAGAAGTGGTTTGGAAACCACAGGAATCAGCAGGGCTGAATAAACAAGGAAACACAGGAACACCTTCAGAGGCTCATGGGGAATGAGACTCCAAGATCAGGCAACGTGGTGTTGACCACAGGTGCTTAATATAGGGAGGTTGCCTGATCTGCCAATTAAGTTAAAGGAACATACACTGGAGGTATAGAAAGGGCTGCGCATGCGCAGTCCCTCAGGATGGAGGACGGCCACGGTTCCTAAATGTCCGGGAAGAAGCACTCACAGTCCGGTGAGTGACAATGACAAGCTGCATCAAATCTTCAAGCGAGACGGGTACCGGATACTGAACTAAGGAGTCCTTAATTTGCTCGGCAGACCATCGCCGGAATTCCGCACAATATTCCTCAGCGAAACAACGTCCTTGCTTTAATGCCCGGAGATGAGACTCAGCTGAGGCCACCCTGTCTGGGTCATCATATAGCAACCCCACGACCTGGAAGAAGGCATCCACGGTCTGTAAGGCTGGACTTGTTGGTGGAAGGGAGAATGCCCAAGACTGAGGGTCGCCCTGGAGTAGAGAGATAACAATCCCTACTTGTTGCTGTTTGGAACCAGAAGAGCGTGGTCTCAGGCAGAAGTATAACCTGCAACTCTCTTTAAAGTTGTGGAAAGCAGACCTGCATCCTGAGAACCAATCAGGCAAATTCAATTTTGGCTCTAGTATGACGCCAGCGGAAGCTTACTGAGGCTGCAGGTTTCTGGAAGCCTCTTCTTGAGCTGGCAAGCGCTGGGATAGGCCCTGTACTACTTGAGAAATCGCCTGGATCTGGTTAGCCAGGACCTGGGCTGGAGAAAGATTTGAGTCGCTGTTGTCCATGGCAATATATCTCCAATCTTCACTGGCCGGTTATAATGTTAGGAACCCCTCCAGCCAGTACAGCAAAACACGGAGTCTGCTCTGAAGTCTGGTGTTCACTGTTGCCCCTAGAGGTGGAGACAGACTTGGCTGCAGACAAAACAGAGAGTCGTGAGATGTGTACTGGCTAAGGAGAAACCAGGAATAGAGTGTTATGGCAGACAGCAGCGTGGGGTCCAGACAAGAGTCGGGGCCAACAGCAGACAACGTATCCAGAGGACAAACCAAGGTCAGGGGTCACAGGCACAGGTTCAGGATCCGGGGACAGGCATAAGATCAGGGTCACTAGCAGAGGTTCAGAATCCAGGTTCAGGCAATAGATCAGGGTCAGAAGCATAGGTTCAAAGTCCAGGAACAGGCAAAGGTCATACACGGGTAATCAATCTCTGGTTACACACCAAACACAGGAGCAAATAGCAGGCAGCAGTACTGAAACAGGACGCTATAACCGGCAGTGAGGCTCAGTCCTCACTGCCTTAAATACTGCAATGGACCAATCAGACCAAGGCCCAGCCAGATGCTACTTAATTAATTACTGGCATGTAGCCAGTAACAGGAATGGAGACCTCACTGAACTGCCCCCTAATCACCTAATCAGCCCTAAATGGCTGAGTGAACAACTGACCTGCGCGCATGCGACGGCTGTGAAACAGCAGGCCGGGCGCTGCGACAGGGATCTGACGACCGGGCCGTCCTTTCCGGTTCCTGCGTCCCGGTTGCCCAGGCAACAACCGGGACGCAGGAACCGGAAGTGACGCCCCAGTCGTCATGGAGACGGCCGGTACGTCACGAGAAGCCTCTACAGAGTCGCGGCGGCCACGGGCCATTTAATGGCTGACATCAAATCTGTATATATTCACTGTCAGGACTCTGGGGACACTCCACGACAATTTTTATTATTTTTATAAAACTATTTTTATTTTTAAACAAACATTTAAATACATAAAAATACATTTACATGGATTGTTAAATAGTATCATGGAGGTATAGGCGAGTTGTGATAAATCAAGAAGACTCTGGCAGTCCCCTGTCCTGAATGCAGTATACAATTCTGCAAAATCAAACAGAATCTGGGCACTTTGGCAGTCCCTTTGGCTCTTTGAGTAAATTGTCACCCTGACCTGGATGCAGGATAGAGTTTTGGCAGACAGACAGCACTTTGTGGCTTATAGAAGCCCTAAGCCATATAGAAATCAGGTAAACTCTATCCAAGTATCTGCCCTTGTCATAAACATAGAGAACTTACAGTTATTTATAAGGGTTAACCCATCGCATAATTGTGGGGAATAAGGCCTAAATCATAACTGCTGTGTTTATTTGAGATATCAAGTGAATCCATTGATAAATTGAGCTACTATGGTGTAAAATGCGAAGTCAGAAAAACAGTTGTATGATTATTTGGTGGCTCTGCACATCTCAGTGTTAGAAGATAGCAGTGTCACCTGTAGCAGCTTCAAAGGATCGTGCGGTGAGCTGTATCCTGACACAAGTTATTTTTTTGGACACCTGAATAGACTTTGTGGAGCCGTTCACAGCTTGACATTCTTGCAGACAAAGACAGCATTTGAAGGCTGCCTATACAGGTATATAGAAATAGGAACTTCAAAGAAAATGTCTTCATAGTTCATATTTTGGGAAATCTGTGTGGCACTCCATACTGAGGAGCAGAAATCAGGGTTGTGAATAACAGGTACTGGCGGTATGAGGGAACAGCTATAATTACATGTCTTTGGAAAAAGGTATGTCACATTGTCATAATTCCCTCATGTTTGGTATTTAAATGTGCGGGAGCTTATGGCCGGTTTATTGAAGGGGAAGTTATGTCTCTGGGATATATCTGTGAAGAGTTACCAAAGGTCTGAACTTTTGGAACATTTGTGAGCAAACTATAGTGACACCCAGGGGACATCCCTGCCCCCCTGCTAGCATTAACAATGCCCCTGTGAAGGCCATCCCATTTCATTTTGCTTAAAAATCCTGTGTTGCGAAGCGCAAATTGTCAGTTTTCTGGGAAAATTAATTCACATTGATAAGATGTCCGTCTTTCAAGCCAATTTCCAATGGCACAGATTATACAACTCATGTAACTGAATTTAATCCCTTTTATTTGAAACTGTTTTGCTTGTGTATGTTATGTCAATTGTTTATTAATTGTTTTTAATATCTGAATGCTGTGTATCTTTGTATATTAAATCTATAAATTTAATAATTGGCGTCCTTGATACTCTAACAAATCCATTAGCCTGTTAAGAAGAATATAGCTTGGCCAAATTAACTCTTTGAATGCCGGTGTGTGATTTGCTAATACATTTGTCTAACAAGCCTAGCGTGCGCTTGCATTTACATTTGTCTAACAGTCTGGAGGTGTGAAGCGTTAATCCTTTGATTGCTGGTGTGTGCTTTGCTAACGTGTGGGTAGCCAGAAGCCTTGTGTGCCAGGGTGGGACAGTTTATCTGGGTCCTATTGCTTGTATTCAATAGGTGGGGGCAAACCTGAAGTGTGTCGGGGTGTAAGAGCGGTGTTGTGGGGAGATTCATCAGGTCTATAACCTGTGTGATAGGCAGAGAGAGACTGATTGCTGGAATCATGTGTAACCTCATACAGTAAACACCCAAAGTCACGGAAACTGGGAGCGTGTTTGTGACAGCCCTGTGACTAGTTTCAAAGAGCAATACTTCTTCCTTAAGCATCAGACCCACATGACATTGGGACAAGTTACCTAAAGAGACGAGTGGACTGCCAACGTGGCCAAAATCTGATAATTTATTACTGTTTAAGCAAATGGGATTAAAGTTCTACTCTTTGATTAAGGAAATGTTTAGTGTACTATTTTGGTTTGTTTTCTATGTATTGTGGATAGTGCTGACTTTTTAACACCATTGGTGTATCTTTGTATAGATTATTCAACAATTACCTACAGATCAAATGCTCTGTGGAGTTTAACAGTATTGTGGCAAACAGTATTGAATGCTTAATTTCATTACTGCACATGTCCTTTTATGCCAGACCCTAATAACCCACTGTGATAAGGATGAAAATACATGCGTTCCTGTAGTAGTTTTAGAGTGAAATTGTAGCCTACAGCTGCTATGAGTAAATAGTAAAGTATCTCAAAACAAGGCAAATAGAAATGATACATTTATCAAACCACAAAAATCCATTTGGATCAGAGAGATATCTTCCTTTGATAAATGAAATGCTATATCTTGGCTCAGGTTTCCAAGCAACAAACTATCCAGCTGTCCCCGTTTGCCAGACACTGTAGTAATTTTTTATGCCAGTCTCCATTTTAACCAGGTGTACAGAATAACTGCTGAGGCTAGTTCTCGTTGTTGGAGAGAGCTGTTATCATTACTTAAATTCAGACTGTCTCACTAATTGCCTGAGGAAGTAACATCTGTAGCTGATCTGATAAATAATAATTGAGACAAAAAATTTAATAAAAATAAATGTTTTTTTACAAAAAGGTACTTTACTGTGGCAAAGCTGAAATTCTTAAGTATCTTCATGCTTATACTTATTTATATTTTAAATGTTATACTATTTTTGAGTTGTAGGATGGAAAAACCCCACAACAGCCTGACATCTAAGACAATTACAGGTCTTACATTCAATTTAACTTTTACTTTTATTATTATTCTAATAATAAAATATAATATAATTATTATTATTATTATTATTATAGTACAGCACCAATATCTCTCACAGTGCTGTGCAACATATACCCTATGTATATATTTTATTTGTATACCCCTGTCACTGTGTGTGTGGTCCTGTGATGCATGGGCAGGTAATGCACCTCCTTGCTTTCACTTTCTTGTGCCCTGGCTAGCTTTTGAGTTTGGGGGATAAGTGACTAGTGGGCCCCCGCACATGCAGGTTTTACAGCAATGTCTTTTAAGTGTCTGGACACAGGTGATGTAGCTTGGTGGTGCAGTGCAATAAAAGTCACGATTTCACCGGAGAGAGACCATCTCTATTTGCAAAACATAAACTCTTTATTTTCATGATCGCAAATCCTGACCATAGGCTTGATGCATTACCAATCTTATCTGCCGTTTTTTGCGGATCTTACGAAAATCTTCTCTGCTCATGCCCAGAAAAGGGAGATAAGAAGGAAAATCTGTTGCGATGTTAAGAATTTCTTAAGTTAAGATGAAAATCCTTCTTAACTGCACTTAAGAAGTTTTCCCAATACTTAAGAAAAAAGGGTTGGGAAAGGGAGTGGAATGGGCAGAAATTGGGTGGAGATCTTACTGACTTAAGAAGAGTAGGTGTTTACTTCCGGATTCATCGGATAGATGTGAAAAAATGATTAGAGCTTTTCTTAACTTTTTGCTTAAACTTAAGGAAGCTCAGGGTCATGTTTATGTTTAAGTCCAAAGCAGCTATAGCAGCAACGCTGAATAACAACACTAAACTGTTCAAAAAGCATTGTTTGTTTAAAACACTCACAACTAAATATGCACAACATACATCCAGGCCCGGCGCTCCCATTAGGCAACGTTAGGCAGTTGCCTAGGGCGCCGGGCTCTGGAGGGCGGCACTGAAGCGGGGGACCCATTGATAATTTAGAAATAAATGCTACCGCCCGCCCGCTCGCCCGCCCGATCGCTATAATGTGGTGCTGCACTGTAGCAGCACCGCATTTTAAAATTTACCCGGCGCCTGGCAGCGTTGTGACGTCGCGACGCTGCCAGTGAAGAGGAGCCGACAGAGAAAGAAGACAGAAGCGAGGAAGAAGAGAAAGGAAGGAAAATGAAGAAGTTAAGGTGAGTACAGGAAAGAGGAGGCTTCAGATAACAGGAGGGGACGGGAGACGGATGCTATACATAGGGGGGAGAACGGAGGCTATACAAAGGGGGGAGAATGGAGGCTATACAAAGGGGGGAGAATGGAGGCTATACAAAGGGGGGAGAATGGAGGCTATACAAAGGGGGGAGAATGGAGGCTATATAAAGGGGGAGAATGGAGGCTATACAAAGGGGGGAGAATGGAGGCTATACAAAGGGGGGAGAATGGAGGCTATACAAAGGGGGAGAATGGAGGCTATACAAAGGGGAAGAATGGAGGCTATACAAAGGGGAAGAATGGAGGCTACAGAAAGAGGGGGGAATGGAAACTACAGTAAGGAGGGAGAATGGAGGCTATACAAAGGGGTGAGAATGGAGGCTATACAAAGGGGGGAGAATGGAGGCTATACAAAGGGGGAGAATGGAGGCTACAGAAAGAGGGGGGAATGGAAGCTACAGTAAGGAGGGAGAATGGAGGCTATACAAAGGGGGAGAGAGAATGGAGGCTATACAAAGGGGGGGAAGAATGGAGGCTATACAAAGGGGGAGAGAGAATGGAGGCTATACAAAGGGGGGAGAATGGAGGCTATACAAAGGGGGGAGAATGGAGGCTATACAAAGGGGGGAGAATGGAGGCTATACAAAGGGGTGAGAATGGAGGCTATACAAAGGGGGGAGAATGGAGGCTATACAAAGGGGGGAGAATGGAGGCTATACAAAGAGGGGAGAATGGAGGCTATACAAAGGGGGGAGAATGGAGGCTATACAAAGGGGGAGAATGGAGGCTATACAAAGGGGGGAGAATGAAGGCTATACAAAGGGGGAGAATGGAGGCTATACAAAGGGGGAGAATGGAGGCTATACAAAGGGGGGAGAATGGAGGCTATACAAAGGGGGAGAATGGAGGCTATACAAAGGGGGAGAATGGAGGCTACAGAAAGAGGGGGGAATGGAAGCTACAGTAAGGAGGGAGAATGGAGGCTATACAAAGGGGTGAGAAAGGAGGCTATACAAAGGGGGGAGAATGGAGGCTATACAAAGGGGGAGAATGGAGGCTACAGAAAGAGGGGGGAATGGAAGCTACAGTAAGGAGGGAGAATGGAGGCTATACAAAGGGGGAGAGAGAATGGAGGTTATACAAAGGGGGGGGAGAATAGAGGCTATACAAAGGGGGAGAGAGAATGGAGGCTATACAAAGGGGGGGGGAGAATGGAGGCTATACAAAGGGGAGGGGGGGAGAATGGAAGCTATACAAAGGGGGGGAGAATGGAGGCTTCAGAACGGGGGGGGGGGAATGGACGCTATACAAAGGGGGTGAGAATGGAGGCTATACAAAGGGGGTGAGAATGGAGGCTATACAAAGGGGGGAGAATGGAGGCTACAGAAAGGGGGGAGAATGGATGCTACAGAAAATTGGGGGGGGAGGAGGAGGCTGGAGAAAATAGGGAGACGGGGGATTACACTTAGAAATGTCCTTGAGTTAAAGACTATGGGGTCTTTATACTAAAATAGTGCCGTCACAAAATGCAGCTATGCATAATGAAGCACAGCTTTATTTCACCTTGCTGAGGCTACTGTAGGATAGTTAAGGAACCATTTATGTGTATTAGTATTTGCCCTCTATTTGGCTCTACTTTGTTGCCCTCTATTAGTATAATTAATTTTACATCTGCAGAATATATTAACAAATGCAAATAAAATAGAACGGTCTAGATTATCTGTCATTTAGATTACCTTTCTCTATTTATTTGCATGTGTTAGTATATTTAATATATCATCTACAGAATACACTAATAGACAACAACAGAGGAGAGCCAAGTAGTGGCCAAATACTAAAAAAAAAAGTCAAGTAGTGGGCAGGGGGGCATGTGAGTAAAGCTGGTGTCGTCTATGCAGCTGGCATATGTGACACAAGCTGATGGGCAAGGGGTGACATATGTGAGAACAGCTAGTGGGCAGACGGGCATGTGTGAGTGAAGTTGGTGGGCAGCGGGGTACATGTCAGTGTGTAACAGGTGAGTGATGTCATGTTTTCTTTTCTTTCGTTTGTTTTGTTCTGAAGTCTAGCATTTGGAGCCTCCCCTCTAGATATCCTGTGTTTGCTCCTGGGCAGCAGTGAAGCCTGGACAGCATTCTGCATCAGACATCAGTGCTGCATCAGACATCTGGACAGCATCCTAGCCAGCCAAGAGGAAGTAAGAGTTATTATTTTTAAGTGTGTTAGTGGCTGGGAAATTAGAATTTATTTTTATTGGGGGGGGGGGGGGGGTTGGGGGGCAAGTTTAAGCTTTGCCTAGGGTGCCGGGCAACCTTGCACCGGCCCTGCATACATCTTAATACGCTTCACTCAAATTTGATTTTCATTTTTTTTATTTCATTTTTTATATTAATAACAAACATTAAACAATGTACTATTTTTTTATAAACAACCATGGTGAATGCACAGGTATAATAAATTGCAATGTAAACTGGCTGATATGTAATATCTAATAGTTAGCCTTTTTTGTTATTTTAAAAAACAGCTAATAATACGCTAGTATAAATGAAAGACAGAACAGCTTAATTGGTTAAAATGGTAGGAACTTAAACCAAGCATACTCTTTCATAAGGAACACATAGGAAATCCACACAAACATGGGAAGGATATATAAACTCCACAGAATAAGGCCGAGAGTGAGGATTCACACTCAGGCCCACACTGTTGAAAGGTGGATTGTCTAACCACTAAGCCAACTTGCAAGTGAAAATAATATGTGCATGACAAAGACTAGAATAAACAGTTGAGCATGAACATCTCTCATAACAAACTTTTTACTTTTATAATTTGTATTAATGTCAATAATTATACACTTAAATATTTTAGCTCTAAATCCATGGTAGATGTAGAGTTTTAATAACTTGCAAAGTAAATTAATTGATGTATAATATAATAATAGTCATAATAATAATAGCTGGACTTTAATTTCTTTCTAATTTTGTGCCTTGTCTTTTGGGTCTTAGGTGTTGTTTGCTTTTAGCTGTGGATATTTTCTATTTGTTTGGATTCACTTTATTTGGATCAGCTGCTTAGCTCCACACAAACTTCAACATGCAATTTAGGCATATTCCACAAAATGGGTCATGACCCCACTGATGAAATGTTGATTGTTTAACCACTAAGGCAACGTGCAGATTGAGCATTGCATACATTATATAGACTTGAATGACAACCACCATGTCTTAAAGTCCTATTAGGTAAAAGAATAACATGTGAGTACAAAACACAGAAACCAAGGTAATATTGCTCCTAAAAATTATACAACACAACACAGGCAATAGTGGCAACATGAAGGTTTAATGATAAACAATAATGGATTACACGCACATTCTGTTGGTCTCTGACATGAACAATGTGTAATCTGTATTTTTTTATAAATGTGGATGCGCATTCAACAGCTTATAAATCGCAATCATAAATGTACATGCACGATCCAACACTGTAAAAAACAGGACCAACACATACTAGCGTACTTTTCTATAAGTGAAACATCGGAGTAAACTCACAGAAACTTGGGAATATACAAAGTCCACACAGATACAGGTATGATTCTGGATTTGAACTCATGACCCTACTGTTGGCAGGTGGGATGCCTTACCACTAAGGTAACATCCAGATTTAAAATGTCTGCAAGTGAGAGAACTGATACATTTCACATAAGGAACACCTAAATATCAAAAAAATGAACAAAATAAATTAACACAGACACTTGCTACAACCTCATTCTTAGTTATCGGAATCCAAACTATGCGTTTGGTACTCTTCAACCATACAAGGAAACCGCGCTCTCTTACCTGCATCTATCGTCATCTAATCCTCGGCAGCGTGTACACCTGCAGCCACTTCTTTAATTATGAATCAGTTTAAAACACCATTTGCTGCACTTGTCTTTTGTTGTGAGTTTAGGCGTTGTGTTGTGATCGCCAGAGACTGAAGAGTGCTGGGTAGAGGTATTTTTTCAGATATTTATAACAACCTGCTCATTGTTTTTCAAAGCATTTTATTGCGAATATAACAATACGCATCTCTACTTTTCAATGTAATGTGCTTAAATTTGCCATTTTTTTAATGTTTTTAAACTATTTGTGATTGACAAGCTTCTTGCACCGTGTCTTGTCACTTTGACTACGGTGTGAATATTTACTCCAGCTTTGTTTTTTCCCCTTTTCTTGTCTCTCTTTCTTATCTTGCCCCCCAAACATTGGCTGATTTTGTTCCTGGCCTGTCCCGCAGTGGAATTCTTTAAGTTTTTTAATTCAAGGTCCACTTTTTCTTTTTCCTGTGTGGTAAGTATCCACTCCCACCTACTCTTCTGTCTGTTGTGTTTCTCTTTCTGTATCTTTATGGTGATGTTGTTTCTTATATGGTGTCTTGTCATTTTGACTACAGTCTGAGTATTTACTGTAGCTTTTTTTTTTCATCTTATTCCTGACTGTACTTTAAAAAACGAAGGTTCAATATAATGCTCAATTTTTTGTAAGTATGATTTGCAATGTTTGGAGTCTACATAGGAAATGCAAAGCTGTAAATGCCTCAGCTAATTAGTCTGTTTGTTTATAAATTAATCCTTTTGTATAGATACAGGATATTCTGTAGTTGGATGAGGATCTGTTTTTCGAGGAGGTTGATCTTCCACACCATCCAAACCAGCAACTGATACATCGCCGTCCTAGTGAGCATGTCTTCAGGCCATGTGTCAGCCTCTTTGGGTTGTCAGATGCTGACGACAACATCTTGACAATGTAGAATTCATTTGACAGCACTGTTGGTCTAACCTGCCTTTAGGGCATTGATAGCTGGTTTAGTGGGGGCCCAAACAAACCAAGCACATCAGCCACAAAAGTAACAGCCCTTGTCGCTGAAGTGCTTGGTTTGTTAAAGTGTGCATGTCCTTTGTAAGATCCAATATATGGGTGGGTGGGAGGCCAAAAGGACTATTACATCTTGTATTACTTTTCTATTGTGAGTTTGTAACACTGGTATGTGGCAATGTTTTCTAGATGTGATATAAACTGCAGTGTGTTTGTGTCATTGCTATGTCGCTTAACATCCAGCCAGCTCGCTGCAGTATATGGCTGAAAGTGTATGAAAAGCATATTGTGACCTGTGAGATGGTAAAAATTGCATGGAAATGACTGGAAATTAGAGTAAGTGAGGTTAATAATAATGTAGGTACAAAATAATACCTAAATTATGTGATTTTAGCCCAAAAAATGGAATTTTGTAAAAGACAGCAAAACAAAGCCGGAACCAAAACCAAAACACGCAAGGGCGGTTTTGGAAAAACCAAAACCCGAAGGTCATCCATATCCAAAACCAAAACATGGGGGTCAATAAGCATCTCTATTTGGGACACACATTCGCAGAGTATTGCTATAAATGTGAGAGTTTTGATGTGCATATAGAGCAAAACCACACTATTTGAAAGTTACCAGCAGAGTAACATTGCTTTATGCCTAACAAGTTAGGTTCATATTCAGAAGCAAAAATGTTAAAACATATCAAATCCAGTTGTACTTACTGTAATAATGTTTTAGAAGTCACATAGACAAATAGCATAAAGTCCCTGCCACCAAACTTTTGGAAATGAGCAGAAGTGAAGGACGAGCATACTTTGTGTTTAAAACCAGATTTAATTGCGAGGCCAAGTGTATATGTGTCCTCCTAATTTCTGAGCACGGAGTACTCGTTTCATTACTCCCCCCAGGAATGATAGGCAGTCATTTTACTTACAGGTATAGGAAAGATCCCCGTGTGACGTGATCTCGGCACATGTGCTCAGAGATCCAATCAGAGCACAAAGTATTGAAGAGTACATTCTTGCAGTCAAGATGAGGCCCACAACCTTCACATGAAGGGAGTTGAGGGTCCTGACCGATGGAATAGATAATGCTGAAATGCTGACACTAGCTCGCTCCCCCAGTGGGGTTAATTGGAGATCTTGTGCTGGGCCACCACCAGTTCTTTGCGTATGTCTCCTTCCCTCAATGATTTTTTTTTTTTTTTTAATTCTTTATTTTGAATGGTCAGACAATAAAAGGCATATAAAATACGAAGTATGAAGATTACAAAGTGTGCATAAAAGGACAATAACATTGTAGTGAAATCGAGAGAATGCGTCCTTAGAAAACTTGGAACATCAATTGACCATATTTTCGTTATTTTTCTTTTTCTTTAAGTATAACAGGCAATAATACAAGAAATAGAATGGGGGGGAGGGATGCAGGAATATTAGAAGGGAAAGGGAGGGGAAGTCCACAAAGGTTAATGCAGGAATGTGAACGGAAGGAAGGTAATATGTAAATGTTAGAGGGTCAGAGGGTGGCGGAACAGGAGCAGAGTCCTGATCGTCGCACATGGGTCACTACGAGGTCATTAAGGGTCAGAGGGGATGAGCGCTCTAACGATTTTTTTTTTACTTTTGTTTATAGTCAGCCCAGCTGTACAAAAGAGATAAATATATTCATTTTTAAAAAGCAAAAAAAGCAAACAAACATGGAACATAACATTGTTAACTTACAATTTACACACATAATTCACACTCACACACTGCTAAATGTGTGTGCCTTGCCCTGGGTGGATAATTGTTAGAAAGTAACATGTAATTTTTTATGACCACACTTTGATACCACAATGGACATTTCCTAGGTACAAATCTGGGCTTCAAATATAAATGACACACACAGGCAAAAAATGTGTCAAGGTAACAGTCAGCTTGTACAATGTTTACACTAAAGCAAAAAAAATTTGTATTTGAAAAGTTAACAACTCGGAGCGATGGCATTCACTTGTGCTGTGATTTCTTCCCATTGTTTACTTTTTTCAGAAGCAAACAGGTGTCTGCTGGATCTATAAAATGTATCTATTACCAATTCTACAATAATTGCTAACTCTCGGTCTTAAAAATTATACTGCCGACTTGTTCTTTCTTGTTCTTAGCAGGTGGAGTACTTGGACCTGCATCTAACATATTTATCTATAATATAAAGAGAGTGAAAAAGAAGAAACAGCCACAAATTTATTAAGATTTAAAAAAAAAATTTGTCCTCCCCCAATATATTTTTTGGCATGCTTAAGCCAAATAATGGACTCCTCAGGCTCCTAACTAGTTTGCAAGTACATGCACATTAGAGAGAATCACATTTTTACAAGCACTACACAAACTTATTTTGACCTATATTACATTGTACTCACCCCAATAATGTTTTAAAAATCAAAACTTATATATTGCAAAATCAAACAGCATAAAACAGGAAAGAAGTGAATAACCTATACAGCAACAGTAAAAACCTCAACGCAAGAAAGTTTAAAAACGATGCAGATACAGGTGTCTAAAATTGCGAATAGCGGTATACACTTCTCATCCATCCATAATGCCCCTCACCCCCCTTCTGAGGACCAGAATAATGAAATTCAATACAACAGTTTCCATTCCTATAGCTACTTAATCTGCATTGTGTCACGGCTCAGGGTATTTTATGGATCCCTTTTGCCACTACTTAGATGTTATAGCAGTGGATGGTGGAGGTTGAACAAAACACAGAAGATGTTAGTAGCGTTGCAATATAATATATTGATAGATGGTCTAACAGCAACAGTATAAGATATGTAGAACTCAGCAAGCTGAGTACACGGCCGTTCACAACATACAATGAAATCACGAAAGAAGTTCAGTTGGTAACCAATAGCAACGGCATGAAGATTAAACGCACATAACATGAATAACTGAACTGGCTACTAGCTTGGCAATATATTCTTGATAACAGTCCAGCAACTGATAATTAGCAGAGTAATAATAATAGCCGTGCCAAACATAGAACCACAGATGACAAGGTAACTTGATTGAAGTTCAGTAAAGAATACAGGCAGCCGAGCAGAAAGGTAGTTGAGCCAATCAATATGAGTGCAGATGTAGAAGTCCAGTACACAGGTAACAGCCGTAGGAGATTTCAGTAAGCAGTGTGGTACTACAAGTACCAGGTATGGTGGTTTGTAGATGTAGGAGTCCGGCACACAGGTAACAGCAGCAGCAGATATAACCTAGACCAAGGTAGACTGAGTAACACGAAGATCAGGCAATGAGCCCATACCCTTGGGAGGTTCATATAGTGCTTCAGGACCAATGAGGTTTAGGGAGTGGTCCAAATCACAGTAGCTAGGAGCACCTGTGAAAGTAGTGTCTCTGAAAGAGAAGCAAGCAGAATCATGGTTCTAAAAGGGAAAGTCACAGAGCCGGGACCTGACTATAGGACCGGCGTGTGACACATTGTTTAAGGGACAGAGTACTCACCAATATCCAACTAGAGGCCCTGAGCACCAAAAATACAAAAATATATTTGAGTCCAAAATCTAAGGAGAGGGCAAAAGAGAGGCATAAGGATTATTGATAGTCAATATGATATTTTATATGTATTTTTTGTTCAAAGGCTATTCTATATACATTTCAATGATTCAGGCCAACAATGCTATAGTCTGCTTAAGATGGGTACACACTACACTGTTTTCGTCCAATAATCGGCTCAAACAACCGACATACAATCGCTCGTTCAGAAGTCGGGTCGGTGTGTGCAGTGACACGATGGTCGAAAGTCTGCCCAAATGGAGGATTATCGCCTCATTTGGTTGGTCGTACCGATTAATATTTTCGTTCCAATCTCGTTTACGCTGTGTAGTGTGTATAAACTTCCGACCGATCCACAACAGTGAGTATGAAATTACAGTCATTGCTCACGACAACACGGCTGTAAAAAGTCGCTAAAGGGACGTCCGCTCTTCCCTTTATCGTTCTAAACAAGGCTAGTGTGTATGCAGTCCATGGACCAAGCGATCGGAACATTAATTGCATGTAAAATCGCTCGGCATTAAAAAGTTGGTCGCAATTTCTGTAGTGTGTACCCAGCTTAACTCTTGGGTTTTGTGGTGGAAACCTATTAGCAGAGTGTTGCTATGAATGTGACACTTATCACCTGCATATAGAGCAAAACAAGACTCATGTAAGTTTACAAATACACTAGCATTGCTTTCTGTAGAACAAGTTATGATCCTATTACTAACCAACTATGTCATATCTATTGAGACATTTGTAGAACTCACTCCAAAAATGTCTTAGAAGTCCAAAACCGACAAATGTCTCTGCAGCAAATCATTCGAAAATAGCAGAACTGAAGGAAGAGCACAGCTGCCTTAAAATACACTTTTTGCGAGTCCAGGTGTATATGTCTAATCCTAGTTGCTAAGTCCAGAGTACACGGTTCATCGCTTCGTCTCCACCCCCCACACACACACACAATTTGCTAGGATGCGATGCTTGAATGACAGGCAGACATTTTATACAAAGGTGTAGAAAAGATCCGCGAGTGAAGTGAGTGAGAGAATGAAAAGATGAGGTCCACCACTTTTGCTAGACGGGAGCTCAGGGTGCTGACCGAGGGCATGGACAGCATGCCCGCCGGTCGGTACATCTTTAATGAACTCATGCTGCGGGCCTACCAAAGGGTCCGCAGATGCATCTGGCAGCAGTTTAACTGCCGCCTCTCGGTCGTTCAGCTGCAGTGTTGTTGGAGTGACCTACGCTGGTGCCAGCCCCAGGATGAGGAAGAGCAGTAGGAGGTGAAGGCGGTGGTGGAAGAGGAGGTGCTGGAGGTCAGGCAAGATCTAGAGGCAATGGTAGATAGTAAGTATTTACATTGAATGCTTTGCATAATTTTATCCCATTTAGACGTCCATTGTACTGGTAATAAATCCTTCATTTCACACATGGTCAATTTAAGTAGACATTCTTATAAATGTCACATGTTTCCATCATGATGGCCCTACAAAGTACTTTTTTAAAATACACTCTCCACCCCTCCCCTTTCCCTGGGCACAACAGAAATGAGTACTTATATAAATCTGCCACCAAAAGGCCTTAGGCCTCTTTCTCCAAATGTAAATGCTGTAATTTGAAAGTTATGTAACAGTACACGTCTATGTAACTCCAAGATGTTTTCAAACTTAGGTAGGTATGGATTTAATTTTTTTCTTTTATAGCTCCTGAATACACTACAATTCGGCCTTGAGACCCCCATCGTTAGTGGAAATTTCAGCAAAAATAAAAAAAATATACTAAAAAAATTAACAAATATAAAACATTAATTGAAGAAAAAAAACTAATTATTGGATGACATTTATGGTTAACTTTTTTTTATTTGTACATATGTTTTTTTGTTGTGCAAATCCTTGCTTCAATATTATCTCATCAAACAGAAATATTGGTGTGTGTGTGTCTTTATTAATATATTACAATTGCACAACATGTGGGTATTAGGACAATAAAGAATGGAGATTTCAATAAAACATTATTAACAGTTAAATTGATATTTCATTACTACTACATCATCATTTCCACATTTATATAGCACCACTAATTTCCACTTGCTGTACTGAGAAGGCAATCTGTCCCAACAGAGTTTATAATGTAAAAGCTACAACACATAAAGATTGGGATCAATTTGTTAGTAGCAAATGAAACTACTAGTAGGTGTTTGGATTTTGCAAGTAAAGCCACATTAACATGGGGAAAACACGAACTCCACACAGATAAGGCAATCGGCAGGAATCAAACTCATGACATCAGCACTGGAGGGCAGAGGTACCACACAGAAAGCCATCATGCAGACCCAGTGTTGGCTGCAGTGTTTTTCTTTAGAAGATGGGGACATAGCATACAAGCAGGAGATGATGAAAAAAAGGTTGCCAGTTGCTAATTGCATTTTACAAAAAACAAAAAAAAAACAACCTGTGCCCTCAACCAACAACGTCCCCCCCTCCTAAAGTTAGGCCATTCGTAGTAATATCATACACATAAGGTGTCCTGGGGGCCTGAATCATTAATGAAGGTATATGGCAAATGCCAAACCAAACACCTTCCCAAAACCATCTTGCATTGAAGAGGGAGGTGAATGTTAAAGATCAGATTAAAACAAACATAGCATACATCAACTTATAATGTCAGAGTAAACCCACACAAACATTGAAGAGAACATACAATCTCAACACAGATAAAGGCATGGTTGGGAATTGAACTCATGACCTCAATGAGGCAAGGCAGTAGTACGAGCAACTAAACCATCGTGCTACTCCACTGTGGTCTGCATTGATTTTTGGTAAAGCTAAGTACATAACATAACTTACAAGCCGTAGACAAACAAAGTAAAACAAAGTTTCAAGACACTGTTGCTTTGGACTCCAAGGAGCCTGCCCCCTCCAAATCAACCCCCCCCTCTTAATCTTAGGCCATTCATTGTAATAGATGTTAGCATGCACATAATTATTATTATTATTATTATTATTATTAATAATTTTTATTTATAAGGCGCCACAAGGTGTCCGTAGCGCCGTACAGGGACAAACAAATTACAATACAATGGGAGACAGCACAGTACAGTAAACAGTAGGCACAGTAACTCAATAAGCTCAATGCACAGCTAGAGAGGGCGGGGAAGGGGGAGGGAGGATCCGCAAACGACGGGGCCCAAGAAGGAGGGCGCAGAAGACAGGGAGACCCCCTTGGGGAGGAGGGAGCAAGAGTGGACATGGGGTGGAGGACCCTTGAGGAGGAGGGCTAAATAGCTGGAGAGCAGAGTTAGAAGTGGTGGAAACAGGAGGAGAGATGGTCCTTCTCAGAGGAGCGTACAATCTAAGGGGAGGGGTGGACAGACAGAGAGACGCAGGGGAGAGAGGGAGAGTAGGGGAACAGAAGCAGAAGATAAGGTAGGAAGTTAAGTGGGAGACAGAAAGGCTTTAAGAAAAAGGTGAGTTTTTAGGGCCCGTTTGAAACTGGACAGATTAGGGGAAGTTCTGATG
Organism: Mixophyes fleayi; assembly: GCF_038048845.1. Classification (NCBI taxonomy): domain Eukaryota; kingdom Metazoa; phylum Chordata; class Amphibia; order Anura; family Limnodynastidae; genus Mixophyes; species Mixophyes fleayi. The sequence continues at coordinate 141,188,231 of NC_134405.1, read as the reverse complement.
GAGGGAGCTTGTTCCAGTGGAGGGGGGCAGCGCGGGCGAAGTCTTGGATACGCGCATGGGAGGAGGTTATAAGGGGGGAAGAGAGGCGACGGTCAGAGGCAGAACGGTGAGGGCGGGATGGAGCATGAATAGAGAGGAGGGTGGAGATGTAGGGCACAGTGGAGTTGGCGAGGGCCTTGTAGGTGAGTGTGAGAAGCTTAAAGAGGATTCTGAAGGTGAATGGGAGCCAGTGAAGGGTTAGGTAGAGGGGGGAGACAGAAGAGGAGCGGCGGGAAAGGAAAATAAGCCTAGCGGCAGCGTTAAGGACAGATCGAAGGGGAGCGAGATGAGAGTGGGTGAGGCCAGTGAGGAGGAGGTTGCAGTAGTCCAGGCGGGAAATGATCAGAGAGTGGATAAGGCATTTGGTGGCATCTTGGGAGAGGAAGGGCCGGATGCGAGTGATGTTACGCAGCTGGAAGCGGCAGGATTTAGCAAGAGAGAGCATGTGGGGGCCAAAGGAGAGAGAGGAGTCGAGAATGACACCAAGGCAGCAAAGTTGGAGGACAGGGGAGATAGAGGAGTTGTCGACAGTGATGGAGAGGTACATAATAATGTAAATGTGACCTGTGGGCCAGAATCCTTTTTGAAAGTAAAAAATGCACCTTGCCTTAACCAAGTTGCATTTGAGGGGGAGATACATCTAAAATATAAGGACAGATTTATCATCGTGGTAGAGCATGTAGTAGATGAGGTTTGAACGACAGAGTAAAAATCAAGCTATCAAGTGTTTGTGTGTTACATGAAAACAAACCATTACTTTCCTTATTATCTTAATACTATCCTAATACTAGCCCTTGCAAAAACAAACAAAAGCTGGTTTGGGCAAAGTTCCTCTTGTGTTCCTTTCATTAAGGGCCACAAGCTGCACACAGATGCTACGGCCATGCTTGGTATTCGAACTCATGACGCCAGTGTTGTGAGACAAAAGTGCTTACCACTAAGCTGACCATGCAGATCTTAACTGACATCTATTTTGGGGCAATAAGGAAGAGTGGCTGTGTTGTGTTGTTTTTTTTCTAGAAACACTTTTATATAGCTCTTACATCTGTTGCACATATACTGTATTCTTGTGCTTCACGGTCCAGTCTATAGAATGTAGTCATTGTTTCAACTCAACATTACCTTAGTGGTTAGGCAGGCCACCTTCCAATAATGGAGTCACGAGTTTGATTCCTGACTCAGGACCTTTTTTTTATCTTTGTGGAGGTTGTAAGTACTCTACTATGTATCTATTTTATAACGTTCATGATATAATATAATTTTAAAATACACTCATTTTAATATGCATGTTTTTTTATGCTAGTGATTTATTATACGATGAATTTGCATCCACATTCTTTCTTCGTTCAAATCAGACAATCTTTCATGTAGGTGAATAAGGGTGTGTTGATTTATTAGCTCATTCTGAGGTAGTGCTGTATATTTTCCCTGGCTGAACTCCCCTCTCATAAAGCTGAATTCCGAGCTAATTTTTCACTTAAATCAGTCCTATTTCACTCATATATTCTCAGTCATGATGAACTTGATCCCTCACGGCTGCAGGCCATGGAACCGCTCCCCAGATTGCAAGGGGCTACCTCGCCACACATTTTTGTTCAGCTCATACCAGCCTTATGTGGCTAAGCAACCATTCCTGGTGTGTCTCCACTCAGTCCTAATGTTGGGCAACACCTTCAGTCACCAAGCGACCGCTTGACAATAGACATACCCCTCAGACACTTATGTCCAACTTACAAAAACCTTTAATTTTATATGTAAAGAATGCAATTGCTAGGAAGCATCATTTAACCTTGAATAACCTTGCTAATACAGCTTGAACAACTTTTCCATTTTTTTTTTATCTTTGCTACTCTTGCTCAGCAAATACTAATTTATGGCCGAGCAATTACTAAAGTCTCAATAAACACCTGTGCATAATTTGCAAACCTCTATTTACAAGAGGTTCACTAGTTCTGGTGTTTGTCGTTATAAACCGCTAATTACACCTACTCATGATCACCCACAAATAAAACCCCTTTTTCAGCCATATCTGTCACTGTGTTCCAGTCTGAATTTGTACGCAATTGCTTGGACAGGTACTTATTGTACATTACCTATGTTAAAACAACCCTTTGTTCCCCTGTCACTTGGCATAAGGGGAATAAGTGGCAAAAAATTGCAGGTCTGAACAGCTGAACTTGCTTATGTTCACTTTCTGAATATGTGAACTGTAAAAAACAAAATCAAAGATACACTAAGCAAATAGACGTCATCTCACTCTGATCAAGTCCACAGTGAATGATCACTCTTGAACAGTTTAGCTACAAATAAGTTAAGAAACATGTACTTAGCTTTGTTCAAATTGGCAGTGTGCATTTTTCCTATCTGCATTACATTGTTTCACAATTGTTCACTGAAATCTCTACTGAACCACTAATAGATATTTTTTTTTATACAGTGGAGTCCCAAAATTTCCATTGGCAAAGCACAAGGCTCTCACTTACCACTGGCTTCATGAAAAGGAGTTCTAGCATGGAAAAAATATGTTTTTCTCTTCAATATTTGAAGAGCCATGGCACACAATGTTTTAGATCACCACAGTTTTCCATCAAGCAAGCTATGGCATTCTAAAGATGTTCAGACAGAAAGTGCTTCAACTGTGAAATGTCTATGTATAGCCCATTCACAGCTGAAGTGCTCCCATGTCCCAGGAAATTCGATTCTCTATTTAATGCAACATTATGGAATGTTTAATACCTATAAGGTTGAGTCGTGTAATTAAGATTACAAATATAAAACATCCATTTTTAGGGGTTTAATAAACATAACTAGTGTCTTTTCAAAAGCGATCAAACATGCAGGGATGCAAAAAAGGGTACAAAATTAATGATAGGAGGGCAGGGAATAAAGTGGAACAAATAGATAACACAATAATGCACATACACAAATGCACACGATTTTATATAAAGCATATGGACTTGTGCATCAAGAGAGCATCGTCTATGAGGGTCATAATATTTGCATCTAATGATAGTAACATAGTCTGGGTTGGATACATTCATAATCTTTAAATTGCACCCAAGTTTCATTTTGTGGGGGAAGGTATTAGCAAGGTGGAGACGACACATTTTTATGATAGGTGACATAACACAATTGTTTATTTTACTAGTGCTCTTTAGGTTCTGCCAATTTGGGGTCATCCTATGCTTTAAATGGGATGGCTCTTGTAACAACTAGGTTCATTTATATCTGCACAACTACCTATGTATTAAAAATATTCAAATACACAAATGTGAGACATTAAAGAATGCCCCAATGTCACCTGATTTATGTCGTAAATAATACTTGAATGAGCAGTATTTTTGGAGGTGGTGGTCCTAAAATGATGGTAAGCAGGACTTTGAAGCACCTGTATACTTTCCATCATGTGCATTGAGCCTGTAAGTTCCCAAAAGTTAATACTTCACCATTTTACAGGTCAATCATCAAAATCAAATTATGAGTGCTATGCAGGGCCGGTGCAAGGTTGCTCGGCGCCCTAGGCAAAGCTTAAGCTTGTCGCCCCCCCTCCCCCCTCCCCCAAATAAAAATATTTTTTTTTATCTCACAGCCCCTAACACACTTGAAATTTTTTAAATAAAAATAATAACTCTTACCTCCTCTTGGCTGGCTACAATGTAGTCCAGATGTCTGATGCAGAATGCTGTCCAGGCTTCACTGCTGCCCAGGAGCAAACACAGGATATCTAGAGGGGAGGCTCTAAATGTTAGATTTCAGAACAAAACAAACAAAAAAAAGAAAACTTTACACCACTCACCTGTTACAGACTGACATGTACCCCGCTGCCCACCAACTTCTCTCACACATGCCCATCTGCCCACTAGCTATTCTCACATATGTCACATATGCCCTTGCATCGCTGCAATTTGTCACGGCACTATTTTAGTACATGGACTCCATAGTCTCTAACTTAAGGACATTTATAAGTGTAATCCCCGGTCTCCCCATTTTCTCCAGCCTCCTCCCCAATTTTCTGTAGCATCCATCTCCCCCTACATTTTCTGTAGCATCCATTCTCCCCCCACTCACACATTTTCTGTAGCATCCATTCTCCCGCCATTATCTGTAGCATCCATTATCCCCCCCCACACACTTTCTGTAGCATCCATTATCCCCCTCACACACAATTTCTGTAGCATCCATTCTCCCCCACACACATTTTATGTAGTATCCATTCTCCCCCCACCACACACATTTTATGTAGCATCCATCTCCCCCCACATTTTCTGTAGCATCCATTCTCCCCCCACACACACATTTTATGTAGCATCCATTCTCCCCCCACACACACATTTTCTGTAGCATCCATTCTCCCCCCACACACACATTTTCTGTAGCATCCATTCTCCCGCCATTATCTGTAGCATCCATTATTCCCCCCACACACACTTTCTGTAGCATCCATTCTCCCCCACACACATTTTATGTAGTATCCATTCTCCCCCCCACCACACACATTTTATGTAGCATCCATTCTCCCCCCCACCACACACATTTTATGTAGCATCCATCTCCCCCCACATTTTCTGTAGCATCCATTCTCCCCCCACACACACATTTTCTGTAGCATCCATTCTCCCCCCACACACACATTTTCTGTAGCATCCATTCTCCCGCCATTATCTGTAGCATACATTCTCCCCCACACACACGCTTTCTGTAGCATCCATTCTCGCCCACACACATTTTATGTAGTATCCATTCTCCCCCACCACACACATTTTATGTAGCATCCATTCTCCCCCACCACACACATTTTATGTAGCATCCATTCTCCCCCCACCACACACATTTTATGTAGCATCCATTCTCCACCACACACATTTTATGTAGAATTCATTCTCCCTTTTTCCCCCTTTTGCTGTAGCATCCACTGCCCCCCCTCCCCTCGGTTCTCTGCAGCATACTTCTCTCACCCTCCCCTCCGTTTCTCTGCAGCATACTTCTCTCACCCTCCCCTCCGTTTCACTGTTGCATACTTTCACTACCCCTCCCCCTTTTCTGTACTCACCTTCACTTTTCTTCCATTCTCTTCTCCGCCTCTTGTTTCTTGCTTCTTTCCTCTCTCTTTACTTCTGCCGGACTCCTGTCGGCTCTCTACACTGGCAGCGTCGTGATGTCACGACGCTGCCAGGCGCCGGGCACATTTGAAAATGCGGTGCTGCTACAGTGCAGCACCACCTAAGTCTGTAGGACCACTATATTGCGGGCGGACGATCCGCCCTGGGCAATCGCGCCGCCCGCTTAAAATTAACTAATGAATAATTGTTTTTTTTTGTTTTGTTTTTTTAATAATCAGTCTCCTCGACCACAGGCGCCCTCCAGAGCCCGGCGCCCTAGGCACCTGCCTAACATTGCCTAATGGGAGCGCCGGGCCTGGTGCTATGCATTTATGTTAGACAGACAAGTAAACACATTTGCTCAAAACTAACTTTTTACTTGTACTATGAGGTAATTGGATGTAACTGTAGGCTTCTCCGATGTATTTACTTCGGGGTAAAAAGGAAAAAGATGTGGTCAGAAAATGCTTTCCGAATGCTGGTAAAACACTAATGGTGCGTAGAAAGCAATGGATTCTATTTTCAGATCCATTTACATGCGTTGTATTAGCGCTAAACACATTAGTGGAAGACATGGCTTAAATGCCATTGGGTACAAAGCCCTAAGGATAAAAAGGTGAGAGTCTTTGCACTATGTTCCTTTGTTTACAACCTATTTACTACAGTCTGTGAAAACTTTGTAAAATAAAATGTACTTCTATCCTTATAAAATTTTATTAAAGGTCACAATTATAGATATATCAAAGTCTGACAACAAGTTATGTACTCAAAATCAAGGGTGTGCAAATACCTGTCTTCTCAAGAAGTCATGATTGAGAAATGACAGTTTTTACATTTTATAGATCTTTATACTGATACGGAAGTAAGGCCTTATGCATGAAGGTAAAAAATAAAAATGTATACTATATAGCTTCATTTAAATATAACTAGATGTATCAACATTGCATTTTATACCTTCATTCTATCATTATGATTTATCAATGATATATATATATATATATATATATATATATATATATATATATATATATGTATAAGCCTAATAGAATTATAGCAATTTTTTTTTGCTACTGGTTTCAAAAATGTTGTTATATTTGTATTCAAAAATCCATTTATGGTGTAAATATATGCTCACCCTGTCAGACTCACTAATTATAAAATATAGAATTTGTATATTGATTTTATGATGCATAACAATCTATCAAAATGTAAAATTATGGTTGGTATTTCAGGAAAAGTTTTAAGTTACAACTAAAAAAATGCTTTTACCAATAGACAATATGGTTTGTGAAATCCTCTATGCTCCCAGGTCATTGTCAGGCATTATCCCCGCACTCACCATCGGTGCCAGGGAAGGACGCCTTCCTCTAGCAGCGCTGTCCGCTCTCCTCAGGATTGCCGTGCGCATGTGTGTCTGTTTGTGTCTCCGTTTCCTAGCAACGGGACGCTTCTCTGCACTCCCTGTTGGCGGTCAGCTGTTAGGGCTGCCGCCTCCACTGCCAAAAATCAGGGATAGGGCTTCACTATTTAAACGTGCCTCTAACACTAGGTAGGCGCCAGAGTATCTAGGTCTTCCTATGCTCCAGCATTCCAGCCTGTTTCCCTGCTCTCTGACTGACCTCCTATGTACCGACCCGGCTATCCCTGGTTCTGCTTCTGGATCTCCCTTCAGCCTGATTGCTCCTGCTGTATCTGACCTTTGGCTTATTGACTCTGATTTGCCTTACCCTTTGATAGAGTGATACAAGAGTAGCTTGCCTGTGAATGACCTGGCATTGAGTGCTAGCACTACTATGCTAAAAAGATGAGGAGGAGGATGATGAACAACCTAGTTTTGTTGACAAAGCATGCTACAAACTCTATGAAACATAGTGGCAGAGAGCAGGTTGATAGGATGGTCATTTTAGACAGAACAGAAATGGTGAAAGACCAAGCACACTATATTTTGAATGTTAGACAGCATGCATCATGGAAAGTTCTCAGATTGCACTGCTGCAACTTAAACCTCCCAATTGGAACAGCCAGCTAATGCCACTGATGAGTAGCCCATATCCCCAGTACCCAGGATCTTCTAATCCTTGGCACTATTTATAATATTTATGGTATAAGAATTGCAATAAAAATAAGTGTAATGTCTCAGGGCTATCAGGTAGTGTCTTACAGTACACAGTAGATCAATCCATATCATCATCATCACCATTTATTTATATAGCGCCACTAATTCCGCATATAACCAGTTATTTGCATTTCCTAGACTACATAATTCGTAGGCTACAAACCAGCTGCATGCCAACTTCACCAAACAGATTCAGATACAGATTTATTTGCCATCTGGTCCTTTTGGAGCCATTTTGGCATGCAATTACAGTGACCAGCCCTTTGCTTCCAAACAGAATCCTTTGCTAAGTTCATACAATTACAGCTCCACAGTGAGTTTACAGGCGCTATTGCTGTTGATGGCGATACATCTACCCAGTGGGCTGTTACGGTCATGTAGTCTTGTTTGTGACCAGTACCACTTGTCCACATATGCATAGTTAAGTGGACAGTTGATAAAATGGCATAATCTAGGGACTGAATTACTTTATGTTTAACCTCCTGATGTAGCTGATGAATTGCTGCTCGGAAGAAATGAAATTGAGAGGGAATTTGGTAGCGTGGGCACATTGCTGGCCAAAACTGGACATCATTCAATGCTAACATAGCTGTCATGGCTTTAGTGATCCACTGTGCAACAGGATGCTGGCTGTCATACTTGGTTCCTCTTGCAAACGCTTGCTTCACAAACAATTCTGTAAAACTATGATGCTTACCTTTCTTGGTCCCCTTCTTCTGTATAGATGTATCATCCCCAGCAGCAGAAGTTGTAGTGCACAAGAATGCCTCTTGGGAGACAGGGATTACATTAGGGGAGTCAGCTGGAATTAGACAATTGGATGCTGGACTGCGTACTAATAATAAGGAGTTTGAGGATGAAGGTGTTGATGCTGATGCATGAGGTGTTTATCCATTCAACTGCTAGCTAAAGAGGTGCTGCTTGCTACTGTACACAAATTTTCCACCTTTTGAAAAATGACTTGAATGAACTCGCTGCAAATGAAGTATCAGGGAGGAGGTGCCTAGATGAGCAAAGTCCTTACGTCACACTTCCATACAGAAATCGCAGCTAAGGAGCCAGGAATATCGTGAAACACACAATGTTTATTGCTGGAAGGTACAAACCAAATGGTGTAGGAATGAGGATTGCATGAAGATGCAGAAAGCAAATACCAGGAACATGGCTGATGCAGGTAAGCAGGTAATATGAAGAGATCCCAGGGAACGGGTGAACCAGGAGCACAGCAGAGGATAAAAGGGAACAGCACAGCAACATGGAACAGCAGCAACAATGACCAGCAACAGGCAAGGAAGAGAGAGGTAAAAGTAGAGAACACCCAGGTGCAGGAGATAAGTAGTGAGACAGGTTAACCCCTAGTAATAACAAAGGAAAAGGCACAATAGCAGCACTGGTGAACAGAGGTACTGCCAGATAACATAAAAAAACAAGTCCAAGGTCCTGGAGGCAGGAGCTGCCAATAAGCAGCATGTGATGCAGAGGACTGCAGGCAGATCCTGACTCCTTACCTCTACTTATTTTGGTGTCACAAAGGCTACAAATGTCTTGACAAGTGTTGTCTGGGTTTGGATAAAAATATTTCAAACATTTTGGTCTTATACCTGTAAGATACTTACCCGTCCTCACTCCGGCTCCTGTGCTGCTGCCGAGCGCGCTACCTGAATTCTGGGTATCGGTTCTCGACAGTGTGATCATGTGACTCATAGGTGAAGAATTCAAATCTCCTCTGTTATTTAATCCAACTCTGACACAGGATCTGTGTAGGAACAACAGTTCCAGTCAGAGTCTGACTTGCTCTCTGTTCCTTGTGTTTCGCAGCCTCTCCGTCTCTCACCTCTCACGTCAGGGGCTTCTCTAGGGACCGCAACCTGCGAACCTCTGGCAGCAAAGACCATACCACCTTGTGGCAGTTCTTGGTGAAGACTGGGGGATTCGTTAGACTCTGTACCCTAGAGAAAGCCTGCGCAAATCCTGACTGATTGGTTACTCTTGTGGCATAGAAATACCCTGGCATAACAATTTGCTTATCATGGGCATGAGGTGGTACCATTTATTATTCCCCTCAATCTCTTGCACATTTGAAATCTCCAAAATAGCATCCTCAATTTCTATGTCTAAATCATCATCATTACTACTCAGCCTCACATTTTCAAATGGATAAGAAATCTGGTAAGGTGGCTGCCCTATAATTACTGTGTCAGAATTTGAAATGTCAGACTCACACATAGCATTCATGGATACCGTACTTAGACTATTTTCAGGATTCTGTGAGTGTCTAAGTTGTTGTTCAGCCTCAGTGTTCTTTTCATGCACTGATTTGACTGTTTTGGAGGTGACAGATTTACACTCTGAGCTAGAAGGTGGTGCATGGGAAATTAAGGAAGATGCATGACCAACTTGGGTACTCTTTTTTGCAATGGGCATTCCAGTACGTGTACCAGCAGTAGCAGGGCCCCTACTAGAAAAAAGTGGGCATGATCTCAGCCTTGTCTTGCCACTCCAGGTAGTGTATGGAATGTAAGCTATTTTTCTTTTATTTATTTTTTTGACAAATTACCCCATTAATCAGAAACTATCTTAATCCTCCTTACATCAAGAGGTGAAGTTTTATTTGAGATTTCATTTAACAAACAGTGTTAGGATTTGGAGGACACTTTCTTCGCACATTACCTTTTATACTAGTTGAGGTCGTAACAGTAAATGTACTACTACTTCCAGTATTGGTACTGGGATGCTCCTAATCTGTACAGTCATCCATGGTTGCCAAGACGAGTAATGCTACTTGAACAAGTTGGTGTTACTTGTAGCTCCCTGCCACCACACCAGATGAACACCTAATGAGATAGGGAGAGTAGGGAATGTTTTTTTACAGTTCTTCTGACACTGCTCCACAATATAATTCAAATTTAGACAATTTGTTTTAACAAAAAATAATGTGAGACAAAGAACACCATGTTTTACTGCTTAATAAAGATGTCACTGAGACTGCTCCCAAAAAATTACTTTGACTAGAAAATAAAAATATTATTAAAAGAAAGAAATATATTTGTTTTTTGGGGGTGCTGCTCACAATCATGCAACAACCTGTTTTTTGACTGGTTAATAAAGATGTCACTGAGACAGACTCATAAAATATCTTTCACTTAAGATTTTACAGTGCATACAAGAAATAACAAGAAGTAAAAGGGATACAATTTGCAGCTTGGCAAAACCATGTTGCATTGGAGGGGGAGGTAAATTTAAAATGTGGGGACAGATTTATAGTTGGGATAGGACATGTCCTAGATCAACTTTACATTTCAGTTGAAAATAAAGCTATCAAGTATTTGTGTGCTACATGAAAAAACATACTGCATTTTTCTTATGTGCAAAATAGTAAACTAATTTGGAGGAGCAAAGTTACAACCTTTTTTTTTGCTTTACTTTCCTTAATGAATCAGGCCCTTTGTATTTTAAAAGAAAGAAATATATTTGTTTTTGAGGTGTGCTTATCACTGTTGAAAAAAACTCCCTGCTTTTTGCGTGCTTAATAAAGATATCACTGAGACTGACCCTCACAAGATTCACTAGAAACAGTTTCTGACACCACCGACACAGTCTGCAGCCAGCAGTGTCAGAAATCGCCAACACAGACTGTGTTGATCTCGATCAGGGCCATCTTTTCCATTGGGCACGATGGGCAGGTGCCCGGGGGCCCTACTGGCAAGAGGGCCCCATAGGCAAGTCTCTTAATAAGAATAAATAATCCTGCAAAAGAAAAACTTCAAGGGTCACTGAGTGAGTACATTTAAAAAAAGCAGTGCATCGGGGCCCCTATATATATATATATATATATATATATATATATATATATGTATATATAGAATATATATAGGGGCCCCGATACACTGCTTTGCCCGGGGACCCGTAATGTTGTTAAGATGGCCCTGATCTCGATCCTAATTGCTCTATTCAAGTGGATTCTTTGCTTGTAATTTGAACAAGGTTTGTAAAATCTGAATATTGATCCTTTTTGATATAGCAACACATATTCTTTGATCGATTTACCACAAGTTCCAAAAGTTTCATCTGTGGAAATAATGATAGAACTTTTTCCCTCTATGTGCACTATTGGGAATTATTAGAATTAAGACCTTACAAGTTTTTATATTGCAAGCTTGATGGACTTCATATGATTTTATATGTTTTATATATTTTTTATTTAATATATGTAATTTGCTATGATTTTGTATTTATTATTTTTAATAAACGTATTATATATTCTTTACTAGCTGAAGTACCCGTCGTTGCCCGGGTTTAAATATTATTAAGTTATCAATGAGTTGGATGTAACTGTCAACCTTTAAAAAATATTTAGCAGCTTAACAGCTTTTCCAACACACCCATGAGGTGGCTTTCAAGTGTTGTTTTTGTTTTCATATTAAATGTCATCCAAATTCATCCAGTGGAGGGCCCTAAACAGGCTCCCCGGATCAAAGTTCTGGCCAGCGTACACCAGCCAGGACCTCAACCCCTAGTATGTCGTCTGGGATACAATGTTACCAGTCTGTAAGTTTTTGTAAAATCCATCCAGTGGAAGGTTCAGAACAGGCCCCCATGTCAAAGTTGTTCCCAGCATACACCAAAGGGAGGTTCGACCGGGATCCTAACACCCCTAAAATCTGGCCAGGATCCAACTTGACCACCTCACATTGGTTTCATCCCAATCAGTACAGGGGTATCCAAATGCAGGTTCAGAACTGGGTTGCTGTGTCAAAGTGCCAGGATCCAACTGGACCACCTTGCATTGGTTTCATCCTAATCTGTGCATCTGTGTATCTGAATGCATAACCAGACTGACAAACAAACAATGATTTTTATATATAAGATAAAATATAACAATATTATTTATGGTGATATCCAAGCACTTGCAAGAGTTGACTGTGCTTTATTTGTTTTTTTCTGTTGTGTTATATATTGTGTGAGTTGATAAACAAGAACTAATTTAGAAGCTGCAACCGCTTACTTCAGATGCTTGGTATAGTGTGATTTATAGTAAGATTATTTACATATATTCCTTTTATGTGGAAATCCTTTGATCCATAGTCTAAGGAAATATAATATACTAGGCAGGTTCAAATAGACAGTCAGCGCCCTCACCGCCCTGAATTTTATTTTCTGTTTTTATTGCTATATAAGAAAGGTATTGATCCAAAACTCGCAAGATCTGACATTTTCCTGGAAATTACGTTTTGCCTTGTTTTCAGATCCGAGTCATGTTTTGGTTCGACTAGGAACCCCAAAACTTAGAACGGTCGGAAATTTTCCTAATCCATACCATTCATGTCTAGTTTATACAGAAAAGAAGATGCAGAATGGAGAAGAATAGCTGGCACACATCAGCACAAACTCAATGAGTACATATACACATTGAACCAGACTGTAAGTGTTCATGTGCAAATTACACTGAGAGGGACGTGGACCACAGTGCATTGGAAAGGGCGGGATGAGTCCCTTAACATATTGGGGGCAAACTGAATGTGGTCATCATCTGATTTGAAATGGCAGCCTATGTCTATGCCATGTCAAACCAAAGGACCATCAATATTGCCCAGCAAGTTAAAATATGCCACAATGTTGCCTCAAATAGTGTACAGTACTTTCTGAGTTTCACATGATTACTAAATGCCACAAGTGCTAACTGAATATGCCTAAATTGTTTTCTGCATATAAATTAATCAAAATTGTATTAAAAAAAGCATTGAGTTGGTTTGTATGTGACATGTCCACATTATAAATTGATTGTCAGGAAACAACTGGCAACATTTGGTTTGCATGACTAACACTAGTAAAATTATTTCAAACAGCTATAATTAAATACAATGCAGTATTTTCTGACTTGTCAATAAGCTCAATGAGGAGCCTATTGTTTTGGTGCCAATTTACAATATAAAGTATCAGATATACAATAAAGAGAGCATACATCTGACCTCTATAGTGTGTTATAGTAATCTCTTTACAAAGCACAGACATTTCTAGTGTCCAATTTACAATACTGTATAAAGTGTATTTTAGTGACCTCTAAACAATACAGAGATAATCCTGGTGTCAAATTTATAATACATAGAGAATTTGAATTACTAATACAATACAAGATATTACAGTCACAGAAAAACAAGACAATGACCATCCAATATACAATAAAAAATATAATTTTAGTGACGAATATAAATACATAAAGTATTCTAGTGACTATATAATAATAAAAATGATATATTAACAACACAGAGTCTGTCCTGGTGGCCAATATAGAATACAGAGAGCATTATAGTGGTCCTTATACAAAACACTGTGCGTACTAGTGACTACATTCATGGCCAAAAGTTTTGAGTATGACACAAATATTGGTTTTCACAAAGTTTGAAGCTTCAATGTTTTTAGACTTTTTTGACAGATGTTGCTATGGTATACTGAAGAAAAATTACAAGCATTTCATAAGTGTGTAAGGCTTTTATTGACAATCACATTAAGCTTATGCAAAGAGTCAATATTTGCAGTGTTGACCCTTCTTTTTGAAGACCTCTGCAATTCGCCCTGGCATGCTGTCAATCAACTTCTGGCTCACTTACTGACTAATGGCCGCCCATTCTTGCCTAATCAATGCTTGGAGTTTGTCAGAATTTGTGGGTTTTTGTTTGTCCACCCATCTCTTGAGAATTAACCACAAGTTCTCAATGGGATTAAGTTCTGGGGAGTTTCCTGGCCATGGACCCAAAATTTCAATGTTTTTAACCCCGAGCCACTTAGTTATCACTTTTACCTTATGGCAAGTTGCGTCATCATGCTGGAAAAGGCATTGTTTGTCACCAAACTGTTCTTGGATGGTTGGGAGAAGTTGCTCTTGGAGGATGTTTTAGTATCATTCTTTATTAATGGTTGTGTTCTTAGTCCCACCCACCTTAATCTGACTCTGGCATTGGGCCAGTCATCTCTAGATGTTTGTTCTGTTCCCCATTTAAGGACTGGGTCCAATGCTGAGTAGCATGGCTTGTTAAAGGCGAGGCAGGAGGGGGGGTTCATTTTGCTAATAGTGTTTTCCCCTAAACCACATGTAATTTAGTAGTTTGTAAATCAATGCGCATACGCAACAATTTTATTTTTCAGCCTGCAAACTGCTGGATTCACTATCTTGGATGACAAAATTGCTTGGCATTTGCCTGCAGGGCAAATCGATGACATGTGCAGCGTTTTCAAAACCAGTATAAAAATGTTAAGTTACTTAAATTTCCCCCCTTGTTTCTGCATATTAAGATGACTATGAGGAGCTGCTCCCTTGGGCAGCATCAGCTGAAAATAATCATGTCTAGAAATCCTCAAGTAGAACTCCATTTTTTATTCTTTTTGTTATACCCATCCCATATTTTTTGAGCAATGCTTCCATTGTGAATTGCTACAGCTAACTTACTATTTTCATTCTGTGTGTTCAGAAGTTTATAAGGTTTTCCTTAGGGCTTCTGCTCAACAAAAGTTATTTATTGACAAATGCTGAAGTCCAGCACATCTCCTATAGCCTGAAGACAAAGTATGGTTTTCCACACAGAATATCACCATAAAAGTACTTTCCTACAACTTTTTTGTGATTTATTGTTTTTTGGTTCTAAATCAAAGCCTCTTATGTACATGTTACCATTCCTATTACAAAAATCCAACTATGTTGTTCTCTCAAGCTTAGCAAAGAATACCCAGTGCTCATCTGTAATAGAATGGTTCTGTAACATACCATTCTGTTTCTCTTGAATACAGGTCCCTTAGATATCCTTGCCACTGCACTACCAGCAATCACCAGTGCACACATTTCTTCCCCAGCAAATGTGGTCTCTTGCTGAATGTATAGATATGGTCGACATGCATCTTGTCATTTGAAAGTCCTTGAGCACACCTGATACTTCTGATGCTCCAATCCTGAGCAATATATTTTCTAAGTGTTGTAAACTAGTTTTCAGCAATTGTTTTGTTGACTATTTGCTATTGACCCAGATTCTCTGACTCAAACATTGTGTTCCTTCCCCAACCCTTGGCATGTCCAAAGTCCCTCATTACATCTTTGTATCTCCATGCATACCTTATTTCTGTGTTTGAAATTTTCCTTTGTCAGCTGCTGCCTAGTGGGACCATGACAACCCTGAAGCAAAGCTCAAGACTTCATTGAGGGGCTCTATCTAAGAAACCAGTGTGCCTATTATACTCTGCTCCTTTGATGAGCCAGTACAAACTAGTAGATGCAGAGAGTGTTTAACTAAGTTAATATAAATTTAAAGTGTTATGAAAGTTTCAAGATGGCATATACAAACCAAAAAATTTAAATTGACTGAACGTGAAGAACCCTTTAAGTGTTGTGGAACGCTAATATACTTTTATCAGTTTACACTGCCTTATGCAAGCAATGTTGTTTCATAATGAAATGGCACAGGTCTTTGTGACTTATATATTCTCTCTGATTTCCCACTTATGTGAACACTGTTACATTGAAGTTCTATAGTGAAAACTCAATTCTAATATTTCATTCACCCACAGTTTGATAATAGTTACAACATCAGGAATCATCGAATGTAAGACTAATCGTATATGATCTCTTTTGTAGTGTTAGTGTGGCCTCTTCTGTGTGGATGAGATCATGCAGAGATTAAACCAAGGGTTTAAGAAGTTATTTTGTCATACAAGGCATGAGACTAACTTCCCCTTTCCAACGTAAACTCTATTTATTGAAATATTCATCTTGACAGAGAATCCTCTTCTAAATCTAATAAGCCAATGACATTATTTCTGCCATTTTGTCTATTGTCTGTAATCAAGGAATCCGACTGTGCTCAATGATCGAAGTGGGGGTCTATTCAGTGGTACGCCATACCGTCACTTCTCCTACTGCTTTCATTGTAAAACTATTAAATTCCATTCACTTACATTCCCATTACATTTTTCATACCCCCACTTCTAAATTTCCACTTCAACACTGACTGTGCCATTAAAAAATGAAACCCAGAGAAAGACAACACAGGTACTAAGTGGAGCTATGATTCCTAATGTGTACAAAAATAATTGAAAATCTCTAGAATTTAAAGCATTATTATATGAGGTATGGCCAGGTGTGAATTTTGGGTTGAAATACATGCTTCCCCTTTAAGCCCTTCTTATATTTGCAAATATGTAGCAGAATATGATCATGTTTATTGTTTCCCTCCAACCTCCACTATTTCCCATGACCTCTTATTCTTAGTATTCAAGTGTCAGAACTCTATAAAACTGCTGCCAGGGACAGAGTGCCAGGAGAGAGCTGCACAACAAAGATATTTAGATTAAAATGTCATATGCATCCTATAACTCAGTCATAGAATACTCCAGGCATTGATTATGTTGGGAAATATTATGTATCAATCCATATAGATTGTAAATACATATAAACAGTTCATTGCATTGCTATTTAGTATAGTTTTACAACTCTCAATAATGAAATATCAGAGTTTATTTAGCAGCATTTCTTAGTGTCAAAAACCACAACAATCATAAAAACAAACCCATGGAAAATATTGACTTTTTCACTAAATCTGCAGCTATGTAAAATAGGATAATTTTATCCTTCTCATATTTGCAGCACTGAGCTTAAATTAGAGAGTTCTTGGGTACCTTACAACTCTGGGCTAAGGGCCACTATACCAAACACACCTATTAGGATCTGCCTCTGTGCAGACCCTCATGTTGATGGCTAGTAAGCAGTGCAAACCATTATGCCGATAGCTAGTATACAATGCAGACTTCATGATGGATGGTATACAAGTTAATCTCTTTTCCCGTGACCATACTGACCATACTGGAGGCTAGCAAACAATGGAGATCCCAATTCTGGTGACTAGTTTTTTTCACTCTAATAATCAAATTTCCTGTCCCACCTTGCATTTGTTTCTAGCAGCGCATTGGCAGTTGTCATCAACAACTTGAATGCTGCCATTACTTTAATTGATTAAAAAATGCCAGACAGGTAGCTGATACAGTACCAAATGTTGAAGTCCACAGTACTGTTAGATAATTTGAGCACCTGGAACAGTCTACTAGTTGTTAATTACAACTTGGAAAAGCAACAGGACCGACATCAAAAGGCAGCTCACACTAAGGGAGCTGCAAATTCACCAACACCCTTCAATGCTACCTTCAACCCTATTACATCCCTACCCATCCACCAAAAGCTTAATTTGTCTATCAATTCTACCTATATGTGCTCCGCTGGATCAGCTCACACTATTGGCACCTGGACCTCTCCTTATTCTGCACTTTCATCCCAGCTACATTGCCTTCCCTACCCAGGAATTAATACTTATAGGGACTAATTGCCACAACCATTTCAACCTGTGACTTCTGCCTGTGCTCACCAGCCAGGAAACCCGTAGCATAGCCAGAGCTCAGTCTCAAAGCCTCCCCATGTGCTGTGTATAAAAGTGCGATACATACTGGAGCATTCACTACAACCATTGCTTGGCCATCTTTATAAAACTCAGTGCAACCAGAGCCCACCCCATGACCTTCACTGGTGTAGACCTCTGTTGAGCCTCTTCTGCCATGTTCTATGCTCAACCAGCATTTTGAAGCCTACAGCAATGTGCCAATCTCCGTCCACTATCCAAAGGAGATTAAGCCAAATCTTCATTTGGACACAGTCACATCATCTGACCCTCAGCTCACGAGAATCCATCTCTCCACTAGCAATGTTTTCAATCCTGGGACTTGATTTTAATTTATCTGGCAGCAGTTTTGAGTACCTCCCTTGTTACATTTTGGTGGTTAATCAGTCCAAGGCCCCTTTCTTTCCTGAGATGGAACCTGACATCTGGGACCTGTTGAGTACCTATGAACCACATAGGCCTCTGCTTTATCAGGGCCTCTAGAACATTGGAGCCTGTGCACCACCCAGGTCTCTTCATTGATGATTAGTAGATACATATATCATTTCCAGGTCTCCAGTCTGCCACCAAGGATGGTTGCAAGCTCACTGTGCTACATTTAATGTCCCCTTTGCTGCTATTGTATCTCTATCCCCTCCCTCTAGAATGTAACCTCTCACAGCTCTTTATGTCTCTTATTTATCCACTCTCAGAAGTCCTTGTTTGTCCCTGTCATGTCTTATGCTGAATTTCTTGCATGATATGCAATTTGTTCTGTTAATTTCATCCATGCATTTATAATCTGCTCAACTGCACCCATGTTCCTGTTATTATGTATATTTGATTCGTATTCGTCATATCTGTAAAATGATGTCAGGGACCATGAAATTTGTGGTGCATATAAATAAACAATGATGATGATGATGATGATAATGATGACGAAAATTAGGCTTTGGTGTGTTCACTATCAAGATAAAATACATCCTTTCTTTCCAGTGGCACTTTTCTCTCTACATGATACAGATTTTTGCATGTATACTTGATAAAGTTATTCACAGGTTTATATTTCCCCATTAAGTCCAGTAAAATGCTATCACAAGTAGGAGAATTGACATGATACATGAAGGCAATGTATTGTGCTACCCATTTCCTCTACTTCCTATTGCAAACTTTCCAAATGTGTAAATGCACACGCGTGTTTGCATGTGTGTGTGAGGGAGAGTGTGTATGTGTATGTGCATAACAACACAGCTGCCAACTACAATGCTTGTGTCCATTTCTAGCATTTGACAGGATATGAGAAGCAGAAAACGACCTTTCAAGAGTCTGTCAAACTTATCAACAAATCAGCCGAGTTCTGAATTATCTTGATATCGGAGAGACATTTCCTTGAGCAGTTCCTGACTGCTACTCCACAAAATATTTAATTTATTTGCTTTTTATCTTTAATCCTTTTGCTGCCAGTGAGACCAAGGTTTGTGGAAATAAAGTGTTTTTAAAAAGGTAGATTTTAGTAAGATTAAAGAAAAACATGCATCAAAGGTAAATTATTAAACACAAAATATACAGGTACACAATGCATGTCTATTTGCGCAAATGTGCCTATTGGCCCACCTCACATAAAACAGAGAGCAAACCCACAGCATACCTTCTGGATTTTGGCACTGTAAAAGTGATCTGAACAAACTTTTTCAGGTTTTGAGGTCTGACTGAACATGTCTGCAGAGAAAGGAGTAAAATGTCAAATTAAAATTCTATTCTACTAACCATCCCTTACATTAATTTCACATTTTCTGTATTCTCATAAAATGCTACTTGGCTTAGCCATATCTATTTCTTTAATTTCACAAAGGGTAAAATCCACACTGGAGGTCATGTACTTTCAGGGCCAGATTAACGGGCCTCGAGCTGAAAATTATGAAGAGCCTGTTGTGAGCAGCATTCCTCTGGAGGGGGTGTGGCTAGTGTTGAGAGGGTGTAGCCAGCACCATGGAGAGCATAGCCAGCGCCTCACTCCAAACACCGCCCTAATATTAGAGGGTCCTCAGATGGACAAGAAAGACCAAACAGATTAAAAACAGAAGTGCTAATTATTCATTATGTATTACCCCTTTTTCTCGCTCAGTTGTGTGTACAGATGTGTGTGTTTTTTCCGTATATATAAACTTTTACTTTGCTTAGTTTTTGCCCCTCCACCTTAGTCAGGGTTCAAGATCTTCATGGGTAATGTTGTGGGAATAAACAACACCAGAGGAAGACTAAAGAACCCTCCGCCTCCCTACTTAAGACCACAAACTGGTCTTTAGAAGCCATACTGGCACATTTATTAGTGAAGATATGGTCTACTAAAGCTCTTGTTAGTTCTACTCTCAAAAATATATTTCTTTACATCATAGTTGCCTACGTTCCCGAAATGTCCTGGAGACCCACAAACTTTTGGGAGTGTTCCCGGACTCCCAGGAGAGCAGGGCAACCTCCCGCAGCCAGCTCTACCAATTCAAGGGGGTGGCTGCTCTGATGTGTGAAAGGGGGGGTTGGCTGCTCTCATGTATGAAAGGAAGAGGTGGCTGCTTTGATGCGTGGAAGGGTGGAGTGGATGCAGTGATGCGTGGAAGTGGGGTGGCTGCTCTGATGTGTGGAAGGGGGGGTTGGCTGCTCTCATGTATGAAAGGAAGGGATGGCTGCTTTGATGCGTGGAAGGGGGGAGTGGATGCAGTGATGCGTGGAAGAGGGGGTTGGCTGCTTTGATGAGTGGAAGTGGGGTGGCTGCTCCGATGTGTGGAAGGGGGGGCTGCTCTGATGTGTGGAAGGGGGTGCTGCTCTAATGTGTGAAAGGGGGGGTTGGCTGCTCTGATTTGTGGAATTAGGGTTGGCTGTTCTGATGTGTGGAAGGGGGGGGCTGCTCTGATTTGTGAAAGGGGGGGCTGATCTGATATGTGAAAGGGATGGGGCTGCTCTGATGTGTGAACGGGGCCTGTTCTAATGTGTGAAAGGGGGCTGCTCTAATGTGTGAGAAAAGGGGAGTTCTTAGCATAATGTGTGATATGAGGGAAGGGAGCGGGCTCTCTTAATAGTACATGGGTGAGAGATAGGCTATTAATTCAATGTGAAAGTTTAGGTGGGGACTAATTATTTAATGGGTGCTATTTTATTTGTGTGGTGATGGGGCAATTTAATTTATTAGTGGACGATTTAGTTTAATAGTGGGGCCTATTAAAGAAGGGGTGACAGGATTTAATGCTGGGTTGTTTGGAGTTATTAATTGAATATGGGGCTGAGTTTTGGGAGGGGGGCTATAGTTTTTGCAGTGTTCTGGAAGTATTCTGGAAGTATTTTATAAATGTATGCAGCATGATGTAAATATAGAGTTGATGTACTGTTTTAATGTTGGGGCTGGGGGAGGCCTAATTATTAAAGATGGGTGCTATTAAATTAATGCCTTGGCTGGTTGGTGCTTTCTAAATTACATGTACCCATTTTTTTTCCAAATAGGTCCCCATCATTCCAGGATCCAGATAAGCAACAACTGGTCTAAAGACACCAGCAGCCAGAGGTGATGAAAGTGACAAGAACATGTAGGAAAGAGCAGGGCAGTCTGCCCATGGTTCTGAATCTGGTGGGGCAGACCTGAATTTTGGTGACTATCTTGCTTAGTCAGGATTTGGTCCGACTACAAGGAGATTTGGGAGGTATGTCCTGCTTCACGCTATACTGCTTGTGAAGGCAGAGCTGTGTGCACCTAACAGTAGTGCACGCAGTTTTGCCTGTGTATTTGTCTAACATGTGTCTAAAATGATAACCCTCCTGTCTTAAATGTTCCAGGCCTCAGAGATCCTTATTCCAGCTCAGTTGATACTTCAGTGGTTCTTGCATTGACTCCATTGCCTGCCTTCTACCATGCACTGGTCCCATTCTCTGATCACTTTGTTAAACACATGGCCAACAACCCATTGCACTGATCATATAGTTAATCCTGCCTCCTTTGCACTTAGTATATCCAGGGCCGGATTAAGGGAATGGAGGACCCTGGGCTAAGGGGGCCTCCATTCCCCCGTGAGGGCCCCCCCCCGGCACTTACCTCCTTCTCCGGCACGCTGTACGCTCTTTACTGAGGAGATCTCGTGAGAGAGAGACTCACGAGATCTCTTCAGTAAGAAGACTACAGTGCGTCGGGGAAGGACCGCAGTGAAAGTGCTCAGCAGCACTGATCGCGCCGGGAGCACCCCCGCCCCTGACTGATCAATACTGTTGCTGAGCACTTTCAAGGGCCCCCTGGATGCCTGAGGCCCCTGGGCTGTAGCCCAGTTAGCCCTAGGGTTAATCCGGCCCTGAGTATATCACAAGCAAACCCTTGGAATTGCTCTCCCCTTTAATTATGCCATTGTCTGCCAACCCTCCCTGCACTGCTATCAAACCACCACCAATCACTGTGCACATTTATGGCTGATATACCATTATTACAAAATATGTGTTTTCTTGCAGCAGTTCACTTTTGTGGTGATCATACTGGATAGCCATATATTATAAGGATTATTTTAATGCATTTTTTTGAAACACACAGTGCACATATTTAAAAAAATTATATATAGAGAGAGTTTGTATCTAATGTCATCAGGGAAAGATGCATCAGTGCAGTGAGATGCTCATATGCTGCTCTGTTAAAATACGATTGTGCCAACATGTTTTGCAATAGTTAAACTTATTAAACAAAGTCAGGTATGTTCCTATGAAGGGGATATTGGAAGGATATGTTAGTAGAGAACTAAACAAGTTGGAGGACAGAGGCATAAACCAGTCGCAGATAATGTGACTAGTCGCAGATAATAAACCAGTAGCAGATAATAGCACAGGACTGGCAGCTTTTCCCCCGTATTTCTTTTGAGATAATCCACTGTGTCTTAAGTCACTACAACTAGGGTTTCCTAAATGTTACTACAACTAAATTCCAGTATTTCTAAATCCCAGCTACTTTTTGTTAGCCCCACCTACAATTGTTTTGGTCCCACCCACATAAGACCCCTCTAGTACATAGATGATTTCTATAACACTGTAATGTTATTGCATGCAAACTTGTCTCAAATAACTAGCATATGCATACAATAAACATATAAATTCACATATTTAATTCCAGAGAATAGCACAAATGCAGGTCTTCACTCTTTGTCCACAAGATGATATGCATGAATATAACAGAATGCATAAAATGATAACACAGTCCCCGATATCTCTTAACTTGACTTAACACACAGGATTCCAAGTAATAGCACTTCTGTTTATCCTTTCTCAACAAGACAGGTAATTTCTCCTTAAGACTTTGTTTAGACTCAAACCAATATGGGTGCCTAAGCATTTATAACACTCATTGGGGTATATTTAAGAAAGCACGGTAGTGCACTATCGTGCACTTACCGTGTAAATTAAGCCATGATGTCTTCTACGCGAATTTATTAAAGGTGCCTCGTAGCAGATATAATGGATATTTGCTGCTTAGCACTCCTTATCGTTTTTGCAAGCAGTCACCATAAAAAAGTATGGTCACTGCTCCGGCCGCAATTCCCGAAAAAAAGTCCAGAAAAAATGTTTTTTTCGGGAATTTGTTGTGTTAATCATCCGAAATTCTGCTAAAACTTTTGTTCTTGGTTATGTCCAGCTCTGCTCTGGACAGCGCATGTGCAGGGAGTGATCTTGTGATCTCTCCCTGTCACAGCCTCAAGCTCTCTGGACGGCACATGCGCAGTTGCATGAAGAACAGAAAGTAAGCTGAAGAGGAGGAGATCCAGAGACAGCGCTTCCCAAAGAGGCAGTGGTGAGTATGGGTTTTTTTTTATCACAGAAACAGCAGTTTTTCGGAACTGCTGTTTCTGTGTTCCATTTTTCATAAATTTGATAAACACATCAATCCTTATCCATGCGATAAGGATTGATAAGTATTTCTCATTTTTCCCGATAAATGATAAATGTGCCCCATTGTTCCCTCTTTTCCTCTCTGATGAAACAACTCACAGCTCCCTTTGCAATCACTGGTGCCACAACTCTTATAATGCTTTTCACTCAGTAAAGGATTTTTTTGCACATGCCTTTTCTGGTTTTATCTCAGTCCCAATATCTTATCTGCCTTTCCCTACACTATATCCTTGTCAATATGCACAGTTCTGCAAAAGGGAACTACAAATCACAAATCAGGTCTCCCCACCTTTTCACTGACTAACAGCAAATATTCAGTCCATATAAATCAACAGTAAAGTAAATGTGTGTTACTTATCCAACTGGTCTCTAGCTTCCATTTGCAGCATGGATTCTATCAGTCATGGAGCCTGGTAGCTGCTTCCACTCCTCCATGGTGAAGTATTCTCCAAACTCTCAGGGTGTCTCTCTTTCCATAATCTCTCTGTCTCTCAGACTCCTGTTACTCTCTCTCTCTCTGATAGTCTGAAGGAGGCCCACTCCTTTAGGATGTCTGCCTCACTGAGTTCCTCTCAGAATCTCCAACTGATGTTTGTAATGGCTCCTTCACATGCTTTTCATACCCACTACATGCTGGGAGATGTAGTTCTTTGCAGGCAGTGGAGGTATCTAAAGTACATGTGTCGTCTGCTCGGGATACTAGCGCTACAATTATGAATTAAATGTCTTACCTGAATATTGATTCCTACTGCTCAGCAACACTGACCTAATGTCTGTCTGACGGTCTATTTGAATATAGTATATGTCTAAAACAATGCATTTATTATGTATCTGGCGATTACTAAGTGCAGTTGTTGATAATATAAAAATAAGAAAAGTAAAAATGATATCTGTATGTGTATACACAAGAGACTGTTCACAAAGGGTATCAAACAATATAGACAGGAGATTGCAAATAAAAGCCACTATATTGATTGTTACCATTTTTATATGCAGTCAACTGCCTATATGGATTGATATGGTATCATTCAATATAGACAGGAGGGACTGATGCAGAGTTCTACACCAGTTTTTGTAGCATAAATTGTGTCAATTCATTCTGTGCATCACAAAGTAAAAACACGCACATATACAGACTGGAGCATATCTGACACTTGCGACTCCTTATAACTGGAAATGTTGTATGGGATAATAGCTACAGAACGAAGAAGTAAAATGTACACTTTATAATTTCTACTTTAAGCATTATTTGCCCTGACTAGGTTTGCAATCAGGGGGAGATAGGGTATCTACACCAGTGATGGCCAACAGGTGGTCCTCCGATTCTTCACCTACAGCTCCCAGCTCCTTCCTATTGTCAGATTTATTTGATATAGCTTGTAACACTTATCATCATCATCATCATCATCATTTATTTATATAGCGCCACTAATTCCGCAGCGCTGTACAGAGAACTCATTCACATCACTTATTTAAAATGCCTGCTGATTTGTTACGACAGATATGTGTCTCTTTCTTTAATTAAGTGTATTCTTTAACTGAGCACTCAGATTAAGGATAATATGTGGCCCTTTTTAAGGTTAGAGTGCAGCACAATTCGGCCCCTGAAGTGTATCAGGCATCCCTGATCTAAATTCTTTTTATTTCCTGGTGAGTCATCACAGCATGCCAGGGATGTGACACAATGAGGGTGTGTGCATGAAAATTTGTTTTTAGCGCTTGCCATGAAGTGACATCTAATCAGATTTAATAATTTTACATCACTGTGACTATATATAGTGATTTGCTGCTAACCACATCAATCAATAAAATGGGGATGGGTTGGGGGGGTTAGATATTAAATTTAATTTAAACTTATATATACTATAATGACAGTATTATTCCCACAACTTGTCATCATATGCAGACTGTTGTAGGCTAAAGAGGCATAAGAAGGGAACATAAATAAGAATGATGAGGAGAAAATATTATTTTAGAAATTGATTCAAGCTACCTGCCTGCACAGAGCTCCTTTGTCTTGCTGCTCGGTGACCTTCATTTTATCCCTTTTCTAGCACAAGCCCTATTCCCATCCAGAGACATCCTTAGAGGAGCATGTGTGAGAGGCTGCCCTCCGTTCCCTAGTAGAAGTCCTGTCCACCAGAGATTGATGTAACAGGGTGATGTTTTAACAAATCCAAATACCCAGAATCCTGTACCTTTCATTTTTTATTTCAATCAAACACCAATAGTAACAAAATCAAACTAAATAGAGAGTATAACATTATTTTGGCCCCTATTACACTAACCATAATAAAAAAAAAATACCTGAACCCAGTTCCAAAACATTCTCAGGAACCAAAAATGTCTCCTATTCTGATCTTCCTCCTTGCGGTGCTCCTCTAGTTTTCCCACAGCTGTATATTAAAACTCTACAGTTGGAACCAAAAGAAAATATGTACATATTCTTGTTTCCAAATGTCTTCTTTTAGCTCCTATTTCAAGTGGGCTGCTGCCAACAGTCCTTTATAAAAAAAAAAGTGTGAATAATGATTCAAAAAACGCTGAAACAGAAGCTGGTTTTGTTTTGTGCACCCGCTAGTGCATCCTAGGGGTGTGCACCGGCCACTTTTAGCTTGAGGTTAGCTTGAGGTTTTGGGTTCTGATTGGTTTTGCCAAAACACCCCACTCAAGATTTTGGTTCTGATTTAGTGTTTTGGGTTCTGATTTTTTTTAAAAAAAAGCATAAAAAGTGCTAAAAACCATTTTTTTTGTTGTTTTTTTTCCACTCCTACGCTATTATTAACCTCAATAACATTCAATAACAATCATTTCCACTAATTTCCAGTCTATTCTGAACACCTCACACCTCACAATATTGTTTATAGGCCAAAAGGTTGCACCGAGGTAGCTGGATGTCTAGTAGTGGCACTGCAGTGGCAGACAGGATGGCAGTTTGAAAAACTAGGCCCCAAAGAGAACATAATGCCAAAAAAAAGAGGTGCAAGATTGGAACAGTGAACGTAGTTTAATATTGCAGTACTAATTTTTCTTTACTGCAGGAACAGTGAACGTAGTTAAATATTGCAGTACTAATAGTTCTGGACTGCAGGAACAGTTAAGGTAGTTAAGTATTGCAGTTGAAATTTTTTTATACTTTTTTTTAAAAAAAAATATCATTTTTTTTATTATTTTTGTATAATTTTTGTATAATTTTTTTTTTCATTTTTTATTATTTTTTTTATAATTTTTTTATAACAATGGACAGAGAACAGGACAAAGCACCACTGGACTCAGCAGGACAGAGCACAGGACAAAGCACCACTGGACTCAGCAGGACAGAGGAGAAGGACACAGCACCACTAAAAACCCAACCTCACGCTACCCTGATCAATGCCCGACTGAAGATGGCGGCGGCAAGCGGGGAATTTATAGAATCCGAGTATCGCGAGATCCGACGGCGGGATTTGGAGTCAGAGCCTCGTTTTCATTGTTTCTCTCCGCCGGAAATACTCGAACAGTGCTCGGATCGCCCTCGGATCCGCACTGTTCAGGTGGGCTCGGATTGCAATAATCCGAGCCCGCTCATCATTAGTGCATCCATATGTCTGTGGTAATGTTTCCCTATCTATATATTCAATTCACTACCATTAACTTCTATTGACACTCATCCTCTCTAGTAGCCTCCTGAATACCTTTCATAGAGAAAACCACATTCATTGACTCCCTTTGTGATGCTCTAACAGATCAAAAGTTCACTCGTGCAATATATTTCTGTGTCACGTCTAGGAACTTTGCTCTGGGGCCATGTCCTCCCTGAGCGTCATATTCTTCTTTAGAAAACAAACAAACTCATTCTACCTCCCTCCCCCATAGTTATGTCCTGTGACCCCAATTTTGCTTCTACCTAATCAACCCAGTTACTGCCTTTCCTTCAAACCCAGGTCCCCTTAACACTCTATCTTCACACTTTGAGCTGATTTCACACTTATGACTTCTTAAGTCTACCTCCCTCTGTCACATAACTCACATTCCATGGTCACCCAGTACTTCTGACCAATCCCCCAGCAACATCATCCCCTGTTCCAATCTGCCTCTGATAATCCCTCCTGCATGTCAGTATTTTGAAAGTCCTCCAAAGCAGTATAAAATGTCTTCTAAAACTTGTCAAATCTCTGAACACAACAGCACTGCTGCCCACCCCAAGCACACATACCCCAACCCCGTTATTCCCCTGCTTATTTCTTCTCCACCTGACCTTCTACTGGCCACAGATGAGACCAAACCTGCTGCAATGATCTTCTTCAACCCAGGGCCTGTGCTAAACCCTTCCACAGCCTCCCCTACAGAGCTTGGTGCTCTTTGGCTTCTCTATTCCCTAGTACAAGACCAATTCCCATCTCATCGGTTTTCACGGTCATGCTTGCAATCGCTAGATCTCCCTACCACACAGAGTGACTCTGCGTATACCTTACAGGTGAGGAGTGGCAGGGATGCATCGACCACCTGGAGTGTTTCCCACAAACCATTCATTCCTTCACACAGTGTGGCGTCAGGGTATGACATTACATGAAGGAGGAGCTGCACTCTGTACCTCGCAAAGGGAGGGCTAGTGAACATTGGTACCCGGTGTAACCCAGGACAGAGCAATTCTCCTACACCCAGTGGGGATCATTCACTTTAGTCTTAGAACAAGATAAAAACAATCACAGTTGCTCA
Source organism: Mixophyes fleayi (assembly GCF_038048845.1). Lineage (NCBI taxonomy): Eukaryota > Metazoa > Chordata > Amphibia > Anura > Limnodynastidae > Mixophyes > Mixophyes fleayi. Next base: position 141,159,966 of record NC_134405.1, on the reverse strand, counting down.
TGCAGCTGTTTGTGAGAAGTGACCTCAAGCTGCAGCTCCATTGGGGACAATATTAATTTTGCCCTGTATACTCTCTACCATGGAAATAATAACCATCAATTCCATGTGTAGGTGGTTTACCCTCAAACAGTAATGTATATACACAAACACAAAAAAGGAGAGGTGTTTCAAATGGGGCACTTTATAGTTTAGTCTATATAAAATTCATATCTTTATTGTTGATTAACTACAATTTGTGTATTCTACATAAGCGAAATATTAAAATGATAAGTGAGAAGTGTGATTGTAGTGACTTAAATTTACATTCAAATCACCTAAATGGCTGTTGTAAAAATAATAATGTGGAGAGAAATCTCCTATATTCTCTGGAATACAAAATATTGCCTATATAGGCAATATTCAATGAGTCACAGCTTCAAAATAATATGTTATTTTGGGGTCAAATGGGGTTAAAAAATAATAACGTAAAACTAACAAATTCCATCATTAGGAATTTCTGTCCAATCTTGACCTGCCTTTTTTTTTAATGAATTTCTATAGTATGCGATAATTGAACATATTTTCCACTATATATGACTTGTAAAATCTATTGTTCAAATTATGCATTAGAGAGATTATTAAGTTTTAACGAATATGCAAAAGCTCAAATGGCGCTGCTCTAGGAAAAAGTCTACAGTGTTGCACAGAGTTACAGGGGATGTCCCACCCCTACAACAATATAAACAAAAAACACTAGCGCAAAGTATGACCTGAGTAAAGGCAGAAAATATCATATGGAAGTGGTGAATGAGAATATAGCCAAAAAATAGATATTAATAAAAATAGAATCAATTGGAATTTATATGACAATATAAAAACACATAATAACCAGTGCACTGGTATAGAAACATATAATGTGACATTAATGACCAAACATGAGTCATACCATGGTCATATAGGTTGACTGACTGGATAGCTGTAACCGTATTGTAGCATGCAGTCCGGTGTGACCGGAGTGCATGCAAATGAAAAGCAATATCTGAATATAAAAAATAGATCAAACAAATAGTAGATTAAAAAGCGAAACCTTTGTCGGCATATAGAAGAGAGTCACTCATAGGATTGATACAATAAGTTTCAGAGAGGTACTTGTGTGGAAACAAGTAAAAATAAAACATAAACAATCATTAAAAAAGTGTAGTGTATCAGAGCAGTAAATTCTTGGTTAATTGTATCGGGTTCATATGTAACAAGTAAAATCCGAAGAGGTAGAAATGTGGGACGGAATCTCACTCACCCGCACAATCTGTCCATAATATTTTAGAAGAAGGTCTTACCAGTGCTGTACTGGCGTCCGATGGCGATTTTCGCCTGGCTGGTAGCTGTCCGGTATAAATTATCCTCTCAATGAGCTCCCCAGCGGGCGGGTAAATGTCACGCTCATCTGTGTAGTCGCGCATGCACGGATGGATCCTGTTCATCTAGATGTATAAGAACGAGCTCGTTGATACAATTGTAGTGTGAATAAATCAGGATAAAGGTTGAAATAAAGATGGGGGCCTAAATCCAACGCGTTTCACCCGTCATGCGGGCTTCCTCAGGGCAGTGTAGTAATGTTCACTGATAAAGTTCCGTTATAAATCCTCTTAAGTTTGGAGGCGTGGTTTGAAGTCATGTGAGTTTTGCAGCTGATTGGAGTTGTTTGATAGCAGCTGATTCATGTTCTATAGGAGAACTTGAAAACTGGTCACAAATAGTTATTTGTTAATAAAATCATGATTGGTCATAAACAGAGGTTAATAAAATTATATATAAGGCAAAGAGAAAGGAGACATAAAAGAAAACAAAAGAGATATAAAAATGTGTAAAAAGGAGCCTAGATCTAGATCTAAATTCAAGCCTTTTGGAGTCAGTGTATTCAAATTATATATCCAACGGGTTTCTTCTTTTGCTATTTCCGCTAAATAATTTCCTCCTCTCCAGGATTTTTCCACCTTTTTTATTCCAATGAATCTCAGTACTGTGGGGTCTTTAGCATGTGCATTAAGGAAGTGATCTGGTACGCTGTGAGTGGTTAATCCTTTTTTCACATTTCTAATGTGTTCTGCTATCCTGCATTTTAAAGTACGAATAGTCCTTCCAACGTACTGAGTTCCACAAGGGCATTCAAGTAGATATATCACTCCTTTACTATTGCACGTAATTTTTTCTTTAATTGTATACACTTTGTTATTATAATTTGATTTAAATTGTGTTATCGGTTTCATGCATGTAGATTTGCTTGATCTGCATGCTTGACAGTTCATACAGTAGTAGAACCCAGGATTATTTTCACCCATCCAAGTTCCTATTGTATTGTCTTTTTCTGTTGATTTAAGAGCACTTTTCACTAGTTTGTTCTTCAGATTGTTTGCTTTTTTGAAAATGATTTTAGGTTTCTTAGTCAAACATGTTTCTAATTTTTCGTCCTGTAGTAATATGGGCCAGTGTTTTATTAAAATTTTTTCCAGATTTTTAGCTTGATTAGTGAATCTTGTAATGAAAAGTACGTCCTTGTCCGATATAGCTGGTTCCTTGCTTGTAGGGATCAATAATGTTTTTCTCTCTATCTTCTTAATAGTTTCTAACTGAGTATTTACTTCTTGCTCAATATAGTTTCTTTCAACAAATCTTGTTTTCATATTATTGGCTTGCTCAGTGTAGTCTTCTACTTTTGAACAATTTCTTCTGAGGCGCCGAAATTGTCTGCTTGGAATGTTTTTAAGTCACAGCGGATGATGGTTACTAGTTCGCGGAATAAAGGTGTTACTGTCTACTTCTTTGATATATGTTTTGGAAATAACCTGATTATGTTGAATGTGTATCTCTAAATCTAAAAAATTAACTTTTTCTTGACAGTAGGTGGCAGTAAAATTGATGAATGCAATGAAATCTTTCAATGATGTAACATCCCCTGTCCAAATACAGAGGACATCATCTATGTATCTCCTCCATGTGTGGATATATGTACGGAAAGGGTTATTACTCCAAATGTTGTGATTTTCCCTCTCCGCCACAAACAGGATTGCGTAACTAGGGGCAAATTTGGTCCCCGTCGCAGTGCCACGAACCAGAAATAGCTGTAGGGTGTCCTGAAACCAGAAATAGTATAAATAGTTCTAGTATAAATTGAATCGCATCTATCAAAAAAGTTATTTGTTCTGATTTTATATCAGAGCTATTGGATAGTATTAATTGTAAATATTCGCAGCCATCTTTATGATCTATCACTGAATAAAGAGAAGTGAAATCGCATGTCATTAATACGAAATGTGGTTCCCAATTTATATTGCTGATGAGCTGTAATACTTGATTTGTATCTTTAAGGTAACTTGTTTGAGTGACAACAACTGGCTGGAGAAATTTGTCTATATATTCTGAAAGGTTTGAAGTGAGACTATTTATGCCTGAGATAATAGGCCTGCCTGGAGGGTTTTTCTGATCCTTATGAATTTTTGGAAGGAAGTAGAATACCGGTAGTCTTGGATTTTTAGTTAGTATGTAATCATATTCTTTTTTATTTAAGATGTTCTTCAAATGTGCCTCTTTTAGAAGTGTTTCTAACTCCTGTTTGTACCCATCTAAAGGGTCATAATGGAGAATTTCATAGGTGGTGGTATCTTCAAGTAATCTATGAGCTTCCTTTAGATAGTCAGTATTGTCCATAAGGACAATACCCCCTCCCTTATCCATAGGTTTTATTATCACATCCTGCAATTTTTGGAGTTGTCCCAATGCTGTTCTTTCGTCACCAAATAAATTGTGATAATGTGTTTTTACCTGGATTCATGTTTGCACTAGTGTTTGCATTGTTTTACTGTGTTCAGTCATCTTGACCACAGACTTCTGACCTGTATGCCTGTTCACTGGATCCAGAGTGCCTGCGATAATTAACGGCTGTACTTATAATTATTTGGCTTGAATTATTCTGCTACTTTTTGAGAATAAAGATTTGTGCGTTAGAAACACAAATCGAGATTCGACAATCGTTATTGGATAGCGACAAAACGTGCATAACGGTAAGAAACCGATTGTCTCGTTCTGCTTTCTCTGATAACAGGTAGCAGAGTAGCTGTTCAAGTTTTTTCACCACATTATATAACATTAGTTCTCAGTGAAATTGTAAGAGAAATAGAACACAGAATCCATATATTATTATCCCCTAGATAGTCTTCAAATTAAAATGTTAGAGTGGCATTGTGACACTGATTTTTGATAACTACAATCAGGTCTCACTATCACTGTCTTAACAGAGATTTGGATATCCAATCTACCCACTCATTTAAATATATATAAAATATAATTAAAATTTATTGCATTCCAGTTCAGCGGCCAGAGAGTATAACACGCGTCCCTGGACATACGTGTTGTCGAAGTTTTGTCAAAAGATGAAAGTGCTAGGCTAACACTGGAGGTTTTTAACAGTAAAAAGAGCCAGCCATTTGATTTTATTATGATTACAGTGACCACTCAGGTGACTTTAATGTAATTTTGATACCCCCAGAATGCAGAGGCTTGGTTTTGCCCCCTTAAAACCGGCAATCTGACAGTCGCCATTTTAAGTGACGACAATCTCACTGGCGACATTTTTTCCCAAATTTATATCAGGCGCGTCGGACATGTTTTGTGTGTCTTTTATGGTAAATCTGTATTTCCTCCATGTGGGGCTTATAGTAATCAGCATTTTTTTGTCGCTATACCTAGTGTCAGAATTATCTTCATCGGAAAAACTTACCCCACCCAAAGCACTGGGGTCATGAGTTGGATTCCCAACCATGGCCTTATCTGTGTGGAGTTTATATGTTCTCCCCATGTTTGCGTATGTTTCCTCCCAGTGCTCTAGCTTCCTCCCACACTCCAAAACATACTATCAGGTTAATTGGCTGCTATTAAATTGACCTTAATCTCTCTCAATTTGTGCATGTATGTTAGGGTATTTACACTGTAAGCTTCAATGGGGCAGGGACTGATGTCAGTGAATTCTCTCTCTATATATATATATATATATATATATATATATATATATATATATATATATATATATATATCTCTATAAATAGCTGATGAAGAAAGGAACTTAACTTGAATTAAAACAATATATAATAACTTTATATATGAGGGTACTATTTAACCTCTTCCCCACTGCCTTTCCACCTCATCACAGATGTCCTATTGTCCAGAGATGACGTAGAAAGGCAGCAGGGTTCTTCGCACATCGCTGTTAATGTCACCAGTTTCTGCCCTAGTGATTTCTTATACGCTGCTGTGCTGTAACTAGACAAACTTTGGCATCAGTAAGATGTCATCAAGATTTCAATATGTGTGGGCATTGCTATGATAGTGCAGAGGAGATCTATATCACAATTGTAACTATATTAGATTAAGTGTAATCTTGAACTCATAGCAGTTTACAAGTGACCTTCTAAGACATCCAGATAACACTAGAACTAATAGTGTTAGTGTGCAGAGGAGAACCTTCAATCTAAAATATAACAAAAAGAGAAAGAAGAAGTTGAATAGAAAATTAATAACTCAAAGGAATTTGTTCTGCACAACATAGTATTATAACAATGAAAACAAATAACAGAAAAATTACAGATATAAACTGTAAGCTTGTGAGCAGAAGCGTCTTACTATTTTGTTTGGCTGTTAATACACAGTTTTGATTTATTACTCTATTTGTTCACAATTGTGAAGCACTACTGAGCATGGTAGCACTATACAAATAAATGTCAATAGAAATAGAAGTGCAGTCCTGGATACATATATATAATAAAGCTCGCAAGAAAACAGTATTGTGTTCCTTGTTTTAAATGTTCTTTTATGTCTCCTCTACCTTATCTCCAAATTATCTCTTATCATATCACCCATTGCTCTTATTTCTAAACAATGACAATCTAACTTGGCATGTTTCATTTTAATAAAGATTGTGGAGTGACTGCACATTTTGTGCCAAGCTTTCGCTTCCCAGACCTTTGTTGGGAGACCCTCTTGCACTTGCATGGGAGTCTGACATAGACAGAGAGGAATGGTCTGAGATCTGGGAACAGACCACATCCAGCTCTGTAACATCAAGATAAATGCATACAAATTATTATATTGCTGGTATTATGTTGACAACCGATTTAGTAAAATTATTCCTGATGTTCTCCATAGATGCTGGAAGGGATGGCTTTCTTCATATTTGGTGGTCATGCCCCAAACTATCTAACTACTTGTCAGTGCAAAAAACCTGATACATTCAGTATTGAAAATTGACCTTCCACCCCTGTCTAAATGTTACCTGCTTCCTACGGCCTTCACAGACAATACAAAACACCAAATTAAGCTCATAAGTAGAGATGCTCACTGACCCCCGTGAAGTAGTTTTGGTTTTGGATCTAGATTAGCTTCGTATTTTGGTTTTGGATCTTTATTTTTATAGAAAAAATGCTAAAATATGCTAAAATCACATAATTATGTTCTTTTTTTGATCCTACATTATTATTAACCTCAATAACACTAATTTCAAATAATTTGCAGTCAATTTTGACCACCTCACAATATTATTTTCATACACTTTAAAACACATACTGCAGCGATCTGGCCTGGATGCTAAGCGACAGAGCAATGACTCAAACACACGGCAGTTCCTACCACATCTAGGACTCATTGGCACACAGCAGTGGCAGAAAAGAAAAGTGGGGCAAATGGAACTGTCCTTGGATCATGAAACCAGTTATGGTTCATTTAATAACTCCACCTGTTTCTTGGATAAGTGAGGTAATTCTACAGCTAATACATGGCAACGAGCGCTCACTCCCCCGGGATGCATGCTTTTTTCAGACACACACCAATCCAGGGTACCAGACAATGCACTAAATAGTGCCATTGTAATTCCCAGCAAAAAGCCAGTTCATCAGTGAGCTTCGAATCAGCCCCAATTCCCACAAAATTATAATCTTGCTAGGTACCTTTCATGTAAAGTGCAGATAACTAACACTTGAGGAAACAGCAGCAAAGGGGAAGGTAATACATATACACGTCTAGTTAGACATCCATGCTTACATTACTTCTGCAAGCAATGTTGTTCTTTGTTAATAAAACTGTTGTCTTTATACAGTTCAAAAAAATTAAAAATAATCCTCCACCATTCTTTGGATTGTGATAGTTGATAGTAGGATCAGGTAGAGTTACAACAGAGGTGTCACTAATTCTAGTCAATTCTTTTACAGTAGACAAGACCAGGGGGTAAATGTATTAATGTCCGGATTCTTCAACTCCAGTGAGATCGGCGTCTTCACCGCTTAAATTGAAAGCGGCGCTGCCTTGTAAAGGGAAGTTTCCCTTTACAAGGCAGCGCCGCTTTAAATTTAATCACCGAAGACGCTGGACACGCCGGAGTTGAAGAATCCGGACATTAATACATTTACCCCCAGATGTCAAAATGTTTGGTTGAGTCATCTGCATCAGCAATGGGTGTCTAAGATTTTTGCTAAGCATACAATAATATATATAGCACATGTAGGTAGCATTGGCACACAGCGGTAGCTGAAAGGAAAAATGGTGCAAGATGGAATTATCCTTGGATCCTCCCAGCCACCCTTATGTTGGATCTTAAAAAGGACATGCACACTTTAACAAACCAAGCACTTTAGACAGAATAGTGCCCCTCCTTGAGGCTGAAGTGCTTGGTTTGTTTGGGCCCCCACAAAACAAGGTAACAATGGTGTTAATGAACTCTACTGTGGTAAGATGTTGTTGTCATCATCCTCACCCTCATCAGTGTGTACATCATCCTCACACATAATTAATTCATCACTGCTGGAATCCACCGTTACAGAAGTCTCAGTATTTTGATGTAATTGACAGGTAAGGCCTTTCTCGTGGAACTTGAAGTTCATTTTTATGAACATCGACTTTTCCACATTTTGAGGAAGTAGCCTCCTGCACCGATCGGCTGTGCTAAAAACTATTTCCGAGTACACACTGGAGAGTGGGCAGCTTAGGCAGTGCAAAGCGAGTTGGTACATGGGTCTCCAAATTCCCTTTTTCTCCTCCCATTATGTAAATGGACTGTATGATGTGTCTATTTCTATGCTGTCGTGAAAAAAATCCTCCACCATCCTTTGCATGTTGATAGTAGGATCAGGTGGAGTCACATTTTTTTGTCAATTCTTTTAGACCAGACCAGATGTCAAAACTTGGTGCAGAGTCATCTGCATCATCCCTGATGCTCTTGGGAAAGCTAAGATTTTTCCTAGCAGCAGTTGAGTGAGAAACTGAAGGAGGAGATGCCGTTCTGTCACTTAACACTTGAGCTGTCATCTTGCTCACAAAGAGTTCCTTGCATCCCTTCAGATCTGGGTCAGTTGAAAACAAAGAGAAGTAAAGCTCTTAAACCGAGGATCAAGCACAGTCGCCAAAATGTAGTGATCGGATTTCAAGATTTTGATAACTCTTGGATCCTGGCGAAGCGAATAAAGTACTTAATCTACAAGTCCGATATACTAAGCGTAATTGCTTTGTTTAATCTCCTTCTTCAGTTTCTCAAGCTGCTTTTCCAAAAGTCCAATAAAAGTAATCACTTGACTAAAGCTAGCAGTGTCTGAACTCACTACACAGGTGACTACTTCAAATGGTTTCAGCACATTAACAAAATGGAAAGTATTCTCCACTGCACTTGACTAAAATACATCCTCCCTCCTTTCCCAATATCATGGCTTGTGGAGTAAGCGTGGATGGCTTTTCGCTGTTCCTCCATCCGCAGAAGCATATACAGGGTGGAATTCCACCTTGTTACCACCTCTTCCTTCAGTTGGTGGCAGGGCAAATTAAATTGCTCTTGCAGCTGCTGCAATCTCCTACACGCTGTTGCTGAATGCAGGAAATGTCCAGATATTTTACAGGCTAAAGACAGCATCTCCTGCACGTCCCTGACATTTTTTAAAAATCTCTGCACCACCAAGTTTATTGTTTGAGCAAAACAGGGAATCTGATGCAATTCACCCAGCTGTAATGCTCTCACAATATTGGTGGCGTTATCAGAAATGACATATACTGAGAGAGATTCTAAGCCATATTGCGATGACATCCTTTAGCTTTTGTAACAGATTGTCAGCTGTATGCCTCTTAGTGAAGCCAATGATACACAAAGTAGCCTGCCTCTGACAAATGTGACGTACTTGGGTACATGCTGCAGCTGTTCCTGCTGGTGAAGGTGAATCACCTACCCAGTGGACTGTCACAGTCATATAATCTTTAGTTTGCCCAGTTCCGCTTGTCCACATATTTGTGGTTAAGTGTACAGTGGGTAGAATGGCATTTTGCAGCCCAATAGTAACATTTTTACGAACCTTCTGGTAGAGGTGAGGAATAGCTTTTCTACTGAAATGGTGTCGTGATGGAATTTGGTAACGGGGACACAAGACCTCAAGTAGCTGTCTAAAACCAGCTGCATTAATAGTGGATATTGGAAGCAAATCTATTTCTAGCATAGTCGCCATAGCATCTGTGATCCGCTTTGTGACTGGGTGACAGCTTTCATACTGATTGCTAAACAGTCAATTGTTGTAAACTACTAGTAGTCTTCTTGATCTGCTTCTGGGATGAAGATTCACCCCCAGCAGCAGCAGCAGCAGTGGGACTAACGCTCAAGAATTCATCTGAGGAATCCAGGATAGTATAGGAGTCATCTAGCCTTAGCAACTTGGATGCAGGACTAACTCCGATCGCTATTGAGGATATTGACGAGGATGGGGATGTGGGTGTAGATTGCAGGCATCGGGATGTAGGTGAAAGAAGGGTCCTAGCTGATGCTGGACTGCTTGTTGTAATTTTTTTAGCATAACTTTCTGATTTTCCCAACACCTTGCCCTGAACTTGCGTCAAGTGCCGTAATATGGATGAGGTTTCCTCCCTTGACTGACTGTGGCTTTACATACACTACAAATGGCTATACAACTGTTGGCAGGATTTGAGTAAAAATAATTCCACACACAAGAAGTGGATTTTTTGGTCTTATGTCAAGACATGACAATGGCCTTCTTCTTATCAACAACATCCTCAATAGTGCCGTCGTCAGCTACACAAATATCCCCCTCATCCTGTTGCAATTCCAAAGTGACATCCTCAATTGGTGTATCACCGATTACAGCTCTTTTTTTCTTGACCAAGGTAAAAGGTGTTTTTTTACATTTCTGTTTGCCTGACTTAAATACACTGTGTACTTTTACATAGTGCTTGACCAGATGACGTACAGGGATTACTATCATCATGACTGGTGGCAGCAGTTGCTTGGTGCTCCTGCTCTTCTGTGTACTGCTGTGAATACATTTTGATAAAACCGTACACTTTTTGGTGCAAATTCAGAAGAAAAGCCTGCAAGGACTAGTATTTGTATTTCGACAATGACAATTAGCAATGGAGCTCTTATCTTTGGGTGTATATAACACTGTACACTGTTTAGTGCAAATTCAGAAGAAAAGCCTGCAAGGACTAGTATTTGTATTTCAGCAAAGACAATTAGCAATGGAGCTCTTCTCTATGGGTGTATATAACAACGTACACTTTTTGGTGCAAATTCATAAGAAAAGCCTGCAGGGACTAGTATTTGTATTTCAGCAATGACAATTAGCAATTGAGCAATGGAGCTCTTCTCTTTGGGTGTATATAACACCAAATAAATTTTGATGCAAATTTAGAAGAAAAGCCTGCAAGGACTAGTATTTGTATTTCAGCAATGACAATTAGCAATGCAGCTCTCCTTTTTGTGTTACCTATAAAACACAGTAGAATTGGACTGCAGAATTACACCAACCCTGTAAGCACTATTATTTGGATTTTTCTGCAATGAGATTTAACACTGGAGTTGTCCTTTCTGTGTGTTACCTATATAACACAGTAGAATTGGACTGCAGAATTACATCAATCCTGTAAGAACTATTATTTGTATTTTTCTGCAATGAGAATTAGCAATGGAGCTCTACTGAATGTCACTGATTACTTTGTTGAACACTGCTACCAGTTCGGGTGTGTTCGGTTCCTGAGGAACCGAGCCTGAGCATCTCTACTCATAAGCCACTTCATTTCTGCTGCCACCTGTTAGCTTGTGGTGGACCGGTAATCCCTTGCTCTTCTTTTTGTCGTTGTGGTAGCTAGGATATGGCCCATTGAGGGGCACTTCTAATTGATATACTATGAATAGGGGGGATAACTATATGACATACTATGAATTGCGGGGACAACAGTGGCACACTATGAATTGGGGGGCAACTGTGGCATACTATGAATAGGAGGGACAATGATGGCATACAATAAATTGGGGTGACAACTGTGGCATAGTATGAATAAGGGGGACAACTGTGGCATGCTATGAATAGGGGGGACAACAGTGGCATACTATGAAAAGGGGAGACAACTGTGTGGCATACAATGAATTGGGGGACAACTGCGGCATAATATGATTTGGGGGGATAACTATGTTACATACTATGAATTGGGGGCACAACTATGTGTCATGATTTGGGAGCACAACTATGTTTTATGACATGGGAGCACAACTATGTGTCATGATATTATTTGGGGGCATATCTATGTGTCATGATATTATTTGGGGGCACAACTATGAGTCATGATATGATTTGGAGGCACAACTATGTGGCATACTATGAATTGGGGCACAACTATGAGGCATGATATGATAGCCAACTGTTTTAACCATCTAACAAATCAAACAAACAAACAAGAGAACAAACCCCTTCTCTTCACATTGCCTCCAGTCTCTATGCCACTATCCTGTATGCTCACATACTCCTATTTCCCCTCACCTGTACTCAAATTTCTAATTGAGATTCCATTTTCAATGCTCGGTGCCTCACTATTATTGTCACATAAATCTATGTGGTTTCCCAGCAAGAAGTATCTCTTAACGCTTTTGTTTTGTGCTTGTTTTTATGCTCAAAATTTATTGTTGTCAGTGAGTACATAGTCATATACAACCAAATGGAGGTACATAAATAAGAAGCAAAGATTATTCAATTGTTGATAAGTACACAGTGCATATAGCCAATAATAGAGAGAAACATTTTTGAGAAATGGTATGAAAATAGAAACAACTCTTCCAAACTGGAGGTGAAAGAGAAATGAAAAGAATCTAGGGAAATAAACTTACATCTTAAAGTTATGCTCATTTTAAATTGGATTTCGCTCTTGAAAATGCTGCAAACATTGTTCCAGTTGGAGGCAAAATAAACAATATTGAATAAAAAGACTTGCGTTATATCCATTATAGTTAAATCTTTATTTCCAAACATTTATTTATTGACACCTTTGGTTGATAAGTATGGATACAACATATGAAAATCAGTTATCTATTGTACAGTATAATAGGCTTTATTATGGTTCAGTTATTAAAGAAGTTTGGAATAGTTTATTAAGGAGTCTAAATACGAAATTTCAAAGCGTCTGAATCTCCAGTGAGTACAATGGTTTGTGCTTAATTTCTCCTTGTTGAGCACACTCCCTCAAAGAGGTGATTGAGTATACAGTTTGTGAAGTATTGGAGGAACCTGTAGCAGAATTTGTATAGTGATTCAGTATAGTTGAGGCAAAGAGAAACCTTATTAGAATTTTTTTTAAAACAGTAATGTGAAAAAGAGAGATGCCCAACGTGACTTGGGGGGGGGGGGGGGTCACTGTTGTGATTATGACTTAATCATGAGTAAAAAAGAAAAATATGAATATGACATGTTTGCTCCTAATAATATAAGCTGTTATAACCAGTGAACTGATGGTGTCAGGGCCGGTGCAAGGTTTCTCGGCGCCCCATGCACAATTTCAACTCATTGCCCCCCCCCACCATCTCTGCACACATCAAATACTCACTTCCAAGACCATAATACACTTGACTTTTGTATAAAAAAAAAAAGGAGAAGCCTTACCTCCTCCAGTGGTCCGGATGCAGTGGTGTTTGATGCAGAACGCTGTCCAAACTCTGCTGCAGACACAGGATTTCTAGAGGGGTGGCATCCAGGTGTTAGAGTTTAGAACAAGAAACTTGACACAATAAGCAATAATATGTATTATGTATTTGTTAAAAGCAGTGGGCATCTTCTTTTCTTTATTGGTCCAAAGGGAAATGGCAAATAATCGGCCCTAAAATGTCCCTGCAACACACATAAATCTCCCTTGCATCACTCTACTGCCCCTGCATCACACTACTGCCCCCTTACATCACACTACTGCCCCACTTGCATTACACTACTGCCCCCCCTTTCATCACACACTACCCCCTGCATCACACTGCACCCCTGTATCAGTGTCCCCTTTCTAGCTCATTGCCCCCCATATCAGTGTCCCCCCTCCAGCTCACTGCCCCCCTGTATCACAGTGTCTCTCTCCAGCCCACTAATCCCCCCCCCCTGTATCACACTGTCCTCCTCCAGCTCACTGTGTGGATCTGAAGCTGTGCGGCAGCCATGGAAGGTAAGCTCAGTGGCTGCAGCACTGTATTACACAATGTGTGTGACTTTAGTGGTGCTCCCCCAGAGCCAGTCAACCTAGACAGCTGCCTAAAGCTGCCTATTGGTAGCGCTGGGCCTGGATGGTGTGCTAATAAACCCCGGGGTAGCTAGACTAAACCTACAACAACACTTCAGAGAGGTCTGATGCTGGGTCTGGAGACCAAAATGCAAGTATCTGAGTGCCTTATGACATGTTCCTGCAGGAAAACATGATACATCAATGCAATAGCTTTCATAAATTAATATTTGAGATGATCAATACATATATTTTTAATCGGGGTACACAGATACATCAAATAAAGTCATTCAGAAATGCCGGCTTTCTAGAGAAGATATAGAAATTAAGTATTGTCCTAAATAATGTACCAAATATTTTCATATTTAATATGTATATGTGCAGAAAATTAAGACTTGCTTGGTAAATGCAATTGTATGTCTCTGGTATGCTCCCGATGACAGATATCATACTTATAGAATTCCTGTTTAAGAAGAGGATTGTGATTGCAAGTCATAAAGTAGACACACAGCCCTTTGTAGTGACCTCATAAGGAAGGACAGTAGAAGGGGAAAAAGTGTGTTAAACAATAAAGAAAAACTGTAAAAGATTGTCAGTCTTTTTGGTGGTCAATTTGACTAAGGAACTGTCTATATTCTTGCCATCCACTAGATTAACAGATTACATGAATATATTATCATCATCAGCAGCAATTTATATAACGCCACTAATTCCGCAGCACTGTACAGAGAACTCACTCACATCAGTCCCTGCCCAATTGGAGCTTACAGTCTAAATTCCCTAACATACAAACACAGACACATAGACAAAGAGAGACCACACAGAGAGAGACTGGGGTCAATTTGATATCAGCCAATTAACCTACCAGTATGTTTTTGAAGTGTGGGAGGAAACCAGAGCACCCGGAGGAAACCCACGCAAACATGGGGAGAACATACAAACTCCACACAGGCCATGGTTGGAAATCAAACTTACCCCAGTGCTATGAGGCAGAAGTGCTAACCACTAAGCCACCATGCTGCCCAACATTAGTGTTATGTTGTTATTTCTTATAAGTCTAAGAATCTGTTTTGCCATATATTACTGTATGTCAATTTAATAAACATTTTATATCTTAAGCATTGTGACAATTTTTGGCATATTAAACTCCATTTAATAATGTTCTGTCTTTGTATTCTCAAATGATTCACATGCTAGATAAGCTTGGTTATTTTATAGATGCTACATTTAAGGTAGATAATTGGTTAATAGTAACTGATTAAGTTTAAATTGTGATATATTTTGAGATGTCACAGACAAACATAAGAATTCTACAGGGAGTTACTTGAATACTTAATTTTGGAACAAATCAAAGAAAAACTGCTGCAGTAAGCCTGAAACTTTTTTGAAGCTAAATTGATTTATTTAAATAAGCACGGTTAGTCCCAAAGTGTTACTTATTCACAAAGATTATCTAATAACAATATTGAAATTAATGGTTTAATGGTTAATATTTAAAAGTGTAAAATGTTTTTTTATACACCATAAAAAGCATGTTAGCTGTGGTGAAGTTAGCTGCATCCACCACACAGTGTGTGCTTCAGGTTAGGACTACAGTAAGTATGTACTAAGATACTTTTACCATAGAAACAGGAGTTCTTGCTGCAGCCACCATGTGATTGATGCTGCTGACTGTACTGTAGAAAAACACTATTTATTTATAAGTTTTAAGATAATGAATGCGTTTGAGCCCTTCTGTAAATAAGGTAAAATTACACATTTCCAATCATTAATCAGTATTGGTTACTAATTACAACTTACATATAATTAACATAACTTAAAATATATATTCATGCACCGATCTTTGGAGGTGGACTGTCACAATATATCATGAAAGCAGCATAGTATGTGCAGAAACTATTGATAGGACTGGGGGACTGACATATTGGCAGGACAGACAAACATGACTGGCAAGACAGACAGACACTAGCGGCAGGACAGACAATAATGACAAAACAGACTGACATTGACAGAATTGGGAGAAAGACACTTTGCAAGACAGACAGACTACATGGGCAGAACAGGACAAACACTGACAGCATAGAAAGACAGACAGGAGTGAGAGCAGGGACTGGCAGGGCTGGGGAGAAGGGGGCGTCTGCCCCCTGGGCCGGTCTCATAGAGGGCTATCTTGGGCTGTGTCACTGGGCCAACTGCATTTTATTTCTTTTAAAATGTTTCTAATAGGCTGCTGAGTTGAGTCTTGCCACCCGGACTGAAATTTGCCAGCCCTCCCCTGACTGAAAGTACTTGCAAAAATAGGAGACTGACAGGACAGACACATTGACAGTACTCACCCTTTTTCACCTGCAGATAAGGCAGCTAGAGATATCCCTCCTCCCTGAACCTCACAACCCTCCCCCTCTGCACACAGCACAGCGTACTGCACTGAACTTCTGTTGGTCTTATCTTTCACAAAGAAGTTTTCTACTCATTTTCCGCATTCGGGAAGAGCAGTGGGGGGGGGGGTGGGGGGGCAACAGGTATATCTTGAAGAACAATCAACAATATTTAGGTAGTCTATTAGCAGAAAGTGCTCAAGTCACTGTGGACCATGATGGTGGCAGACATGTTGGGAGGGTTTCTATTGTTGTAGCAATTGTATCCTACGTTCAGGGATAAATGCCACTTATTTTGCTTTAATGCGTGATATTGAGAGCTTCACCAGAAACTTCTCATCATCTGTCAGAGAAAAATTATAGATCTTTATAGCCATCAGGAAATTTTAATCTCAATAAGACAACACTAGGTACTTTTTGAGACATATTTTTCAAGCCATATATTTGGTTTAAGAAGTTTCTAAGTCCAATTAATGATCAGTTCTAATTGTGAAGCAGAGGGTAAAAGATTTAAACAGGTAATAAGGCAGAAGCTGGATCTACAGAACCGATTCCTTTTAGATTTGTCCTACATCAGCATATCAGCATTTTTAAGTTGCAAATCTCAGTGTCTCTTATTTGTGCTTTATTGGCTTTAACATTGTAGGATTTTAGAAGATTCTCAAACTTAGACCCTAAGTGGGCTGTACAGTCTCCAATTTCAGTTATTTCTGAGAAGATATTTCATAGAAACTGTGACTGACATGCAAACTGCCAGCTATATTAATTGCTATGCCTCATCCAAAGGCATTTCTATTTGTACTGGTATTCTATGAAACATACTGCTACCTGGGCTCTAGGGCAATCATAACAAGTAAGTTGGGCGTACAGTATCCTGAACTATGTGCCGCAATATAGCTTCTTCAGCAATTAAGATAGGAGCCTTTTTCAAAATATCAATTAAAATTAGAGATGCAAAGTAAGAAAAATGCATCTATGCGGCCTGGGCACTGGCTTCACCCCCCAAGTCTTGCTTTTGAAGATTCTTGTCTCACAGCTGTTACTGCATGTACATGATTGTATGTATAGGTTATATTTACTTACTCTACAATAGTGCTCAATATCAAGCAGCAGCTGCAAGGGCAAATAAAGTATTGGCATGCATAAAAAGGGGCATAGATGCAAGGGAACACAGTGTAATTTTGTCACTGTATAAATCATTGGTAAGACCTCATCTTGAATATGCAGTACAGTTCTGGGCACCACTCTATAAAAAAAGATATTTTTGGAACTAGAAAGAGTTCAGAGAAGGGCGACAAAATTGATAAAGGGTATGGAGTCATTAAGTTATGAGGAAAGGTTAGCCAGTTTAGGCATGTTTACTTTAGAAAAGAGGCGTCTAAGGGGAGATATGATTACTATGTACAAATACATTAAGGGTCAATACAGAGAACTTTCATGGGAACTTTTTACCCCAATGACTATACACAGTACACACGGTCACCTCCTAAGGTTAGAGGAGAGGAAGTTTCACAACCAACAAAGGAAGGGGTTCTTTACAGTAAGGGCAGTCAAGATATGGAATTTACTGATAGGGAAGGTTGTGATGACAGATTCAATAGATATGTTTAAGAAAGTGTTAGACAAATTTTTAGCGGAAAAGTGTATCCAGGGATACGACTGTTAATTAAAATGAAGGATAGTAGTGGATATAGGGAAAAAATAGGACTGCAATATTGAGTCTGGGGGGATTTTCACAATTGAAACAGATTGGTGGTTACTTAATCTGGATCAATTTCAAATATAAGTGAGGGATCGCAGGAGATCCAAAATAGATTGAACTGGATGGACTGGTATCTTTTTTTCAACCTCATCAACTATGTTACTATCTATAATATATATTTATTTTAAAAAAATTTAAATAATTGTTAACCAGTTAATTTTGTAAACATTTGTGTGGGGATATCCCCAGCATCTTCTCTCCACATAATACACTGCAAAGACAAAACATAATATAATTGATGCAACATCTACTGCTTATTAAGCATCAAAATATTTTCATTATCTCCACTAGGGAAGTTGTTTTGTGAAAACATATTTTACATTTTTTACATCAGAGTGATATTAAGGTATAGGTCACAATCCGATAAAGCGGCTGTATATGCAGAAAATACTCCAAAAATAATACTATAAGTAAACCGTAGTTTTAAGGAGCACTGATGTAAATTGTTCTTGTTGATATCAGAATGTGGGACTGTGATTGCCTACTTATCAGCTATGACAAGCAGCCAGCAGCATTTATACCATACTTGCCAACATTCCCGAAATGTCCGGGAGACTCCCAAAGACTCCCAAAATTCGGATCGGACTCCCGGGAATGCTGGCAAATCTCCCGCATCCCGCTACTGGCACCCCGAAATGATTTGATTTGCGGTGAATAACGTCATTTTGGCCCCGCCCCCCACAACAAAACGGCACTTCCGACATGGGGGCGGGGCCAAGATGACGTGTTTAGCCGCACCACGCCCCCTCCCGCCCTCCAGTGACGCCCCTCTCCCGGAAAGAGCTATGAGAAAGTAGGCAAGTATGATTTATGCTCATGGTGCTCACTAGGGCCTGATGCTGAGTTAGGAGCAAAGCAAAGAAAAGGAGTAAATTTGCACCTCAGCAAAACCATGTTGCATTGGAGGGGAAGGTAACTTTAAAATGTGGGGACAGATTTAAAGTTTGAAGTATAGCATGTCCTAGATCACTTTTAAATTTCAGTGTAAAAATAAAGCTATCAAGTATTTGTGTTCTACATGAAAAAACAGGCAGTGTTTTCCTTATTTCATCATCATCATTTATTTATATAGCGCCAACATATTCCGTAGCGCTTTACAATTGGGGACAAACGTAATAAACTAATAAACAAACTGGGTAAAACAGACAAAGAGGTGAGAAGGCCCTGCTCGCAAGCTTACAATCTATGGGACAATGGGAGATTGACACATGAGGTTAAGTATACATTTTGCATCTTGGCCCAGCCAGACTGCAAAGGTAGGGTGACTCATAAGCTAAATGATCCTGTCACACAACAATGTTATTCCGGGGTAGTTGTCTTGTGTGAAATTGTGTAACAGGCTAAAGGTAGTGAGGTTAAGATGGTGGTTGAGGAATATTATAAGCTTGTCTGAATAGGTAGGTTTTCAGAGAAAGTTTGTAGAACAGAGGAGAGTCTTATTGTGCGAGGGAGAGAGTTCCATAGAGTGGGTGCAGCCCGAAAAAAGTCCTGTAACCGGGAATGGGAGGATGTAATGAGGGTGGATGAGAGACGCAGATCTTTTGCAGAACGGAGTTGCCGAGTTGGGAGATATTTTGAGACAAGAGAGGAGATGTATGTTGGTGCAGCTTTGTTGATGGCCTTGTAGGTTAGTAAAAGTATTTTATATTGGATTCGGTAGAAGACAGGCAGCCAGTGTAGAGACATACAGAGTGATTCAACAGAGGAATAGCTATTTGCAAGGAAAATCAGTCTTGCCGAAGCATGCAAAATAGATTTTAGGGGTTTGAGTCTGTTTTTGGGAAGACCAGTAAGGAGGGAATTGCAATAGTCAATGCGGGAGATGATTAGTGCATGAATTAAGGTTTTAGCAGTGTCTTGTGTGAGATATGTGCGGATTCTGGAAATGTTCTTTAGATGTATGTAACATGATTTAGATATAGAGTCAATGTGGGGAACAAAGGATAGGCGTGAATCAAGGATTACACCTAGGCAGCGAGCTTGTGGGGTGGGATTTATGGTCATGTTATCAATAGAGATAGAAATGTCAGGTATGCTCTTGTTGGCGGGTGGGAATATTATTAACTCTGTTTTAGAAAGATTAAGTTTGAGTTGACGAGAGGCCATCCAAGATGAAATGGCAGAAAGACAGTCAGTTACACGGGACAACACAGATGTCGAGATATCAGGAGAGGATAGATAGATTTGGGTATCATCCGCATAGAGATGATACTGAAAGCCAAAGGAACTTATTAGATTTCCAAGAGAAGCGGTATAGATAGAGAACAGCAGAGGACCTAGCACCGAGCCTTGTGGTACTCCAACTGATAGGGGAAGCGGAGCAGAGGTGGCTCCAGAGAAATTAACAGTGAAAGAGCGATTAGAGAGGTAAGATGAGAACCAGGATAGAACTGTGTCTTGAAGACCTAGGGATTGCAGCGTTTGTATGAGAAGAGAGTGGTCAACGGTGTCAAATGCAGCCGAGAGATCAAGGAGAATTAGGAGAGAGTAATGGCGTTCAGTCTTAGCAGTGATCAGATCATTAACAACCTTGGTCAGCGCAGTCTCTGTGGAGTGTTGAGAACGAAAGCCAGACTGAAGAGGATCCAACAGGTTGTTTGCTTATTTGCATAATAGTAAGCTAATTTCCACCCCTTGCATTGTATCATGGTTTGTCCAGGTGAAAATGTGGTCCGTTATCTTGCTTTGCTCCAAACTCAGCACCAGACCATAGGACCTCCAAAACTGAGACCCAAAGTATATAGACCTGCAGAACCTGATTGGACATATTTACACAAAAAGAAAAACAAAAGTTCAGTTATGGAGGCACTCCATACTATTTATTAATTACATTTTTTATACAATTTATTAAAATTCTTATTCTAAATTGCATTGTCCTTTAATGAAAAATCAATTAAAATATAAAAATAAGGAAAAACTGACAAAAGAATATGATAGATAACAGAGTCTATTACAACCTAGTGCATGCATGCGGTTGTATATCTAATAAATGTTTTAAGATTTTTTCTTTTACATGTTGGGGTAGTATTTCTTACATATAAATAACTACATCTCATGTAATTATTGAACACCTTGAAAAAATAGGGATTAATCCATATTTAATATGGTAACATTTTTAACAATTGATCAATTTTTTTTTATACCTTTTCATAATATTTTATATTTCTCTTGCTCTTATCATGCCCAGCTAATCGCACAGTTAGAATGTAGGCTTCTTAGCTGCCTATATTTGGGCTAAACAAATTATTAAGTTAGCCCCAGTTCCCTTCTTTCAGCATTACTATGATTACACACCAGGGGGTAAATGTATCAAGCTCCGATTTTTTCAGCATGTTAAAATTGCGGCAAAATTTTTTCAAATGTATCAAGCTGCGATTTTTACCCTGATCTTCAAAATCGCTGGTCATCTCTGGCGCTTTATTGCAATGTAAAACACTCCCGTGTTAGCTAAATCTCTTGTGTTGTAGCAGCGTGTTGTATAAACACATCACTGTTACAATGTTCTGCCTATAGAGCCGGAGTTCCGGCAGCTGTAAAAACTATTAAAAAAGGATCAAAGTTAAAAAAAAAAAAAGCTTGGGGTCCCCCCTCTATTCAGTCTTAACCCTAGTGCTACCAGCCTACTGCTGGTTCCGTAAAAATCGGGGAAAAATTTTGTGTGGGGTCTGCCCTATTTTCATGGAACCAGCACTAGGCAAACCAGTCGGGGTTGGTGGCACTATAGCAGGGGGACACACGGTAGTGGTCCTCCTGCCATATTGACAACCAACCCCAGGCTGTTCCGCTCTGGGCTGGATTCCCTTGGGACTGGTGTCCGCCGAAAAAAACGAGTGCTCCCCCTCCCTAGGGACACCCAGCCCAGTGCTGAAAGCACTAGGGCTCCTCCTACACCCCTGGGCAGTGGGTGTAAGGCAATAACGGCAATTTTAGGTGGGGAAAAAATGAACAGTCGCCATTTTGTTTTGTGGAACTACAAGTCCCAGCCAGCCAAGGTGCCATAAATACTGTGGGAAGGCTGCTACTTGTATAACTACAAGCACCAGCATACCCATGGCAGCCAGGGCTTGTTGGCACTTGGAGAACCACAAGTGCCAACTTGCCCTGACACCCACAGCTGGCTGGGACCTGTAGTTCCACAAACCAAAATGTTTACAAAACAGCTGGACCACCGGTAACAGCTTCTACTAGGTAGAAGATCCGATACGCAATGAGCTTAGCTCATTGTGCTAGGTCTAATTATAATATTAGGAGATTTACCCACGACCACAAGAAACCCCTAATACTATAATTAGTTCTACCGCAATGAGCTAAGCTCATTGCGCATCGGAGTTTGTACTGTGTGGAAGCTCTGATACGCAATGAACTTAGTTCATTGCAGTAGGTCTATTTATAGTATTAGGTGATTTTCCCATGCTAGTGGGAGCTTCTACCTGGTAGAAGCTGTTAGCGGCGGTCCAGCTGTTCTTTTTTTTCTGCTAGCAAGAAAGAAGAGTCGTGGATGTTACAAATATGGGACCCTGCTGGCTGAAGCAAAGAAGACTTCAATCAACAAGGGGGCCCTCCTGGCTGAAGACTGCAATCAACAAGGGGGGCTTTGTGCCCAAGCAGATCAGAAGAGATTTCAAGCAGGACTTTTGGATCTACAAAATTATTTTGGACATTTCAAGCTGGACTTTGGAATATACAAATTTATTTTGGACCTGGTTGACAGGCATTTTAGGATTAAAAGCTGCTGACGAAAGAAGAAAACTTCAGTGGTGAGTATAGGGAATTTATTATTTTTAATAAAAATATATGGTGTAAATGAGGGTGTTTACTGTCTTTATTGTGAGTTTATTATTTTTATTAAATGTTGGTGGTTTTAATGAGGGTGTTGTGGTTTTGTAAACATTTTTGTTTGTGGAATTACAGGCCCCAGCCGGCCGTGGGTGTCAGGGCATGTTGGCAGTTGTGGTTCTCCAAGTGCCAACATGCCCTGGCTGCCATGGGTATGCTGGTGCTTGTAGTTATACAAGTAGCAGTCTGCCCACACTATTTATGGCACCCTTGCTGGATGGGACTTGTAGTGCCATAAACCAAAATGGCATCTGTTTGTTCTTTTTCACCTACAATCGCCGTTATTACCCTACATCCACCGCCTAGAGGTGTAGGAAGAGCCCTAGTGCTATCAGCACTGGGCTGGGTGTCCCTAGGGGTGGGGGCGCTCATTTTTCTCGGCGGACCCCACTCCCTAGGGAATCCAGCCCAGTGCTGAACAGCCTGGGGTTTGTTGTCATTATGGCAGGGGGACCCCTGACGCGTGTCCCCATGCTATAATGCCACCAACCGTGGCTGGTTTCCTTAGTGCTGGTTCTGTGAAGATAGGGGGGACCCCACGCCAAATTTTTCGCCGATTTTCACTGAACCAGCAGTAGGCTGGCAGCACTAGGGTTAAGACTGAATAGAGGGGGACCCCAAGCTTTTTTTTTTTTTAAACTTCGATCTATTCTTTACAGTTTTCAGAGCTGCCGGAGCTCTGGCAGTATGACAGGGCAGTGTAACAATGAGGTGTTTATACAACACGCTGCTAGCAAGCAACTTCATACATTTGAGACTTGTATAGCCAGAATGGCAAACAGTCAGGAGTTTGATCTCTATCGATTTTGCAAATAGCGATTTTGACAAAAGCACAAATTTTACATGAAATCTCAGCTTCATACATCTGCGAGTTTCAACTCTCTCGAGAAAATCGCTGGATTTGCAAAATCGGACCTTGATACATTTACCCCCAGATATTTGTAATATAGAGAAACCTGCAACACTAACACTGATTTGCTTAAATGTGCTGTGGCTCACAATAAAAATTTTTTTCCAGAGCTTTGGTACAATCAGAACAGGTAAGTTAAATAATAATTTAATTATTATTAATTTAATGAATATCGCTCCATTTTATCCATTATCTTATGGTTCTCTATGGAGGTCTCAGTACTTAGCAGCAGTGGTATTAAGGTAACGATTGTGGCAAAGCTTTTCGCAACTATATAAATTGCCTAGTGCTGCTTACTCCTGATTTAAGGCTGGAGAAATCTCCGATTTGTTAACCCTAAAATTAAAATTAAAAATTCCCTTAAATAGAGAAAAATTGAATAATTGAATAAATAGAAAAAAATTTAAAAACACTGTGAAAGAGCCTTTTGTCTGCGTTTATGCCAGTATTCTGGCTTTTCACTGCTTGTTAAATAAATCCCTATATCCCATACAAAATAACAAAACTCTGCAACCATATGCTTTTAAAATGAGGAGCTACTTTTTGTGTGAAAAGGAACATTGTTCCCCATTCAATATCGTCTGTCACTAATGGACTGATTCCAAGCTTCAGAAACTTACATTTTCAAAACATGGCATTCTCTAAATGTCGATGTGACATAAGCCTAAACAATAGAGATTTTCGGTGCTTATTTTTATCACCTGTTTCTAATAACTGACCAGCTGATGCCTGTTCTTTCATCAGCTCCCAAATTAAATCATGTTTTTCTAATCCATTAGTGCAGGTTCAAAAAATCAATAGTGAAGTGACATATTAAGACCATGTATGGCACTGTAGATGAGGTACCTCATCAATGCCTATTTTTACTGTGATATCTACCTGGTCAAGCACTGCCATATTGGTTACTGTTTGCCAGGATCACACAGTAGCAAGTAGCATCTGCTCTGCCAGTTTTTTCTGCTAGCTCACACACAAGGTTAAGCAGGGCCTGATTAAGGGTTCTGGCCGCCCTAGGCTAATACGGCCGCAGCGCTCCCCCCCACCCCCCCTCCCCTCCTCCGAATATATAGGTGTATAGGAACACTCCTGAATATGAATGTTCAGGTGTATTCTCCAGCATTCAAATTTAGACAGATTGTGCCATTGTCTCTTACCTGTTCTTGCTCTTCTCTCTTGCAACTTTGTTATCCTCTCGCTGGCTTCTGGAAAGTTGGCGTCCTGTTTTGAAAATGCAAAAATGTATTATAATGCAAACCCTGAATGATTAGGCCCTTTAGTTAAAACAAAACACTCCATTATGGCCAGCTAAAAGTACCCCATTGGACAGGCATATATAAGCAATATCTGAATATTTGTTGTCAATCAAATACAAACCTCTACCAGCCCCATCTCACTAATATTTAGTATTCTAGTGATTGCTGAGACCACCCATGTGACCACCACACAATCATGAGATTCTGCCCCCCAAAGCTGCTCTATTTTTTAAATACCCCCTGCAGCCATTTCCCTTAACCACAACCCCCCCCCCAGCCATTTTCCTTAACCCCTGCTGCAGCCATTTTCTTTACCTCCCACCCTGCATCCATCCCCCTTGCAGCTATTTTCCTTACCTCTACTCTGTAGCTATCCCCCCCGTCACATCAAAACTCCCCCAGTCACATATATCAGCCCCCCTCCTCTGCCCTCCTTCATACATATCAACCTCTCTCCCTCCCTATAGATTTTCATGGCAGCCCCCCCTCTCCCTCCCTATAGATATGCAGGGTAGTCCCCCCCCCCCCTATAGATATGCAGGGTAGTTCCCGCCTCCCTATAGATATGCAGTGTAGTTCCCCCCCACCCTATAGATATGCAGGGTAGTTCCCCCCTCCCTATAGATATGCAGGGTAGTTTCCCCCCCTTCCTATAGATATGCAGGGCAGTTCCCCCTCCCTATAGATATGCAGGGCAGTTCCCCCCCTCCCTATAGATATGCAGGGCAGTTCCCCCCCTCCCTATAGATATGCAGGGTAGTTCCCCCCCCCTCCTTATAGATATGCAGGGCAGTTCCCCCCCTCCCTATAGATATGCAGGGCAGTCCCCTCCCTCCCTATAGATATGCAGGGCAGTTCCCCCCCTCCCTATAGATATGCAGGGCAGCCCCCCCCTCCCTATAGATATGCAGGGCAGTCCCCCCCTCCCTATAAATATGCAGGGCAGTTCCCCCCCCTCCCTATAGATATGCAGGGCAGTTCCCCCCCTCCCTATAGATATGCAAGGCAGTTCCCCCCCCCTCCCTATAGATATGCAGGGCAGTTCCCCCCCTCCCTATAGATATGCAGGGCAGTTCCCCCCTTCACTAACCTGTAGTTGTGCCAGCGTCGCTCCTTTCCTCAGCTCAGCAGATATGAAGTGAAGACGTCCTGCTTCCTGTCTGCTGCACAGCAACAGGCAGCCTGGCGATTGGCTGTGTGTTGCTAACCACTGACCACCTTTTGATCGTCGAGCCCTCCACCCAACCGCGGTGACCCCCTCCCCACCCCGGAAAAAAAAATGAATGAAGAAAAAAAAAGAATGAAAAAAATAAATAAATACCCGCAGCACCGCGCCCCCCGGGACCCAGCGCCCCAGGCTGCAGCCTGGTCATTGATCAGGCCCTGAGGTTAAGTCATCATGCTCTGACAAACATAGTGCATACTTGCCAACCTTTTTAAACTTCTTTCTGGGAGAGACCCAGGCAGGGGGGCATGGTTGGAGGGCAGGAGGGGCGGAGGGGCGGGGCGCGGTGAATCGCATCATTTTGGCCCCGCTCCTGTGACAAAATGCAGTTTGTGTCTCGGGGGCGGGGACAAAATGACGCGAATCACCGCGACCCGCGACATTTTGACAGCAAGATGCCGTTTGCGGGATATTTGCCTGCTCTCCCGGGAGTCCGGGAGACCTACCTGAATTTCGGGAGTTTCCCGGACATTCCGGGACAGTTGGCAAGTATGACATAGTGAAGCCTTCTAACAGAATACCTCTCTTACAGAAATTTACATCTCTTATCCTTGCACCAATAGAAATGTATGTTCATCATAGGCCTATTGTGACATTCTAAACAATTGTATCTGATCCTATTACCAAGAAACTGATCTTTAGAAGACTTCTGTTTCTCTATTCTTGGTAGGATCGCTTTGGATTCATCTTGTAAAATGTTCTTTATCTAAAGAAGACATACTGATGCTCTTTTAAATATTTTCTCGCATTTCCTTGAATATGATCTTTGTCCTACCTGGAGCCTGTTTTGAGCATCTAGTCACTATCCAATAACTATTGTCCACTTCCAGTGATGTGGTTCCAAAGCACAATGTGATTTGTTAGCAAAAAGTAGCAAAGTAACAATCCAAATAAAATAAGTATAGCCGTTACTTAACAGGCACCCTGGATCCAGTATACAGTCATTCAGTCCTGAAGTCTGTGGTCAGAGAGACTGAATACTGGTCCCAGAACCCCTGTAAACTTTATATACAGTCAGTGATACAGTGAAAACAATACAGATGATTTGGCATGTTTCCATAGGTTCAGGCTTCAGGAAGGTCCAGTGTAATGCAGGTCATTGGCCAGTTCAAACAATGCCATCTAAGGGTGGGGGTTAGCTCTCCAGAAGATGCATACTTAATCTTCCCACCAAGAACTAGTTCAAACTGGTCTATTAGCATTACACACACAATACCATACATGATCATTTATTCCCTATCATCCATAACTCGCATACGCAAGGTGCGATCCTTTCGGCGATTGCACCACACGCGGATAAATAGGGGATTAGAATGTTTCCTGTGACCAGAACCTTAGATCTTACTAACGTGTATATAAAATTATAATATTTCACCATAAACTCTGCTATATTTCAGTACAAATAACTATGTGTTGCAACTACTTTTAATGTGAGCTAATTACAAAAGTATGTGTTCGTGTAAATGTGTGTATAAGTGTTTGCACGTGTTGCGGTTGATTACGCCCCTGCACGCTGTAGCGTGCTATTCACATAAGTTCGGACATAGACAATCAGATTGATAGATATTAATTTGAAATTACCATATCCAATTATCTGAATTCGACAAGCCATATACACTGCTTGTAACACCTGATTCTTGTTAGTGGGCCTTTGCCAGTGTTTGTGACCCATGACCATTGCCTTACCATTAACAGAGGCCATGATTTGGGCATTCAAATGTAATGTGATGCGACACACTCATGTGCCAGTGTTTGCCTAGCAGCATATTATTTTCGATTTTGTCATATTTTTTAAATGTTGGGAGACTGGTAGTAGTGCTGAATCAAGAGAGATTATATGTAATGTGCACACGCAGCACAAGAAAAAAAAAACAGTGGATGACACAGCTATTAAAAGGTAATAGACTGGGCTAGAGACTGCACTGGCTTTAAAGTGTCTGTGTGATATTAAACTACTAAAATCAGCTAATGCAAACCTTTTGGTTCTTGTAGCGTAACATAGTTTGTCATTTTATGAAAGGCTATCAATCTGTTAACTACCATCTTCTGCATACCTAGTGACTATCATTTCTGCATAAAGAAGATATGAATCAGCTTACCTTCCCCTTGACTAGAGCAATTCATATGCTCTGTATCCCTTGCTCAATCTCGCATGCACACTTTCAAGGGTACATGACAAATTAGGTACTATTGCATTAATAGCATCATAGGACCCATTTTGTTCTGGAAGTAGTTCAGCAAGCATTTCTCCATCTGCAATTTGCTCTGCTTCGCTTGCAAGAAGGTCAATTATTAGTAACTCCGCACTATAAGCAGCTATAACTAGGCAGCCTCGTGCTTCGGACACAATAATCAAATAACCTTTTGTAGAATTAGGAGACTCCAGTCAAATAATAATTGAATTGCACATAAGAATATGTTATTTACAGCATTAGTTATAGTTCTTTTGCCCAATGATAAAATGTTCTCTCTCAACACAACACTGTTCTAAAAAAAAAACTGTCAACATCTATTTCAATATGCACATGGCTGTACACCAGTGCACCTAAATTGTACACCTTGCTCATAAGAAGGTGCACACTTATTTTGTGCTCTTGGGAGAAACCTCCACTAAATAAAAGAAATCTGAAGAGGCACATGTGGAAGTCAAATAATTGGATGAAGTAAACTAAATTGATAACTATTGTTTTACCGTGTGATTGCGATTAGTTCACCACGTGTAATAACGCAATTGTACGGGTTAATAACACACAAATTTAAATTCGCACTTACACTTGTAAATAGTACACATTTATTAAGATTCCAATCCACATTTATTCATTAGTACATTGTATTAGAGTTTAACTATATATAGATAATATTAAAATTAAGGTACTTATGGTTCAGGTCCTCCTAAAGGTAAAGAGTTTGGTTTCATATTAAAGCTTATTTCACCAGTATTAACCCGGTTTCAACAGAGTAGCTATCGCATCTAGCGGTCGCAAGTTATGAGCAATATGAGATTAATACTCAAAAGTACTTTGTTTATGGGTCAGTTTAAACAGGTTATTCAATAGAAAGACATGTAAGCAACAGTTGGGGGTAGTTTCCCCCCACCCTTGGAGAAGATCAAATGAACTGACCTATGACAAGCAGTCTATTGGAACATCATTAACCCTGGACCAATGAAGAGCTCGCTTATCTGTGTATATTTGTGACATCATCACTGTTTATGTTCATTCAAACATATAAACCAGCTCCTGGGCCACTGCAAATCTCCTTTCCTGACTACAAAGATGAACATGGACCTGGGCCCAGGGAGCGCTGGCATAATGTAATGTATTGGGTTTATACTTTCCTGTTTATTGTTATATCTTTTATGCTTAAGCATGGCTTGCTGTAAATCCTGCTATCTTTTGCTATTAAATCTCTTTGTGCGCTGGAACCACAATAATCGCATTGGACAAAACGAACATTACACACACTATGCAGGTATGTAGACATAAAAAAACAAAATCCTAATTTTCTTTCCTCTCCATCCTCTATGGCAGTCATTACAATAGGTTAGGCCCCTTTAGGGTTTAGGTACGACAGGAAATTAGAAATACACTCAGTTAGTATAGTGTACAGCATCTCCCCTTCCCCTTTGTATTTTCCTAGCTGAAGTTAGAGAGGACATGTAGCAGTTTGTTATTTTTTTGCTGGCTTACCTGCTTTAAATGGTCAGGATGATGCATTCCTGGTTGTGCAAGCTGAGGAGGCTGGCTACACAAGGTCCTCTAATTGCTACATGTGGTAACAAACCCAAGGAAATATGTATTTTGAAGCTAAATTTGAAAATGGTGTGCAAGCATGTCTTGGGTTATAGAACATCACTATGGAGAACATTGCAGACAGGAACTCAGAATCACTAGAATCCCTCAGAATGACTAGCAAGCGATCCCTGTTCCATGGAACCTCCCCTGGCACTGCAAATGAAGCACAACTGTCTTTCAACTCCACATGGATGTTCCAGCACCATCTAAAGCTCAACATATCCAAAACAAAGCAAATTATCTACCCTCATGCCAGAATCACCACCTCCCCTCAAATCTTCTTCACTGTTAATAACACCACAATTTCCTCAGTCTCCCAAGCCCGCTGCCTTGGTGTAACACTTGACTCCACCCTGTGCTTTATTTCTCACATCCACACTCTCTCCCAGTCCTGTTAAATCCACCTTAAAAACATTGCCAAAATATGCCCTTTTCTTACTCAACCTCCTACCAAAACTCTTATCCATTCTCTCATCATCTCCAGTCTTGACTATTCGAACCTCTTTCTATCTGTCATTCCTGACACCCATATATCCACATTTCAATTAATCCTAAATGCTGCTGCAAGACTGATCTTCCTCTCTCACTGCTCCACATCTGCTGTACCACTTTGCAAATCCTTACACTGGCGTACCTTGTGTCCTCTAGAATCCAAATCAAATTACTGACCCACACCTACAAAGTCCTCAACAACAACACTCTTTTATACATATCGAATCTCATATCAAAATACTCTCCCTTCCGCCTTCTTAGATCTACCTCTGACCTGCGACTTGTCTTGTCTCTGATAACCACCTCTCACTCTCGCCTACAAGACTTCTCTAGTGCTGCTCCCCACTTTTCCTTACCATGCCTAATTGAGCTTTCTTACGCCTTCAAATCTTTAAACGCTTTCTAAAAATCCATCTCCTTTTTAAAGCTTACCTTGTACCTGATGATACTATTCACATTAATACACCCTCTCAGTTGTCCCAATCTCCGTTCTAAGCCACACTTGCTCCTCTTGTTTCAGCTGTGCCCTCTTTCACTTAGAATGTAAGCTCAATAATGAGCAGGGTCCTCCATACCCTTTGTTTTAATTTCTGCATTTTTCTTTCTGCCTTGTCTGTCCTTGTTTTTGCCCTGTTTTCACTAATGTACGGCACTGCAGAGAACTGTGGTGCCTTACAAATCCATAATAATGTTAATAAATAATTACAGGAGTATTTCCAACAGGATGAAGCCTGAGTCCAACCCCAAACAGCCAAAGAGCACCTGCTATAGGTAATCCACTAATCTAGTGGTGTTTTTTTAATAGATTTTAGTTGAGTTATCGATTTAGCAAT
Organism: Mixophyes fleayi; assembly: GCF_038048845.1. Taxonomy (NCBI): domain Eukaryota; kingdom Metazoa; phylum Chordata; class Amphibia; order Anura; family Limnodynastidae; genus Mixophyes; species Mixophyes fleayi. The sequence continues at coordinate 141,128,947 of NC_134405.1, read as the reverse complement.
AATCTTCCAATATCAGTACTCTTATAGAGACTGTGAAGGGGAAGAAAGAAAGTAACACATAGCATAGGGTCTCTGGAGTCAGTCACAAGCCATTATCTGCTGTTTATGATGTGTTCTTTTGTTTAACATGTAATTCCTAGACTCAAGGAAGTAATTCTCAACCCCTTGAGCAATGCAAGGAGACAATAGTCTGGATGACAAAATAAATATGACTAAAAGGGATTTACATGCTATATACGAGGTTATGAGAGCAGATAAGAATGGGTTAGAGGACTGATACTCCCAGTCAGAATTGGACCCTTTAAAAAAAAAAATATATATATATATATATATATGAACCCTCTAGTAGTGAATCTGTGAAAATTAAAGAAAAGCCAGATTACTGAATGTGGATAAAGTGGACATTTTGCTCTGGCAGATATATAAATCCATGGGAATGAATAAAACATCAATTTCCACTGCAGTTCAGAATTCCCTCTTTGTTGATTGTAGTAAAAACATAGAGTTATCCCCATGCACCAGCTTGTAATGGATTTAAATGAAAAAGAGTGGGATCAAGTGGAAAAGTCTCAGTCTGACCGAAAGAAAAAAAAAGAAAAGATTAAAAACAATGATTAAGGGTCACAGAAATGGAGTTCATTTCAAAAAGTGGATGCAACAATAGCCAGTAAATCAGCTAGGACCACTGTTTCTTTAGAAGACAGTGGTCCTCTAAGAGATCCTATGGATGGAAAGTTGTTTTAAATCTTATTAGAATATCACATACTTACCGATTTTTCATTTTTACTTTCTGGGAGATCACAAAGGGGAGGTAAACTGGCAGTACTTAGTGGTGCAGAGTGCTGCGGATTGCATCATTAGACCCCCACTCAAAGTGGGGACTGCATCATAGAGGTCCCCATCCCGCCTACTTCACTATGAAGTGGGCAGGATGCAGGAGAATCCAGGTAGTCTTGAAAACTTACCTGGATTTTGGGAGTCTCCAAGACATTCCAGAAGAGCGAACAAGTATGAAATATCATGCTCTGGAAACTAAAATTTAAGTTTGCATGTGGGTATAAAATAAGTCTCTGAAGTGTGCCTATCCTACATTTAGTTTTAGCATCTCTGATTCTCTAAGCCAAGCCTGGCCAACCTGTTGCTGTCCAGGTGTTGTGAAACTAGCATACCCTGTCAGCTGGCTGTCTACTGACAAAACAGTTTGGGGCTTGTATTTTCTCAACACCTGCAGAGTCACTGGTTGGCCAGGCCTGCTCTGAACTCCTTTCATAAGAATATATCAAATTTTGGGCTCTTGCAGACTTCACCATTTTTATGTGCAATTTTCATGTGCACTGCATATGGAAATTGCCTTTCTGAAAAAAATCTGTATTGCTGAACTAACAATTAAAGTCAGCAGCATATGCACCCAAGTTACAGTAAGTCACCATCAGTGTATATTTGCTCCTGCCTCAGAGCTGTGCAAAACATTTACCTCCTAACAGACGTATATGTGTGTTTCTGCATAAGCCACATTTGTGCCTTTAGTGTACTCAGCCTGTGTTTGCATGGCCTTTACATACCCCATCACGCCTTATCAAGTGCAGGCAGGCATAAATGCCAGAATAGCGCAACTCTGAATATTTTGTATTATATATATTAATATTTTATATACTCTGTATATGCTTGCACCCATTTTCTGGGCATGTGCCAACTGATTTCACGCACATATGCACAAATTGGAGTACATTCTACTCTGCATCAGTCCCTATGTATTTAATTATTAAAGTACAATTTCGGCTATGTCATGAATAGCTGTAAAGCGCTGTTTTAGAATTAAACTTCTTGCTCTATATTTTCTCTACATTTGATTCTTTTGTTCTTGGCTCTGCTTAATATTTTCTTTTTATTAGGGTAAGATGAACTATTTTCTTTTTATATGATTCAGAGTGTTAAGTAGATAAGGGAACCACAGACACTTTAGGGTGATGTTAGGCGTAATTCAATAAGTGACACACTGCACAGCTACCCAAATGGGAACGCAAACTCACTAAAAATTGAACAAAGAGAAATTAGAGGGGGTACAGACAGTAAAAGGATAGAGAAAGTGTGGTCAACAATAAAAATATATACCATGTTCCCCATATTTAAAAATGTGATCAAATTTATTACAACATATAAAATACAGAAAATTTTAAAAATCTGAGAATGAATCTATCAAGGTTATTTTTCCAACATTACATTGTTACAAGTTTAAACATAAAAATAAATTCTTGAAGGATAAACACTGAAGTCAAAATGAATAGCCAAGTAATAGATTTAAGTCTCCTAATCATAAATAGCTATCCAGCACAACATTTTCAAAGACATATTACCGTAGTCAGTATGCTTTGCTAATTTACATGCAGTATAACCTATAGAAAAACCTTAAAATTTGCAGAAAAACATATTCATAGTGAACAGATCTTAGGAGAAGTGTTAACTATGTCTACACAGACACAGGCTAGGCTCACATCTTTCAGCATGTCATGTAAAGGCAGAGGGGCATAGGAAGGGGAGGCTTTTACAGTACACGGAGCAGACAGAGCTCAGAGAGGCATTCTACAGGCGTCAAAAGGGGCGTGACCACATAGTGCTGGAGGTGTGGAAAACATAGGCTGTGGCTGCGCCTTTTTTCACAGGACATGGGGGGAATTCAAGTAGCCGCAGAGTGTCTCCGAAACATCCGTGAGATACTTCACGGTGCAGATTTTGGCAGAAATTTCTACTGAATTGAAGGCAATGTGTGCTGTGCGATGTCTGCGCGCCACATTGCCAGCAATTGAATTCCCCCCATTATGTATTAAAATGGTGTTGCTCTCACCTACCTGTTATTGCAGCTTTCACAACCTGGTTCTGGATTCTTGTATGGATCCTGGAATGTTGGGACCTGTTTGGAAAATGTACATGAAATGTGGAAAATAATTAGTGAACACAGTACACAGCACAGATCACGCAGTATATAATTATATAACAAGCAAAATATGCTTGATAAAAATAATCACAGATACCTATATGTTTGTAAATGGTCAGATAATGAAACACATTTGTAAGTACATAAGAGAAATGGCTGCCTCTAGGGGCTCTGCAACCCCATACAAAGATAAATACACAGTAAAAATTAAGAGGCACTCAAAAACCCTTAAATATAAATTCAGTGACGATAAGAAAAAATTACATAATATTTTAAGCTCCAAACTAATTTATTCAGAAAGTAACAATATGGAGGAGATTCAATTTCCCGCGATATGGCACGTGGACATTGCACTACACACACTATCGGCAATTATAGAAGGAATCTCCTCTGCGAAGTGTCTCGTGGACGTTCCAGAGACATCTTCCGTCTAATTGAATCTCCCTCACGTCTCACAATACAAAAAAAATTCTAAAATATATGTACAAAAATTTAAAAAATTGTTTACCAGACTGTGCAGGGCCTGGGCCCCGGTACTTTGTACCACCCCACTGCCTTCTTGGCTTCCCTGGTGGTTGCCATGGTAATCAAGACACTGTGCTGAATTATAAATCATTACTAGCAGCCTAAAGAAACAAATTAATGAACATTTTTTAATAATAACATTCTTGTTATAACCTGCCACAGTGATTTAAATAAAAAAAATGAAATAGCTGCTTTAAGAACTTTGCAAAATACCCATGACCATGGTAGATATATTAGAGGGGTTGGAGGATTTAACACCTTGCTAGAATACCAAGCCTTAGCCCCAACCTGCTATACTCTTTATTCATTTTGCAAAAGTGTCATATACTGTAGTGGATGGCTATGGCAAAGTGTTTAGTTTACAAAATGCTGGCTAGGCACAATAGAGAGACAGGTACCAAGTGAACCACGCCAGGATAATTTGTATCTGGGATTGTCCAAAAGTAAGGCCTGTATTTTATTTGTTACTGTTTTGTATACACTGTGGATTTATGAAAGATTTAGGTTTAATAGTTTACTATTAATATTTATAAAGAAAACAAATAAATAAAACATGCATGTGTGCATTAATGGAGTAATACAAAATATGCATGCTTTATTTGATTGAAACATTTTCTAAACATCAAATCAGTCATGAATCACATGGCTCAGTACACAATGCCATTATGTCAATATATTTTCAATTTCCCTCTAGATATTAATGATGTCAGTTAGTAAGTTTGGCACCTGGCTGCTATTACATACACAACAAATTGTAGTGACATAGAGCTGAAGAAGCAAGATTAGATGATATATTTTGCAAGCTGTAGAATATACTAGCTAACAATCAGCTTCATAGCTAGTGCCAAAGAAATCCTAATCAAATCTTCCCATCATTTTGAAACATAAAGCTATGAAAACTGTACAACATTACATTTTCTCTTAATTGCAACTTCTTGTTGTTTTCGTGGCACATAAGCTCTCCAATTGGACAATATTTTTACATGTCTTACTTATAAAAAGTGGAATTAACACCAATGGTATTAGAGCAGAAATATAATAGATCACATGTACTCATAAAATTATGAAAACTGTATGACATTACATTTTCTTTAAATGTAATTGCAGCTTCTTGTTTATTTAAATCAACTCAGGTCATTTAAACTAAAAATAAGAAGATATGGAACGAAACAGACCATACTGTCATGGGTGGAATTGCTGATATACTAAAAGTCTGCAAATGCATCTAACATGTTTAATGATGGCCTCTAGAAAAATACACACTGTCCCTTCCCTGAGTTTTGAGAAAGGAAAATAAATCAATATTTTAATTATAAGTAAGCAAAAATCATATTGCTGTCGTTCAAATGTAGTCATTGGGGAAACAATTTGGTAATTGTATTGTGTCCCTAGTCTAGCATTACTACCATGAATGAAACAGCAATGTGTGATTACTTAGTATGGTGGAAAACATCAAGATCTATAAGCCTCTATAAAGTAAGAAGGACCAGAGTCACATTTATTTAGAAGTCAGCAATGTATCAGGAAAAGTGTTCATACTAGTTTTTGCTCACCATTCAAGTTACAAGACACTCTAATATCCCTATGGAGTTACAATTATCATTAATAGCTCAAATAAACGAAAACATAAAAACTAAGAATTAGCTGAGAAAACAGTTCTCTTAACAGTACACTTCCCATTCTATCTGGTAATTCCACACATTTTCATATACACTATATGGACAAAAGTATTTGGCTACTGTATCTGTTAATTACTGAAATAATTACTGTTAATTAGTGAATTACTAAAATTAAGCCCCCAGCCATGCAGTCTCCATTTGCAAACATTTGTGATACAAAATTGGTCTTTCCGAAGAGCTCAGTGACTCAAGCATGGTGCTGTGATATGATGCCACCTTTGCAATAAGCTGGTTCATGAAATTTCATCCCAGCTGGATATTCCACGGTCAACTGTAAGTGATATTATTGAAAGTGGAAGCATTTAGGAACAACAGCATCACAACCACGATGCGGAAGACCACGTAAAATCACAGACCGGGGTCAACGACTGCTAAGGCGCATGGTGGCAAACGCTCTGCTGATTCCATAGCTGAAGAGTTCCGAACTTCCACTGGCATTAATGTAATTATAAAAACTGTGCGGCGGGAGCTTAATGAAATGAGTTTCCATGACCGAGCACACCGACACTGGACTGTGGAGCAGTGGAAACGTGTTCTGTGGAGTGACAAATTACGCTTCTCTATTTGGCACTCAGATGGAACGAGCCTGGGTATGGCAGATGCCGGGAGAATGTTACCTGTCTGACTGCATTATGTCAACTGTGAAGTTGGTGGAGGAAGGATAATGGTATGGGGCTATATTTCAGGGTTTGGGCTAGGCCCCTTAACACCAGTGAAGGGCAATCTTAATGCTTCAACATATTAAGTAATTTTGGACAATGCTTCAGACTTTGTGGCAACAGTTTGTGGAAGGACCTTTTTTATTTCTATTTCAACATGCAAGGACTACAAAGACATGGTTTGATGAGTTCGGTGTGGAAGAACTTGACTGGCCCGCACAGAGCCCTGACCTCAACCCCTTGAACACCTTTGGAAATAAACTGGAACAGAGTTTGGGAGCAGACTTTCTTGTCCAACATCAGTGACTGACCTCATAAATGCTCTACAGAATGAATGAGCACAAATTCCCACAGAAACACTCCAGCCTTCCAAGAAGAGTGAAAGCTGTTATCACTTCAAAATCGGGACCAACTCCATATTAAAGTATATGACATAAATATGGAGTTGGTCATTAATATGGAGGGAATGTCATTACAATCCCTGTTGGTGTAATAGTCAAGCACCCAAATACTTTTGTCCACATACTGTATATTGGGCAGCATGGTGGCTTAGTGGTTAGCAATTCTGCCTTACCTCACTGGGGTCATGCGTTTGATTCCTGACCATGGCCTTATCTGTGTGTAGTTGCATGTTCTCCCAGTGTTTGTGTGGGTTTCCTCTGGGTGCTTCGGTTTCCTTCCACACTCCAAAAACATACTATTATGTTAATTGGCTGCTATTAAATTTACCTTAGTCTCTCTCTGTATGTATGTTTGGGAATTTAGACTGTAAGCTCCAATGGGACAGGGACTAACGTGAGTGAGTTCTCTGTACAGAGCTGCGGAAATAGTGGAGCTATATAAATAGCTGATGATGATGATATTAGGAGTTGACGTGAACTTGACCATCTTGAATATAATAGAACTACCCAATATTATCTAGACATATGGTAACACATCTTGTGACTGGATCACTGATAAATAACTTATTTGTGGCTGGATCATGTGGAAATAATTTATTGTAGAAATGTATTTCAATCAGAGGTGCAGCACCAATGTATAATTTTAAATACACTTATCGTGTTACATTGGGATGTGTTTTGTATGGAAGTGTCATTGTTTGGGTTTGTAAGGTTGCTAGAGAAAATCTCCAATTAGGCATATTTGGGGAGGGAGTCTGATAGCAGGAAATGCTAAGTTTTTTGATGAAGTGTCAAATGCCTGGTCTGGCCAAAGGCCCAGCAGGGGGTCGTTACTGTGCGGCCTTTTTTCCAGAGTGTTCAAACCTTTCTGAATATTGTAAACAACATGTGAGGCAGGAAATCACAGCAAGTTATAGGATATCACAGATAAGTGTAAATATTGTTAGCTTTGAATTGCATGTAAATCCATGTTTGGATAAACAAATTGCATCCTGATTCTAAAAATAACTCAGACCTCAAGGGGGCTGGCTTATCCAGTGAGGCTGCACTCAAATGTTATAAAAACAGCACTGTTTTGTATTAAAAGTTGTTTTTCTGATTTCATCTGACCTTAGCACTGGTACCTCCAATCAATGTGACTGCAAATAAATATCACTTGCTTTAAAGACCTGCTTGAAAATATTTTCCATGCTGAAAATCCTTTGACCTACAGATTAGACCCAAAATCTAACATAGTAACATGAGATTTAAAAAAGACACCAGTCCATCAAGTTCAACCTATTTTGGATCTCCTGCGATCCCTCACTTATATTTGAAATTGATTCAGAGTAAGCAACTGCCAATCTGTTTCAATTGTGAAAATACCCCCAGACCCAATATTGCAGTCCTATTTTTACCCAATATCCACTACTATCCTTCATTTTAATTAATGGTCGTATCCCTGGATACACTTTTCCGCAAAACATTTGTCTAACCTTTTTTTATACATATCTATTAAAACTGTCATCACAACCTTCCCTGGCAGTGAATTCCACATCTTGACTGCCCTTACTGTAAATTATTATTATTTTATTATTATTAATTTTTATTTATAGGGCGCCACAAAGTATCCGTAGCGCTGTACAAGGACAAACAATGACACAGTACAAGGTGAAACCGCACAGTACAAGTAACAGTAAGCACTATAACTCTGGGGGCTCAGGCACAGCATGAAAGAGAGGGATGGAGGGGAAAAGTGAGTATAGGCAGGTAACTATGGCCCAAGAGGGTGGGCACGGATGACAGGTTGAGAGTCACTGAGGGGAGCGGAAGAACCCCTTCCTTTACTGGTTGTGAAATTTCCTCTCCTCTAACCATAGAGGGTGACCGCGCGTCCTGTGTATAGTCCCTGGGGTAAAAAGTTCCCATGAAAGTTCTCTGTATTGACCCTTAATGTATTGAGTACATAGTAATCATATCTCCTCTTAGGCACCTCTTTTCTAAAGTAAACATGCTTAAACTGGTTAACATTTCCTCATAACTTAATGACTCCATACCCTTTATCAATTTTGTTGCCCTTCTCTGAACCCTTTCTAGTTTCAAATTATCTTTTTTATAGAGTGGTGCCCAGAACTGTACTCCATATTCAAGATGAGGTGTTACCAACGATTTATACTGTGGCAAAATAACACTGTCTTCCCTTGCATCTATACCCTTTTTTTATGCATGCCAATACTTTATTTGCCCTTGCAGCTGCTGCTTGACATTGAGCACTATTGCTAAGTCTACTGTCAACGAGCACTCCCAAATCCTTTTCCATTATAATAGATTCTCCTAAATTAATTCCATTTAATTTATAGATTGTGTTCTTGTTTTTGATCCCTAAATGCATAACCTTACATTTATCTATGTTAAACCTCATATTCCATTTGACCGCCTAATCCTCCATTTTATTTAAGTCCCTCTCTAGAGAAGCTACATCTTGCTCTGATTTTATTACCTCACAGAGTTTAGTATCATCTGCAAAAATAGAAACTTTACTCTCTAAACCATCACCAAGGTCACTAATAAATATATTAAAAAGGAGTAACCCCAGCACGGAACCTTGAGGAACTCCACTTAAAACTTTTGACCAAATAGAAAATGTTCCATTTGTCATAACTCTCTGTTCCCTATTATCTAAACAGTTTTCAATCCAAGTATAAATGTTGTTTCCTAGACCCAGTTCCCTTATTTTGTAAACCAACCTCTTGTGTGGCACTATATCAAAGACCTTTGCAAAATCTAAGTAGACCACATCTACTGTGCTGCTCTGGTCTAAGTTCCCACTAACTTCCTCGTAGAAACTAATTTGATTAGTTTGACATGACTTATCCCTCACAAAACCATGCTGATTCCCACTAATAATCTTATTGCGCACTAAGTAATCCTGAATACTATCCCTTAATATACCTTCCAGTGTTTTCCCACTATTGATGTCATGCTTACAGGTCTATAATTTCCTGATTTTGATCTCATCCCCTTTTTAAACAACAGCACCACTAATCCATTTCTGGCTGCTTCTGAGGTTTAGACTCAGCTTTTCTGGTACTACCGCACTGCCTGCTTCCCTACAGCTCTGGTCAGTGTGATAGGCCAGGGGGGGATCTATCCACAGCAACCCTGAGTAAGAGGTCATGAGTACCAGCCCAGGTACATCAGTAACGGGGTACACTTGCAGCATCAATTACCCAGGAGAAACCCTCTACTGGATGCCGGTAAGGAGTCCAGTGGTGGCAGCATTTGTAAGCCCCTCCTACTGCGGCAAGAGGGCACATTTGGGATAACAAAAGGGAACGGTGGCAAAGGAAGCCCAGCAGGTTCCCAGCAGCAAAGATAGGGTGGCGTAGGTGGTCCATCCTGTCACACATCTATTTAAGCATAATCCCTTAGACAACTGCATCAATCCTTTTAAGTCATTACAGACTATTAAGCCCATGGTGCTTGTCTCAATTATCATGGACGAAAACAGGGACAGTGCTAGGATCTCTAGCTCCCCCCTATTAAGGCTTCACTGCACAGGCGACGCTCCCCCATACTGCTGTGCCTATTGCAGTCCCTGTGCTGTTCAGAGTGGGACTTACAGTGTTCTGCCAGCCCTTGCTGAAAAAGAGTGGGGTCCTGGGATTTAGGATCGACATCATGATAAGGAATAGTAGTTTGGGTGGCTTGGGCATTGACTAGAAAGGTGCACCCCGAAATCTGACTGTTTTAGTGACATGTTAGTTTATGCTACACTAGTAAATATCCTATGTCTATATGGGTCTACAGTAGTAATATTCTGCACCTACAAAAGCAAACAATGCAATTTAAATACAGATGAATTTTCAGATGCACCCCTGCATTTAATTGTACTTTCTATGTGATCTGATATAAAGCAAATAGTAACAATTTAAAAACAATATTTCAAAACAGTCTGGACCAGTTTATTTCATAAGTAGATACATCAAGTTCTAGTAATATACCTTCATGTTAACATTATTATTATTATTATTATTATTATTATTACTACTAATACTATTACTACAGTGTATTACTGTGTAATAAGTTTTTACAAACAGTGACAGACATTACAATCCTGTAAATCTATATTCTGCATTTTTTACAGGATTACTCATGTTACACCTAAAAATCACAATGAAACATTGGAACAGTTGTAACACAAGAATTATCTGAGAAATAGCCAAGGCTTTTGAAAAACAATTCATTCAGTGCTGGAGGACAACAAAGAATACCAGGAAAAATAATCAGAAAAAAAGAATGAGAGGACTGGTATTAAAGGTAAACACAAAGGTTTCTGGCAACAAAAGACCAAGAATAATAAATCAAAGTGCTTCAATGAGCAGAATAATAATGTATAGATATTTGTTTATTAAGGTAAGAACAGATTATAAGTATAGCAGGACAGCTTCACAGTGGGGAACCGTCGTCATCCTCCACAATTCCACATCATGACACTTTCTTAATGTTGACAATAAGACCAATCAAAGAAGAGATTTCAAATACTTCTGTGCCCAACAATAAAACAGGTTAACTAAATCTAATAATAATAACAATATTACAAAGTTTAACAGACGACGTAGGAAATCGGCACAAATACACACAATCAATTGAATCAGACAACTGTCCATACAAGAGCACAAATAAAAAGGAGAGGCTAGCAGAGAAAGAAAAAGGTTAGAGGCTTGTCTGTACTAGTGATGTTCACTGACCCCTGTGTTCTGATTTTGGTTTTGGATCCAGATTAACTTTGTGCTTTTGTTTTAGTTTTAGCAAAACCGCTCTTGCGTGTTTTGGTTTTGGTTCCCGTTTTTTTTTTTTTGCTAAAATCCCTATTTTTTACTGCTAAAATCACATATTTTGCTTTTTTTCCCCCTATATTATTATTAACTTCAATAACACTAATTTCAAGTCATGTGCAGTCAATTTTGACCACCTCACAGGTCACAATATTATTTACATACACTTTCATAAAAAAAACTGCAGCAGTTCTTGCCAGTGATAAGAAGAAGACCATTGTCATGCCTGGGCATAAGGCATCCAAGTTTCTAAGGTGAGATGACTCCTCCCCTATCCAGGACTCCTCAGAAGAATCCTTGAGCATTAGGCCCACTGCTGCTTCTCCTGCTGCTGGGGGTGGATCTTCAACCCAGAAGCTGACCAAGAAGAAGACTACTAGTAGTTTACAACAATTGACTGTTAAACAATCCTTTGCAAGGGGAAGCAAGTATGAAAGCTTCCACCCAGTCGCAAAGCGAATCACAGACACAATGGTGACTATGCTAGTATTAGATCTGCGTCCAATATCCACTATTAATGCAGCTGGTTTTAGACAGTTACTTGAGGTCTTCTGTCCCCGGTACCAAAGTCCATCATGACACCATTTTACTTGAAAAGCTATTCCTTACCTCTACCAGAAGGTTGGTAAAATTGTAATTATTGAGCTACAAAATGCCATTCTACCCACTGTACACTTAAACACAGATATGTGGACAAGCGGAACTGGGTAAACTAAAGATTACATGATTGTGAGGGGGATTATTTTCATCCTTAGGGAGAATGTAAAAGGTTGCTATTTTAGGATGATTTATCGATAGAAAATCAAAGTCCGATCGTGATATGATTCCCATTGAGTAAGCATCTCGTATTAAGATGTTATATTTTGATTGATAATTGGCTATTGGGTTGAATATTAAACGTTTATAACATTCACTGTTATTGAGTTGACGATAACCTTCATGTAAATATTTAGCATGTGGCCACAATACCACATTACCTCCTTTGTCGGGTGGCTTTATTACGTGTCATCCCAACTTTCAATTTCTTTAAGTGCCCTAAATTCCCCCTTTGCCAGATTATATTTTTTCTGAATTTTATATTGTTGTTGATTATATAGGCAGTCCAAGTCCTTATATACTAAATCTCTATAGGTTTTTACCTGAGGCATATAGAGATATCAGTCATAAAGGTAGACTTCTTATTTTTTAACACCAAAGATGATTCACTGATCTCCTCATCAGGAGAGATCTTATTGTCTGACATATCCAATTCTTCCAAAATTTGTAATGCAAGGGCTTCCTCTGCAGAGTCCAAATGCAGGCTTCAAATATAATTCAGAGGTAGTGACCTGTACTCTTGTTTTATTGAGAAAGTATTTGTTTAATAAGAGTTTTCTGGAAAAGAGCATCAAATCTTTTTCCCATTCAAATTTCTCAAAATGACGGGAGGGCGAGAAGGACAAACCTTTTTCTAGGAGGGAAATTTAATATGTACTGATAATTTTATCTGATAGATTGATAACCCTCATAGTGTCTCCTAAAACCGTGTTCTCCTGTTGTTCTATCTCCGAGGGGGTAATTGCTGTGTGGGAAGTTCCTGATCTTCCAGGGCCTTCCTTATTTTTACTCTGGTATCTCTTCCCCCCCTTTGTAATGGTTTAGGTTAAAAGCCCCTCATCCTTCCCTTAGTCTTCACATTATCTGAATGCTTCACAGTATCAGACCTGTTAGTTAATTTACTAACAACCCTTTGATATATGACTATTATCACCTGTCACTTTTATCACTTGGTATACAGGATACTATCTTCCTAATTAATAATTATAATCAGGATCATTTATGTGGGACAGGTCATTTCTTATTTATTCTGTTTATTGCCATGTATAGAAATGGTGTATGATGGGGATCCATAAGATTACCAATATACATAGCTAGGAATTTTTGACATATATAGGGGGAAAGATTACACTCCAGATAGATTATTCAGTCTAATATTATATAGACACTGTTTTTTCAATGATCACGATCTATATGAACATACACTTACTTACCTTGGTTTTATATTGCCAACAATATTTAATAAGTTGAACCACCACGTCCTACATCCATATAGTTCACCATATAGTATGTATTTCGATGCTATCTGATGAGAAGCATTAACAATTGAATTTATTTATTTAACCTGTAAATTAAGGATAGCGGAGGTATTTTGGGGATCTATAAGGTCACCAACATATACTGCTACTAATAATATCATAGGGGGAAATCTACCTTCTGATATTAGCATTCCGTGTAATGATATATTTATATTTTATCTTTAATTAACCTCGATCTGCAGGGATGCATACTATACTGATAGAAATCGCACATTGCTAATAAAAACTTTAGAACGTTCATTACGCTTCTTTACAGATCCCATTACAAATCATATGCCTTAATGCTATCTGATCGGAGACATTAGCAGACGGGCAAGTTACTTTTGAGAATGAATTGCAGCGGTGACCAATTGATACACATGGTCACTAGTACACGTTGCTAAGGATGACGTCATAAGGGTTAGGTCCCCCTGGCTATAAATTACCAATGAACGGGCCAGGTTGGTTTGCCTTGAGAAAGCTTCTGTTAGCGAAACGCACATCGGCTTGACACATGCGCCAGCTCTCTTATATGTCCTGCTCTAACTAAATTACACTTTTTATATATATTATCAGGGAACTGAGACATCTTATTTAGAAACCCTATATGGTGGAGTTATGCCTATTCCAAGTTAGGATTTTACCAGACAGTTCTTATGGAGGAAAACGATTGTATGGGATATAATCCACCCAGGGCCGGATTAACCATAGGGCTAACTGGGCTACAGCCCAGGGGCCTATGGCATCCAGGGGGCCCTTGAAAGTGCTCAGCAGCAGTATTGATCGGTTGGGGGCGGGAGCGCCCCCGGCGCGATCAGTGCTGCTGAGCACTTTCACTGCAGTCCTTCCCCGGCGCGCTGTAGTCTCCTTACTGAGGGAAGGAGGTAAGTGCCAGGGAGGGGGGGGGGGGGGGCGGGCAGCTCGGATCACAGGGGGGGGCCTCATGGGGGAATGGAAGCCCACTTAGCCCAGGGGCCTCCATTCCCTTAATCCGGCCCTGAATCCACCCCATACTAGTATGTAGAACTGACAGGCTTAACCCTTCACTTGCCGGAAACTTCGTCTCTATTCTTTAATGGTGTGCATTTGTTTATATAAGTATGAATGCACTCTGTATATAGTTGAATTACAAAGATTTCTGTTTGAATTAGATGTGAGAGGGTCTATATAATCTACACAGATATCCTCTTCCTTACTATTTAATTCTGTGATAAAGGCTCAGAGATCTTATTTACAGTTTACTGGCATAGTGTCCGCAACAAGAAGACATATATATTAGGCAGAAATCACCATACTTTTATTTTTATATATATTGTGAGCCGTGAGGTGCTTCCTAGCAGTTTTTTCTGCTAGTTTTATCAGTATAATTTTTTTGGGTTTATATCATGCATTCTCTCTTTTTTATATTTCGCTAATTTATGTTTCTATCTGAAATTATATTATTTGAATGCATACCAATAAAAGTTTAAGTATTTTAATCCCAATTGGTTCTTTGAGTGACCCATAGATACACACTCTATGTTCTATGGTGATGCATATGAGTCTGCACAACATTTTGACATTTGGTTTGGTCTAAAAGAATTGCCCAAAAATCGTTACAGCTCTTCCGTAAAATGAAGTACAAATTCCATGAGGAAGGCCATTACCGGCAATTACATCAAAGTACACAGACTCCTGTGATGGTGGATTTCAGCGGGGATGAAATAGTATTGTTTTAGGATGATGTACATAGTGATGAGGGTGAATATTATGACAGTGTGGATTGCAGGTGCTGAGATTTAGCTGAGAGAAGGGAGCTAGCTGATGCTAGTATGCTTGTTAATATTTTGGGTAGAATGGTATGTTGGCAATTTTATGTTTTCCTACAGTAAACTTTGACCTTTATTAGAGAGGTGTTTTTTTCTTTACAAAGGTAGAAGCTTTTTATTTACATTTTTGTTTCCCTGACTTAAAACCACTATGCACTTGAACATAGACTTTAGAACATGAGGTAGAGGGATTAGTATCATCATGACTGAGACTGGAGACAAGAGTGACAAGAACAATACCACCCCTCCTGTTTCTGTATGAGCTATGGCACAGTAGAATGTCACTGGAGACTTTTAAGGAACACTGACAGGCCTATTATTACAATTTCTGTTTCAGCACTGATCCCTGCCACCTCTCCTGTTTCTGAGTGATCTATGGTTCAGTAAAAAGTAACTGCAGATTTAGACCAAGACTTCCAGCCCTATTATTTCTATTTCAGCAATGACATTTAGCAATGGAGCTCTCCTCTTTGTGTTTTACCTATATAACACAGTACAATGTAACTGCAGATTTAGAAGGCCAAGCCTCCCAGCCCTATTAATTGTATTTCAGCAATCAGAATTAGCAATGGAGCTCTCCTCTTTGTGTTTTACCTATATGTGTACCAAAAAATTTTGTTTTTTTATTATTGAAGTACCGTGTTAGCCAGAAAAATCTATGTGATTTTAAATACCTTTGTGTCAAAAAAGAAAAAAGTATTATAGGAGTGATACCTGTATTGGCTAACCCAATTTTTTTTTTTATATTTGCTAGCTTTCAGAGGACAGAGGCCCCTTCATCAGGCAAGTTTACAAATGAATGACTGAGGAAAAGGCACAATATTTAAGAGCTGTTAATTCAAGAAATTTGTACAGGGGGGGAATACATCATTAAGATAAGATAAAGTAATAAAAAGGAGATTCTTGTTATGAATGGAAGAGTAAAAGTCTTATGAGTTCAGAGGTCTGCACTTTGCTGTGAGGTGTGAAGTGTGTTTATGTAGTGGGTCATAAATCCAGGTGTTAGATTATGTCTTTTCTTCAATGACTGGAGTGTTCTTTTCAGCTTGAATTCCCATATGTTTCTCTCTATGTCATTTTTAAAAAGACCTTTCAGTATTAGGACTTTAAAATCTATCATACTTGGTTAGACAATAAAGGTATCACTCCTATAATACTTTTGTCTTTTTTGACACGAAAGTATTTAACATCACATATGTTTTACCTATATAACACAGTACAAGACCAAGCCTACCAGCCCTATTATTTCTATTTCAGCACTGACAAATAGCAATGGAGCTCTCCTCTTTGTATGTTACATATATAACACAGTACAATGTGACTTCATATTTAGAAGACCAAGACTGCCAGCCCTATTATTTCTATTTCAGCAATGACAATTCACAATGGAGCTCTCCTCATTGTAGGTTACATATATAACACAGTACAATGTGACTGCAGATTTAGAAAACCAAGCTGCCAGACCAATTATTTCTATTTCAGCAATGACAATTGGCAATGGAGCTCTCCTGAATGTCATTGGAGACTTTGAAGAACACTGCTCTTTCTTTTCTACCTATGACGCTGCCCAACTGCAGTAGAGACTGACATGAACTATGCTTCTGTGTCCCTCTGTGAAATGGCGCTGGATCGCCGTGAAGGGCAGTACTTATAGGATCCAAGGCTAGCGAGATCCGAAATCTGACAACGTAACAATGACATTTTGCCTCGTTTTCAATTCTGAGGACGTGCGAAAGTACCGAGCCGGCTCGGCACGGTACTCAGATCTGCTAAGTTCGGGTGTGTTCGGTTCTCGTGGAACCGAGCATGAGCATCTCTAGTCTGTACATATATTCTGCAGTGTATCTGTCAAGAAAATAATAATATAGAGTCCTTACAGAAATTATAATATCCTTAAAGGATTTATATGTAATTTGTTACTAATAAAGCTGCAAAAATGCATTTTCCACAGCACAAATGTTCTTATGTGATGTTAAGCAAATGTGATATTGAGCTAATATGGTATACCTCTCTGCTATCTCCACATGGATGTCCCAGGGCTTCCTCAGCCTCAACATGTCCAAATCTGAGCTCATTGGGCCTGATTTATATTCAGACATAAGTCCATTTGCGTGCAGTATCTTGCGTGAAATAGCTCTGCACATGCTCAGCATGGACCTTACGACAATGAACACAATTGCTTGCAATTCATGTCCGAATGCAAATGACATTTAGAACTGTCTATGACTTGATTGGCAGAACAGGAGTGGGAAGGGGTGGATATCATAGACAATATAAAGTAAGGGTGTGCCAATGTAGATATAGCCTATTCAAGTCCTGAGTTTCTCTAAAGTACATTTGATTTCAGACATATCATTTACACCAGCTGCAAGGCAGATGTAAGTGCAGACTTGTAGTGATGGTTGGCACAGCATAGACTTTGTTTGAACTTTACCTCTCATCCTCCTCCAACTCCCGCCCCAAGATTCTCCTGAGCTGTTCCTCACCTATGGCCACCTATGGAACTCCTTGCTTTGCCCTCTCCCCTACCTACAATCCTTGCTATGTTCCCTCAATACCAATCTCTTCACTCATGCCTATACTATCCTCTCCTAGACCCTCATATATAATCTGTCCACCACATTCCACTTTGTGTCCCATTGGCTCCTACTCTCTCTATACACACCCTCCCTCTAGAATGTAAGCTTTCATGGGCAGGGTGATCTCTATTTTATGTTGCTCGTTAATCCCCTGTCTGTCTACCTTGTCCATCCCTTGCTGGATCTTTTTCTGGAATTTGTGTGAGTGCTTTGCTGTTTCTTCGCTCACTCATATTGAATTTATGCCAGTATCTGTAACCACCCATTCTCTATGTGAACTTGATGTTGCTACTCTACGTAAATATATTCATGTATTTTTTAGTATGCTTAAATATTTTGAATATTTCATGATTACTGTACTCATATAAGTATTTTCTGTCTGTTTATTGTCCGGCACTACGGAATCTGTGGCGTGCTATAAATAAATGATCATTATGATGATGACTAAAAGGGCTTAAAAATTTGCTCTATCTGTTCAGAGGATCAGGGTATTCCTAGCTAAATGCCAACAAGTCTCACTCATATGCCTCATATTCTGCCCATATGCACAAACAAGACCTGGGGGTAAATGTATCATACTCCGGGTTCTTCAACTCGCGGGAGTTCGGCGTCTTCGCAGCTTAAATTTAAAGCGGCGCTGTCTTGTAACGGGAAGTTTCCCTTTACAAGGCAGCGCCGCTTTAAATTTAAGCTGCGAAGACGCCGAACTCCCGCGAGTTGAAGAACCTGGAGTATGATACATTTACCCCCTAGTATTGCAGGACCAAATATTTAAATGAGCTTTAATTTTTTAATGAGCTTTAAAGTGTGTAGAGTGCACATTTAGAGGGAGATGTGCATTTGATGTATGAAAGTACTTGTCTTATAAACACCTCTGTTGAACTCAAATAAATGTCATAGTAGGTGTGCTTGAAATTACTTTAATGTAATCAGTATACTTAATATCAAAAATGTGATTTATAAACTAGGTATCTCACTAATAAATCACTAATAAAGACAATCTGTGCAGCGCAGAAACGAAAAAAAAAGTTTAAACTGCAAATGCTGAAAAAGTGTTCTGGCAAAAACACCCTTCTTAGATCCATTCACATGAGTCAAAAGCGAAAATGAGATGGCTCTGGGGACGAAGGAACTTAACTGAGCAGGAAAATCATGTAGGAAATGTCATTTTACCTGCATATTGACAAATCGCAGATTTATAAACATTGTGACTGAATTAATGTATTGGTCACACATCACATTTTAAAACATTTGCTTAATTGTACTAGTTAGCAAACCCGTGCTAATGCTCTCTAGTAGTTGGCAGAAAACAATTTTTTTTTTAAAGAGACATTTCTAGTTTTCCTGTACTTTATAATTAAGTAAATTAAATCCTATCGATCTGGTGACTTGTCATAGTGAAGTGTGGCACTGTAGTATTTTGGCACATCAATCTAGACTGGTTAATTTGCATAACATATTTGTGCACATTATTTCAGAAATCATGCTGGATCATTTCAAAAATTAAAATACAGCCAATAACTTTTGAAAGAGTAGAGAAGCAATGGTACATCTTCATCTTAATTTCCACATGGCTATTGCTTGTCATGTAGACACCACAACCAAAGCATTTCATGCAGTGATATATGATCATAGGAGACGTTGCTTCTTCAATAACATCATTTTTGAACGTCCAATACACACATAACATTTCTGGGAAAGAATCTCTCACTTTATCAGATGTGTAAAGGACATTTAAAAAAGGGTGAGACAAACACAATCTCCTCCCATAACTATTACATGTGAATACTGCTAAAGTTGTACTTATAATAAATAATAGAATTTATTATGTGCAACCTGATTTGCAATATTATATATATTATTATACATATTGTTTATTTGAAGAATTGCTGATAAAATACTAGTGAAAAGGCTTGGAACTATATCTTGTGCAAATTTCTTAAGAAAATAGATCCGTGAAGTGTATGATGATTCATTGTAAACCATCCATGTGATCTCTGTGATGACATCATTTTGTAAACACACCCACCATTGTAAAAAAAAACCCAAATTATCCTGCATTCCATTCAAGGCTCTCTCTTTTCTGCTGGGACCTTGAAAGGGCAGGTCATATATCATCATCATTACCATTTATTTATATAGCGCCACTGATTCCGCAGTGCTGTACAGAGAACTCATTCACATCAGTCTCTGCCCCATTGGAGCTTACAATCTAAATTCCCTAATAAACACACAAAGACAGACAGAGAGAGACTAGGGTCAATTTTGATAGCAGCCAATTAACCTACTAGTATGAACTACTGTGCTCTGCCTTTTGTAACTCTAAAACTTAATTCTAACATTAAGTAAATCTCTTTTCATTGCAAAATCTACACTTGAATGGACAATATTGATTTATTCTGGAAATTAATTCAAGAATACATATATAGGTGGATTTAATAACTGATCAAAACATATCAGAATTAATAAATATAAATAGCAATAAGGATAATCACAACACATAAAATAATTATTATGGGCTTTATAAACAATTGACAAAGAAACCATAAATTATAAGTGCTAAAGATTTTATCGATTTACATAAATATTTCCTATTACATTCTCCATGTAATCCATAAGGTTTTAGAATTTCCAAGAACTCAATCCAATAAACGTCTCTTTACAATCATTTAAATTTAGAGCAAGATTAAAGGTGTGTGTGCATGATTCCATGCGTATATCTTAGGGGAGAGGTGTTACTAGCGTTGAACTAAGCTCTAAAAATTGAATGTGTGACCCTTTTGGAGTTTCACAAATCAATCATCTATCTACTAGTTAAAACATTTCCTACAGGAAGTTCTGACCATCCTAGACCTAAATTTCTTTCTCTTTGAAGTGTTTAATGTGTGTGTCAGAGAAGTTTTAGAGTATTTGCTGTTTAAATTTACTCTTCTCTTGACAATATTTTTTTAGTTAGTGTATAAGTTAGTGGGTTTATATGTCAAATTTTATTATATTGAGCATTCTGAATTGTGGCTATATATGTATAATTTCACTAGGTCTATTGGAGAATTGTGTCCTTTTCTTTTTATGTTCAGCACCCTCAACGTTTGTGTATTATAATTATTTCAATGAAAAACGGGCATTCAAAAGTCTGAGTGAGCTAAAAAGCTATATCAAAGTTATCTGTTCTAAATTGTGTGATGTAACTTATACCTTCCAAGTTATTCACTGTAACATACCTGCAGACGTGCAAGATGTGTACAAACTCTATGTAAGCTGACAAGTCTGCGCAGTATACAGACTGAGCAATGTAGGTAACATAAATGTGCAGCAGTCGAGATTCACTTAAAAGAATCTGAGAAACGTTTCTCCTTTCATACAACTAGGAGAATTATTGTGAATCTGGCTACATGCTATTTTTATATAGTTATGGCTATGTAATTGTCTCTGTCACATTATGATTGGCTCCTAGTTTTGCTGTATAGTAATTTTTCTGATTCTACATGGTGTATTTTGTGACCTAAGCTTCAGAAAGATGCGCTTGCTCATCAATACTAATTCTTATAGTTGTCCCCCACTCTGACTCTCCAGGTCCATCTCTCCTCATACAATAACCCTAGCACTTAAAACTTGCAAACAATGTAGAGAGAGCTCATGTTTCGGATGGAGGTGATGATGGCACTCTACCCTGCACCAACTCATATGACATTGACTTTCCAGTCCAGCCTCCCTCCTTATTATGTTATGTGATGGTGACTCTTGATTGGCTCTTTTCATCTGCTTGACAGTGATTAGTCTTTAGGCTTTTTTCAAAGAGTTAAACCTAGTGATGACAGAAGATAGAACACTGCATACGACAAGCTACCTGAAGATGGAGATGCTGCAGTAATAGGTAGATACACTCTTTGATAGAGTGTATCTAGCCAATAATGTTACATAGGATAAGGGTTATACTTGCAAAATAAACCACATCAAAAGCACAACAAAATGGATTTATCCTATAAGATATTCATTAAAAAAAAATATCTCAGCATTTGTATTCAGACAACTGTAGGGGTTTGTCACACTTCAATGCAGAAATCCCATCTAAGAAGCCCGAAATATGGTAAAATACACATTGTTTATTGCTGGAAGGTACAAACCAGATGGTGTAGGAATGAGGATTGCAGGGAGATGCAAAAAGCAAATACCAGGAACATGGCTGATGCAGATAAACAGCTAATATGAAGAAATCCCAGGGAACGGGAGAACCAGGAGCACAGTAGGGAACAACAGGGAACAGTACAGCAACATGGAACAACAGCTACAACAACAATGACCAGCAAGGTATGCTGGGAGTGACAGGTATAAGTAGAGAGACACCCAAGTGCAAGGGATAATTGGTGCAACAAGTTAACCCCTGGTAATGAAAGGGAAGGCACAATAATATCACTTCTGGTGAACAGATGCAGTGCAGATAATACATGAAACACAAGTCCAAAGTCCAGAAGGCAGGAGCTGCCAATGCAAGCAGCATGTAATGCAGATTGCTGCAGGCAAATCCTCACAGGGTTACAAGAAAACATCAGTGAGGAATCAAATAACACCCAAAATATCCTACCAATGTGTGTCATGATCAATTCCAAACTAAAACCGCTTCAAGTTACATATGACAACATAGCTAACAGAGTGACTGTCTGTAATAATAGCAGATAACTTTATGAAACAGAAGTATCTGTCTCCTCTGAAGTTCTAATTTTCCTCTCCCTTAAACGTCAGTGCATTGTACACTTCATAATATATAAATATTATGGCAGGATACATGACTTTAGCATTAAGCAAGACAGCTATGAGGGAGGACCAGGGCATTGGGCTGGTCAGAGACCATGGTGGGTGCATTCCTAGCTTTTGGTCTGTGATGAACATGACTGAACTGTAAAGATGTAGTAGAATGCCAGATAGGCTAATAGTAAGATCTACAGTCTCAATTACAAAGCCTTCCATTTGAAGTAACAGCTTCTGCAAAACTGCAATACAATTAAACGGTTGCTTGCTTACTAAACTATTTTGGGGTACATCTCATGTTGAGTCTACAAATCAGTGAGAGTTGAAGTGGCCCAAACTTCCCTGCAGCACCTTCCCCTTTTATTTGTATTTTTAATACACTGTACTGTACAGGAAGCCACATAAGTTAGAAAAGCTGCCTAGAAATTCAAAGATTAAGTGTTAATTGCGTGCTAGTCACCGGCAAGGCTTTTCACCTCCTCTATAATCTACAGAGCAAGAAGAAATGACCTTGTTGTTAATGTTCTCTCCCAAGTTTTTTACAATACTACTAACCAGCGTGGCACTGGCAGTGACAATAACAGCCCCTCTGGTCGGAAATTCTTTATGCTTTCCAAATAAAAGCAACAATATGGTAGACCCCAAACTAAAGCTAGAATGTATTGATGCTCTATATTGCAAAACTGCATTTTATTTTTTAGTCCCCAATGTAGTTTCAATATTAGTTATAAAGATCATTTCTGCATTGAAAACTGCCAATCTGAAACTTGGAATAAAAAGATTTGCAAGGTATGTGTTTTGCAATGACACTGATTGCAAATTACAAAGCACAGAGATGTTGTAAGAGCCATGTTCTTCTTTTTGAATCCAAAATCAGATGTGGTTTTCCAAAACTGGATAGAAGTGGTTATGATAGGTGAGATTGCTCAAAACTACAAGCTGCCTATGGATTGTTAACGGGGAAAAAAAAAAGAACAAACAGCTTTGTGTGAAGTGATGCATAGACACCAAAGCCCTTTTTAAATGTCCCTTATAGCTCACAGTCAGGGAATAAATTAGTTACACCACACCTCTGCAGGACATGTAAAAAGTGGTTTGCAAAAGATATAGAACGGGTTGTTGGGTAGCCTCTCAGGATCTCTATTTTGATCTCTGCATCTGCATCTCCACCA
This sequence comes from Mixophyes fleayi, assembly GCF_038048845.1. Classification (NCBI taxonomy): domain Eukaryota; kingdom Metazoa; phylum Chordata; class Amphibia; order Anura; family Limnodynastidae; genus Mixophyes; species Mixophyes fleayi. The sequence continues at coordinate 141,105,515 of NC_134405.1, read as the reverse complement.
GACTTTCTATCTTGAAACACTTGTCCTGGACGCAGGCACACAGCTTCTGAATTCCAAATTGCTCACCTGAGTATCTGTAATGCTTTCACCTATAGAAGCCCCCTTTCCCATAGTACAGGATATACTCACCACTACCTAGCTGCCCCCAGGACTTTACACAATGTAGTAGGGGGCTATATCAGATACTGACATGGGTGCAAGATAGTATTGGAGACTGAACAAACCAAAGTGAAATGAAGTGTTATGTGCGTATTGTCGCTAACCAATAACGATTGTCGAACCTCGAGTTGTGTTTCCAAAGCACAAAGATTTATTCGCAAATAAAAGAATAAATATGCTCAAGCAAAGTAATAGTAAATACAGCCGTTACTTATCGCAGGCGCTCTGGATCCAGTGCAGTCATTCAATCCTGAAGTCTGGGGACAAGATGTCTGCACTCTGCATCACAAGCTGCTGCTTATATACACAATCACATATAGTAATACAATGAAGATGGAATAGCTTGCATCTATTGGTCCAGGTCTCAGGAAGGTCCAAGGGGTTGTCATCATTGGCCAGTTCATACAAAGGAATCCAAAGGAGGGGGTCATCTCAGCAGGGGGTATGCTCTGCTCTTCCCGCCAAGATTCCTTAGTCTTAAGTAGTTCATAATTCCCTATTATTCATAACTTGCATATGCACTCTGCGATTCCCTCGCAGAGTGACCTAAACAGTAGGATATGTGATAAGGTTTATTATGATACCACTCATGATGTTATTCCTTCAACCCGTTCCGTGTATTTCACTAATATGCATGTAACTCTGATATAACATATAAATACTACTATATTCCGACATAACTGACTATGTGTTGCAACTACCATTAATGTGTACTATTTTATAAGTATGCGTGTTTGTGCGAATGTATGGTAAAAGACCAATTACTGTTGCTGCCACGTGTAGTGGATGCGTACGCCCTTTCACGCCGTAGCGTGCCCTTGTACGTCGATGCGTACCGTACGCATCTTTTCAAACAAAGACAACCAAGTTTGCTAGACTTAAATTGAAATGACTTTATCCAATTTGCTGACTTCGACAGAAGTGAAAACAGCTGGAAAATATGACTCACCATGCTATTCAGCAGGCCATGTGATACTATTGTATATCCAGCTCCTCTAGGGGCTGAATGACAGGAACCAAAGAGGATCATCAAGCAGGCTTGACCAATATCCAAACAATAGTCAGGGCAGGCAACAAACAAACAATTTCAGAATCAAAGAAGTGGTCAGGACAAGCAGCAAGCAAACAAGGTCAGTATCCAAGCTGTGGTCAGGGCAGAGAGCAAGCAAATACTATCAAAATCCAAGCATTAGTCACACCAAAGCAGTCACAGCAATGAAGAAGGCTAGCAATCAGCAGAGAGCTGCTGCAACTAGCATGAGAGACTAGTCTCTATAAAGAGTAGGGAACAAATCAGGAGGCTTTTGTAGAGTTAGGTCCCTTTTGTGATGATTTGCTACATAGCTTGAGGGTTGCCTTAGAAACCAAGCAGCTGGAAGAAACAGCCAGAGATTGTGGCGGCAATTCTAGAGGCTTTTTTTTTTTTTTTTTACTGCATTGAGATTACTGGGAAAAAAACATGATCTTTCCTGCAGCCCATATCTCTTCTAATATGCTAAATAGTGGTTGCATTTGTATTGTAGGATTTTTTTAACAACATATTTTGGTTTGAACCAACCACCTAGAAAAATACTTTTTACAAAACTCAAAGTGAAACACCTATCTGAATAAGAGCATTAGAATGTTCTAGGAATTCTCATTATTCTTTTAAGTCCCACTGAAAGGGTTAAACTTTCTAATTATCTTGTCAAATATATCTAGGTCCAAACTTGCCTGAAGGATGCTGAAGTTTGATCATTTTGGTAGACAACCAGACCCTATTTTCTACCTTAAACCTACATGGTTTTTGGTATTAGTAAGTAAACTGTTTACTCATTGGGTAATTCTAAAATGTAAAACATCATATAACCTGATAGACCCACTCAGTTTCACCATTGGTCTTTGGATGGCAGGCTGAGAAGAAGGTCAATACCCAATAAGAACAGAATGCATTCCAAAACCTAGAAATAAATTGAAACCCTCTTTCCAACACAATATTTTCATGGATACCAGGCAACCAGGAGGAGATGTGGTAGTGTGTCTAAAAGGGCCTAAATTTGAGCTAGTAGTATCTGGCTAGACAGAACCTGTGCCAAGGCAACTTTGATCCAGTTATGAGATATTATAGGACCATTACAAGGAACCTGACTATGCTCTTGTAAGAAACTCAGATACAAGGCATCAGCTTTTATGTTTTTGTACCCTGGTTTATATGTGATAACAAAATGGAATGTAAAGAAAAAGAGTGCACAATATGTCTGTCTTGAGCTTAATCTCTTGGCAAACTCAATGTACTGCAGAATCTCAAGATCAATATATACAGTAATGGGATGAAAAGCCCCCTCCAACCAGTGCATTCGTTCTTCAAAAGCCCACTTAAGGGCTAAAAGTTCACAGTTGCCCACATCATAATTAATTTCAGATGGAGCAAGCTTCCTAGAGAAGTGAGAACAGGTATGCAATCTATTGTCAACTGGGTCAATTTGTGAAAGGACAACTCCCAAATCCCCATCAAGAGCATCCACCTCCTCTGTAACATACGGTATTTCAACAATGTGGAGTCTCAGTATGGGGACCAAACTAAAGAATTAAAAGCTAATAAAACTGCATCAGCCCAAATGGCACCTTTCTTAGTTAAAGCTGTACTGGGGGCAACAATCAGATAAACTTCCTATTATAATTGATGAAACCTAAAACCCTCTGGATAACATTAAAATTGGTAGGAAGAACCCATTCCAGAACTGCCTGAATCTTAACAGTGTTAATGTTAAAATCATTTTGAGACATAATGTAATCAAGGAAAGATTTTTGGGAATTCAGATGTGCATTTTTCCAACTTGGAATACATTTTTTACAAGACCATCTTAACATGCCTGTGATGTTCAGAGAGAGAAGAGAAGATACGTGTTAGGGTTAAACCTGCCTTGCCTCTTGTGAGCACTTAGATCTGCCATGCACTTCAACTACACAGGTGTATGTATCTCTGAAGAACTGTTCACTGTATTTCTGCTTTCAATTAGTTCTATGCAGGATTGCCTTCCCTTGTGAGTTTTTATTGGAATACTTCACTATTTAAACCCTGACTGGCAATGCACTCATTGCAAGTGTCCCTGCATTGGTTCCGGTTTCAACATTTAATTGTATCCAGATTTCTCAACTACACCATATAGTTTTGCTGGTTCTGGTTTTGCTCTTTGTGGATACCTGAAAGCTGGTTGCTCCATTCAGTTTGTTTCTTCATGGCATGGCTTCTGTTGTCTCCTGTCTACTGGACTGCATCTAATCAAAATCCCCAGACACAGACTGCAGTAATTATTCCTTGTTCTCCAGTAGGGCTCAACAGTTATCATTGGACTCTGTGAACATTTGCATCAGCCTTCTACCAGAGACATTAGTACCTTGCATTGCCTAAGACTGTGTTACCTTGCACCAGAAATGTCTTCAGTGTACTAGCTCTTGTTCTGCATTGCCTCGAACTGTCATTTTCCTGCATGGTTCCTGTGTTATCTTGTGCTTTTTCACCATCAAAACTTCAGAGATTGTATTGTTTTCCTGTGTGCTTGTGAACTCCTGAAAAAAAACTCCATATTGCTTGTGACTGTAACATACATCACTAATACTAGATTTACCTTACAATAAGGATTTTGTCCAAAATACACAATACACAATACACAACTACAAGTCTCCCTAAAAATCTCTTAGAACCTTGTCAATAAGGTCCTGAAAAGCAGACAGGGTGTTGCAAAGACAACATGGCATACCAAGATACTCTTTTGCCCATTGTGTGTATTAAATTATATTCATCATCTTCCCTGTTCCTAACAAGGTTAAAAACGCCCTGCAAATCAGTCTTGGGGAAGATGAGAGCCCCTTTTAACTGGTCAAGGAGTTCTTAGACCAGAGGAAGTGGATATCTTACATGATATATTCTGTCTATGCAGGGGTTTCCTTTGAGCCAAAAATGAATACGGCACCTACATGGGTGTTTGGAGGGTTTTATAAACCCTTTCTCAAGATATTTTTTAATGTATTCTTCCATAGCCTTAGACCCAGTGGCTAAGATGGAATACATCTTCCCTATAGGAAGTTTAGAACCAGAGATGATATCAATTGCAATAAAATCTCCTATGAGGAGGTAAATTATCTTCTGCTTTCTTTCTGAAAACATGGATAATTCTAGATAAGCACAAGGTAATAATCCAACAGAGATAGAGAAAGATTATTATTATTATTTATTTATTTATTTATTTATAAGGTTCCAGATTCCATAGCTCTGGACACAGAAACAAGTAACAAATAGATGAGGCAATACATATAAGTAGAGCAGATGAGTGTGTGTAATGCTACTTACTCACGCAGATTGCATCCAAAGACATGACAGGATGAACGAGGGAGTCAGTAGACAGACGTGGGATAATAGGTAGAGGGGACCCTGTCAGCAAGAAGACCCATCAAAATGTTATTCCCCTGGACAACCTCACCTGTGGTCCAGTTAATACTAGGGTTATTTTCCACCAACCATGGGTAACCCAAAATTAAAGGATATGTGGGAGAGTCTATCAGAAATAGAGTAATTTGCTCAATATGTATTCTCCCTACCAACAGGGTAAGCTTTGAACCTTACCCATCTTACCCATGTAGTTTCCCATCTTCTTGGGACAGCTTGTTGCCACAATGTAAGCTGAGTCCAGACATACTTTTCCTTAATCTCCCCTCAGGCAATCTGAAAGCATCAAACTGCATATTCTTGTGAGCATTAACCAAAAGAAAAGAAACAGGTTGATTGTTCTAACCTTCTTTCCATAATTAGCTGGTCAATTTTGAAGGATAGCTGCATGATACTTTCCAAGGTCTCAGGTAGTGAGTTTTACACCAGAAAGTCTGTTAAGTGTACCGACAGTCCCAACATGAACGGATTGTGAAAGGTAGGGTCATTCACAATTAGTAGCCTAGCTTCTAAATTCAGATCAGTACTCCTCTACCAGATGACACCTTTGTTTGAAGCTGTATAAATGGGACAGAGGTAACACTCTCAGGTTCATCATACAGAGTCTGATGACTTAGTAAATGGTTGAATCTAACTTGGGCTACAGAGGAGAAGAGGCAGAGAAGCCCTGGTTGATTCTTCCTGGGCAGTTACTTTAATAGAAAGGTCCTGAACCATGACAGGGACAAACAAGGAAGACAGACTGGACGCATGCAAGACATTGGATAGAGGGCCCCATCTATGTAAGCTTACATTCAGGAGGGAGGGAATTTGTGCTGGGATAGTCTTCATTAAAAGTGGGTAGTTGTAATATGATGCCAAATGTCAAAAAGTACCCTAAAATTGGTTAAACATGGCTTTCATCTATAGTAGCAACCGATCCCATAATGCACAATAAGGGCCTTATATTATATCCTGATATAGGCACAAGATAGCATTGGGAACTAAAGTAACAAACCAAGGGGGGTATTCAATTGTCAGCAAGATTTTTTTTTTTCCCCACAGCATTAAAAAAAAAAAATATCCTGCGGGTTTTTAACTGCAATACTGACTGTTTTTAGTTAGCGCAGTGCGAAAACTCTTGCAATTCAATTGAAAAAGAGGGAACGCTGCCCCCACGCGTTAAACATTGTGTTTGTAAGTTTTTAGGGGAGTGAAGGGGAGTTTTAACGCGGTCATGTATAAAACAAAAAAAAAGATTTTGCATACATTTTCATACATTAGAATGCATTACACAATGATAATATCTACATTGCAGTACTTTATTTAGCATATTTTTTAATTGAACTATCGTTTACCATAGAATCACCTATACCTTGTCAAAACACATTACTACATTCATATTTGTACCAAAAATATATATAAATATAATTAATTTGTGATTTATTTTTATTTTTTTTATTTTTATTTTTTTATTTTATTTTATTATTTTTTCAAAAGAAAATCCACTTACACATGTTAGGCATTAGTGATAAACATAAGTTTAACTTTTTTTCACATTATTACATGATTTCAAATACTTTTCAGAGGTTTTTGATTTTAAATACACCACAAAGTGGTGCAAGATAAAACAGCATATTTGCCTGTTTATCTCGCTGCGTTAAAAAGCAATTGAATAGTTTTTAACATGGCTGCCTCTTGCACACCATATACTTTCAATAGACCTTCTACTGGACCGCGAGAGGACCGTTTCATGAAAAAAACCTGAGCGTTAAAATGGAATTGAATCTCGGGTAAAGTTAACCCGCTTGAAAATTATAAAAACAGTGACTTAACAACCTGTGGCAATAATGTCTCTGAAACAGAACAAAGTATCCTATACTTAATTTTCAGCACAAGTCCTTTTAGGAAATTGTCTGCTAAATACCACTCTTCTACATTTGCAGCATTAGCAGCTAGTCTTAATCACAGCAACCACAAGTTCAATGCTTAAGTAATCAGTGATGTTGGCAGGAACAGTGGTTCTCTACTTGAGTATCTCCTGCTGTCTGTTTTCTGAATTCCTCGCTCACAACCTCTTCATCACTCCCCTGTAGTCAGGTTGTATACTAAGTTGAAATTGTATCAATCACATCTTTCAATTTGCATTACTCCTAAACTTATGCTCACGCTGCATACTGAACTTGTTGCTATACCTGCAGTGTGCATTAATACCAAACCTGTATTCTGAACATTGTTGTGCATTGCTGCAAAACTTGTGCTTTCACTATACGTTGCATACTGATTACTGAACTTGTTGCTAGGCCTTCCGTATGCTTGCTATGTGAGACTTCCAGCCACTTGGAATCTTAATTGCAGTCTCACTTTTTGAACATAATATTTGTGGCACTGATGTGAGAACTCAGACAGTTGATAAAAATAGAACACTAAGTAATTAAGGACCATCTCCTCCAGAGGCAGAATGGCAGGAACCAGAAAGGATCAGCAAGCAGGCATGCCCAATATCCAAACAATAGCAGACAGCAAACATACAAGGTCAGAATCCAAAAAGTGACCAGGGCAGGCAGCAAGCAAACAAGGTCAGTAACCTAGCAGTGGTCACAGCAAAAGCTGTTAGAACAAGAAAGCAGGCTAGCCACTACACAGCGTGACTGTAGCCATGAGAAACTGGACTGGACTCCCTGCACTACAATGAGCAAGGAGCTAATCAGGAGGCTTCTGCTGTGTCAGACCCCTCTGTGACCATTTGCTGCAGTGCAATCATGCAATCACACTACTCTGTGCACCTTATAGCTTGATGACCGCAAAACTCCCATCCAGCCCTTTCAAGTATGACATTCACTCATTCACCTCTGACTTGCACTATATATCAATTAAGGTATATTGCTGACTGGTGGCTATTAGTTACTAAACATTTGCACCTAATAAGCAAAGAAATTTCATTATGTTTATATTTGTTAATAATTTGTAGCATTTGTAGCAAAGACATTTTGGTGAAAGGGAAAAGTCACCCCTCCTCGTCTATATTTAAAAACAACAAGAACATATTTAAAAATAACAGTATTCACATTGTTCTTCTTCCTGGTTATAGATAAATTCACTTGACTTGAGGTTAAAAGGTAACCACGCATTTGATATTTTTAAACCACTAAAGATATTATTATACACTGTAAATAAGCCATTGAAAAGAACTAGACGAGGTACAGAAATCCACTGAAAGATGGTGCGTCATACCTGAATCGTTGCCTAGTAACTGTAGCATAAAACATATTTCTTAATCTGTGTTAGTGAGTCCGATTTTGCTCACTTCAAAATAAAACAATATTAAAGTTAGGCTCCTTATCTGTTACTATGATAATATAGATTCTCATTGTTCTATTTGGATATGAGTTATCATTGTCATAAAATCAAGTAACCTTAGTGCCTGATCTAGATATGGACTTGCATCAAGCTACGCTATGTGTAATTTCCTCCAGAGAATTCCTTTCAAGAGTAATGCAGTGTGTCTGCTGTCTTCAAATATCTATTGTGTGTAGGATTATTAAAGTAATTCTATCGTTTTAAAATAAGCATTGCCCAATCAATTGTATGTGTAGTCCAAAGCACATGGTGGTTTATTTTAACAGATGTAAATAGTCAACAATTCAATACATTATTATATCATGATAAAGTACAGTACAGCACAGCCAATACCAAAAGATAAGTACATACCAAATGCAATCGCTTGCGCACGCTGCGCACCCACCGGACCCGATGGACAATATTCTGTATAGAATATTGTGTCAGAGTTGACTGAGGCCCCAGTGAGATGCAACTAATATATATACAGTCAGTGTTTCATTGTGAACAATAGAGATGACGTAGATTGTTTCTATAGGTCCAGACGTTGGGTGGGTCCAGGCCAGACAGGTAATAGGTTGATTCAATCTAAGGAATCCAAAGGTGGGGGTCTTCTCTCCAGGGGGTCTGCTCCTTTTCATAGCCAGTATCATACAAAGGTTTTACACTCTAATATCAATAACTAAAGTATGCAATGTGCGATCTCTTCGCCGACTGCACCGGACAGCTGCTGATGATTAGGGCTTCAATATGATATCAGGCATGACACCTTTCCTATTACCTAAACCTTTAATAACACTACAATGTACATATAATCAACATATACATATATATATATATATATATATATATATATATATATATATATAGACTAATAATAAACCGAATACTATCTGCTCCTGAATTACAGTGTAACAGAACCAATATGAAATGATATAAATAACTAACTGTTGTAATGCGAGTGTGTGCGTGCGTATTTTACCGTGCGAACGCACCACGTCACGTAACACGTGGCGTACGCTTCGCAATACGCACGGCAAACCAATATTAAAACAATATACTTTCGTTCATCCAATTATACGACTTCAACAGTCCACCCTTTGATAGTACAATAAACTATCACCTTAAAGATGTTATAAGCAGGATCTCAGTACCACGTTTCATTGTTATGTAATACAAATCCCCTTTGGTGTATGTCCACACTGTTTGAGGATCTAAACAAGTTATCATAAGAGAGAGTCTTAATCCTCTAAACGACTTCTTCTTTTACTATAAACCGTACACTTCTGGAGCTTGGAGATAACCTTTTGTATGCCCTTCAAGGGTGCAATAAAACACTTAATACATCATTTGGAAAGGTACATGGTACAGTAGAACGTGTATCAGCTATACAGAATTCTCTACCACAGTTCTTCAAGTTTAACAGGTTCTTCTGTCCAACGCATGTCTTTAAGCTCAGAATACATTTAAACACTTCATGTTCATCAATAGCATCATCCTATGTCTATCAATAATGTCATATGCAATCTCCTTCAGCTTGCGTTAATATACACACATCTAATAATGTCACCAGTTCTTTTCATCAACACTTGTGGGCGGGCTATTGTCTGTCCGTTCTTCCCAGTCTCCCAATACCCAGATTTAACAGTGATCGGCTTGTAAAGCATTGGGAGACTTCAGACTAAGGGACCTAGGTGTCCTACTTTTTCCCCTAGTGACCTCCCACCCATAGTTCGGGTACCTCAAGAATATTTAGTGGAAAGAGAACTAATCCTACTGGATATAATCACTGAGGCACGCGTGAGCACGCCCAGCACTTTGTTTGGTCTAAAACCTTACCCTCCCAAGAATGATAATCATTCTCAAGGATGCCTGCTCAAGTCCGAATATTACTGGACTGGCATCGCTGGGTGTGTCTCCTTTTTTTTTACTATGTGGTTGCCGTACTTACGGACGTAATGCTACTCAGACAATAGCCTCTCGCACTTTCTCCAAGCTCCAAGGTTTCCAAATTTTCCTTTACCCCTGAATTGAATAGAGTAATTGGCCGGACTGATTATGCTACTAACTTCTTCCTCCCCAATACCTCCTTATCACTACCCGAACCAGTCTCTGTCACCTGCCAATAATCAAAAGAATTAACCGTCCTGAGAAGAGAGTGAAATGAGAGAACACAAAACAGGAAAAACTACAACTTCATGCTGGACAACAGTCTTAGCCTTTGGCTCAGGTGCTACTAACTGCATTCGAGGCCTTCCAGAACAGACTCATGAGTGCCCTTGGACCCTTCTCCGAGTGTTGGCCCCTCTGCAGTGGGTGGTATGGGCACCAGTGTGTCTCTGCTACCCTTGAAGCCGTGAGGCTGGTAGCCTACACCTGGTACCTGTCTGGCAAATAACCTAAGCTTAAGAAATTACTGCTCCACGACTTACTCTCCTGATCCAACATCCTGACAGTTAGTGTGACCTTTCAGGAAACAGTGTTTTGGACGTTCTCGGTTGCTGTCTCACTATTTACCTTCTCTCAAGGTCTAACCTAGCCTCCCAGTTACAATCTCCTCTCACGAGGGGTCAAGAACATTTCAAAAACTGACAGGTTAGGAGTCTGCCCAGGGGTGATCCCTTGGTAGCGGGAAAGGACTAGTGGCACTTCAATCAAGTTCCAACTCTTATTCTATTCAATTCATTCTACCGAGTACCACTACTTTATGTTCACACTGGTTCATGGCTAATTGAAAGTATGTGATTTGTTACCACTACTCATACATTATACATCTATTATAACTCTAGGACTATCACATTAAATAACAAAAGCTTTGAGTATGATACAGTAATACATTAGACACATTTCAATACACCTCTACCCAGACATATTTCATTGGTACACCTGTGTATACTTGAGGATCCTGCATGGTGGTAATTGGATGACGTGTATTTGTTCTACCTGGAGGAAAACCCATCAGCAGGAGGGATATGGGATGGCTCTATTGGTCTACCTTGTCCATCTCTCCAGAGTCCACCAGACTCCTCACCACATCTCTTCACCTTCCAGACAGTTTATCCTTCAGGTAACACAAATCTTCCTATATTAACCAATATGTGTATGTGTGCATGTGTGTGTGTTCACCTTTTTAAAACTAAAACAATACAACAAAGAACAAAACAAAACATAGATTTGTTAGCTGTCACATAAAACCCTGCTGTCTATTCGACAGCTATGTTCTCCCTGGTGTGACAGCCCTGTATGGTTGTGCGTGTAAGTGTGGACCTTACTAGCAGCTACTTCAGTTGGTAACTGTGTCACTGTATAAAGTCCTCTATGTAGTGTCCTAATCATGTGCTGGTATTGCTATAAAACGATTTCTTAGTCACCTCAACATCGCCCTCTAGACTAGAAAAAATGCTAAAGACCAATGTATATCAATCGATTTTCCCTCTGCCAACTCACATGTCATTCTCAGTACCTCATATTCAGCTACTTGACTAAGTGGGAAAAGGCAAAGGGGTCTCTTTCTATAACACTTTCTTCAAATATAACAGTATCCAGTACATGCCTGTCTAACAGTGAAAATTATAAAACATGAAAATTCTACATTTTCTAGGGTTTCACATTATGTCGTATCTTGTGGTAAAAATCCTACTCCAATGTTCTACACAGAGATGCATATCTGTATGCCTATCCTCTAGCAATCTCCTGTCTCCACCCTTTGTGCATCCATAAAAAGGCACATTTTTGTACAGGAGGCACGAGCCAAAACAAAAAAAATAACAAAACAGATATGCAATCTATAACACGTGAATCGTATTTCCACAACAGAACCTTTCTGCTTAAAATCAGCAGTTTCTATACACATGAAAACAAAACCCCTGACTGTTTCTGTAACTCATATCAATCTAGTGTGTGTATCTCTGAATTTGTCTTATGTAAAAACATAAAAATATGTTTTAGCCCCATTGTTGAGACTGTCTGATTTTATCTCTACCAGAGCAGAGAGAGAGAGGGAGAAAGAGAGAGAGAGAGAAGTAGAGAGAGAGAGAGAGCGGGAGAGAGAGAGAGAAGTAGAGAGAGAGAGAGAGCGGGGGAGAGAGAGAGAAGTAGAGAGACACTAGCGTTTGTGTAAAGAATGAGAAATAGGAAAGCAATGAATGATGGGAATACAAAGGTTTAAATACACATACATGTAGAAAGGGAGATTTTTACAACAAAATGACAGCTGGATTGGACTCTGACTCTATGGGGAAATGGCTGTATTCATTCCACTGTTCCCCTTAGCTATTTGCTAACTATGACCCCTCCCCATACTTGACTAGGGGTTCTTAACAGTGCAATCCAGTGTCGTCCGTCATTTGTTCATTAAGAACTCGGTATCTCATTGACTACATACCTTTTCAACGGACTTTTCTAACTTATAATAGGGAAATGTAAAAATGTACTCTTAGTGACTCATATTTTCTCTGAAATACATAAAACGATATTTTGGAGCAAAGTATGTACATACTTCATTGTTGGATAATGATTCTCAGCCAAACAAATTATCATGAGTCACTGCAGCCTAAAACAAAAGAGTGTTCCAATTGTCTATTGTTAATTAGTCTTTCAAGAGTAATTCTTCTATTTCTCTATCTCACCCCTTTTAAACACTTGTCTATACTTCTTTTTTTTTTGTCCCCTCTATCTGTGAAAAGAAAAACAAGATAGTTATCTTAAAACAGCAAACAAAACAAACATTTCTATTCTTTGCCATCGGCTAGCAATTTAGGAAAACAAACATTTCACAACATAAATGAACAAACAAAATCAACCAAGGTTACCTTTTAGAAATCAGTTTCTTGTACACTACTACTTACCACAGTTTAAACCCCACCTGTTTGTAGGACTACAGGTCTGACCTAACCTCCAGGGTTGACTATGGTTCTCCCCCAAGGCATTGGCTGCTATGAGGTGCACAGGAAACTGTTGAGAAGTCTCCGAGACTTGTGTGCGCCGTCTCTGTGGGTGTCTATGTGATTCCCCCTTAGGTGGGCCAAGTCTCTTTGCTTCGTGTCCCATTTTCTTAGCCTTGGCTCTAATATTTTCTTTGCAATCTTTCCTCAAATGTCCCTTTTTAAGACAGTTAAAACACTTCAAAGATTTCTGTTTCTTTCGTCCCTTATAGTGGTTTTTATAATTCTGAGGTTGTGGATGTAGTTTTTCTAATGCCTGGATACTCAACATCATTAACCTATCACTCTGTGCTTTTTCCTTTTTACATATATTTTTATCATGTTCTATAGCATGCTCTCTAATATCAGTTACCGTGCGACCTCTCCAATTAGGAAAAGAGGTTTGTATCCAGGTCCTTAGATCCTCCCGGAGGCCGTCCATTAGTACTGCAACAGTTACCTCCCTGTAATGTGGATTTACCATTATATCCCATATTCCTGTGTACTTAATAATGCCCGCTAGCGCCCTTGAAAAATAATCAGTTGTATTCTCATTACCTTTTTGTTTGATGTTGCATATTTTGCCCCATTCCACAGTCACTGGAAAATATACGGCCAACTCTTTGATTATACATCTAATATTATGCTGATTGTCATCCTCAGTTAAGGGTTTATCCTTCTCCAAATTACAACCCTCAATGAACTTCTGTATATCAGTATCGAGAGGAAGACAAGCTCTAAACAGCACTCGCCAATCTTTATTAGTAGGTTCATGTGCATTACCTAAATGTCTAATAAATTTCTGACACTTGGCCAAATCTTTTCTAGGATCAGGGAAATCAGACATAATTGTAAATAGTTCCGTCTTAGTCCATGGAGAATACACTGCTACTTGTTTCATGGGAACTACACCATCTCTGTCCGCTTTCCCATTGGGAACTGCTGTTCTGCGGATGGGATATAAGCCTACCAAATCACTCTGTTCTGACCTAGTTGCTGGAATTGCTGTTGCAGTACAATGAATGTCTCCCCCTGTGTTAACCTTTTCATTATTCTCACCACTTTCAGCAGCTGCCCCTGCTGGTGGGACTGTTCCTCTTCTTTGTCCTGAAACATTACTTTTAACATTACTTAAAACACCATACAAGTTATTAGTTACCATTTTTACATTTTTGGTATTGGCTGTACTTCCCGCCCCGACCGAATTTATCGGGGGCGTGTTTGCGCTCAGTTCGCCACGCTTTGCAACGCACACTTCCGGAATGCTTGTTTCCGGTACGCTTACTTCCGCTGAACACGTGTTTTTCCTTACACTCACTTCCGCTGTGCGTTCGCTGCTCTGCCACGTGTTACCTTCCATTTGCCACAATTTTAAACAGCCATCATGTTTAATTCTCGTTTTTGTTGATTTAATCAACCTCACTTTATTTCTAACATTATTTAACACCTCTGAGTCAAGACTACCTATGTTTGGGAAAGGTTTCACACACTCCCGGGTCATCTTGACCCATTTGTCGCAGTATGCCGTAGCATACGCACCGTATTTATTATACATAACATATTTTGCCGAACCAACCGGCCATTCATTAGGTAGCACAACATGAACTATCTCTAGCGTTTGCTTCGTATCCATTGTGAAAACAACCTATTTCTCAACGCTACACAAAAAGACTTTTACCTGTTCTCCTTTCAAACAGAACTTACTAGAGATTTTTTTTTATTCATGGACGTTTTCAACAGGCACGTCCCCTTAAGATATCAATGCCCTTCCTAGTGTGAGTACTTTACCACTGTCAGCACCAGATATCAATTAAGAATATCAGTGGTTGCAGCGTATTTCCTCCCACATCTCCCAAGTCGCAATCACGGCTGCACTAAATCAACCATGCGGTCCGATCGCACGGCTTACGGATACTAACTATCGGTAAGCTTTGCGATTAATATTTGGGAATGCCGCGAAAACCTGTTATTTTCGCTTTGAGTATGCCATGCATACTCTGTGGTGTCTCTTTATCACCTGCTCTTATTAGAACAGAACACCACTCACACAAAGGTTTCTTTATATCCTGCTCAGCCCTAGAACAGAACCTTTGTTGTCAGGTCACCTTTTTTAACATGCCCCGTCAGACACACCTGAACTACAGCGCTATGAATTTTTAAATAGTACCACACTGCCCTCCCAATACTCAATCACGGCCTTGCCATGCGGTCGATTTGCACAGCTCAATGATTCATTATGCGGACCACAGATAACACCGCAATGCTCTGTCCCTTCCAGCAAACAATACCCTTTATCAGTGAACGTCGTGATTAGTATTGGGTGCACGTGCGAAAACCTATAGTTGCCTATTAGTTACCAGTATACTTTTGCCTTTATGTATTTATTCACATACACACACATAACCTTTGTTTTCTGTACAGAAAATAACTTTCCCAAACAATGGCACTATCTTTTCAGAGACTTTACCAAGTGCTTACAGTATGCATATAACAACTATCAAAACTATTGTTTAACCACGTGGCAAATCTACCGGAAGTTCGCGTACGCACAGCAGGAACTACACATACGCACAGCAATGCAATACACTTTTAAAACATAAAACGACAATAAAAAGAAACATTTTTCTTTCTTGTCCCTAGATTCTAATTAGCGTTCCTTCAGTCTATGCAACAACGGACATTCGGTTTCGCAACACACAGTGAACCACAGGTATTAGACGTATTACGTACTTTCCTGCTTTATACGACGCGTCCGTCCATCCACCCTTTGTTGAGGAACCGAATATCGTAAGCGTTGCATACCTGCCGGTAACGTAATTCCTAACTCACGAGCCCCCAAATTATTAAAGTAATTCTATCGTTTTAAAATAAGCATTGCCCAATCAATTGTATGTGTAGTCCAAAGCACATGGTGGTTTATTTTAACAGATGTAAATAGTCAACAATTCAATACATTATTATATCATGATAAAGTACAGTACAGCACAGCCAATACCAAAAGATAAGTACATACCAAATGCAATCGCTTGCGCACGCTGCGCACCCACCGGACCCGATGGACAATATTCTGTATAGAATATTGTGTCAGAGTTGACTGAGGCCCCAGTGAGATGCAACTAATATATATACAGTCAGTGTTTCATTGTGAACAATAGAGATGACGTAGATTGTTTCTATAGGTCCAGACGTTGGGTGGGTCCAGGCCAGACAGGTAATAGGTTGATTCAATCTAAGGAATCCAAAGGTGGGGGTCTTCTCTCCAGGGGGTCTGCTCCTTTTCATAGCCAGTATCATACAAAGGTTTTACACTCTAATATCAATAACTAAAGTATGCAATGTGCGATCTCTTCGCCGACTGCACCGGACAGCTGCTGATGATTAGGGCTTCAATATGATATCAGGCATGACACCTTTCCTATTACCTAAACCTTTAATAACACTACAATGTACATATAATCAACATATACATATATATATATATATATATATATATATATATATATATATATAGACTAATAATAAACCGAATACTATCTGCTCCTGAATTACAGTGTAACAGAACCAATATGAAATGATATAAATAACTAACTGTTGTAATGCGAGTGTGTGCGTGCGTATTTTACCGTGCGAACGCACCACGTCACGTAACACGTGGCGTACGCTTCGCAATACGCACGGCAAACCAATATTAAAACAATATACTTTCGTTCATCCAATTATACGACTTCAACAGGATCTATGAAGTTTATGATTTTAACTCTTCAGAAAATAAAAGTCTTTGTTTTAAACAATAAGTTATTCAGAAACCCTACAGTTGTTTCTATACTGCAACCACTGGCACATCGCTCACCACAGCCGAAAGCCTTTAAGCCAGAACTTTACAAACATGCAATGTGCAGTCAAAGAATTCAAGGTCAAGGTGACAGTATCTGTAGGGGTGCAAAAGTTTGTACTCTCATAATTGGGAGGAGCAGCATAAACCAAGGGCTTTTCTTGTCAAGTACGCTTGACAGTGCCTAGTTATGTACTCACAAAAAAGAAAATTAATTTAATTTTGCAGCACAACATTATGAGATAAAGTGGTAGATACATATTAGAGGCAATCCTTGATTTGCAGGAGGTCATACATCATTTGCCTCCCTGTAAAAGGACTTTTATGGATACTCAGGAGGTCATAGTAATCGAGAGTCATTCTATCATTTTAATGGGGCAGAAAAGTACATTTTTAAATGCATTTCTATCAATGTAATATGAAAAATCACAGTCAGAAATTAACCCTTGCAATGGAATCTGTCCCAATATCCTCTCACTGTCGAGATTAATTTAAGATATAAATAATGCAAAACTAAGCAGTATTTTAGGTGAAAAAAATAAATGTTTAAATTAATGAAGGGAGTGATCCTGAAGTGGTAGAAGGCTGCATTTGTCCACATTTGTAAATGATCTTTCTTGCCTTCATTAAGCCATGCAAATTGTCCTGCAGCCAAGGGGGTGGCGGTGGAGGGAGCCTGCACGCAGTGAAGCTTTCTTCTCCTGTACTACCCCATTACTTCAGAATAGGTATTCCTTACATGTTTCCATTTGTCACTTTAACATAATGTAATCTTACAGTACTGTTATGAATCCCACAATCAGCGACTGATAACCCTATACAACACCTATGGCGTGGGATGTTTTCACCTTTAGCAGCCGCCTTTCCCGTAATAACATTTTTCACTGATACTCAGATGGACCTGGACTTGATCTCAGTAGTGTATAGTTGTTAACAGTCGCGAGTGAGATAGAGTCAGGGTAACTCACAGTCATGGAACAACACATAGGCATGGTCAAACACACTGCATTCAGCAGCAGAAGATCTACCAATCTATATACGACAAGAATATAGGAACTAGCCTAGGTAAACCTAACACCAGCAAGGCAAATATGGCCTGGCCAATAATCTGCTTGGTATAAATCATGTGAGCAGAAAATGTTTGTTGATCAGCTGCTAGGTAGTGAGCAGGATGAGTCTTGCAAGAGCTGATAAATGAGCTTCAACGTGGAATCCCTGTTAGCATCTCAGGAAGCAGGGTGAGTATGGTTGCTTATCAACCTCCAGCATCCAGAAACACAAGAACTCTGACATTCAGCAAAATCTAGAATGGATTCTGTACACAACAGAGCAGTAAGACTATAACAAGTTCCCAAAAGCTCCATGTATCTTTGCAAACTTCAATGTGATATAAAATTGGATTTACCGTACTTACTCCACTTACTAGAGGCCTCAACCTGAGCCTCTACCTGTGCCTCTCAGCTCCTTCTGCTTTATGCCCTGTCAGTCCTTTACTTTGCTTTGTAACTATTTGGTCCCAGCTTATTCTCTGTTTTATAACTCACTGAGCTCCACCCACAATCCCAGCTCTTACTGAAAAAGGATGAGGTTCAGCGGGTTATAAATCATACATGCCAACTCTCCCGGACATCCCAAATTCCGGGTAGGTCTGCCGGCATGCAGGGGTGTATGGGCGGAAGAGGGCGGGGCTACACCATTCGTGTCATTTTGGCCCCGCTGCCAGAGACGTAATGCAAACAGGCATACATCCCTGGGGGGGGCAAAATTACGTGAATCGCGAAGCCCTGCCCCCTTCCATCCTCCCTTCACACCCCTCTTCAGTGATCTCCCGGAGGGAGCCTGTCAAAAATATGTTATAAATCAGATAATAAAACTAAACATGATCTTATTTTTTGCCTAAAGCAATCAACTTTCAAATGATGTGAACTCATATACACGATGCAGAGGTAACACAGCATCAACAGGATATCTGAGATCAGATCAGGGAGACATCCAGTCTGCACCACATGGTCTCCAGCCTTCTTCTGCAGGAAAGACTGGCTTACTGTCACGACTTTCACTAGGCATATCACTGACTGGTATTAGCGCAACTAAACTGAGAGGCGCAGAGTCTAATGCACCACCGGGGTTCGCCAGGGACCCCCGCAAGGAGGTTTGGACTTTGCTGCGTGTGATGCGCAGGTCGCGGTTCTCCCAGATAGTTACCAGCGCAGTGAATGGATAGTCAAACAGGCCGAGTCGAAACCAGAGGAGCACAGTACAATGGAGAGAAGGCAAATCGTAGTCAGGAACAGTCCAAGGGTCAAAACCAGTGCGGGCAGAGAAGAACAAGGGATGATCTGGAAGAGAAGTAAAACTATAGCCAAGGAGTCAATACACAGGAGTAATACAGGAACAACAATGCTGGAGCTGGAAGAACCAATACTCTGGCACTAGACATGTGTCAGAGGCTGCTTTATATACCCTTAGGTGCCTCCTGATTGGGTTAGGGAGATTTTGGCGGTTTAGACATGCTGGCTGCAGACAGGTGAACAGGGATAGCGTTCTGCTGCTAGGCAACAGGACGTGGATTGCGGAGAGAAGGTGTCCATCTCCGGCGCCTGTGGAGAGTGCGGAGACGGCACCTGACACTTACTTTATTAAAGTAAGGCAAAGATTTTTTAGGTAGGCCCTGTAATGCTCCTGTGTGCTCATTTTGGTTCCACTTAAACATGTGAACAGACATTTTTTATCATGGGACACATTAATAAAACAAATGCAAAGGGTTGATGAATTAAAACCTCTCTGCAGAATTGCATTGGGCTTGTTCCCGTATTATACCTAACTATTAAATGCTAATGGTCATCCTGGTTACCCATTGAATAGCCAGATTTGTTTGCTATAGCTTGTAACACTTGTTTATCTTACATTAAAATGGCTGCTGATATGTTATTACAGATTGGTGTCATTGATTAAATGTAGTTTAAACTTATTACTGAAATTAATGGTAATGTGCATCCCTTTTGAAAGTTAGAGGGCCACACAAGATGCCCTTCCCTGACCTAACGGGTCTCTTTTATAAACGCAAGTGCCTGCCTATTTGGTATTAGTTAGATACATTTTTGAGCAGAATGTATCTATCATTACCTACTTTGGAAGGCTCCACTCTCTAGAAGGAAGGATTGAATGCAATCTTCTGGCCCATAACAATGCTGCAACATTGGTGACTTCCAACTGAAAAGAAGTGTCCTCTGCTGCTGGTAATGTTAGATTAGTTAATGTTATACTCTGCTAGAGAGTGTATATAATGGGGAATTTTTTTTTTACATATTGTATGTACAAATAGATCATATAAGTCCATTATGTCTATTAATATGTTTTAAGTCCATTGATAGTATGTAATGACTTATCTACTTTTACCTCTTGGAACTTGGCTTCGCATTGTCTCTGGAAATGTCACTAGTTTTACTTTGTTTCACTATCTGTTTTCCCTTATTATGTTTCTCCATATATAGTCAACAGCTGTATAATGAGTCTAGTTCTGGGCACTGTGACCTGGGGATAACAGAAATGTCTATCCTTTCACTAGGAGTCCCTAGTGAAAACAGTGGTTCCCACTAAACTCCACACCAATAAGAAAAAGAAAATTACTTGCAAACAAAAATGTTAAAGAAAGCTCTCAAACAACACACAAGAAACCAGCCCTGAATTTGTATCGCTCAATACCCTGAACATTAGTTATTAAATAGTCTTTAAATTAAAACACTAATAAGTGTTTTTGGTTAACTAGATTGGTCAGTTGCTCTTTATCTCTGATCTTCATTATTAATTTCCCGATTTAATTTCAATTTAAAGGACAAAAATAAATAAATAATTTATAGGAGTCATGCTGATTTTGTGAGTGGTCAAAATAAGCACTAACTACAGAAATGGTAACACTCCAGCAGAGCACATAAAACTGGTCCCCTCCAATGCCGACCCAAGTCGAGGAGACACAACAGTAGAGGTATGTGGGTGATGGAAGCTAAATTGGTCAATATGTTTATTTATAGAGAATGTAGTCATTCTAATTGTATGAATGCTTTAATTAGTGCAAAGGAGCATAGATTTTCTTTTTAATTTCATGTTTGTTGCCTTACTTATAAGCTGTTATACCAATGGTTTCCTAAAGCAAGTTTTAGCATTGAAAATATAATATATATACACTTTTCTAACAAGTGCTTTATTTCCATTAAGATTTATATGAATTTTCTGATACAGTGATTTGTTGAACACTTGACTAAACACTGAGACAGACTTGGCTGTCCGTAGTTTAAAATAACTGCCTACACAGTGTGGGATCCAACACATTATCCCTGCTTAGCTTGTTAAAAACAAAACTCTTTTTCTTCTATGTATTTCAATCTGTCATTTCTTCCTGTACATGACAACCTGCACATAAAAGTTTCTGATATCTATAATTTATTATCATTTATATGGTACAAGCAGAATTTGATTTTACACCCTATTAATTTCTCCATCTGTTTTACAACTTACAGAAAAACAGTAAAGTCCAATTACTTTTTTGGGGCTTTTTCCAAAATATTAGCACTTAAACATGTGTTTTTTTATTTTTAATCAAAGTTGCTGAACCTTACTTCTTAAAACTGCAAATACCTTTTCTGCTGAATATTTTGTAGATCGATCTACAAGAATGGATTATCTTTTATTTCTTTATTTCTTTTAGTACCATTGTTTGTTGAGCTATGCTTTATATCACAAAATGTACAGATATTGGGCCTTATTTAGCATTGGTGACATTTTACATTTTTGGCAGCCATAGCAAATGGCAGCAGTTTTCTAGGTCTCTGTTCCACTGCCCTAACCCTTACCTCAACAACACCCTTGTACCCTAGAACGGACCCTACAGCTGGGGGAATTGCGATTTCTAAAGGAGGAAATTCCTGACCCGTCCACCAGACCGTTGCCTAGTCTGAGCTTCTCTGCCTCAAGCTCACCTTGGCCACCTATACCCAAAGGCTTACACCCACTCTGAGGCTCCCCAGCTTATAACAAACACCATCACCACTCATTTATTAAGGAACTTTAACAGCAGCACTCGACACAGAGAAAAGTATAAGCCACTACTGATTCAGGTGATATCCATCAGCAGAATCAACCCACCTGCAGGTCGACTAAGAAGAGACTTTCACCATCAGTCTAGAGGCCTGTGTCTTCCCTGTCTTCGGATCTAATATGCACTTACCTGATCGTGGGTCCTCTGGTACAACTGTCTGTATGGATTTGAGGAAAATGTTGCCCCTGGTAGATCATGATCATCTGTTGAAGGGCGCTTGCCATGTGATCGGCATCACAGCCGCACGGACCCTGCCTCGGTTCCGATGGGCTATTTACATGTGCATTCTATTAGTTATACCTTTGATGTTGTGAAAGGTATCAGTGGTGTTAGGTAGAAGTGAAGCCACAAACTTTTTTAACTTAAACAGGTTGCTATGTATTGAACTTGGTACCACACTTGATACAGGTACTCACAGTTGGTAAACACTTGTACAGTACAGCAGCAAACAGGTTCATAAAGCTGTATATGCCTGCAGGTGCAGGCTCTTATACATATATACAGATGTAGGCTGTTATTGGTATATGCTGCACATCCATGCAGGTTTATATTGTGGCAGCGTCCTCTAATGCTAGGGAAGGAGCCTCCAGTTGCTTTCTGAGGGTTTTTGAGGAACATATATGTGGCATGCAGCTACCTGAGGTGCGATTGTTCCCATATAAGATCTGGATGGAAGTTTTGGCGCAAAGCCGAACTTACGGTTTGCAGAGGTTGCGCAGTAGCACATTCTGGTTGTGAGGTGTCCTGCTTGCCTTCTTGTCCACTAGACCACCGAGGATCGGGCTTACAAGTAAGAAAAGGAGATGGAGCGTAGTGCTCCTCTTCTAGCACATTCCAGAAGTGCCCTCATCTGGTTTGGCTCATCCGGGATTCATTTCATTCTTCCGCTCTGCTTCAGGGGGACTCAAACTCAGTACTGATGTACTGATGCTCTATGTTGTGTGTACAATCAGAGATCCTAAATCTTATAAACCCTGATCTCCCTTAGAGAGGAATTGCAGAAACTGCTGTAGGGAAGCTGTGAGGACCCTACCTTACCACCTGTGGACTGTATTTGCCTTTCTTCTCTCTTTCTGGGAGTGATTTAATTTGGCTTCGCCCAATCTGGGGTGCCATCAACCCCCCAATTCAGCCTTAGAGAGACTCATACACACCTCCATTTTGTGTGTAGATGTGAGTAACTATAGTCATATATGCCACTCTGTTTTAAGGGGGCCACCTTTATCCTTACTGCTACTCGTAGAGAACACCCTCATATGTACTACACTGGGAGAATCTGGAATGTGAATCATCACAGCGTGCAAAAGTCTTTCACACTACTGTGACAAGTGAAACTCTGCTGCTTTTCTACAGCAGAAGACTCTGAATCCAAGAATTTGTGTTAAAGACCCACTTTTCATATAAAAACAGTGGGACTGTTATCTTACCACCATCTTACCAATCAAAATATGGAGTCTAGTGGGGCTAAGCTTATATACTAATCAAGGGTAAATAGCCCAGTCCTATACATCCCTGCTATGAATCCTACTAGGTACCCTAAGCAAACCTGAAACACTGTCTTTCTGTCAAATGCATGTAGCTCCCATCACCAGCTACAATTATGGCTCTCTAAATTCCAAATGAGGGAACATGACCAATGGCCCCCCAATTTATGGCATCTGCATTTCTGACATCAACAAGGAATTTTTTATTCTCTTCTCTACTTCTGTGCATAAATGGGAAAAAACAGAGGTCCGTCTAAGAAAGATTCTGGGTAAACTGCAGATATGCCCCTAAGCTCAAATTTAACACACTTTTCAAAGTCATCTTCTACTCAAACTATGAGTGAGACTCTTCCACAGCTCTCTTATTTTCAGTTGAATACTACTGATCCTAAGTCTGCACTGATATACAAGCAACGAACTCTGCAGCCCCAGATTAACCAGATTTGGCTACGATCCTCCAAATGCTCAAGTCCCTACTAACTAAGTAGGAATTGGTAACGAAAAAAGATTTTGAAACACTAAAGGGGAAACTTCAGGAAGTTGATAGACAAAAAGTTGCTAATTCACAAGTGGATATCACACATCTGGGACATAGGTTATCAGCTTTAGGAGAAATCAGAGAAGCTGTTGATGAATTACACAACAATTTACACACCACAGTAGCAAATCAGGCAAAAGAGCTGAAGTGACTGCAATATAAAATAGATGACCTGGACAACAGAAGCAGCAGAAATAACCTGCGTATAAGAAAAATCCCTGCAGACATTCCAACTCAAGGCCTCACTTATGTATTGACAAAGGTGTTTAATGAAATCTTAAAGTGGGACCCTGACAATGTAGTCACATTTGATAGGGCAAATAGAGCCCTCTGCTCTAGGAGAGCACCTATAGAGCGGCCCAGAGATGTCATTTGCAGGTTTCACTATTTTACACAAAAGGAGAAGATTTTGTAAAAAATGAGGCATCTTGATGTTCTTGAGTTCAATGGCCATAAGATCTATATTTTCCAAGATTTATCAGGGAACTTCCTTCAATTACACAGAATGTTGAAACCTCTTACTGATTAACTATGTCAGAATAATATCAAATACAGATGGGCATATCCTTTCCAATTGCAAGTGATTCATAATGGAAGATCAGTATCCCTTTGGGACCTATCATATCTTCAAACCTTCTGTTCAACCTTGGAACTCCAAAAGGTACAGTTACCTGAGTGGCAGGATTATCACTGCCATCTCCTTTGACTCTTCGTCCCTCCAGGTGAAGAGAGGTTCCAACAGACCAGCAAACCTAAACAGAGGCAAGACATTGTTAACAATGTAGACAGTTGAAGGACCAATAATGATATTCTGTGTCTACGGTTAACTATTTGAATGCCCTTTCTCAACTGACTTTGTGTCACGAAAACTGATAAATATTTAGTGGATCCCTTGTAGCTGATCCATAGATGGTAACTCAGAGCAACAGCAGGTGAATTACTTGTACAGCGGCAGTTCAAGTAGAGGCAGTAGCGGAGTAGAACTTAGCTGATCCGTAGATGGTAACTCAAAGCAACAACAGGTAAATTACTTGTACAGCGGCAGTTCAAATAGAGGCAGTAGCGGAATGAAACTGGGCTGATCCGTAGATGGTAACTCAAAGCAACATCAGGTGAATTACTGAAACAGCAGCAGTTCAAATAGAGGCAGTAGCGGAATGGAACTGGGCTGATCCATAGATGGTAACTGAGAGCACAGCAGGTGAATTACTGGTACAGCAGCAGTTCAAATAGAGGCAGTAGCGGAGTAGAACTTAGCTGTTCCGTAGATGGTAGCTCAAAGCAACAACAGATGAATTACTGGTACAGCGGCAGTTCAAATAGAGGCAGTAACAGAATGGAACTGGGCTGATCCGTAGATGGTAACTCAGAGCACAGTAGGTGAATTACTGGTACAGCGGCAGTTCAAATAGAGGCAATAGTGGAATAGAACTTAGTGGAATAGAGCTGATCTGTAGATGGTATTCCAAGCAGCAGCAGTGAGTTCCTGGTAAAGCGGCAGTTCCAATTAATGTAGTAGGGGAGTAAAAATTAGCTGAACCGAAGATGGAAACACAGGCCACGGCCGGGGAATACAGGTGCAGTGGTAGTCCTAATAGAGACAATAACGGAGAGAAGCTTCAGCTGATCCAAGGATGATAATGCAGAGCAACAGCAAGTGAGTCAGAACGAAGGAAGCCAAATCCTTACTGAGAGTAACTTGAAGAACAGGCATCGGACAGAAGAAAATGGGAGAGGGTGGTAGGTAACACATGCGCAAAACAAGAGACCAGATAGTGGCTGTTGATCCAGGGATGTAATCAGGATACCATGATCACCGCTTATAGAAGAGAGGTAACAACGCCAGTGCCCATCCGCGGGGCCGGCGTGTGAAACTTTGCTTCTTGAAACAGTTATTACTCTTTTTTGTTTCTCTAGTTGGGTCTCCCTTTTACCTTCCAGTTACCTAAGTTATGCTGATCTGAGTAACATCCTACAAGCAACTTCTGATGTGACCTGTTAACCAACACTTTGTAAGAACAGTCTTGTGATTGTCCTAACTTGATATGTTTTAAATCTCTGTACTCTGTACTTTAAGTGTCATAACAGAGGTTAAGGACAACCATTGGATGAAACACTTTAATTTGCCTTGTGGTTGTCCCACTTCATTTTCTAAATGCTTGAAAGTCTGATAAAGGCTTCATTCTCTCCAAATACACCACAACCTAGTGCACTCACTTGTTCAATACTTATAGTTATATTTGATGTTATATGTCTAATAGTTGTTTATCTCACTAACCCCCAGTGACCCTTAAACCTCACAGGTTAAGTCCTGACCATGGCTAAGTTATGATTTGCCATGAACTGTTTGAATTTTGTTCACATTTTCTTTAGTTATCTTCATTCATCTGTGATTGTTTTCTTTTGCTTTTGTCCCCTTCACCTCTTTCCCACCCTACAACCCACTGATACCACTCCGATGCTCAAATCGCTGTCAGGAGGCTTCAGACCTGTACAATCTATGAGTCAAGGTGAGCTTCTGTGAATACGCCTCCTAATTTATCAATGAAGGACACACTAAAAATTGTCACACTAAATGCTAAAACTCCAAGAAAAAGGTCCAGACTGCTTAGAATGCTCCTGACATACAGGATAAAAAATTCTTCAGGAAATACATTTCAAACAAGGTTCAGCTCCTTCTCTGTATAGTCATGGATATCCTCACACATCCTACAGCATTAATAGTAAATAGATAAAACTTTAGGTGTAGCTATGCTCTTTTCCAAGAGGCTGTCAAACACAGACTATTAGAGGGCTGATGTTGAAATTTAAAATATATAATTAAAAGTACACCTTTGTAAAGATTTATGCACCTAACCAAAGGCAACCTATTTTTCTGGAAAATATTTCCTCTTATTTAAAAGAGATTAATTCCCCCCCCCCCCTCCCCCTCACTGAGGATCACAGTCAGATGGCAGAACAAACATTTTCATTTGGAGAATTGGAGGAAGCAATTAAAATTACTTAATCTGGGAAAAGTCTCATGGGCTTACTATATCATATTATAAAACTTTTCAAATCAACTTTTGCCTATAAAATGCGTAAAGTTTTGAGAGATTGGTGCAATAAAAACTTTTTGTGGATAGGGAGACTCAGCATTGTTAAAATGAGCCTACTCCTGAGAATTCTCTATCTCTTACATACTCTCCCTATAGACTTTCCTAATAAATGGTTCACTGACCGACACCAGGCAATACGTGATTTTGTATGGAACAGTAGTAAACCACATTTTAAGAATGACATCCTCTTCACATGTAAACATCTAGGTGGCTGCAATTACCTCATTTTGCTACCTACTATAATGCAGTTATGCTGAATTGAATCATGGATTGGATAAGGGGTGGTGACATTAGACAGTGGGTGACAGTAGAGTAATCCATGCTTGAAGCTCTCGCCACAATCCTTCAGTAGCTATCCACACTTCCTTCCACACATCATCCAACAATTACCCCCACGTTGACATGATGGTCCAGACTATGGGTACTAGAACACATTTCTTTCCTGATTTCACCTCTCACCCTGTATTTGTCAACTTAGCATTACCCCCGGGATATTCAGCAAACGCATTTTTACATTGGACATGGGCAGAGATTCTCTGTGCCGGCCAGCTGGTGGGAGTGAACGGTGTCTTCCCATTTCATGACTTTCAAACTAAATGGGACTTTCCAAACTCAGAAATCTGGAGATACCTACAGCTGAAGCATGCGCAAGATGTTGGGAAGGGAACTGACTTTATTTGAAACACTGTATATGATCTCCCAGCACCCCAAACATACCCTCTTGACTATTTATAAACCTCTGATTGAAACTATTGTACCTTCAGCTCGATGCCAACATTCACAAAAGATTTTGAACGGCTATCGAGCAATTGACCGAAAATGGCCTAGCATCTTCTGAACAACACAGGCTAGTTCCATTAGCATTACTATAACTGAAACTCAATACAAAGTCCTATCGGGGTGGTACCGACGTCCCAGCCTTCTAGCTAAAATGTACCCTGGATCGACCAACATCTGTTGGAGGAATAATTTAGCGCCCTTCAAATTTGGTGAGATTGTCCCAAAATACAACCTTTCTAGGATGAGGTGATCACTATCTCCAAAGAAATCACAGGAAGTGAGGTATCAGACTGCTCACATTTCTGGTTACTCAAAGTGATTAATAAGCCCATTGCACAATATAACAAATCCTTGCTGAAGCTCCTTAGCAGTGCTGTGAAGTCAATGATACCAGTCCACTGGAGATCCCACTTATCAATATCCATAAAGGAGTGGTTTGCAAGATTGGACTATTACATGACCATGGATGACTTGATTTTGTCCTCCAAATGATAAATTTGGCCATATAATTCAAGGACACTTTTAAATTTGCCCTTCTAAACAGTGAAAACTAGAGAGGTAAATTCTATGTTCGCCCACATAGAGTTCACTTTTGCATTTCCTACTGTCTATGGTCTGCGGTCTTGTTTTGTCAATAATACCTGATTCTGCACTCTTACCTTTCCGATTCCCTTTTCCCCACATCCCCCTCTCCCCCTCCCTATCCATTTTACAATTTGTTTGTTTTTCTATAAGACTTTCTATATATTGGTTCAAATATCACTTTACAATGTTTTTAACCTACTGTGCAGTATTTTCACTATTCTTATAATTATTATTGTGATCTACATTAGACTGTATACTTTTTCACTACTGGCAACTGTGTACTTGAGTTGTAAATTTTTTTGTTTGCAATCTCAATTGTTATTGAAACCAGTAAAACAAATTTACAGTCCTGGGTTTTCTCCTTGCCGCAGACCAGTCCTGCCATGCAGTCTGTAGACACTTTCTTTAAGGCATTAGGTCTACTATATGATGACCCTGATCGAATGGCCTCCGCTGAGGCTCATCTACAGGCCTTGAAACAAGTTAAATTGCAAAAATGCGTACTTATATGTGTATGTAGCATTGCACGCCATCTTAAGTTATAGCCAGCTCAAAAACAACAGTATTTCAACATCATGAGTTAGTCAGGTGTACAAATGCATTTACCTACGCTCCACAATAGTGTGCAGTTGTGCTTGACAGTGTTGATCCAATATGAAAAAGGTGCATTTCCCTATTTGTACGATCACTCAGCCAATCAGACACACACAGCAGAGACAGTGAGGAGTTCCTGTATGAGCAGGAAACTCTTCTGTATTACTCAGCAGCACAGGCTGCTCCTACACACCTTCCCCTGTGGCACCCTGGTAAAAAAAAATCCAATGCCTCAAAGATTCCTCTTGGCAGCCTTGAGCAGAATTTTAGAACAAAATGTACATCTGGTAATTAATGATGGGGGTAATCTTAAAATGCTAGTAGGTTTAACTTTGAAGTCACATTTTTAACCTTTCCATTATGTCCATTCCCGGGTAATTCTGAAAATCCTTCTGTACCCTTCTCGGAATCAAGATCAGTTTGTCATCCGCATACCACCCTCAGTCAAATGGGCAAACTGAAAGAGTTAACCAGTCCTTAGAACAATTTTTACGATGCTACACGTCGGAATTCCATGATAACTGGTCCTCCTTGTTACCCTGGGCAGAATTTGCTTTTAATAATTCATGTCACTCATCTACCAAAACCTGTCCGTTTTACTGCAATTTTGGTTTTCACCCCAGATCTATCTCCTTGTACTCACTCAAGTCCACTGGTATCCCGGAGATTCGCTCCACTGCCAGGGATCTCAGAGTTATCTGGAGAAAAGTACAGTCATCATTGAGACAAGCCTCATTTGTTGCAAAAAAAAATTGGGACCGCCACCATACCACCTGCTCCCTCAAGGTGGGCCAGAAAGTGTGGTTTTCTACAAAAAATATTAGGCTCAGACAGCCTTGCAAGAACTTGGGCCCTAAGTTCATTGGTCCGTTTCTTATAATCAAGCAAGTTAATTCTGTCGCAATTAGGTTAAAAATTCCTGGCTCATTGAGAATCCCCAACACATTTCATTGTTCTCTATTGAAGCCGGTACTATATCCTAATCAGACCCAGCCTTCAAGTTTGCTTGTGAGAAATACAAACAAACCACAAAAATACATTATACAGAAGATCCTTGATTCTAAAAAAGTGCAAGGTCGGGTGCACTTCCTAGTGCAGTGGAGGAATCGCGGGTTAGAAGAGTGGTCCTGGGTCCCGCGAAAACGACTTCATGCTTCAAGACAGTTGAAGGAATTTTTCAAAAAATTTCCAAGGAAACCTGGGTGTCGGGGTTCCTTAACCCCTCCTCAAGGGGGGGTACTGTAACATGCCGCGACGGTACTCACAGCCGCCGTGGCTCGCTTCCTGTCCTCCCCGGCGTCCCGGCCGTCACCATGACGACCGGGACATCACTTTCTCTCAACTCCCGACCGTTGCCTGGGCAACGGCCAGACGCTTCTCCAGCGCGGCGTCCCGGCAGCCGGGCGCGCACGCGCATAATGTAAACTATTAGATTCAGCCTGTGGGCTGAATTAGCAGGCATTAGCCTGCAGGTGTGCATGGCAGGGCTAAGCCCTGATTGGTATCTAGTGTAGCAGGTAATTAGCCTGCAAGTGTGCTCTGTCCAGGGGCAAGCCCTGATTGGTCCATCTGGGTACTTAAGGCAATGAGGTCTGCTGCCTCATTGCCGGTTATAGCTTCTGCTGCCAGTCTACTGACCTGCTCTGTGCCTTGTTCCTGCCTGTTGAACATTCTGCTGATTACCCGTGTATGACCCTTTACCTGGATTTGGACCTTGCCTGTGTATCTCGTGACCCTGACCTCTGGCGTGTTTACCGACCTTCCTGTCTGCTTGTGACCCTTGACCTCGGCCTGTTTATTGGAATTGCTATCTGCTGCCGGCCCTTGACCTTGGCTTGGACTTCACTTCGTTTACCTGGGTTCTCCCCAGCCGGTACACACTTCACGACCCTCTGTCAGTCTGCAGCCCAGTCTGTCCCCACCATCAGGGGCTCCAGTGAACACCTGACTGGCGGAGTAGATTCCGGGTTGTGTTGTACCGACTGGAGGGGTTCCTAACATATATATATATATATATATATATATATATATATTATATTAGCTTCTATATATTTAACACACACTCTGGGTCATTTACAAACACGAAAGAAAGCAGAGCATCAAAACTTAACTCCAAGTATATAAAAAAGATTTTGTTTAGTAACAGAAATATAATAAAACTATGGCGTAGAGAGTGCACATTCATAAAGAGTTTTGCGGATATTTACACTGCTCTTGGTGTGAAGGTAATTGGACCTTGACCACTACTTTCAAGGAAAACCATTTCCCACTATGAAGACATGTTTCAAAGTGAAAACACCTTATTGTGTCCTCATATATCAATGGAAATAAAATTTCAAATGTAATGACATTTGGCGTAAGAATAGTCTCAGTGTCCAACCATCAGTATTTTTTTTAGGAAAATAAGAAAATATGTATTTAATTATGGGGGTAGTCACACGACAATATTATTACTTTGAAGCAGCATTTTTACTTTTGTTAATATGTATATTTTGTCATGGGTCACAAGCCTGCAAAATGCCTGTGCAGGCAAAAATCAAAAAGCAGAGCAGGACAAAACTATGCATTTGCTCATGCAAAAATGTACCTGTTTCTGGTTTGGTTACAGCTTATAAATAGGTAGTTGGTTGTTTGCAAGAGCTTCAAAGTGCCTGGAGTAGTTATGTTAATAACATTTGGGATTCGGTTTTAAAATAATGGGCCTGATTCATAAGGAAAGTAAAGCAAAAAAATGAATAATTTAGCACCTTAGCAAAGCCATGTTGCAATTTGAGCGGTGCAAATTAGTTTATTAATTTGCATATAAGGAATATACTGGCGTTTTTTTCATGTAGGACACAAATACTTGATAGCTTTATTTTTACACTGACATTTGAAGTTGATATAGGACATATCCTATCCCAAATTTAAATCTGTCCCCACATTTTAAATGTACCTTCCCCTCCAATGCAACATGGTTTTGCCAAGGTTAAAAGTTGCTCTTTTTTTTTTTTTACTTTACTTTCCTTAATGAATCAGGCCCAATATCTTTATATTGTGTAATATATTCAGACTAAAAAACTGAATCGCACAAAAGTGATACAAATAATACAGTCCTCACAATCTTTTGACATTATGTACAATTTGAAATATATCTATGTAGGTAGGCTCAAATTGATTTTCCAGGAGCAGTTACAATGGCCCTGAATTGGGTGTGCACCTTCTAATGTGCTTAGTAGAAAAATAGGCACACGTGTGCAAATAAAGAAGCATTGCGCTTCTCCACATTATGCAGTTCATAAATGTACCTTACGGGTGACTGAGAAATTAGTAAATACTGAAGATTACCCAAAATCAAGATATGTGACTTCAGTAAATCTTTGCATCATCGTATACATCGGCAGTTATATGAAAAGAAATGGAAGGAAGATTAATCAGTGACATGATGGTTTGTGTTCAAGATCATTGTAATTAAGATGACTTTAACGTTTAATTTCTAATTGTGTCAGTTATCTGTTATATCTTTATACCCATGCATATATCCTGAAAGCCACTCATCCTACTTGCAAATATGATAAAACATAGTTTCAAGTTAAATTGTGTACTTAAAACTGTGTTTCACAGGCATGCCCAATACTGTATGTATATTAATAGGTATCATTTTCAATAGGAAAGATTTATAACTGATTACAGCAATGACTGATAAAAATCCATCTGGCAAAAATAGAACTTGTTATACTTTGTTTTCTAATGTTTGATACATTTACACCTCTTAGCAAAGAGACCCTGGGATTCTCCGGCAAAGACCTGCAAATTAATTTATCTAAGAGGGGAGTAAATAAAATGGTAAATGTTTCTGGAAACAGCACTTTACTGTCAATAATGCAAAATAAGACACTTGAGGCATAAAAATCAATTTAACACGGACAAGAAAAAGAAATGAAAAAGCTTCAGGTTCTGTTATTTCAATAGACTAGAGATTAGCTAAACAATAAGGCAGCTTCGGAATTCATCGAATTTGGCAGTAGAGAGCTGGCATTTTTTTGCATGGGAGTGTAAGCACAACTAAGTGGCCCAGCGAGCGGTGTTCTTGGCCCACTCAAAATTCTGAATTCGTGCCTATATACTTTTAATCCTGGTGCCAGCCACTTTGGGGCATGGAAACTGGATGAGAATGGTGTTAAATAGAATGAATTTTCTTCTTTCTGTCAAATGAATGGTGCCTAAATCAAATAATAAAGAGAAAGCAAATATAACATGCATTTTCCTGATCTGATGAGAATGTTTGGAAAATAAATGTGAATGAGCCATGATGTCAGCTCACAAGCCCACAGTATAAAGTAAATCTAACAACACCACAGTATAAATAGCTACTCCCATGCCCCCACTATACAGGTCCAGCTCCAGTATACAATAGGGCTCACATTTTCAAAGTAAATAGTACAGTTCACATGTCCACAGTACACACAATAACTGCAATACCTTGTTTATACTGTGGGCAGTATGGATTTCTCACCTACTTTCTCTTCTCTGCCTCTTCCCTTGCACTGGCCTATTATCATGGGTTACCTGTGGTCATGAAAGAAAGTGATTAGTAAAACTGTCTGTAACCTGTCTCAAACACCAATGTACACATCACATGACTGCAAATACACCTTTCAGATCACTGAATCCCCTTACTGTCTATCTCTGAAAAGGTCTATAGTATTATATTGCAGATATTAAAGGAACAATGGGAAATTGGTCCCAGGTAAATATGCAGTCAAAAATACATGATTCGTTGCCAACACAATCTTCTGACCTATGCCCTGGGCCATGCCCAGTTCTTAAAAGCAGTAACAGTCTAATTTCATGCAATAATGAGCTTCCATTCTCAATACTACACCTCACAAACTTGACAGATCCTGAAACATTGTGATAAGATGTAAATCTGCTAGGCTCACAGCAAGGCAGAGAATGGTGGCTCTTTATTGGATGTAACTCATTTATGCCTGCAGTGATGCCTGTCTATTTGAAGGAACAGGATTGAAAGTAATGTGATAGGTTAAACAACATCCTATCACATTACTCTCATTGTTGTTTCTTCCAAATAGCATTGCTAGGTCAGATCTACACTTCCAAATATGGCTGGTCTTGAGTAAAAACTTTAACTATAATTAGAGATCAGTGACCCTTTCAGTAATGATAGATAACTGGGCCAAATAGGCAGTTGCTTCCATGCCAGACTGCTCTTGAATTTTAGCCATTTTTATCCAAAACAAGTAGCAGAAAGTTTGCTCGTGGATGATTATTCAATGAGAAGTGTTGCTAAAACTAGTAATTTGAAGGGTTGAAGTGTATTCTTTAAATACAAATGCTATTAAATGCAAGAAAATATCAATAAAACAAGAATAAGAGATTTAAACATCACTTTGCCAAAATTAATTAGTGACCTAATATCATGAATAATTCAGCAAAGCAAACTGTGCAAATTTCACCATATTCTACAAATGGATTTTCTTCTTTGAAAATCCATTTTCTTAAAACAAGTCCTATGACAGGATGGGATTACTCTGCCACTCTGTCTTTTCTTGCCAGTTTATCTGTGGTTTTACCAATTCATCTTGGAGTTCCCTTTTACTGATCACTCCTACTTTTGTAGGAGAGTGCCAACTGCGCACCATTTGCTAAAGAGTAGTAGCTGCCACCTGGAACTGCTTATTTTGCAGGGTTGGGTTTAGCTGCTCCGCACCTCTTTGCTAGTGACTGTGGTTGGTTCTTTGTGACCACTATGAATTTGCACTACAAGGTAACTAACAGAGAATTGACTCAGGACACTGAGTTCAGCACAGGACAGCCGGGGAATGGATGGGAGAGTTAGCTCTTATATGTAGGTTACATGAATAAAATAGGTAATAGGCATTATGCAGGATCATGTAAGCAGAATGATGTTTATTGCTCAAACTTTGCCCTTACAAGTGATGTTAAAAATCGGTATGGGATACTGATCATTCATCCAGAAAACAGTACACAAACCAGTGGCGCACACAGGGGGGGTTTCTGAGTCTCCAGAAACCCCCCCCTGCACTAACTTAGTGCCCACCATAGCGGCACTGTCCTATACAGCAGCCGCGGCGCTGTCAAAGAAGCGTCCGCGTTAGTGCTGTCTTGTATACAGCACTGCCGCGGACGATTCTTTGACGGAGCTGCTGCGCATGAGCGGGCGCATGCGCAGCAGCTCTCTCTCGTGGGGTTTTTTTGGGTCAGGGGAGGGAAACCCAAAGGAATTCAATCATCTCACCATACAAAATATATAAAGAGAACAAATCCAAGGTCAAAGCCTTGTAATACACCAAAAGAAAGAGGATGAGATGCGCATTTTGAGCCAGAGTGGAACATACAGAAAATACAGACAAATAAATGAGCCATTACAAGTAGTGAGGATTCCAAAAAAACAATGATTGGGATCAAAGGCTACAGACAGTTCCAGTACGATTAGTAATCTTTGCATTTAGCAGAGAGTAGATTATTAAACTGGGTACACATTAGAGAATTTTCTGACCAATGTATTATCTACAACGATTTTACTAATGACTCAAAAAAAAGTCCCAATCAGCATGCATACACACTATACATTTTTTAAAAGATTTACCTGCGCTCTACAAAGGTCATAACCATCGGCTGAAAAGATCATCACTCTGTAAATTCTATGGAGATCCTGATTGTGAGTGCATACACATTGCAGGATTAGAATGATGTTGTTCCATAGCTGAACAAGTTTTATAAGTCTGCTGAACAATCAAATCAAACAATGGTTGTTGCTTTGGAACGACTATCGTTCATCGTCGTACACACTAATGCGATATATCGGCTGAACGCTCGTTTTTTTAGGTGATTGGCCTGACAATTGGTTGAAAACACTGTAGAGTGTACCCAATTTGGCTCGGTACACACTGAAGAATTTTTAGACCAATGGGTTATCGACAACCATTGGACCTACAACTGAAGGTCCGATTGGTTGGTCGATTCATGTGCATACACTATACACGTTGTAAATGATTTCTGCAAGATCAACCGTCCAGCCAGCAATTTTTTAAAGGCATAACGTCGGCTCAAAAGATTGTGATTCCGTACACTGAAACGATATATGGGCTCCTTCCAGCGATATGCTGAAGAAATTTAAATAAAGGGCTGATCACCAGCAAAAACTCCCACAAACTCAGATTCAGGAAAAGGAAACACGTTATCACCATTCATTCTGTAACACTTCTTTGTGTATAGTGTTCGTTTGTTCACATCTGCACAGTAACTATTTATTTTAGTATAATGGATACTGTTGAATTACACCAAGCTTGTGGTTTTTTGCTACTCGCTATGGCAAGAAGACTGCAAACACAGACCAGCAGGGCAAGAAGGAGAAACAATCTATGTTGTTGGAGCAAAGAGTGATTTCAAAGGAGAGACTCATTTTCTCTTATGCCCCTCCTATAGGAGATACGGGACAACAACCCTGATGACTTCAGGAATTTCCTGAAGATGAATGAACCCACATTCCAGGAACTGCTCCAACTTGTCACCCCCCCATCATCCAGAAGGATACCCATTTAAGGAGACATATATCTGTAGAGCAGAGACTGGTTGCTACCCTGAGATTTTTGGCCACAGGAGACACACTGGCAGATCTCAAATAAAGCACAGTAATTTCACCTCAAGCTCTGGATTTGATTAAACCTGAGACCTCTGACGGTATAGTTCAAGTTGCGCATGGACAGTATATAAAGGTTGGTAAAAGAAATATTCAGGGTTTTTTTAAAAAAAAAAAAATATATATATATATATATAAAGTATACAGGTTACATAAAAACTGCGCAATACAATAAAAACAATAAAAGAGTTCACAGCTGTTCATAATGCAAAATTTTGCTATTTTCTATTGGGAATGGACTCCCCGTATACTGTCGCATACCCGTGCCCATAGTTGTGGAAGTTACGTAGGGTTGCGGGATAACTGATTATCCTACCATGATGGAATGTTGCATGTGAAGTGGCCGAAATGTATATGATGGTACCTGTCTTAAATGTCCTTGTTCCTGTGTATATTGTTAAAACAGTGACTGGTGCTAGATCCTCCCTGGCTGACCTACAAATGATGCCATACACCAAACATTCCATCTCTATGCGCATTGCTCCTAGCAGATCAAATTCATCTTGTGGAGGTTTTTGAGACATCAAATGGTTTGCACACTCTACCATCTTTTCTGTTCCGTCACTTTGCTCAAGATCACAGACCCTTTTTTTTCTCCTTTGACAACCTTGTCGCTGTGTTGGTACATCTGTGATGTCCTGACTGTCTAATGTCAGCTGGCTGTCATGTGTAGGTGTATCATGTTGTTCTGCCACATCAGAGATTACTGCTTGAAATAGGACAGCAAGTTGTGTAATGAAAACAAAATGTAAAGTAGTGAGTATAACATTACATGTATGTACCAATTTAACATTTAAACAGTCTTTGTCTTTAATTTTCCTGCAACGTTAGAGCAATGGCATGTTATTGCTGAAGATTTCAAAAATATTTGGAATTTCCCAAACTGTGGTGTGGCCATTGATGGCAAACTTGTAAGAATTATGTCACCCTCAAAAAGTGGATCCTATATTGCAACTATAAAGCATTCTTAAGCATTATTATGGTGGCCATAGTGGACGTCAACTACGAATTCCTATTTGTGGACATTGGAGAAAATGGTAAAGTGTCAGAGGTAGCAGCATTGGAGCAGACTCATTTCCGTGACAAACCTAAAAATGTGCACTGCCAAAAATCAGCACTTTTGTTCTTATGTTTAAACTTAAAAACAATTAACTTAATTTACCCTCACGCAGTGACACAAAATATGGACTAAATTTTGTATTTGTGGCAGATGAAGCGTTTGCATTACACAATAATGTATTGAAACCTAACACGCAACGCAATCTGTCAACAGAATGGAGGATCTTGAATTATAGGTTGTCAAAAGCTAGGCGCGCTGTGGAAAATACATTTGGGATTTTGAGCAACAGGTTCAGAATTTTTCATTCAGCTATAAATCTATGCCTAGACAAGGTGAACAAAGTGGTGATGAATTACTGTGTCCTACACAACTTTCTTAGGCGTAAAAGCCCCACTGTGCGCAGTGCGCATACCAGTATGGACAACCATGTAGAACTAGCGGAAGTTGTTGACCACAAGAGTCAGGCAAGATGAGAAATGGCAGTCACATGGCAAAATTGAACAGGGAGACCTATTTAAAATATTGTACTGGTGAAGGTTCTGTGCAATGGCACAATGACATTGTGTAATGTAATGTTCATTTAAGAGAATAATAATTTTAAGTATTTGCAATTTTGTATGTTTCACTTACTGTTCCAGTTGGCGGTATGTCATTTGTTTACAGTACTTCAGATGGGAAACTACTGTCTATCTTAGTGCTGCAGGTGGACTGTCTAGCAATTTCCTCATCATGGTTGAAGAGAAGGAGATCAAAGTACCACAACTTTGGCACATACACATCCTTGGCCACTGCCCCAGAATTTTTAGAGGCCTCTATCTTGTTTAGTTCTTTTTTGAATGCAGTCCAAATGTTCTGTATCTTCCCATTTGCCCACTCTACATCTGCTCGGGGTAATGGGGAAGACATGCTTTCACAAGTTTTTCCATAGCCACACTCCTCTTCTGCCTGTTTGAATACTCTTTTGATTTTATTTTCCACAAGCAGGGATGGGATTTGTAGGTGTCAATGGAGTCCTCATGAGCTCCACATTTTGGTCAAATGCCATGTAATATATTTTCTACTAGAAACAAAAATTTATTGTCATATTTGAATTAAAAAAAAAAAAAAAAAAAGTTGCCAACATAAAACACACATATATCAGCTGATTAGCATATACACCACAAAAAATACATACAAACAATTCAGTTAAAATTAAAAAAAAATATGTACTGGCATATTTAACATATGCACATGTTAAGGAACATTACATAAATTCTTGTGTTATAAAGTACGTACCTTGCTGTAATAGTGATGAAAGCTGGTAAAACGTTTGTAGTATCCCTTCATATTCTACGGAAAGTTATGGGTAAATTATTCTAACATATCAGCAAATACGAGGTTATTATACACGAATGAACATTCACCCACAATGCTCCATTCTGTACCCGTACCTGCCCTGATTGCTCCGTACCAGTTCCGAACGCCCATGTCTGTGCTTATAGACTTAGAGAGGAGCCAGTCTGTTGGCGTCGGTGCGAGAAAGATGGTGGATGGCGAACAGTTGCTGGAGAAAATTGACAGAAGTGATGCAGGAGTGGAGGGGGGATAGAGATGGTGAAAAGCCAATAAGCCCGAGGGAAATGGAGATGATGGCAAGAATGCTGGACCAGTATGACTATGATTGTCAAAAGCGGAAATATCGAAAAGTTATTCACAGAAAAGAAGTGATTATGCAGGAGCTCCTAAATCAAATCAGGAATAAACTTGGGGAAAAAGGACAAAATTCCAAATACAAAAACGCTGGCCCAACTTAAAAAATAAAGAACAGAGGAGGCTTTTGAGAATCCAAAAAAACATAAAAAAGTGAGTTTCAAAAGTGGTTATTACAAATGTTTAAAACACATTAGTGAATGGTGTTAGTAATTTACGGTAAAATTAACTATTATTATGATTAATAAATATTTGTAATTTTGTAAGTTTAAGTATGTAATTTTAGAACTTTTTATATAATCAGTTCAAATAAAGTTAAATTATTTAATAAATGAAGTCCTACATACTGTATATAAATTCACGAGCCTTTTCAGGCAACAGTTGTATGTAAATATTTTGATTGATACAATCTAATAAGAATTGCTTTCTGCCAATGTTCTAAATTTAGTGTCTGATTAATTAAGGTATGCAAAATGAACTTACTGTTGGCTTTTTTAAAAAGTACACACAGATCGGGCATACACACGTCCCTATTCAACAAGAAGTGGATCTGAAGATATGTCTGAAAATGTATGACCTGCCAGAGCCTGGCAGGAACTGAGGTCGTGGGCTATGTAATCTGGGAAGTTCCTGTTCTCTGTTCTGCATTCTAGTTATGTATGTTAAGCCGGATAAACACGTTATTCACTCCTGAGAGTTGTCACTCCATTCTTCCTACACCCACATCTACGTAGTCTGTTAGTAAATACAGGTCAAGGTCCGCTCGACTCTAACGGATAATACATTTCAGGATACAGTCAATGCATATGTTGAAAATAAAGTCACAAAAGAATGCACAGAAAAAAAAATATTTAATCAATGTCACCTGTTAATAATATAGTCATTAGTTACCAAATATGTATATAAAATGTATTTTTACAGTTGTTCCTGATTGCAAACACATTTCTAGCACGCATCAGCAACCGTCAGCACTAGTAATCGGCACTTACACCCAACCGCTCAGTGGTACTTGGGCTTCCAGTTCCAGATTCGTATAGAAAAATGTTAATACAATTTCTTTAAAAAAATAAAATGGTTAAAAACAATATAGAAAAATTACTTTTATAGGAAATAGGAAAATATGCATTATATAAATAAAGCACGTTGTTCTTTAAGGTACTCCTGGCTAAAATTGGCAGAAGCTATATGGGGTCATTGGCGGTACTTAAACCATGTGCTGCCCATATTAAATAGGCTTTCCAGCAGTGAAGGCTACCATCAGCGATAGTCGAGGAAAATAGATAAATGTCCTAAATCCTGTGAAAACTCCCATTTTTGCCAGATCTAGGACTTTTTATCTATTGATAAATAGTCCCCCAAATAAGGAGAGTGATTAGCATCCTATAGTTACAGACATGAGACAAGTAACATGAGCTGAATATGTATATGTGCTTGTGACATGTTAATTCCTTTTAAGCATTATACATCACTATAGCTGTTCTCCACTTTTTACTCTTTATTCTGCGTGTTTTGTACTACAAGAATTGACTGTATGATTGCACACAAAGAAATGTTAATCAGATCTAATTTTATTTCATTGTATTAAGATAGTTGTTTTTTGCCTTTTCACAATTGTGTTTCATCTTTATTAATGTTAGACATATGAAAAATTATATTGCACTCTTACAAAGAACAAATATATTTGTATAAAATGGCATACTTCAAAGCGCGAAGATACTGATTTGTGTTATCTAGCTCCCTTTATAAATGTCAAGTGTTTTGTTTGTTTTTTTGATTCAAGACATTTTTATTGAAGTTCTACATATTTTATCTTAAAACTTTAATAATAATAAACTTAAGCTAAACCCATGTAAGGAATAGTGACAGTGTCATAAAATCAAATATAAAATATCAAATTACAATAAACAGCAGATAATATTAGTAATCATACATATAATGTTACAATAAAGAAACATTAGATTGAGGAATTTATAATAAGTCAGTAGCCTTCAAGAGTAGCATCTATTCATGAAGCATACTTTACCTAATAGAAGCATTTTTTTTCGGGGTGGGGGAGAAAGTAAAAAAAAATAATTAGTAGTCGAATTACCCAAAACAAGTACCGTATTTCCCCATGTATAAGGTGCTCCCATGTATAAGACGCACTTTAATTTTGGCCCCGAAATGTGAAAAAATATATATTACGGTAGCTGTCAAAAAGTGTGCGGAGATTGCAGGGGCTTGCTTCCGGCGGCTGCACAATATGTGCATGTCCGTTCGGCAGAGACAGGCAGGGAGAGTGTGATGGCCGGCTGTTCTCTGCCAAACGGACATGCACATAGTGTGCAGCTGCTGGCAATAAGCCCCTGCAATCGCCCCCCCGCTGCCACTGTACCGCTGCCCCCTTCCTCCTGGATCCCCCTGCTGCCCCCCTCCTCCTAGATCCCCGCTACCACTGTATAAGACGCACCCAGTTTTTAGACCCCAAATTTTTGGGAAAAAGGTGCGTCTTATACATGGGGAAATACGGTATTTGACTTATATTGGCTGTATATTAGAATGATAGTGGCTGGGTGCCTTTCCCTGGCGTAGCGTCTAAGTGAGGGTTAACGCTTTCATTCCCTCTGTAACTTAAGGAGAGCTTCTTCATCTATACCCCATATTTGTCCACTAAATTACAACTGACGTACGTAAACCTTTCATGTCCGACTGTCTCGTTGACAAGATCTATCCACTTCCTCAGAACAGGTCCCTCCACTTTCTGGCAAGAATTACTTTTGCTAGCATAAATAATGTAATGATACATAGTCTAATATATTTATGCACCTTCCCTGTTAAACCTAGATCAAATAAACATAATTTCAAATTAATGGATGATATTCCCACACCTAGATGCATCACACATTTCCCGACCTCCTTCCAGAAAGAGAACACCACTGGGCAAATCCACAGCATATGTCAAAAGTCCCCCTCGGTACTTTCACATTTAAGACAATGGATCACTTGACCAGCACCAAATTTGGAAAGCCAAGAGGAATAAAATTTGTTCTATGTAGGAGGATAATCTGAAATTGGCAAAATCGAGCAGATGCAGTGACTTTATATGAACGTTCCGCTATATTATTCTATGTATCGTCACTAATCTCACCCAGATCAGTTTCCCAAGCAATTCGCAGTTTCTGAAGGCAATCCATGTTCATCTCTTTCAACAAGATGACGTATATAGATGAGACTTGGCGTCAAGTATCCAGTGCCTCCAACCATATCCGTAAAGGGTCTATAAGGAGGTTCTGGACAGTCACTCGAACCTTTGAGTTCAGAGCATGTCTAAGTAGGTACTGTTAGGAACAGCAGGTAACTGCCGTTGTCTTTTTGGCTGCTGCAGTGTTGTTTTCAGCTTGGGTGTCATCACCTGAACTCCTCTCACCTGCAGCTCTATCTGACACCTGCCCTGATTGGCTACTACTGGTTTAAATACCTGTCAGCTTCACTCTGCCTTTGCCGGTTATAGTGTTCACATGCTTGCTTCTCCGTGCTCTTGGTTCTGTGAATAGTCTGCCTGTTTTTTCTGTTTGATACCCATTGTGATCTCTGTCTGGATACCAACCTTGCTTGTTTGCTCGTGACCCAGCCCTCTGCCTGAATACTGTTCTTGCTTGTTTGCTCATGGCCCTAACCCCTGCCTGAATACTGACCTTGCTTGTTTGCTCGTGGTCCTGACCTCTGCCTGGATTCCGACTCTGCCTTTTCGTCTGAGAGATCTCCTCCCTGTCGCAGGATCATGGTGCCAGGTATTCGCTCCATCAGAGTTACCTGTGTCAGCAGTGTTTCACAGTACAGATTTACTGCTCAATCTTACTCCACATTGCTAATATGTTATTCTGGTGGAGGTTGGTACTGCATCCTGTTACTACTCAGTGTTCCTGCTTTATCTGGTCCATGAGTATCCTCTGTGGTGCCTACCTACCGGAGTTGAGTTATCACTACTCGAGAATAAGTCCTGGGGACAAACCGAGTACCGGCGAACATATCTGGTTCTATGGGAAATGGGGTTGCTATAGGTGAAGCTCTCGTCAACAAGAGGTCCTGTTAACTCAACTCGTAGGGTTATTCATGACAGGTATCTAAAGAAATGATGTTTAGGAAATCCGTACCTCTCCCGTAGCTGTTCAAAAGATTGTAATACTCCATCCACATACATTTGTCCAAGGTGTAAGACCTCATATGGACACAAAGCCTCATTTCTTTCCTTTTTTTTACAAATTTACCAAAGTCTCAATTGCACCAAAGAGGAAAGTTTGGGTCATATCTGTATCTGTATCTTCAGTAGTTTTAACCAATGCCCTACAAACCCTGAGAATCTGTGTTACTAAAGGTGGATCATTCTTGAGCTCCCTCCCACCAGGAGAAACTGCGTTCAAGAATGTCTAGGGCCCATTTTTAAGACTAAGAGGTCATGAAGATCTAATTCCTCCCTAGGTCACAGCCATAAATTAATATGTTTGTCTGAACAAGGAAATTAAATTTGGCCTACGCACATATGCAGACCTTGTCACCAATTCGTATGTTTTCAACCAAGAAGGATAGATAATGCACTGTGTTAGGAAGAGCTGACCCCATTTCTAGCATCACCCTGTGCAAGAATTTCTGGTGCCCCCCTAAATTTAGAGATTATACATATTTCACAAAATAGAAACAAAGATACTATGGCCTCTCAAGGATGTAATTGATTAATACAATTCTATTTTTCTATAATTGCTATATACTGTAAATATATATATATATATATATATATATATATATATTCAAGAAACACAAGCTATCAGCGCGCTCAGATTCTACTGATTTGCATTAAATTGGGATTAAATGCATTAAAGTCTATAAAATAAGTGTCTTATAACTTTGTAATCTACACACTCCCCTATATCAGAGTGGCTGCTCCTTTTTAATGTATTCCACTTGT
This sequence comes from Mixophyes fleayi, assembly GCF_038048845.1. Taxonomy (NCBI): domain Eukaryota; kingdom Metazoa; phylum Chordata; class Amphibia; order Anura; family Limnodynastidae; genus Mixophyes; species Mixophyes fleayi. Next base: position 141,061,330 of record NC_134405.1, on the reverse strand, counting down.
TCACCCAGGAAGATGAAATCTGTCCCCCTGAGGAAGTCTTAGAGCATCAAAAGGACGAAAAACATATTGATGACAAATTTGCCACACTTTCCCTCTTTTCATTCCTTTTCATTAGTGGTTTAAAGACGTCCAGAACTGCTAAAAATCTTCTTCTATTTCTTTATAAATATATATATATATATAATAAATAAATAGATAGAATAGGTTTCTAGGTGCATGAAAATGCATATATATATATATATATATATATATATATAACTTGATTGTGAGGCAGAAGTGTTAACCACTTAGCCACCGTGCTGCCCAATATCCACACATTCACATATTCAAATCCCATGATATTCACACTGGTATATAACACAAGGAATCCTCAAAAATGGTGTAAAATTATGAGATACATCACATTACATATATCTCTGAATAATATGAATGTGTGTGTGCATTCAGTATTCGCATGTGGTCCCCCATCCAAATACTAGCCGGGCCCAGGGCCATCTTTTCCATTGGGCACGATGGGCAGGTGCCCGGGGGCCCCACGGGCAAGGGGGCCCCATAGGCAGGGCTCTTAATTAGAATAAATAATCCTGCAAAAGAAAAACCCTGCAAAAAAAACATTCAAGGGTCACTGAGCAAGTACATCTATCTATCTCTATCTCTATATATCTATATCTGTATTTCTATACATCTATATATATATATCTATATATATGTATATATATATATATATATATATGTAGGGGCCCCGATGCACTGCTTTGCCCGGGGGCCCATAATGTTGTCTTTGATTAGCTTCAAAATATGACTATTGTACATCATGTGCATGCTAATATATTTGACAATGGAGGCTCCATTGTTATTCAATCATTTTTATTTATTTTACTATTTGTATGGACATTCTCCAAACACACTTTATGTGTGTATCGTTTGTGAAGTCAGATGTCCTATTTTACACCCATGAGGCCAGTTATCATCAACTACAACACCTGCAAACAGTGACTGAGGTCTACAAATACTGGCTATGGTTACCAGTCTGACTTTAGATATCCCTGACGAATCCAAGGATTGTATACTGCAGGCAAAACGCGTTGGTTATAGACTCCTTTTACATTCAGATTTTTCAATTATTGAAAGAGCTCGTTTATTCAAAACAACGTTCAGTTTTTATCTGGGAGAAAGACGTGAAGTGGTCTTGCACAAGTGCATATGATTGGGCTGTTTGCAAGACGCACAGCCGCAGAAGCACCCATAATCACCTGAGCGTGGGAGAGGAAGGACAACTTCAGAGACTGGGCACTCCGGGCACCCCACCTCCCCAATAGTGAGTGTTCTCTGCAACCCCGTCCTGTTATATTTTGCATGCACCGCTCTGTCAGTTCGGATAAAGTTATGATACTTATCTGATCCCTTTAAAGCTCCTTTATGTACACGCTGACATCATGCTTGGAATAAAAGTTCAGCAAATTATATATGTTGATTCATGTGATTTAATATTGAGTTGGAACTATTTTAAAGCCCTCAACAGATACCGCAGGCACCAGGCAGGTTTGCCTACTGCGGGGGCTTTTTGGCACATGTTCACCATTTACCTGTCCAGAAAATTGTTTTGCAAACCCGAGTGAGGACAGTTATCTATACCTTCATTTATGTATGATGGAGGTTGGCTTTATAAACTTTATTAGCTGAATGATCAGCAATTATGTTTTTCTGCATATGCATTCATTACATATTTGTGTGAGCATTATGTTACAATACGGTTGCTTGCTGTCAACCTAGGATCGCTTTTTCCTTCTGTTATATGGCAATTTATCCAGTGCACTTGGATTTTTATAGTTGCAGGCCATACAAATTTTTTTTTTTAGCATGGTCTAAATTGTTCTGGCCAGAACACGTGTGTATCATTGAATAAAATATTCATTTTGTACTCAATCAAGTTATATATATGCATTTTCATGCACCTAGGAACCTATTCTATCTATTTATTTATGACTGCCAGATAAGACTGTACCATGAGCTGACCCTACTTTCTGACCCCTGTCCTCGGTGGTGAATACCTGTGCCAGTACTGATGTGAGTCCCCCCAAACAATCATTCTGATTTATTGACATTTCTTTGAACAAATAAAATAATAAATTGTCTGTCAACCTCATTTTTGTGGAAGATCATTTAACAGACTGATACCTAATTTGTTGTTGTAGACCAAACTGTCTGCAATTTGCTGTATGTGTAGGGTAGGTCCAAAACAACATGCCATTGCAATAAAGATCTGATCGGGATCTATAAGATGTCAATTGGTACTGGCAGAAAATGCGGTCAGATGACAACCATGATCTGATACCATTAGTGGTTATCGTTGGACTGCACTAATTGAGGCCTGTCATATCAGGCTCCTTGTCTCCAGCAATAAACAGATGTAATTGGTCAAATATGGTCCAACACGTGCTGCTAAAATCAGAATATTTGTTGTCACTCGATGCTTATTCCAATTTTTCGTATTTGCCTATGTATGGCAGCCCATCTCATGAATGAGCAGGTGTCATATGGCCCTAACTGTTTGTGGCCAAAGTATACACAAAACTGGTGTTCAGGTGATTGGTTAAATAACTGGATTACTATTATTATTATTATTATTATTATTATTATTATTATTATCATTTATTTGTTAGGCGCCACAAGGTATCCGCAGCGCCACACACAGTACTAACAGTAGACTATACAGGGTGAAACCATACAGAACAATGAACAAAAAGTACCAATACTTCAGAAACTCCGGCCAGTCATATGCAGTAAAGACGGAGCTGAAGAATGGGTATGGAGACAGGAGGGGAGGAGGCCCTGCTCATACAAGCTTACATCCTAAGGGAGGGGGGATTGAATGACTGTAAGCTTGGGGCCCATTATAGCTACCACTGACAATCTTTATTTATGTTGAGCTCTGCAGCACAGGGCAATTAAGTACAAAATACCTGTAATAATATGTACAAATAATATACAAAAGTATTACATGATATAGCTAAATACATTTAATCACAGCTTATTTATAGCTATATTATTATTAATTAACTGTAACACCACTGGCAATAGCATAAATGTAGTAATAATTCCAGTTTTACAGAATTCATCATGTTTATATTGTGCAAATTTTGAAAGCAAAAGTAAATGTAGCAGTTTCTTAAGAAAACCCAATACCCAAGTTTGACTGTGCCTAACAGGTAGTGGTGGGTATTGATTGAACAGAGTATTGTATGCACAAAGACCCTCTATGCTAAAGTGTGTTCTCTGTATAATTAGAAGCTATTGAGAGGTTTAAAATGTGAGATATTTACTAGCAACAATCATTGTGTTAATGGTTTTTTTTCTTCCAATAGCTATTTCACTTTCGCGCTCTCTCTCTCTTTCTCTCTCTGTTGCTTTCACGCTGGTTTAATCATTTTGCTCTTCTGTTTTCTCAGAATCCCTGGCTCCTTCTTACACTGTCCATTTATCTCCATAGTACACTAGAAAAGTGACGCAAAGTTCATTTGCTATCACTTCATTAGTGTTTCTACATGTCATGCCTGCCACAAGTGTCATTCTCATTTACACGCTTGGTAAACCCGACTTGCAGCCAGGAATTCAATTATGTCTCATTATCATAACACACGTCATTTCCGAAAACTATTGTGTGCTATTAATATTACAGTGACTTTTTTTTCAGCAAGAAGCTATAAAAGGTTTGCATGTAATGGATAAGATCTGAAAGCTGCATATGCCCATCAAATTACACATAGTTAGAGGCATGCATTAGCGCTTAATAATTTACTGCCAGATGAAGGTGTTTAACCCTTATGCTGGTAGTAGACAGTACTCCACAAGTAGGTATATGGCATTTGCTTTAAAGGGTGTTGTCCTATAGCCATAGTGTCTGCATGTTCTGCATGTGATGCACTGTTTTCAATTTAATTACATTACCTTATTGGCAAACTGTTGTGCAAACTGCCAAGACTGCAAAAGACAAGCCATACATCATACATAATACAATGTATGACATGTATGACATGGGTGATGTATAGCTCCTTTTAAGCAGTCCTGACAGTTTACACAACAAATCCTGCTCCTAAACAAACTAAAAACCCCTTTGTTAGGCTGCTGGCGAAAGGACGATGTGACCACTGTGTAGCCAAGGTTACACATGCACATAGCAATGGGACCCGGCGATGGATTAACAGCATCTTCTCCGGCGGTGATAGATGGTTATGGACTCCATTTAAAACGTACGCTAACCACATCTCGATGGCTGGTAGCAAAAATCAAACCTTTTCGCAGCTTGTTAAATTGAGTCACATTACAGTCACCATAGAAGTCACTGAGGACTGCAGTGATCAGCGTAAATTAGGTTAAGGTTTATTTCTTCTGCTTAAGCCCTTAATAAATTGAAAGAAGAGCTGCAATGTCCATTCTCAGGAGAACACAGCTTTTTTTCATTGGATTTTGGCTCATCACAGCTTAATAAATAGACGCCTTAATGTGCTAATAAATAGACTTTTAAAATACAGTGATTAGCATTTTAGCAAAACGTTGAAAAAGAATTGCAAATATGTCCCAAATAAGGATGTAATTAACATTATGGGTAATTTAAAAAGAATCACTGAAAATGTCATAGCAAAAATACCAAGTTAAAGTAGGCATTAGTCGCAAACAGGGTATAAAGGCCAAGAATATTTGCCAACCTTATGCAGCTCTTAAACCTGATGTTGCTGAATGCTGCTGCTAGAAAAATATGGAAATATTTGCACTTAATTTTTCTTTTTGCCCTATTGAATAAGCCTGTGTGACCATCTGTCAATTTTCAACCCCTTGCCAAATGTCTTCACTGTTCACTGAAAAGATATTTGTTTCTGCTTAACACATACACAGGAGTCTAGTTGGATGAATAAACTTCGAAGTCAAAACATAAACTTTTGAATACCCACCACGAAAATCCTCAAACAGATCTGAGATAGAGGCTGATATCCTTATGGTCTAATCTTAGTACAGTCTAAAATGAAAGCATTAATCATCCCTAATGAAGTTGAAGTAATGTACATACAGTATATGGAGACTTGCATAACATGTCCCATGATAAACACCAAAGTAAACTTATTATCAGATGCATTCTCTAGTAATATCATCCAGGCTACAGAAATACTTAAGCATTTTATACTAAAAATCCTACACTTCTTTTGAAAGTTTTGGCAAAGAGTGGCAATTACAAACCCATGATATATCTTTAATATACCAGATACCAGACATTTAATTAAGCCAGTAGAAAAGTTTGTGCATAAGATGTACCTTGTATTTAGAATTAATGTTGCATTACATTGAAAGCATAAAACTCTATGAAGGTCATTTCCAAGAGCAAAACCGCTACTTTGCAAATTATTTTGGACCCACTGTGTGCCTTGATTTGTACAAAAGGGCTTAGATTTCCACTGGGACATATTGCATTACGTAGCAAGGGGAAGAGTTAAAGGTGCTTTATTTGTGGAGCAGAGTAGAAAGAGCAGAATAGAAACATTTCAATTTCGAAAGTGAGATTTTTGTAATGTGGCAAAGGGGTAGAGAGGGTGAATTTTCAGTGGCATTCATTGCCATGCGGAGGATGCATAGACATTTGCACTCTGCAAAATAACTTCAATTTTGCCCCAGTGTAGAGCTGGTGAGTGTCACCAAAAAATGTTCAGTGTATTCTGTCATACCAGGAGTTATTGAACAGGCAGATCCATGGGCTGACCTTTGGGACATGACTAGACAATCCTGAATTGGCTGCTTATTGAATACTACTTATCCAATCGGCAATGGGATTGCAAGGGCTTCAAACAGTGTTTAAAAACCCACCTTTTTCTTAAAGCTTTCCAGTCTCCCACTTTACTTCCTACCTGTTCTTCTGACTCTTCCCCTTCATTCCGCTCCCCCTAGCCTTCACTCCCCTTCATTCCCCTCCCCCTATCCATTCCTCCTTCTCTCCCTCCCTCCCCTGTGTCTCTCTGTCAGTCTACCCCACCCCTTAGATTGTACGCTCCTTTGAGCAGGGTCTTCTCTCCTCCTGTCTTCTCCTCTTTTAACTCTGCACGCCAGCTTCCCTGCCTTCCTCCTTGACGACCCGCTTCTCCCGTCCCCTCTCGCTCCCTCCTCTTCCACCTGGGGGTCTCCCTCTCATCCGTGCCCTCCCTCGTTGGTGCCGTTGTTGGCAGACCTTCCCCTCTCCCCGCCCCGCTAGCTGTGCCTTGAGCTCACTGAGTTATTGTGATTATTGTTTACTGTACTGTGCTGTCTCACCTCATATTGTAATTTCATTTGTCCCTGTACGGCGCCGTGGACACCTAGTGGCGCTCTATAAATAAAAATTAATAATAATGAAAATTAATAATAATAATTAAAGCCAATGCAAAGCAGCTACCTTCCTCTTCTGATTAGACCTGAGAAGGGAGAGGAGGGCAGGAGTATTCTCCGCATAGAGATTTCCAGGCATAACGACAGCAGATGATACCCCACAGATATTGCTGGTTTTTAATTTTTCAGCCTTCCAGGATCTTCCAGCTGATAGCCAGTTCAATCTCAGGGGGAGTGCAGTGCAAGAGACAGTTCAAAGTTTACAGTAGAGAGTACAGAGGAAAGGCCCCTGTGTGAGATACTAACTATAGAGACTTACTCTGGAAGGTACTACAACATTGAGTATTGAAATGAGTATGATACCGTTACTACAGATTAATGAGGGTATGAAAATGAATCACTCCAGCTAGCACAGCTTCAACAACCAAGTGTAATAAAGACCCAAAAGAACTATAACTGACTGACTACAAGATCATTTAGAAAGCACCCTGAAAGAAGCCTGTTTTTACTAATCCTATGTGCACCACGATGGCTGCAAAGACACCTAAAGGCATCTTACATGCATGTAGACAGGTGTGTGGTTATTATATAATTGCTATTGAATTGTGTTAAATTCAGGACTACAGTCAATTAGATTTATTTAATTGTTATCAGAAATTGGTATATATCAATGATTGCTATCTGTATTTGTATTTCCACACTGATATTCATTAAACATCTTGCTGACTAATTATGTTACACTTGTTTGCACAGTATAGTTATTGATACATACTGATGAACATCACCATTAGCATGGATCTTTGCTCCTGGGGTTGAGCATTTGCAAGATATATGCCTCCTGACAGGCCTTTCTGCTCTAATTGTATCATAATTACATTAACATGCACTTCCTGTACTCTGAATTCATCTGAACATGAACTCATCTCAACACGTAAGTAATATAGGGTATATTTAATCACAAGGAAAATACAAACATCCTGAAAGCAAGAGCAGTGTGGTGTGCAATACAACAACCTATGCCTCAATTGCAACACAAACATCGACAAATCTTTTTGACACGAGTTGCCACTCTTCTCGTGACGCCTAGGCTGCTTACACTGGCCACATGCCAACTTCTTCTCTGACAGCCGGGATGTCACTTCCGGCCAGTACATCCCGGCCTAGGTGACCGGGACAATCCTGTCAAATCGAAGCGTCCCAGAACCAGAGCACGTGGCTGGGACGCATGCGCGTGGGCCAATAATCATCATCATCTATTTATATAGCGCCACTAATTCCGCAGCGCTGTACAGGGAACTCATTCTAACCAGTCCCTGCCTCATTGGAGCTTACAATCTAAATCCCCTAACATACACACACACAGACCAGGAGAGACTAAGGGCAATTTAATAGCAGCCAATTAACCTACCAGTATGTTTTTGGAGTGTGGGAGGAAAATGGAGCACCCCACGCAAACACAGGGAGAACATACAAACTCCACACAGATAAAGCCATGGTTGGGGATCAAACTCATGACTCCAGTGCTGTGAGGCAGAAGTGCTAACCACTAAGCCACCATGCTGCCCATAATATGATTAATGAATTAATGAATAATTAATTAATTGCCTCCTGTGTTGATGTTAAGGCTAAGGCCTGTCCCCATCTGATTGCCCACCAGTAGTATATAAGGCAGGTGAACAAAGTGACAGATTTTCTCAGTCGGTATCAGATCCATTCAGGAGAATGGACACTGAACAGCAATGTATTTAAAAAAATAATTAATAAGTTAGAAATCCCACCAATAGATTTGATGGCGACAAGACAAAATACCAAAGTAAAAAGATTCTACTCTCATCACAAAGACTCAAAAGCATAGTGAATAGATGCCCTAACAAAGCCTTGGAAGTTTAAACTGTGGTAAGTATTGTCTCCTGTTTCTGTAATTACACATATACTAAAGAGAAAGAAGAGGGAAGCAGTGGAAGTAATAGCAATTATTCCATATTAGCCTAGCGGTCAGTGGTTTGCAGTATCACGGGGGATGATCTTGGAACAACCATGGCCTCCACCAACTCGACTAGGCCTTCTACATAAGGGGCCAAGGAAACTATCATTGATAATGTGGAGATAGAACTGCCATTAGAAAACAAAGGAGGAAGTAGAAAAGAAGGGGCAGACAATGGACAAGAAGAACATGTAAGGTTGACTGGTGGAATGGAGTTAAGCTACCTGCCCAAGCACAGTTTGCTATTTGTACAGTTCATAGATGAACACAATTAGTATTCTAAAACATTGAAATATGTCACAAGGAAAAAGGACTTTTGATGAATTATTGAATTTGGACTAATGAATGTCACTCTGCTTTGATTGACCACTATTTAGTATACATGGGCCCATGTGATTAGATTGAGAGTCCCAGCTAAAGGGAGTGTTGTGTGATCTGTGGGAGGATCAGATAATTTAAATACCTACTCTGATTCGCAGGAGTGAGTTTAACCAGATCCAACTGAGTATGGTTGAGTCCAGGAAACCTCTTGAGACAGTTATCATTTGAGGACATCGGGAGTTCCAGTAGAGCTGACTCCACCATTCCCTTTGAGCACTGAGACTTTAGGGCTAGTGAGCTGGATTCAAGAGACAAGATTCGAGAAGAAGGCTATGGGTTTCACTGAATGCTGTGCACACCTGTGTGGAATATGAAAAAATGGCAGGCATGCTGGAGCCAACAGTGTGCTAAAGCCAGCCCTGCTAGCTTGACCGCTGACACAACCCAGAAACAGAAAGCCCAAGCAGAGGAATAAAATGCCAGGTACCTATAACTAGTGACAGAGAGAGATTAATCAGGTGATAGTTAAAGAGACAGTACAAGCTGAGAGAAACAGGGACAGCTCCCATGATGAACATATGTCATATTTGAGACATACCGATGATGCACCATCTATTGTATTTGCTGCCTGCAAAAAAGTGCTGAAAGAGTGAATAAAGGAGTGGGAATACAGTGAGAGATGGCCTGACATCCATTTATTACCCATATATATATATATATATATATATATATATATATATATATATATATATATATATATAAAAATACATATATATATTACACATATATATATATATATATATTGTACATATATATATATATACATATATACACATATATATATATATTGTCACTCACCGGACTGTGAGTGCTTCTTCCCGGACATTTAGGAACCGTGGCCGTCCTCCATCCTGAGGGACTGCGCATGCGCAGCCCTTTCTATACCTCCAGTGTATGTTCCTTTAACTTAATTGGCAGATCAGGCAACCTCCCTATATTAAGCACCTGTGGTCAACACCACGTTGCCTGATCTTGGAGTCTCATTCCCCATGAGTCTCTGTAGGTGTTCCTGTGTTTCCTCGTTTATTCAGCCCAGCTGATTCCTGTGGTTTCCAAACCACTTCTACCTCTGTGGTTTCCAAACCACTTCTACTACTGTGGTTCCCATACCACTTCTACCATCTACTGTATCATCGTGACTGTGAGCTGATTCCTATCCGCTGCCTCCGTGCACTACAGTCTTCTAACCACTTCAACTCTACCTTGTATCATTGGGACTGTTAGCTGATGCCTATCCGCTGCCTCCGTGCACTACAGTCTTTCATTCACATCCACTCACCTGTTCATGATTGTGACTGCCAGCTGATTCCTATCCGCTGCCTCCGTGCACTACAGGCTTCAACCTGCAACTCGTCTGTGTTTCATCATCGTGGCTGTTTGGCTGATTCCTATCCGCTGCCTCCGTGCACTACGGTCTTCAACCTGCAACTCGTCTGTGTTTCATCATCGTGACTGCTAGCTGATTCCTATCCGCTGCCTCCGTGCACTACAGTCTTCAACCTGCAACCCGTCTGTGTTTCATCGTGACTGTTTAGCTGATTCCTATCCGCTGCCTCTGTGCGCTTCAGTCTTCAGTCCTTGTCAACTCTCCCGTGTTTCCTTGAGTCTGCTGCCACTATTGCTACCCGCTACTCTCCGTGATCAACTGTTCCAGTTCAACTCTGCTCTGGTGTCCCATCGTTACTGCACCTGCTGGTTGCTATTGGCTACCTCCGTGTTCCCGCAGAGACCCGCTGCTGTTACTTCTCAGCGCTACGCATCCATCTACTGCTGATCCGCTCTCCACGCCTTCCTGGGTTCCCTGCTGGTCTACCTACCTGTGCGCTGCACCTGCTAGACCACCGCTTCACCCATCCAGGGACTTTGCATCCTGCCGGCCTCCTGCCGTCCAGGTATCTCTGCACTTCTGTCTGACTGCCTTCTCCTGAACCACGGTATGCATACTTCCCATTGACTGTGCTGTGTATTGCATACCTTGCTGGACTGTGTTGGTTCTCCTCTGGAGTGTACTATCCGCTGAGTCTATTGCCATCATTGACTGTGTTATCTTATGCCGGATTACTTCAAGAGACTTTCTATATTGGCAGTGTTGTTCAGTCATTTATACATTTATATTGTGCATATTACTGTGGATCAAAGTCAAGGTGCCCGTGTATATATTGTGTTGCAGTCTCTCCCCGTGCACCTCCTCACATATATATTCAGTAGTACAACTTGCTAGTGGCAGACCACTGACTCCTGTTTACAGTTTCACCTGTTCCAGTATCCTCTCACATAGCAGTGGTACAACTTGCTAACGCAGACCACTGACTCCCCGGATACCTCCACTTGGATTCCATTCCTTCACTCTGACAGCGGTACAACTTGCTATCCGCAGACCGCTGACTCTCATCACCTCCTCGTTTCTGTTGGACATTCCTCCTCACTATAGCAGTGGTACAACTTGCTACCGCAGACCACTGACTACCTTCACATGTCCTTTGTCCATACAGTTCCTCGTGTATTACTACCTCCATATTGCCAGTGCTGCTAGTCATAGACTTTCCTGAGCATCTCATCATCTGCTATTTCCTGTTCCGTGATCACCCTGCTACCAGAGTACCATATTACCACCTATACTGCTCTGGTAAGCCTATCACCTGGTGATCCCTGGGTAAAGACTCCTAGTGCCCGTGACAGTAAGATCAGGCCATGACAGACCCAGATACGGAACCTACTGCTAAAGAGATGCTGCAGCATCTGGTCAGCCGTGTGGAGCAACAGGATGCTCGCCAACAGCTGTTACTTCAATGTTACCAATCGTTAACCTCCCAAGGAACATCTGGACAGACTGTTACAGCTAGTATTGAAGCTCCTGTGCTTTCCTCCGTTTCCCCAGTGCCATCCCAGGTGTCTACAGCTCCTACGCTTCACCTGCCTACTCCGTCAAAATATGACGGGGACCCCAAAACTTGTAGAGGTTTCCTTAACCAATGTTCAGTCCATTTTGAACTCCAACCTCAAAATTTTTCTACCCATCGTTCCAGAGTGGCCTATCTTATCTCATTGTTTTCTGGACAAGCCCTGGCTTGGGCCTCCCCTCTGTGGGAAAGAAACGATCCAATTCTACAAGATAGTGCCAAATTCATTTCCACGTTCCGAAGTGTGTTCGATGAACCAGGTCGTGTGACCTCCGCTGCTTCCAGCATTCTTCGTTTGCGACAAGGCTCCCATACAGTAGGACAGTATGTCATTCAATTTAGGATCTTAGCCTCTGAACTTCAGTGGAACACTGAAGCATTAGTTGCCGCCTTCTGGCAGGGGCTCTCCGATAAAATTAAAGATGCACTGACTACCCAAGAGCTTCCTTCGTCACTAGAAGATTTGATCTCTCTTTGCCATCGTGTAGACATGAGATTTCGTGAAAGAGAATCTGAGAAAACAACTTCTGCTAAAGCACCTCTTCGTTTAAACCCTCAATTTCGTCCAGTTTCACCTTCTGTGATTCCCATGGAGATAGGACGTTCCAAATTATCTTTAGAAGAGAGGAAACGAAGAGTAAAGAATAGACTCTGTATCTATTGTGCTGATTCCACACATATGCTCAGTTCTTGCCCTAAGAAATCGGGAAATGCCAGGCCCTAACTAGTTCTGGAGAGGTGAAGTTAGGGTCCCTGGAGTCCTCTCCATTGTCTATGAAATCTAAAGTCTGCGCTTTCGATGTTACGATTTCCTTTGCTACCAAATCCTTTGAGTCACAGGCATTGATTGATTCCGGAGCAGCAGGAAATTTCATTTCTAAATCACTAGTGAATCAATGGTCCCTACCAGTGATCACTTTAAAAACACCCATTACTGTGACGGCTATAGATGGATCACGTCTTATCAATGGTCTCATCACCCAGAGTACGTCTCCAGTAACCCTTCAGATTGGTGTACTACACCATGAAGAAATTTCGTTTTTAATTCTTCCTGTTACGACAAGTCCGATTGTCTTAGGCCTTCCATGGCTTCAATGTCACTCTCCCCAGATTGACTGGCGCACCCCTCAAGTTACGTCTTGGGGGCCTGAATGTCACCATCGTTGTCTCTCTCAAGTTATTCCTCTTAAAGTACAGCAATCTTCCATCTCATCTTCCTCCCCGGGACTCCCTCCTCAGTATGCTTCATTTGCCGATGTGTTTGATAAAGCTCAGTCTGAACGTCTTCCTCCTCATCGTTCTTGGGATTGTCCGATCGACCTTCTACCTGGCAAGACTCCTCCCAGGGGTCGGGTCTATCCTCTCTCGTTACCTGAAACTCAAGCCACATCTGAGTACATACAGGAGAATCTCCAGCGTGGGTTCATTCGACCTTCCACCTCTCCCGCTGGAGCTGGGTTCTTCTTCGTCAAAAAGAAGGATGGATCATTACGCCCTTGTATAGATTTTCGTGGACTCAACGCCATTACTATCAAGAATCGGTATCCCATTCCGCTGATCACTGAGCTATTTGATCGCATCAAGGGAGCTCGGATATTTACTAAGTTGGATCTTCGTGGTGCCTACAATTTAATTAGAATCCGTTCCGGTGACGAATGGAAGACCGCGTTTAACACCAGAGATGGGCATTACGAATATTTAGTAATGCCCTTCGGGCTGTGTAATGCCCCCGCGGTTTTCCAGGGTTTCATCAATGAGATCTTTCGGGACTTATTATATGTATGTGTCGTTGTCTACCTGGACGACATATTGATCTTCTCACAGGACCTGCCTTCTCATCACCAACATGTGGCAGAGGTCCTCTCCAGACTACGGAAAAACTCGTTGTTCTGTAAATTGGAAAAATGTTCATTCGAGTTACCCCAGATTCCATTCTTGGGGTATATAGTTTCCGGAGTTGGCCTGAAGATGGATCCAGACAAAGTAAATGCTGTACTACATTGGCCTCAGCCAACTACTCTTCGTGCCATCCAGCGTTTTTTAGGTTTTGCCAATTACTATAGACGCTTCATTCAAGACTTCTCATCCATTGCATCTCCCATTGTGGCCTTAACTCGGAAAGGGGCTAATACTAAGCAATGGTCATCTGAGGCTCTCCAAGCCTTTCAAATCCTCAAAGAGTCCTTCTCGTCTGCTCCCATTCTGCGACAACCTGATGTGACACTCCCCTTCTTCCTAGAAGTAGATGCCTCTAATGTGGGCTTAGGAGCTATTCTCTCCCAACGCTCGGAGCAACAAAAATTACATCCTTGTGCCTTCTACTCTCGGGGTCTTCTGCCCGCAGAGAAAAACTATACTATCGGGGACAAGGAGTTGCTGGCCATCAAAGCTGCATTAGAGGAATGGAGATACTTGTTGGAAGGAGCTCGCCATCCGGTGACGATCTTCACGGATCATAAGAACTTGTCATATTTGCAATCTGCTCAATGCTTGAACCCTCGTCAAGCAAGATGGTCTCTTTTCTTTTCCCGTTTTGAATTAATTATAACCTTCAAACCAGCTGCTAAGAACAAGAAAGCTGACGCTCTATCTCGAGCTTTTGTGACGTCCTCTGATGTAGAAGAGGTTCCCAACCATGCTATTCTAGACCCCAAATGTATTTCTCTGGCTGCTTCATCCACCAAAATGCTACCATTTGGGAAGACCCTCG